>NC_135307.1:96393854-97643854 GCF_048772815.1 Callospermophilus lateralis
AGCTCTTTGAATATTTTGGGTGACAGTCCTTTATCAGATGTGCCTCTGTCCATATTTTCTCTCAATCTGATTGTCTTTTTGATAGTCTTTTGTAGAGTAGAAATGTTTAATTTTACTTAAACCCAGCTTATTGTTTCTTTCATGTATCATGCCTTGGTGTTGTATCTAAAAACTCATTACCAAACCAAGATTATATAGACTTTCTCCTATGTTATATTCTGGGAGTTTTATAGTTTTGCATTTTACATTTAGGTTTGTGATCCATTTTGAGTTAATTTTTGTGAAGGGTGTAACGTCTGTGTCTAGATTTTTTTTTTTTTTTCCTGTTTGAGAATGTTCAGTTGGTCCATTATCATTGAAAGGGTCCGGCATGTTTTCTCCATTATATTGCATTTGCTTCTATTAATTAACTATTTTTTTAATGTCTAATCTCTATTCTGCCTCACTGATATTTTATTCCTGTTTCTTGCTTTGCCAGTAGGATATTATATTGATTACTGTAGCTTTATAGGAAGTCTTGAAGTAGAAGTGTCAGTTCTCTAGCTTTGTTCTCCTTCAGTATTGTATGGCCATTCTGGGTCTTTGCCTCTCCATATAAAGTTTAGAATCAATTTGTCAATATCCATAAAATAACTTGCTGGAATTTTGAATTGGATTGCTCTGGTTCCAAAGATCAAGTCAGGAAGAAGAGACATACTGACAGTGTTTAAATCATCTTATCTGGAAACACGGAATGCTCTCCATTTATTTATTTTCTCTTTGGTTTATTTCATCAGAATTTTCTCATTTTTCTTATAAGGATCTTGTTTACACTTTGTTAGATTTACACTTAAGCGTTCATTTTTGGGGGGTGCTAATTGTAAGTGGCATCATGTTTTAATTTCAAATTCTTTTTCATTGCTGACATATAGGAAAGCAATCAACTTTTGTGTATTAACCTGTATCTTACAACCTAGCTCTAATAGCTAGTTAGTTTCAGGGTTTTTGTTGCTATTCTTTTTGTTGATTCATTTGGATTTTTTGCATAAATGATTATTCTAAAACAAAGACAGTTTTTTTTTCCTTTTCAGTATACCTTTTATTATCTTTCTCCTTTTTTATCTTCCTTCCTTCCTTTCTCTCTCTCTCTCTCCCTCCCCCTCCTTCCCTCCCTCCCTCCCTCCCTTCCTTCCTTTCTTCCTTCCTTCCTTCCTTCCTTCCTTCCTTCCTTCCTTTCTCTTTTTTATCTGTATTATACTAGCTAGGACTTCCAGTGTAATGTTGAAAAGCATTGGTGAGAAGGGACATTTTGCCGTTTTCTTGATCTTCATGGGAAAGCTTCTGGTTTCTCACCATTAAGTTTAATGCCAGTTGTAGATTTTTTTTGTAGATATTCTTTTTAAGTTGAGGAAATTCCTGTTTCTTCCTAGTTAACTGAAAGTTTTTATCACAGGCATTGGGTTTTCTAACATGCTTTTTCTGCAGCTACTGATGTGATTATGTAATTTTCCTCTTTAGTCTGTTGATGTTATGAGTTAAATATTAATTAACTTTTGAAATCAGCCTCACATACTTAGGATAGAACCTACTTGGTTATAGTGTATAATTCTTCTTTTATATTCTTGGGTTTGATTTGTTGATTTTTTAAAAAAATATCCATGTTCATAACAGATATTGGTCTGAAGTTTTTTTGTAATATCTTTGCCTGGTTTTAGTGTTAAGTAATGCTGTTCTCGTACAATGAGTTAAGATGTAGGCTTTCTGCTCTTCTGGAAGAGATGGTAGAGAACAGGTGTAACTACTTGAATGTCTGGTTGAAATCATCTGTGAAACTATCTGGGCCTAGTGTTTTCTGTTTTGGAAGTTTTATTAGTTATCAGTTCAGTCTCTTTTTAATAAACATAAGTCTATTCAGATTGTTTTTATATTTCAAGGAATTGTCTCATTTTCTCTAGGTTTTCCAATTTGTGGGAATATTATATTCATAATATTTCTTTTTGTGGTCCTTTTAATGTCCAGGGAATCTGTAGTCATAGTCCCTCTTTTATTTCTGGTATTAGTAACTTATGTCCTCTCTTTTTCTTTGTGATATATACGTTTATATGTCCCTTTTACCTATTATACAATAGGCACTCAGCAATAGACACTTGGTTTATTAAATGAATGACTGTAAAAAAACTTGTCTTCTCAAAATAAGTAATCTGGGATCAGGTAATATGCAAGAATTAGTAATCTTAACTCTAAATATACCTAATGTCAGTCTAAAAATTCATTACTTATTTTAAATGTAGTTTCATCTTTTATAAGGTTTACTTTCATGAGGAGAGGGGATGATCATTGCTTGTAGATTCAGGATAGGACCATAGGCAATTTAGGGAAGGTTTCCTAAAAATGTAATCCTGTGTCTCTCCTAAAAGTTAAGTGATCTGATTTTTAGATATAAGTCAATGGAAAAGGGTTTCATATAGCTTATGCTAATTTGAGCCAGGTGAGAGAAAAAACATGATCGCATAATACAATGCTTCCCAGCATGGAGATGGGAGATTTTTCAGAACAAGAATTCAGGCTATTTTGGGGAAATTCAGCAAACTCTGAGAGAGGATAGGAAAACAATTCAGAAATTTACCAAAGGAATTTAACAACAACAACAAAAAAAATTCCTAGAGTGTGAAAACTATAGTGAATGAACTGAAAAATATAGTGGAGAACCTCAATAGCAGAATTATCAAGCAGAAGAAAGAATCAGTGAACTTGAAGACAGTCTAGCTGAAAATACACAGAGGAGAAAAAAGGAAAAAAGATGAAGAGAAATGAACAAACAAGATTCATTCAACAACTTCAAGAAAGTAAATCTAAGGATCACTGGCATTCAACAGAGACTTGAAAATAAAAAAGGGTAGAAAGTTTGTTCAAGGAAGTAACAACAGAAAACTTTCTAAGCCTGGAGAAAGAAAAATATTCAGGTAGAGGAAGGTCAGATGTCACAAGATTCAACCCAAATATCACTGCCCCATGACATATTGTAATGAAATATGTAAAAGGTCAAGGGTAGTAGAGGATTCAGAAAGCAGCAAAAGAAGCAAATAACATAAAATTCACTCAATATACCCAGGATGAGACTTCCCAGAGGAAACTTTATAAGTCAGGAAGGAGTGAGCAGTGTGCTGAAGGGGAAAATAACCTCTTAACCAAGACTATTATATCCATTGAAGGTATTCTGTAGAATTGAAGGGGAGAGAAGGACTTTTCTAGACAAACAGAATCTGAGAGAATTCATGATGAGAAGATTTCTTCTGCAGGAAATGCTAAAGGGGGTTCTCCAAACTGAAAGGAAAGGATGCTAACATGATTAAAAAAAAAAACATCTAAAAGTTATTTGCATGAAAACCATGCAAATAACTAACTGGTAAGTAAGTATATAGAGAAATTCAGAATTCTCTGATACAATAAATATTATATGTAATCCACTTATAGCCTTAATATGAAGACTAAAAGACAAAACTACTCAAAGGATTTTAACTGTAAAACTTGTTAAGGGACAGGCAACACAAAAAGATGGAAATTGTTCTATCAAAATTGCATAAGGTGGAGTCTGTGTTTGGGGCTTCTAGAGGAAAATTACCTAATCATAAAAAAAAGACATTTAAGGAAGAGATGATCTATAAAACAACCAGGAAAGCAACAAAATGGCAGTAGTAAGTCCTTACTTATCATTAATTACCTTGAATGTAAATTGATTGGATGCTCAAATTAAAAGACATAGAGCTGCTGAATGGATTAAAAAAAAAAAACAAGAATCAATGATATGCTGTCTAAAAGAAATTCACTTCACTTACAAGGTCATGAATCTGCCGGAAAGTGAAGGAATGAGAAGAAAATTCTATGCAAGCGGAAACCTTTCAAACAAGAGTAGAAGTAGCTATCCTCACATTAGACAAAATAGTCTTTAACTCAAAAACTGTAAAAACAGATAAAGGGATCAATATGATGAGAGGACATAACAATTATATATGCCCAACCTTGGAACACTGAAATATATAAAGGCAAATAGGAACAGACACAAGGGAGAGAGAGAGGACAAAAGAATAATAGTAGATTACATCAGCACCCCACTTTAATATAGTGTGTAGATTATCCATACAGAAAATCAACATTAACAAACTTCTGAGTTAAATAGCATTCTAGACCAAATGGCCTAACAAACATCTATAGAATGTTTCATTCAATCGCTGAAGAATACACATTCTTCTCAACAGCACAGAGAACATTCTCCAGGAAAGACCATTTGTTCATCCATAAAACAAGCTTCAGTGAATTGTTTAAAATTGAAGTCATATCAAGTAACTGTTCTGAATACAATAACTAATAACAGGAGGAATGTTGAAAACCATGCAAATAACATGGTAGTGAAGCAACATCTTCCTGAATGACCAATATGTTAATGAAAATCTTAAAAAGGATATTTGAAGACTCCTTGAGACAAGTGAAAATAGAAATACAATAATCAAAACCTATATGACACAATGAAAGTAGTCCTAACAGAAAAATTTATAGCAGTAAACATGTGCATTAAAATAGTAGAAAGTGACAGTAGAATGAATCAGACATAACTTTCCTATGTTCATATATGAATATACCACCAATGAAATACTACTTTTATTTATTGATATGTGGTACTGAGGATTTAACCCAGTGCCTCATACATGCTAGGCATCATGTACAACCATAGGAATGGAATCCTAATTAGAATAAGTAATACTCCATGTATGTATAATGTGTCAAGAGTATACTCTACTATCATGTATATCT
The DNA here is from genome assembly GCF_048772815.1 of Callospermophilus lateralis. NCBI lineage: Eukaryota > Metazoa > Chordata > Mammalia > Rodentia > Sciuridae > Callospermophilus > Callospermophilus lateralis. The sequence goes on from NC_135307.1 coordinate 96,398,643, forward strand.
GAAAAGAACAAATATCAAAATAGGAAAAAATATAATAACTGGAACACAGTTTAAGAATCTAGCTATCTTCTATTAAACCAAAGATATTTGCCAGAAAAAAAGTAGAAAGCTCTAAAATAAACAAGCTAAAAATCTGCCTCAAGGAAATAGACAAGAACAAACTAAATCCAAAAGTAGTAGCAAAGACATTATAATGAAGATCAGAGCAGAAGTAAATGAAATAGACACTTTAAAAATTATATGAGAGAATAAGAAAATGGCTTTTTGAAAAGACAAAGTTGATAAATGCTTACCTTGTTGAGAACAAAGAGAAAAAAACCTCAAATCAGAGATGGAAAGGAAAACATTACAATGGATACTATAGAAATGCAAAGGATTTAAGAGAGAATTTCAAATAACTGTATGCCAATAAATTGAAAATCCTAGAAGAAAGAATAAACTCCTGAGCACACACAACTACTATAGTTGAACCATGAACAGAGAACCTGAACAGGCCTATAATGAGTAACAAAATTGAATTAATCAGCAATAATAGTCTTCCTTCAAAGAAAAGCCCAGGGTCCAGTGGCTTCACTGCTGAATTCTGCCAATCATTCAAAGATGAACTAATACTGTTTCTTTCAAAACTATCCTTAAAAATTGAAGAGGAAAGAATTCTTTCCAAACTCATTACAAAGCCAGCATAACCCTGATGCTAAAACCAGACAGGGACATAACCAAAAAGGAAAATGACACAACAATGTACCTGACAAACAGACTGAAAAATTCTCAACAAGATACTAGTGAGCTGAATTCAACAGCACATTAAAAAGATCATTGTAATGGAAGTATATCTCTGTGGTAGAGCACTTAGTAGCATGTATGAGGCCTGGGATTGATCCCAGCACCACAAAAAGAGATAAAAAAATCAATTTACCATCAAGTGGTATTCATCCCAAGGATGCAGAGACAACATTAAAAAAATCAATAAATGTGATATGCCATCTCAATAGGATCAAGGACAAAAATCATATGATAATTTAAATTTTTTTAAGTTGTAAATGGACACAATACCTTTATTTTATTTATTTATTGATATGTGGTGTTGAGGATTTAACCCAGTGCCTCACACATGCTAGGCAAATGCTCTACTACTGAGCCACAACTCCAGCCTCATATGATAATTTTTATAGTCATAAAAGTTGTGATAAAATTAAACATCCATTCATGATAAATAAGTAAAGCTTAACAAATTAAGGGAAAGAATCTCCTGACAATAAAGTTCGTATACAATAAACCCAAGTGAATGTTACACTGAATTGGGAAAAGCTGAAAGGTTTTTCTCTAAGATCTGAGATAAGATAAAGAAGCCTACTTTTACTGCCTCTATTTTATTCAATATAGGACTGGAAGTTCTAGCCAGAGCAATTAGGCAAAAGAAAGAAAGGATACCCATATTGTGCCTGTTCGCAGATTATATGATTATATATATATATATATAATCATGAGATTCCACAAAAAAATGGTTGAAATTAATAAATTAAATAGAACTGCAGAATGCAAAATCAACATACAAAAATCAGTAGTTTCTATGTCAGTAGCAAGCTATCTGAAAAATCAAGAAAGCATGAACAAATAACCTAGATATAAATTTAACCAAGAAGGTGAAAGATCTTTACAATGCAAACTATAAATATTGACAAAAGAACCTGAAGAGGATACAAATAACTGGAACCATATCCTATGTTTGTAAATTGGAAAAGTTAATATTGTTAAATGTCTATACTACCCAAGGTGATGTATACATTCAATACAATCTCTATTAAAATAACCCTGTCATACTTCACTGAGATAGGAAAACAATCCTAAAATTTATATGGTACCACAAAAGATCCTCAATATTCAAAGCAATCTTTTAAAATAAAAAGAACAGTGTTGGAAGCATCAAACTTCTTGATTTCAAAATGTACTACAAAGCTATAGTAACCAAAACTACATGGTCCTGTCATCAAAAATAGACATGCTGGGCACAGTGGTGCATGCCTGTAATCCTAACAACTTGGGAGGCCCCTGATGATGAAGCTTGAGCAATTTTCTATAAAGTGGAATCATTGTTTCAACCTGGATTGTTGCTTATATTATTAATCTGTGTTGTATCTTCTTTGGAGAATACAAGGGCTGCCAGACTACCAGTACCTATGGAGACAGATAACAGTTGCTCAACTTTGATTTCTCCCTTTTCCTATTAAACCATCCACAAGATGTGATAGTTTGTATTATTGTTTCATTCTTCTTTCTCCTTCCATTATTATTAGTGTAGCCAATAAAATATTAGTAAATATAATGTGAATAGAGGTCTTAAATGTCTACGTGATTCTATAATTGTGATTCTCCATGAGAATATAATATGCTGGGATTTTCAGCTCTTTCAATGGCATTAATCAGAGCTGAACCCAATTTACAACTTCAAGGATGGATCCTAACTCTGGAGCCCAGAGCCCTCTAGCACTGCTGTCTTGATGTAGAGTTACCTACCAAGCCAGTTGGATCAGCTAAACATAGTTGACCTGCATGCAGATCTATGAACATGAGAAAAAATGCTTTTTGTTGTTACCGCTGAGTTCTTCTGATGGTTTATTATATAGGATTGTTGTAGCATTAGCTGAGGAGTACATGAGATTGCCTTTGCCTTTGACTTCATTTGCCTGTATGAACTCAGGAAGCCAACATTTACCTGCAGTTGTATATTTATAATTATAATAACTTATAATTCTGATCTAATTAGTTCTGACCTTGAACAGATTCCTTTTCTTTCTTGGATTTAGTTTTCAACTTTGAAAGTAAAGGGAGAGATAGGACCAGAATACATTTTACATCCTCATTTGTTCTGAAATTCAGAGTCTCAGGGCTTCTCCAAGTAAATCAAGACTTTTCTGTCACAGATTGTGTTCCTGACTCTTTCTTCTAAAATGTCTGCTTAGTTCAAGGAGATTACTCTTCTCCCTATTGTCAAGTGGGGAACAGATTGTTACACATTTCTCTAGAACAATGTGGAAGAAAATCCTCTTACTCATGGAGTTTCAGCATAATTCACTGGATCTTTATTTCTTAAATTTTTTATTTATAGATGGATACAATACCTTTATTTTATTTATTTATATGTGGTGCTGAGGATTGAACCCACTGCCTCACACGTGCTAAGCAAGCACTCTACCACTGAGTTACACCCCAACCCAATTCACTGAATCTTAATGTTCAATGGAAACATTTTTTCATGGCCTTTTTTTTTTTTTGCTGTGCAGGAGAGCTGGCCTTCAGTTGTTCAGACTCTGATCAGACATTGATCAGCTCTAATCTGTAAAATACTACAGTTGTGACAACTATGTCCACATGCTCTTCCATATTTCTCGGCTCCATTGTAATTGGACTTTCCATGTGACTATGTGACTGAGTTCTTACCAATTCTATTCTAATGGATGTTGGTGTAAATGGTGTGCACAATTTTTAGGCATGGCCCCTAAAATATTTTGCCTGCCCTCACTCTATCAGGTGGCTAGATGGAGAGAATCTAGTGAGACTTCAAAAGGGAGAGGATGGGTGTTGCTAACTGGAAGGAGTTTGAGTTCCTGAATAGAGCAGAGTCTCTTTCCTTGTCGACTTCCTTAGATTATACCCTTAAGTAAAAATAAGTTTTAGTTAGGTCAGTCATTGAGATTTGGGGATTTGATACAACACTAGCACTACCCTGAATAATTCAACTGCTTAGACCCATGTTCAATATGTTAGCCAATAGCCACAGGTGGTAAGAGAGTACTTGAAATGTGGCTAGTTAGAATTGAGATGTTTTCTAAGTATAAAATAAACATTGGATTTTAAAGATTTAGTACAAAAAGATTGGAAAATATTTAAAAATCTTAATGTTATTGAAACTATAATATTTGGGTTATATTTTGTTAAAATAAATTATTAAAATTAGTTTCACCTCTTTCTTTTTATTTTTGATATGACCACTTGAAAATTTAAAGTTAGCGTGACTTGTGTTTTTATTTCTGTTGGACAGTGCTGCCTCTGATATTATTATTAATTTCTTCTTCCTTTTTTTTTTTAAGTGCTGGGAATTGAACCCTGGGTCTACTGCATGCTAGGCAAACATTCTACCACTGAGCCACATCCCCAGCCCTCTCACCTTTCAAACAAGACCTCAATGTATATTCCCACAAAAATCAAATATAGGGAGAAAAATCAGTGACTGTTCTTTCCTTACTACTAATTCTAACCTTAAATTATGCTATACTTAAACTTTAATGGCAGTTCAGAGGGAATTGTACTTTCAAAGGAAGAATTAACTCTTCCCTCTACTCTGGAGGAGTTTAATATGTATTTGTTCTCTTTACCTCCTTTCTATATCTAACTTTTCTTTTTATCTAGTATGGTATTAATCTGATCCAGTGTGTTCTTCACTTTAGATATCATATTTTTTCATCTCTAGAGATTCCATTTAGGTATTTTTAATATTTTCACTGCCTCCATCATGCTCATGTTTTCATCTCCTTTCATAAATGTACGGAATGTTTGCTTCTGCAGTGCTGGAGATTGAACCCAGGGCTTCACACATGTGAGGTAAGCGTTCTGTAACTCAACTACACCCCAGGATGTGGATTGTATTTTTAATTGCTGTTTTCTTTATGTCCTGGTTTGATAATCTATCATCTCTGTCATTTCTATTGATGCATTTTCTCCTGATTATTGGTCATATTTTCCTGCCTTTTTACATGCCTGGTAATTTTTTTTACTAGATGCCAGACATTATGAATTTTATGTTATTGTGTACTGAATTTATTGTACTCTTTTATGTTTGGGTACACAGTTGAATTACTTGCAGTAAGTTGTATAATTTTAAGACTTGTCTTTTGGCTTTATTATCTGGGTCCAGAGCAGCCTTAAATTTATTCCCACTAGGGCACTACCCTTCTGAGATGTCCCCTGTATCATGGGGATACTTTGATTGTTGGATACAAACTATTTCCATCCCCAATTCTAGTCACCCTGGCTTTCCTGAACTCTTCAGATTTCTCCTTTCTGTGCTGTGCCCTAGAAACTGCTTCCAGGCAGTGCTCTGGGATGGCTGAATAGTTTGCTTTGCTTTTTTCCTTCTCTTAGGGGGATCCTATACTGGTTGTTTTTCACTGTCTGAAAATCATGATTTCATAAAGTTTCTTCATTTTCGTAGTTGTTTTAAGACTAGAGGGCAAATCCAGTTCTTGTCACTCTTAGCCATAAGATATAGAGCTCTAACCAGGTTTTAATTTCACAAAGAAGTCATTAAGAAGCAAATGTCACTCTGTATAGACACAGAATACTACTTTGTTGGTTTGATTTGACCAGGTTATTGAAGATAATGCAGCAAAAATTAGGTAGATGCAATTATCTCAAAAGAAGAGCCCCTAATTGTGACAACTCAGTGTTGGATTAAGAAAACTAATTGAAGAAGAATTCTTATATCTTCCCATCAGAATAAGGTCTCTGAAGGTTTGCATAAGGAGATACCTATGCAGAAGGGCACAAGAGCAGAAGCCTTTGCTGGAGCAGCCCAAGGCTGAGAACTCTGTGGTAACCAATCTGAGCTGATCTATCAGAATTGTGAGTGGTATTTGAGAATGTTCTTTGTGAGAGAATACTGTGTACTCTGGATTACTGATTTGGACTACTGATTTACACAGCAATAATTTTTCAGGGGGAAGAGAAGATAGGGTGGCTGTTTCTTAAATAAATTTTCCCTCTATGGACATTAAACTTTTAAATGTGGAAAATTATGGCATGCTCCTGTACTGCCCATCAGTATTCCTTCTTTACTTCTTCCCCAGATGTTAAGGGTGTGAGTCGGTAAAGGATATTTTTAAAGAGTCATCCCTTCTATGCTCTAGATGTTATCAGTACTGGCATGTTCCTTTGTTAATTTTTTTAAATGAAGTGATTCTTGACTAAATCTTTTCTTGGTTTAATATCATTGACTGAGTTCTTCTCATGAACTTGGCCACAAAACTCATTGTAGGTAGGTCCTTTGTGCACATAGGAACAGGAATGACACAGTTCATCACTTCCTCTTCTGTGATCACCATGTTACAATCTATCTCATCTCTCTTCTCTTGGATTCAAGACTTAGCTTCAGAATCTTTCCTATCATAGCACTTCACGCACTCACTTACTAGTTAACCTGAATTGCCACTCAAAATGAAACCTATTGCCCTCTCTGTCTTTTGTGTGAAATCAATTTATAACAACCTCCCTTACATTAGGAGATTCCAAACTTGTAGATTGCAAGTTTATTTCAGAGTCACTTCTCCATATGATTTATCTACTATCTATAATGACATTCTAAAAGGCCTCCAAGGAAATGTAAATTCTTATCACAACACGGAAACATTAAATGCAACTGAGTTAGAAACTGTTCTAAACAGTATCATGTGTTTAGTCTTAATTTCCCCAAAATTTTGTAACACAGATATTATTTTCCTATTTTCTTGATGAATAAATAGGCCTAGAGGGTTTAAGTGACTTGTCTGAGGTCATATAGGTATTTAGTAATGGAGTCAGGACTTGCACTGGGATTTTATAATCTTTCTTGAATATCCTCTGCCTTTTTTAATTTCATTTTTCTTTTCTTTTTTTTTTCTTCCATACCTCTTGGCTTTGTTGAGGAGCAGCTGGCTTTTTGGGAGCTCTGCCAATAAGAGGGTATCCTAATGTCTGTGAGCAGATTGACAAGTCACAGCCTGTCACAGAGAAGGATTCTTTTTCTCCTGAAAAGACAAATTTTGCTTTTTCTTTTCCTGGTTACTTGTGGACTTAAAGCCATTCGGACTGCCAAAAGTCCAGCTAGAATAAGGAAAATTGAGAGATTGCAGTAACTTGTTTATTGTTTTAGATTAATTTGGTAGTTGAGTTGGGAAATTAAATAATGCTGTGATTATTTTATTTTATTGAAATACATGATTGTGAAGCCAGAGGAAAACTATTTTCAGCAAGTTAATCACTGATGATTAATTATTTACTGGCATTTTTTGTAGTATTGTAGTAACAATAATCACCCCAAATAAACAAGCAGATAAATTCAGCATAAATATGTAGACACATCTACCCATGAATATACATATATTTAATGAAATAAATGTGTTTGATATTATTAACCATCTTATTTATATGAAATATATTTTCAAAGTTAATAAATTATTTCAGCCACATGAACTTGAGACCCTCTAAATAAAATATTTTTCAGTCAAAGTGCCACAATTAGCCTCCAACAGGGCACAATATGAAAAAATCAGACTACTGGGCCCTGTCTAGTGTCCTGGGAGCCAGCCCAGGGCGGCAGGAACCCCTGGAGTTCAGGGCCAACTGTCTGAGGCTGGAGCTGAGGCTGGTGTTAGACCAAATGCAGTTTTGCTGTCTGATTCAGGACTTCATGGCTGCCAATCACAGAGCCTCAGAGAGGAGAGGGGTCAAGTACCAGTTATGCTAGGCTTCCCATGATTCTCCAGAGACCAAACAATAAAGAACGGAAGCGACATGACCCTTGGGGATTTCAGCTGCATGAACAGATCATAGAGCTAAAAAGTGAAGGTAATCTTTCCTCCACCCTTCCTCTTTTCTTTGTTTCCTTCTTTACATCATTTAGGTACCTGGGCAATGCCATTTGCCCTAGAGAGTTTCCAGTTTGGGGAAATTACATAACGACCATTCATGAATGGCTAATTGCTGTGGGGACACAGATAACTGTGGGAACACTACTATGTGTTCAGAGGGGATCATCTTCTCAGTAAAGGTGTGGTGTTCTGCTTAGTGCTCCATGTTTTGGTGCATGGTACAGAGGACCTGGACTAATTTTTTTTAATTGAATAGTGTGATCATATAACTTAGGGTGGAAATTAAGACATTTATGGAAGTGAATAAGAGTTTTTTAATGAACTTTATGTTTAACTTTTTGAGCAATAGCCATACCCTTTTCCATGGCAGCTATACCATTTTGTATTCCCACCAGCCAATTTCTCTGTCTCCTTATCAACACTTGTTATTGTCCATTATTTTTATTGCATTTATCCTAGTGGGTGTGAAATAATAGCTCATTGTGGTTTTGGTTTGTATTTTTCTACTTCTGTTTTCACATGCTCAGCATCACATCTTATTTGAAGAAATGTCTATAGAATCCTATGCCTATATTTTAATTAGATAATTTGGTCTTTTGAGTTTTTGTATATTCTATATATTAGACCCTTAATAGATGTATGATTTACAGATATTTCCCTCATTCTTTGGGCTCTCTTTTTGCTTTATTATTTTTAAAATTTTTTTTTGTAGTTGTAGATGGACAGAATGCCTTTATTTTGCTTTTTAATTTTTTTATTTGGTACTAAGTATTGAACCTAGTGCCTCACACATGCTAGGCAAGTGCTCTACCACTGAGCTACAGCCCCAGCCCCTCTTTTTGCTTTCTTAATGAGGTCCTTTGAAGCAAAAAAGTATTACATTTTTATTATATCTAGTTTATTTTTTGTTTGATAGTATCTTTGGTGTCATATTTAAGAAATCATTGCTTAATCCAAGGTAATGCAGATTTTCACCTGTACTTCCTTGTAAGAGTTTTATAGTTTCAGTGCTTATATTTAAGTATTTGATTAATTTTGTGTTTCTATTTGTATTATAAAGCAGAGACCCAGATGTATTCTTCCCATGTAGGTATCCAGTTGTCCCAGCACCATTTGTTGAAGGATTATTATTTCCTCATTGAATGGCCTTGATATCTTTGCCAAAAATCAATTGACCATAAATATTTGGATTTATTGGTTGGACTCTCAATTCTGCCTCATTGTTTCATACATCTGTCCTTGTGCTACATGATCTTGATTATTGTAGCTTTGGAGTAGCTTTGGAATTGGGACATATGAGTCCTCCAACTTTTTGTCTTGGTTGTTCTGTGTTCCTTGCAATTTCATATGACATTTTTGGTTTCTGTCCATTTCTCAAAAACAAAAGTAGATAAAGATTCTGCTCAATCTGTAGGTTAATTTGTGGAATATTGCCATTTTAATAGTCTTAAATCTTCTAATCCATGACTATGTCTTTGCATTTAATGTCTTTAATTTCTTTCAATGATGTTTTGTAGTTTTTATTATATAAGTCTTGTACCTTGTTGGTTAATTTATTCCTAAGTATTTTATTTTTTTGTGGTGCTAGGGATTTAACCCAGAGTCTTGTGCATGTGAGGCAAGCATTCTACCAACTGAACTATATCCCCAGCCCTATTTTATTCTTTTTGATGTTCTTGTAAATTTAATTGTTTCATTATTTCATTTTCAGATTGGTCATTGCTAGTGTATAGAAAACAACTGATTTTTGTATATTCATCTTATATACTGAAACTTAGATGAAATAATTTATTATTAATTATGGTAGATTTTTTTGTTTGCTTGTTTTGTTTTAGAGTAGGTTCTTTAGAGGTTTCTATATGTAAGATGTCAATTAAAAATAGAGATAAGCTTTCTTTTTTCCCAATCTGAGTGACTTTTATTTTTCTTGCATAATTGCCCTGACTAGAACCTCCAATACAATATTAAATAGAAGCAGTGAAAGTGGGCAGCCCTTGCTTTGTTCTTGAACTTCGAGGGATAGCTTTCAGTCTTTCACCATTAAGTATGACTGTTGGGTTTTTCATGGTTTTCTTGATCAGATTGTGAAAGTTTCCTTCTATTCTTAGTCTCCTGAGTGTATTTATCATGATATAATGTTGGATTTTGTCAAATCCTTTTTTCTGTATCTATTGATAACCACAGTTTGACACAAACCTCAAAAACTCGTTTTTCTGCATTTCATTTAGGATGCTCTGATAAAAGATTTCCAATTAATTTAGAACAAAGTACAACCAAAATTTGGAGATTGTTTTATGTAAAAGTTCAGTGTCACTCAGGATACTTAAGTTGATTTCAAAAGTATTCCTTAGAGGTTTGGACTTTCTGAAATGTAATTGATGATATATAGTAACAAGTTTGAATTGTCATACTGAAGCATTTAAAAACATTTAACATTTTTATAAAAAAAATCTTGCACTCTGAATATATAAAGTATATATAAATTTTAATTAGTTGCTACTTTGGTAGTATACATTAATTTATAATATAATTTTAAATATATTTATAATTAAAAATTATGTACATAATGAATTATAAGTACACTTTTGATTATTAGAGTCGTAATTTGATATGCACATTAGTTTTATTACAATTAAAAAACTCTACCAAATTTGTACTTATAAAACCATTGCAAAAATAAATAATTCTATCTTTAATGTCAATTTTTAAATTGAATTTATAACATTCGAAATAATGTCAAATGCTTTAGGCAGAATAATCATTTTAAAATTTAATTCAGTGAAAAATTGAGGTATTGTTGGAATTAACTGATTTTCTGTCTGAACCATCTGATAACACTGGTTTTGAGGTAGCATCATTTAACTGCTGGCAGGGTTCTTCTACTGTTAATTTGTTTTTTGTCTATGCATGAGAAAACTTGGAATCAATAATGAGTAAAACCTAGTTTTTTGGGGGAATGATTTGCTCACATGAAAAGTTGTGCTTTGTGGAATGATTTGTAAACACACCTTCTGCAGCTGCATATGAAAAATTAATATCCTTGCATGCCATCTTCTTAAAATGATTGTTAATTTCTGAAGCAGCTGCTTCTCATTCTTATGTAGTCAGTCAGATCACAGCAGTAGGTGGTAAATATAGACAAACATTTTGTTCAAGTAACATATCCATCATCTACTGTCTTGTGAAATGGAAATTTGGTATTTAAATTTTCACTAAACATTTTTGTTTTTTTAGTTTATTGCTCCCAAAAGAATTCACTACAAAATATTAAACAAATAAAAAAATAAATAAATAATAGTAAATTAGCATCATATACTAAATGACAACCAAAATAACAAGAGCATCCAGAAAACGTCCCTTGAGTTCTTTTTTTTTCCTCTCATTTATCATCTACACCAACCCTAATAACTTCTCACTAACCCTTCTAATTAGTGGTCCAAGCACTTTATGCATTGGAAAGTCTGTGTATTGGCCACGACACAACAGGCTGATAAAAGTGACAGATACTTCCAAGCCTTGGAGTTAGCTGGTCCTACTTGTTGATGTACTTAATTTTATTAGTGCAAATCATCTGTGAAAGGGATATTGTATAAGAGAAGAATTGGGAAAAGAGGAATTATAGATCATCTTCTTTCAAATGTGTTGAATTAATAAATTTGTGCCTGTGCATGAGTCTCACATACCACTAGCTGAAACTATAGTAGAAGAAGTGTAAAGTGGAAATCTATCCCAGTTTATTTTAATGAAATTTTTAATAATAATACTTCAGTACAAGATGGAAATTCTAGGATGAACAAGAGGGGATGCCAGGAAAAAGTGTATTTTGGGACTGTCCTTGGAAAATCAGAATATGTGGTCTCCCTACTTCTAATGGTCTGGGAGAGAGTCGTCTGGGATAGGAGAGAACAGGGGAAATGGTTGATGACATTCATTCTTCTCCTTTATGTTTATTCAAAGACCTGAAAATGACAATTTTTTCTTTGATGCCTAATGGGATCTAGACTGGGTTCCATGGGATATGGTGACTGTCTTTAATCTTTTAAGTAATCTTTAGATAAGTCTTTAAAGAGTCCTGAACAGGTGGTTTACACAGTGGTAACATGTGTAAAATCTACTTCAAATTTTGATTTCATCTGGACATCTCAAGCTCCTGAGAGCAAGTAACATTGTCTAAACTCTGTTCTGCCAGCCCTAGGGCTTGGTAGTATCTTCCCAATTTTGCTAACTCTGGGGTGCATCACTAATCTCTGCTAAGCTTTTCAGTTCTTTCATCAACTTGGTAATTAATTCTCTGTATTAAGTTCTTTGTTGGAAATTTTTGGAATGATTCCTCTTTTCTGATTGAACCTTGATTGTTTTGGATCTTCTCCCTACTTCTTTTTTTTGTCATAATCCTTCAGTGCTTGGTGTTGCCCACCTTATCATTATTCTGTTTAATGGGACCTGGGATTTTCTGCATTTTACATACCTCATCTTCCATCTCCGATCAAAATTTGCTAAGTCAGCTATTTAACGTATAGTTGTCATGCCAAGGTATTATGTCATGATAATGGATTACTATGAATTACTTTCAAGAGTATTCAAACTCTGCACAGAGATGTATGGCCACATGGTGCATTGCTCAAAAGAAGGATTTCTAATGAATGTTAGAATTTCAGTCTTCTTCTGGGAGCTCCTAAAACTTCACTAGGCGCATAGTGCTCTTCTGCTGAGAAACTTCTCTTTTCTCAAACTGATCAGAATTTGGGAAGCTGAACATGAAATGATGCCACTGATTGAAAACAGCCAAAGGTTTTTTGGCACTTTTTTCCTGAAATGGAAAAAACCTGCAAATGAACAGAATAGCTAAGTCCTATTCTCTAGAGGTATACATGAAGGGTGGAAGAGGAGTGTGGACTTCATGGCTTGAGAGAGGACCTAGATAGGCAGATGGAGAAATGATAGGGCAGGTAATTGTGTTTGAGTTCCACAGTAATCAGTCTACAGGGAGAACTAGAATTAGAATATAGGCAGGAGGAAAAGGATGAGGAAAAGAAGCAGAAATGGACATAGGGCTTTGTGAATCCTCACCTGCTTCAAGGGCACAACCTGAGAACAACAGAAACCACTTTTCACCTGGGCAGCTGATAAAGCCCATAACCCCCTTGTATGCAGCCTGGCCACCTCCTTCTTAGATCAGCCTCCTCTTAAATAGTCATCCAGAGATTCTCCTGAGGACAAGTAATGTCAAACAGAGTGATCTACAGTGAGAGATTCTTCTATAGCCCTAAAAGTAGTCGTTACCCAAAATAGGCACCCAACATGTTCACTTATGATTTGCCACAAATACCAGCACTACCAATATTATCTTGATACAAGGAGCTGGCTTTTAAAGCTTTAGAAAGTTACAACATCATAAATATCTACAAACATGTTGTTTCATTTGCTGTCATCATTTTTTCTGCTTCAACATGGTTCTGGCCAATTTTGGAAGTTTTCATGTAAACATATGAATGTAATGGTAAGAAAAAATGAAAACAGAACAAAATCAGGTCAAGTATCACATTTAATACATAAATATTATGATAGAATATGAAATTGTTTTATGGGTGGTTAAAATAAACCATTCTTTTCAGTGTTGATGGAGGAGGTAATGTTACATGTATTGTCTCAAGTCTAAAAAGAAATGATGCCAAAATAGGGAATGGAGCAGATCTCTTTAGATCCTCTTTTTTTTTTTTTTTAAATCTGGCAAGTGATGTCCATTTTTATAAATGACTTGGTAGTAACCTAAGATACCAGACCCAACACATTTATGCTCATATAAATTTATACTGGCACTTTAAGAATACCAAAAAAATGTTATTTTACAATACCCAGTGCCCTATGACATGTGTGCCATAAAAGAAAATTAATTCTGAAACAAAGTTGTTTCTCATCTGTTGTCACAAAGTCATTTGGTGAAAATGAACAATTTGGGTTCTATGAAAATGTTAATTAAAGAGCAATATGAAGGCTATTTTGGTGGGGGTGGGGTCCTGAGAATTTAACTCAGGGCTGCTCTACCACTGAGCTACATTTCTAGCTCTTTTATTTTATTTTGAAACAGGGTCTCGCAAAATTGTAAAGGCAATTTTGGGCCCTCAAACTTGGGATTCTCCTGCCTCAGTCTCCAGAATAGCTGGGATTAGAGATGTGCACCACTGTACACAGTGGAAGGCTTTTTTTCTTTTGTTCTTTTCTTTTCTTTTGTTTGTACTGAGGATCCAGTCTGTGCATACTAGGCAAACACTGTACCACTGAACTACATTCCCAGCTAAGGGAGAAATTATGAAAATGGGTAATTAACCCATTGTTCACTTTAGTTTTCTAAAAAATTTGTCCTGGGTATGACTGTGGTTCTTTCTTTGAGTATGGAATCCTTCCCTACTCCCAGGCTTCTTTTCCACTGATTTTGGCCTCTCAGGGGAACTTTTCCAGTGCTTTTGATTTCCTAATGTATTGCAGATGGATTTCAGGTTGAGGAGGCTCAAGTCTATATCTCCAGGAGATACATAAGGAAGGTTCCACTGCTGTCTGTCTGTCCATGCTGTTTAGGTTGCTTGGCAGTAGGATGGTTTTAAAAAGGAACCTGATTAGTTTATGCTGGCAACTGCTCTGATTTCCCTCAGTACTCCTCTTAGAGGCCCAAAGTGAACTCAATAAAAGTTTATCTATGAAGGTGTGCAAGTGAAGGTGGTAGGAATGTTAATTTGGATAACATATATGGGATGAAGAGGAACACCTATCTGGGAAAAACTGTTTTTCCCTCTTCCTTAGTCCTTTTGTGTAAAGATAAGCAATGTGGCTTTGGAGAGCAAGTATCTGCCATATAATCTCCTCTAGAAGTCAGCATCAACAAAGAGGGAATGAAAAACAAATATAATATAGCATTTAGTCTAAAAGATAAAAAGTACATGTATTATCTTACCAGTTTCTCAAAAAATTTATTTATATTTTAACAACTTCTGGTGGAGAATTTGTTCTTTTTTATCCTGGTTTTAGTAGCAACTCAGCAACCTATGGGTCTTCTATAAGGCATAATTAGGGGGCTTATAAAGTTGGAAGATGGGAGTTAGAAACATTAACAAGTAAATGTGTTCAACGGTGGCTGCAAAGGGTATAGGGCACATGCTAGATATTCAGGAAGCTTCAAAGGCTGAAAGTGAGGCACAGTGAGCTTATAGAACATAGTAGAACCCAAGGAACCATTTTTGAGATAAATGCCCTTATTCAAATGCCACAGACACACTGTTTCTCTAAACAGAAACACTTGAGGCCCTGGAGTTTTTATACTAGAGCAAAAGATTTGGGTCAGAATCAAAGTTTTAAAGACTTTTTATTGAAGAAGTTCAAAGATTCATTGGCTAGCAGCCAAGTGTGGTCTGATTTGTTTGCATTTCCTCTGGGAACTCACAGGCAAGTGAGGAATTGGCCAGCCTTGATGATGAGGGTCACCCAATCCCCTGTGGGTCTTTTCTCTTTGGGCAGTTACAAGGTAGAGAAGGAGAGCCAGGGGGAACTCAGTCTCTACAAAGGCTGAGTTCAGCAGCTTCGCCAAGCTTGCAGTTCTCTCCTGAATGAAGGAGTCTCTCTCCCCCAATATCTTCAGTGTCTCTCAGTATAAGAACCTGGTGTTGATGAGTACATCAGTGAGTCCACTGTGACTCAGGATGACAGGCAGCAAGAGTAGGGTGAGCTAGGAGATGTTACTCCTTCTTCCCTCTTCCAGTGATGGTCAAAGGACCTGCTCAGACTCAGAGGCATCATGCAGGTGTGCACATGGGCCATTTGTCCACATTCAAGGTCTTTGGGGATGTTATGTTTAACCAAGAATCTTTCACACAATTCTGTTATCTGTAGTTAGCTCAGAAAGAGTTTTAGGAAATTCATCAACTAGGTTTAACTTTTGAAAAGGAAAAAAAAGATTTTTTTTTTTTGGCTATGATTTTGGGTGTTAGAAAAGAAAGTGTTTGCACATCCACATGTGTGCACAAACATCATGAAGGTCCCTCTCCTTTCCTTGAGATTTTGATCTCTTTGGTAGGAAAGAACAAAAGCATGAAGGGATACGTAATTGAAAAAAAGGTAAGGAGGAAGAGAAGTTAGAGAGATTGAGGAATGTGAGTCTCTGGTTCTCCTGTACTGATGAGTTCTGCCATGTGACCCATACTGTTGCTGAGCAGATTTCGTGACATCTTCAGTGGGTTAAATGTTCAAGAGGGGTGGAGGTCATACATATAGTAGGGCAAGGAGTGAGTAGGCTGGAGACTCAAGAGTGAAGATGCTCATTACTGTGTTGAGCAGTAGGAAGGACACATTCAATTCCCTGCCCTTTCCACATAAATGATGAGGGAAGGGGTCTTCATCACATAAGATGGAGAAAAGCACCCTGCTGAGATCTGGGTGATTGAGTTTGGGAAATGGCCTTTGGCCTGATAACGTACTATCTAGTTGACCTCTCCAGAAATGCCTGTTGTCAGATGAGACACATGGAGTCTGAGGCAAGCCCTCATTTTTATAGGGCCTTACTGGCCAGAAGTGACCTTGTACACATCACTGGTTGTCCTATTTTGTTCTAGGGGTACTGCACTCAGGGATCTGGCCCTCCTATGAGCAACCGTCCCCACAACATGGCTAGAGCTTCCTCATTCCTTTTTTTTAATTACTTCATTGACTCATTGACTGTATGGTCCCTTTATAAGATGAAGATCTCTTCCCTTGGCTCAAAGAGAGCTAAAATAGGGGACACTGAAGGGACTGAGTGTCTCTAAACTTGAGAGCACCTGGGACCAAATGTACATGGGTCTCAAGGCCTCTCCCCTGTGTCTCTGTGTGGCCTTGTCTTCCCTTTTCTCTCCTATCTGGGAGACTCAAGGTAGGCTGATCTGAACCTGGGTTCATATATTTTTTAGGATTCTGTTTCTCCATTGGCTAAAAGAATGGCATTCACCTGCAGTACTCTTTTTGCCCACTTTTACCTCCAGGTTTCAGGAACACTCCTGCCCCATATTGGTGCTTCCAGATCATACTGTGTTACTGGAGAAGAGGTTTGGGAAAGAAAAGGGCCAAAAGGGGACCTAATAGATGTTGCTTCTAGAGGTAGAGACTCTTAATTCTTCCTGGGAAAACTGGGCCTAATATTCTGAAAATTATAGTTCTAGGTCAGCATCTAGGTGATTGACCTTAGAGATAAAATTTTAGAGAGCTCCTTTAGAAGGCAGTTAATTGAGAGATGAGAAATGGAAGAAGTGCAGCAAATATGAAATTCACAGCAATGGCAGGATGATATGGGTTACCTTGTGCCACTGGCTCTGCAGTGAAGGCAGATGTCTTTCAGGCACTCATAGCTGGTGAGGATGGAACTTGGCTGAAAGCCCCAGGATGATGGAAATTTGAAAAGAAGAGCAGTGTGGATATGCCAAGTGCCCAAGGGAGAAATGGGTAAAATCAATTTGAAAGTTAGAAAAGATAAGAGTCAGGTAGTTTGGGGATGGGACCGAGGATCCTATATTTTTAATAGAACCATCCACCACCCCTGCAGTTTCTGATGCAACTAGCTCATGATCCACATTCTGAGGTCCTCTACCATGTGTAGTGCCCGAATGCCTCCTATGTTACTCTCAGCATGTGGCCATGAACTTTGCATTCAGCAATGGAGCCACAGGAAGATGAGGGAGCAGCCAGCCTTGAGCATTCTGGTCCACTTTGCAGAATCCACTGTCCCGCAGAGGCTACCCCTATGAAGAGGTTGATGTGGCTTCTTTCTTCAGTGGAATGTTTGAGTCTCAACCTAGGATGAAATTCAGCACAATCTCTCTTAATTACTCACTTAATTGGGATTTGCTTGCTCTGAATCTAAGACTATAGAACAATTGCAATATTGAGAAGTTCTCATTTGTCATATTTTGGGAGGAAAGATTGACTCATATTGCTACTAATGTCTGAAGCCTGTAGAGAAGCAATTGCTAAAAATATCAGATTTCTTCTTTCTTTCTTTTTTTTAAATTTATTTTTATGTAGTGCTGAGGATCAAACCCAGGGCCCCACACATGGTAAGTGAGTGCTCTACCACCGAGCCACTACCCCAGCTCTCAGGTTTCTTTTTGAGATGATGAAAGTGTTCAAAAATTGACTATGCTAATGGTTGTACATCTCTGTGCATATATAAAAACCCATGGAGTTATATACTGTAAATAGGTGAATTGTATATTATATAAATTATATCTCAATGAAATTGTTTATTATGTCCCATCATCCCATTTATAGAGCACTAAATATACCCCTTTTGATAATTTTGAAATAAATGTTTTTAGAATTCTGTTCTTTTGAGAAAAGCAATAGGAGACTGATTAGTGATAATATTTATTAATATTATTAATGATAATAAATCATTTAAAAAGCTCTAGATTATAATTTCCAATATATTTTAATGCATCTATGTCAATTTCATTGAAATAGTCACAGAATTTAAAACTTGGGACTTAATGGGTTAAAGAAAATAGATTTGAGATCTCCATAAAACATTTGATTTTTTTTGAAGAATGGATTTCTTAATATATTTTTAAATAACTCTGATACAGTATTCTATAATATTTGACTCAAATCAGTAATGACTCTTTCACAACTTTACTTGTTATCCTATTATCTGTCCAGATAATTACTGAGGTCTGACACAATTTCAGAATGAAATTTTGTATATAGAAAGTTAGCTCTGACCCTGAATCCCAGCAGACTCCTCCTACTCTGGCTGACTAGATCACTCTTGGGGCCCATGTTATACAGATTTCTGGTCTTTATGTAGTCTTGATTTTGCTTCACTTTTTGGGGGGGGGCTTAGAGATCATTTCCTCTGAAATCCATGAACTTAGATACATTCAAAATTTCTAAAGAGAATCATTGAAAAGTCATTTTTCAGTCTATTAGAAGTTATTGCTTATTGAATTATGAATAGGTTCCCTTACAAAAAACCTACAGTGAAAAAATTGCCCAGAGCTGCTCTTCTATGGTGCATTGAACACAGAACTATGGAACTAGAAAGATTCACGACCTTGTACTACTCTCTGCTTTTACAGTTGGAGGACACTGAGGCCCATAGAGGTGAAGTATAAGGAAATCATCAGGTGGTAGGAAATCACCAGGTGATAGGCAGGCTTAGACTGAGCCTCCTGACTCTTGGCTCTAGATGATGATGATGATGATGATGATGATGATGATGATGATGATGATTTTTGGTGGGAGGGAATACTGGGGATTGAACTCAGGGACACTTGACTACTGAGCCACATCCCTAGCCCTATTTTGTATTTTATTAGAGACAGGGTCTCATTGAGTTGCTTAGTGCCTTACTAAATTGCTGAGGCTGGCTTTGAACTTGTGATCCTCCAACCTCGCCTCCAGAGCCGCTGGGATTACAGGCATGCAACACCATGTCTGGCCTTGGCTCTAGAATATAATTTTCAACATATTTTAATGCATCTATGTCAATGACTCTTTCCATGTCCTACTCTATGAAAGCTGAAAAGAAAACAAGACCTCAAATACCCAACTCCCCAAACCTAAACTCAAAACATTTATGTCTGAAACCAAGTAGTAACAATTTCTGGAACACAAAGGGACTACCCCAGCCTGCTGTAGAAAGGAAATAGGACCCTCTTAGCAGAGAAACTGGCTTCCCAGAGATGGAAGGAGCTGAGTCATTCCCTGGGGACCAGCTCACAATCTCTTCCTTCACAAGTGACACAGGGCCGGAAAAAGTGCTTCTCTCCCTAAAACAACCAAATTGCTACTTCCGCGCTAGCCTCCCGCACTCACTTTGTGCCAAGCTTTGGCTTCCACCCAGTCCCTCCTTGAGTTGGGAGCCAAGCCCCAGACTCCCTTGTCCTAGGAACTGGTCCAGAAGGCCTTAGTAGCCGGCAAAGAAGAGCTAGCTGTATGTCACAGCCTGGGAGGGCCGTCTGCCTGGGTGGGCTGTCAGGACACTCCTGTGTGGAGATTTGCTCCAGCTCAGCAAAGTGAGGACAAGTAAGGAAAGGCCATGTTAGTAGCCTTGCTAGGGACTGTGAGTGTTCACTCTAGCTGAGCTCTCCTTTCTGGGAATGGAAGGAATTTGATGTCTCTAGTAGCTTTCTTCAGGAGTAACTCCTGGGATTCTAGAACCACACAAGCTCTCCCGAGACGGGGGACTTTGCACAGATGAGGCTGAAATTGGAACAGAGTGTAAGCAAGTGCAGGTAACTTCTCTCCTTTACAAGTTTCTTCTCTCTTCCCTTCCTTGGGAGGACAGTCCCTGCTTTGTCAGACAGCAGACACTCTTTGTGCCTTTAAGATTTAGTTTTAGGTTTGCCAGGATAGATTGGTCAGTTCTTTGGTTTGATTTGTAGGTAATAGTTTTTCTTGGCCAATTTTCTTTCAAAGGGCAAGGAGAGTATGTGGAAGCCCACTTGCATATATAGTACAGACCTATATTTCCCCTAGATACACTTATCCCTCAACCTTTGACCTTTCACATATGGGTCACTGTCAAGAGCATGGTAATGTTTTCCACTCTCAGCAAGCCTCCACTTTCTTATGTCGCAGCAATGTTTTTCAAAATGGAGCACTTGTGAAACCCTAAGTTATGCCAGCAGACCTCTCAGGGATGCCAGACCTTGAGTAAGAAGCACATGAAGTTAAATTCTGTTTTTTCACATAAGGTGCTCAATTAGCAGCAGTGACACTATAAACACTCAAACTCTAAAACCAGATGGCATCGCTTGGCTATAAGGTCATTCCTACATGACTCAGAATGTACTTATGTTGATTTTAATTCTAAAAAGTCAGAATGAACAAAAACTTTAAAACTTCCTTTGGAACTCATGGACTGTTCCTCAACTTTTCTCCCTGCCTCAGAATTACAGGGATTTGGCATGGTGGCTCAGTGGTAGAGCATTTGCCTGGCATGTGTGAGGCCAATTCTCAGCACCACATACAAATAAATAAATAAAGGTCCATCAATGGCTAAAAAGAAAAAAAAAAGAATTACAGGGATTTATAGATGCTATTTTGAGAAATAATGTATCTTCTTTCCTAATAAGCAAGATCCTTACCTAAGGAAAGAGCAAGAAGCTGGACACAACTTGGGCTGTGGCTCACTTAGCAGGTCAGGCTAGACAGAGGAAATCCATTCAACCATACAACTCTGAGTTAGAGGGCTTTGGCGAGCCTCTTTCTTTCAAGGCCATCTGATTCATGGCTATTGTTGAGATCCCATTGTTGGACAGCTCCCACAAAAGTGATGTCTTCACAGACAAAGTTGGCCAGAATTTTCACTGATTGTTTGTACTCTTGACATCTGGGATCTTGTTGAATTAAAAAGAGAAAATCCCCAAAGATATTGGGGCAGAGGGCATGTAAGCCAGATTTGAGTTACTGCTGCTGCTGCTGTTGCTGTGTGTGTGTGTGTATGTGTGCGTGTGTGCGTGTGTGTGTGTGTGCGTGCGTGTGTGTGTGTGTGTGTGTGTGTAAGAAGTTCATTGAAGCAGCCAATGAATGTACTGATTTGCTTCTGAAAAATGTACAGATGGGGAGAGATAGGAGTTTAGAGAAGCACAGATGGGAAAGTTTTTTCATTTTGGTTTATCACTGAGCAGAGACCTGGAGTTGCTGTCAAGACTCACAGATGCAAACACAGGGAGGAAGAATGATACAGACACATGACAGGAGGCAGCCAGCAGGGAATGTAGTTCTGCAGGGTTCTGACACATGAGGAATGACACGTACCAAGGGGAGGGCTGGGAATTTCAGCACAAGTATCTGGTTTCCTATGTGAGGCCAGAGCTGGGTGTTCAAGGATGATTTGAAGACCCAGTGATATTTCCAGATGATTTATACAAGCTTCTCCTACCGCCCCCACCCTTAAAGAATGAGTCATGTCTCTGTACTTGATTTGCTGAGCCAAGTACTGCTCTCTGAAGTCTTTATGCAGCTTGATCAATTGAGTGATTTTTTTTTTCTTTTCCTTCTCCTTTTCTTCTTCTCCTCTCTCCCCCATCCTTGGTACTGGTATGCAAGTGCTCTACTACTGACCTATATCCCTAGCCCAATTTTGCTTGTTTTGAAATCAATTTTCCTGTTCCATCATTTTTACAAAATGGTAGACTTTATTATTGATATTACCTAATGTATAGTCTCAATTTTGCTTTTGTGGTTCTCATTGGAAAAATTTTATAGAGCTCTGAGCACAGTGCACATCTACAGAGTAATCTCCTTTTGAAAATATCTGCTACCCTCTGTCCTTTTTTTTTCATGGCCACCAAATAATGCAGTTGGAGTCCTTAGGATAAACCAATATCACTATGCTATAAGTTTCCTTCTTTGGTCATTAGAATGTAATGGAAAGTGTTTGAAATTTGTTGGCCTTTCAGATGCCTTCAGATGAAACTCAAGAATCACTTGAGTTTAGATGCCAAAAGTATGTTTGAAAAGTATACATGGGCTGGGCATAGTGGCGCATGCCTGTAATCCCAGCAATTCGGGAGGCTGAGGCAGGAGGATCACGAGTTCTAAGCCAGCCTCAGCAAAAGCAAGGTGCTAAGCAATTCAGTGAGACCCTGTCTCTAAATATTCTACGAAATGGGGCTGGGGATGTGGCTCAGTGGTTGAATGCCCCTGAGTTCCATTCCTGGTTATCCCCCTATACCCAGAAAGAAAAAAAAAAGAGTATACATGGGATTGGTTTGGCTCTGTATTTTTAGATGAGTGTGGGATTACTTGCCTGGACAACCCAGCTCATTCTGGCTGCTGTTAATAAACTTGGGGTACATCCAGCTGCCCTTGTAGCAGAGAACCCATTGGTTCCCTCACTGGGGGAGCCTAAGGCAGTGGAAAATGTTTCAGTCCACGCCACTATACTTGCTGAGACCTGCTGATGGAAACACTGATCTTTCCTTGCCTGGAATAGGAAGGACCGAGTTTCTTTAGAGACTTGTGGGCTGTCAAAACCCAACACAACCTTCTTTCTACCACCGCTGCTGTGCCTGTGGCCTGCTATGCCTGCAGCCCTCTTTGGCTGGGAATCCTGCCTTCTTTCCCCATTATCTCACATGGGCGAAAAGCAGTTCCACCCATTCCTTTTGCATTTGAGTTCTCTATAATGTTCACTTATTTAATGGAAAATGAGCCAATTTCTAGAATGATGTCTTGAACTAGAAGGAAGTCCTTAGTAAGACGAGTATACCTACAAAGGCCTTGAAGCCTCTACCTGTGTAAATCCAGCTACTGCCAGACCAATGTCCAGCAGGCAGATGGAAGGAAGGGGAGCACTATAACTGCAACTCCTACCAGGACTGCCAAATGGCCAGTTAACCACCCCAGTCCAGAGGTACATAGGGCATCATCATTCAGCCCTTGAGTCAGAGAGGAAGACCAGGTCACGTTTGTCAAATGTGGAGAAAAGGGACTGACTTAACTCTTCCATATACCTTAGTGGACATCCTTCCTATGAACTTACTCTTCTGTGGATGAGAAGCTTAACTGGATAGTTTGCATGATGTTGACATAGGAGCCAGTTGAGGCTGAAGGGCCAAAGTAGGCTTAGTGGGTATGGTGTCACACCTCCTATAAACCATCTCTCACTGTTCACAATGCTTCTGCTAGAGAGAGACCATGGGGCTGAGCTAGTGTGTTTTGTTTTTGTTTTTGTTTTATTGTTATTGTTTTTTGAGACAGGGTCTCTCTAAGTCGCCCAGGCTGGCCTCAAGCTTGCAATCCTCCTGTCTCAGCCTCAGGAGCAGCTGGAATTACAGGTGTGTGCTACCACGTACAGCTTAGTGTGGTTTACATGATCATAAGATATAAGCATCGTTGATTAAGACTATGATGGCAAGATGCCCAAGGTCTCAGTGTGAAAGTGAGGCTGAGACATTTAAGTGCCTGTGTGTTAGCTTCCACTGATCCCCTCCAAGACACACCCACATGTGCTCCCTGGGGCTACTTCCCCTTGGGGTGTGAGTGTTGACCTCTTGCTCTTCATTTTCTTCTTTCTTCCAATACTTCTACTCTAACTCCAGGGAATTTTCTTTTTGAATCACAACTCCAAGACTTGTTTGAAGGGTAAATTGAATTTATTAATGAATCAGAGAAAACAGCACAAAATGACCATGAAAAGCCAAGAAAGATGAATAGGGGTTCACTCTGCCTGACTCTCCTGTGCTTATTGGAATAAAGCCTCCCTGGGTCAAAAGGATGGAGCCCCTTCATGAGGGAAGGCTGGTCCTGCAGGGGGAGCATAGTGTTCCTCTGCTTCTGTTCTCCATACCCTGTGGAAACTTTCCTTCCACTGGGTTATAAGTCTGCTCATCTAAGACCTAAACAACTTAGAATGTTTTTAAAGACATTTTTTTTTTATTTTTAAGCATACTTTTTCACACCTTTGGATTTCATTTTATTTTGTTTGAAGCAGCAGATTTAGAGAGAGATTCAAGCCTGACCCATTTTTAATGCTGCTAAACAATCTAGACCTAGGTTTATCCCTTTCACACTCAAAGAGAAAATATTAAGATCTTACATTAGACTTTTCAACATTAGCATGACCATACATCATCTCATTTGATCCTCACAAGAGCCCTGTGAGGTAGGCAGACAGGCATCATGGCTCCAGAACACAGAGGACAGAGTTGTAACTGGGAGAGGTGATAAGTGAATTCATGTCCTCTGGCTCCTGGTCCAGGGCTCCTTCCACTCTAAGATGAACTGAGCTCACATCATGAGCAAAGCAGCCTTTTTGCTTAGAATAAATGAACTGTCCTTTGGGCTTGCAAACACAGGCAATTTAAAGTATAGACCTCATCAGAGAGCTACGGAATAAACACACCTGAGCTCAGTTCAGCGTCAGCATTAGATGGATGAATAGGACAGAACATGGACATCTTTGACATGGGTTTCTGCTTGTTTTCTTGATTCTCACCTGGACCATGTTGGATGTTGTAACTTTAAAGCAGCAAAGTCCAGGAGGAGAGTAGCCATTCAAAGGACTTTTTCATCTAGTAATTTATTGATTCCTTCACAAATCCTCTTGAGGTTGGGCCTACAGTCTCCATCTAGACTATAGAGGGTGGAGAGGAACTCCACATCAGCAAAGTGGTTGAAGACATGGTTGATGCGCCCATGGGTCCTGGGCGTCAGGTGCCGCTGCACCAGTTCATGAACCAGTTCCTTGCACTCATGCAGGAGCTTGGAGAGCACGTTCTTATCGAAAGTGTATTCTACCTCATAGAAGCTGACCATAGTCATGGCGGTCTGGTTCAACTTCTTCCGGAACTTCTCCACAATAACAACCTCTTCCTGATTGAACTGGTTGTTCCTATAGAGAATTCCAATTTTTATTGCCACCTTGATTAAGTCTTTCATTATCTTGTGGGCTTCCTTCTTGTTGTGGGTGTGCTCTTTGGTGACTTTGTAGAGCTCATCAAAGATCTCACTGCTGGTGTCGTCAATCAACATGTTGACCACAGTTTTGCTTGCTATTTTGCTCAGAATCTTCTTCTGGGCTTGAATGGCAAGACTCTTTGAACTAAACACATCAGAACCTATAGTAAGAAAAGACAGAAATGTTATAGGAATATGAGACTTGTTGATTATGTTTCTAAAAACTCATGTCTTTATATACCATAACTCCCTAACTGAACTCCACACAAGCCTGGTGGCCCCACATTCTCTTCACATGCTGTGCCTCTTTGCCTTTTGGAACCTTCTTAACTGTTCTTGTGCTCTTTGCAAGGGAAGTGGTCTCCTCTTGTCCAGGCTACATCTCACTATTTTAGATCTTCAAGCATAAAATCTTTTTTTTTTTTTTTGATTCTACTAGCTCATGGAGAACTCTCTACAATTGCTGCCACCATGGAAACATTCAGTTTCACAAATTACACAGGAGCAAATTATTGCATAACGACAGAGATCAGTAGAACCAAAGCAGTAGGCACCAAGGGCCTTCCATGGCCCCAGTAAGCTCTCTCTCCAAAGTCTAAGACTATAGGATCTTTAAGCAACTTGACATCCAAGTGAACCTGACATAGTCAGGATTTTCCCTTCAGCCTCAGAGCAAAGAGAATAAACACATATCATATAGAACATAAAAGGAATGAATTGTGACTCCTGACTACCCCAAGAAAGCTCTGATTTCCTGATTTATGCTTTTCCAGAGTTTGAGACAAATGTTATTCTTGCCCAGTGTGATCATCCACCGTGGTTTCCAGACTTTGTGTGAATAACTTTTGCTCAAAAAAAAAAAAAAAACCAAAAAAACAAATATGTCCCCCTATGACAAATATTTAGAAGCACTAGGATTTTCAAAAGATTGTGCTGTAAGCTTTAAAGTCAGTAATGGCCCTGTCACTGAAACAAGTCTATGTCTCCTCAGGTGATTATTCCAAAAGGAACAATGAAATATAGATGGATCTGTCTTGAAATATAAAAAAATGAGTCATTACTTTATAGTCACAGCTTCTAAAAACTGCCTAAGAATAAGGTCTGTTAATATTTGGATCTTTAATGTACCTTGGAAAGCCTATGTGTTAGGCAATGCCGGAATATTCAGAGGTGGGATGATGAGATTATGACAGCTGTAATTCATCAGTGGATTAATCCATTCAATAGATTGATAATTTGAATGGACTACTGGGTGGTAAACTGTAGTCTGGTGGGAATGGCTGGAGAATGCAGGTCATTGGAAGCATGCCTTTGGGGACTATATCTTATCCATGGATTCTTGTTCTCTCTCTGCTTCCTGGCTGCCATGACCCTCTGCCATGATGTTCTGCTTCACCTTGGTCTAATTTTTAAAGAAGACCTTGCTGTGCACCCTTTAAATGGACAATAATGGATATCATATCACAATGGTACTTGAATTACTTCATATTTCTGATCTCTAGAAATATAAAATGGTGCATTAGTGTTTTAAGCCACTAATCTTGTGATAAATTGTTACAGAAGCAATCGGAAATTAATTCAGGTGAGAGAATTCAAATTTCCTATTTTATTTTTTGAGACAGAATCTTACTGTTGTCCATGCCATCCTTAAATTCCTGCACTCAAGCAATCCTCCTGCCTTAGCCTCCTGAGTAGCTAGAACTGTAGGTGCATGTTCATTTCCCCATATTATTTGATCAAGGAAATCTTTCTGTCTTCTTAGTAGAGCAATCACCTGTCAGGTTTGCCAGCAATCAGGAGTTTCCCAGATAGTGGACTTCACTGACAAATTTGAAAAAGTCCCAGGCAAATTAGGACAAGTTGGTCACTTTACTTTTATTCTTGAAGTATTAGTGATATGTGTATCATTGAGATTAAAAAATGAAGAATAGAGAAAAAAAAAAGAAAACATTTCAGAAAGTGAAAGCAGATAATGTTTAATTAATGGGTAAGATGCTTCTAGATATCTCAGCAGGGTAAGCTGTACACTCTACATATTGCCACACTTCTCACCCCTTTGTACCTGCTTTTCAATTTTAGTGTCATGGGCTGGGGGTGTAGGTCAGTGGTTGAGGGCTTGCCTAACATATGTGAGGCCTTGAATTTGATCTCCAGCACTGCGATTAATTAATTAAACTAACTCTACAGTCAACTCTAACCCTTTTCATCCCCTTTAGACCAAGGACTCTTTATTCCTTTTTTTTCCTATAGTTATTCAGCACTTACTATTAGCTTGATTCTGTATGAAGTATTATGGAAAAATCCCCCCAAAAGTATTCAGTTGGGTCTTATTCTGAATATGGTTCTGCAAGGAGGCAAGATATAGATAACAAAACAAAATGCAGAAACATGAAAACAGCCTAAATTAGCGTGAGTGGTAATTGTTGGCATGAGCTCTGAGGACTCTGAAGGTAGATTTGAATGTAGGTAGATGGAAACAGCTACAATGTTAGAAAGTAGTTTCTAAAGTCAGGATACAGGCCAGTAATTTCCACCAAGATGGTAAGTCCCTTGGTGGTTTCCCTGATGTTTACAGTCATCTTTCTTGTAACAAAAAAACCCCCAAAACAAAACAAAAACAAACAAACTTATTTTGTACCTACACGTGAATTGGGAGTACAAACTTCTAGGGTGAGAGCTTAGAAGGATCGCAGTGTGAACAACATCTCTGAAGACTTAAAGATCAAAACTCTACAGCAGAAAAACTCAAAAATGTTATAGATAAACAAAATCACTGGAAAGCTTTAAGGAAAAAAATTCACCACCAACACCAATGATCCTAAGCTGTCACAAGCTCCGTAAGTGATTATGACATGTTAAATGTGCCCCACTATGTATCCTGTGAGTCCTGTTCTGTCCTCTAGGATAGAAGGATTTGTAGTCAAGTTAAATGAGTTTGTAGATGACTAAATATTAAGGCTGGCTCTTGATGGTTCACCATACAAGTAGTTTACTAAGGCTTTGAGCAGTCCTGTGAGAAAGATAGCTGCATGTATAGTTTTATTTAGTCCACTTCCCAAACTTTCTGGAGACAAACACACACACACACACACACACACACACACACACACATACCCCACACATCTTTTACATATAGAAAATAATGGGAAGGATGAAGAGAAATAAAATAAAGACAGGCTGGTCAACAGAACACTTTTAATACCTCCCAAAGATATGTCAGGGCACAGTGGGGAGATGCCACTTCTTATGGTTTGGATATGAGGTATGTCCCCCCTCCAAAACTCCTGTTAATGCAGGAATATTCAGAGGTAAAATTATTAGATTATTAAACTGTAACCTGATCAGTCCATCCTAGTTTGAATGAACTGACTGGGTGGAAACTGTTGGCAGGTGGGGTTTGGCAGGAGTAGGTGGACCACTGAGGGCATTCCCTGGAAGGTTTGTTCTTCCTACAGCCCCTTCCTGTCCTTCTTTTTCTGCTTCTGACCCATCTGTGAGATGAGCCATTTTCCTGTGCTCTGGGCCCTTCCACCATGATGTGCTGCATCATCTTGGCCCCAGAGCAATGTGGTCAGCCATCTGTGGACTGAGACATCTGAATCTGTGAGCTCCAAATAAACTTTTCCTCCTCTAAGTTGTTCTTGTTGGGTATTTTGGTCACAGTGATGAAAAGCTAACTAAAATACCACCGTTCCACCATGCATACATGATGTTACAATGATTTGAGGGAGAGGGTGTGCCCTGGGGGGCAGTCCGATTCAGAAGTTTTTGCACAAGCAAGGGAAATCTTGGCCTTGCTTCCATCCATCCTTTTGTCTCAGTCTTCTGCAAAGGGACTGTGTTGGTGACCCATAAGGAAGTGATAATATAGGCAGAGAGGAAGAGCATGAGTTAGGCTTTGAGAATCAAGGTCAGGAGTATGCTTAGAATATTTGGGGGAATAGGCCTAACTAGTGGACATATGCTTCTTGGTGGAAAATACCAAGATATCCAGGATAGGCCTTGGCAAAATCCGTTTTCTCATCCCTGTATACAATCCTGAGGAAAGCTCTTTTGGCTAAGGATAAATTTCTTTTGACTAGGTTTGAACAAAAGTTCCCATTCTCAAGCCACGAAAGGTAGGAGATTAAATATGATACTTCAGAGCCTCTAAACATAGAGCTATAAATATGATTATATAGCAATAATATAGCTCCCCTGACCAGCAAGCATAATGAGACAACATTGATGAAGCTGAAAAATCCATCCTTGTAGAAAGAAATGGAAACTTTCTGAACTAAGATTGATGGGAGAGCTCGAGTAAAGGAATGTGAAGTCAATGCTTTGAAAGTAAGTATCCTTAGGACATTTATAAAAAAAGGAAAAGTACCAGGACTATGTTGGGAGAATGGTATGACAGGAATAGGGAACTAGTTTAGGGAGACAGAAAGCAAAAGATAATCTAAGTGGGGACTTCACTGGGACTAGTCTGAGTTACTGCTTTTATAAATGATGTTCATCCAGAGAATAAGTGATGTTTCCATGATTCTAGAAAACACCAACCTTTCTCAGATGGTGAAATGCCACACTGATGGTGATAAACAGCAAGATCTTACCAAGCGGATGAATGGGCCTAAAAGAGGCAGATGAGCCTGGTAAGATGAGCATGGTAATAACAAGGTGATAGATTTGAGGAAAGATGAAGTAAATGATGATTATAGAAGATTACAGCCTCTGAGCTGTCAGCTATAGCCTAGGAGAGTACTTTGAGCCTCACCCAGGATGTGGAGGTGGAGAGGGACCAGGGGACAGCTCTTCTGTCACTCACAGGACTCTGCAACTTCTCTACCTCTATAAGAAGGGTGTGGGAAAAACTTGAATATAAATATGGAGAGTTGTTTCAAAATTAGATAGCTTGAAATTATGTGTAATAGCCAGCATACAGACAGTATCACTTGACTTCTGTAAACAGCTTAAGATGAAGGCAGGAAAGCAAATTAGCTAAAAAATGTTAAGTAGAAGTTAACAGTGGACATGGTATCCAGACAAAAATAACTTGTGGTGCTTTATGAGCACCATCTGTCACGACAGAGGACCCAGGATACAGGGAAGGTGGGAGGGAAGGCCCCAGGTCGTGGGGGGCAGGGTAAGACCCTGTGCCAGAGGGAGATCTGTGGTAGTCCATGCTTCTGACTCTCAATCACTTACTTTTAAATATTGGGGGGAAAACTACAAGCAAGCTTCCTTGAGATGGAGCAGGCTCACAACTACTTTGAACTTATAGGAACTATCCTGCTCAGCTGCTTATGCACCCAGAAAAGATGAGTGGTCCTGTTATGTCCCTCATGTTATACCCATCACTACTGATGAGGGGCCAGGACCTGGAAGCGGGGGTGAGGGCCTCCCCTCTTCCTTCTCATTTCCTTTTCTCCTCTGGGTGAATGATGAGGAAGAGATTGGCTACAGGAGTAAGGTAGTTGGCAGGAAGGGATGCCCGTGACAAGAAGACATGGTTTCTGCTTTAATTTTTGGTTGTCCTTAAGTAGAGATTGGGGACAAGATTATCAAGGAGCCTTGAGTAATGTTTTGAAATGTAAGTGTAACACAGTTGTGGTTTCCAGAAAGACTAATTGAGTTATGGCATCTTCAGGGGAGTCAATCTAGTCAAACCATTTTCCTTCCCTAGTATAAAACTGTTATTTGTATACTACTGGAATATCAAAGAAAGAACAGGGAGCTGGAGGAAATAGAATAAAATGAAATTGTTAAGGGATGGTGGGGCCTTTGAGTTAGGGACAAGCAAAAACCTTGATCTCCAACCTCATGGAAAAGTGATCAAAGCTTAGAAACTCATGAGAAATGCTTTTTGTTGATCTGATCCCTTTCATACTTGAGTGAGATGGTATTTTTGAGGCTTAATAAAGGCATTCAGAGGGCTGAGGTTGTGGCTCAGT
Source organism: Callospermophilus lateralis (assembly GCF_048772815.1). Classification (NCBI taxonomy): domain Eukaryota; kingdom Metazoa; phylum Chordata; class Mammalia; order Rodentia; family Sciuridae; genus Callospermophilus; species Callospermophilus lateralis. Next base: position 96,429,622 of record NC_135307.1, read on the forward strand.
GGTAGAGTGCTTGCCTAGCACATGGGAGGCACTGGGTTGGATCCTCAGCACCACATAAAAATAAAAAAAGAAAGAGAGGAAGGAAGGTAGGTATTATTTCCATCTACAAACTTGAAAAAATATTAAAAAAAGAAAGGCATTCAGAGACATTTAAAATGCATACACAATATAACTTAGATGAACAAGGAGGGGTTAGGGTTAGTCCTTGAGGACTTCTGTTGGTTTGGTCTCTCCCTAACTTTCCAGAAGAGCCCCACCTGCCTTAAAGACAGATCCTCTGGTGAATGATGAGAAAGGTCTTCTAAGAAGACCTGAGCTCCCCTAAATTTCCATTACCTGCAACAAGAAGAAAGTAGTTTGTGTGTTCTATGGACAGGGACACCATGATTTAAAGGGCAGCAGCCTCCACCAACACCACTGGTGTGGTGCACAAAATGAAAACATTAGAACCTTTATTTATGTTTTATTGTAATGGAGAAAATAAACTTTACTAATATCTAATACAGAGACTGACCCTGATCCCCACTGGTGTGTGGCATTCTGAAGGACGAAAAAGTTACCCAGCATGGTATGTGAGTGTGTGTGTGTGTGTGTGTGTGTGTGTGTGTGTGTGTAGGGGGTGTTTAGCGTATACCTCACTTGTCTGTGCCCTTTTAGAAGTTTTGCTTTATTTCAGCATATGTTTATGTATGCTTGGTTAAAGAGGCTCACTGATTATATTATTTAGTTCTAACTAAACTAACCATTGCAAAACAGACTGGTGGTTTAGAAAGATTTCTGTAAGAAACAAAACCAAGGACTGAAGACCATGCATTAATCATGTAAGTACATGCAAACCATGAGGGGATGGCAGAGCTGGTGATTGTGTTCCTCGTGGCAAGAGCTTTTCCACAGCCAAACTATAAGGGAAAAGTAATGGTCTAACCAGATCTGATAAGAGATGAGCCATAAACATTTCAAAATTTTTAATAAGATGATTTGAAATATGGATTTCAAACACTTTTATTTGCCTTGAGTTATTTCCCAAAGGCAATAGGAAGACTTAACAGTTAACAAGACAGTTTTTTGTGTTTCATGTTTGAGGTAGGGTCTCACTGTGTTGCTCATGCTGCCCTTGAACCTAGGATCCTGCTCCCTGAGTTGCTGGGATTACATTTGTACACCATGGAGACTAGCTTTAGCAAAACAGTTAAATGTGTTGTGTTATTGATCTTTAGCTTCTCCTTTGGGAGACAGGAAAAGCAATAAAGAGTGGCATGGATGGCTGAGGGAGAGGGATAAGCCAAGGATGATACTGAATGTTTTTTCTAACCAGGAGACTCATTTGAGTAGGGGGACTTTTAGGTGCCATTAACTGAAATAGGCATCTTGGAGAAGCCAGTATAGCAGAAAGATGAATTCAACCTGAGTTGCCAGTGCCCCTGGGTGTCTGGGCGGAGATGGGTGCACTACTGTTCAATCAGGCACCTTAAATCTCACTCATATGACCCCAAGCTTCCTATTTTCCCATGAAAATGCTAAGAAACAGATGATAAGATGACAATTTTCCTGAAACAATTATCTAGCTAGGGACCCTGAGGAATAATCAGACTCTTCCTTCAAAATGGAAATACCTGCTTATCCTATTAAAGTGGGTTCTCTATTCCCTGTAGTTAGAGCCACACTGTATCCTTCTTGGAATTCTCTTTCTCCCTTTGTGGCCCACCACAAAACCACCCTTTCTCCACCCGGTGAGAATAGGTGATTTAAAATTTAGTGTGTACTCTACAGAAAAAATAAAAACCATTATGCATGGAGAAAAAAAAATAGGGTAGAGAGGCAAAAGCAGATTTGCGTGCAGGAGGATTGGTGTGGAGGGGGGAAGAAGGAAGGACTGAAATACCTGAGACAAACCCATAACAGAGGGTGTTGCACTGGACCATCATCACTCCTGAGACATGTGGTTAGTCATTTCGCCTCCAACTTATGCTTGAGCACCCCCAAATCTTGCCTTTTCCTCAAGCCTGTGAGCAGGCAGAGTTTGGCTTTGCCCATGGTGGATGCTTAATCCTAGCAATTGATTCATTCAGAGACAGAACTGGGGATGGATGTGTTTGTGGGGATGAGGCATGGTGGACTTTCTTAGTTTTACTGGACGTTTCAGCATGCTAAGCAAGGACATATAAAAGCAGCTATAGTCAAAACAGACATTTCTTATAGGAAAGGAGATTCAGATATCTTCAAAAACCTTGCAATGAGTAATCGCCCTTGAAAAGCAGCACTAGACAGTAAGAAGACGACCAAAGGTTTTTCATTCTTACTATCTTTCAATAACATATTGAAGAGAGACTGGCAGGGATAGTTGTAAAAACTTTTAGTTCATTATCTCATCTGGTCCTCAACCTCTCAGTCAAACACCTATCAGCACCAAGAAATATGTAACTCAACTAAGGATAAGCTAGAGATAAGGATCAAAACCACAATTTGTTTAACTGTTTTGCTAAAGCTGGTCTCAATGGTGTAAAAATGTAATCCCAGCAACTCAGATGGTCAAGGCAGGAGGATTGGGGGCTCAAGGCCAGCATGCGTAACACAGCGAGACCCTATCTCAAACACAAAATACAAAAACTATCTTGCTTCCTGTTAAGGCTTCCTACTGTCTTTGGGAAATAACTCAAGGCAAGTAAAGGTGTTTGAAATCTACATTTCAAATCATTTTATTAAAGCTTTTTAGCATGAATTTGTACCTAAGGTGGCATACACCGTGTATTTGAATCTCAACAATTCTGCAAGAGAGGAAGCTCTCTTCCGTTGCATAGAGGAGGAGACTGAGGCACAGCCTGTAGAAGTAATTCACTCAAAGCTCTGATGCTAATAAGTAGCAGAGCTGCCATTGGGCCCAAGTTCACCAGACACCAAACAAAGCCTGCAATCTTAGCCTTTCTGAATCTACCTTCAGAAAATTGCTCTTGGCTTCCTAATGACTATGATTTCTCACTTATTAGAAATGTTAAGTAGGCCTCAATTTAAATCTCCAAGTAGCTAGGAGAGTTAACATCTCATCATTAAAAAAATACTATGAAAAAAATATTATGATAGCACAATATTGTGTATTCATCAAAACTTGAAGATAGATGTAGCATTTATTTTTAGAGGGGGATTATATATTTTTCAACAGAATTATATATTGATTTTGTTTTTCATATTGATTTTATAGCCAGCTCTGAAAAGTGAATGAGTGTTTGATAATTTTACTTACCAGAGCTAACTGAAGCAGACACTTTGTGAAGTCACTGGGGGGTGAATCATCTCCAACTCAACAGGTTAATTATGGAGATCTGAGAGATATTTTTGTCTCACTGCAGCAGAAGAGCAACCATCACTAAAACAACATCTACTTACATGATTCCTTTAAACAAAGCTTATCTACCCCCACCCTGTTGCATCTAACAAATAACTAGTATCTCTCTGAATGGTAGATCATATTCAGGTTCAATAATAATAATAGAATCTACTTATGTGGTGTTGCTTATATGAAGTGCTTCATGGACAACAATTAATCATATTCTTGCAGAAACTCTATGAAGTAGGCACTAATCATCATCATCACCACCACCACCATCACCATCATCATGGTCATCACCATTAGCAGCAGCAGCAGCAGCAGCAGCTATAACATTTGAGATGAGCAAAGAGAGATGAGATAGCTTGTCTAAACCTACTACTTAGGAAGTGGCAGAGCTGGATTGTGCCATCTGTCTTATAGTCTTATGCTTCAACCCACCATACTGACCTACCATGCAGGGGGTGACAAACCAATTAGTTTAAATGCTTCTTGAATTGCTGCCACTTAAAAATGGAGTTAGAGCAGTTTTATTTCCCCTCGGAAGAATTAATTTCTTTTTAAAAACCCACAGCACATCTAAAACATCTAGAAAAAAACCAAACATTTGTGTGGTCACCACTCAAAAGCAACAAGTCTTAATATTTTGGCCTTAAAGACAGGGGGAAGTAAGGAGAGGGGACCTTCCTCTCTTCTGCTTCTACCTCCTCAGATCTAACTGGAATCCAGGAGTTGATGTGCCTTAGCTCATCTCTGTTTTTTTTTGTTTGTTTGTTTTGTTTTGTTTTTAAAATTTTTGCCTCATTGTACGAGTGTGCCTGCATCAACGTTATATTGGGAATCATTTTTAAACTTCACATTAAAATGTGTCACTACATATTACACATATCCTTTTCATTCAACATCATGCTTTCCAAATTTACCTAGTCATTTAGTTGCCTGTATGAAAATATCCATGTATTTCCTGTTGATGAACATTTAAATTATTTCCATTTTCTGCACATTCACAACAGCCTCCCAGAGTCTACACCTAGGGCAAGCCTGCCAAGTCTGTAGCAAGAGCTGCCAAGTGCTCCCCAGTGACACTGCACTCATTTTCGCTCCCAGCAGCAGTGTCTGAGTTCCTGGGGTTCTGCTTCCTCATCAACACTTCAAGTGGTCCAACTTTTTAATTTTTGCCAATCTGATAGGTACAAAGTGGAATCTTGTGTTAATATGCATTTCCCTGACTGCTAGTGAAATTTGATGTTTTTTTGTTTACTGGGCATTTATGTTTTTCTCTTCCGTGAAATGCTCATTCATATAATATACTCATACTTTTTCAATTAGATTGCATGTCTTTTTCCTGTTCACTGGTAACAGGTTTTTTTAAATTTTTTTTTTTTGTTTTTAGTTGTTGATAGACCTTTATTTATTTATATGCAGTGCTGAGAATCAAACCCAGTGCCTCACACATGCCAGGCAAGTGCATTACCACCGAGCCACAATCCCAGCCCTTGATAGCAGTTTTATATACTAAGGATTCTTATCCTCCACTGATCTCACATGAGTTGCACATACCTCCTGCCAGTCTGTAGTATTCACTCTTACTTTTATTATGGTGCCTTTAGTCATACAGAAGATTTAAATGTTAACATTGTCACATTTTTCAGTCTTTCCCTTGATGGTTGATGGGTTTTTATATCTCGTTTTAAAAATTCCTTTCCTGCCATGAGGTGATAAAAGAGTCATGTATTTTCCAGAAGTTTTAAGGTTTTGCTTTTCACATTGAGATCTTTGATCCATCTGGAATCTATTTTATGATGTCAAGATTTTTTTTCTCCTCACAATTTATTCTTTTTATTGAATAGTTTATCCTTTCTGCTACTGATCTGTTAGCCCCTCCATTTTCTTATCAAGTTTCCATATTTCATGCATCTGTTTCTAAGCTTTTTACTCCTCCATTCCACTAGTATTTTTTGTTACCAATAACATATTTTCTTAATTACCAATACTCTTAAATTATGATAGAACAAAAGGAAGTCCCTTCTCTTTATTCTGCTTAGAAATTGTCTTGATTCTCACTTTTCTGCTTCCATATGAATTTTTGTTTTGTACTGGAGATTAAACCCAGGGTCGTTTTACCCCTGAGCTAAGATCCCAGCCCTTTTTATTTTTTGAGACAGGGTCTCACTAAATTGCTTAGGGCCTCCATAAGTTGCTGAGGCTGGCCTTGAACTTGTGATCCTCCTGCCTCAGTCTCCCAAGTTATTGGGATTACACACGACGCCACTGTACTGGGCTTCCACATGAATTTTAGAATCATTTGATCAAATGCAATACCACCCTTTATTAATCTTAAGTAAGCTGTTATCTTTAATATAGAAACACCACATCCATTAACATGATATTATTTCCACTTAGTTAGACCTTCTTTGTTCTTCAGTAATGCTTATGGCTCTTCTCCATAAAGCTCTTACATTTTTTTCCACCAGATTTCCTTTAAGGTAGCATAGAGTTTCAATTGCTCCTGTTAGCATAAATTTTTTTCTATTACAATCATTGAATGGTTGTTAATGATGCATAGGAATCCAAATGGTTCCTGTATATTTATCTCTAATTGAGAAATTTTGCTGAGCTCTGTTATTAGGTTTTATTTATATCTCTTGGATTTTTTTATGTATACAACATTGCTTGCATAAAATTTTTCTTCTACCTCCTTTTTTCTTTCTTGCTTTATGCCATGGTGGGAACACCCCATACAATTTGGATAGTAAGAGTGCTATTTGGCATCCCTGCTTTATTCTTTAATTTTAACAGGATTACCTCTAAAATTTTCCCAATAAATATGATGAGCTTTTGATGTGTACCACTTATCAAGTTAAAAAATCTTTCTCCTGTTCCTATTTTGCTAAGGTTTTTTGTTTTGCTTTAAAGTAGAAATGCACACATAACTATAATACTTTCTTTGTACCCATTGAGATGATCATACAGTTTATCTCTTTTAATATGTGAACTTATCAATTATAAAAAGGCTTTTTTATTTAAACCATCATTGCATACCCAGGGTAAGCCTTTCCTGGTCTTAATGTGTGTGTATTTACTATATTGGTGAATCTATTATTAATATTGTATTTAGCATTTTGGAGCTATACTCAAAAGTGAGGTTGGCCTACAATTTCTCCCTGGTGCTTTCCTTGTCCCATTTTGATGTTAGAGTAAACTAGCCTCATAAAATGAATTGAATAGCTTTCCTTCTTATTCTCTGAGGTTGCTTATGTAAGATATGTAAGGTGGGATTAACAGTTTTTGATGCTTTTAGTAAAAATTGCCCACTTAAGACTAGTGTATATTTTGAAAAGGTGAGGACTCAGTTTATGTAATATTTGTTTATTCAGGTGTAGCAGGCAATAATCTCCTAAAATAGCAATACTTTTGATATTTTATTTAACAACAGTCTTTTCTTCCTTTGTCCTCCCTCCCTCTCTCCCGTCTCTCTCCTTCCTCCCTCCCTCCATCCTTTCTTCCTTCCTCTCTCCCTCCCACTCTCCCTTCCTTCCTTCCTTATTTTCCTCCCTTCCAGAGAGCATCCACAAAGGAGGAAGCTGCTCTGAATGGCAGATCACTCTCAGGAATAAAGTGATAAACGTGATTCACTACTATTCTCCTTGTTTTATTTTAAGAGGGGGAGACTAAGCAGTTATTTCTTCTCAAAGTTGTTTCTTTCTTTAATAATTTTCTCATCAAAAATGTTACATGAGCACTGCAAAAAGTCATAAAATATAGATAAGCTAACAGAAGAAAATGAGCCCCCATCATCCCAGCATGCATCACAGTTAGCAAGTGTATGTTCTTCCAAACATGCATATTCACAAATGTAGGATCTATGAACACTTGTTTTTCTTCACCTGAGTTTTCATTCAACATTATGACAATGATTTTCCATGTCAATAAATATATATTATCTTTTTTAAATGACATTTTTGTCACCATTACTTCTATCAGTTCCCTCTTTTAAATTTTTCTTTTTTTTTTTTCTAGTTTTAGAAGGACACAATATGTTTATTTATTTTTTTTTGTGGTGCTGAGGATAAAACGTAGTACCCCACACATGGGAGGCAAGCGCTCTACCACTGAGCTACAAGCCCAGCCCCTATCAGTTTCCTCTTGATAGACTTCAAACTGTTTCCAGTTTTTGCTATTGAGAATCTGGGGAAAATAGTAAATGACTCAGCTCTATGCTTTGGGGAAAGTTGTCTAAAGGTATGTTTTCGCACATGATAGGAGTCCCTGCTAATGCCCCTTCCTAGACCATGAGATGGCTGGAGACACTGAGGAGGAGTCTCAGAAACAGACCCTCTGGTTCTTCCCACCCTCTTGTTCATTCCAGTCCTCCTGGCAGAGGTCTGCTTATCCAAAGTCAGTTAGAGAACATGCTGAAATTAGAAGTCAAAGGTGGCTCATAAGGATGGCTTTGCCCTAACCCACTGGCTGAAGACAGTTCAACAAGAGCCAAATATAGCAGATATCAGGCCCTGTGTCCTAGCTGCCAACCACACCCTGACCTTCTCATGCCTACAGTCAAGTCTGATGGACCCTGCCCAGGTGGAAGAGGCACAACTGAAGCCTGTCTGTGGTGGCTGAAAGCCCCCTCCCACCATGAGCCCCTGGCCAACCCCCACTCCTTCCCCCAGGGAGGATGTCCTTTGCATTCATCTTCACCTCAATCCTTTCCGTGCTGCACTGTAATTGACTCTGCTTTCCACACCTGGGGCTGAGTTCTTGGAGACTGATGCTCAGATGATTTACGTGACATTACAAGTGCCTGCTTTGTAGAAGTAATTCAATAAATGTCTCTTAAATGAGTGACAAAATGAGTGATTTACCATGGTCTTTCTCATTCCTTGAGGCCCACATTCTATTGTTCAGGATCCACAGTTGGAAGTAGGTGTGTATTGACAAAATGCAGATCGAATTGCATATACTCCAATGCCTTCTCACCTCAGCACAGGATTACCCCTTGCCTTTCACTCCATGCTACCTGCCTGGCCTAGTCTTCAGCCCATCAAACAGTAGCATCACCTGGGGCCAGATGCATTGCCTACCACACCCTTGGTGTTTAATTCCAGCAGGAACCCTCTCCATGACAGTAGCACCTATCCCTCCTGCCACACCTAGAGCCTCCCCATTTGTGCCCCTTCACACTCATGAGCTATTTTAATATTGAGGAGTTGTTGGGCATGGGAATAGCACAAGTCATGTTCTGTCTCTCTGGCGATCCTCTCTCTCTGCTGGCAGCTCCCAAACTGTTCACCACAGCAGGCGCTCAAAAACCCAGGCTCACGCCACCAGACTGCTAACAAGGACGCCAGTAAGATGCCATATTCAGAGTCATGGGAGGATGCCAACAGGGTAATATGTGAAATTAGTAAGTAGACTGAAGCAATAAAAATGTCAGTCTGGAATTCAATTTTTGAATTCCACCTATAATGTTAAAAAGCAGGCAATAAAATGGATCAAAATCTAGTCTAATTTGGAAAAATGAAATGTGACCTGAGGCAGTAGGTATCTGAGTCTAAAGGACTGAGGCTCCTGAAAGATACCACAGTTAAATACAGCAACATTTAACTCAGTTTAGTAAGGTTACAAAAGGTTAAAAAAAATAAAAAAGCTGTTAGCTATATTAAGGAAGTTAGAACAAATGAGGGAGAATAAACCAGAAGGTACTTCTGGATGGGAGACATTTCTTGTTCAATGTTCTACTTTATTTTGGAGGGAGGGGTAAAATATGAATTTTGTACAATGATATTTTGGGTTTCAGTCACATTGAATGTGTAACAGCAGGAAAGGGGACGATGTAATATATTACTTATAATATCCCTTATGTATATGTTGTAGTAAAATTGTTGGGTCTTTTTTTTTCATGAATTTGAGATCTGAGACAAGAGTCAAATCACATTTCTAATTTCTGCTGGTGCCAAGCCTATGGAATGACAGTGTTGAGGGATGCAGTTTGTAGATGGGAGGTGAGATGGCCCCTAAAGGGGGTCCTGAGATGGCTCCCAAGTTCTCCAGGGACACCTGTTTGGATGGAGCCAAGGGTCAGACCCATTCATATTGCCCAAGAGAAAGGACCAACCAGCAGTGGCAGCCTGACTTCCTGGAAGTTACCAAGAACTGTGTCTTTCTCTGAGGCTTCCTTTCTAAACTAGATTGTCCCTGTACTTGGTTCTACAGCAGTGAATGGCTCAGAATAAAAATTTTTAGACCTTAGGGTAATGTAAAACAGTATCACCAAAAGGCTTCACCATTTCCCAGCCAAGTCACCAGGTATAGTCACTCAAAGATGCTGAGAAAGGTTGTCCTGAGGAATGGAGAAGCCAGGATGTGGCATGGGATTGCTCCCCAAAGACAGGGAAACACAGACAGCTGATCAGGGAACCTGACTCAGGCCACTGAGCTGGGAGAGGAGGACAGAGTCAGCTGCCAGTCCCACCCCTGCACCCCCAAGTACTCATGGGAGCGCTCATCCTCACCTTCCTGATTTCTTGGCCTGTTAAATGAAGAAGCCGACTAGATGATTCTGCTGATTTGTTTTATATTCTCAGTTGTAACCCCTACAGAATCAGAAACTGAATATGTGCATTTTTTCCATTAAAAAAACAGCACAGGGCAACATCAGATGTGAGCATGGACCAGGTCACCAGCTTTTCTTTTTTCCTGTGCTAGCTCCCTGCCCTGCAAACTCTTGCCCTGTTCTACTCTTGCCATCTTCTTAAATGGAATGCCCCCTGCTTTGAACAATCTGGCCTTAGAGCCTCTAGCTTTCCCTTCCTGTGGCTTTCCTCCAGCACGCCTCCTTCTCCCTGGTTTCTTTGGGGCCCTTGACTCCCCAACCAGGCCTCATCCTGTGCTGACCACAGAGCACATGGGGCATGCTGGCTCTCCCCATACCTCTTCCTGTGCTGGCCTCAGTGCCCACAGACTAAGCTGCAGACTGGTAACCCTGCCAGGCCTTCCAGCCCCAGCCAGCACTGATGCAGCTGCCTGTGGGAACTGTCTGGAAACCTCAAGGCCAGCTCTTCCCACTCGGTCTGGCATCCCTGTGTCTCCAAGAGAAGTTGCTCATCCTTCCCCGAGGCTCACCCCATTTTGCTCCCTAGATGCAAGTATCACTTACTGTCCTCCAGCAACACCTCCCCACAGTGGGGCTTACTCAAGGACCTCTAGCCTGGCTTCATTTGCTTCTTCCCTGGCAGTTTCAGGATGGGGCACCTTTGACTGTTGTGCCACCAACATGTGTCAGGAACTTGATAATGATTTTTTTTTTCTTTTGTCAGGCAGGTAATGTGCAGATGTTGTAACAAATGTTTAGAGGAAGGCACATCTCACTTGATAGCATGAATACCCAATCATCACGCTTATGAACCAAAGGATCTTGATAATGAATTTAAACCTCCAGCCTGGGGAACTGTGGCTTTGTCCTTCCCTGGCTTTCACTCGGAACTTGATAGTTACTGCTGTCACCAATGCCATAAATGGCATTTCTTTTCTTTTCTTCTTTCTTTATTTCCCTTCTTCCTTCTTTCTTTCTTCTTCTTCTTTTTTTTTTTTTTTTGGATTGCTGAATACTATTTTATTGTATAGCTCATTTTTTGGTTTTATTTTTATTAACATGTATTAATTATACATAGTGAAGGAGTTCAATGTGATATTTCAATATGCATATATGCATATGGTGTCCACTGATCAAATCCAGCCTCCCTTTATCCAACCCCAACCCTCTTCCCAATCTCTAGTAATCAGTATTCTACATTTGGATCCTTTCTAAATACATTTCAATATTTGAGAAAGAACATGTGGTATTCTCCTTTCTGTGTCTGATTTATTTCACTTAAACATCATATCCTTCAGCTCCATGCATTTTGCTACACATGACAGATTTCATTCCTCTTTACGGCTGAATAGTATTCCATGGTGTATATGTACCACATTTTGTTTGTCCATTCATCTGTTGACAGGCATCTAGACTAATTCCATATCTTTGCTATTATGAATAGCAGTGTAATAAACATGGATATGCAGGTTTCTCTTTTGTATGCTGACTTCATTTCCTTTGGATATACCCAGGAGTGGGATAACTGGATCATGTGGTAGATCTAGTTTTAGTTTTACTAGGCATGCTCCCTACCACTGAACTATAGCCCCAGACCTCTAATTTTAGTTTTAAAAGGAATTTCCACACAGTTCTCCATAGTGGTTATACTAATTTACATTTCCATTAATAGTGTATGAGATTACACTTTTTAAAAAAATAGACATTTTTAATTGGAGTAAGATGGTCTCTCGTTGTTTTGATTTGCATTTCACTGATGGCTAATGATATTGAACATTTTCTCATTTATTTATTGGCCTACCAAATGGTCTTTTAATTGTCTCTGAGAAGTGTTTGGAAACATGGGAGGGCATTTTTTATTTTCACAGGGTGAGTGGGTGTTTTTCAGGCTGTTGGGAGCGGGCAGGTATGCTAACTATCCTGTAATCCAGGACAGAAAACGCCAAGGGGATTGTCCTGAGACACCTACTTCTCAGTCTTCATCTAACCTGGCCTCCAGCAGGTCTCTGTCTTCCTGATCACAGCTCTGGGTCCTTCTCAGACTCCTTCTGGGTTCCTCTTCTTCTGACAATGCTTTAAGATTGTGTGTCTTCCTGGGTTTCCTTAAGACCTTCTCCACCGTACACTCTCTGTGAGTGATAGGTGCCACTCCTCTTCCATGTGTTGATCCCTTCTCAATATGTCCTCAATCCAGTCTTCTCTCCAGAGGTCCACCCCATTTCTAACTGCTTGCCTGGTTTCTCCTCCTGTATTCCCAGACCCATCAACCTCCACATGTTCAAAATCTCATCATCTTCTTTCTTTAACCCCAGAAGCCCTCTCCTGGTATTGGGTGTGACTGCCCCTTGCCTCATGTCAAGACAGGAATCTGGGGGCCATCCTTGCCTTATTTCTCTCCTTTAGTTCCCACATCTAGTAGGGTACCAGAGAGTCTATTCAGCTCCCTTCATTATCTTCAAATGCATCTGTTTTCCTCACACACTGCGTAGCACAGATCCTCATTATTACCCATCTGAATGCTTATCTGCCTCCTCACTCATCTCTCTACCCCAGCTTCCAAGCCTGGGTGCAGCTTGGATCATGTTAGTCCTTTAGAAGGAACCTTCACTAGCTTCCCATAACCTTCAGGATAAAGAAGAAGCCTCTAGAGCAGGGCACAGGCCGCTGAGCTGATGATCTATCTACTGCTCACCCACTACATGTTTTCAACTCTGGGCTGCACTCTGGTCTTACCTGTACCAGGCTCTCTCATGCCTGGTCCCTTTTTGTCTCTGCACCTTCAGTCCCCCATGTGTGGACAACTTAACCCCTCCCAGCCCAATTCCTACTCAACCTCCAGGGCTCCATTTGAAGGACCTTGGATCTCTGGGTGATTTCTCTACCCTTAGCTGCCCTCCAGCACACTCATTCCCTTGTATAGCAATCTATCATCCATTAATCATCCACTAGCTAGATGTGCAACTTCATCTTCCCAACAGTCTATGAGCTCCCAGAGGGCAGGAATCGTGGTTTATTCATGTTCCCAGCAGCTGCATCCCAGGATTGAAACACAGAAAATGTTCATTATACGAATGTATATTTCTTAGTCCTGACATTTTATTGAAAGGCATTCGCACTCATGTCAGGAACAGTAATGGTAAGGGGAACCGGCATATCCTTGGACACTGAAACCTATTTCCTCCAACTGGGTTCCTGAGGCCCCATCACCGTGCTCCTTCCCCAGTGAGAGGGACCAGGGAAAGGGACTATGTTTGCCACGTTACTCCCTAGACTAACTGGCTACTTTTATTTTTTAACTTTTTAAAATATTTATTTTCAAAGTAATACATAGTACATTATTATTTTCAAAGTCAAAAACAAAATGTGGCCTCTTCTGGCCTGCCTTTGACGCTGGCTGGCTCTTTAAAGAGAAAACATTTTGAACTGTTTTAGCTGTTTCGATGAGTAATTACCTCTATGTATTTAAATTACATGCTTATACTGTTAGTTCTTGATTTTATTGACTTTCAATTTCCTACTATGGAAGAAGAGAATTTAGCTCTCTTCCTCATTCATTTCTCCTTCCACCTTCCAATTTGGTTCTCTTTCAACATTTGGTTAAATCACACTTCAGCAATTATATGACTGGGATTTAGATGCCACTCACAGCTTAGTCATGGCAGTCTGCATTTCCTTTCTTATTTGTCTTGTTTTCCCAGGAGTTAACACTTCTTGTTTATCTTTTGGTTAGTTTTCTATATGTCTGGAGCTTACTCACTCCCAAAGTGTCCAGCAGAATATAAAATTCTTCCTGATAAGTTCAAACACATCAACTACTTGACTACTTCCATTTTTTTCCTTGGAGGTCCTCCTGGGAACCCTGTCCCGTCCCTGCACCTCATATCTGGGCATGTTTCCCTCTACATCTTATATAGGCTGTCATCCCAGCTTCTCCTTCCTTGTTCGCCCCTTCTCCCTGTGTCTGTCTCTTGGTTCTCAGATTCTATGGCTCCTCTTTTCTTTATACCTGGTTTCCAGTGCAGCACTATGCTAGCACAGATGTCAGTAAACTACCTTAAAATGCTAGAGAAGAAAGGGCTAAAGCAAAACAGAATATGATGTTGGTTCTTCTATATACACTTAAAGTGCAACTATTTAAAAATGTAAGCAATGTCTACCGTTTCTCACAATGACTTTATTCCACTTATGCACTTGACAGGTGGCTGCACTGGATTGAGAACTCGGTCGGGAATCATTTACCTGGAGGATGCAGAGACATTGTACCACTGTTGTCCAGTGCTCTGGTTGCTCTTTAGAATACAAGTATGTTGGTAAAAGGCCTGATTGATTTTTTTGGAAGCTTTTTAAGACTTTTACTTCAGGACTAGTCTCCAGGAATGGCCACACTATTTGGAGTTTCTGCTATCCTAGTCCCTTGATGCCCAGAGGGCTCATGAGGGAGGGTAGGGGCCTAAGGCTAAGGAAATGGAGAGGAACTTCTAGTGTCCCAAATGCTGCAGGAGAAGGGGACAGCAGGAGGAGGCAGAGAACTGGGACCAGGGGTTTGGGGAAGATGAGGAAAAGTCAGGAGGAGAAACTGCTTGTGGCAGGGGTTGGGGGCAAGAGGGATAGGGCCCCACAGGGAAGCACGCTTTTCTCTAAGTTTCAGACTTTTTAAGATTCAGAGGGAGTATTCCTCCAGGAGGAGGGGCCCACAGAAGCTAGGGCAGCAATGACTGGATGACCAGCTGCAGGCCAAATGACTTTGGAGAGAATGGGCCTGTCTTATGGCACCCCTGCCACATGCCCCTCATGTCCTGACCATCAGGCCAGTGACTCCTTGTTCCTTTCCTGGCCTTGATTCTTCTAGTTACCTTCTAGTTATCATCCAGCTTCAGACGTTACTCAGACTACGTTCCACTCTCACGGGACTATGGGAATTTGACAAAGATATTTTTATGCGGAGTTTTTCTTTTTATTTTCTGAGGTATTAAGGCTTGAACTCAGGGCTCATGCATGCTGGGCAATTGCTCTACCATTGGGCTACATTCCCCCAGCCTTTTTTTTTTTTTTTTTAACAAAACAACAAAGCACCCAGGATAGTTAGAAACAAGACTTCTTTACCCATCCCTGAGCCTCATCTCATTATTTACCTACTCCTGGGTGAGGGGAAAATCTGGGTGAGGGGTACTTGGGAATAGCCCATGATCTTACTGCACTCGCTAGGCCTAGCATGTGCTATGTATCATTCTTAGCACCATGCCTGTTTTTCTTATCTTGTTCTGCCTCATCTTCTCTGATCTCTCCTTTAAAAATCGAACTGGTCATATCCACTTATTTGCAAATAATTAGGAAAGACAGTTTCTTAATAATAAGGGAACTGCTTTCCACTTGAAAACTAAGTGATTTTTTAAATGAGAGAGAGAGAGAATAGTCTATTATAGTTTTTGTATATGAAAAGGGGTCAAAATAATAGTTTTTAATAACATGAACCAATAAAATAAATATAGACAAAATCCTGGCTGATAGGTAAATGCCCAGAGGCATTTTCTGGCAGTCTCAGTGCCCTCAGGGCTGATAGGTAAATGCCCATGGTGATTGGGGCTAAGTTACAACTGGGTTAAGTTGCTGATAAATTTGAGTCTAACCAGTGAGCACTTCTTTT
Source organism: Callospermophilus lateralis (assembly GCF_048772815.1). Taxonomy (NCBI): domain Eukaryota; kingdom Metazoa; phylum Chordata; class Mammalia; order Rodentia; family Sciuridae; genus Callospermophilus; species Callospermophilus lateralis. The sequence goes on from NC_135307.1 coordinate 96,445,183, forward strand.
TTCTACAAATTTCCTGACAGGGCTTCCTCTGTTTGGTAGGCTAGAGTGGAATGGGGAGGTAGGGAGGTAATAAAGAATTGGGGCTACCATATGGTCTCTTATTTTCAGCTCCAAAATATACAAGAAATCTTCAATTAAATTTCTGTCTAATTACATTATACATAATATCACACAATTCCTCAATAAATTTTTTTTGGGGGGAGAATGATGGAATCATGTTGATGGTGGCAACCTAAAAGCTAATAATCCTGTTAAAACAAACTTTAAATGTTCTTATTTTCCCCCTAATTTTAGAAGTAATACAAAATCCAAATATATAAATGAATATTGCTCATATTTAGGTCAAGACTGAATTATAGAGAAAGGGTCACAGAGCGAGTGAGGGTCAGAGACACCAGGTGTTCACATACTAGTCAGCAAACAACTGCAAGTTCACATTTCAAGAAAGCCAAAAAGGCTGAGTCCACAAGCTCACCCAGCAGGTCCTATTAGCCTGCAAGGCACAGTGCTGTTGGCCGGTCTGTAACCTCAAATATATGACTTCATTACCTAACCTGTCCATACTTCTCCCTGTCCAGGTGGGGACCATAGGAGAGGATGGTGATGGGTGGAGGCACCAGAGAAAGAGGGAGTTGAAGTCAGGTCAGTGATGAGCGGAAGAGGGCTGAGGACAGAGCCTGAATGATCCCCACTAGGTGGGTAGGGGAAGCCCATGAGAACACCTGGAAGAAAAGACAGAGGAAGAAGAGGAACTGGGACAAGAATAAGATTGAAGGGAGAGAACGGAGGGCACTGGGACGAGACTGCCAGAAAGTCAGAAGGACTAGCAGTGAACCAGACTGCTGGATCACTCTTGGCTGTTGCTTTTATTTTGTTTTATGGTGCTGGGGATGGAACTCAGGGTCTTATACAAGCTAAGCAGGCACTCTACCATGGAGCACACTCCCAGCCCATGGTTGTTGCTTATAAAACATTTCCTGCTGAAAGCTATGTAGACTTACTGAGAAAAAAATCTGGAAGAAGAGAACCAACAAGGAAATTAAAATTACCAATAAATTTGTCACCTGGAGTGATTTATTTTGTTTGAGCATTAAAAATAACTTAAGTGGTTATGTGTGTGAATGTGAGGGGTGTTTCTTCTCTACTCCATATACAAAAGGGTGTGTGGACAGGGGTATGTGTGTATGCATATATGTATATACATACACAAAACAAAATTGAGTGGCAAAGCGTCTGCCTTGCATTCGCAAAGCCCTCGGTTTGACCCCCAGTTTCAAACAAAACAAAAAACAAAACAAACCAAAAAAAGGAACCCCACCAAAAAAAAAAAAATAAGGTAAAAAAAAAAAAACAACTCTTTTCAGGGCTGGGGTTGTGGCTTGGCAGTACAGCGCTCACCTAGCATGCCGAGGCCCTGAGGTCAATCCTCAGCACTACATAAAAATAAATAAATAAAATAAAGGTACTATGACCATCTACAACTAAAAAATAAATATTAAAAAAATTGATTGTTGATCCTTTTTTGTATAACATTATAATGTGAACACTTCCCTATACCATTAAATGTTCTTCAAATTAATAAAATTTGAATAACAGTTGAATAAAATAGTATACTATGTGAAAATATCATTATGTATTTAATTATTCAGTAAACTAATATTGAATATTGAAATTGCTTATTTAGGTTGTATATTGAGTTTTGTTTTTCTCTCTAATTCCTGCCTTTTGGAGCAGTTTTATTATTTATTTATTTATTTCCCCAGCACTGAGGATTGAACCCAGGGGCACTTTACACTCAACTACAACCCCAGTCCTTTTTATTTTTTAAAAAATATTTTTAGTTGTAGGTGGACACAATACCTTTATTTTATTTTTATGTGGTGCTGAGAATCAAACCCAGGGTCTCATGAGTACTAGGCAAGTGCTCCACCACTGAGGCACAATCCCAGCCCATACCCAGTCCTTTTTATTTTTATTTTGAGACAGAGTCTAAGTTGCTGAGGGTCTTGTTGCTTGCTGAGGCTGGCCTTGAACTTGTGATCCTTCTACCTCAGCCTCCTGGGTTGCTGGGTTTACAGGTGTGCACCATGGTACCCATGTGGGACAGTTTTAAATAGTAAAAAGTGCCACTTGCTTTGCAACTGGGATAATTCAATGTCTCTGACTCTGTTTCTTTATTGTAAATTGGGATTAATAATACCTGCCTTATCCATGTCATGATTTTGCTAAGAGATCATATGTGAAGGCTATTTCATATAAGAGTTCTTAAGAGTTTACTTTGGGTGACTTGGTGGCCTCTAGCAGAGCAGGGAAAGGTGAGGGAAAGACAATGTTGTCCGGATTCACTGTGCTGAGGTCTCTCCTGAACCATGAGGAAAGGCCCAGGGTCTCTGGAAGATGAGAATCTTGATCAGGAATAGGACTGGGCTGGACTTTGGCTTCAGGGAATCTTCAGTTTCATGTCATGAAAATGAATGGTCTTTTCCAAAAGAAAATGTTTTGTCAGAAAAGAGTAAGGCCAAGACCCTGTGGTGGGGGACATAGCCATGGGGGGGTGGGGGTAGGGGAGGAGCCAAGAGGGTAATTATGAGGGAGATAGCAGTAGCCATGGAGGAAAAGCACAGGGAAATCAGAATTATATACAGGCAGGGAAGCAAAATGTTTTAAAAAATGGGGATGAGGTTGGGATTATGGAAATCCAGGTTCTGGACTCTCTAAAAATTGTCCCCGTTTAAACTTAGCTCTGCCAGTGTCATTTAATAAGAACTAATCAATGAAATATGAAGTTAAATCCTGAAGGTAGAGAGGCCTAATGCAGATAAACAAATTTCCCAATTTCTTTACAATTAAAAATTAATCCAAAGAAAAATAAAACATAATTGGAGAATTAGAGGCCAATAAATTGTCTCTTGAAGCTAGTAGCTATTAAATATCAAAGTAAATTTACCTTTCAAGTTGTCACTGGACATTGTAAAACCTACCAACCCCATCTCAAATATTTTTTAAAAAGTAATAACCTAAGGATTCCATGTAGGGCTCCTCTGACTGAGAAAGAGGAGTGGGCCTGGCCCAGGGCAGGAGGCTGCTGGGCCAAGTGCAGGTGTGGGGGGCTGTGGTGGTCTGATCTCTGGGTGGATACACACAGGATGAAGAAACTTAAGACAGGAAAAGGAGGCAAGAGGTAGGGGTGGTAAGAACACAGTGGAAGGTGTCAGAAGGGGAAAAAAAAAGCAGCAATCTTTTGATATTTTAAAACCTAAAATGCCTCTGATCCTATTTTTTAAAGTTGTGTGTTTGGGGGAAAGGATAGACAAGCTAGAGAATGTGGTCTCCAGTTGCAGGGCAGCCAGATGTTTTTTGGATCCCAATGTAAACATTTCAGAAGGGCGACTCTTGTTCTCTTATCAAACCCTCTTCTTTCCCAAATAAAGCTCTTTCACATCTTTTCAGGGTTCCTTTTGAACTACTCTCTTTTCTTTGGAAAAACTACATCTGCTTCTGCGGCTCAATCCAATTTTCTTCTTCTTTTCACATAGTCCACCTTGAGTTTGCACTCTTGTGGTCAGAAAATAATGTCACTAAAAATCAAAAACTTAGAGATAACTCTGGAAACTAAACATGAGCCATCTAGCTCAGAATCTCAGCTTCTTTCCACTAATGCTGCAGCCTCAGCTTCGAGTTTTCTCTCCCATGTAGTCCAAGTGGTCACCATGCCCTGCAGAGTCTACATCTGAAATTACTCTAAATGTTGGTGTGAACAAAATTAGACCCAACTTAAGTCCACTCTGAAAAGGGAACGTTTGTCTTTGGCATTGTTCTTCACTCTGTTTGTTGATCATATTTTTTTTTTCCTCTCTCTCTCTCCTCTCACCAGACTCCCATGAGGGATGCCCATGGCTCTGGGTCTTTCAAGGACTTTTCTCCCTGGCAGATGCTTTGTGCTGACTCTCCCCTTCTTCTCTCCTTCGGTGGTTTGAATATGTTTTTTTCCCTCTAAAACTCTGTTGAACCTTAATTGCCAATGTAATAGTACTGACAGGTGGTGGGACCTTTAAGAAGTGACCTGGTGAGGGGGACATTGCCCTCATGTATAGGTTAACATCCTCTCTAAGACTGGATTAGTGCCATGAAAGTGGGTCATTACATAGTGGGGCTGCCCCTTGTGTTTTGTCTCTTTCATATGTTCCCTTTTGCCCTTCTATTTTCCTACTCTGTGGTGATTCAACCATCAGATGCTGACCTTCCCAACCTCTAGGGCTGTGAGCCAAAATAAGCTTCTTTTCTCTATAAATAACCAAGTTTTAGGTATTCTGTTATAGCCACAGAAAACAGACTAAGAAACCTCCCCAAACACCCTTTACGAGCCCCTGTTCTGGAGTCTAAACCAGCCGATCCTTGCCTGTGTGTTATTGGGTTAATGCAGGCAATGTCTGCAGCTTATAACATCGTGAGATACAATGCCCTAAGTAACAGAGGAAGCCCCAGGGTCAGGGTTCTGGGCACTATGAAAGTTTAATGAGGATGAAAAGCAGCCTGGTGGCATCCATCAATTCAACTATGTAGTCCACCCCTTACAACAGAAGCGTCTTTGGATTCATTTCCAAGTATGAATTGTGTAATTCTGAGGAAGTTACCTTTCTGTGCCTCCATTTCCTAATCTAGAAAATGGGACTATTTATAGTCCTTAGCCCAGAAAATGGCTTGGTATGAGGGTTAAATACCATACAATTAACTGAGTCTCCAAGACATTGAAAGTTCTTAGTAAATATAAGATAAATAATAAAAATGTAATATATCACTATTATTTCACCAGTATCAGCCCTCTAGGGATGGCCCTTAGCTGGCAAGACCATCTTTGTGGTTTCTCATCTTGTTTGACCACAACTCTTTAAAACTCTAGTTTCTCTTACCAGGCAACTCTTATCCCAGTCTTTCCTCCCTGATTTTATCAATCCAATTCACAGAAAATCAAGGAACTAGGCCTCAAATGTGGTAGGAAAGCTGCCGCAGACAGCCACCATTCCTCCCTTCTCTATTCTATTCCATATTTGCTTACCTTCCCCCACAGAACCCACAGACCTCAATTCAGGAGCATGGGAAATGCATGTTCACCAGCAATAGCTCTTTACAGAATTTTCTGCCTCATGTGAAACTGAATGCCTTTACTATAAAAATATAAACAGGGGGTCTCCACCGGCTTTGTATTGCTAACATGCTTCCTTTTGGGGGCTACAACAGTTCACAGAAAGCATATTTTACTTTTGAAACAGAACCTAGCAGCCAGTGGTTGCCCTTGTGGTTTTTCCACAGTTTAAAGCAATATTGGATACCACTAAAGTGCCTCCCCCCGCCCTGCCTGAGAACTGAGTTACAAAATCCTGGTTTCTATTAGGGTGTGTCTAGCACTTTCTGTGCTGCCAAGCCCTCCATTTTTATAGTCTGCACACTGGTCGATTTTCCATGAACAGGCTCAAATTTATTCCCAGGCAATGATGTTTAGGAAACCCAAGATGAGCGTGAAGATTGTTCTAAAGTAGCCTCAGAATTTGTGCCATGCAGTTGCCTAAAAAGAACATTTCTGATGTATTAAAAAACATATTATACTTTAGTATATGCAGAAGGAAAAGAGTATTCACTCTTCTTATATGTTTTTTTTTGGGGGGGGTATTGGAAGAAGTTTGTATTTTAAATTCTTCCTTCTTTTCTTCTTTGCTTCGGTGGTGCTGGGGATTGAACCCAGGGCTTGGCGCATGCTGGGCAAGCCCTCTGCCACTGAGTCACACCCCCATCCTACCCTTTTATTTCTATACTGGTATAGAATACAGCCCAAACACCCACCTACACAGGCATTTTACATAAAAAGTTGGAAGGCAAGTGACTGAAAACAAAACAAAATTATTTATATAGTATTTTTATAGAGATTTACATGTGAATTCCAAAAGGAGTCAATGGTAACTCTGGAGGAAAATGAAACAGAAAAGTGCTAATGGAAAGTGTGACTATAATTTAGTTTGGCTGACAAATGAAAAAGCAGGTGTTACATATATATATATATATATATATATATTTTTTTTTTTTTAAGAGAAAAATAGCATAGGAAATAGAGCTTTATATGTACATATTGCATACATTCTCCATTTCCAGAAGCCTTCCCATAAAATTCCAAAACCACATTGCCCCACTTGCCAAATCCTACATTATTTATTGCTGGTGCAACCCAATCTTACAGTTCGTTTTGGGTGAGTGTTTTTCTCTCCCTAACTCAGCTACAAACTTCTTGAAAGCAGGACCATATCTAATTTCATTTCTGTTTACTACCATAGCATCCAGCACCTCTCTGAACAAAAAAGATGATCTACCAATGTCTGTTGGATTGTGAGGACTAAACAGTTGAGTGAGTGCAGAGCTATGAGGTCTAGGATGACTAATTTAATCCAGCAGTCTTCACTGTCTTAAAGAGGTCTAGGTAAAGTTAGCAGCTCAGCAGTCATCCACTGAATTCAGCTGGTAGACAGGGCCATTGCCACTATTGAAACTTCCCTAAAGATTCAGGTAGGTCATTGTGCTATCATGTACTATCCAGATCCCCTTCAGGAATGAAGGACTTCCTCCACAAGTTTCTAGGAGCTCTGCCTGCAGAAGCCCACAACTGAAGGAAACAGTCTGACTCAAGGTCACACATTATTAGAAGGTCTGAGTCCCTCATCCCACCTCAGGACAGCTCTGAAGGACCATCTAGCTCCAGAGCCTCCTGTGGGCTCTTCTGGGGCTGTCATTGGGTCTACATTGCTGCTCAGCTTCTCCCTCTGCCCAGTCTGGCTCCCTCCCCCGCTTCCCTTCTGCAGGTATTAATCCTAAGAAAAGTTCCAAATAATCCTTCTACATGATAACCTCTGCCCCAGAATCTACTTCCTGGGGAACCAACCTACAACACTACCAATACATGCATTTTGCATCCATCTATCTATCCAGCCAGCCAGCATCCTGCTACTATGTTTAGGGCACCTGGGTGGTGTGGAGGTAGGTAATACAGAAGAAAAAGATCCAATCCTTGCCCTAAGGGAGCTAACTAATAGTTCAGTACAGGAACAACTATAAAGTATGTAATATTAAGTGGCTGGTGCCAAGGGAGAACACATAAACAGTAACATCGTTGAGGGTGTAACCCTAGGCAAGGGAGGTCAGGAGTCTTCACACACTGGCTTAGTTGTGACTATCGGTACCTATGTACTGCCTCCCCATCCAATTTCAAGCTTGGGAGGACAGAACAGGCTGTGTCCTTATCTCTATTCACATTGCCCATAATTTCTAACACAGTCCAAGACAGTGCAAGAAATCTTAAAACACCGGAAACAACACAGCACAACACTGAAGGAAAGCTCTGGCAGTTCTAATTTATAGAACAGGTTTCTGGTTGCTAGTCTAGTTTTTAAGTGAAAAGTTTTCTAGAGGCTCCTCAAAATGCTTATTCATTACCAGCCCAGTAACATCTTGGGAACATGAAGAAGTAAAAGTCATGGTCTTGACTGTCAAAGCAGTTACAGCTCCTTGTGTGGATGAGTCTGAAATCTTGCAAATTTCAAAAACAGGAACAAGAAATGGGAATATGACTAACAGCCAATGGTACATCCTCCCCATGTAGTCCCTGCCCTTAGTTGGCCAATCCATCCATCATCAATCTGTCAACAAAGATTACTCAATGACTCTATCAGGAACCCAACCATGGGAATAGAAAATCCCTAAACAATCCCTCCAAACGAAGGCACCTGAGGAGTCTGCTGTCTAAAGAGGAAAAGACCCTTTAACCAAAACCTTACTGCCAAGTGTCTACAGAAAAAGAGGTACCCAGTGCTGGTAAGCATGTATAGGGTGGCAGAGTCTGTCTTCTGCATATCTCTGCCTGCAGAACATCTCCATTCAGCTGTTCTGCCCTCACCCCAACTCAACATGCCACCATTTCCTTCCACTCTCCTTCCACTCCTTCTGTACAATCTGTCACTAACTTCTGTTGTTGATTTCTCTGAAATGCCATTTGCATCCTTCCTCTTCTGCCTTGCCTTAGTGCTACCACCCTCTCAGATATTGTGGCCACACCCTGGAAGCTGAGGCTCCAAGCCTAAGCAATCCCTGCATGTCTGTATCTCTGCCAAACACACCTTCAGAATACCCAGCTCTCATTTGGTCATGTCTCTGCTTAACAATCATGGGTTCTGTCTCCCCAGCTACCATCAGAATCGAGTTTATAATTCTTCTTATAATTTACCTACATTCATATCATTTTATGTCTTAGGACCTCCCGATATATGCCCTCACCTCCAGTTGTCTCCCTGTTATCTGTGCCTCTGCTCAAGCTGTGTCTACCTCCTGAAATGTCCTATTGAATCTACCTATTGAATCTATCTACTCCTTTCACCTGGACCAAGCTGAGGACTTATAGAGACAGGAAGGGCAGAGTTAGGGGTTGGATGTTTCTAGTTCTTTTTTTTCTCTTGAAGTTCCTCTATCATACACAGATCCCCTTTTGTGGAAATGCTTTTCTTTCTTTTCTTTTTTCCCCCTGGTCCTGGGGATTGAACCCAGGGTACTCTGCCACTGAACTACATCCCTAGCTCTTTTTAAGTTTGAGACAGGGTCTTGCTAAGTTGCCTAGGTTGGCCTTGAACTTGTGATCCTCCTGCCTCCACCTCCCAAATTGCTGGAATTACAACCATGTTTCACAGTGCCTGGCTGGAAATGCTTTTCTGCAACACCCATCCAGGCACAAGGATGCCCCATGAGCTTAACTGCTTGGGACTACCTAGTTGTGGGTGGAAGGAGCTCATCTGCCTTCAGCAGACTATCTTGGTCTTCCAAACCAGAATGGGGAAAAAAGCTGACATGGCTAATGTTTACTCCCCTGTTGCTTCTTAGGAAAGACTCTTAATCACTCTCGAGTTAATACACCAAGCTCTAGGATTTCTGAGAGATGGATGGTGGGTTTGCCAAAGGGAAGACTGCCAAGTTGGGTCTCTGGAATGAATCCAGTGTTCCATAAACCCTGCCTCTTTCCTAATCATAGAAAGAACCATAAAATGACAGAAAGGCAGCAGAGAGCTGCAGGCAGCAGAATGACACAGAAGCATCACCTGTGCTTCTTAAAAAACAAAACAAAACAATGCAGATCAAGACAAATCTCATCCCCAGCCCCCAGCCCTCTGTTCTGTGGGGTGTGATGGATCTTCACTGCACGATGTGGGGAGATTTGGTAGAGCTTCTTCATAGGGGTAAAGAATGCCAGCCAGTAGGTGATGGGAAGGAGACCAGGGAGATGGCCATGATGGACAAAAGTGGAAGGGAGGGAGGCAAGCACCTCCCATGCCTCCTGCCATCTGAAAGGGGTAAGATTTCTGGGGGTGGGGAAGGGAAAAAGAAGCTGAGGGAAGGGCATTGTCACTCTTTTCCCATTTGAAGCCATAGGGAAGAAGGAACCCATCCCATCTCTAGGTTGGCAGGTGGATTGAGAAGAGGTTCTCTGTTTTATACAACTTTCCCTAGAGCTGGAGGAGAGGGTGGTGAAAGTAGCAGGGTGGGCTGTCCCCATCTTCATACCTTGAGCTGGAAGACAAATGCAGATAAGAGATGTGAACTAAAAATCTCTCACACACACACACACACACACACACACAAGCAGGATGCATCTGCTGAAAAGGAAAAAGTTTCAAAATATATCTCTTCAGGTAATTATAGTAATGCGATCATAATGACAATATTACTAACTGCTTTATGTATACCTAGTGATCTGTTTATTACAAATTAGTGTAATATAGTAGACTAGAGTTCACTATTTAGATGTATCCTTACAAATAATCCAATCCAGTGATAATCAAAATAACAGTTCCATTTTATTGAATGATTACTAGGAATACCTTTCATGTGTTATTTTATGTACTCCTCATAACCTCCTTGTGGTATTATAGTTATCCCCACTTTACAAAGGGGGAAACTGAGGTTGTAGAGGTTAAGTAACTTGCCCATCAAATGGAAACTTAAACTGAGGTCTTTATGATTCCAGAGTTCTGTCTCTTAACCTTACAAGGTCCATTTTATGGCTTTTTCACAAGTTCCAAGAGGGAAGGGAATTGAGGAGGTAGCAGTCTTACATCTCAACTCCCTACAAGGCGTGTACACTCACACATTCTCAGTGTTATCTTTCTCGGTTGCAGACCCATTCACCTTGAAAAGACGCAGGTCCACAAATCAATTTCAAGTTCCTCTTAAGGACAAAGGTCAACCCCTATGGATAACATACCTGCCAATTAACTGGGGTCTGATTCTGCAACAAGAATTTCCATTTGATAGGATGCAGCCAAAGCAAGATGGAGAATTAGAATCTAGTTTTAAAGCTTTGTCACAAAGGAGAATACTTTAAGACTGAAAATAAAGAGACTGAATGCCATTTAGCAGAATGGCTCATGACATTACAAAAAAAACATTCAACTTGTGAGAGTCAAGCACATGAAGAAAGAAGAAATGATGGCAGAAAACAGTAATGTGCAAACAAATGGTGCAAGCTCACGAGAACTGGCTGCCCTGTTCTTCATCAGATGCATCTGACCTTAGTGATAATGTTTGCTGTCAGCTGTACAGAGGTGCTTTGGGCATGAGCTGACATGAACATCTACAGGCAGGGATATTCAAAACTGAGGCAGGCTGGAAGAGAAGACACCAGGGTGCATGGGAGCTCTTTCCCACCCCTTTTCCCCAAATACCAAAGACCCTGGAGTTTTCCTGTCTCCCCATTTCTTTTCCCTCCTTTAGCCTAAGCATTTTTATCCTCTTGCCTCTCTCCCTCAATACTTAACTTCTGCCACCAGAAGAGGTTGTAGGTTGGAGTAGAGGTAGCATGAAGAATTCTAGTTACTGCAATTGAGAGAGTAAAGTGTCAGTTTCAATGTTCCCCCTTCCCTTTGAGCTCTGGAAATATACTTAGATGTACACGAAACACTGGAACTTTTAAAGGATGAAAGAAGATCGATAAGCAACCTGTAAAGCCAAATCTTGGTGCTTTACAGTCAAAGATACACAGGCAGGCAAAGGACTTGTGTTTATGAAATATATCCTCACATATCTATGCAAAGCAGGTGGCTCTTGCACACACACATTAATCCTCACGTACAGGCATCTTGGGGATGTGTCACATTTCCTTTCTGCTAGTCTTCCTTCCCACCTGCCCACCTGAAGGAGATGACTACAGCTGCTCTATGAGGGGTATGGTGCAGCAGAAGAGAGTCTGGGCCTTGGCTACTCCTTGTGAGTCTGGCAAGTCCTTTAACCACTGAACCTCTACAAAATGTAGATAATCGCAAGGCTAGGTGCTATGTGGACGAAAGGGAATAATAATATGTGGGGTGCTATGCTGCCTGGCTCCTTAACCAGCCTTTCCGTACCCACTCCGGGTCGGATGGTGCCTCCGGTCATTTGGTCCCCACCCTTGGCACTCAGGTGTAACACTGGGGAAAGTGGGAATCAGACCCAGACCTCATTCTGTACCAGGAGGGTCCCAGCCTACAGGCACAGGGCTAACTTTCAGTGACGCATAGGTCAACGGGAGCTGGGGGCGCTGAAGGAGGGCAAGCGGGTCCCAGGTGCCTGGACCTGTGGGCGGGGGGCGGGGCGGGCTGGTGGAGGTGGGCAGAATCTGCGGTAAGTCGACCCACGGTTGTGGGTGGCTTCCTCCTGTTGCTCAGTATCAGGGAGAGGCGGGGGAGGACATTCATTTTTTTCTCCTAAGTAAGCATCCTCCCATTGCTTCGATAACCATCGATTGTGAAAAGCCGGCGGCGCTTCTAAGAGGCGACGCCCGGCTCCAGTGCGCCCCCGCGTCTGTTTTCGGGGACCCCTCCTCGGGGACTTCCTTTGCCAGCTGCACGGCAGGGACCGCCAGCTCTTCTGCACTGGGTTGCTTATCAGCCTCGGGAACCGCAGCCACCAGCTGAGGCTTGACTCCTGCCGGTCCACTCGTGGGGTCTTTTCTTTCCAGTGTCCCCTGTCACGCCCTGGGACCCGGTCATCTGCTCTGCTGCGTGGCTCCGGCATCTCGGGTTTGAGCACCCGGCCGGCTCTTGGAAAGTTATTTCAGAAGGCAGATGTGTTGCAACCCTCTCTGCAGCAAACTACAGGACTCGGATTTCCTAAACCCTTCCCCGCCCCCACCCAGCCCGGGCGACCCTAGCCCGCCGCGGGAGACCCACAGCACTGAAAGCCATCCGCAAACGCACCTCCTCTCCCTCCCGCCTGCCCAAGTGCAACGGGATGGTGGAGGAAGCCCCAAAGCAAACTCAAAGCGCCGAGCAATCCCCAGCCCTGGCCTGCAAGGGATCGGGCTACAGGGATCGGCCTCCCGTCCCGCAGCTCCGAGAAACACTCCAGATTTTCTGCCCCAGTCTCTGCTCCTCTCCAGTCCCAGTCCTCCCAGCCGGGTTGTCGCGGTCCCTCAGTACCTGCGGCGGTCACGGGCTCCCCCTCGCTCTGTTCCCCGGAATCCGAATCCATGCTTCAGGCTGTTGGCCGGACGTCCACCGTCGCCTGCCCGTCTGCGGGGCGCTGGGGCCGGCGTCCCGGCTCGGGCTGCCGCGGCGCACTGGATGCGGGCAGCAGGGTGGCTGGAGTCCGGGTGGCGCGGGTTGGGCAGTGCGTGGCCGGCGGCTGCGGCCAGGGGGCGGCTCCGCTGAGGCGAGCGCCACCGGTGTCCCGCTCCCCGCGCCCGCCGGCCGGTGCCTGCGTTAGGCGAGCACGGGGCGGAGGGTGGGGCGCGCCGAGAGAGTGGGGAGGAGGCAGAGGCGGCGCGAGCGCCGAGGAGCGTCCGGCGCCCCGCGGGCTCCAGGCTGGGGTTAAGTACCCCGCTTCCCTCCCCCACCATCGGTGCCCAGCGCCGAAAGCCGGGAACCCAAGGTTGTGCGGGTCAGCGATGCAGAGACCCTTTCCTTGGGTGTGGCCAAGTTTGCAGGATTCTTAAGTGAAAAAGTGCCTCTACCCGCTTTTAAAAGGTTCGGTGTTTTCAGAGTTCTGGGACTGACCGGGTTCGAGTCCGAGTCCACCGTTCAGTCTTTGGACGAGACCTGTGTGGGTCTGTTTTCTCACTCGGAAAATGGGAAAAGGGGGAGAGGGATGGCAGTTTCCTTCTCGTAGGAATATCGTGGGGAGTGAATACAATAATTCATGTGAGGGACCAAGCACAGGGCCTGGCACCTAGCGAGGAAGTGAACAACGCAAGGCCAGTAATGGTAACTCGAACTGTTCTTGGGCGGGACAGGTGAGGCAAGTCCTTGTGGAGCTGGTTCTGATGTCTGGGTGAGGCCAGGCACTGCCTAGCCTGGAAGGTCCAATCTGCTCTGCCAATAAGCTGCCTGGCCACTTCGCATTCCCAAATTGAGAGGCAAAAATTGATTTTACACCTTTATTTTGTTGAAGGGATTAAACGATGTAAAAACTTCCTCAATGTTCTCCTTCCACTTTCTAAAAAAAAAAAAAAAAAAAAAAAGAAGAAGAAAGAAAGAAAAGCATTTGTAAATTTATGTACTAATTAAGAGACTAAAGTAGAAGAGAAATGCACAGAGCAGGGAGGCCTTAGTTGTTAATTCTTGATTATCCATGCACTTTTATTGTCTCCCTAATTTACAGGCTCCAACATTTACACAACTTCACGCTAGCCTTTATATATATATATTGTTAAGAAATTGCAAACTATTGATCCTAGTAAAAAGAAATCAGTAATACAGGGTCCATTAAATGGTTCCATTTACAGTGTTTCCTGTGCTCATTGATTTCATCTGTATAAGGAACCAGTGATGAATTTAAGTAGAACCATTTGAAAATTCTTTTTGAAGGTTAAAAAAACATGGTTGAAAGTTGGCAATTTTGTAGAATTCCACCTATTTCTACAGATGTGGAAACCGAGTCTCAAATAACTTCCCTGTGATCTCATATCCAAAAAGTGAGTAAGCTGAGACTTGAAGTTGGATCTCTCTGATGTGGCCACCTGTTCCTAACTGTTGTGGTCTAGTGTCACTTAACAAGTGAGTTTTGGCTTCTGGGTTAGCTGGGGCTGCCCTCCTAATTTAGTGAAGGTCTAGCTTTACCAAGTGCAAATAACACTTTGCTTTGAGTTCTAAGAAAAAGTTTTCTGGATGACCAAATTCATGGACTTAGTAATATAAGTTGGATGGAGGTTGACGAAATGGTCAAAAGAGCCCCCACACTTGATGCACGCTCTAGAACAAACGGCTCACTTCTCTCTTTCCTTATGTGTTGGCATCTCCTTCATAGAGAGATTGTAAAAGAGTAAATGAAATAATGAGTGTGGAAGCTATTACCTAATGTCTGGCACACGGTTAATATTCGATAAGTAGAAAGAACTTTCATTTTTTGATCTGATGGATCCTGTTTGGAACAAGAAAATGTATTAAAACCACTTTCTAAAATGAAAAGAAAACACAATAGCAAAATTTGGAAGCAAGTTAATACTCAGAAAACAAACAGCTGGGATAGTTTTAAAAGTTTGCTGTAAGAGCTTTTCTGTCTTAAGGTAAAGCAACAGTGGCAGCTTCATGGAACAGTATTCATTGGATTGAAAAGGCTGTGTCCAGGTTCAGGAATGTCAGACTTCCTCTTTTGCCTTAGAACTTCATTCCTTGCACTTGGTGGGAGTTGTTTTTTGTTTTGTTTTGTTTTGTTGTTTTTGGGGTTTTTTTGTGTGTTTTCAGTGGACAGGTGGTACAGAGTAAGGGCTGCACAGACACATCTATGTATAAAGTATAACAGCAGTAACTTAAACAGGGATGCTCCTGTACTGGAATGTGATAGCAGTAGACAAGAAAAGGGAATGCACATTGACAACACATATATGCCCATCAGTCATCAGGTCTTTATGGAATACCAGTACATTTTGGCCCAGAGATAAGTGCTTGTGGGTGGGGAGGAGGAAGCACTGATCAAAGTGTCCTGAAAAGTCTATGAAATCAGACTTAAAATAACAATACCTATTCATTTAGCTGTTCCTATGTTCACTTGTAGTATATTTCTGCAAAAGGAGGCAGGCATAGAATGAAAGATTGAGTGTGGAATTAAACAATGGAAAAGAGAGATCCAAACCAAATAATGTCTCCGCTCCAATTTCCTATGATATGCAATCTGTTGTCATGGGACAAGAAGACAAAGGGAAATGACTGTTGGCATGCATGTGAATTTAATGAGGAGCATTAGTAGAACATACCTTATCTGTCCTCTCAGTATGGAAAAATCTGTGTTAGAGAAGGAAGTCCTTAAAATAGCATCCCCTGACCATCATCCCAAGGAAAAACAGTGAAATCTCTGAAGTGGTGAATGTCCCTTTGTAAATCAATTCTGGTATTTTTCTTAAAGGGGGTGGGGGGAACTCTTAGGAAAGTGAAAAGGGGAATGGGTTTCTGCAGTTCCTCTGTATATTTTTAGAAGAGTGGCATCACTTTGCAAATTTGAAAACCTAGAGTCTGAGAGTTATAAACCACCTCCCTCAGTATTTCCACTACATCTTTTCAGCCTGGCAACTCTTCAGATGCACAAGTTTGTAATTCTCATTGGTCATTTCTTAACTTCAGCAAACAAAATCGTTGGCTTTTAAAGGAAATTGCCTGTCTTGTGGGAAAAGCATATCTATCTGTAAGGTGTCAAGAAACAGATAATAAAATAGATCCATTTCTGCTCACACAATAATACTCCTTTAATCCGAGCCAGTGCAGTGACTCATCTGCCTGTCTCCTCTTGTGGGATGGAAAGGGAGCTGTCTGCAAACCTTCAGCAGAAACAGGAGGGAGGGAGATTCCTCTCATGCTAGGGCTGCTGCTGTGCTTTGAAAGCCCAGGGGCTCTGCCACTGCCCTTTTCTCTGGGCTGAGTGGCCCACAGCCCTAGGGTTTGGCAGGAGAGTCCCATTTTTAATAACTCATCTCAAGTTAGACACTGATTTTAAGGAAGCTTCTGCCAGGATTCAAGGTAGCTTCCGTGGGACTATAGATAATCTGGAGAGCAGGCTGTAAACTGGCTTCATATCCATTCAACTTCCAGGGTGCCTTGAAAGAAGGGGTTTTCCTACTTCTATTTTGCTAGCAAAAACAAGTTTTATTATGCCCCACTCCTTATTTCAAAAGCAATGCACGTTACTGTTAAAAAAAATTGGAAAAAGCATATGAGCAAAAAAGAGGAAAATAAAAAATCTATTCATAATTCCACTAGTTGTAATCATTGTTAACATATTCTTAGAAAAATTATCCTCTTTGTATGTACAATATTCTGCCTTTGTAACTTGCTTTTTTTCTTTTACCTTTATGTTGTTAACATCATTTCATTTACTCTTTGGCAACCTGATTTTTAATGTCTGTATAGCAGTCTAGTGGATGGTTGTACCATAATGTATTTGAACAATCCTCTGTTGTCAGGCATTTACATTTTTCCAGTTTTCTGTTATAGTAGCATCAGTAAATACCCTCATGTCTAAATCTTTGCAAACATATTTAATCAATGTCTGCAAACCTTCCGTACCCTCTTTGGTTCACCTTGGAAGAGAGAAGACAAAAAATTGTAGGTAACAAAATAATTGCTGTATATGTATCCCAAGACGTTAAGTTTAGTAAGAATTCCAGAGGGATGATCACCGGTAGGCAGGGGGTGGGTTGTTGGAGTTCATTCTTGCATTCATTACACAATTGAGTTTGGAGGGGATTCCTATTAGTTTAGGAGAAGAGTAGAATGTTTCTTTCCACACTTTCTTTATGGGTGTGTTTTCTGTGCAACCCCATCCAAGTCCAGACACCTCATGGGAGACAGAGGGTGGATGAGGCTGGTGATGCGGGCATTAGGCTGTTCTCCTGAGTTCTTAGCTTCTGTCCTCATGAGCTACCATAGGGTAGCTTCCTGAGAAGCTAATGCCATTTTAGTGATTCTAAAGCACTCAGAGAAAAAGGGAAGTTGACAAAGAAGGAGAAAGAACAAAACCTGAGACCAAACCTCTGTTGCACCCCAGCCCAGCTTCCTTTTTTTTTTTTTTTTTTTTTTTTAACCTTGAAACAGCAGCACCATGATGAGAGGTTCCTCCCCATGGGATGTCTCCCTGATCATATATGGTGTCTGGTCCCATGTGTGACATTTACTTTGGGAGCTGCAGGATGTGACTATGCTGCTATGCTGTAACTATTCTTCCAAAGATCCACACAGCCCCTGTGCAGGCAGCCTAAGTGACTATTTTGTTGTGCCGAGCCTTTCTTCTGGACCCCTACACAGCTCTGTGACATAGGAAGGGTCAGTATTATTCCTATGGGAGAGAAGACAGAATCAAGTCTCATAAGGCTTCAGAAAGAACTAGAATATAGGCAGTTTTCAGGAAACAGAAGAGTACCCAAAGACTGGATAGGGGCAATGTTGCCCCACTTTTTAAATAAAAGAAAAGAGTGGATCTCAGAAATAATCCACTGGGGGATTTCTTTTGTCACTCTCTAATAATTTTCTTTAGCTTCAACGTAGCCAGTATTAGCTGAGCACCCTTCTGCTTTAGGTGCAAGATAAAGGTAACAGACTGCCATAGACATCATATATTGTGATTTAAGTAAAGAATATAATGGATACCCATACAATTCTCTTGCTGCTCAGTGGACCTGGAGTTGGCTGAACAATGCTACCCAGTGAGCCCTGACTCATGGCAAAGGGTTAACTTGGAGGGAGGTCTTCAGTGGAGTGACACAGAGCTCTGCCCTTAGATCTGGTCCAACCAAACAAAAACAACAAAAGTGATTTATAGAAAAATTTGATGATTCTGTTCATCAAATGTGTAGATTCCCTAGCTAGGACAATTCAGGGAAAGTTTGGAATCATGGAAAAAATATGTGGGTCTTCATTGTCTATAGATAAAAATGAGTCAACAGAGGGATAACTTGTAGCTATATTACTTTCAGAAAGCTAGGAATAGTCCTACTATACTGGAGCTGGTATTATGGACACCTGGGGTATTAGGAGCACGTGGTGCCACATTTTAAGGAGGCATATCAGGGAGGTCCCTGAAGAGGGAGGATGAAAGAAATTTGGAAACCATTCCTTATGAGGAAGTTTGAATGTCACCCTGGGGAAGGAAAAAAGCAAGGAATGACTGGATTGACGTCCTCGGATGCATAATGGCTTAGATTCCACATAGGTGCAGTACTAATAATGGAAGTTATAAGAATGTGAATTTGGATCTTGGACCACTCCTGGCATGTCTATCTCAGAACCATTCCTTGTCCTTTCCCTGTTTTGTATGGAAGAAGGGTTGACCCTGTAGGGTGCATTTGCCTGGTTCCTGTGCCAGCTGGTTTCTGGATCCTGCTTATGGGAAGCATTGGCAGGAGACTGGAGTGCAGAGGAAGGATAGCAGGGATGTTCTTCCCAATCCTCTATCCCTGAGTCTTGGCAGCTCTGACAGTAGCTGTACCTCCTCTGTGGCTCCAGTTTCCATCAGGTGACTCTAGTCTCTGAGTTCCAATAACTGCATCTCCTTCCTCTAGTTATGACAGCCTGGAGTGTCAGTGGCTTCCTGCAGTTATTTAAGTTGTCTCATTGTCTTCTGCTTGGTTTCTCAGCTCTTTGATGACATGTTCAGCCAGTTCCCTGTATTAGCTCTGTCAAAAATATTTAAAATGCTTCCCTAGTTAGACCCTTTTGGTACAAAGACACAAGAAGAAGAAGTTTTTAAATGATTGTGACTGGATAGTCACAGGCAGGGGTACTGTGGGATAGTGGAATCCAGAATCTTTTGGATTTCTTTGGAAGTTGAGGCATAGAAGGGAAATGATATGCCCAAGTCCTTGTAGTGGCAGAGTTGGCACTAGAACTCAAGATTCTTCATCTCTACACCAGCACTCCTTTTATTTGATGTTGGCTCTCTCCTCCTGCACATATCTTTATTTACCACTCTCCCATGGTTTATGTTATTCATCCTTCTGATCTCTATGGAAGGGAAAATTGAGTCTCCTAAATTTGTGGGTTTTTTTCCCCTTTTAATTCTCTTGTATTATGTGACAACCCAGTTCAATAATGCTTACTTGCTAATTATTTTACAGAACAAATATTGCTCGCCAAGTGTTGAGTAGAACCTTTTATTCTTCCCTTTGAAACATTTTCTACATAGAAAAGCTAAATACATGTTCCAATATGGAAGGTTCCACTTATGTATGTCTGATTTCATAACGTCTATGTTGAATAGAGGAGTGAAAGGGGGACAGAATGTTCAAGGTCACCTACTCTAATGCTATTGCTATCCCTTTAGAATGAAGAAAGAAGTCCAGAAAGATGGAGCCGCTTGACTAAAGTTAGAGGGAAACTGGGATAGAAGCCAGGTCTCTGGCTCTAGTTTAGGACGTCCCACCACATTACCATTCTCCTTTATGGTCCTTCTACTCGCCTTGCCTGCATCCTATTTTCAGTTGGCTTCCACATACTCTGTCCTCAACACTGATCTTTCCCATCTTTTCACCCCATCCAGTGGCCCATCTCCACCTGGAGTGGAACTATCCAAAGCAGGACAAACATCTCTGTTCAATTTCTTTTTAAAATTTTTTTTTCAATTTCTTCATCAATGACTCTCTCCCCTCCCTTCCCTTTCCCTTCTTTCATGGGTTTTCAAACTTTCCATTCCTCTCTCCTGTCTAGCCAGCATTTTATTTTCACCAGTTTTCCCTTGGCATTGTCCTTTAATTGATCCCTCCCTTCTGGTTCAAGGCCAATCTGTCTGGTGGAGCTATCCACACTCCTAAGGGAGGAATCTTCCAAGCACTGGATCTGATCCCTGCTTGCCATAAACCTTTGCTCATTCTCTGAGGAAAGGCATAAATTAATGTCATTTCTTAGATTTAGGACCCCTGGGCCTATCTGTGTTATTCCCTGGCTCTTGACTGTGAATGTGAGTATCTTAATACCTCAAATACTATTTGCCTCTTGTAGCCAAAATGTCAAATTTATTTTAATTCAAACCATTAACATATATCATCCCATGAAAGGGTTTCAACAAATTTTTCCTTTGGCTGTTAGTATCAATCTTAGCTGGTTTTTAAATCTTGCCAAATTTGTGTTATCTAGACATCCATAAGTGGTTAGATTTATTAAAGCTTTTTCAGAATAATGCCATTTAAAATATAATATTTGAGTCACAGTGACCTCGTTCAAGTGAACTAGTCTTTTTCCAACACAGACACGTTGACCAGATGTTTCCAGTTGGCTTAATGCTGTTCTATCATTCCCAAATAGGTTTCTTTATTCCTGTGTGGATTTTGTCTCAGGCACATAATTGTTGAGAACCCAGGAATTAAGTTCATCCTCCACATTCCTATAACTCATACTTTAATTTCTCTTGATGAATTTGATAGGCCCAAAAATCAAGTACTGAGGTTGCGTCCCAGAAAACAAGTGTTCAGGACACCTGCTTTCTTCCCTAGTATAGGTGATACTGCTGCAAGAGTTAGCTAGAATGGGAAGTCACTGGCAGAAACAAGGAAGGCCTCAGTGGAATCTCAATAGGAATCTCAGGAATCTGAACCTCACAATCCCACCATGACTTCCTCTGACAGAGCAGAGGTGGGGTCAGTGCAACTAGACTCTCAGCTCCAAAAAGCCATCTTTCCAAAGTCCAAGGTGCCAACGGCCTCCCAGTTTCCCAGGATTACAGTCTTAAAAATTAGTTCCCTTATTTTTATCTTCTATTTTGGCACCCAAGTTCCCATCAGGTTGGTCTTGAACTCCTGGGCTCAATGAACCCAGCCTCCTGAGTAGCTACGATCATAGGTATGTGCCACCATACCCAGCTTTTACCCATGTCTTGATTGCTGTCACATCTCCCTTTTGGTTTGTCTCCCCTTCTCCAGCCTTGCCCAAATTCAGGGACACCAAACCAAAGCTCAAGCTTCTGCAACTGTCAATCTTTCTGGTCTGAGAGCCTACTTCTTAACAGTCTTAATCACTCCCCATCCACAAAACAAAGACCTACCTAGAGTCTAGGCAGTGAGAGGTTTGTCATAAGCCAGCCCTGTCCCATGTCCACTCTATTTCAGTCTCTCTCTGCTGCCTGCCCCGGCCACACTTCATTTCTCTGGCTCTGTCTGCAGCAGCCCCTCCCTGGTGTGCAGGCTTCCAGAGCCTCCTCCAGCTTGGGGTCTGTCTCCTCCCTGCCAGCTTTGCTGTGGTGGCTGGAGGTTTGGACTCCCGCTTGGCCTCAAGCCCTTTTCCCCTTCATTATCCTCATGGGAACTTCTGGCCAGCATGCCCTGGTGTTCTGGAACACATATCCTCTTCTTGGCTTTGCCTCTGGACAAATAAGTGTTGGGTAATTTCTGCTGTGTTGGAGTGAAGACACCTGGGTTTTTGTCCTGGCTGTTCATGAACTTGGTATAAGTCAAGGGCTGCCTGTCACAGCCCTCTTCAGATGACAGTTCTGAGTACCATGCATTCCTGCTCACCCCCAACCCTTCCCTGCTAGTTCCTGTTTGGGCTTTGCCTCAGTGCCTCCATTTGCATTCAGATGCCATCTGTCTTGGAACAATAGCCCCGACCTGCACACTGACTCTTTCTGAGGTAGAGCCATTTCCCCATTACTTGAAAAAACAGGAAATAAGTCAGTGTTCATCTCCAGAGAGTTTATCTAACACAACCTGCCATTTAGTATATTTGTACTTTGATTCAAAAGCTAATTTGATTATATATATATATATATATATATATATATATATATATATATATATATATATAAGAGAGAGAGAGAATTTGTAATATTTATTTTTCAGTTTTCGGTGGACACAACATCTTTATTTTATTTTTATGTGGTGCTGAGGATCGAACCCAGCGCCCCGCGCATGCCAGGCGAGCACGTTACCGCTTGAGCCACATCCCAGCCCTTGATTGGATATATTGAATGACAAAAACTTTTTTTTTTTTTTTTTTTTATAAACTATTAGTTCCCTCATAGCATCGTTTAACAATATAACCAAGAACCGGGGAGAAATCATGGAGGAAGTCTTCCTGAACTATTCAAAAAAGTTATCTTTTGCTCAGTGGAGAGTCCCTTATGCTCTCATTCATTGCCGAGTTATCTTTCTTACTAAAAATCTCTGTGGAGTGTGAGAACCGGAGGGCAGCGGAGCACCAGAGTGGGGCGTAGAAGCTACCTGTCCTCAAATACCTACCTCAGAATCTGCTTCTGACAGAATCTACCCTAAGATGTGCTGCCAGAATGAAAAGCCAAGAAATGATGCAAAGAGAAAAAGGAACTCTGAAAAAACGGAGATAGGAATGGAAGTATTTCAGGGCCCTGGGCTTCTTTACCAGGGGCCCGAGACATGTAGTTATGTGACAGTTTCTGAACACACTGAGGCTATGGTGGTGACCTGGGTGCACTATATCTTCTTTAAAGGGCAAAAATGTTGATAAGTTCAACATTTTAGAAAGTTTTCTACTTGAAAGAGTCAAAAACAGGTTGTGATGCTTAAAGGAATAATCAATTCATTGTTATCTGGAAGCCCACATTTCCTGAGGACCTCTTGTCCTGATAGTAAAGACTTACTGGATTTTCGTTGAACTAAAATCATTGCTTCAAGCTTCAAAGCTTCTGGGCTCAACAGTTTGGTTCTTTTTTTTTTTTTTTTTTAAGTTGTGGATGGACGCAATATCTCTGTTTTATTTATTTATTTTTATGTGGTGCTAAGGATGGAACCCACTGCCTCACACGAGCTAGGCAGGTGCTCTACCACTGAGCTTATAACCCCAGCCCCAACAGTTCAATTCTTTTACGATTCATATTCTTCACATTTTTCATAGCCTTTGATTTCATCCCTTCCCATCTCCTGTTTGCATAATGGAGTTCTTTTTTTAAAGTCTGTCTTCCCACGGAAGCCTCCTTTCCGCCTTGACCATTTCAATGGCCCTTCTTGTGCACCATTATCTCATGCCTGGGGTATGGGGATCAGCTCTGCATTCAGAATTCCAAGGGGGCAGTGCATCAAGATTTGTACTTCTGTTTTGTTTCCAATCCAAATTGATTATTTTTTTTCCAGTTTTCATCCAGATGTTTAATATCATGTAAACACAGCTTGAAAGTGTTCCCGAACTGCTTACAGATGTATGCCAGTGAAACCCTTTCCAAATTATATATAATGATGCTCTGGGTCTATTTTTATCTGTGTCATAATCTCAGGCTTGAATTTTGGCTATAAGACTAAGATGGAAAGAAAGTGAAAAATTCACATGTATGGGTGATTTGTCTACTTGATTAAAGACTCTGGATATTTGGAAATATTCATTGATTGATGTCATTTTCTACTGAAGGCTAGTATGTCTGTAACTGTGGTGTCATTGTCAAAGGTTTGTGTCCCCCACAAGTTCATATATATGAAGCCCCAGCCTCTATGTGACAGTATTTGAAAATGAGGCCTTGGGAGGTAATTAGAGGGAGGCAAGCGTGGGTTCTATTATTATTATTTTGAGTTGGAATGTTGCTGTGTTGCCCAGGCTGCCCTCCAACTCCCAGGCTAAAGTGATCCTCCTGTCTCAGCCTCCTAAGCAATTTTTTTTTTTTTTGTAAGATCCATCTCTGTGTGTCTGTGTCTCTGTCTCTATTTCTCTGTGCTTTCACTAAGAAAAAGTCAGAGAAAAAGTGTCTAGCTGCTACCCAAAGGAGAGTCCTCAACAGAGACTGTCCCTCATTTTGAATTCCAGCCTCCAGAATGGGAGAAAACAAATTTCTGTTGTTTAAGTCACTTACTCTATGAAACTTTGTTATGGCAGCCTGAGAAGACTCATACACATGAAGACCCATATTCTGACGATTTACTTAGCTTGGTCACTGTGACTTTCAAACATTCTGTAGGCTTATTTAGATCTCTTTACCTACTGTTTGACACCAGGAAGACACCCGTTAGGCCCCTTACATTTGCTCAATGTTCATCAAATCTTGGTTGTAAAATACAGTATTAATGGGTGGTTGTGGTAAAAGGATGTGGTACCAGATTGAATTTTCCCAAGATGGCAGCAATAATTCTCCTATCCACATGCTTTTCTACTATATGAACTTGACATGTCTCACAGAAAGAAGTGGGGTCTTTGTCACCTCTCCTTGAATCTGGGTGGCCTGTGACTTGCTTTGTAACCAACCAAATGCAGTCTGGCTCTCTAGGACACCCTCCTTTGGATCCCTGAGCTGTCATGTGTGAATTTGGACCCCTCTGAGCCTCCAGGCAGTGAGGTCACTGAGGCCATATGGAGAGGACACGTGTGAGTGCTCCGGTGCCAGCCAACAGTCATGTCAACTACCAGACATGAAGATGCCTCCGCAGTCCAGCTTTCACCTTGCCCTAGGTGAGTCCCAATACCATGGAGCAGAGATCAACTATCCATGTTGTACCCTATCCAAATTCCTGTTCTACAGAATTATAAGCAAAATAGAATAGTAGTTTTAAGGTACTAGGTTTTGGGGTAATTTGTTTAGTATTTAAGTAACACTAACAAACATTTAATTTCCCCTGTGAGTGAAATCCCACCCCTGATCAAGGGAAACTAGGAGAAACCCACCTTGCTTGGATCTTTACTTTAGCAGCCCTCAGGTGCATTGCCCTTGCTTGTACCACCAGGCAGGATCAAAGGCAGTTATGAGTGGAGGAAAAATAGTTTCCACGGTATCTTGAGCATTGTGGATTTATTATTGCTTAGCTTTACCTCTTTGCTTTGCCTTCTAGGAAGCTTGGGACCAGCTTTGTGACCAACTTATAATTATCTTCTTCCTTCGTATCTGGCTGTATTTATTTTTTGAAGAACCTCAAAATGCTTTTGGAGCAAGGGGAGATAAATATGAATTCATAGGGGAAATGAATATTTCTTAAATTACTTTCATATCTAAAAACTATATTGTAGCATATAGCTTTATTATCACTAAAACCCTTTCATATTTTATCTTTTATATTCTTTAAAAGAAAAATGTAAGAAGCTAAAAGGTACAGCCTAAAACAGAAGTTAAAAGAAATAATAATCATTACAAAGTAATCTAATATTATTTAGTAAGCAAAACAATGAGGTGCTTAGAAAAAGTAAAATTTCTTGAGCACATACTATCTTCTAGGCATAGATTTTCTAGGTCTTTTATGTATACAATTTCGTTTAGTCTCATTTAATCCTGATCAAAGAACTCCATGAGCATGTGTATATCTGTTTTTGCTGACGGCAAAGATCACATCCCATTCTCCTGAATTCTGTCCAGGTGCAACTCTTTTGTGGGGATGGGGTTTCATTGTAACTAGTTCACGGCCCAGGAGGAATTCTGTGTAGCAAGCAGGGAAGATAGAGCCCCAGGAAAGGGTGACACTCCAGCAAGGGACAGCCTCTTACATAGCCACCACTTTCTAAGCTTGCACTTTCATAACATAGCATTTCAGTTTTCTTCTCTTTCACTTTGTGACCCCTGTGCTCCTCCCTTCTCTGGAAAATCATTGCTTCCTCAAGGAGGCTCCCTGGAAAGCCTCCAGGCTGTGGGCCTGACTGAGGGGAGGCTTCTGTCACTCTGCAGTCTGAGCGCCTGCTTGTTCCTGGGCACTGCTGCACAGTGAGGCCTGTGCCGTTTTCCCCATGTGTGGACGGGAACTGGAGAAATGTGCTCTTGGTACTGAAATAATTCCTCTCAACGGATTCAGTCATGAGCAGATCAGCCTCGCATCGTGACCATGGGCTTTTGGGTGGGGCGTGGACATTCTTGCATTTCTGTGTCATAAGTTGCTCACTGTAATGCTACCCTGCTTGCTGCCTCCTTGGCACAGCAGTGATCTTAAACACCAGAGAGGAGAACCCAGACTTGTGGGCAAGAACTCCAGCCAACGTGTAACCACAGCTGTCATTCCTCGGTGGAACACTGCTGAAACTGACTTCGATTCTCAGGTTTCTCTAAGGCTAGACAGCATATACCTTAAGTGAGTCAAAGAGTCTGATTTGAGTGAGCCAAACAGTTTGCCATCTCACCTTCCCTGCTGGCTGCAATGCCTGTAGTTCCACCATCAGTAGGTCACACCACTGAATCCAAAGGAATATTCCAGTGTACAACTATCCCCTAATAAAAATATCCCAGGATAGATACTCGAAGCAGGTGTCCAGGAGCCCCAAGGTGAGTTTATTCCTTAACAAAATTCAGTCCCCTTCTTCCCCTCTCCCAACCTGCTAGCAAGAAGTATATACAACCTCTATTTGCTAGCAGGTTGGTTTGGTGCTGGCGAGTTCTGGAACCCGTTTAGAATGTTAATGCTCTTCACATAACAGCAGCTACGTGTGGCAGTTAATCACTCCTTCACAAATTCATTGACCCATCAAAAATTCATTTGAGCAGAAACATGCTCAAGTGCCAGGTATTTGGCCGGACTCTGGAGATACTGGAGTGAGCAGCGTCCTTGCCATCATAGAGCTTGTGTAGGAGGAAGAGAATTCGCCAGTGACGTACAATGAGTCACAGGGTGATCAGCCCTTGAAGAAAATAAGGGGACCGGAGAATGATAGGTGGAGAATAATGGGTTTGATATTCTATGTAGCTGACAGGGACAGTCTTTTGGCTAAAGTGACAATTAGGTAGGCGTGAGCAGGCTTGTGAGCGAGCCACGGGGGTGAGCCTGGTGGGAGAGGGAGCAGCTAGGGAAGGAAGGCCTGGTGGGCTGTGGGGAGGGCTGAGAGGGGTGGTCTTGGGGAAGGTAGAGGGCGGGGCAGGAAGGAGCAGTCACTCCTAATGTCTCAGTCCTAGAGCCTGGAAGGCTTGGGTTAAGCCCTGGTAGATGAGAGCTCAGCCTCTCTCCAAGAAGGCAAGGGAGCTCCAGCCAGAGAGTCAGCTTCTGGCAGAGGCCCTGGAAATGCCTGTCAGTTCCCTCAGGATTGTAACCCCAGTCCTCCTCTCTGCATCAGCAGGCCCATCCAGGATGCAGCTTCTCTTCACAGCCCTCATTGTGTGATGGCCCGCAGAAGCCTTCAGTCAACCACCCCCAACTCCCACCTCCCCTACACAAGACCAGGAGCAGGCACCTTTCAGGCAGTGCCCTCAGCCCTAGCCCCTCCCTGCCCCAGCTTCTCTGCTTCCCCTCCCAACCATCTTCCCACCCCATTCTTGAGCTTGGGCCGTGATATCACCAAAGAGGCTGTTAGCAGGGTTATGGACAAACACTTTCCACCTGGCTTTTGTGGTCAGGGTCCACCCTAAGTTAAGCCTCTCCTGCCCTTCTGAAATTCCGTGAGTGCTTGGTGTGTTCCAGGCACTGTGTTTTACAGGTGTCAAGGTTTCACGGAATCTTCCCAACTTCCCAGTGAGATTTTACCCATATTTTACAGATGAAAAAAATGGAAGCTCAGAAAGGCTAAGGCAGTTGCCTAAGATGACATAGCTAGTCAATGGTGAAGTTTTTGTTGAAATACAAATCTGTCTTTCCTCTGAGCTTCTTTTACTTGAATGCGTGTAGAGGGAGGTTCTGAATTGAGAACTTTAATTTAATTGTCCTGGGCATGGACAAGTGGATCTGTGTATCTTGCCTGAAAAAGCTCCTACCATCCACCACCAGTGGCTGTTCTCTTATTACAACATACAAAAAGGTGCTGTTACTCTGTCCTGGAGATTTCCAGTTCCAAGGAGAAGAAGGCCTGCATTTGTAGGATTTCCCCCTATGTTTAGACGTTCTCTTTTCCTGGCCCTGATGCCTAGCCTTTTACATCAAACATTGTGGAGTGCCTTCTGGGTACCAAGGACTGGGGAACGCAAAGCTGATCACAACCTGGACCCTGCAGTCCTGGGTTACCCAGAACAGAGGACCAAGTAACCCCTTGAGATGGCTGTTTTCCTGAGGAAAAGCCCACTCTGCCGTCTTCATCACAATTCCCTCAGATCCCTGAGTTCTCAGTGAGAACACATGGTCTCCAGCTTCCAAAGGGCTCAGTGAGAAATGAGATTCTCTCAGTCTGAAGGAATTGATTCGTTAGTTTGGCGGGGCAAGCCAAGGGCCCATGCCAGACAAGAACCCCAAACACTGTGCTGGCAGGCAGAACCTACCCTAGGCCACTTCTTGACAAACAAAACAGAAAACAAGCAAAGACGACACTATTTCAACAAGAGCCTGCAATGAAAATGGAAATTATATTATTTTTTTTTATATAACATTCAAATGGTAAATTATTTTGTAGTAAACTCGTGTTTCGAAAATTTTCCACATTTACTTCACATGGATTTTCAAGAGTTTTCCAGTAGATTAGGAGAGCTCCTATGCAATTGTTAAGGTTAGTTTTGTTCGGTCTCCAGATGTGAAACTCATAGGGAAAATTGATGCCCATTTCCAGAAGTAATGACAAAAACAGAATTGTACACAGTTTTGCTGGTCTCAGAAAGTGTAACGTGTTTTCTGTTGCTGTTTCATCTGGGTCTTTCCTCTTCTTCAGGAGAGATGATGAGACTGACAGATGGGGAGAGGGTCCATCAGGTACAGCTGGAAGATCATTCCTTCAAGGTCACCTGTGGGCACAAGGAGGGAGCAACAGGCTGGGTGATTTGTAAGGGGCCAAAATGCCCTCCCTGTCACCTATAACCCCAACAGCCTTACATGTTTTCTAAAATTCCAACACTAGGAACTTGTTTATTTCTTTGATGATGTTTCCATACTCTTCTGGGGGAATGACAGAATGCAATGGAGCTCTTTTTGCATTTAAATGTCTTGTACCAAAGACCCAGATGTATGTGAATTAGGTGTGAATTAAGGATCTCCTTCTCTCTTTTTTCTAGCTGACATCATTTAGACATCTTCCTCTCCTAATCTGAACTAATTCCCAAGTTCAGTGAAGCTCTGGGGTGTGGCAGTCTTGTGGTCCCTCAGTTTTTGGCTTCCATATCCCATCTCTCATCCATCCCGATGCAGAGATCAGCCACATCCTGGTTTTCATAGGGGTGACCATCATGGTAAATGCTTTGTGAATTTTTCAGAGACCCCTGAAGATTTTCAGGAGGGCTCACTGGCCCATTAGGCTCAACTCTTTGTCCTCTGACTTCTCACAACCTGATTCTTCCAGGGCTTCCAATTCTTCTCCCTGCACTTGGACTACTCTCAGGTGCCTCGTGCTCTGCTTGGTCCCAGTAATCTGTCTTCATCCTCAGGAAACGCACCCGTCCATCTTCTACCTGCTACTGAAGCCAGGGGCCAGCCATCCTTGCTTCCTCCTCCCTCTCTGTGTCCCACATCCAAATACCAAGTCCTGTCTACATTAAATGGTCCTATTTCTCCAGGCTGGATACGGGATTTCGACTTGGGCAGCCCAGGGAGTAATCCTAAGGTGATGGGGGCTTATTTTCTAACTGCAGTTGCATAGCCAACACATTGTTTTAAATTTGATTGTTAATTTGGGGTGACTTTTGGGAGGTGACTTGATGGAGACAGGGAAAATGGTGAACATTTCCCAACCCCTCCACATTACTGCTCTCAGTCCCCATGGTCACCATGGCAACCCCTTTCTCACCTCCCAGGGGTTGGTACAACTGTGTTGAATTCCATCCTGGGCCTCTGATGTTTTTGCTCATTTCTGAAAATTGAATCCAATCATACTGTTTCTGAGTTTTATGGGTCTTCACCTTTCTGGGGAAGACTCACATCCTTGACATGACCTACAGAGCTCACCAGTCTGGGCCTGCCTCTTTTGCACTGCTGCTGCTCTTGCCTCTCTTTGAAAATAGCCACCCAAACCTGTTTTCAGTGCCCCAAGTTTATCTGTGGTATCCTCATAGGTTATTCTCTCTGCTTGTAGCAGTCCACACGCCATCACCTGGTGAAGTCCTCTGCATCTCAGCTTAGGTGCACTTCCTCTGCAATGTGTCCCTGATGTCCAGGCTACCTTGTTAGAGTTCTGGTGTGGGACTTTTTTTTTTTTTTTCTGCTATAGATAATACTTATAACCTCTCCTTGAGGGCTTCTCACCCCTGCTAGTCTGAAAGGCCATTTTGCCCACAGTTGCATCCCCAGTATCTGGCATAAGTCTAGTATATTGTTGGTGGCCACTAAATACATGCTGAATAAATGAATGAATGAACAAGATGTAAAAGGAATGTATGCATGTGAAAACAGATCTCTTGATGTTTCATCTGCAAAAGAGATAACTGGGAGTGAGGGCGGGGAGTCTATGCATGGTTGTTACCTTTTGTTGCTTCCAGAGATTGCTGAAAGATTAGAAATAAGGCACATAAAAATAAGGCACAGAGCCCAGCCACTGGGACTCAGCAAGCTTCACAGGAGAACACTGTCTGTCTCCCCTTGTCCTCTGTGTACCCATCTCCAAGTCCCCTCCCCCTAACATCTGGATTGAATTAGAAGCAGCAGAGAGTTCAGAGAGCAGGTTTCTGTTCTTGGGAGGGAGAACTTTCTGACAGAGCACTCTGGATATGGATTGGATCTGTGTATGGTGACATCCCTGTATCATATGATTGTTGAAATGGGGGGCACTGTATACCAGAATGGATGAGCAGAGGTGGACCAGATGTCCTTTAGGTTTCTTTCCCTCCCCCAAGAAGCTCTGATTCTGTCTCCTTAAAAAAAAAAAATTCTTTTGTTGCCTTGATTTAAAATAGGTGTAGAAATGCTGCAGATTCAAAGATGAGAGGAATCTCAGGAAAATTACGTTACTAGGAAACCAAACAGGTTTGGCATTCTTTCAAGAGGAATTTCTATTCTGCCACCATACATTGTTCCTGAGGTTCTGCCAAACCTAATTCTTTATCCCTGGCCAGTCTTCTTTGAGCTGGATTCTCTCCAAAATTGGTTGGGGCTCAACATCTCTGAGCACCAAAAGCTACTTGTTAGCCTTGGCTTTTCCTGCTCTTTTAGGTATCAAAGTATAAAGCAGAGTTTTAAAGCATGCTTCTTCTTCTAAGTAATAGTGTAGATTTAATGTGAACATTGTGCTCTGTTAAATAAACATATAAAATGTCTAATTTAAGGTTTCTTAACCTTGGCACTATGGCATTGTGAGAAGATGGTTCTTTGTTGTGTAGGCTGTACTGTGAGCTCTAGGATGTTTTAGAAGCATCTTTTACCTCTACCCACTGAGCCCCAGTAATACCTCCCAGTGGTAGCAACCAAATTGCCTATAGATAGCCAAATTGCCTGCCAAATAGCTCATGGGGGAGCTAAATTGACCCTGGTTGAGAACCTCTGGTCTAAATAAAAAGACTAGAAATGAATAAATCATCCATATATTCTGTTAGTATAATAACTAACCAAATTACACCTGAACTCCAGCATTTCTGAGGTCATCACCTGGATTCAGCAGGCAGTACCTTGATATGATTAAGATCAAGAATTAAGATGACAAACAACTAGCATTCAAATCTCTTAAGTTATTTGCCTCTGTAAATTTTACTTCCCTAGGGGAGCTAGGGTTGTGGCTCAGCAGTAGAGCACTCACCTAGCACATCCGAAGCCCTGGGTTCGATCCTCAGCACCACATAAAAATAAATAAACAAAATAAAGGTATTATGTACAACTGAAAAATAAAATATTTTTAAAAATTTTACTTTCCCCATCTATGAAATGGGTCAATAATATCCTACTGGATGGTCATAGGATTAAATGAGATAATGTTTGCAAAGTGCTTATTGCAGTGTCCCAACATTTAATAAGGGTGAAATTCATGTGACTTATTATTGCTTGTGACAAACTCCCCAGGCTGAAAAGGATGATCTGTTCACTGGCAAATAACTTAAAAATCTGCACCCATTATACATTGGGCAGCATAGGCTAACTGCTGTCACCAATAACCCAGAAGCTTAAGTGGTTGAACACAACAGAGTGTCTCACCTACCCAATGATCCAGCACAGGTATTTTTCGTAGGGCTGCTCTGCTGGCATTTCAGCTCCCAGTGGTGACTTAGGGGCCTCGGTTCTTTCTGCCTTACGACCCCGCCCACTCCAGAACCTTTCCCAAAGTTTGAATGCTCCATGAAAATTTAAAGAATTCTGAGGTCAAATAAATTTGAGAAACAATATACTTATAAGCTCCATCTTGGAGACTTAAAGTGTCCATTAGCCTGATGAGTGTCATCAGTAGAGATGCCTATTGGACTTAGTTAAACCCAGTGTTTACCAATAAGTCAAACTTCTGTGAGCTTTTTAAAAATGTTGGCCTGTCAGCTATTAATATCCCACGGAACAGGCATCCTGTGGGAAATCTGAATGTTGACTCTGAGTGGAGGAATGCCATGGACAGGCTGATGTTTTCAGGAAAGGAACTCCAGTGACAGCTTGAGGGGTAGTGTGTCAAGCTGAGGAGGAGGCATCTGCCACAATCAAGCAAGCAAAGGCCTAAACCAGGCAGGGGCAGCTGAGTGGGAGAAAAGGGCACCACTGTAATGTGAGCATTTTTTAAAAATCAATTTTACCTCAATAAAGCTGAACCAAAAAAGGGGGCACATTTCAAGTCTGGGGTTGTTGCTCAGTGGTAGAGCACCTGTCTAGCACTGGAGGGAAAAAAACAAAGAGAGAGTTCAGGGTGGAATTACCTGGACTCAGTAGGCAGATAGCTGAGGAAGTGAAAATGCCAGCGTTGTCTGTCTGTTATGACAGAAAAGACCAGATGCTAAGCTGAAAGAGGAACCTTGGAGACTTGGAGGGAAGCTGATGAGCTTCTGAAAGGTAAGATCGTCCAGGGAAAGAAAGGATGTGAAAGAGGAGAGCAGAAGGCCCAGGACAGAGTTTGGGAGAACAACTCATTTGGGATGGTAGGGTTTGGAGATGAGCAATGAGAAGGGAGAAGAAATCTGGGATTGCAGCTTAACCTAGAAGCCAGGGAGAGAGTGTTTCAAAAAGGTCATTGCAGATGTCAGATGCTGAAGGACCCTTCCAGGAAAGGCCATTATTAGATTTGACATGCATTTAAGAGCATAATATGATAGGGTGGGGAGTGGAAGGATCTCAAGACTCAGGGCAGTGAAGGTAGATACCTCTCTGGGAAGGTTGACTGGAGGGGAAGGGAGGGAAGGGGATAGAGTCCTGAACCTCTCTGCAAGGGAGGAATTCAGGGGAAAGAGAGAGGTAGAGACACCAGAGCAAAGGGGCCAGGGAAAGGGGGAAGTAATTCTGTCCATTGCAGCTGGCAAATGTTGAAAGTAGTGCAGAGAAATGATGAGGTGTGTGCAGGGAAATGGGGGGGGGGGATTCCCTTTCTTTCTAGTGTGTAAGAGGGGATCTTCTTAAAGAGATGCCAAAATTGCCAAAACTTGTTTTACAAGCAGTTTTCTTGGAAAATTCCTTGTTGCTTTTGTTGATCATGAGTGATAATACTTATGCAATTTCCAATTATTCAGAAATATAGACAGGTAACGGTGAAATTTGCCTATATACCAATCCCTGAAATAAGCACTCTTAGGTATGTATCTTTCTAGATCTCCCTCCCTCTCTCTCTCTCTCTCTCTCTCTCTCTCTCTCTCTCTCTCTCTCATTTCTATTTCTATTCTCTCTTATGATTTTGTTACAAAAATGGGACTGTGATTATAACTTTGTACCCTGTCCCCCCACTCACCAGGAGGAAAAGTTTACTCAGTGCTCACAGTTTCAAAGTCTCAGTCCATAGTGAGCAACTTCGTTACTCTGGGCCCATGGTGAGACAGAGTATCAAGGTGAAAAGGTGTGGCAGAGGAAAATGTCTCAGTATGTGACAACAAGGAGAGAAAAAGAAGAAAAAAGATAGAAGATGGGTAGATAGATATATATATAGAGAGAGATTGACTCTCTGGTCACCAGGGACAAAATATATACCTCAAAAGTATGCCCCTACCTCCTCCAGCCACACTCTACCTGCCTACCACACCCTAACCTCTCAGTTTATCCTTATAAGTAGATTAATGTACTGATTAAATTAAAGTTGTCACAACCCAATCATTTTACCTCTAGACTTTGTTACATTGTCTCACACATGAGATTTTGGGGGATACCACATATCTGAATCATAACATTCTGCCCCTGACCGCCCATTTCACAATACAAAATACAATTAGTCCATTTTCAAGAGTCCCCACAGTATTAACAGATTCAGCATTGCCCTTAACAAGTCCAAAGTCTCCTCTCAGACTTAAGGCAAACTCTCAGCATGAGCCCCTATAAAATCAAAATCAAAAGTTCCATGTATCCAATATATAAAGGCACAGAGTAAAGATTTCCATGTGGGAAAATAGGGGCATAGAAAGAAGGGATGGGACCAAACAAAGAATGAAATTCAGCTGGGCAAACAAGTCCTGTAGCTCCACATCCAGCATATGGGATACATGACATCATGATGTTCTCTCCAAAGGGCTTGTATAGCTTTGTCCCTATGCCCTTGTTGGTTGTAGCCCACATGGCCTCTCTCTTGGCTTGTTTCTTCTTGATGATTGCAGCTTTCCTTGGAAGCCATCACATATTACCAGCATATTTTAATCTTGGGAGGGTCTCCACTGCAGCTTTACTTTCTTTCTGACATCTCCATGCATTGCCCTGTCACAGGCTGCCCACAGGAACTCAAATTCTGCTGTACTTTGCCTGGTCTTCTAGGCCTTCCTTTGTAATCTTGGTGGAAGCCTCCAGGGCTCCCCAACTCCAGCATCCTGTATTCATGAAGAAATAGTACCATGTGGTTGATACCAAGGTCTGCCACCATCTTAAGCAGTAGCCAAGCCTCCTGGGACCATGGCTGCCACAGTCTTTGCCTGCGTGGCTGAGCATGGTGAAACAATTTCCTAGGCCCTCCTGGTCTTTTCTCAAAGAAAGTTTTACTTTTACATTCTTGACCCTGAGATGGGTGTGATCTTACCCTCAAGCCATTTCTTTAGTAGCTATCATCTTTTTAACAACTAAACCTTCTATAACCCCAATTATATTCAGAGTTTTCTGGCCATACTCCAAATTTTTCAAATTTTTCTGCTCCTGATTATCACAGTAAACTTGACTAAAAGCTACCAGCAATATCCATTCCATCCACTGAATGCTGCCTTAAATTTTTTTTTCTGCCAGATTAATTATTCCATTATCTTTAGATTCAGCCTCAGCAAAAACCTCAGGACATGGACAAAATGTCGACAACTTCTTTGCAAAAATGTGACATTAATGGCTTTGAGGCCAATTTCCAATGGAGTCCTCCTCTTTCTCTGAAACCCCATCAGCCCCGTCTTTAATTTCCATAGTCCTTTCAGCATTCTGATCTTCTGAGCTCCCACCAGAATTGCCCATTAAGCTCCACTTACAACATTCTAAAACTTGTCCAGCTTGCATATCTAAACTTTTCAAAATTCGTCCCATAAATTTCAAAAAGCTCTAAAAGCACTTGAACCACTTGTTCAGATTAGTCACAGCAATGACCCCATTTCTGGATATCAATTTCTGTTTTAGTCAGCTTTTTCATTGCTTTGACCAAGGTAACTGACAAGCACAACATAAAGGAGAAGGAGTTTATTTGGTGATTATTGTTTCAGAGGTCTTAGTTCATAGACAGCCAACTCCATTTCTCTGGGCCCAAGGTGAGGCAGAACATCAAGGTGAAATGGCATGGCAGAGGGAAACAGTTCAGGACATGACAACAGGAAGCAGAGAGAGCTGTACCCTGCTTTTAAAACTTTATTCTGAACATCTTTTCATGTCTAATCATATGATTAGACATTATCATTTTAATGGCTGCATAGCATCCAATTTTATGGATGTATCATAAAGATATTAATACAGAATTATATTCCTTATAATGCATGATTTTTAAAGTTTTTAAAAGTTAAATGGGGTTACATGCACTTAGGACTGGACACATAGATACATTATGAAAATGGAAGAAGAAAAAGAGGAGGAGGAGCAGAAAGAGAGATAGGGAGAGAAAACCTAGCCCCCAGATCTGGTGCCATCTTGGAAAACAACTCCATTATTCATTTTTCCCTCCATTCAGGAACTGTTGTTCTATTTTTTTATATCTAAACACAATTTCTACAGAATCATCCTCAAAAGAAACAGTCCACATGATATATTTTATTTTCAAATGAAAATATGGTACTCTGATATAGAGAAGGACCATGGCATCATATGTGTGGCATTGCTGTCAAAGGCACGATAAAACAGCAAACAATGGGCTGGGGATGTGGCTCAAGCGGTAGCGCACTCGCCTGGCATGCGTGCAGCCCAGGTTCGATCCTCAGCACCACATACAAACAAAGATGTTGTGTCCACCGAAAACTAAAAAAAAAATAAATATTAAAAAATTAAAAAAAAAAAAAACAGCAAACAAACCAACATTTGGAATTCTACAAAACAACTAGCTACTCTTGCAACTTTTCTAAAGTCTGAAATTATGTTTAAAGTTTAAAAAATAAAATAAATTTTAATGATAATATAAACTTAAACTCTTTCATTTTTATTCCTGTCAGAAGATTGAGACATGAAGCTTAAAATGTTTGGAAATTGTTGACATGGAAATGGTTGATTCATGACTCATTAACCTTGAAGAAAAAAAAACCCCACAAAATTTAGCTTTCTTTGTCAGTGTTGCCGATCACTCACCATCTTTCCTGCCAGCCCTGATGACACACAATCCATCAACTCACCAATGTCTCCCACGCTTGCCCTTCCTTCATTGAACTTGTCCATCCACCCACTGGCTCCCCAACATCAAAACACTGTGTCATATCCAATTTACCTGACCATGGTTTTGTGTGTATCTGGGTAAGATTCTCTCTGTGTGGATCATAACAGACAGAATATTTGGGAATACTGAACATCACTAGTTCAGATCAAAAATTGTAGACATTTTCCTAAGATCCCAAATTTCCTCAGTACCCTATCTCACAGTGATGCAATATACCCATCTCTCGTTTTGATTCAGAAAATGTTGTCTTTACACCTCAACTTTTGCTTCCCACACATCAGCCACTCCCATTTCCATGATAGGGGAGTAAGGGAGTTTCCATTTGTCTAAAGGGTTATGAGAATTTTGCAATAAAGATTGGAACAGAAAGGTTGAAGTGGGAGGGGAAAGACCAGAACTAGAAAACTGAAGTTGATTGTTATAGTAAAATGTAGAGAGAGAGGGGGGAAGAGAAAGAAGGGAGTAGCGCAAAAGAGCTCATTGCATAGCAAAAAAGAGGTTATGAAGTAGTATGTTTGGAGGGGACAACAAAGGGTTAAAGAATTGCTGGAGGTTATTTGAGAACATGAAAATAAAAAACTGGAATTTTTATTTTTTCTTTACTTTTGTTCATTTTGACTGGACTTCTTTTTTTTGTAACTTTATATAGAGACTGGATGCAAGGATCTGGATTTATAATGATTATGTTATTCATAATCTTTCAGTATTTCTCTAGTACCTATAAGTTAACTTGCAAACTTTTTAATCTTATCATTTGAGCCCTCTACTCCATCCTTGGTTTGGCCCTTTTCAACCTTATCTCTCTTGTAGGAAACCTTCCCAGGCCAATTCACTGTCCCCCAACTGTGTGATGCAGTGCAGTGCTCACATGGTGCCTTTGCTCACATGGCTCCCATCTGGAGTCTGGCTTCACTTTCAAAACCTGCTTTGCTGGAATCCCTAAGCCTAGAGGGCTTACATTTTCTGATGTGTTACTAGCTCTCTTTGGCTTGAAAAGCTCCTGAGGGCAGACATACCTCTCTCAGTGCCAAGCTCAGTGCCTAACACTAGTAGGCTGCAACCCTCCTGTGACCTCAGTGGCTGCCCATTTGATTAAACCACTTTTCACACCCTGACTTTGGCATCCAGAGGATTTCTGAGAATTTCTCACAGTCCAGAGAGCCAGGCCCTAACTACATTGCAGCCCCTTCCAATCCTTTTATTTACTTTAAAATATTTTAACAGATACTTACAAGCAGATTTCATGCTCCTCCCACAAGGCTATTCCCTTGGCTGGGAGTTTGTTCTTTGTAGATTTAACTTTTAAGACAGTTGCTGAAGATGCAGCTAAGATGCTCTGGTAATCATCTCCTCACAGATATAGTAGGTTGAACAGCCATTTATACGCCAAACCACCTTCACAAGAGCAAGGAAATCAGATAAAAGGCCATAGAGCTTGCTTTTAGTATAATAAGATGAAAATACCTATTGAAAAAGGCAGGAGGGGAAGAGTTACTTGCAACATTCTTCCTTCAATCTCAAGCAGCCCAGCATGGACAGAGATGCCTCCTGCTTGGGTGAGGGAGAGAGAAATAAGTCCAGCTCTTAGACTTGAAATCTAGTACCAGGCCTTCTATAGTGAATCCAGCACTGGGCAGAGCCTCACAACCACTAACCCAGACCACTACCCACAACTGAGTCACTAGAAATGAGCCAGGATGCAGAGACTGCCTCTACTACCTCTTCTCTAAACATAGGTGGCAGAGTGAGGAGCACTACTGGGGAGCAGAACACAAAAGCTAGGGATTTGTCCTGGAGCCTCATACCATGCCTGTCATGGTAGACCCAGCAACTCATAGAAACTAAAAGTGCCATACATGGGCTGGCACTCAGAGCCTCTATGACCCAGGCATCAGAAAGAGACCTGTGTACCAAAGGACAGACTTGAGTTTTAGCCTGCATCCTTGCCAGCCTTGAAATGGCCTGGGGAGCACCTACCTTCTCCTAAGACTGTGCTAGACCCTGTGGCTATGAGACTCAGATACAACCTAGATTGGCATCAGCCTCAATGGTTGAGGGACTATTTCTATCACAGAAGTGCTTAAGATGGCTCTGGAACTGCTCTGTCTAGAGGCAGAGATCTGTGCCTCAGTGGGATGGACTTGGGCTTCAGCCTGCATCACCTCCAGCTGTGGCACGGGCCTCAGTGCACCCCTGAGACTGTGCAGGTACCTACAGCTATGAGATTCAGGCATGACTAAGTTTAGGGTCAGCCTCAGTGGCCAAGGGACTACTTTTATTGATACTATGGCACAGTTTGATAGTTCTGGTGGCCACAAGTATGACATAGGAGCCTGGGGCTGGTCTATCCATGGTGATTTTGCCCAGAGCCAGGCAGAATTCTACAGTGCCTGACAACAGCCTGCTTAGAATTTCTGGAAAGACAGGCACAGACAAGGCCAGATTAGATTAACAGGAATAAATACGTAATTCTTCAATGCCCAGATGATGTCACATGCCAACAGTATCAAGAACTTTCAGGAGACCATGATACCACCTTATGATCGAAATAAGGCACCCCAAACTGACCATATAGTAATCATATGGGAAAACTCTTAGAGAATTTAAAACAACTGTTGTAAGGAAATTCAATCAGCTTGAAGAAAAGACAGAAAAATGTTAATATTCTAACAGAAATTTAACAAAGAAATGGAAGCTTTTAAAAAAAATCAAATAGATTTTTTTTTCACATCAAGTCTTACTATGTTGTCCAAACTATTTTAGAACTCCTGTACTCAAGGGATCCTCCTACCCAACTGTTCTGAGTAGCTGGGACAACAGGTGCTTGCCTTCGTGCCCATCTACAAACAGAAATTCTTGAGCTGAAAAATATGATCAGTGCAATTAAAATTGAGATAGAAGGCATCTATAGTAGCATATATCAAACAGAAGAAAGAATTGGTGAGTTTAAAGGTAGAGGCCACTCAAAACACATGTTGAAGGAGAAAAAATAAAAAATAGAAATAAAGAAAGCATACAGGAACTCTTGAATAGTACTAAAAGAGCAAATATTTGGATTACTGGTGTTCAAAAAGTACTGGAGAAGGCCAAAGGAATATAAAGATTATTCAAATAAATAATAGCATCAAACTTCCCAAACCTAGAGCAGGATACAAATATATAGGTATAGGAAGATTTAAAGGTCACCAGTCAGATTTAATTAATCCAAGTCTACCCTAAGACATCTTATTATCAATCTCTTAAAAGTGAAAGATAAAGAGAACATTCTCAAGGTTGCAAGAGAAAAGAAACAACACATAAGTATGTTACAATTTGCCTGACATCAGATTTTTCAGTAGAAACCTTATAGACCAAAAGAGAGTAGCATGAGATTTTCTCAGTATTGAAGGGAGAAGATTGCCAACCAAGAATATTACACTCAACAAAGCAATCCTTTAGAAAGAAGAAGAGATAAAAACTTTCCCAGACAAATGGAAGCTGACAGAACATATCTCCACCGGACCTGTTCTTCAAGAAATGCTAAGGGAAACTACAGATGGTGGCACATGCCTGTAATTCCAGTTACTCAGTGTGCCAAGGCAGGAAAATTGAAAGTTCAAGGGCAACACAGACTGAACTTAAAAAAAAAAAGTTTAAGAAAGAAAGAAATGCTAAAGGGAGTTATTCAAACTTAAAGAAAGATGTTAAGGAGTAAAAAAAATACATATATATGAAGGTATAAAATTGCTTGGTAAGAGTAATTATGTGATTATCAAATGAATTTGCAATGTTCTAATATTGTAAGCATGAGGCATCAATCTTTAACATTCTTAGTATGAAAATCAAAAATGAAGTTAAAATAATAACTATATTAACTTGTTAAGATGTAGATAGTATAAAATGTAAAATGGGAGCTCAAAAATTCAAAAATTTGGAGAGGTATGAGTATAAATGTATTTTTCATATTAGCATATTTTCTGTTGTTCTTTAGTTTGTTTTTTGTTCTTACCTTTATAGTCCTTAAGTTACTATCAGTTCAAAATAGATTATTATAATAAAAATTTCTTTTTGTAAGCCATATAGTAATGACAAAGCAAAAATCTGTAATAGGCAAACCAAAAATAATAAATAAGAAATCAAAACATACTTCTAGAATAAATCTCTTAACCACAAAGGAAGATGGTAAGAGAGAGGAAGAAAGAAAGGAGCTACAATAATAATAGAAGGAAAATTACAGGATGGCTATCATAAGGCTTTATCTATTGGTAATTATCTTGAATATAAGTGAATTAATGTATTCAGGTAAAAGACACAGAGTGAGTGAATGGATTAAAAAAATTCCCCAAAATATGCTTCTTACAAGAAACTCATTTCACCTCTTAGAATACACAAAGACTGAAAGTGAAGGGACAGAAGAGATTCCATGTAAATGAAATCCAAAAGAAAGCAGGAGTAGCTATGATTATATCACATAAAACAGACTTTAAAAAGAAGCAAAGAATGTTACATAATGACAAAGGGGTTGATTCAGCAAGAGGAAATAACAATTCAAAAATATTTAAGTCCCTAATATCAGAACACAAATATTTAAAGAAAATATTAATAGACTTAAAGACATGGAGAGAAACCAATACAACAATCACTGGGGACTTTAATACATCATTTCCAGCAATAGACAGATCATCTAGACAGAAAATTAACAAAGAATGGCAGGCTTAATCTTGATCTAGAGTACAAATGAATTTAACAGGCATATAAAGAAATTCCACCCAACATCTGATAAATGCATATTTTTCTCATCAGCACATGGAACATTCTACAGAATAGATTGTGTGATAGACCACAAAGGAAGTCTCAACAAATTTTTAAAAATCTAAATCATATCATCTATCTTTTTCTGGCCACAATACAATAAAACTAGAAATCAACAAAAGAAAAACTTTGAAAATTATACAAATACATGAAATCGAACAACTTACTTTTGAACAACTAATGGATCTAGAAAGAATCAAGAAAGAAATTTAAAATTTTCAAAACCTATGGAATACACTAAAGTCAGTATCAAAAGAAAGTATGTAGCAATCAACGCCTTCATAAAAGTAAAACTCAAATAAACAATCTATTGGTGCATTTCAAGGAACCAGAAAAATTAGAACAAATCAAACCCTAAATTAGTAGAAGGGAAGAAATAACAATTGGAGCAGAAATAAATGAAATGGAGACTAAAAAATTAATACAAAAGATCAATGAGACACATAAAAATAAACAATAAGTGTAACTCCACATCATGTACAAGAATGGAAAGTTATAGTCCACATATGTAAAATATGTCAAAATACATTCTACTGTCATGTATATTTATAAAGAACAAGTTAAAAAAGGTTAAAAAAATCAGTGAAACAAAGAGTTGGTTCTTGGAAAAGATATACAATAGTGACAAACCTTTAACTTGACAAGAAAATGAGAAAACACAAAATAGAGAAGCCATTACAATTGATATCACATAAATACAAAAGATCATTGGAGATTATTATGAATAACTATATACCAACAAATTTTATAAGTTAGAAGAAAAAATTCCTAGACACATACAACTTACCAAGAAGCATGAAGACATAAAAAATCCAAACAGACCAATAACAAGTAATGAGATTGAATTAGTAATAAAAATCCTCCCAGCGAAGAAAACCCAAGACCAGATGGTTTCACTGCTGAACATTTAAAGAACTAATATCAATTATCCTAAGTTATTTCAAAAAGTAGAAGAAAGGAGTTCTCCAATCTCATTCTATGAGGCCCACATTACCCTGATACTAAAACCAGATAAGGAAGGACACAACAACCACCAAAAAGAAAACTATAAGCTGAAATCCTTGAGGAACAAGATGCAAAAACGCTCAACAAAAATATTAGCAAATAGAATAAAATGGCATTAAAACCATTATTTACCATGATCAAGTGTGAATGGCTCAACATATGCAAATAAATAAATATGATACACCATATCAACAGAATGAAGGACAAACTCTACATGGTCATCTCAATAGATGCAGAAAAGGCATTTGATAAAATTGAACATCCTTCATAATAAAAGCACCAAACAAATTAAGTCTAGAAGGAATATATCTCAACATAATAAATGCCAGTTATAATAAACCAATAGCCAGCATTATACTGAATAGGGAAAAGCTAAAGTCCTTTCTCCAAGGTCTGTAACAACTCAAGGATATCCTCTTGCACTACTTTCATTCCATGTAGTCCTTGAAGTCCTAGTCAAAGCAATTAGCAAAATAAAGAGAGAAAGGGCACCCACATTGGAAAAAAGTCAACTTGTCACCATAGAAAATCCCAAAAATTTCACCAAAAATTATTACAACTAATAAATGAACATAGCAAAATTGTAGTCTACAAAGCCAACATATACAAATCAGCAGTGTTGCTATGAATTATCTGAAAGAGAAATCAAAAAAGCAATCCCATTTACAATAGCTACAAAAATACCTAAGAACAAATTTAACTAAAAGTTAAAAGATCTCTACAATGATTATTATAAAATATTGATGCAAGAAATTGAAGAAGGTACAAAAAGTGGAGACATCCCATGTTTATGGTTTAGAAGAACCAAATATTATTAATTGTCCATACTACCCAAAGTGATTTATAGATTCAATTCAATTCCTAACAAAACACCAATGACATTCTTCACAGAACTAGAGAAAGTAATCCTAAAATTAATATAAAATCACAGAAAACCCCAAATAGTCAAAGGCATCTTAAGCCAAAAGAACAAATAGAAGGCATTATACTACCTGACTTCAAATTATAGTACAAAACTTTAGCAATCAAAACGTATGGTAATTGATATAAAAACGGGTGTACAGACCAATGAAACCACATAGAGAGCCCCGAGGTAAACCCATGCATCTATAGACAACTGATTTTCAACACATATGCTAAGAGCACACATCAGAGAAAGAACAGTCTCTTCAATAAATAGTGTGGGAAAAATTTGGGTATTCAAATGCAGAGGAAAGAAGCTAGAACCCCATCTCTCATCATTTACCACAATGAACTCAAGATGAAAAGACTTAAGTGAAAAATTGAAAACTATGAAATTACTAGAAGAAAACAAAGGTGAGATACTTCAGGACATCAGAATGGGAAAGGATTCGGGGGACATTACCTGCAAAGCAGAAAAAACAAAAGCAAAAACAAACAAACGGAATTACATCATCATTAAAAGCTGCTGCAGAGCAAAGGAAACACACTTCTCTCTCTTCATATTGGGTATGCTGAACCCCGGCCTCAAACACGTGATCTGCTTCCAGTCACAATATCTTTTAGTCCTCTTTGGTGAACATTCTTCTTTATTTGGTGATCCCAAAATAACC
Source organism: Callospermophilus lateralis (assembly GCF_048772815.1). Taxonomy (NCBI): domain Eukaryota; kingdom Metazoa; phylum Chordata; class Mammalia; order Rodentia; family Sciuridae; genus Callospermophilus; species Callospermophilus lateralis. The sequence goes on from NC_135307.1 coordinate 96,489,209, forward strand.
TCAATACTTAAATATCTTATTTAACAGCAACTTTTAAAGAAATCAGCATGCCTATATGTTGCTTTATTACATATTCCCCCTTCACCTTCAGGAGTCAGAAGCCAATCTTGCATGTTTCATTCTCCATATTTAGGCTATTTAACTTTAAGATTTTTCTGGCTACTTATTTCTCTGCATCATAAAATTCTAGGCATTAAGTGTCTTCTGATGGCTTCCAAGTAAATCAAAGGGAAGATTATACCCCTATCTGTTAATCCCCACCTGCCCTTCTCTTTATAAAAGAAACAGAAATTTGATGGGGAGTGTGCCTGTGGTGAAGGTGTAACAGGGCCATGCTGTTAAGATCTTTCCAATCCTGGGACACCTTCTCAGTGAATTTAATTTCCTTTCTAACTTTTAGAGAAGTCGATGCAGATGGGCCCATCACTTACCAGTTCTGTGACCAAAACTCTCAAGAGTTTTTCCTTTTCTCTTCTATATGACAGATGCCACCTTCTGAACTAGGTAACTATATATTATTTCTCATTTAATATATAATATTATATATTAAATATACAGAATATAATAATATAATAATCATGCATATTATATCTCATTTAATATAATCAAAGAGCCTATTATGGTGCTTGCTATATAAGAAGAGTTGGAGATGTGAGGTCTTTACTTCTCCCTCCACCTAGACAACACCTCAGGACAAACTGCCTTTTTAATCAGAATGTGATTCTAATACACATAGTTGACTATCACATTCTGAGAGATCCTGCTTTAGAATCATAAAAGTATCTGAAGACAGAGCTAGAAGAGACTGAAAATTATCTCATTCAAAACCTACTTCCCATTTTGTTGATAGGGAGACCAAGTTTAGGTGACTCACCTAAGGTCACACTAGGGAGGCAGTAACTGGGCTAAAATAGGAACTCAGCTCCCTGACTCATAGTTAGGGTGACTGGCTACACCAGGTGGCTACCTCCTCTGTATCAGGAAATAGTGCCTTTCCTGGCTCTGGCTGAGGTTGCTTCCAGCAGCTCCTTGGCTTAAGTTCTCAGTTCTTTTAGTCAAGTCTTCTAGAAATTGTTTCTGAAAGGATTAGTCCTTTATAGCATACACACACACACACACACACACACACACACACACACACACGGAGCCTTGTTGAGAGTATTTTCAAGCTACAAAAAAATTTTCTTCATTTATTTCTTTGATTACAGTGGGTACTTTGCTATTCTTTAACATTTTCCCTCTAGAATCTTTCTTAATTGAGGTGACATCTTGTTGTAATGGTCCCTTTTTCATCATCTTTAGAAATTTAAATTCCTTTCCACCTCCCGATTTCTTCAGTGATCCACTCTTTATTCAGAAGTGTATCATTCCATCTCCAAGTGTCTATATAATATGTGTAGTTTCTCTGGCTATTGACTTCTGGTTTCATTCTGTTATGATGTAATAAGACGTAGGTAATTATTTCAATATTTAAAAATTTGTTGATCTCACTTTAGGATCTAATTTAGGATCAATTTTAGATCAAGTTTTTCTATGCTGATGAATAGAACGTATATTCTGTAGCTATTAGATGAAAATCCTATAGATGTCTATTAAGTCCATTTGTAGTGGATATAACTCTGATGTTTTCTTGTTGACTTTTTATTTTAATGATCTATTAGTGAGAGAGGATTATTAAAATAACCCACTATTCTGGCACTGGGACCTATTTCTCTAATAGCATTAGTATTTTAAAATTGGGTGCTCTGAAGTTAAGTGCATATATATTTAGAATCATTATATCTTCTTGATGCATCATTTCCTTTATCTATATATAATGATTGTCTAACAGATTTTGGCTTAAAGTCTGTCTTGTCAATGGTATAGCTACTTCTGCCTGCTTTTGGATTCCATTAGAGTGTCACTTTCCAGTTATTCCATTTTCAGTCTGTTTATGTCTGCACTGGTGAAGGGAGTTTCTTATGGGCCGCATATTATTGAAGTTCTTATTTTTTAATCTGATCAGCCAGTCTGCATCTTTGAATCAAAGAATCGAGACCATTTACATTCAGGGTTATTATTGAAAGGTATGTATTTATTCTTGTAATTTTTTTTGTTTTTGTTTTTCTTCTGTTTTTTTTTTTTTGAGAATTCTATATACATTACTTACTTTCTTACTCATATTAGAAGTTTTATGGTTTTCTATGACAATAATGTTTGGTTCTTTCCTAGTCCTCATTTGCTTATCTAATCTCCTATGAGATTTATTTTTTCCCCGTGCTCTTATGATTGTATTTATCCTTCTTATTCTTCTGGGTGTAAGAGTATCTTAAGTATCTTTTATAATGACGGTCTAGCATTCATGAATTCCTTTAGTTTATGCTTATCATGGAAGTTACTTATTTCTTCTTTCATTCTGAAAGGTATCTTGCTGGGTATAGTACTCTAGTTTGGCAGTTATTTACTTTCAGGACATGATATACATAATTGTGTACTTTCTTGTCCTTTAGAGTTTTTTTTTTTCCTCAGAAATATTCTTTTATTATGATGAGTTTACCTTTAAATGTAGTGGTACTTCTTTCTTGCAACATTTAATATTCTTTCTTTGTTCTGTACTTTGACAATTTAAGTACAATGTTATGGAGAGGTTCTTTTCTAGTTATGTCTATTTGGGGTTCAATGCTTCCTGTACCTGGATGTCCATGTATTTACCAAGAGTTGGGAAATTTTCTGCTATTATTCCATGGAACAAGTTTTCTTCAGCCTGTAGCTCTTCTTGCTCATCTATTCCACTGATGGATATGTTTGGTCTTTTAATGGTGTCCTAGAGATCTTGTGTGTTCTATTCATTCTTTGTTCTTTTTTCTTCATTACTATCCAAATGCAACAATTCCTTGACTTTGTTTTCAAGCTATGATATTCTTTCTTCTGCTTGATTTAGTCTATTGGTGAGGCTTTCAACTGATTTTTAAATCTGATGATTGAGCTTATTGAATTTTCCATTTGGTTATTTTTCAAATTCTCTATATTTTATTGAATTGCTCATTTATTTCCTTCATTGTCTTTCTTAATTAACCCAGCTGTTTATTTGAATCCTCTTGGAATCACCACACCTGGCTCATTGAGCTTTATAAAAGTGATACTTTTGAGTTCTTTGTCCAGCATTTCATCCACTTTGGAATCAGTTACTAAAGAGTTACAAACTTTGGGCTGAGGTTGTAGCTTAGTGGTAGAGTGCTTGCCTATCACATGTGAGGCACTGAGTTTGATCCTCAGCACCACATATAAATAAATAAAATAAAGATGTTGTGTCCATCTATAACTAAAAATATTTTTTTAAAAAAGAGTTACAAACTTTAGGAGTTGTCATGCTGCCTTTTTTCCACATTTCTTGTGTTTCTATTTTAATATTTGTGCATATGTTGGGATGAATATCTCTTACACTTTTATAGGAGGGTCTTCGTAGTAAATAGCCTTCTCTTGACAAAGTGCCCTGGGATATCAGTTTGTGTAGTGTTGAGTTAAATTCCAATTTGACTTGTAGTTTCCCTGTGGATTCTTTGGCTGTGATTAGTAGGTTTTGACAAACTATGTTGCAGCCTGAAGGATGCACTTTCTTTGCAGGTTTCATGAGAGTGGGGTCCCTCTGGTAGTTCAGGTATATGGGTTACTCTTTCAGTATTGTCAGCAATGCTGTCTTACAGGGTGTGGGAGTAACCTGTGCTGAGGTTCTGCACAGATGCAGTTTCCACACTATTGTGTATTATTCTCTGTTACTGCTATGGTGGTGAATATCTAGGAGTAGTATTTCAGACTCTCCCCCAGATATGTATACTTGGGATTGGGTCAATGGCTGGGGACTATTATCTTTCCTATTCTTAAGTATCTGTCAAGGTTCAAGCAGGGCTAGGTTGTTACTGGAGTATACTGTGATTTTTGTGAATTGTGTTGGGAATGTAGCTCAGCATCAGAAGACTCACCAAACATGCTCAGAGTGCCAGAACTTGATTCTCAGCACTGCACAGAAAGAAGAAAACATCAAAACATTAATAAAAAGATAAAGAAATAAAGTAAAAACCAAATGACAACCACCACCACAAAAGAAGGAAGCAAAAATAAAATGGAATAAACTAAATTTTTAAAATAATAAAACATAAATTTTTAAAAGGGAAGAAAAAAGTGAAAATAAAAAAAAGAAAAATTAAAAATTAAAAAGAAAAAGGAGAAATGGAGTAAAGTAGAGAAAGTCAAAAAAGGGAAAAGAAAAAAGGAAAAAAGAAAGTAAAAAGGAGGTAAAGAAAAAAGTTAAATATTAAAAAAGAGAGAAAAATATATAAACAACAGCAATAACAACAATAGAAAAAATATATACACAACAATAACAAAAATTGTATAATTAATAAAAATTATAAAAATTAAAAATATCTGCTCTACTGAGGTGCTTAATTATGCAGGCAAGAGTGGATGTTTGCAACCACAGTGATCAGAGTTTCTCTTCTTGTCTTAGGCTGTGTACCTCTTGGAGAGGTCAAAGCCTGGACATTATTCTTCCTCTTTTTTCTTTAGGTGTGCTTTCCAGTCTTTCAGGGGGACTGGTTTGTGGTCATTTCCAGTCGGAATATCTCTCAGATGCCCTGCATACCAGAAGGAGCTAGGGTTATGTGGGCTGTGCAGTCTGACATCAGAGCAGATGTTGACATTGTCATGCATCACAAAGCTAGTGCGGAGTGTGGCACTCAACTGGCACAGGTGACCTCTGGGGACTTTTGCACTGTGAAGTCCAAGGGCAGGGTTGACATTGGGCTCTGCAGCATGTAGGGGACTGTGATATGGTTTGTGCTGCACACTCTGAAAAAAAAAAAAAGAAGCAGCTGTGGAGTCACAGCTATCTGTGCTGGGGAGGGTGATGTCAGAGACCCACAGGATCCACTGCCCATGACTATGATGTTTTAAGACTTGGTTCCTGCATGAAACCTCACATGCAACTGTTTGTTTCTACAGACTCCTGCAGCTGGTTTCTCAAATGACTGGTTTTAAAAGGGACGCATCCTTAAGGATTGTAATCCAGTTTCTCACTGCATATAGTTTTCAGCAGTCTCTTCTCTGGGGTCACACTCCCCTCAAGTTAGCCACTCACAGAGTCAGTGTAGCAATGTTGCTGCAGGGACCCAGAGACAGGAAAACGCAAGAGCCTTGGACTCTCAGAGATGTTCTTGCAGACAGGACTCTCTCAAGATGGCTCCCTGTAAAGCACCATGATAATATGCCAAGGGTGGAGAACTTCTCCAGAGTCAGTTTGCTTTGTAGTTAGTTTGCAGATCCCAGGTCTATTGTCTATTTAGACTGTATTTCTGCAAGATGCAGATTCCTGTGCTCATGGTGCTCACCAAGACTCTTCCTCTTTCACCTCCGCCCTTACCCTCTACTAGCTGCTACTCAACAGGTGCTGGGGTACTCTGTTTCACCCTCTGTCCCACCATCTATTCTCTAGGTTTCTCCAAGTCTCTATCTGGTTCACTGTGGAATTTTGGTATCCTCTTGAGTCACCCACCTCAATATACAACTGGTTTCCAGTTGTTTTCATTTTATTTTGTGGAGAAATGGGCAAGTGCCGGCTGCCTCTAATCCACCATCTTGAATCCTTTTTTCCCTTTTTATAGAAAAATTTTTTTTCACCTTCTCTGTTTCTTGAAGTATTATTTATTGTGTCAATTGCTTTTGTGTTCTTTGGATACATAAACATGTATTTTATGTATAAAACTTATATATAAGTATAAAATATTTTTTTAAAAATATATAAAACATTTTTCTTTTACTATTTAAAAATAATTTTGATTCTGTCACTTCATTTCTGAGTCTAAAAATTTCTATTCATGTTATTCTTTCATGTCGTATCATTTTCTTCATGTCTCTAAGCTTGTTTTGAAATAGTATGTAACAGTTTTGCTTTTTTAAGCATATTTTTCTGGTGTGCTTTTATTTTCTAGAAGATATTTTTGTGTTCATTCTGTTAACTAAGTGTGAATGGGATTTGGCCTTGATTCTTGTCTTTTATTCATTTATTTTGGTGAATTTACTTTGAGAAGGAGACTTGGTTCAGATACTCTTTCTCAACTTTGCTTTTCTGACTTCTTTGTTTTCAGGTCATTTGAAAGCATATAGTAGATTGCTTTCTGAGGTTTACTGGCTGTTTTTCCTTCCTCTGCTTCTTTATGAACCTGCTTTTCAGCTCTTTGTCCCTGTCTTGCTTGATTTTTTTTCCCCCTATAAGAAGTATCTCCTCAGTGGAGGAACTGAGTCAGACTTTTGTCCTGGAAGGGAACCCTGGTGGTCAGTTCTGAAAGTTCAAGACCACGTTTCTCCAGTCCCTGCAGTACTTTCCCTAATTCTGGACTGGGCATAGTCTCTTCCAATTTCTGTCTCAAGTTGGCCCACAGGGTTTCCCAGGGAATATCTGTTGGCTATTTGGGGGTTCTCTTTCCTCAGGTCCATTAGAAGCCCCAGTTCTTCCTTCTGTATCCTCCCTGCACATATATCAATAACACAGATCAGTGGTAGTGGGTGACTAGACCCATCTACTTGCCTCTGGGGTTTCATAGAGATCTCTTTTCACCTAGTTTTGTTGTAAATGTCATTTGTGGGTTTTGTTTTGTTATCTGGTTATTTTATTTTTCTGTAAGGATTCAGAAAGATCCTCAAATAATCCTGCCACTGCTGCTGCCATTGCCCCAGAATCTGTTAATTAATTGGTCTGGATGCTTGTCTGTTTAGTTCAGAAATTTTTCTTTCTTTAATATGAGGTGGAATCAAAATCAGCATTAATTCCACTTACTAACAGACCTAACCCCTCGGTTTTGGTTTTCTCATTTGTGAAGAATATATCATTACAATTCTTCCAGCCAACTCTAATTAATTACTTAATCCATTATTTGCTCAGCATCTGGACGCTGATGAATCAGATAGAACCTGTCTCCAAGGAGTTCAGCTTAATGGGGATTAATAATAATATATTTAACATTTATGGAGTGTTTACTGAGTTCCAAGTCTTATACAAAACATCTTTCATACATTATTTCATTCGATTTTTACAAAAACTCTCCGAGGTAGATTCTATTTTTGCATGCAATTATCACATAGGTAAATTATCAGGAGTAACTTGACTAAGGTCACTCATTCGTCTATCCATTCATTCAACATATATTTATTTAGCTCTATTCATATAATACTGAGCAAAAATGCGGAAAGACTTTGCTCATATATTTCTTAGAGTCCAATTAAAAAATAGCCATCAATCCCCAAATTACTGAAATAAACATACAATTTCAATAATAATAATTGCCTCATAATATTCATTTCTCTCTTCTTGGTAGCACTTCCTTACTTTTTATAATGAGCTATATTGTCACTCAGGTGAAAGGCACATTCCCAGCATGTCTTGCAGCAAGTTATGGTCATGTGGCTGAATTCTAGTCAATGAGCCAGAACAAAGGCACACTGCAAGTGACATGTGCAACTTCCAGAAAAAGTGAGAGAAGTACATTTTCTTGCCCAAGCTTCCTGGTCCTTAACATGCTAATATGAGAATTGGAATTTCATCAGGTGGTGAACTCTGGGTAATTTTAGAAGCTTCCATTAAGATGGTGAAATGGGGAATAAGAAGGATCCTGGGTCCCTGATGACAAAGTGGAGCTGGGATTCCTAACTTTGGACTTCTGGTTATGAGAGAAATATAAACTTTTATCTTGTTTAAGTGTCTGTCTGTTGGTGGGTTTCTGTTACATGCAGCTCAATCTAATTATGACTGAGTACCTTTAACTGATACCATGGAAGAAGGACCCAATGCCAGGGAGCACTGGTTAGAGACAATCTAATCATGTCAGGGAAGACTTTTTTTTTTTTAAAGAGAGAGAAGGAGGAGAGAGAGAGAGAGAATTTTTTTAATATTTATTTTTCAGTTTTCCATGGACCCAACATCTTTATTTTATTTTTTATGTGGTGCTGAGGATTGAACCCAGTGCCCCACACATGCCAGGCAAGTGTGTTACCGCTTGAGCCACATCCCCAGCCCAGGGAAGACTTTTCAGGAAAAGCAGTGATCAATCTGGATTTCAGGAAAGATCAGGATGGAAGTCAAGATCTCAGTGAGAGCCCAAGTTTTTTTTTTTTTTTTGACAAAGGAACATTTTGTATGGGGTCTGTAGTGCAGAGAAGGATTGAAGGGGGCAAGAATGTGTGTGGTGGGGCCAGTAGTGCAGGTGCCAGATGAAGTTGGTTGGTGTGATGAAGCTGGAGAGAAGGGGGACAGGTTACAGAGATAGTTAGAAGATAAAATCAACAAAATCCAATAATGAATTGGAAGGGCCCATGAAGGAGAGGAAGGCCTGCACTGCTTGTGGGTTTCTGGGTGATATAATCAGATGGAATTTGTGCTGAAAGCAGTGGAGGAGCCTGGTTTGGAGGACATGATCATGAGATCAGATTTGGCCATGAAGGGTACAAGGTGTTTGTGTTAGTTTACTAGGGTTTCTACAACAAATTGCTATACATGGAATGGTTTAAAACAACAGACATTTGTTCTCAAGAGGTCAAGAGTCTGAAGCCAAGGCATTGGCAGGACCGTACTCCCTGTGAGGTCTTTAGGGGAGGATTATTCTTTGCCTCTTCCTAGCTTCTGGTGGTTGCTGATAATCCTTGGCATCCCTTGGGGATGTACAAGTAGCTGTATCATTCCAATCTCTGTCTCCATTATCACATAGCATTCTCCATGTGCGTCTGGTTCTGGGTCTTTTTTTCATCAGGGCATCTGTCATATTGGATTTAGGACCCACCCAAATGAGTATGATTTCATCTTAACTCATTACATCTACGAAGACCTATTTCCAGTTAAGGTCACATTCACAAGGACCTAAAATTAGGACTTCAACATATTTTGGGGGGAGGGAGGCACAAGTAAACCCACAGGAGGGCCTTTGCACTTTCTAGATGTAGAAACAAAGTGGGCAATAGCTGTGTGGATCAATAGTGACAGGGCTGTGGAGAGAAAGGGAGATGGCAGAAAGCAAGAGGTGTCCATGTGGAGTGAGAAATGCTAAAACAGGAGAACCAGGAGACAGGGCTGTAGGAAACACAGGACAAAGAGGGCCCATGCAGAAGATGCTAAAAGTAAATTCACCACTGAGAGGGATTTTTTTTTGAGGCAGACAAGGAGCAGTGTGGTCAGAAGCATTAAGACACGAGAGTCACTTGTCGTCAAAGGACTGTGCAATCTCCAGTGTGGCCAGTGTACGGGGAGTGATATAGCCGTGGAGGGGTCCTGGGTCTTGAGGGATTTGGGATTTGTGCTAAAAGCTTCTTGGTTAACCCCAAAGACAAAGGGAAGCTGCTAGAAGTTCTAGTAGGATCAACAAGATTGGGTTTGGGTTTTAAACAAAGACTAGACAGCCACATTGTAAATGGCCAAAGAAGTTTTTGTGGAGGTTTTGGTGAGGAAGGAAGGGCACCAGCTCCTACGGATTCCTGACTCTGATTTCTGATCTGAAACACACCTCTTGCCGCTGTGGTTTTGCTGAACATTTGGCCAGAGAGGCCATTCAAGAGTTTTGACTTTTTACCCATCTCTCCTCTCCCTTTAGGCCTGTGGGATTCCCTTAGGCTAGTGGGGACAGGGAGACAGGGTTTGGACATTAACAAAGTTATGCACAGGAAGAAAGAAAATGTGGCGCATATACACAATGGAGTTTTATTCAGACTTAAAAAAATAAAATAAAATTATGGCAGGAAAATGGATGAAACTAGAGACCATTGTGTTAAGCGAAAGAAGTCAAACTCAGAAGGTCAAGGGTCATATGATTTCTCTCCTATGTGGAAGCTAGGAAGGAAAAACGAAAACAAACGTGGGAGTGAATCTCCTAAAATCAAGGGGAAATAGTAGAGGAAAAGGACCCAGAAATGGGAGGTGGGGAGACAGTGGGGAGTGCTGGGGAGTGATATTGGCTAATTGTTATATTGTGTACATGTATGAATATGTAAAGACAAATTCTATTAACATGTACAACTGTAAGACACTAATAAAAATGTGGAATAAAATAAAACCAGAAAGCATTTTACATAACTTGGATATCAGATAGACTTGGGTTCACATTTTTAAAAACAGCTTTATTGATATCATCTACATAACAAAAGTTCACCTGTTTGAAGTGTATAATTTGAATTTTTTTTTTTTTGTATTTTCAGAGTTGTATCAGCATCATTATAATCTAATTTTAGAACAGCTTTGCCATTCCCATAAGAAAACTTGTTCCTGGCTGCAAATTCTGATACTATATAGCTATGTAATTGTGAGTAACTTAGTCTCTCTGGGCCTCAGTTTCCTCATCCTGTAGGCGGAAACGGCAACATATAATTTCATAGGCTTTTTTAAGGATAGAATGAGATATCAAAGAGCTCCCTTAACATGCCTTCTTGCACAAGTTAAACCCTTTATAAATTTTGAGTTCCCTAAATTAATGTTGGCTGTGGATTAGTCAAGAATCACCCTGAGCAGTTATTCATGAGTCACTGTCCCAGCATTCAAACCTGTTCTGAAGAGCTCACAGTCCCTACATTTAACCCAATTCCTTATATACACACACACATGCACGGGCACACCCACCCACCAATGTGCCAACATGCTACATCTTACACACCTGCACAAATATGCTATACAAAACACAGAGAAGTAAGATTTGAGAGATTCGGAGTTCTAGAATTTTTCTATGCTTGTAAAACTATCTGCTCTTGAAATATATCTTATTTTCATCTACATCTGTCTATGCCTATATTTAGCATAATGAATGTCTCACTTTCATTTCTTTGAGTGAAAATGAAGGATGTGGTTACCTACCTGTCTTTCTGCCCCATCCTACACTCCTCCCATGACCTGGCCTTGCAGGCCAAAAGGGTCCACCTAAAGTAACTCCTCCCATGACCTGACTCTGCTAAACACTATCTAAGCCAGACCCTCGTGGGGGCCCATTGCCATTTTCCCCTGAAGATGTGATCCTTTGGTGCTGAATAAAGCATCGCTGGCCCATGAGGTCTCCCTCCATTTTCTTTTTCTTTTTGTATTCACTTTCACATGCTTTCAGGAAGTGCTTTGTGCTTGAAGATGTCCATCAGAACTATCCATAGACAAAATTATTAATTTGACAAACTTGTATTTGGATTAATATGCATGTAGGTTGTTTTTAGTTAAATAATAGAAGGTCATATTCTTAACCTAGAGAATAATAATTTCTTGGACTGCTTCCATGTAGGATTAAGTATTTTTATATGTATCTTTATCTTTGCCTTGACCCTGAAAGTTAAGGAGGTTTCATATCCCACTGTTGGTATTATTATCACTCCCATTTGGGAGGAGGGAGGAAGGAGGCTGAGAGAGAAAGGACACACCCTGGGAAGTGGAGGAGTCTGGAAGTGAACTCAGGACCTACCCACAATGATGGGCCAACACAACTTCACATTAGGCTGTCTCCAAATGCCTCTGAGAATCTAGTTTAAGAAAACAGATCAAGCTTATTCTCAGAGGCACTGATGGGTGAAAAGGCTGATCATTACCCCCAGAGTCACCTTCACTGTGGCAGAGGCTGCTATCTTTTTCTTAAAAAATTGTTCTAATTAGTTATACTTGACAGTAGGGTGCATTTTGACACGTCATACATAAATGGAGTATAACTTCTCATTCTTCTGGTTGTACACAATGAAGAATCCCACCAGTCGTGTAGTCATATATGCACATAAGATAATAATGTCTGACTTATTCTACTATCCTTTCTACCCCCATATCTACTCCCCTCCCTTCACTCCCCTCTGCCAAATCCAAAGTACCACTATCCCACCCCCACCCCTTATTGTGAATTAGCATGTATACATCAGAGAAAACTTTTAGCCTTTGTTTTTTGGGATTAACTTATTTTGTTTAGCATGATATTCTCCAGCTCCATCCACTTACTGCCAAATGCCATAATTTCATTCTTCTTTAAGGCTGAGTAATATTCCATTGTGTGTATATACCACATTTATTTTATCCATTCATCTGTTGAAGGGTACTTAGGTTGGTTCCACAGTTTAGCTGTTGTGAGCTGAGCTGCTATAAAGATTGATGTGTCTGCATCACTGTAGTATGCTAATTTTAAGACCTTTGGTTATAGACCAAGGAGTGGGATAACTGGATCTATTGGTGGTTTCATTCCAAGTTTTCTGAGGAATTTCCCTACTGCTTTCCATAGTGGTTGCACCAATTTGCAGTCCTACCAGCAGTGTATGAGCACACATTTTTCTCCATGCTCTTGTCAATATTTATTGTTGCTTGTATTCTTGATAATTGCCACTCTGACTGGGGTGAGATGAAATCTTAGAATAGGTGATTTGCATTTCTCTAATTGCTAGAAATGTTGAAATTTTTTTTCATATAATTGTTGATTGATTGTATTTCTTTTTATGTGAATCATCTGTTCAGTTCCTTAGCCCATTTATTAATTAGGTTATTTTGGGTTTTTTTTTTTTTTTTTTTTTTTTTGGTGTTAAGGTTTTTGAGTTCTTTATCCTGGAGATTAGTGCTCTACCTGAGGTACATGTGGTAAAGATTTTCTTCCATTCTGTGTGCTCTCTCTTCACGTTATTGATTGTTTCCTTTTCTGAGAAGATGCTTTTTAATTTGAATCCATTCCATTTATTGATTCTTGATTTTACTTCTTGCACTTTAGGAGTCTTGTTAAGGAAGTCAGTTCCTAAGCTGACATGATGAAGATTTGGGCCTACTTTTTCTTTTATTAGGCACAGGGCCTCTGTTCTAGTGCTTAAGTCTTTGATCCGCCTGGAGTTGAGTTTTGTGTGTGGTGAGAGCTAGAGGTTTAATTTCATTTTGTGACACATGGATTTCCAGTTTTCCCATCACCATTTGTTGAAGAGGCTATCCTTTCTCCAATGAATGTTTTTGGCACCTTTGTCTAGTATAAGATAACTGTATTTATTTGGGTTTTTCTCTGTGCCTCCTATTCTGTACCCTTGGTTTACATCTTTATTTTGGTGCCAATACCAGGCCAATTTTGTTACTATGGCTCTGTAGTGTGATTTAAGGTCTGGTATTGTGGTGCCTCATGTTTCACGCTTCTTGCTAAGGATTTCTTTGGCTATTCTGGGTCTCTTATTTTTCCAAATGAATTTCATGATTGCTTTTTCTAGTTCTATGAAGAATGTCATTGGGATTACAGACTGCCACCTTCGTGGCCTAGGTAATAGTCTCCAATCCTGAGAAGGCAGCAGAATGATTCAAGGAGCATTACAAAGATCTAGATTTCCTGGCTCCACTCCAGATTGCTTACAGCAAAATTTTCTAAGGTGGGTCTTAGAGGCCATATTTCTGAAAAGCTCCCAAGAAACCATTTTAGATAGAAATATATCTATCAAAAGCAGGAGTGCAACAAAGTATAAACACTTAAATTTTATGGCAAGCACAGTCAATACACAAATTATAGTTTGTGGGAAACTGTCATAACACGTGTGGGAGATGATAGGTGTTTTAGTCAAGGCGGCTCTAACTGCTGTACATGTGAACCCATTACACTCTGTGGATTAACATAATAGACCTTAATTTCTCTCATATCGAGTCCAAAATGCATGATTCTATCTGGCATGTAGCCATTCTCCGGGCAGAGGTTCAGGAACACAAACTCCTTCCACTTTGTGTATTGCCACCTTTAACATGGCTTACAGGGTTGTTGTGGGAGGGAAATTAGTAGCAATTAGTATGGGTCAAACCTGGAAGTAGAACACACATCCATCCACACTTCATTGGCTAGAACTTACTCCATCAATGTACCTTAGCACAAGGAAGGTTGGGACATGTGGTCTGGCTGCTCTTAGGAGGATGGAGAAACAGATTAAGTGAGCTTCTACCCTGTCTTTGCCCCAAAAGATTCATAGTTTGCAAACTGATAACAATAAGGTAAGTGATCCAATTAAAAATGGGCAATGGATATGAACAGATCATTCACAGAAGCACAAATCCAGATGATTAATGAACAGTAAAAGATGTTCACATTCATTGGCAGGCAGAAAAGTGAAAAAAAAAAAAGGGCTATTATTTTCCACCCATCAAATTGACAGAAATTAAAGGGTGATGACACCTAATACTGGTAGGAAGCAGGAGAAAATACACTTGTGCACTGTTGGTAGAAATGGAAATTGGTACGACATTTTGGAAGGCCATCTGTCACTAACAATTAAAATTAAAAACACACATTTTTTTCAACCATTCCAGGGATGCTCTCTGACAGAATAGAAGCACTGTGTATGGATAGATGTATCCTAGGATAGTTGTTGCAACATTATTCACAGTGATAAAAATAGGACTTAGTTACCACCAATAAGGGAATAGTTTAATGAATCATAATTATTACTTGTATAGAATATTTTGCAGTTTTGAAAAAAGGTGACTAAGAGGTATTTCTATGTGGTATGATTAAATGGGATCAAGATTCAGAGAAATGTACATGATTCCTTTTTATTTTTAAAGAATAAATGAAAGGACAATCTCTATCTCCCTTTTAAACCCCTCTCTCTCTCTTATTGTCACAATCACCACCACCATCATCATCAATTGATGCTTGCCTATGTATCTATGTGTGATTGATGAATAAAGAGAAAATTGTTAACATTGGCAGCCTTGACTAAGGAGTGTGGGTGAAAGAAATGAAGGAGGAACAAGACGGTAACCCCTCATATTTAATATTGCAATTGAAGAGACAACGATGAAAAAACCAGCATGTACAAGACCTCATAAAAGTTATATATGTGTACATGAATTTATGGCTGTTAATGTGTTAGTCATAAGCATCTCAGGGTGGAATTACAGGTGAGTTTTATCTTCTTCCTTTTATTTTTATACCTTGTTTAAAGTTTTAGAATGAATAAACATATAAACAGCCTCTTCATTACAAAGTTTCCTTAATGATTCTGATGATCCACCAGGCTTTATCACAAGGGTTTGACTACTTAGCTTTCAAAACGGAATTTCAGGCAGAGTGTTGGGAAACCATCTATGATCCCTTCCTCCTTGGAGCATGCTAAGATTGGCTTGGAGGGGAAACTATCATCCTGGGCATGAAATATCTTCCTTTGAGTCTGGGGAACGGGAGGATTGACTCCTAGTAGACATCAGTTAGTTTAGGTTCTTCATTTGAAGAACTTCTAGCATCTGAAACTTCTCGGTCACGGAGGAGAGGTTGGTGGCAGGAAGGCATTGATTCTAGGAGGTAGGGCAGTGGCCATGGAGCCAAAAAGGTTGGAGTTTAAATATACTCTCAACCACTCACCACCCACATAATTTTGGATTTGTTATTTCACCTGCCTAAATCTGCTATGAGAAAGGGAGACAATGCATGTGGATGCTGGAGGCGGCCCAGCCATTTGTGTGTGTATGACTCTGTAGGAAATCACGGGGTCACGATCTTGGTGAGACCTCCTTGCTCAGCTCAGCGGGTCATGGAGGAACAAGACGCCTCATCAGAGTGAAGAGTCAGGGCTGTCTCTTGGCAAGAGAGTCTTTAAGATTCCTGCCCTCCTTGACCTCTGGACCCAGCTTCTTGTCCCTTTCCTGGCAAACTCTTGTGGGTTGGAATTAGTGGAATGTTATGCATTGAGTGTGTATTTTCCAAATTCATATGTTGAAGCTGTAATCCCAGTGTGGATATATTTGGAATGTGATCTCTCAGGAGGCAATGAAGGTTAAATGAGTTCATAATGATGAGATCCTACTCCAATAGGGTTGGTGTCCTAACAAGAAGAGACAAGAGACAGCTGTCTCAGTCAGATTTTTTTTTTTGCTGTGGAACTAAAGGAACTGACCAAAACAATTGTAGAGGAGAAAAAGTTCATTTGAGGGCTCATGGTTTCAGAGGTTTGAGTCCATAGAAGGCTGGCTCTACTCCTTGGGTTCAAGGTAAGGCAGGACATCAGGGCAGGGTAGTGTGGCAGAGGAGAGCAGCTCACACGTTGAAGCATCAAGAGAGTCCACTCACCAGATACAAACCTATACCCAAAGCCACGCCCCAATTCCCACCTCCTCCAGCCACACCCTACCATTTCAGTTAGTTACCACTCAGTTCACCCCTATCAGGGAATTAAAGCACGGATTGAGTTAAGACCCTTACAACCCAACCATTTCTTCTCTGAACCTTCTTACACTGCCTCACACCTGACCTTTTGGGGGATACCTCACATCCAAACCATGACAACAGCACTCCCTTTGTGTGTACTCACCAAAGAAAGGCCATGTTAAGAAGCAGTACTTGTTCCTCCCTACAGGCTAGGAAGTAGTCCTCACTTGCTGGCCCTGATCTTGTGCTTTCTGGCCTCCAGAACTGTGAGAAATAAATTCTGCTATTTAGTCCGTTTAGTCTATTAGTTTGTTATGGTAACCTGAGCAGACTGATTTAGTGAGGCTTTAGTTATAGATAATAAGGTTCCTTCGTTCCATTGTTTAGGGACAGTGTGCTCCTCAAGATGGCATAGAACCCATGACCTTCAATATGCTCTGGGCCCGGCAGGGAGACAGATGCATAACAGAATGAAAGCTCCTTCCTGCCTACCCAGGGAAGAACAGGGTGCTCCTGGAGCAAGGAGAATGACATAGAGATCCAGTGCCTGTAACTCAAGATTTGCTAAGGAGGTCTCCAAGTTCTTTTTGTTTTAAAAGCTGGGAAAGTTCACATAAAAAAATCTTGCCTTCTATCTTCTCTCGAAAAATTAGTCTCTGGTCACATTGGGTGACCAGAGACACTGTAAGCTCTTTGTTTCTCAGTTCCCCGCTGCTCCTTATTGTCTCCTTGCTCAGGCCCTCACTTCTGCTACCTTTTGTTTAAATTCCTGACATAAACTGTTGCTTTTTTAATGCTTGCAAACATGCACCTTCCCATGTTAGCCAGTGAGCGAGGGTAACCGAAACTAGGTCCAAAATCAAAATGCTGACCCTCTGAAAATCATTTGGCACCATTTTGTATCAGACTCAGGAGACTTCAGAGCTGAGAGGGACCTTGGGGATCACACAGTCTAAGCATTTCATTTTCCAATGTGGAACAGAATTGCAGAGAGGTGAAGCCACCTGGTTCAGGTCACACAGCTAGATAGTAGGTAGTAGAGCCAAGAAGAGAATTCAAGTTCCCTGCTGATCAATCCACCGCTTTTCCATTCTGATAAATTATTGTTTTTTTCCCCTTCTATTATCTTGGTATAAAAAGAAAAGTAGCAGTTAGCCACATAGATTTGGGAAAGTATTGTCATGTGGTATTTAATCTCTTTTCTTTACACTGTCAGAGGAATTATTAAAAGAAAATTATTGGAAAGTGCTAGCCGTGTATTACGGCTTCCAAGCCCACCAGCACAGATGTCCACTGGCAAAACTGAAATAAAATTGGAAGAAATTAAAAGTTATTTTGTTTTCCAGTTCCTGGTAATAAAAAATTCTTGCTGCAGATAAGTGCTCAAGCTTAGTCTCCTCCCCCTTATTATTAAACAAAAGCCGAACACAACAAAAATAGAAACGAATGCAGAAATCTGCTCTGGTTTCTTCTTTTGTGTACCAATGTTTTTGTTGGTCAAATCACATTATGGAGCATCCATTACAACAGCTTCTCTTTAGAGACCCCAAAGTAACTACGAAGGATGTGAAGGAACGATCCTAGTAAAGCAGGACTATATGAGAGCTCCATTTCTTGGAGCCCCTTTATCCACCAATTGAGGGTGGATATTCAATTTGTTAAAGAACGAACAAGATGAGGCACTGAGTGAACTGGGGGGTAGGGTTGTGAATTTGAAACCAGAATTCCTGGGCTCCAATTCCAGCTTGGTCATTAACTAGCAGTCTGACTTTGCGCACAATCTTTTGGTTGGTTCCTTACTGGTGAAACAAAGGTACTATATAGGTCCTTGCCCTCCAGGGTTATTTGAAGAACTCAGAATGCTAAGTCTCAGCGTCTGGCTTCACAACTGTTATTTGGACCTTTGTGGCAGGTAGCTAAGACTCTCTTCTTGACCAAACTTTAGTTGGGATCCTCTGAACCTCTTCTCAACCATCTTGATTTTGGGCTTTTGTGTCTTCGCTAAGTCCTTGCTAAGTCCAATAAAAAAATCTTGCTAAGTCACTTTAGAGAAAATCCCTACCCTTGATATTTAATCACTGGGTCTGCCTTTGGCAAGAATCCTCTAAAGTTGGTTTAGTAGGAATCCTCCTACCCTCGATGTCTGCTCTTAGTAATTTTCCAAATTCACTAACCCCTTGGCTTGGCTCCTTGATATAAATTCCCACTTTTCCTTATATTTGAAGTTGACCCCCACCCCTCTCCACTATTGTAGTACCCCTATCTCAATAGTTCTGAATGAATATTCCTTGCTCTTTTAAGATATATAAGAATAAATTTTTCTTTAGCAAGAGAAGAGGTTGTTGTTGAGATGAGAACCAGCATGAGTTAGGGAGAATTAATGAGGATCTGATAAGAATTTTGTTTTCCGTAGATTGAGAATGAGGCAGAGCAGGTATGAGAAGCTGCCTGCTGGCCCTCACTGGGTATCTGCAACCTGGTGGGGCCACTGTGGGTTCATAGTCCCACCCCAACTTTGCAA
The DNA here is from genome assembly GCF_048772815.1 of Callospermophilus lateralis. Classification (NCBI taxonomy): domain Eukaryota; kingdom Metazoa; phylum Chordata; class Mammalia; order Rodentia; family Sciuridae; genus Callospermophilus; species Callospermophilus lateralis. The sequence continues at coordinate 96,507,845 of NC_135307.1, forward strand.
GTTCAACAGTTTGATTCATAAGAGCAGCCAAGATTTCAGATATAAGTGCAAGGTACAAATCCCACAAAGACCCCTGTTCCATATACACCTGAATTCTGATTATTATTCTTAGTAGTTAAGGGTCCCTGATTAAGTCACTTAATCACTAACTCTTACTTTTTTCTATATGTAAATTCTGAATAATAAAACTGTCCTTTCAGGTATTTTGATGATCTGAGATAATACATATTGAAAGCCAGGAATAGCAAATCAGCCAATAAGTGGTTACTGTTCTCTGAGCTCTGGAGATTGAATCAAACTCAAAAGAGCAGGATCTATAAACTATGATGCAAATTAGTTAATTCATCAGGAGTGAAATGCTTGCCAGGCACCAGAAGACTTATGGCTGCCCTCCAGGATCTCACTTTCCCATCACATTTCCTGGGACATTGGATGCATGGGGAGCAGGAGCACTCCTAGCAGATTGACACCGCTGCTGGTGCCCTGCCCACCTCCATGTTTGCTGCACATACCTGAGGGCTCCTTGCTGCAAATAGCTATCACTATAGACCCTGTGGCTTTCCCTGTGGCCAGGGGAATACTCTCAGCCCATATACAGAGCATTCTGGAAGTACATAAGGGTTATTATTCTTAGAGGCAGTCCCCAGATAACTAACCAGCTAACCCCTAGGTTAAGAGAACTCTGACGCATGTTCTCTACCATCTCTTACAGCTCTGTGATAGAATTGAGCTCAGTTATCCAGTGCATCTTGCTTGATAACACACCCCATATTGAATGATTTCCCCTCCCTGTCTTATTTCCCATATCCCTATCTATCTATATTGCTTGGGGTCACCTCCCAAACAAACTATTTATGTTTGTATCCTTACCTCAGAGTCTATTTCAACCTAACACAAGGTTGATGTTCCTATAGGTGTCCCAATCTGTGGTGGGACATCTGGAGTGGGTCTGGGAGATCCAGTCATATATTTCCTTTGGAATGACTTAAGCTTCATATAAAAGAGTAATGTCATCAGTCTACTTGCTAAGGACCTGTCAGGCATTCAGCCAGTGTTATCTCCAAGACATGGGTTGGTCAACAGTTGAGGTACCCATTTCATCTGCTGCATCAAGCTTCACCCTCAGCACTTTCTACCTTTATCCTGGGGTTCTGAGGTTCTCTTTTGAGGAGTTCATTGCCCTTGCATGAATGAGCACAGATTTCTTGAGCTCAGAGGGGTTTGAACTTAAGCATGTCTGAGTCAAAAAAAGTTGAGAACTTACTTGACTGGAAGGACAAGGAGAAAATCTGAGAATTGTGTTTAGAGGAGAAACTGACTTGGAAGTGGAAAGGTGACTTTTGCTTCCTCAAGAGAGTATGGAGATGGGGGCTGTGGAGAGCTGAGGCAAGAAGGGAATTTATACTGCTGGGACCAGGGAACATGCAGGACTTTTAGGCTCACTCTCTCCTTTAATTCTTGCACAAGCCTGTAGGTAGGCCTTATTACCTAATTTCAAAGATAAAGGATCAAAGTCAGAATGGTCAAAAAAGACTACCCAAAGCCAGCTCTGGGTGTGCTTGGCTCCTGTGTGCTGGAGCTCAGGTTGGAGCGTGGCTATCCCCTTCCTTTCTAGTGCCGGTGGAAGGCTTGATGAGTGACAGGCATGGCAAAGGATAGGGTTCAGGAGGAAAAGATGGGAAAGAGATCTCACATTCAGTGTAACACAAGGTCACACATATGAGACTCTTGGAAGAACCAAAGGACCAGAGATTTAACTTTGCTGAGCTGATGCCCTGGGCTGCATCTTTGTGCCTTTGTTAGGCTGGTAGGTTAATCTGTGGGATGAAAGAGGGAGTGGTGTGTGGTGAGGAGCAGGGAGAGAGATTGAGATTAGATAATTTTCTGCACTGTCTCCTGTGTTCCAGCCCAGTGGTCACTTGTCTCTTTCTCCAAGATTTTTGACCCATGGGCTGTGGTCTATTGGTACTGACTCCACTCTCTTCTTTGTAAAGGAAGCTGGGTGGTCTTTGACCAAGAATCTTCAGTGGTGAGGCCATTGAGCACCTGGGCTGGAGATTGACCAACCCAAGCTCCTGGAATTACAGATGAAAATGAAGTCCAAAGAGGCCAAATTGATTTGTTTAGACTCATGAAAAAGCACAGTTGCATCAGAAAGTAAATATCCTGACTTATTAATCCACCTAGCAAGTAGATATTGAGTGTCTTCTCTGTACCAACACTGTGCTGGTCCACAGACTCTGCACAATCGCACCTTTCTGGAAACTTTTCAAATCATAACTTCTCCATTGTAACACAAGATGCCATCTCCTCTTGGCTCTTTTCTTGCCTCACATTGAATACCTCCTATGCTCTGGGCCCTGTTAGGGGAAGTGGAAGAATCAAAGGAAATAGTACATTAAGGCCATAAACAGGTGCCCTATCCCAGGCCTCGCTTGGTGACTGCTCCTTGCCCCTCTCCCAGGTGGCTGGTCATTACTGGCCTGCCAGTGAAAGTCCTCACCCCGCTTTCCAGATCTCGTCTCATTTTCCTCTGCTCTTCCAAATCCACATTCCCAGCATTTGTCATTCACATCGGCATCCTCCAGTTTCCTCGCTCTGCCAACTGCTCCTGGGCCGCCTCCAATCTCACTCCTTCCAGAGGATTAAGTGGCTGTCCAAGGTTACAAAGCAATTCCAGTCTGAGCTCAGGCCTTTGTACTCAAGATGGATTCACTCAGAGCGGGAGAGATCTATTAATTTTTGAAAACTTACCAGGAATATTTCATATCCCATGTATACGTCTTTTATTTGAAAAAATGTAAGCTTTTACAAATCAACTCAAATTTCTCATTCTTTTCTACTCAGATCTGCCTGTTCTATATATCATCTCTTTCCTGAATGACTAACTTGGTTTTCAAGCCTTTATTTTTTGCCTATCAAGGAGACCTGAGTTCCAATTTCAGCTCCTCTCTTTAGCAGTGCTGTGATTTTGAGCAAGTTGCGTAACTAGCATCTGTGGGCCTTGGTTTCCCTTTCTGTAAAACTGGAAACTTGTATCCACCTCGCTGGTTGCTGAAATCAGAAGTGAAAATGCCTGGGAAGTATTTAGTGAACACTAATTTCCTTCCCTATTGGCTGTGACCAAAGGATTTCTTCTCATACAACAGGCATTCATGTTTTTTGGATTAGGGTTTCTCACCCTTTATGCTGGGGATAGGGTTGGCATTGAGAAGTCAGGGTGGGAAATAGTGATGAGGAATTCTATAGTGACCAGAAGGTCCTGACTGTGTAGCCTGGTTGCTGGTCTCCGGGTAGAAGGGATATTTGTGGCTCCTCCCTAGACCCTTGTGCCATGTGCTGTCCATCTTGGACTATGCGGAAGCCAGGCAGGAAGTGACCAACAGGTCAACAGGCAGAACAGCCTCCCAAGGGTCAGAGCTCAGCTTGGCACCTGGTGTGTGTGTGTGTGTGTGTGTGTGTGTGTGTGTGTGTGTTTCCTCATAGCTCCACTGGAAGCCTGACTGGTAGAGGGCAGAGAAGGAAAGTAGGAAGGACTTATTTGTGGCCCAGGGAACCTCTGCTCCTGTCTCCTCATCCATCCTTGGCTGAGCATCATTCTGTGATGTCCACAGGCTCTTAGCTGGTGGCCACACACCTCATCTGGGCAGCAGGGCTGTGCATCAACTTTGTGTGGCCTGGAGGGTAATAGGCTCCTCCTCACAGACTTCAGCCATCCATAGAATGGCTCCAGTGGTTGACTCTGAAAACACTTTCCTCAAGATCTGAAAGCTTAATTCTCTTAAATATGAATCATTATGATCCCTCTTTGTAACCCCACTATCTATGGAATAGGAGCTTAAAAATGCATTTTGAAGTTATGAGGTTTGGATGCCTGTTACATGTTATCAGTCAAGCCAACCACAGGGGAAGGAGTAGTTAGTTTTTCCTAGTCAATCAGCATGTGGCAAGGCAGAGGAACTAAAGGAACTCTCACCAGTTTGGGGGTTGTCCATGTCAGACCCTATTTACCCTTTCAATCGAGGATGCCAGTTGTATACGACTTCTTTTTAGCCATCTTCAGGAGCCCAGACAAGACAGCCACAGGTGGCTCAGCCCAGAGATTCAGGGCAGAATGATGTCCTACCCTGTTTGTCTCAGTTACCCTGGCTCTATCTGAGGATCTGTACATAGTCCAGGCACCTCTCCAGGTTGCTGCTGCTGCCCCTCCTCTGGACAACCTCAGAAATGGAGAGACCGTTGTCACTGGGCTCACAAAGCCTCACAGAAATCTGAAAGGTCTGTGAATGTTTCCCTGGTGATGTGACATAGTTTCCAGGTTGGGGAAAATGGTTATCAGGGAACATGAATGTCCCCTGCAGAACCCTGGGAGGCAGATGAAGGAAGGACAGCAAGTAGGAGCTTGTCTGCCTTTGTCTGGGGAATTTCTCTCTTTTTCTCTATTAGAATGAAACAAAAGCTGGCATCAAATTAACCCCAGAAGACATAAGGAAAATATTGTCATAAAGCCTGCACTGCTCAGCATGAAGAGGAAAATGGCAGATGAGGCACTCAGACTCAGAGACATTAGACATTGAAGGGACCCTAGGGAGCATCTGTTCTGGACTCCTCTTTTTAGAATTATGTTGCTTAGTTTCCAAACAGTTGGAAATTTCTTATCTTTTTTAAACTACAGATTTATTAAGCTATAATTTACATATCATACAGTTAGCCCATTTAAAGTGTACAATTCAAAGGTTGAGGTACATTAACTTTAAAATATTATGATAAAAATATATGCAACAAAATTTTTCATTTTAGCCATCTAAGTCTACAACTCAGCATCAGTAATTATATTCACATTGTTGTTTAACTCATCACTGTCATCTATTTCTAAAAGCTTTTCATTGCCCCAAACACAAACCCTGTCACCACTAAAAACGAATTCCCCACTTTCTCCTTGCAACCTCTGATAATGTCTGGTCTACTTTCCATCTCTAGGAGACTGCCCATTTAGGTACCTCATATAAGTGGAACCATACAATTATTTGTCATTTTGTATCTGCCTCATTCCACTTAGCATAATGTTTCAAGGTTGATCCACATTGTAACATGCACCAGAACTTTATTTCCTTATATGACTGAATAATATTCTCTCTCCCCTCACATTCTGTTTATCCATTCATCTGTTGATGGACATTTGAGTCATTCCACCTTTGACTATTATGAATAATGCTGCAATACACACTGGCTACAGTTGTCCCTAGTTATTTCTCTTGAACTTATCTCTTTGTATTGATTCTGACTTAATTACTCTGTGGTCAGAGCCCATGTGCTGTATTTCTTCACTCCTCTGAATTGTTAAGACTTCCTTTATGGTCTCATGAATGATCATTTTGGATGATGGCAGAATTGAACCCAATAATTGTGTGAGGCCTGCAAAATTCTTTATAAGTTAATTAGATCAGGTTTGTATATCATAGAGTTTAAGTCTGAGATTTTTTTTATTTTACTCTCTGCTTTTTCAAGCAATTATTCATGAAGGCAGGTTGAATCTTTCACTACAATTTGGGATTGTCTATTTCTCTCTAATTCTGTCAAGTTTTGCTTCATATTTTTGAAATTGCTTTATTAGCTGCAAATTTAGAATTCTTATGATTTTCTGGTGGATTGAATTTCCACCGTATGAGTTGTTCAGTCTACCGTGTCTGACATTAGTATACAGCATCAGTTTTTCTTAGGTTTTCATTCATGTGCTACATCTTTTCTCCTTCCTTTACTTGATCTTCCTTTATCCTGGCATTTAAATGTGTCTTTTGCAAGCAGTATGCCATTAGGTTTCATGGTAATTTTGGCTTTTTGATTGACATACTAGGATGATTTACTTTTAATATAAGTATTGATAAACTGGGTTTAATTATTCTGTCATGCTTATTATTTTATTTTGTCTCACCTGTTCTTTTTTAATTTTTTTATTTATATATAACAGCAGAATGCATTACAATTCTTATTACATATATAGAACACAATTTTTCATATCTCAGGTTATATACATAGTGTATCCACACCAATTCGTGTATTCATACCTGCACTTTGGATAATAATGATCATCACATTCAACCATCATTAATTACCCTGTGCCCCCTCCCTTCCCCTCCCACACCTCTGCCCTATCTAGAGTTCATCTGTTCCTCCCATGCTCCCTCTCTCTATCCCACTATGAATCAGCCTCCTTATGTCAAAGAAAACATTTGGCATTTGGTTTTTTGGGATTGACTAACTTCACTTAGCGTTATCTTCTCTAACTCCATCCATTTACCTCAAATGCCATGATTTTATTCTCTTTTATTGCTGAGTAATATTCCATTGTGTATATATGCCACATTTTTTAAAATCCATTCATCTATCGAAGGGCATCTAGTTTGGTTCCAAAGTTTAGCTATTGTGAATTGTACTGCTATAAACATTGATGTGGCTATGTCCTTGTAGTATCCTGTTTTTAAGTCCTTTGGGTATAGACTGAGGAGAGGGTTAGCTGGGTCAAATGGTGATTCCATTCCCAATTTTCCAAGGAATCTCCATACTGCTTTCCATATTGGCTGCACCATTTGCAGTCCCACCAGCAGTGTATGAGTGTACCTTTTTCCCCACATCCTTGCCAACACTTATTGTTGTTTGTCTCCATAATAGCTGCCATTCTGACTGGAGTGAGATGGACTCTTAGAGTGGTTTTGATTTGCATTTCTCTAATTGCTAGTGATGATGAACATTTTTTTCATGTGTTTGTTGATTGATTGTACATCATCTTCTGAGAAGTGTCTGTTCAGGTCCTTGGCCCATTTATTGATTGGGTTATTTGTTTTTTTTTTGGTGTCTAGCTTTTTGAGTTCTCTTTTTTGTCTTTATTGTCTTCTTTTGGATAAATCAAGTATTTCAATTTTAGTTAAAAATTTTATTTTTGATGTTGGGGATTGAACCAGTGGCATTTTATTACTGAGCTATAGCCCCAGCCTTTAAAAATTATTATTATTTTTTTAAATTTTGAGACAGGATCTCACTAAGTTGATTACTAATTTGCTGAGGCTGTCCTCAAACTTGCAATCCTCCTGCCTCAGTCTTCCGAGTTGCTGGGATTTCAGGTGTGTGCCACCATACCTGGCTCAAGTACTTTCAGTGTTTTTATTTTTTAATTTTCATTGGAAATTCATGTAACATAAAATAACCATTTTTAAAGTGAACAACCCAGAAGTATTTAGTGCTTTCTCTATGTTATATGACCAGCACCTCTGTCTAGTTTCAAAACATTTTTATTACCCCACAGGGAGATCTCATACCCATTAAGCACTTGCTCCCTATTTTCCCTTTCCCCTCACCCCTTGTAGCCACTAATGTATGCATTATAGGTAAATTAAGTATTTTTACCATTCCTCCTCTACTATCTTGTGAATTATACATTCTTCTACTCTTCGTTTGATGTTTACCTCGGAGATTATAATAAACACTCCTGACTTACTAGATTTCACTAAAATTGCTACTTTTATTGCTTCCAGGTAAGGAGTATTTGAGAACACACTCCAGGTTTTGTGCTCTCAATCCTGGGTAACTGCAGAAAGCTCAGGTTAGCTTCCTGAACTCTTAGGCACCATCTTCTGCTTGACTTCTCCTCTACTCGCCCTGAACTCCTTGCAAGTCAGCAAGCACATTGTGAGGGATATGCAGACAGATTATCAAACTCATGTCAGCCTGGTTTCCTTCTCTCTGAGATCCTGTCTCCTCAAGTCCTGGCTGCCAAGGCATCTCTCCCATCCTTTAACTTTTTGCCATGTCTTTTGTATCTCTGTAGCCTTAGATTTCTCAGTGAGGGGCTGGTAGTCAATAAGCCACTCTGCTATGACCTTGAAGCAGAAATGTGGTGCCTTCATTTTACATCAAGGAAACAGAAGTCTGGAGGGGAGAAACGGCTTGTCGAATTTCACACTGCTAATTAAGGCAGAGCTGGAATTAGAACTCAGGTCTCCTGATTTCCATTCTAGTATTTCTGCCACAGAAGGCTGGGGAAAGAGGCAAAACACTCGCCTAAGCTGACATTTGTTCATTAAAAAATACTTCTCAAGGACCTGCCCTGGGCCTTTTTTTTTTTTTTTCCTGCTACCTTCCAGATTTTTCTCAGTCTGAGTTTCCATCAGTTTAACTATGATGTGTGAACTGTGTTTTTTTTTTTTTTTTTTGATTTACCCTATTTGTGCAGCTTCATGAGTCTGTGGCTTGAGGGGCTTTGTCAGTTTTGAAAAATTCTCAGTCGTTATGTCTTAAGTTATTCCTTCTGCCTCATGCTCTTCATCTCGTCACTCAGAGACTCTATGTGTATGTAGAACTTTCAAGAATCATACTGCCTTGAAGTGGGATCATAGACAGGCAAGTATATTATTTAAGAAGTAAGTTTAGCTGTATGTTACAGAGACATAGAACAACAGTGACTAAAGAAAATGGTGTATTCCCTTTTATGTGACAGACAGGAAGCAGGATCCCAGGTTTGGCATGGTGGCTTTTACCACCAGTGGTTGCCCTGGTACATTGCTTAGTACTGCAGTTCTGCCTCATCAGAAGGATGGAGAAGTGGAAAGAAGAGTGTAACCCTTCCCTTCAAAGTTTCTCCCTGAACACTGTAGACCTTTCTGTTGTATTCCATTAAGTGGAATTTGGTCACCTGGAAACAACTAACTGCAAAGGAAGCTGGGAAATATGATCTTTATTCTGAAAGGTCACTTCTTGGGTTAAAATTTAGGAATTCTATTGTTGTGAAAGAAAAAGAAAATAAATACTGAGGGGCAATCAGCCATCTCCCCCATAGCAATGAATCATGATATAGGGCAACAGGTGCTGACTAGGGCCTCAGAGGAAGAAGTTGGAACAAGTGTCATAAAGAAGACATATCTAATTGGATATTGAAGATGAATAGGATGTCGAGGGGGAAACTATCCCAAAGCACACCAGGCAGGAAGACTGGCATGAGCATTTGACTCCGAAGTACAGAGACCACATATTTTTCATTTCTCTAACCTGAATGCCTGGCGCAAAATAGACTACCATACAGATAGATGTTGTTGAACAGAATCAATTGTGAGAGAGAGAAGTTTTTACTCTGGAGACTGGAGGCCTGGGGGAATTGGAAGGGGGATAGTGAGTGCCACTGTGGGGGTAGGGAGAAGATGCATGCCACTATAGAGATATTAAGATTTGAGGTGAGGATAGGAATGCCAAGTTGAAATTTCCATGTAGCATCTGAGAGACATACAAGAGTGGGGTCTGGAGATGTGGGATTGGGAGCTATCTTTCGAGTGTGACACTTGAGGCTGTTGGAGAGGGTACTTTTCTTCGAAGAGAGAACATTTCAGAGAGTAAAGAGGCCAGGCAAAAACTGAAACTTCACAATGGAAAAAAAAGAACCAGTAAGCAGAAAGGACTTCTGTGCTGGGCCAGAAATCCTCAGGGGGCTGTCTGAGGCCTCGTTCCTCTCCAAAGGGCTAGCTCACACACCCCAGCCTTACCTTTTCCCCTGGTCCCAACCCTATGGCCTTCTCTTAATAATAGACTTCTTTTAATGATTAATTTAATGTTCATTAAACTTTCATTAGATTGATCATTTTACTTCATAAAATTATTTAAGGCAGTGTTTCTAACTTGATTTTTATTACATAAGGAATACATTCTCACATTTTTAAATATCAGAAAATATAGTTGAACAAAAGAAAGAACATTAAAAATCATTTATAATGCCTTCACCTAGGTTGACACTTTGGTAAAGATGTGTCTAGACCTTATCTATCTTCTCTTCCTTCCTGATAATATTTGTGAGTTCTTACTATGTTGTTTTATATCTGCATTTTATTATTTAAACTTCATAGCAATTTATAAGGTAGTAATTACTCTCCCAATTTTCCAGGTGAGGAAACTAGAGCTCAGAGAAGGTCTGAAACATACCCAGAAACATTCAAATAATGTTATTCAAACTTATACAAACTTACTTGCTTTTAAACTTTTGATTATGAAAATTAGAGAAAAAATAATGGTGAGGTCCTATGCAACCAACACCTAGCTTCCACTACCATCAACTCTTGGCCAGTCTTGCTGCAGTTTTGCTTGTGTTCTCTAAGCCAGCCCTGATCCTAATTATTCTAAAGCAAATTACAGACTCACATGGTTTTATCCATAATGCATGTGTCTCCATAGGCAAGGACTCTTAAAATATAAACACAATCTTGTTAATACATTTATCCCAATGAACAATGCCTGCTTTCCTCTCAGTACTGAATCCCACCCAACTGTCTCATAAATCACATTTCCCCACAGTTCATCTTAATCAAAACCACACATTCTCCTCCACAGAGGTGAGGCTGGAATTCACACACATATTAGTCTTGCCCCCAACTGTGTTCTTTCTAAACACTGAACCCATATTATGGATGAGAAACCTACACACTTTTAACCATAGTTAACTTGAACATAAGTATAGGTAACAATTTATAAGTTTTAGGTGTTGATTTAAGTAATAAAATTAAAGTATTAATTTGTAATTTTTCTTCAGTAAGGAACTATTGAAAACCTTCAGCATATTATTTCTACTCTCTGGTGCAATTTTCTTTTATGACCTGCAGTGATTTTTGATGTTTAATGAGTTTCTCTTCTATTTTTTGTTCCATAATAGAGTCTTCTGAGATTGTATTTTTTTCCATAAGGGTTATTATTATTATTTTCATTCATCTACACATTAATCGAGCACCTATTATTTGCCTATTGACAGACATGGTCTCTACTCCTACAAACTGAAGTTCTATGGGGGAGATAGATTTAAAAAAAAGTAAGTGGACTATTAGAATAATATCAAACGGTAAGAAATGCCATATAAAGGTGAACAAGGAGTAAGTGTAGAGCATAATGGTGGAAACTGCTTTGGAAACAGTTGGAAACAATTTGGGAACAACTCACATTTACTTGCTTGAAGCTCTTTTAAAAGCAGCCTCTACATTGGTATTTAAAAGAGATTGTGCCTTTCAATATGCTTTTTGCTAACTGCTTGCTACTATTTATTACTCCCCAATGCTTCTCTTTCTTTATTTGTGATGCTGCAGTTTTGCTTCTATACCTCTGTAATTTGAACACTCCATGTTGCTTTGAAAGTGGTGGTATTGGGGCCTTTGTACTTGGTTTGTCTGTTGAAAAGGGTAACTTCCATGAAGAGTCTGAGCAGGAAGCAGATCTCCCATGATGGTAATGTGGTTACCAAAAACCTTGCTCAGTCATTCTTTTTGGTTGTAATTGTTCATATTTCACAGCTGGTACATAGTTTTTGAGCAAATGTAAACAATATAAAAGTTTAGATATGAAATAAAGCCCCTATCAAGGCCCATCCTTCCAATCCTCAAGAGTGACCACAATGGCATTTTGCTATGTCTCCCTACACCTCTGTGTATATGAGGTGATCTAGGATCAAATGGGCCTCCACTGGCATATATGAGACGGAGGTCTCTGGAGGCCAGGCTTATTATGAGAACTCTCTGTCATGAGCATCCAGAGTCTTCATGACTATCACACTCCAGGGCATTGTGAACTTCATTGGTGTGGGATTATATTAGCTCTTTGAGAAGTTTTGCCTTTCAAGCTGGGTACAGCTCAGCGCATCACTTACCACTTGGCAATTTTGGGAGGTAAAAATATCACAAAGTGTGGTTTTGACCATCTTATCACTGTGGGGTTTCTGGTTACTTTCCAAATTGAAACAAATCATGAAAGGAAAGGATCTGACGTCATCGAAGTCATCAGATCTGACAGAAAACACCATTAGAAGGCAAGTTTGAAAGAGATGTTCAAATAATGTGCCAGCAGGCATAAAAGTGCTGGATTAGTGCAAAAATCAAAGTAAATACATTGAATAGTAATCATATAATTAATGATTATTAAATAAAATGTTTCTAGCTCACCATATTCTCAATGCTTTAATCTCATTTTGGAGATCTCTTCCAAATGTGATTTATGCCATAATTGTTCTGCTGTTTTCACTCAACGATGTCCATCAATAGCCCATACATTTCTTGATAGAATGCAAAGTATCATATAGTATGAATACTATGTACCGTATATGGCTGTTTCTCTATTGCTAGACACTAAGATCTCTCTAGCCATATACTATTATCAGTAATGTTGCAACAAATGTTGATGTACAAATATCTTGAGTTTGTGTGTGTATTCCTATAGATTCCAAAAAGTGAATCTCTGGATCAAAGGGATTAGATGTTTGCAATGCTAAGAGACTTGATCATATTGTTTCTCAAAGACTTTCAAATGAAGCACCATGTACTAAATTTTTCTTTTCTTTAAACTCTTCCACATTGGACAGTATCAGGCCTTTACATATTCCCAATATGAAAGATCTAACAGAGCATCTTGTTTTAATTTAAATTTCTGCTAACTAGAGAGGCTGATCATCTTTTCATATATGCGTTAACCATTTGCATTTCTCCCTCTGGTTTTTCTTATCCATAGCTTTTGCACATTTTCTGTTGAGCTGTCGGTTTTGTATGGATTTGCAGAAGCTCTTTTTGTATGATAGGGGTACTAACTTCTGGATTATTACTTACGTTGTAAATATTCTCCAACTGCTTCTTGTTTCAAGTGTTATCTAATTGTGGCTTTTGCTGTACAGAAAGAAGGTTTTTCATTTTTAGAGAGTCGGTTTTTTAAGTCTGTTTGTTTCTGACTTCTAGTTTTTGTTTTTCCCAAGATTAACCATCTTCTTTGAAGTTGCTTCAGTGCTTCCTATTCACATGTTGCAGACATATTAGTAGGTAGGCTCTGCCCAGAGATGAGGAAGAATGAAGTGGTAGAAAACTGAAGCCAAAGACTCTTAGCAGAACTTGCTAGAGCTCCCTTTCCTGTCTCTAACCTTTAAATGGCTCTTAGAGCTTTCCCCAAAGATCCTGGGGAAGCTAATTGGCAAGATGGGGGAAGTTTGTGATTCCTCCGGCTCTACTTCCTGTGGCCCCTGAGGGCTCTTCCTTCCCTAGAAGTGCTCCAGATTTGCTTCTCAGCCACAATTTGTATTCTTCATGGCTGGAGCTTTGAGTTCTTTTCACAAAGAGAAGACAAAACCTGATGTTCTAAGGAGAATCTCTGCCTAGGCACATGTTCTGTTGGTGGCCTGGAGGTCATTTTAGGTGGCACATCAACCCAACATAAAATAACTGAATCACAGGGTGAGAAAGTTCTTCCCTTTTGAATTGTTTCCTAATCTTTCCAATTGAATCAAGGAGACATTTATCAGTGGTAATGTTTTCCACACCCCCTAACTCTCTAACAGAGAGAAAATAGGCCCCGGGCTGGCATCTTTTGGCAGACAACTATTTAGTTAGAATTTAACAACATGCTATTGTTTTCATTGTATTTATTTTCTACAGTTGCATTCTATTTATGGCAAATGATTCTGGTAGGGATTTTGGAGTAGAGATATAAAGTTTTCTTTCAAAATATATTTATTTTTAGAAAAGTGGAGTCAATAGCAGTGCTCATGGCACTAGAATACAACAGATCTTGTAGTGATACTCTGTAGATGGCAGTTTGGGAAGCAGGTGACCACCTAAATCCAAGTCGATGTGCCTTCCACCAGCTCTCCTCACTCACTCCACCCTTGTGGCCCCAGCTCTCTCTCTCTTCTGCCCTCCCAATGAAGCCAGAATTAGACAGGCAGTCAGTACAGATAGGTAAATGAGTCAGGTTGGATCAAGGAGGCCAATCTGAGTAAGTAGGAGAAGTTGGAGAGGGACTGAAATGCTAATGTCTTCAGAGCCATTCCTCCACCCTTATCACGATAACCTACCCCTGCTCCAACCTGTTGCTAAGGTAGCCTGTCCCAGGGAGATATTAATTACACCCCTTTCTGCTTGGCCCCTTCAGCCCATCTGCTTCTCACCTTTTGGCCATCCCACCTGAGCATCTCCTGGGCTTAGTCAGATATGCAGGAAGAACAGAGATAAGGGGAAGAGAGCAAGAGAACAAAGGAAGCCTCGGATTTATAAAAAAGCAAAACGTTCTATTCTTGGGATACCAGGGTACCAGCTATGGCCCCCTTCTGCCTCCTGGGAGAAGTCTATGTTACCCCTTTTTAAATAAACCCTGCTTTATATGCTTGCTTTGGCGTGCTTCTCTAATGTTATACTTCAACATGTGAGGAAGCCAACTCATCACCGATAACCTGCAGTATCACTGATCACATCAATACTGACAGTCTTGGAACTCCCTTTTCTAAAGGGATTTACTCTGGGTATTAGTGGATGCTACCTGTTCCTATTTTCAAAGTAGATCATTTTAGACCTTTGGGAAATAGCTCTGGACACAAGAGAAAAAATGGGAAGAACCTTTGGGTTCTATACTCAGACAGATCTCAGTCCAGTTCCTTCCTTCATTAAATATTAGCTCTGACCTTGGGCAAGATAATTATACCAAAAGAGTGAGTTTGGCATACTGGGAATTTTTATGAGAAAAGAGATGGATTGTGACAAGATGACTTTGTGTGATTCTACTAATGACACCAAATGGGTCAGACCTTCCCAGAAAGCTTTGCAAACCTCCATGATGTCCTCTGTCATTGTCCCCCACCCCCTACCCTAGCCCATTTCATGGGAGAAAGAGTTTTGTAGGGACATAGACAGAGCCTTTACAAAGTCTTTCCTGAGGCTAGGGATTCAGGTCAGAAGTACTTGGGATTTGCATGCATAAGGCCCTGGCTTGAGCCCCAGCACCATTAAAAAAAAAAAAAAAAAAAAGTTTCCTGCAAAACAGCACCATTTGTAATTGCCCAAACTAACAACTAAAATGTTCATTATCAGGAGGGTGGAGAGGCAAAAGGTACCCTGTTTCACAATAGAATACTGTACAACAATGAGGGGAAAAGACTACAGTGGCAAGAAATAGTATGGGTGACACTCAGAAGCATTATTTTGAGCAGAAAAGAAGCTACAAAGAATTCATACTGTGTGACTCCATTTGAGTGCAGTTCAGAACAGGACTAACTTGTGCTGTTAGAAGTCAGGGCAGGGCTCACCTTGAAAGGGACCACAGCAGGCCTTCTGGGAGCTACTCATATTCTATTTCTTGACCACGTGCTCATTTCACCTGTGTATTCACTTCTGTGAAACTTCATTGAGCTGAATGTGTGTGATATGCATTCAAGCATTGCTTAAATGCAGGGAAGTATTCTGGAAATGTATCATTAGCTAATTTCAGCATTGTGCAAACATCACAGAGTGTACTTAGACAATTCAGGATGGTATAGATCAATCACTCTGTAGCCTCTTGGTGCAATCGTGAGACACAATATGTACAAGATGTATGAAACTGCTGCCACAGTAATATCACACCGTTTCACAGTAAATGTATTTTTAATAAGTAGAAGGGGTATATTCTACAACAATGATTAAAAAGTCTAGTAAATATGTAAATCAGTATCGCTGTTGTTTATTACCATTATCGAGTATTGGGTACTGTACATAATTGTATGTGCTACACTCTTCTCCTACAGGCAGGGCAGTAGTTTTGTTATATCTCAGCTGTATCACAAACACATAATCATGGGTCTCACTACTATATCACTAGGTGATAGGAATTTTTATGCTTCATTATAATCTTATGGAATTACTGTCCAATATTCAGTCCATCTTTAACAGAAACCTAATCATGTGATGCGTGATTATATAAACTTCTCTGTCAGTTATTCTTCACTTAAAGGTTTAAAAGGATGTTATTATTGTAAAATATAAACCCTTCTCTTCATGATGTGACTATAGATCTTTTTGGTGCCAAGAAAATGAGGAAAGTTTATCATCTCAATTCATAAAAAGAGAGGAAGAAGAATCAGGAGACAGAGAAAGATTGTGAAGAGCAGAGCTTGTAGAACAGAGTTGGAAAACCCCTCTGGTTGGGGACTTGCTCTCAAAAGGGGCTTCCCTCATCAAACAACAGACAGTAAGATCCATCAGGAGTTCCCCAGGAAAATGTGGCCTGACTGGCCTTCCAGGGGCTGGTGCCCCCAGTGGCTCCTCCTCTCCTTCATTCTTGTCCTCCTAGTTTCACTTCCCAGGTGGGACTGAGATCCAGGTGTGCCAGCCAGGATTATTAAAAGGTTAGTGAGGCAAAACCTGGAAGTCCAAGTAAAATTGCTGTGGCAGAGCAGAGTGGGCCCACGTTGGATTCCAGGAGCCTCGGGTGATTCTTCCTTCTAGTTCTGAAGATATGTTTGTGACTGCTGTAGGAATTCCTTTGTTGGTTATTTTTTTCTGTGGCTTTATAGCCTGACAGCACAAAGAAGCCTGAGTGCCCCTATGAGGAAGAGTGTGAGGGATTGGGGAAGAAGAAGCTGGGGCCCCTTTGGGACCAGGCTGGAGATATTTGGAAGGAGATATTTGGCCTCCAGAGGCAAGGAGTAGATGAGCCACTGCCTAGAGTCCAACAGGAGCATGGCCAAGGGTGTGCCAGGGAAGACAAGAGTAGGGGTCCTCCTCTCACACAAAGGTCTGCTTAGGGGAGCAGGCTGACAGAATGAACCTGAAGATGTTTTATGTCTCCAAGTGCTTTTTTTTAAAAAAAAATAAATTTTAATCATAAAATACACTCACACTTGTAGCCAACCCTGTAATTCCTTCTCACTTGCCACACTGGCTTTAAAACTCATTGAAGGGGCTGGGGATATGGCTCAAGCGGTAGCGCGCTCGCCTGGCATGCGTGCGGCCCGGGTTCGATCCTCAGCACCACATACAAACAAAGATGTTGTGTCCGCCGAAAACTAAAAAATAAATATTAAAATTCTCTCTCTCTCTCTCACTCTCACTCTCTCTTTAAAAAAAAAACTCATTGAAATTGTGCTCTATATATGTAATAAGAATTGTAATGCATTCTGCTGTCACATAAAAATAAAAAAAAATTACATAAAAAATAAAAATAAATACAGCAAATGGATTATCAAAAAAAAAAAAAAGAAAAGAAAGAAAGAAAAAAGAAAAAGAAAGGGATTAAACAGTATGGACAAATCAAAGCTCCACCACAGCCTTCCTCTCTTCCCTGCAGTGACAGCTCTCCAGAACTGTGTGCTGCTCATCTTTGCAGTGGCTGTGTTTAAATGCCCTCAGCATCCTCTGCTGGGATCTCCTATGGGTGTTTCTATAACTGGAAAGGACTTTGCACTGTAGGAAGAGTGATGGTTTTGGTACCCAGGTTTGGAGGCAGGAGTTTCTGGGAAAGAGAGATTATTCAGGACAGTGCAGCTGGGAATTGCCAAGCCCCCGGGGAAAGTAGAGACAAGCAAACAGCTCAGAATGGCTGAGGAAGAGCTGCAGGTGGCAGGCCTGGGGGGACGGATTTTCCCAGGGAAGTGTGTGAGGTGTGTGGTGTGGCCTCTCACTGTGACCCCATAAACCATTATTAAAACTGCAACGAGAGCAAAATACTCGGCAGGATTGATTTCTCATGGAAACCAGTGAAGGCGCTGCAGTGTGTGTGCTGGGTGGAGTTAACCCCTGGCTACTGGTTATTCCTAAAATCCTGGTTTCACTGCAGGAATGTGTGCCTCTGAGGATCTTCCCTTCCTTTCAGTTTGTCAAGAATGTTGGGTCTGAAATGTAGAAGGTGGAGACTCAGACACATGTGGGATATTAGACAATTCCCTAATTATTTCATCTCAATGACCCAGCCACAATCATCCAATGTTGTATCATGCATGAGGTATGCAGAGATGACCAGGTACAGTTTCTGTTCCATGAAGTTCACAGTCTCAGAGGCAGGTCTGAGGCCTACTACAGAGTGAGGTCCAGGCTAGTGCAGAAGGACCACAGAGATGTGATGGGTTCCTTCAAATGGAGTGAAGAAGTTCCCAAAGGAGAGTCCCTGAGAGAGGAGAGGACAGTTCTGGATACCGAGGAGCTTTTAAAAGGAGAATCAGAATCCCACATTATATAAAATTACAATGCACCAAAAAAAAAAAAAAATGTGTGGTGGGGGAGAGTCAGAAGGAATGAGGGCTATAGGGAAGGGAGTGTACAGGGAGAAGAGCCCAGGGAGAGATGAGCTACAAAGGGAGCAGGGGCACTTTGCACAGGCAGGGCTGGATATTATGCTAAGTGTGGACATTCTCCATGGACATTAGGGAGACACTGAGGTTTTCTATAGCAATGTGATCCAATCAAGTGTCCCCAGTCTTATTCGTATGGTAAGCCCCAGTATGGTCTTTGGAGGTGAGGTCTTGGTGAGGTAATTAGGATTAGATGAGGTCATAAGGGTAGGGCCCCCACGATGGGATCATTGGCTTTATGAGAGAGCTTTGTCTTCTTCCACAGTGAGAAAGTGGTCTTCTGCTGTCCAGAAAGGAAGCGCCCACCAGATCCTGACCATGCCAGGCACCCTAATCCCAGACTTGCAGCCTCCAAAGCTTTGAAGAAATACATTTCTATTGCTTA
The DNA here is from genome assembly GCF_048772815.1 of Callospermophilus lateralis. Lineage (NCBI taxonomy): Eukaryota > Metazoa > Chordata > Mammalia > Rodentia > Sciuridae > Callospermophilus > Callospermophilus lateralis. Next base: position 96,526,321 of record NC_135307.1, read on the forward strand.
AGCCACCCAGTCTACGGTGCAGTAGCCTCACTTAGCCACGGTTTTGCTTTCCAAAGTTTCTGTTACTTGGGATTAATTGCAGTCCAAAAATATTAAATGAAAAATTTCAGAAATGGGCTGGGGATGTGGCTCAAGTGGTAGCGCGCTCATCTGGCATGCGCAGGGCGCTGGGTTCGATCCTCAGCACCACATAAAAATAAAATAAAGATGTTGTGTCCACCGAAAACTAAAAAATAAATATTAAAAAAATTCTCTCTCTCTTTAAAAAAAAAATTCAGAAATGAACAATTTAAGAGTGTTAGGTTGTGCACCACACTGAGTACCATGATGTCACCCCACTCCATCCTGCGGGGATGTGAGTCATCTCTGTCCAGCATATTCATACTGTATAAGCTACCCCATTTTGATTACTAGATTAACTATCACTGTATTTCAGTATTTGTGTTCAAGCCCCCAAAGCACAAGAATTGTGATGCTGGCAATTTGGGTATGCCAAAGAGAAGCTGCAAAACATTTCCTTTAAGTGAAAAGGTGAATGTTCTCAATAAGGAAAGAAAAAAAAAATTGTATGATGAGGTTGCTAAGATCTACGGTAAGAATGATGCTTCTATGAAATTATGAAGAAGGAAAAAGTAATTTGTGCTAATTTCATTGTCACATCTCAAACTGTAAAAGTTATAGCCATAGTGCATGAATGTGTTTAGTTAAGATGAAAAAGGCTTTCCATTTGTGTGGGTATATATAGGGAAAAATCATACTATATATAGGGCTTAGTACTAGCTGCAGTTTCAGGCGTCCACTGGCTCTTGAAACACATACTCTCACACAAGCAGGGGAGGCTGTATCCTGTTGGGGCAGCCAAGATGGCCAAGAGAGATGATAATTAAGTTTGGAGGGAGGCAGGAGAAGTCATGTAGCCTTGCAGGTCAGGTACAGTGAGGGACTAGACAAGGAGAATACGGGATTATCCAGAGAACAGCCACTGTTTTGTGTGCTCACTGAGGGCTCCCTATGTGTCAGGCACTGTGTTGAGCTCTTTACTTACACCCTCTTTTTCACTCCTCCATAGAAGTATTTGCTTTTGTAGTCATTTTACAGATGAAGAGACTGAGGCTTGGAGAGGCATAGTTACCTATGTAAGAGACCAAATGGGTAAGTGGCAGCACCAGGATTGGAAGGCAGGTCTGTCTGTCTGGCTTCATCTCCTGCTCTGATTACTCTGCCCTTCTGATCCATTCTGAGTTCAGACCTCCCAAGTTTCCAGTTATCTCTGAAGGAACATTCCCGTCTCCAGATGTTCTGATTTGTAAAGGGCCAACAAGGTCACAAATGTACACCAATTAGGGATCTACTTGGAGTATATATTCTCTCAAATCACAGTGCCTTTTGTCGTCATTGAAGGGGAATGCCACCAGTGTGTCTGGGACAAAGGGGAGGCTGAGGCAGGTCTGGGAATAGTTGGGTGAGGAGAGGAGCAGAAAGGTGAGTGTTCTGGGAAAAAGTGCCTGGGAAGCAGCCATTAGAAGCTGCTCTGGGGCTTCTGACTGCCTGGGAAGGGAGTCCTCTGTAATGGAATCATGGACAGGTGGGCCTCAGTGCTAAAAGGCACCATGGTTGGGTGAGGTGGGTAGAGGAGGTGACAGCCCACACTCAGGAAAGTCTGATAAGTGTCAGAAGGCCAGTAAGGAAGGACTACAGTGGCAGTGATAACTGCTGGTTCTTTGAAGTAGAATATCTGTGACCCCCCACTCTTAGAGGCCTCTTTGGAAGGACAGAGCAAGATGGCAGCTAAGATCCTCCAGTGGCCAGTTCTTCCCAAACTCATCAAATTGAACAGCAATTCGTGCACCAAAGTACCTTCACAAAGAGCCAAGGAAGTCAGGTAGGAGACCAGAGTGGCTGCTTTTAGTATAACAAGATGTACAGAAGAAAGCAGGAATAACTGTAGAAGCACCTCCTCTTCCAATCAGCCCAGCACAAAGAGAGGAGCCTCCCTTTTACAGTAGGGAAAGAGAATGAAGTCCAGACCTTAGACTCAAAGTCCAGTACCAGGCCTGCTGAGGTGAAACCCAGCCCTGGGAAGAGCCCCATTACCCCTATCCCAGACTAATACCCATAACTAGGTCCCTAGAACTGCATTAACCAGGGGGCAGAGACTGCCTACACCATCCCTCTTCCAACCTTGTGTGGCAGATTGGAGAGCAGAACTCCATCTTATGGGAAGCAGGACACAAAAGTTAGCACAGTTCCATGTCTTGGAGCCCTGTTCTAGGGCCTCTTTGGTGAGACTCAGCACCCAATAGAAACTGAAGGGTCAGTACACAGGTCAGAGCTCACAGATCCTCTAGACCAACCCTGGCATCAGGTGGAGACTCAAGTTTGACTGACTTCATTTCCAGTCTTGGAGCAGGCATGGGGCACACCCTCCAATCTCCTGAGACTATGCAGGCCCCTGTGGCTATGAGACTCAGATGCAACGTAGCTCAGGATCAGCCTTCATGGTGAAGGGACTGTCTCCACCACCCATTCCCCAGCCTTGATAGCACAGGTAGCGCCAGACCAGTGCTTGCAGATGGGGCTCTAGAACTGCTCCAGCACCAGGCAAAGACCTGTGCCCCAGTGGGGTAGACTTGTGTTTTGGCCTGCAATACTACCAACAGCATGGGACTTAGTGCACCTCTGAGACTGCAGGTTCTTGTAGCTGTATGATTCAGGCACGGCCCAGCTTAGTCGGCTTCAGAGGCCTAGATACTGCCTTCATCAACACTACCCCTACCTTGGGCAGCACAGCATGTGCAAGACCCCATTTGCAAGGGTAGGACAGGCTAGAAAGCATAAGACTTTGAAGTGGAACTTAGTGCTAGGTTGGTGAAAACTAACACTAGATGGATCCTAATGGCCCTCATCCCTAGGCCTGCCTGTGGAACAGCTCCAGTGTCTGTGGAGGGCACAGCTCTAGTCTACTGGGCCTCCATTCTAGCCAACAATACTTGCAGCTCTGGGCCACAGCAATAGACAGCCCATAGCAGTGTGGGCCTTGGTCTGACCCCAATGTTGTGTTGGTCTTAGTAGGCTCTGGGTTCAGTACATGATACTGCTTGGTAGCATTGGTAGCCACAGCTATAACAGAGGACTCTGGTGCTAATCCATCCAGAGTGACTCCACTTAGAGTTAGAAAGAATCCTGCAGTGCTTGACCATCGGTCAGTAACTATGGATGCAGGATCTGGGCCTACCCTGGCTCCAGAGAGAAGCTTGTCCAGAGAGACTGCTCTTTCTAGGTACTCTCTTGGTTCTTTCTCAACAACACATAAAACAATGTATTTAGGTGCTTCTTTGGCCTTCCTCATACGCAGAGAGCATGGGGGCATTTGCAGGCCTCAGCAGCCTAAGGGACTCATGACTACCTTTTCAGAGGAACACCTGGATTTCACTACCTTATTAGCTTCTGCTTGCTTGAACACAGGGTCCTAGCGACTTTTACAAGGTTTTCTCTTCCCTCTAGGATTTTGGGTCATTTTGGGAGGTATCTGATGTGACCCCCCAGGCAGACTTCTGCTGCTTCAAAATGAGGATATGCCCCCCTAACTCCCAACACTGACTTCTAGTTTGCCCTATGATTTGGAATCCCACCTGCATACATGTAAATTTTTTCTCCCCAAATTCTTCAGTTCTGTGTGTAGTGGGAGACACAACTGAATGCTTGAATGTATCACCTAACACCATCCGTGAGAAGTGATGCAATACAGATCTGAGCATTGTCCAGCTGGGCCTCCTGGGACAGGAGAAGCAGTGGAACTGCCAGCTCTGTCTTGCTTGAAATGTCCTTCCTTCACACCATTCTGTCTTACTTCTCTCCCCACCTCCCCATGTGGTAGAGAAGGAAGAACTTCCAGGAATATGGTCACATCATTTCTGAAACAAGGATTGGCATTTGGGGGAGCTGGGTTCTCTACCAAGAGATCTTAGTTCTTTTTACAACTCCACACAGACCTCTGGACGTCAGGTCTCTCATCTGTCAAATACAAAGTGTTATGGTTTAGGTATGGAATGTCCCCCAAAACTCATGTGTGAGACAATGTAAGAATACTGAGAGGTAAAATGATTGGGTTATGAGAACTTTAACCTAATCAATGGATTGATCCACTGATATGAATTAATTGGATGGGAACTTAGGCAGAGAGGATGTGGCTGGAGGAGATAGGTTACTGGGGACATGCCTTTGGGATTTATATTTTGTCTCTGGTGAACACAGTTGTCTCTCTCTGCTTCCTGATTGCCATACCCTGAGCTGCTTTCTTTCTCCACATCCTTCTGCCACAACGTGCCTTACCTTGGACACAGAGCAATTGAGTCTGCTGTCTATGTACTGAGACCTCTGTATCTGGGCCTACTCTGGCTCCAGAGGGAAGTGCCAAAGAAACTTCTCCTCCTCTGAAAATCGTTTTTGTCAAGTCTTTTGGTCACAGAAACACAAAGCTGACTAAAACAGGAGGGTTGCTCTGTTTTTCTCCACTGTCCTTCTAGTAATGACAACATGGCATACGAGCCCCTCGGTGCCATCCCTAGGGTGACCCAAAGCAGGTGCCAATCACACACTGGAGTGCCATGTAACATGTGTGAGCAGTTGGAGGGCGGTGCTGGAGAGGTTTCCTGGGTGACCTGGTCCGTTTCCCTAAAAAGAAGGAATCAGCAACAGTGGTTAGAGAATTTGGAATGACAGAGGATCTTGCCTTCAGATGTGCTGGCCTTGTTTTATGTCTAAAGGGCACATATTTTCTTTTTTTGTTGTGTATAACCAGCTTTATAGTAGAAATAAAAAGCAGACAAGAGATAGACGAATTTATGTGATACAGTTCCGATTAGCAGAAGCTAGGCAGAGCCGATTCCAAGGAAACAGGGCAGCCTCCTACCAACTGAGAAGCTGTGGACAAATCACTTCCCTTCTGTGGGCCTTAGCTTCTTCATTTGTTCAGGATGGATCTAGATCAGGTGGTGTGAGAAGGAACCTTGAAGAGTTGCCAAGATCCTGGGGTCAAGCAGGGGGAGGCTAATAGAGTAGTAAAGTTCAGGTGTTCCTATTAAAGGGGTCTCTTGGGTTCTCATTGCACTCTGCCATGAGGAAGTTCAAACAGGCCCCTAAACACATTGTAACATTTAAATAAGGTTAAGCATATATTTGACTCCTCAAACATTTATCATTTTTTAATGATAAATGAAAGCTTTCAAAATCCTTTCTTCCAACTTTTGGAAATGTGCAGTACATTATAGCTAGGTAGTCATGCTGCTGTGCTTCGATCTCTCTGTAGCTCTGTACCCATTGACAGTTGAGGTTTTAAAGTGGAGTCAGAAAGTAGTTACTGGCAACACCATCACCTTTATTCCTAGGGGATTGTTTATGGAAATTCTTTCTCAAGTGGACTGACAGTGGGGCTTTGCTCACCTTGTCCCAATGGGTGTGTTTGCAATTCTTTTGTTGCCTTGGCTTGTGAAAAAGCTCTTCCAATCCTGAAGCAAGTCATCTTCCCTGACCTCTGGGCAAAGAGAAATCTGCTTCCTATTGAGTTTGAATTGATCAGGGGCCCAATTAAGGGAAGCAGAATTACCTGCTGTTTGGTTCCCTCTGAGGCAAGTCTAAAGAGGCTGAGAGATGAAGTCGAGATACCATAAGAAGGAATCTCTCTACCAGGTGACCCCCGGAAGGTATAGCCATATTGAGTTGACCATCATCTAAGTTCTGAACTCTGCCTTGTGGGCTTGGACATATGTGTTCACAGTCTTAGCACACATCAGTTCACTCCCATTAACAGAATTTTCAAGAGACCAACTCAGAGACTGAATGTCAATGTGCTGATTGAAAACAAGAAATTATAGTTGTGAGATGAACTGCATATCTAGGGCATTTCTCTCTGAATATCAGGTACGCAAAAAGGCCAGATGAGAATAAAAATGTCTCTTGAGAAGGGCAGAGAGGCAAGTTACTTACAGAATATGGGTTCGATTACTGGCTCCAGACCCAGGACCCCTATACCGCTGTCTCCCCAAGAAGGAAGAGCCCTGCTGGTAGAGTGGAACATGTGAGTCCCTGACCATACTCCTTCTCCCAGGACAGTGCCTTGGCGAACACTCCCCGAAAACTTCTACGGGGCTTCCATGGCTGGCCATCTTCCTTCTGATTGGCAGTCTATCTTAAATGATGTGCATATCATCAGGTCTTATTTGAATGGGAACCAGGCCCCCTAAGCTATCTGCTGAAGATCAGTTTCCTGGAAAGCAGACACTGAGACACGTCTGTGGGTGGAAGGTTGACCATGGTGTGCTCTTGGGATCAACACCCACAGCAGAGTAAGGGAAGGAGGCCTGGGAAGAGGGAGACTTTGAGCTGTGATACAGAGATGGCAAAGACCTCAGCCAGTCCCATCAGGGACTCTGGAGTTGAAGTGGTCCCACGGGCTGTTCTGTATGAAGGCTTTGTCCCCTGCATCTACCAGTCAATGGATATGGATTATCTATAGGAGGTGGTCATGACTTTAGATGAGGTAGTGCTCTTCAGAAGAGAGCAACTGGAAAGACATTAAGATGAAAACTCATCTGAGCGATCAGCTGCCAACACTGTAGCAACTGGGGGAAACTAGGCCTCAGTTCTACAGCTCACACCATTTGGTCCAGACTGTGACTTGTGAATGTAGACATGAAGCTTTCTTCCAGAGACTGAGAAGACAATCTCTTTGGGCCCCAGGCAATCCTAACTATATCTACAATCTGGCAAGTGAAATAGGGTCAAAGTGGCTATATAATATTTCATTCATTTGAGAACTTACTATTAGTTTTCATTGCCTCAGGAGACCTCAGAGGTGATAAACCCATGTGGTAGGGATGGACATTCGGACACCCCATTCAGTGATGTGGTCAGAATCTGGCTCACTGTCTCACTAGCTGTGTACCTCCTCTCTGGCCATGCAGAAGGACTGCTGCCCCTGACTTCTAACTCTTTCATTCCTATTCCTCCCCACCAGAACACTCTCTGCCTCACCTCCCCCCTCCTTCTGCTGATAGACTTCTAATCATCTTTTAGGGTCTAGTGTGAACATCACCTTCCCTTGGTATGCTGCCCTGAACAGCCTCTTCCTGCTGCCCAGCGGAAGTGGTCACGCCTTCTCTGAAACCCCAGGGCACCTGATGCCCCAGCTGTGGGCAGCTCTGTCCACACTCACAGATCTGCTAGTCTGTCCTCCTCCAATCTTGTTAAGGCCAAGAATAGAATCCCATCCCTGTCTGCATCCCTGTGATCTGAATGGACTCAAGAGAGAACTCTGAAGTCTTTTGAGTCAAGGAGTGAAGGGGAGGCATGGTGCATTGAGCTGGAAAGAGCTTATTCTGCCCAAGCCCATCAAGAAAGCTGCTCCTTTTCCTCTACCTGAGCTGTCCATTTAGAGCCTCTGTAAATACGCCCTCTCCCAGTTCCACAAAGAAGACGCTTCTCATCTCTAGCCTGTGTCCAGAGCTGTAACTGCACATTCTAGCAGTGAGTGCCCAGTTAACATGTGTTGACTAATGGAATAAATCCAGAATCCAGGGAATAAAGGCCAAGATGTGGGTGGGTCAGTAGGAGGAAAGGGTTGAAAACCATTTTAAAAGTGGGAATGACAGGTCTGGATGACAGGCTGCAGTAGCTGGAGAAATATGGCAACACGTCACAGGTGAAAGCAAGGTCTGAAGGGCAGAGAAGCAAGGATTTCAGGTCTAGACCTGGAGTATGGTCAGCTCAAAGGGTCAATATATTGCATGTGAATATTGATGTCAACAAGGGAGCACCATGGCTAAGAGAAAAATGGAGATCAGAAGAGCATGTGAGAGCTTGTGTTCAATTTGTGATGCTTCATTCTAGGGACAAATGCTAAAGGCAATTTTTTAAGATATTTTTTTCTGTACCAGGGATCGAACCCAGGGGCATTTAACCACTGAGCCACATCTCTAGACCCTTCCCCTGCTTTTTTTTTTTTTTTTTTTTTTTTTTTTTTTTTTTTTTTTTTTACAGACAGGGTCTCACTGAGTTGCTTAGGGCCTCACTAAGTTTTTGAGGCTGGCTTTGAACTTGTGATCCTCCTGCTTCAACCTTCCAAAATTTTTAAAGATTTTTAAATGTGTTTTGCTTCTCATCAGAAATGACACCTAATTTTGGGCTAGCCTACCAAGACTGCTTTGACCTGTCAGCAGCTGTCACATGCCTGTGATTGTTGTGATGAGGTAGGGAGGGGACTCCTGGCACCCGCCTGAAGTCTTCCCTGCCGATTTCTCTGTAGCAATGCCCACTAGGTGGTGACAAAGATTTACTTGCCTCCCTTGCAGAAAGCCTGCATTCTAGAAATAAAAAAATGAACTCAATATTTCACCTCTATAAAAATAGTTTCTTCTTTGTTAAAAACACAAATCAAAAAGTCTCATTATAGAAAACAGTGGAAATCTTACCAAAGATATCTCTAATGAGTGAAAAAAAAAACATTTAGAATAAATATACAAAGGATCTAATTACCTCTCTTCTCTAACCTGACCTTTCCTTTAAGAACCAACTCAAGGAGTTCTAGCAGCAGTCCCTGACAGAGTTCTGTCTGTCTGTCTGTCTCAGCTTCTCTCCTATGATTGTGTGCAGTTTGTTTCTGCCTTTTCCTGAGATTTGAAGGAAAATGTTCTGTTTGTCTCAATTCACCTACATGGATTTTCACACAAAACAGGCGTAAAGCCCTGATCTGCGGATTAGTTTATCAACCGTTTGCAGATGGGTAGAGAAGACTTTTTAAGCTGCATGGACAGAAGCGTACCATCTTATTGTTTTTTTCCCCAGTGCAATCCAGATAGCAGTAGTCGCCCAGTGTCAAATGGCCATTCCATGGGCAGTAGCCCACTCTAACTTGGGTGACCTTGTGGAGTCACAGTTTTTTCTGCCTCCCCCTGTGGCACCATGGGTAAGCCTTGGAGCCCCCTGATCTTAGACTTCTCATCTGTAAAACAGGATTTGCATAACACTTCCCACACATAGTTGTTTTAAGATGGGATAAAAAGAGGATAAGAGACACTCAAAAAATGACAAATCACTGTACAAACGTTGTGAGTCAATAGATCTCTTATAAAAAGATGCTACCTTTGAAAAGAAAGTTAGCACAAGATTGGGATCCAAATTAGAATAAGTTATACTCCATGTATGTATAATATGTCAAAATACACTCTACTATCATGTATATCTAAAAAGAAAAAAAATTTAAAAAGAAAAGAAAGTTAATTTTTAAAAGCTTATGGCTATGGAGGATTCTTTCAACAAATGAGACAGTCATGGAAGGACTCATGTAAGCATGCTGTGTTTGGAAAAGAATGCTCCTCTCTCTCCTATGGAGTCTAAGAAGTGCACGTCAGCTGCCATGCTGTCAGGAAGGCAACTCGGTACCTGGGACCAGGAGATCACCCCACCCCACTTCAGCAGGAGGACTATATCATGGAATCAGTGATCTTCTATAGCTGGGCATGACCATAAATAAAGTAGGTTAAAATTCACTACTTTTCCACTTCGGTCTTTGGTGCAAAGTAGGCTATTAATATCCCACTACATTGGGCAGATCATTCAATCAATAGCCTAGTGCTGGCCTAGGCTGGATTTGACCACAGCACAGTGAGGAATACTTCTCAGTGCTGTGGGCTGCTGGGGCCTGCCATTCAGCACAGAGGTGCCCTGGAGTAAGGGTCAGAGCAGGGAGGATTTGTGCTGGTTGTCTTGAGGGCCTGGGTTACATTTGGCCTGCAAAGGACTTTTTGTTTCTAAAATTTGAACCAGTATTATAAAATGGTGATTTAAAAAATTATATCTGGATTTCTGGCTTCTTAAATTCAGCAAAATAAATTTTAATTACCAAATGGAAGCGGGTGACTGGTCCTGAGAGACACAGAGTTCTCCAGTTTGCCACAGTGCCAACCTTTCTCTATTTCATTACCCCCGGGTCAGTTTCATCCATTTATGTTGCCTGCCTGGACCCAGAGTTTGAACTAAGCTGAGAAGTTGTGGGAACTTTATGCAGTAACTGTTTTTGTTTTGTTTTGTTTTGTTGTTGTTGTTGTTTTAATGGCAGTGCAGTTATGGCGAAGCCATACCACAGGTGGATGTGTGATTAGGCCAAGTAGTGGGTTCATTAACATCTAGGGAACAGTTGAAGTATTTTATCTTTCACCCCTAGACTCCTTCTTTTCACTGTCTCCTCACTTATATTAACAGGGTTGATACAGTTAGTACAAGATGAAGTATTTGATTTTTTAAAGGATTTAGTTATTAAATAGTTAATTGTACACGAAGTCTAAAAGCGAGTTTGTAGAGTGTTGTATTTCATTTCATCAGGAAAAAAGAAAAAAAAAAAAAGACAAAATTGTCTGAAGTCACTTTTGGTACACAGCCCTAGATTCATTTCCTACCATTGTGGGTTGGTGATGGACACAAGAAAGATTCGAATGCTCTTCCTCCATCCAGTAAGTGATGAATCTATGAACCCATTTAACTACTAAAAACAGCAGTCAGGTAGAAGATATTATGGGAGGAAAAAATCCACTTGTAATTATAACAAAGCAGATAAAATACCCCCAGTAATTTTGTCTGCAGTGGCCCAGATGCTCTGGGGAACAGTATGGAGTGTCTCAGGATAACAAGAGGAATTGTTCTCCTACTTCAAAATTGAACATGTTCAGGATATCAGGTAATAAAAAGAAAAACAATAACATGTTAAAATATTTTTATGGAACTTTACTATAGCTATTCTAAAACTCCACAACCCTGTTGCATTATTGAGAAAAACATGTCTAGAAATGGTCACAAATAGGGCCTGGATCTTATGGGACAGGGCAAGATTGTCATCAATTCATGTGAAAAGCACATTTAAAATGCTATTTTAAGTTACACAAAAGAAGCCTTAAACAACAGAAAGATCTCCTATGTTTGATCTTCCATTCTATTTTTTTAGAAAAACAGTGCTTGAATTTATTAATATATAAAAGATAAAAGTTGTAATTATATATTGTGGGTTCATTAACATCAAGGTAACAGTTGAAGGTGTGAGTGTTCACAAGCTCAGGCAAGCACAAACTGGACTCGACTTCATAAAACATCCAGTGCTGGGTACTGAACAAGGAGAAGGCTCAGGTCAGATGTTTGGAAAGCAATAAGGACCACGTTTCTATATGACCTTCCATTCTTGAGAAGACTCAATATTGCAAAGATGTCAAATCTCCCTAAGTGAATCTAGACGCTTTTAATCATATAAACTGAATTTAAAGTTCACATGGACAAACAGATAAGCATGTTCTTGGAAAGAAAAAAATTGTGAAAGAAAAAAATATAGAGTAACAGGAGGGACTAATACAACCAGGTTTTGAAACACATTATAGCAATTAACACGACATGGTACAAACACCTGACTAGATCAATGACACAGTCTAGAAAGTCAAGTCAAATACGTAATGGAAGTTAGTATATGATTTAAAAAAATGAATTTGAAGAGAAAAAGTAGGCTATTCATTTAATGGTGTTGAAATGAGTGGATCATCATGTGAAGAAAAGTTGGATCTGGGTGAGGTCACACGCAACTCAGGAGGCTGAGACGGGAGGCCAGTTTCTAAGTTGCAGGACAGCCTCAGCAATTTAGTGAGACCCTGTCTCAAACTTTAAAAAAAAAAATGGAGGCTGGAGGTGTAACTCAATGGTAAAGTGCCCCTAAATTCAATCCCCAGTCACACACACACACACACACACACACACACACACACACAAAAAAAAGGAGTTTACTAAATCACAACAGTATTTATTAAGGGGAAAATCATCACTGAACACTAAAATTAGTGGATAAAAAAACACAATTAAGAGATAGAGGGCTAGGGATGTAGCTCAGTGGTAGAGTGTTTGCCTGGCATCCGTGAGGCCCTGCGTTCAATCCCCAGTAATAGCCAAAAAAAAAAAAAAAAAAAAAAAAAAAAGATAGGATATTCATGTGATCTCAAGCTATCAAGCTATCTCCCTATAAGTTATTAATTAACTACAAAGTGAAAGATACTAACTTTTAAAAAAGTGTTTGGGTTTTCTAACCAAGGCACCCACCATAATAGAGCAGAGATAAACCATTCCTGATGTTCCTGTCCAGATTCCAGACTTTCAGAATTCGTGAGTATAATGAATGGTTGTTTAATGGTGCTGAGTTTTGGGGTAATTTGCCATGTAGATATAAAAATGGAACAGGTGGTGTCTGCTAAATTTTCTTACCGTAAGTTTCCATTTCCCTCTTTGTAAGCAACAGATAATTTGTGTGGGAATACGTGAGACTGTAAATGTTCTGTTTCTCATCAAACTTTTACCCTTGTCAAACTAGTTTTAGCATCTGCTGATGATTTTCTAATTCCATTATTCCTTCTGTATTTTTTTTGTTGGAATTTTTATATAAGGAAAAGCTTTCTCATTTTCTCTACTTCTCTGTGTATGTATTTATATTGATACATCTCATGGAATCTTATTTTATTCACTGAAATATAATACATTATTATCATTGATGCTCCAATTGTCCCACTGGCTAGCAGAAGTACCTTCAAGCTGGTTCTGAGTTCTTTTGAATTTTCCCCACTTCTTGTTAAGCATCTCTTTAGTGTCTGGTGCCATATATATAGCAGGCTCATCTAGAATCCAGACTTTTCTCCCGGGAGTCCTGGTTCTTTTTGGTGGGGAATGATATTTGGAAACCAAGATCTAAGTGCTAGATGTGCTCACTGCTACATGGATATTATTGCTTTTAGGTACTCTCAATGGACAGGGGTAGGAAACATATTTATCTATTAATGTATTAAAAAGCATGAGTTCATACTTATATCTCTAATTCCAACTCATAACCTCAGAGAACATTCCAATCTTTCCCATTCCCATGTTTTAAATTTGTTTCTCTGACAGTAGGAAACCTGGCTCCCATTTCCCTCAATCCATTTACTCATTTGATCAGGCCTAAAATTCAAGGAAATTCGTTTCAGATTTGCTAACTTGTGTTTCTGAGAAAAGCAAGCCTAGTAATTAGAGTTCAGCATTTTTCCAGTTTTTTTTTTTTTGTTTTTTTTTTTTTAGGTAGAATTCACATGTAGTGAAAATAACAAATCATGAGTGTACATTTGATGTATTTTGACTAATGAACCTAGATTTTATGAAGGCATAATCTTCTCTCATCCTGGAATATTCTCTCCTTAGTCAATACCCCAAGAACCAACCACGTTTCTGAATTTTTTTCCCACTGTAGTTAGTTTTGTCTTTTGTGGAACTACATATAAATAGAATTGTACAATTTGTACTGTTTTGTGATTGATTTCTTTTGCTCACAGAATGCCTATGAGATTCATCTATTATGTATCAGTAGAGTTTCCCTGTGTATTGCTCAGTACTATTTCATGTATAAATGGACCACAGTTTGTTTATTCATTTCCCTGGATTTTAGTCATTTCCAATGTTTGACTATTGTGAATAAAGCTGCTATCAATGTTCCTGTACAAGTCTTTTTGTGGCTATACATTCTCATTTCTCTTGGGCATGAGCGCTGAGTCATAGGGTAGATGCATATTCAAATGCATATGAAGCTACCATTTCCAAAATTATCGTATAATTGAACACTCCCACCAGCAACCGGTAAGAGTTCTGTTGCTTCACATCCTCACCAACGTTTGGTGTTTTCATTTCTTTTAATTTTAGCCATTCTAGTTGTTTTAGATTTTGTCTCTGGGATGACCAATGGCTTCGAGCCCTCTTCCCTCACTTTCCTAAGCATGGGCATTCCTGAGGCTTGGGTTTTGGCTCATTTTCTGTTCTTACTCTTCAGTTGGATTTAGTTCAGGGAGTGGGCATAGTTGTATGGTTCTTAAGGTTTTTGGAATTAAGCTTAAGAAATAGATCAGAAAGTTCAAGGATGCTCTTTACATTCCTAATTCTGATTTACATAAGCTTTTGTTAATGAGACAAAAATTTTGTAATTAATCACGTGCATATAATTTACTTGGGTTTGTTCTGTTTTGTAAAGCTGATTTCAATTATAGATATTTATAAAGAAAATGAGTATCTGGAATTGTTTACATGCTAACACTTCCAGAGTTTTTATGAAAATTATATGAGTAAAAAGATGAATTTTCATAAAATTTTCTTAGCAGCCTTTTTATTTTTAGAAAATAATACAAACCGTTCAAGGCTAGCATCAACATATTGCCAGACTGATAATTGTACTTGGTGTTTTCATACTCCTTTGCTTTTGTGCATTCGTTCAGTATGCCCACCACATCTCTGTATGGTATTATCTGCAATTTACAGATGGAGCCATGGGAAGCTCAGAGAGGTTAAGCGATTTGCCTAAGGTCTTGTAGTTGGTAGCGGATCAGGAACTTAAGAAGAATGAGTCTGTGTCATGGTCCATGCTGATTTTATTAGAAGTTGTCTGGGCTCCCCAGGAGCCCAATGTGTTCTCTAGCCCTGTGGAAGCAGCCAGTTTGATTGCTTCATTTAAATAGCACCGTGATGCAGCTCAGGGGTCCAGATCCAGTCAAGGATGGAGAATATCTACATTTGGCTGGGGTCATGGACCTCAGAACTTTCAGGAAGGAGCAGATGTCTGCTGGTTTCCTGTAGCTGCTTCTGTGGAGCACTGGTGAGGAGCAGCAATGTGAACAGGGTCTCTCTGATCTCCTTGCAGAAACAATTGCAGAGTTGGAACAGGAGGAGGCCCTTTTTTATTCTCATGACCTGGGAACCTCTGTTAGGATGAAATGTCCAGGTAAGCTGAGCCCATCTTTTGCTCCTAAATACAATATTAACAATGTTTTGACTTCCTACCTGATTCTCAGGTGAGATAATTGAGTTCATTGGTAGGCAGTCTCAGTCCAAATTTCCAGGCTCTTTACCTGGATTCAAAACCTGGTAGCACTCTTACTCAGCTTTTTTTCCCTCTTTACACTAATGAAGAGAATCATGACTGCTCAGTAGCACCCTTCATTTGCAATTTGCAAATTGCTTGTCCAAAGGAAAAATGCACCCCAAATACTGACATGTTTAATAATACATTTGACCATTGTATATTTTCTCAGACTATGGAATGAGTTTGACTGTAATTATAGCACAAAATAATTTGTAAGGAAAAATTGTAGAAAGTATCACAAAGAGATGTAGCTATAATTTCATAAAATAGAAATATTTATGGATAAATCAAAGGGTAAGCTACGTGGGCATCCATTAAAATACTTGGTCATTTGATGATACAAATTAGTCTGAACTTACAGTCATGAAGCCTAAAAGCAATCATACTAAGGTACATAAGAAATTGTCAAATGAAGCCAGGAGTGATGGTGCACACCTTTAAACCCAGGAGCTTGGGAGGCTGAGGCCAGAGAATGGTGAATTCAAAGCCAGCCTCAGCAACTTAGCATGGCCCTAAGCAACATTGTGAGACCCTGTACCAAAGGGGTAAAAAAAAGTCAAATGGGAATTTGAGAATTTGATTATAAACTGAGAATTTAAATGAAAATGCTTTTTAAAAAAATCATTAAGTTCCCAATAAAATTTAACTTGGTACAGTCAAATCCTGGATATGGGTAAGATATAGCTCTGGAAAATATAATATTTTAAGATGTCCTACCAGATCCAGCAAGTCTATGGAAATGGGAAGTGGAAGTAGGATTTGATGACTTTCATGTGTTTGAAGTTTGAATGGAATAGTGGAGACTATTGGGTAAAGGAGAAAGGAAGATCAGGCAGTGAGAGTTAACTGGTCTTACTGGTCTTATTTCCTATAATTTCTCAGATAGAAAAAAGAGTGTGAACCTGAGAAATCTGGAGGGCCAGGGTGGGGCAGGGTCTCAGGCCTGGGGTTTTGATGTGGAGAGACAGGCCTGGGTGCAAATAGCACAGCCCAGGGACCTGGGCTTGGGGGCAAGAAAAGGAAGCTAAGAGGAGGGAGCAGAATGAGTTCCCAAGGTCTGGCTCTTCCCTGTCCACTCCTCATTTATTTCCACTTCTGAAGAAGGTAATTTAAATATCACAGAGAGGTTCAGCTTTGTGGGTTCTCCCTACAAGGCCTACAGTCCACAACTGAGTTCACAAAGAAACTGTGCCAACACATGCAGCCTAGTTTTTGTCACGGAATGGGGCTCTGTACCCTGGCAACTATGATTCAAAAGGAAAGAGCTTTAAAAGGAACCTTATAACAGGGATTTTATTCCCCAGGAAAGTGTCATCCCTATAAATAGAGAGTGAGTATGAAGAAACATATCATCCAGAGTTAATGAATCTGGCTCCCTTGGGGGGTTATCATCAACCACACGGGGCTGTTTTCTTTCATTCCTCTCCAGGATGACCCTCAGTGTTTGGGAAGGCGATTTATCAGAGGATGAAGATCAAGGTGGACAGAGCCAAAGTCTGTCATGGTGAACAGCTCTTGTCCTAGCCTGTTCAGAGCAGCCTCACCTCACCCAAAACCTCCACTGGGGATTGGTTCACCCTCAACCCAATCATGGAGCACCAGCATAGAACTTGTTTCTCCCCTGTACTCCAACCTCTAGAGATCTGCTCTAGAGTGGAGACTGAGAATTGTTCCCAGGGTCAAATTATCAAGAAGCAAAGACCTTGTTAGAGTCAGAGGAGGATTTTGCAAGCAGGTGTCTTCACAAATATGCCCCTAGCTATTTCATTTGGGTATGATCCAGAAGGTCATATCAGTGGTCAGACATCTAATGTGGTTTGGAGATTTTCATCTTCCTTTCCTATAATTTCTCAGCCAGACCTCAATAAATGAATCTGCAGAGGATGTCACATCCTGCTAGAATAAGAAAATAGGTGGTAGAAAGGGAATTTTTAACTGCTTTTACAATAGTGAAGGTTAGCAAAATCCCTAAATCAAATAGCTCAAGAAATTCCAGGTTTGGAGAAATGCAACACAGAATGTCCCTTATTAGAGGGGTGCTTTCCAAGACCCCTAGTGGATGCCTGAAACTGCAGATCATACTAAACCTGATATATACTGTTTTTTCCAAAACATACATATTAGCAAAATTTGAATCAAAATTTGATTTATAAATCAAGCACATTGAGAGATTAGCAACAGCAATAATGAACTAGAACAATTCTAATAACATACTGTAATCAGTTGTTTAAAACTTATAAATTACTTATTTCTGGAAATTTCTATGTAATATTTTTGGACTATAGGCAACGGTGGATAACTGACATTGTAGAAAGCAAAGCAAGGGTTAAGAGGGGGCTACTGTATAGTGAGTGTTCATATCCCCACTGGGCTTCTGAAGGTACCGTATTGAGAGTACTAGGAGAGGCAGCAGCAGAGGCTGAGACAGATTTAAGGAAAACACCTGGAATAAGGTTAACTTCCTCTCCCTCCCTTTGGAAGGCATAACCTGTTGGACGGCATCTCATGGGTACTTCTGAGAGGGACGAACTCATCCTTTCATACGAACCTGATCCCATGATGATGGACCCAAGCCCAGAAACAACAGCATTCACCCATTCTTGAGGCAGAGCCACTCTTGGGGCCCGGCTTTTCAGTTCTATTGCATTGGAGATCCAAGTTTCCATCACACGAGCTTCAGTGTGTGTTTCAGTGTTTCACTGAAACCACAGCATGAGACCAACAAAAGCTGTGAATTCTTTCCATCAGTTCAAATCAAGTTTTATCACCAAATTTTCAGCCTTCAGAAATCTCACATTTCCCACTTCTTCATGGAAACTGTACAGGGCCAGGCCCACTTTCAGGGGCTAATGGCCACCAAGCTTCCTGTTGGCTTCTTGGCCACACTCAGGGGACCCTGAGTCTATTCCGTAGACCCTGCATTTCCAGCTTGGAGAAGACATGAGAAGAGGAAGGAGGGAAAACTTGCTTTAATTCTCATTTATAGTTGTATACAGACTGTTCTGTTAGCAGAGGACCCCAGAAGGAAGGATCTAGACATGCATCCTCAACTACCAACAGAGCCCTTAGTTAACATTTTATCACCAAACACATTGGGTACTTGCCCAGTGTAACTTGTTAGTCTTTTCATCAGGTCACATCTGAAAACACCAGCTCTGTTGCTGTTTCTCTTTCTTGCAGTTGCGTTAGCTCTAGTGTCAGGGTTACAACAACTCACATCATTCTTCACTCACGGGGTCGCATTGCCCCGTACTTGCTCCCTTGCCTCAGACACACATTGTGCCTCCATTTAATCATTCAGTCTCATTTTTACCTTTATCCTCCCCACTCCTTGTTTTTTGGGTACTGGGGATTGAACCCAGGGGTGCTTAATCTCCGAGCCACATCCCCAGTCCTTTTTATATTTTGTTTTGAGACAGGGCCTCACTAAACTGCTGAGGCTGGCCGGCTTTGAACTTGTGATCCTCCTGTCTCAGCCTCACAAGCCATTGAGATTATAGGAGCATATTTATCTTAAACACATAAATCCTCAGGCTTCGCTTCATTCTGTCTCATTTGAATCTCTTCATTGGTAGAATAGTTCACAGAAGGATTCACTTGTCTTCTCTGCGGGAAGGTGGTTCTGCTGAGCTTTCTGCTTTAGCTTTGATCATTAAGGTCCAGAATTTATAGAATTAGATATTAGCTTATAGAAAATTGAAAGGAGGTGAATGATTTTTGTCTGGTTGAAAGCGGCTGCTTTGTTTGGTGGGGAAGGTTATCCCCTGAGTGATGGCTTTATGCTGTGTAGCATTAACTGATTCTGCGTCTAAGGTACCAATTGTCCCCCGGTCTCTTTTTTATTACTGACTCTGTGTCATTTTCTCATGTTACCCTTTTAGCCAGCTTTTCCATCCTGCCTTCCCTCATTAATGAATATGCAAATCTTTGACACTAGCTCCTTGTATATTTATAAAAAAAAATCGCATTCTTAGCATTTTGAAAATTATGCTTTGACACCCCCAAATGTGACTAAGATTGACTTTCTCACCATTCTGGAGAGTCGTTAAAGCTAGATTTAGCTGAATTAGAAAAGTTGCAGTGCTGTGAAATTCTTGCTCCTGAGTAATGTGGTGGTTCAAGGACGAGCTTTAAGAGTAGAAAACGACAGGGAGCAACCCCCACCCCAATATTACTTGAGGGCAACATCTAGAGGATGGAGTTGGGGATGTGGATATGATCTGGGCAAAGCTCCTGTCCTCAAGGAGCCGTGTGGGGTGGGGTACAGATGGAACCTGTGACTGAGAGTCCTGGTCAGTACAGGATGTATGGCAGCAAGGAAGAGCGGGAAGAGCTCAGGGAGGGTGGGACACTCAGAAGCGGCCCCCAACTTACGCCCAGATGTTGTTCAGTGCAGGAATGAATACAACTTAGCCCTATGTGAAGGAAAGAAAAGGACAAAAGTGTGAGAAAAGGGAAGGGAAGGGAAATAGCATGATATGTGAGCAGAGGTTCTTGTCTTCAGAGCACTGGTTGTGAGGAAGGAAGTAACATGTACTCTGCAGATGAGCTTTTAATTATGTAATTAGCTTGATTGCCAGAGAACTGGTTAAACTTTATTTCTGGGTACCTCTGTGAGTGTGTTTCCAGATGAGATCAATATTTGAGTTGGTGGACTTAATAAAGCAGACCACCCTCCTCAGTGTGGGTGGGCACCATTCAACCTGTTGAATACACAGAATGGTGGTGGAAGATTCAATTCCCATTCTCTGCCTGACTGTTGAGCAGGACTTTGGTCTTCTGCCCTTGAACTGGGGTTTACACTATCAGTACTCCTGGGTTTCAGACTTAGACTGAGGTGTAGCCATTGACTTTCCTGGGTTTCCAGCTTTCTACTGACGAAAGGTGGCACTTCTCAGCCTTCATATTTATGTGAGCCAATTCTTCATAAAAATATTATTGTAAATCTGCTATCACCTATGTATGTATCTATCTATCTAATCTAATCTAATCTAACCTAATCTAATCTAATCTAATCTAAGTCCTACTGGTTTCATTTCTTTAGAGAACCCTGATTAATATGATCTGTGTTCAAAATATCAATTACTGTTCTCCACTACCTCTATCCTGTGCTCACCATTTTTCTTCACTGCTATTCTGAGGACCTTCCTTCTCTTGCCAGGTGGCAATTGGAAAAGACTTAGCCCCTCCTTTGAGGGGAGAGGGGTCATCACAGAAAAGCAGCAGTAGCAGCAGCAGCAGCACATTCCTGGCCCTCACTCTCAAAGATCTCAGTGTAAGAAGAAGAGTTTTTAGGACTCTGATCCGTCAGACTGGAAAAAGTTTCCTTGGTTTTGGGGAGAACAATGGGGGAGAAACACCGGCAAGATTGCTAAGGAGCTTTATCCTTTTCAGCTCAATTTCTCTGGTTCTAGGAGCCTTGAGGGAGCCAGTTGTGATGAGTAAGTCTAGTTGTTTATTGGTCAGGGAGGACAGCCCACCAGAGTTAGTTGGCTTCAGAGACTCTCCTCTGTTCCCCCCGACTTGGTTCAACTCCCAGCTGTCTCACAAGGACAACTCTTATGGTGTAGATATGAGGTGTCCCCCAAGAATTCATGTGTGAGACAACACAAGACCATTTGGGGGAATGATTAGATTAGTTGTAATATAATTCGTGGATTGACCCACTGATAGGGATTAACTGGGTGATAACTGTAGGCAGATAGGGTGTGACTGGAGGAAATAGGTCACTGGGGGTCATTGCTGCAGCCCTGCTGGCTGGGCAAAATAACCGGGGGGTGACGAGAAACTTTTGTACATTGATGCAGCAGGCGTGGGAGCTGTTTATTGTAGGACAGGAGGGGTATATATACATTCCACACAGCTTATCTTAATTAACATAAACTAGATACAGCAGTCAACCAATAAGGAATCTCCACACTTAATGGCTCGCTGGCGTTACTTCACAAACCACTCCCTCTGGCAAAATGCCAGGCGCCATCTTGACTTGTGTACAGACCCTAACAGGTTATGCCTTTGGAGTTTATATTTTGTCCCTAGCAAGAGGAGCTCCCTCTGTGGTTCCTTGTTGCCATGTCCTGAACTGCTTTCCTCCTCCTGCCCTTCTGCCACAATGTTCTGACTCACCTTAGGCCCAGAGCAATCTATGGACCTAGACCACTGAAACTGAAAGCCGAATAAACCTTTCCTCTTCTAAAATTGTTCTTGTCATGTCTTTTGGTCACAGCTACTAAAGAGTTGACTAAAATAACAACCCACTCACAATAGCCCAGAACACTAGCAGACCTACTATTTAACAGATGATGGGTGTAATGGTTAATTTAAATTTTCAACTTCATTGGGTTAAGAGATGCTGATGATTAAGAGGCTTCTGGGTGTGTCAATGAGAATGTGTCTAGGAATGATTGGCATGTGGGATAGCCAACTGAAGTGGAGACCCTCCCTAAGTGTGGGCAACACCATCCAATAGGATGGTGGCTTGGATGGAATAAAAGTTGGAAGAACAAGGAAGCAGCAGCAGGTGCAAACTGGATTCTTCTTGAATGGGTTCTTGATTGCTGCTGCAATTTTCTGAGTATATTGGACTCTCACTTCTTCACTCTTTCAAAGCAGATTCTACCAGTTATTCTCCAGTGAATTTCCAGAAGTCTTTGGTCTCAGACTAGGGTAGCACTGTTGGTCCCTCATGTTCTGGGCACCAGCCTCTTGGACTGCGTAGCTACTGGTTCTTCCAGCCTGAAGATGGCCATTGTGGACTATCCAGCTTCTGGTCACATAAGCCAACTTAATAAAACCCCTTTTTATAATTATATTCCTGTTGATTCTGTTTCTCTAGAGAACCCTGACTAATACAGTGAAGCAGAGGATACCTGGAGTGGGAGGTGGTATGGGGATGAGAATTCCTGCCCTGAGCAAGTCAGGCGAAGGAAGAGCTGTCACAGATGGCTCCTCAAGTAGAGTGCCGTGGACTCATTCCTTTGATTACAGGTAGCACCAGCGTCTGCCCTCCCGTGCACAGGAAGACATGAGTATTTTACACCTGCTCAAGAGGAGGCAGTAAGAGGAGGGAGGCCATGCCTCTCAGGATGGGTAGTTGGCAGGTTGCATAGTATAGATCATACAGGTATCGTAAGTAATCATTGCCACTTGAACTTTTAGGTTTCCAATTAGGAGTTGACTATGTCTATGATTTATGTATTTATCGTTATATAATAAATTGAGTGTTTTAAAACAACAATAAACATTTATTATTTCACATAGTTTGTATGGGCTGAACATATGGGTTCTGATTGAAGTCTTCTTTGAGATTGCAGTCAACATGTGACCTGAGGTTTCCACCATCTGAAGTCTGATGAACTGGAGGCTCTGCTTCCAAGAGTTCACTCACACGCCTGGCA
Source organism: Callospermophilus lateralis (assembly GCF_048772815.1). NCBI lineage: Eukaryota > Metazoa > Chordata > Mammalia > Rodentia > Sciuridae > Callospermophilus > Callospermophilus lateralis. The sequence goes on from NC_135307.1 coordinate 96,548,671, forward strand.
AGCTGATATTCATTATTGGCAGGAGGCCTCAGTTCTTTGCCAAGTGAACTTTTTCATACGGCCATTTGAGTATCCCATGGCATGACAGTTGGCTTCCCTTGCAATGAGTGATTAAAAAGAAAGCAAGGAAGAATCCACATGTCCTTGATGACACTTCAGAAGCCACACACTATTATTTTCTCAATCTTCTATTGGTTACACAGGTTAACTTCTTTCCAACTTGTGAAACGACTATGCAAGAATAGGCATCCTAGGAGGTGAAAGGTAAGAGCCATTGGAAACCATCTTGGAAGCTGGTTATCATACTCTGTTAGTCACAGAGGTCTGAAATAAGTGATAGAGCTTTGTTTTCTTCCATATGAAATAAGTCTAGATGTAGACAAGGCCATCCCAGGCACCTTTTATCTTTCTGCACTCTTGGTGTTGCCTCATGATTCCAAGATGTCCTCTGTAGCACCTGTCATCATGTCTGAGTTGCAGTTACCGAGAAGGAATGCAAAAGTACAAAAGGGCTTCCTTTTGAATCAAATTAGTTGCTCCTTTAAAAAGTCTCCCCCAATGTCTTATTCAATGACATACTTATCTATAATTTGCCAGAACTTAAGTTTGTGGCTGTCCTTATCTACAGGGTAGGCTGAGAAATATAGTTTTCACACCTCCACAAAATCAGTGCTTTGTCAGCAAGGAAGAAAGGGACACTGGGTTAGAGGAAGACTTCCATCCTATTTCACTACTTTCACCCCTCGTCTAGGTCTTCGGACATCATGCATTGCCCCCTGCAGCCATTCCTCTTCACTGTTAGGGTCCCTGATGAGGACTTGGAGCCCAGTAATACCTACTCAGCTCTCTATGATCATGCAGTTGACTGTGGTTTGGTTGGGACCTGGCAAGGAGATTGCCTTCCTTAATCTTCTGTGACTTGGCTGCTGAGTTGAAGAACTTGGGGACTAGAAGTTACTTCATTTAACCCTCATGTCATCTGCACAAGGTGGATGCCATTATCATCATCTTCTAAATAAGGAAAGAGACCCATATCTGGGCATGAGCCAGGGCTTGAACCCAGTCATTTCTAGCTCCAGAACGAATGCTCTTTCTATGGCAGCACTTCCACGGACCAGCAGGCTACTGCAGGTGAGGTAAATGGCAATACTAATGACACATGCCAAGCTGATGTAAAGAGTGTGGGGGGCTTGGTTGGAGTGGAGAAAACATGTTTAAAAGCCTTACAATAGTCTATTTTTTTTCCAAAATATAATAGACTTATGCTGGGCTCTTGCAAAAGATTTTCTTTTGCTTGCTTTTAAAACTGTTGGTCAAACCAGATTGTGCCACAGGTTCATAAAACAAGGCAGAGACTCATCTGATGAACTGAAAACTGACCAAGAGAACATGGTCATGATTCCACAGGCAGCCTGAGTCTTTGGGCAATGTCTTGGCAGGACAGAGCATTGTGTTGTCTAAGACATGGAATTTGCTGTGTCTCTGATGGGGGAAGATGGAGAAAACAGTTTAGGGTGAGAGAGAAGTAAGGTTATATTTCTGGAGTAAGTGAATGCAAATTAGTGATTTTATTTAATCAACATAAATACATAGGTTGAAAATAATTCCTGGCAGTTCACGGTGGCAGCCTTTCTACCTCCTGGAGTTCCACTGGTGGCCTAGACCCATCTCTGTGTGCTTCAGGGAGGGTATTCATCAGAATATTCTTGGAAGGGAAACTCTTTCAATATAGTCCCTGCTAAAGTCTTTGACCATTTTGCCTCTTTCTCAAAGAAACACCCCATTTCTGGAGTTCTCTCTTGAAGGCAGTGTTGTTTTCCAGCTGTGCGTGGCCATCCTATAGTCAAAAAAGGGTGGAGAGAAAAGTGCTTGGTATCACTGAATAGGATTCAGATTGATGCTTTAAAATGCAAGTTCTGCTGGAGGTCAGCTGATGGGATCAGTCTCCAGGGACACTTACTCTGCACTTTCAGAAGCTTCCTTGCCCTTTCCATCTGGCCAAGGGCGTTGGTCCACTTGGGTGTGAGTGCATTCCCCTGTCCTGCTTTTGCACTCTCACAACAGCAGAGCCCAGGGAGGCCTGGCCCAGCAAGGACACTCAGCATTGAAAACACAACGTCTGTGGCTTAAACCTCCTTTCTCCTTAGATAGCCTCAGCCTGTGGGGGAAAAAAAAATTGTCTTTCTCGTGACTTTGTGGTTAATAGAAGCTGCGTGTGCCAGTTCTGCTCTAGGGCTCACAGAGTTCTGTGTGTCAGAGCCTGCCTTTTCCTCTGACTCCTGCATCCTTGTCAGGCCAAGTGGGCCATTCCCCTGGGAAGCCCTCTTGATGGCAGCTGGACCTTCTGGTCCCTTTCCCCATGCTCTCCTGCTGTCCTAGCCATCCACCCGGAGCCTTCCACACCACTCTTCCTTAATGTGATTAGTTCCTTAATGTGAAATCCCAGTTGGTTTCTCTAAGTCCTCATTATTCTAAGACCCACAGTTAGAATCATGTGAACAGCCCCTAAAACTGACAACTGTGGAGACAGCTGTTATTAGCCCATACTTGCTCACAGTATTAGAAACTGCAACCGCATTCCCACAGTAGTAATAAGAATTGCCATTTATAGAGAACTGAGGCTGCGTCAGATGCTACATATTCTTTTAATTCCAAGATTCCCTTTGGGGCAAAAGCTACTATTTCCAGTTAGAGATCGAGGGTCAGAGAGGTTAAATAAATTACAGAGTGTTACAGAGTTGATAAGTAACAGGTAGGGGGAGTGTCTGACTTTGAAGCTCAATATTCCTCTACCCATTGCCAGGGCTACCAACCTACATAATGTCGGGCCATTGCTATGACCTGTTTTCCTCTTCTGGGCATATAATAAACAGAGTGACTGCGCCTGGAGGCCAGAGGTCCAGATAAGCTCAGTACAGGCAAAATTAATGCTAAGAAACCTCCTCACAGAACCCAGAATATCAGTCAGGATATGGACACTTTAAACAGCCCTATCTCTTCTCCTTGTATGTTAGCCATTGAGGGAATGAATATCAGCGAAGGAGCAGTGGTCAGGACCTACTGTGAATGACAGTTGTCTTTCTGCCACTTGTGGTATATTGATGAAAGTTTTCAGCCTCTCAGTAGGCAAAATCCATGTAGGCAAAATGCTGAAGGAGGCAGGTAGAGGGGAGGAAGCAGCTGGTTCTCTTAATTTCCAGAGTGGGTGGGAGGTGTGTTTATTTCAACCTCAGAAACAGCCACTATCTCTCCTTTTCATATGAGCCAGGCTTTGCCACCAGCCAATGGCTAAGGGGCCTGTCCAAATAAGATGGGGGCTAAACTTTTCTTATTCCAAGAAAAAGTTGCCTGTGCTTCATTATTCAATATATATATGGTAATCCTGTGACTCTTGTTGTGTCCTGACTAGGAGCAAATTTGACAAACTTTCTGAGAAGTGCATCGCAGCACAGAATTCTGTTGACCCATGTTCAGTTCCCTCTTGAAAATTCTAGGCTGTCAAGACAGACAGCTTTTCCAGCACAGCTGCATGATTCACAACAATAACTCCCGCCACCCTGCCTATATTGCTTGCAGAGTTTTTGTGTGTGTGTTTCTTATTCTATTTTTCCATCTGGTGACTTTTGTTTTCTTCTAAATGGTGCTGTTTCAATGCTTCCCACAAACGCAATCTTGAAAATAAACACATTGAATGGATAAGAACAAAAGAGGATCCATTCTAGATGCTGATCACTGCTGAGAGGTTTCCTCAGCTGCAGGGAGATGGGCTGAGTGGATGAGCAGATCGTCGGTCAGCATGAAATGCCACCTAAGGGTGTTGTCAGAGTTGGAATCCAATCAGAGTAGCATTAATTGGTGTCCTGACTTATGGACATGCTGAAGATCTCAACAACTGGGCACTTGTCAGCAACCAATGGGCCTGGAAAACTTAGCAGGCTCCTCTCCCACTTGGCAATTTATCAAAGCCCTGATTTCAGGCCTTCTAGTACTTACCAGAAGAGAGAGAAGACTATGGTTAGATTGCTATTGCTTTTATCCCCCTGAGATTTTCGTGTGAATTGGTTTCCCTGTCAGTTTCTTTTCCAAGGTTCCCAGCTACTCTGCTATGATTTCTGCCTTAGTTTGTAGCCACCGATCCCCAGCAGACCCCTGGACCTAACGGAGCAGAGACAAGCCGTTCCTATGGTGCCCCGAGTTACTGACCCACAGAATCTGAGAACATAATAACATATTGTTTGTGTCACTGGATTTTGGGGTGGTTTTTAATGCAGCAATAAAAACCACAACCTGTTTCTGGTGGCATTTACTTCATTCTGAGAAAAGTCTGAAGGGAATTGAAGGGCTTATGGTGCTCATTACCCGTGGTTCTCTGCAGCTCACAAATGGACCCAGAATCCATGAGGGACAGAGAACAACCTGCCCTGCCACTTGTTTAATATCTACCTGCCCTCTGAAATTTCAGCTCTATGACAATAGGGATTCCCCACCCCCACCCCCACCCCGCATTTTTTCAGCTTAGAATAGTGCCTATCACATTATAGACCCTCATTAAATAAATATTTGCTGAATGAATAAAGCATTTGACCTCACCTTAGCATTAGTCCTACATTTCAGCTTCTGGCTGGACAGTACCACCTGGAGACCACCCTAACATGCTAGGATCTAGGATGAGGGCTCCAGGGTCCCTCCATACACAGTGGGATTGACTGGCTTAAGCCGGGTCTGAATATCAGCTCTGCTTCATTTCCCAAATAGAAAGGTTGACAAAACTCCCCAGCTCATGAGGTTGCCTTTAGCCTTGATCAGAGAGGACTGAAAATGACAGGGCAAGCTGAGCCCTAGGAACATGCCTGGCAGAAAACAAAGGCTCAAAAAGTACCAACCATTACTATTGCCATCACTAGCTGTCTTTTGTCTTAAAGAAAAAAAAATCCTTTACTTACTTTTGTTCATGTGGTCAAGAATCAAAAATGCAAGACAAGTTTGATAAGTGTCTTTTTTTTCTTTTTATTTCTTGCTTTGATAAATTAATGAGAACTTGACTTCTTTTTAGAGTGGGTTATATTTCACCTATGGAGAGCTATAATGCTTCTTTATAGCAAGGTAATAAATAGCGCTCTATTGATCAAAAAACCCCCCAAGAGTCACAAGCATTTACTCTTTGCTTACTCATCAGAAATGTCACTCCCTCCTTGCTGACAATAACAAAGAAAATTTATCACATATAAGGACAGACACAGTGCTAAGAGCTTTACATATATCACCTGACTTAATTTTTACAGTCCTCTCCCCCCACCAGAGAGGTAGATACTGTAGTATCATTGACATGTTCAAGAGGAAGAAATGATACTCGGGAAATGTATTAGTCATTTTTTCTGTTACGATAATAAGTATCTGAGATAACCAATGTTTAAAGAGAGAAGATTAATATTTTTTGTTGTTGTTGTTTATTTTTTTTCCTTTTTTTATTGGTTGTTCAAAACATTACAAAGATCTTGACATATCATATTTCATACATTAGATTCAAGTGGGTTATGAACTCCCATTTTTACCCCAAATACAGATTGCAGAATCACATCGGTAACACATCCACATTTTTACATAATGCCATATTAGTAACTGTTGTATTCTGCTGCCTTTCCTATCCTCTACTATCCCCCCTCCCCTCCCCTCACATCCTCTCTCTCTACCCCATCTACTGTAATTCATTTCTCTCATTGTTTTTTTCCCATTCCCCTCATAACCTCTTATATGTAATTTTGTATAACAATGAGGGTCTCCTTCCATTTCCATGCAATTTCCCTTTTCTCTCCCTTTCCCCTCCCACCTCATGTCTCTGTTTAATGTTAATCTTTTCCTCCTGCTCTTCCTCCCTGCTCTGTTCTTAGTTGCTCACATTATATCAAAGAAGACATTTGGCATTTGTTTTTTAGGAATTGGCTAGCTTCACTTAGCATAATCTGCTCTAACGCCATCCATTTCCCTGCAAATTCCATGATTTTGTCATTTTTTAGTGCAGAGTAATACTCCATTGTGTATAAATGCCACATTTTTTAAATACTTTCATTTATTGAAGGGCATCTGGGTTGGTTCCACAGTCTAGCTACTGTGAATTGTGCTGCTATGAACATCGATGTGGCAGTATCCCTGTAGTACACTAATTTAAGGTCTTCAGGGAATAGTCCGAGAAGGGCAATAGCTGGGTCAAATGGTGGTTCCATTCCCAGCTTTCCCAGGAATCTCCATACTGCTTTCCAAATTGGCTGCACCAATTTGCAGTCCCACCAGTAATGTACAAGAGTACCCTATTCCCCACATCCTCGCCAGCACCTGTTGTTGTTTGACTTCATAATGGCTGCCAATCTTACTGGAGTGAGATGGTATCTTAGGGTGGTTTTGATTTGCATTTCTTTGACTGCTAGAGATGGTGAGCATTTTTCCATGTACCTGTTGATTGATTGTATGTCCTCCTCTGAGAAGTGTCTGTTCAGGTCCTTGGCCCATTTGTTGATTGGGTTATTTGTTATCTTATTGTTTAATTTTTTGAGTTCTTTGTATACTCTGGATATTAGGGCTCTATCTAAAGTGTGAGGAGTAAAAAATTTGTTCCCAGGATGTAGGCTCCCTTTTTACCTCTCTTATTGTTTCTCTTGCTGAGAAAAAACTTTTAAGTTTAAGTAAGTCCCATTTGTTGATTCTTGTTATTAACTCTTGTGCTATGGGTGTCCTATTAAGGAATTTGGAGCCTGATCCCACAATATGTAGATTGGAGCCAACTTTTTCTTCTATCAGACGCAGAGTCTCTGATTTGATATCAAGCTCCTTGATCCATTTTGAGTTAACTTTTGTGCATGGCGAGAAAAGGGGATTCAGTTTCATTTTGTTGCATATGGATTTCCAGTTTTCCCAGCACTATTTGTTGAAGATGCTATCCTTCCTCCATTGCATGCTTTTAGCCCCTTTATCAAATATAAGATAGTTGTAACTTTGTGGATTAGTCTCTGTGTCCTCTATTCTGTACCATTGGTCCACCCACCTGTTTTGGTACTATTGCTGTTTTTGTTACTATTGCTCTGTAGTATAGTTTGAAATCTGGTATCGCTATGCCGCCGGATTCACACTTCCTGCTTAGAGTTGCTTTTGCTATTCTGGGTCTTTTATTTTTCCATATGAATTTCATGATTGCTTTATCTATTTCTACAAGAAATGCCATTGGGATTTTGATTGGCATTGCATTAAACCTATAGAGAACTTTTGGTAATATCGCCATTTTGATGATGTTAGTTCTGCCTATCCATGAACAGGGTATATTTTTCCATCTTCTAAGATCGTCTTCTATTTCTCTCTTTAGGGTTCTGTAGTTTTCATTGTATAAATCTTTCACCTCTTTTGTTAGGTTGATTCCCAAGTATTTTATTTTTTTTTGAGGATATTGTGAATGGGGTGTTTTTGCTCATTTTCGTTTCAGAAGTTTTGTCGCTGATATACAGAAATGCCTTTGACTTATGCGTGTTGATTTTATATCTGCCACTTTGCTGAATTCATTTATTAGTTCTAGTAGTTTCTTTGTAGACCCTTTTGGGTCTTCTAGATATAGAATCATGTGTACCACAAATAGTGATAATTTAAGTTCTTCTTTTCCTATTTTTATGCCTTTAATTTCTTTCGTCTGTCTAATTGCTCTGGCCAGTGTTTCAAGAACTATATTGAATAGAAGTAGTGATAGAGGGCATCCCTGTCTTGTTCCAGATTTTAGAGAGAATGCCTTCAATTTTTCTCCATTCAGAATGATGCTAGCCTGAGGCTTAGCATAGATAGCTTTTACAATGTTGGGGTAAGTTCCTGTTATCCCTAGTTTTTCTAATGTTTTGAACATAAAGGGATGCTGTACTTTGTCAAATGCTTTTTCTGCGTCTATTGAGATGATCATATCATATGGTTCTTATCTTTGAGTCTATTGATGTGGTGAATAACATTTATTGATTTCTGTATATTGAACCATCCTTGCATCCCAGATATGAATTCTACTTGATCATAGTGCATAATTTTTTTGATGTGTTTTTGTATCCGATTTGCCAGAATTTTATTGAGGATTTTTGCATCTAGGTTCATTAGAGATATTGGTCTGTAGTTTTCTTTCTTTGAGGTGTCTTTATCTGGTTTCGGAATCAGGGTGATGTTGGCCTCATAGAATGAATTTGGAAGAGCTCCCTCTTTTTCTATTTCCTGAAATAACTTGAAAAGTATTGGTATTAATTCTTCTTTAAAGGTTTTGTGAAACTCCGCTGTATACCCATCCAGTCCTGGGATTTTCTTGGTTGGTAGTCTTTTGATTGCTTCTTCTATTTCATCCATTGATATTGGTCTGTTCAAATTGTGTGTATCCTCCTGACTCAGTCTGGGCAAATCATATGACTTAAGAAATTTATTGATGTCTTCACTATCTTCTATTTTATTGGAATATAGATTTTCAAAATAATTTCTAATTGTCTTCTGTATTTCTGTAGCATCTGTTGTGATATTGCCTCTTTCATCCTGTATGTTAGTAATTTGAGTTCTCTCTCTTCTTCTCTTTGTTAGCATGGCTAAGGGTCTGTCGATCTTATTTATTTTTTCGAAGAACCAACTTTTAGTTTTGTCAATTTTTTCAATAGTTTCTTTTGTTTCAATTTCGTTGATTTCCACTCTGATTTTAATTACTTCTTGCCTTCTGCTACATTTGCTGTTGTTTTGCTCTTCCTTTTCTAGGGCTTTGAGATGAAGTGTGAGCTCATTTATTTGTTGGTTTTTTTCTTTTTTTGAGGAATGAACTCCAGGCGATGAATTTCCCTCTTAAAACTGCTTTCATTGTGTCCCATAGATTCCGATATGTTGTGTCTATATTTTCATTTATCTCTAAGAATTTTTTGATTTCCTCCTTTATGTCTTCTGTAACCCATTGAGCATTCAGTAACATATTGTTCATTTTCAATGTGATGTAGGATTTTTCCTTCCTTCTTTTATCATTGATTTCCAGTTTCAGTCCATTATGATCAGATAAAATGCATGGTATTATCTCCACCCCTTTATATTTACTGAGGGTTGCCCTATGGCATAATATATGGTCTATTTTTGAGAAGGATCCATGTGCTACTGAGAAAAAAGTATATTCACTTGATGATGGTTGATATATTCTATATATGTCAGTTAAGTCTAGGTTATTGATTGTGATATTGAGTTCTATAGTTTCTTTATTCAACTTTTGTTTGGAGGATCTGTCCAATGGTGAGAGAGGTGTGTTGAAGTCACCCATAATTATTGTGTTGTGGTCTATTTGATTCTTGAACTTGAGGAGAGTTTGTTTTATGAATGTCACAGCACCCTTATTTGGTGCATAAATATTGATAATTGTTATGTCTTGTTGGTGAATGTTTCCTTTTAACAGTATATAATGTCCTCCCTTATCCCTTTTGATTAACTTAGTCTGGAAGTCGATTTTATTCGATATGAGGATGGCCACCCCTGCTTGCTTATGAGGACCGTGTGCGTGGTATATTTTTTCCCAACCTTTCACCTTCAACCTGTGTATATCTTTTCCAATCAGTTGTGTCTCCTGGAGGCAGAATATTGTTGGATTTGTTTTTTTAATCCATATTACCAGCCTATGTCGCTTTATTGGAGAGTTTAAGCCATTAACGTTTAGAGTTACTATTGATATATGATTTGCATTTCCAGCCATGTTTGATGATTTATCTTTTTTTTTTTTTAAATTTAGTTTGTTTCTCCATGATTAGCTTTCCCCCCACCCTCTGTCTTTACTGAGATACTTCCCACTGTTGGTTTTGGTTATTGTTTTTCATTTCTTCCTTGTGTAGTGTTTTGCTCAAGATGCTTTGCAGTGCTGGTTTTCTGGCTGCAAATTCTTTTAACTTTTGTTTATCATGAAAGATTTTTATTTCGTTGTTGTACCTGAAGCTTAATTTTGCTGGATACAAAATTCTTGGTTGGCATCCATTGTCTTTCAGTGTTTGAAATACGTTGTTCCAGGATCTTCTCGCTTTCAGCGTCTGTGATGAAAAATCCGTTGTTAACCTTATTGGTTTACCCCTGAATGTAATCTACCGCCTTTCTCTTGTAGCTTTTAATATTTTCTCTTTGTTCTGTATATTGGATATCTTCATAACAATGTGTCTTGGTGTTGGTCTACTGTGATTTTGTATGCTCGGTGTCCTGTATGCATTGACAATTTGTATATCCGTTTCCTTTGTTATTTCTGGAAAGTTTTCTATAATTATTTCATTCAGCAGGTTGCTCATTCCCTTGGTTTGAACCTCTATACCTTCCTCTATCCCGATGACTCTTAAGTTTGGTTTTTTTATGTTATTCCATATCTCTTGGATTTTTTCTCATGATTTTTTACCAGCCTTTCTGAGTTGGCTATACTCTTTTCAAGATGATATATTTTGTCTTCATTATCTGATGTTCTGGCTTCTACTTGCTCCACTCTGTTAGTGATACTCTCATTTGAGGTTTTAATTTGGTTTATAGTTTCCTGCATTTCTAGAATTATTGTTTGATTTTTTTTATAATCTCTATCTCCTGATAAAGATGCTTATTTGCTTCTTTTATCTGCTTATATAATTCATTTTCAATGTGTTCTTTCACTGTTTGAATTTGCTGTCTCATATCCTCTTTAAGATTCCATTCCATCTGTCTAAGGTATTCCTTGAGTTCTTTATTTGGCCATTTTTCTGATGCCTCTAGGTCCTCCTGAATATTTAGGCTGTCCTGCATTGTTTGTACTCCTTTTCTTCCTTGCTTTTTCATGCTGCTCATGTTACTTCTTGTTCTGTTTGACTGCTGAGTCACTGTTTACTCCTATAAATTTATTTGATACTTGGGAGGAAAGGTATGAGAAGGGAAGGGAAGAAGTCACTAAAGAGAATGAGAGTAAGCAGGTAGAATTCAAGGAAGGGGGGATAAGGAAATTGAAAAGAAATGAAAATACAAAAGAAAAAAATAGAAAATAAAAAAAAGAAAAAAAATTTTTTAAAAATAATCAAAAAAATAAAAATTAAAAATAAAAGAATAATAAAATAAAAAAATGAAAATGAAAAAAAAAAACCCAAATAAAAAAATTTAATAAATGCAGTCTTAGAGTTTGATTAACTTCTCTTCCAGTAGGTGGAGCTGTGCCCACCGGGCCAAGCTTCTCCTCTCAATATGTGGGAACCAATCACTGTGCAGCAGCTCCTCCTTCCAGACTGGGCGGGTCTCCAATCCTGAGTGCCAAGGGCCTTCTCTTGTGTCTAGTCACTTCCCCACTTTTCCTCAAGCCAGGCCCCACAATACTGGCTACATGCCAGGTCTGCTGCTCCCAGGAGCCCTATCATCTTGAACGACTGGGCACATTCTCCCCGTTTGCCATTCCCTGAGAATCTAAGTTTGTGGAGCTTGGGACTGAGAACCCTCAGCGAATTTTGCTTGCCCTCCGGTAGCCATGCCCCAGGTAGCTGGTGCAAGAGACCTCAGTTGTCAGCACTGGTGGAAGCAGTAGCTGGGGGTTCCGCGCCGCGGGTCCCGCGCCACTCCTGATTCCCTCGGTCTGACAATCGTGCTCACGGGAGAGTTGGGAGGGGCCCTTATGGGAGAGCTGGGAAGGGCCCTTAAGGTTTCCCTGCTGTGTGGAGAGGGAGGGCTAGGGGGTTACACATCTGTGGCCGCTGGTTTCAATGAAGTTATCTCCTCCACCGCATTCTGGTGACGTCAGTTCTCTGCCATGGTGGTATCCCGTGCAAAGGCGACAGTTCGTTCCCTTTGTTCGTTTCCCTTTGGGGGTGTGCAGAATTTATTTACATGTCTACAGACAATGACCAATGCAACGGGTGGCTCCTGACTGGCTCTCCCAAGCTCCATCTCAATCCTGTGGCCACTGCCTATGAAGGCTCAGTTGGTGTTAACCTCCTCAGATTCAGAAGGGCCGACCAGTTGTTTCAGCGGGATCGTTTAGTGCTGAGTCACAGCGGTTTGTCTGTGAGACGCAGGCGAACGAGGGCTTGAATTCAGCCGATCCAGGCTCGGTGTGTGTTCTGAGAGGCGCAGACTGTTCGCCCCAGATCCACGTCAGCTCAGCATTGCCTAGTGATCCTGAGCAAACAGCATTTAGACGGTTTACGACTCCCTATGCCCGTGCAGCTGAGGAGGTCAGAGACATGATCTCTCCACGCCCGCCACCATGTTGGATCCGAGCTCGAGAGAAGATTAATTTTGATTCATCGTTTCAGAGGTTCCAGTCCATGCTCAATTGGCCTGTGGCAAGGAAACACATCATGGCCGGGAGCACACGGTGAAACAGAATGGCTCACCTCATGGCAGAAAGCAGAAGTGAGTAAAAGGAAGGGGCCAGGACCCCACAACCCCTCTAGGGGTCACACCTCCATGAAGACCTCTTACTAGGCCCCCTCTCTCAAAGCCTCCACCAGCTCCCACCAGTGTCATGCTGGGGATGAAGTCTTTAACACGGGGTCCTTTAGAGAGCACTTAGGTAATTTGAATAATTAATCAAAACCACACACTAGGATATGAACAGAGGAAGTACTTAGCTCTTAACCTTCAGGACCCAGTCTTCATGCCTCCCCATTTATATCCATTTTTTCTGTTTGCTCTACCAAACTCCAGTGATCCTCCTGAGCCAGGAGGGAGCCTGAGATGGTTCGGGTATCTTTGGCTTGGCCTGAATTACTCTCTGCTCACTGTTAATGATTTTCGGGCTGGCCAGAGTTCATTCCAAAGTCTAACCAGCCTTCTGGTATCCTCTTCAATCCTGGCCAGGAAGCAGAACACACAGCCCAACCTGGAACCCTAGCCTCATGCCTGCCCTGTGAGGTTCACTTGGCCTCCTACCAGCAGATTTTAGTAGAGCAAAGAGAGAGCCTTCCTCAGGAAACCCAGGGATCACAGATCTAAGCCTGACCTCTTTCCATGTGATATAGGATAATTTTTTTAAAAAAAGTAAATTATAGTTCTCATATAAAGTAAAATGAACACATGTTAAAGATTCTATTGGACTCACTAACTGAATGAGGCAATCAGCAACACGTAACTGGCTCAAAGGAGGAGCCAAAAGAACTACAAGTTTATGTGGAGTAAAAGAATGTTGAAATAATTTTATATGTGGGTTTGGAACTTGTTTTATTATTTGGGGGTGTGCAGAATTTATTTACATGTCTACAGACAAGAATTGTTTGTATGTATGTGGTGTCGCAGAAATCACTCAATCCCTAAGTCTACCTCTTATTATCATTGTGAGGATCCAAGTTTCTGGAACGTGGTGAGGATGGAATCTACCCCTTATTTGCTATTTACTCTGTGTGAGGCACAGTTCTCAATTAAACATATTCAACTCTATTGCCATCTCTATGGTTTAAGTGTGGACACTGAGGCCTAGGGTGGTTAGGGCACTGAACCAGGGTCAAGCTATTGGAGCTGGGACTTAACATTGGGCAGTCAGATCCCAGTGTCATATGTTGAGAGCCACAGCCGAAGGGGCCCCAGCAAACTTTCAGACTGCCAGTTGATGATTGGCTCACAGAGGCCCCAGCAACATCTAGCTGATTGGCTCCTCTGTGGTGATGCTCACTGGGCTGTTTCCCTGCCCTTTCAGGCCACGGAGCTGCTCATTGGGGGACTTTTTTGGCTCCGCCCACACGACCCAGCCAATTGGCCTCAAGAGCAGGAGGATTGGGGGAGGTGGAGAGGGTGGTTGAGGGAGTGGCTTGTGGGAAGCCGGTGGTGGCAGTTGGGCTCTGAGGGTTTTTTCCTGAGGAGCTGTTTTGTTTGGCGTGTGTGGTTCTAAAAATAAAGTTAGTTTCTTTTGACAAGTGGCTCCTGAATTGTGCCCAGCCAGACTGCGGCAGTCATACTCAACCAGCACCTGTGAAGTGTTGCTTGTACTGCTTAGTTTCCTTAGTGCAACCAAGTCTTGCATTGTGGGCTGACTGACCACTGTAAGAAGCCAGCTACTGTGTTTGTGGTCACACCTCGTTCCCTGGTCACTCACTACCCATTCTGCACTGGGTTGTGGCAAGGGCACGTGACCCACTGCTCTCACTGAGTCTTGGTGTGTCAAGGCCCCAAGGTCTGCTTGTTTCCCTTGTGTTTTTGTCTGGTTTTACTCTCTATTGAAATCTACTCACAGCTCAGTAAAATTTCACCAAGTGACTATATACACATGGAAGCAACACTCAACTCAAAGAAACAGGTCATGACCAGCATGCCAGAAACCAGTGGCCCCTTCCAGCCACTACCTCCCCAGGGGTAAACCGCTACCCTGATGTTATGTTTGGATACAAGAGATCTCCCCCAAAATCTCATGTGTGAGATAATGCAGGAATGTTCAGAACTGAAATTATGACTAGATTATGAAAGCTGTAACCTAATCAGTATATTTAGCTGTAACCTAATCATTTGATTAATGGGTTAATAGTTTGAAATGACTGTTCTACTGGACAGTAACTGTAGGCAGGTATGGTGCAGCTGGAGGAGGTGGATCACTGGGGGTGTCCCCTTGGGGAGTATATATATATTGCCCCTGGATCCTCCTTCTCTCTTTCTGCTGTTGGCTGCCATGAACTGAGAAGCTTCCCTCTGCCATACTCTTCTGCATGATGTTCTGCCTCACCTTAGGCCTAGAGCTACAGAGTTGGTTGACCATGGATTGAACCTCTGAAACTGTGAGCCCAAATAACCTTTTTCTCCTCCCAGTTGTTCTTGTCAGGTATCTTGATCACAGCAATGAAAAGCTGACTAACACACCTGGCCTCTAGCAGCAGAGAGTGGTTTGGCTGTTTATGATCTCCTGGAAAGGCAACCACACAGTCTCTATTTGGATGTGTACGTAGCTGTATGTGGCTTCTTTTATTCAAAGTTCTGTTTGTGAGATTAATTCACATGTTGTATGAATGTACAATTTATTTATCCGTTTTACAATTGACAGACATTTACAAAGTTTCCAGTTTATGATTCCAGCACATACCTCTTAGCCAGAGTGGTCCATATTTGTGTGGGATCTGCTTAATTTTTAAAAGAAAAAGTGTTGAGTTGTCTGGCCAAGACATTTTCTTGACCCAGACTTAACAGATGGGTCAGCCTGTTTTTTCCTTTGCCACAATCAGCTGTTTTTCTTTTGTACTTTTCCTTCCTCTGCGTCAAGTGTGCCAGGCCATCTGCACGTCTCTTTGACATGTGCTGAGCAGGGCCAAATAGCTGTTGTTTTTCTAACATATGCATGAGACTGGCTTCTTATATACACATTCTGGCCCAGACTGGCTCTTGGATGAGGGGGACATAAGCATCAGCTTCCCAAGGCTGGCCCCCAGTCATAGGGGAACTTGGAAGTTCAGCTGCCTCAGCAGCTGACCCCATCACTTTTCCCCCTTGGGACATTCAGTTGATAGTGTTTTTCCACTCCAGAGGCAATGATTTCTGCTCCCTGATCCTTTCTGTCCCTCTGTGGAAAACCTGTTGCTATTTGCCTTTCCTTCCCGTGATCTGCTCCTGCAATGAATTCAAAGCAACTTCTTTCCTAACCTGTGCTTTTCAGCTCTCACTTCTGCCACCCCCTCCTCTTTTTTGCCTTCATAGTAGGTCAACTTTTGGCAGGGTCTTTATTTTCACCACTTGCTTCATTCTCAGAACCCTCCATCCTGTCTTTCTCAAAAGCATTTTGATTATTGCTGTTTCTGCTTCCCCTCAGGCCCCATTAGTCACTTCCTTACCTGTAAAAAATTATTTTGGGGGATTGGCAGCCCTCCTGTCCCCAGAGTGCTCCACTCTGACTTCCTATTAGTTAGGCAGCAAGCCCAGACCTCTGGATGGAGCAGGTTGGGTTAAAGATTTGTATAGTGACTTAGTAAAATATAAGCATAGATAGAATATGAGAACCAAACAAAAAGAAGAATGCAAACATGGTGGTCATAGGATCAAAACAGTAAAAACTGGCCTGTAGATTGGATGCTGAGCTTTCTCATAACAAGGACAATAAAATAAATGAGATTATAGTGTTACTGTTGTTAAGATAACACATAAGAGAAAAAAAATAAGAACTATAATATTTTGGGGGGTGAAAATATTGAACCCAGGGGCACTTGGCCACTGAGCCACAACCTCAGCCCTATTTTGTATTTTATTTAGAGACAAGGTCTCACTGAGTAGAACTGCAATATTTTTGAAAGAGTGTCTCATTCATTTTTCTGTCGCCGAAACACCTGGTTTAGGTTCTTGTGCATATTAGGTGCTTGATACATATTTATTTAGGCTAAGTTAACCAAGTAAAAATCTCTATTATTGCTGGCTAGTATGTATTGAGTACTTATTATGTGGCAGCTAATTTTCAATTAGTTTAACTCAACAACCCCAGTAGGTGAACACTCTGGTTGCCCCAATTTTAAATGTTGAAACCAAAGCATAGAGTGTAACTTTCCCAAGGTCACAGCTCTTTAATGGCCAGGTTATAACTTAGATTCTAGTACCCTGATTGGAGCCAGCCACTGAAGATTTTAAATGATAGAGTAAATGGGTGTTTGGGGTATTTTCATTTTATCAGACAGTAATACCAGCCACACTGGCTTCTCACAATACTAGCCCCAGGCCGGCAGCCCAGTTTAGATAGAGCCTCTGCAGGAAACCAAGGCAGGATGAGCTCCCCTCTGCTGGGAGCTGCCCGACTTGGAAACTGAAAAATCTTTTCCATGTCTTCCTCCTGCAGGCCGATGTGAGCATAGCAAGGCTCTCTTCCAGGTCCTTGGAAGAGCATCTCTATGAGAGTGCAGCTTGGGTGGCCGCCTGGCCTCTCTGTCATTGTAGAGCAGTGGTGTATAAATTGTGACCTATTCTACAATTGGTTTCTCTCCTGGCAAATCTGGCTGTGTAGTCACTCAGTACAGGGTAGAGGCAAAGTGGGGGCTAATGGTCATTTTTTTTAAAGGAATTGGGATAAGATTTAGGACTTGGGTTCCAGTCCCAGCAGGGTCATGGGTCTGAGTGGCAGGCATCTTTCTTGCACCTGTTTCCTCATTTGCAAAATGAGGGGTTAGACTATACCATTCTAATGGCCCTATGGGTGGCTCTAAACCCCCACCTGTAAATCCTTTAACTCTTTTCTTCAGTCAGGTCTCCTCATTGGACCTTACCTTCTCACCCCAGGTCTCCTCCTTAGTCCCCATCCCCAGAACATGACCAGACTGGCCAGTATGTCCCCATGGACAGAGATTTTTTTTTAGGTGTTGATAGACCTTTATTTTGGTCAATTATTTATATGTGGGTCTGAAAACTGAACCCAGTGCCTCACACATGCTAGGCAAGCACTCTACCGCTGAGCCACAGCCCAGCTCTTGGAGAGAGCTTTTGCACCAGGTGCTGCCCATTCCTCTCAGAGCCAAACCACCTTAGAATAAGGCCCCAGACTCCCATTATCTAAGAATGGGAAAGTTGTGGTTCAGAAAGTAAACTGGGCTGCACTTCCTGGCATTGGCACCAGCCTTCCACTGACATCCTGGTAAGAGCAAACCCAAGATTCAGAAAGAGAAGAAACAGAAACCCACAACTTATATGATAACTTGTTGGGCACTGAAGATGGAATCTGATGTAATAATGAACCTTTGCATAATGTGATAATTTAAAAGGTATTCTGTGAGTCTTAAAGCAACTCTTTAAGGAAACCTTTTCTCTCACCTACATTTGTATAAAGGAATTGAGGTCCAAGAGCTATGAACGAGGTCCATGGTCCTACTACACATGGTTGGGCTGGGACCCAGGGCCAGGTTGATTACCCCATCCCCAGGGTTTGTCCCAGTGGAAACTCAAGGGTCCAGAAGTGCCCAGACACTGGAGGTTGAGAGCAAGGTGATCTCAATGAAGGTGGACTTAGCTCTTCTTCCTAATGGGAGCACCTGGATATTACCTACTCTCCTTCTAGAACAATTCTGCACCTGGATTATTATGGATTTCTATGTGTCCCCTACTTGGGCCTCCTGATTTGGATCCTAATCTAAGATGGGCCTGATCTGTACCTGTGCAGGGTGTATTTAGAGTTAGGCTCTGGATGAATCTCATCCTCCTTAACCTCAGTTTCCCTCTCTGTAAGATGAGGATGTTAACACCTATCACCTAGATATAGTGACAGAGAAAAACAACATGTTTGGAAAAAGCTTTTTACAATGTACAGAACCACCAAGTATTAGAACTTGGAGATGGAGGGATAGAGAAATTTACCTGTCAGTTTCTTCCTGACTCCTGTCTTACCCATGCAGGTTGGGTGAATGATCTCCCAGCAGCTGCTAGGGAAGCAGGCTCTCTTCCTGAGCACAGGATTCTCAGAAGCTGTGAGAAGGGTGGAATATGGGGGCAGATCTACTGAGGCTTCAGTAATGGCATTCATGATGGAGCATGAGCTAGAATCAGGCCTTCAGTCCAGGGGAAGCTGAGCCAGCCCTAGGGATCAAGACTTAAGAGCACCATGGCTGCCAGCAGTTTTCACTGAGCAAATGGCTGAGGTCCCAAGGAAAGCTGGGGACAAGAGAGTCTGTGGAGGCCCCTAAAGTTGTTGTCATCCAGTAATGGATGCCTGTGGAGCCTAGAGATTCCCAAGAGAAATATGGGGCTAAAGTTTCTGAACCATCAGGGATGGGAATTAGAACCAGCCAGATATGGCTATTGCTGTTAACATGACCTCATGTTCAACCCTAGTATTATCTGGAGAAAAAAAGAGTTTGCAAAGAATTTTTATTATTTACTTTGGACTGCACACAGTGTACATATCTATTTAGCTCTAGTAGAGTCTAAGACAAGGTTTTTGTGGTAAAGAACAAATTATTTCTGTTCATTTCCAACCCATCATGGATTGAGACTTTTAAAAAAATACAATACAAATAAATCACTAGAAAATGAAATTTAAAACAAACAAATCCAAACCACCAAACAAGTCTTAACTAAGTTCTGATCTTGTGCTTGAATGAGGTGGTCGTGTCTAATTGTCACATGTTGCTAAATGCCACCTCCACATCTGTGTCCATCTCATCAGGAACCCCAGTTTTCAGACCAGCCTCAGACTGTGCACACACTTTGAGAAGCAGTAGCTGCTCTTAATTATGGATTCTCTGGAGAAGAAATAAATCTTCACAACTACAACAGAGATAGTAATTTGTAACATATGGATAGTTTCCTCGAGGAGGGAAAGAGGAAAATCTGTAGCACTTTATTTATCAACACCACACTTGCCAAATGATACATTCACATTAAAGATACGTCATTGTCCACAATGACCATGATGTGCTGAGGGACAGTACTGGGTTTCTCAGCATCCCTGGAGAGATTGTCCTCCTCCCTTAAACTTGAACAGGTTCAAGTAATCAGATAATAAAAACTACAGGGACAATAGCATATTACTCCATTTATATGCAACTTTACCCAAGTTGCATTACTGAGAAAAATGGCAACAAACAGGGCTTGACTTTTGGGGGACAGGGCAAGAATGGACAGTGGGCAGCTCATCACCTTTCCTTTGTTTTCTGTTTATTTTCAGCATTCAATCCTAACTGCATTTCATATTTTGGCTTTGACTTTGGACTTTGGCTACAAAGCAAATGGCATTTTATTTGATTAAAAAATAAGAATTTCTTTTATCTCAAGTATTAGGTACATTAGCAATCTCGTTTTAAAATTGTCCTCAGGTTAGGAAATACCATGACGCTCTAAAGGAGTAGTCAGTACACAGGGGCCTGAGTGAGGTGTCATTTTAAAGGAAGGTGCCTGTCTGATCAGCTGACATTCTAAAATCTCTACAGTCAGTTGAGGGGTCACACTGTTATTCTAATCATTCTGCCACTGCTCAGAACATTTTTAGAATGCCTTTTTTTTTTTTTTTTTGGCATTGCCTTCAGAGAACAGTTTTGAAGAGAAATGATAAGAAATGATGTTGACTGTGAATGACAAATGCCACTGGCCTAAAAGGCTCCTGCCTAAGTGTCCCTAACTTCCTGCTCACTTCAAACACACTTTATGGTAATTCGATACAGTCACATCATTCAAACACATTTTAAACTCCTAGTGCCTTTGATGGCACATTTAAAGCAAAGACCCCAAACCCCACTGAAGATTTAAATACCACATAGTTACAATGAAATTAAGAGTTGTCACAATGCAATCACCACTACAAAGGATGAGGTTGTCTTGGAGGATTTGTAAAATCACATACAGTTGGGACTCTATTCACTCAGTCATCTGGGCCACAGTTTGAAAAAAATTCTTGCTGCCCTGACCCCTCACATTGGTGAAGGCCAATGTCCCTACATGTCCCCTGGGTGTCCTCTGCCCTGTATTCCTGCCTCTTTTGCTTAGGAGTTACAACTCCTAACACGACACTGCATAACACCTAATACTTGCTCAGTATTTTGTCTGGTAAAATCACTGAAATCATGTGTATAGAGGTCCATTTCACAAGCTGGTCACCCACAGTATAAATGTGACTGCCAAGCAGAAGGGGCTTATGAGGCAGTGGCTGCAGCACAGGAATGGAGCAGTCTGTTCCCAGCAATCTGTGGACACAGCCTTAGATGCCCTCCTTAGCACACTGTGAAGGGCACAGTTCTCTTCATTTCAAAGCACCCAAATCATAGATACTGGCCAAGTGTCCAAAGAAAAACCACAGGAGAGATATCTAGGGACATGACCAGCACCCTCAGAAGGAAGCAATCAGCTGACCTGAAGAAATAGAAGTCCTGGTTGCACTATAATGAGAACCCCAAAATTCTTTTATATTAATAAGTTTTATTGTTTATAGTGTCCAGTAACTTTAGATTCTTGGAAATAATTAAAATAGAAGATTCTAGAAATGTATAAAGTAATAGAATCGTAGGAAATTCCTATGTCAATTCAGGCATAGGTAGAACAACCAGTAGAAACTATGTGAAGCAAATATTTGGGGGAAATATAAATGCATTTGTTTCAAAATCTGAGATCTCTGAGGATACCTGGATAATGCCCTAAATTTATTTACTATTATAAATAGATAATGCCATTTTTCTGTCATTGATTATGCTGGAACACCCTTAAAGTTTAGGTTCTAACTTCTACACGTCTGTCATGCAGAAGACCCATTGTTCTAGAAGTCCTGGCCATCATTCCAAGTCTCAGGCACACAGTGCTCCAGAGCATCCCCAGGGTTAATATACTTAAGCACTTCCTTGTCCCTTCTCCAATCCATCATGTGACCCATTCTTCCTCCATCACTTCCCCTTATACAATGTGTTCTCCAGGTTCACCATCCCAACACTCCAGCTTTATTAAGTTAGTTTCCCTCCTCTAATGGCCATTCCATAGCTGCTGCCCCATCTAAGTCATGGGAAGAACCCAATCTGCAGGAGAGATGAGAGACAACTGAGGCACTGATCACAGATCCAGGACCTGGTGGCAGAGGGGGTGACCCAGTGAGTAGAGGTACCAGCGACATGGAATCTGAGTTGGCCACTTGGAACAAGGTCCTCCTTTCACTTTGTAACCTGCTGGTTGCTCTGTACTGTGCTTGCCAGGGCCTGTATATTTGCAGTTCATCTGGGTTTGTGGCAAAGTTCAGGGCCCCTTTCCTAACCCATCTGTCAATCACAGGAGAACATCCTCAACTGTTTGCTCCACTTTCTCTGTATAGATGAAGTCTCCATATTATGCACTGAAAAAGTATTATGAATTATTTAAGACCAATACATAAAAGGTTTTAGCCACATGGATGACATGATTACTTTGCTAATGTATTTTATTTTCCATGAAAATTATACATGTTTATATGATTTTCAAGCCCGAGTTGAATCTCCAGGACCAGTTGGTTGGATGAATGAGACAGAGAGAGGTCACATTGTCAGTCTGAGGAATTCAGCTAAGGAGAGTGCTAACTGGCTGTAAGGGAGGTTTCAGCACCAGCTTCTCCTGGCACTGTCCAGCTGCTCGGTGTGGCTACCTGTTTATCCTGAGGAGTGGGATGCATAAGGATAAGGAAAGGGAATGAGTAAGAAAGATAAAGATGGGAGGGCCCCTGGGACAGGCAAAGCAACCCTTCAAAGAAGACACTTTCCTCTGTCTGCCTTCTATTTTGCCTCATGATCTGATGTTTCATTCTCTTTTCTTCTCATTGCTTTCTGTAATATCTTTTCAACAGCCATGGAAAGATGCCACTTTTGAAGAATGTGTGTGGGAGTTAATCTCCTCCTCACTTCTCACCCCTCTCTGTGTGTTGGGGTAACCCTGAGATCAGAGGGCAGGAAACCTTAAGTGTGAAAGTGGAGAGCAAGAATCTACAAAAGGAGTAAGGTACAGGGGAACCAGAGCACCCACCCATCAGAGCTCTGCTGAATGTCAGAGATTTAAAGCCCATGCTGGTAGAGACTAATGTTTAAATCTGACAGGTCAACCAGAGGGAAAGTCTGGTTTTTTGCTTCATTTGAATTCCATAGGCCAGATACAAATTTTGAGAGAATTCCCCATCTGACTCCTCTGCCTAGAAGAACAAGCCTAGACACAGAATTGAGGTGGGGGGATTAATCCAATTGAAGATTATAAATTGGTTCTCAACCATCTCACACCCATCAGAATAGCTACTATCAAAACAAACAGAAAATGACAAGTGTTGGAGAGATGTGGAGCAATTGGAAGCCTGCGCTCTATTGGAGGGAATGTAAATTGGTTCAGCCATTTTCAAAAACTAGAATTCAAATCCCATTTCTGGGTGTATGACTAAAAGAATTGAAAGCAAGACCTTGAATAGGTAGTTGTATATGCCCCATGTTCATGGGGGCATTATTTACAATGACCAAAAGGTAAAAGCGATCTAAATGCCCATGGCTGGATTGGGGTCTGCAAAGTTGGGTTTGAGTCTCTTCTATTGAGCCCCCTGGCCTCCACTCCCATCCCACAAGAACTATTATCCATACAGCAGCCAGCCATATTGAACAGAACACAAGCCAAGCCAGGTCCTCCTCCGGCTCAAACCCTCTAATGACTTTCAATTGCGCTTAATTTGCACATGTATTAGCGGTGTGCTGGGAAATATTTAACAACTGGCTATCCTGGTGGGCAATCTAGAAGAAAGGAAAAGAGCCTGAATTTGTAATAATTGCCAATTTTCATGGTATAAATACTTCTACAAACTGCCCACTTGACATTAACCATTTCACAGAACTCCTGAAATTTACCAAGTGGCTCTTGAGAGTTAGAATGACCTAGACCCAGTATATCCCTCCTACTTAAAATTCAGCTTCTTTCTATGTCCCTTGAGGCCCAGAGAGGTCTTCCCATCTTCCCAATGTCACCTTGTTTTATGTTCCCTTTGATAATGTCACTGCAGTCACACTGTGTATATAATCAGAGACTCATGACTGGTCCCGTGTGAGGACCTCTCATTTGCTGTTCCCCCTACCTGGAACTTTGTTCTCCAGGTTTTGACTGGTTGATTATTCTTTGCCCTTTTGGCTTTAACTTCACTATTTCAGAGAAACCATGCTTGGGCATCCAATTCTGAAATAAGGGCCCTCCCACATTACTATCTCATCATTCCCTTTATTTCCTTCATAGCCCTTACATTACCTAAAATAATCTTGTTTATTATTTGTTACCTTACTTATTTTGTTTTGACATGTAAGGTGCAAAGGAACAGGAAGTTAGAGCAGGGCCTGCTGTGTAATATGTGTTCAATAAATGTTTGTTGGAGAAATAAGTGATTAATAGGACAAGAATAAATTGCTTCTGTTGTAAGTTGGAGGTTGTTTAAGCATAGGAAGAAGTGCCACACTATTCTGGAGATTTACAAAATTGGTTTTAGATTTTTTGTTAAGCTAACATAGTTTTATTTTGATGTGGCAATATGTATATATAGACCTCTTAAGGGACAGTATTTTCTTCAAAATGAACAATTTGAAAGACCTCTGAGTCAGGAGGAGGGAGGAGGAAGAAGAAAAAGAAAAGATTCTCATTTTCCTAAGGGCCACCAGAGCAGAAAGGACATTCAGCACCTTTGCTGTCCTGATATGCTGGATTCTTAATGATTTATAGTAATTCTTTGTCACTTGCCTCAAGGACCATGCACAAAGACGCCCGGGCCATTCCTGCATTGTCATGGGTAGAATTTCTCCAGAGTGAGAGTTCATTTCTCTTTGCCTGCTTGCTAGACCTGCATGAGTGGTAAAAGTAGTGGCTGCATTTTGGGAAGGTGATAAACATGCCAGAGGGTTGCTCTTGCCCAAATAGAGTGCGAATCTTAGCAGTGAAGGAGATACTATTGAGATCTTAGTGATTCAATTAGTCTGGATATGAAACCACTAAGAAAAAGAGATTATTTCCAAATACATTGGTTTACTCAGAAGTCCAAGTAGGGAATAAGATAATTATTTGTGAGCCAAATGTGTTCCACAAACATCCTCATTCCCCCTGTGGCAATGTTAGGGCCACATGCAGACATATTAGTGTTTGGGGGGTTGGAGTGTTCCAGTTCATTTACAATGGATGCTCAAATCATCTTTTCAGAGACCAAATTGCATGTTTGACCTGAAAGTGAGAGTGTCATATGCATTAAATTACTATCAGGGCTTAAACACAAAGGGGGAAAATTGGTGTTATAAAGCACATTAGTAACTTAATGGAAGTGTTGGACATTACTATAAAGCTCCTCTGGCCTAATGCATACTTACAAATGGCTCTACTTAGGCTTGAATTGGTGAAGGGCAAACAAATAATCATCAGGATATGTACAATGATGCAGAGAAGTCAAGCTGGGTGAAATCAAATAGCTCCCAGATGTGCATCCCCAGGATCTGGCATTTACTGTGTGTCTTTGGACAAAGTATTCAACCTCTTTGTGCATCAGTTTCTGCTTCAGTGAAATGGGGACTTTTCTTCCTTCCTCACTGGGTGTGTGAGTGGGTGGGTAGAGGGTACACATAGAATACTCCATGTGAAGGGGTTGATGTTAGAAACTGTGAGCCACAGGCCCAATGCAGGTCAAGGATGGGTATGCTTTGGCAGGCACTGTGTTTTAGGAACATTGAATTTGTTTACTCTCAGCATTCTCTTTCCCACACAGGTTATTCTTAGAGCTGCCCGATCATCTGACATGTTACCTGCCTACCTCCTATGGACATTCTGGATTTAGGAACACCTATGGCTGAAACACTGTATAGGTAGGACCAATTTCACATGTGGGTGAAGTGGCTTTTAGGGGTATCTGGAAGGGACCCCTCCTCCCCCTCCTCTTTTCCTTCCACCAGCCGTGCCTGCTGATGCCTATAATTCTCTTGTGCAATTCTCTAGGGGGAAAAGCACCTCTATGAAAGGGAAGATAACATTTTGAGGCTTAGCTTTGCTTTATAATTTAGGTAGATAACTTTAGCAGGCTAAAACAATGTTGAGAGTGTTTTTTTTTAATTTTTATTTTTCTGTAGTTGTAGATGGACAGAATGTCTTTGTTTACTTTTATGCGGTTCTAAGGATCGAACCCAGTGCCTCACACGCGCTAGGCAAGTGCTCTGCCACTGAGCTACAGACCCAGCCCCAAGAACAGTTTTTGATAATGGAACTGGAGACATTGGACACATGTGTTGGATTGTGTGGGTAGGAGAGGGAAACTACCAAGCAGGTAGGCCTTGGCTACATTTTACAGGAGAATAAAAATAGATGGAGGATTTCCTTATCTGTAAAATGGGGATAATACTTACTTCATCATATTGTTGGGAGAATTAAATAATTGTATAACTGATAAGTATCATAAATTCTGTTCAACTCATTATCAAGTTTAATTTAGCAAGCATTTCTAGAAGTGGAAGTCAGAGAGTCAGCCCCAGAGCCCAATTGACACTGGAGACAGAAAGGTCCAGTAAGCATTCTTTCAGTGGGTCAATGCTACACACTCATGTAGAATATTTGCAACTTGAACAGAGAAAAGTGCTGCTTAGAAATAAAAATAACAGTTTTCAACTGGCATTTCTCAATAATGAGAGGGCTTTCTGAATTTGATTATTTTCTACTTGGGTGAGATAAAAGTGTGATCTCAATGAAGGCACTGGAGTGAGAGTGTCTGGCACACCTGAGAGCATATGAAGGTACTATTGTCCTTAACATTTGACAGTCATAGAGCCCTTATATGCATGCATTTCACTGGCAATTTACACATTCTAGTTCTTCAGAACTGATGAAAACAGAATTGACAACACATTAAAGAGTGACAATTAAGTACTTAACAATGAGGCAAAGTCTGAAGAGATGGCAGGACTCTCAAATATATGTCCATCAACCTACTGAAAAGCCAATGGTATTCCAAGTTTCTTAGGCTAACCCTGTGCAAACAGATGGGGTTTTTCTACACAGGCTAAGTGTGTGTGTTGGGGGGGAGTTCAACAATTACCCAGATGTTTTGATTCTAGGAGAGCTTGCTTTGATCATTCAAACCATGTTTCTCAGCCCCCAACTTCCAGATTCTCCCCAACATATTTTCTGCTGCATTATCTATATACAAGTATTTCAACCTCTCATTTCACTGTATGGATATAGGCCTTGGCTACATTTATACATATAAATACACAAGTGTTTGGGAAGTTCTGGATGAGTGAGGGAAATGGATCCAGCCTCTTCCTCTACCACACAACTCTAACCAGAGGCAGTGTGAACAGCATGTCCATAATCATCCGGTGAATTAACATCAATACATTAAATCTCAAATTCTGGTTTATTCTCAGGGGTTTAAATTATTTGGAGGATTGTCTAGATCTAACCACAGACATGCTCGAGTACCCAGGCATATTCCAGGTATCTTTAGACCATAGAGAGAATCCAAATAATTCCAAGCTCAAGTATTTCCTTCTCCACTAATGCACATCCTTGATTGTTAGAATACTTGCCTCTTCTTAGCTTGTTTTCTGGGTCAATTGAAAGTATCTATGGGCAAGAGTGTCTCTTTGAAACTCATCTTGACAGCAAATATGGAGAGACTAGGGTGATGAGGATGGGGACAGATGATAAGAGAAAGAAAACAGCTCTTTCTCTCAAGGAGCTTATACTCAGTTTCTACTCAGCTGCCTTGTTGTTAAACAGTAGGCTGTGAGAGATGCTCAGATGGGATGTGA
This sequence comes from Callospermophilus lateralis, assembly GCF_048772815.1. NCBI lineage: Eukaryota > Metazoa > Chordata > Mammalia > Rodentia > Sciuridae > Callospermophilus > Callospermophilus lateralis. The sequence goes on from NC_135307.1 coordinate 96,575,805, forward strand.
TGGCTGTTGATGCAGTAGACATATTAACATATTTGTAAATGAGCTTAATTTCTCAGTTTTTTAGTAACATCCAATAAATACACTCGAAGTGACTATAAACACAAGTAAAGTGGTATTTGGAAAATTGACCCATTTATTTGATTCCTTATACAGAACAAATTCCAGGTGTACATTTTATCCATGGCTACATACAATGATTCAATAAACTAGATAACTGTTAAATTTCTAAGGTAACTATTAAATTTGAGGTAGGATTTTTTAAAAAATGCTTTGCAGGGGTTCTACATCAACCATGTTCCTTACTGATTGTTGCCCTTGGATTTGGGGGCATGGAAGGAAAGGGAGGGAGACAATGTGAAAGGAATGAGGTGACAGGAGCACTCCTTAGAAGTCAGAAACCACTGGGCTGTAGTATTAGATACAGATTCAGAGGGCTTTCTCACTCCTAAATGACTGATGCTGTGGTAAGGGCTATGCGACTGTTTAAAGTCATCTCTTGTTAGCCATGCTATTTTGGAGCTGAGCAACAATGCAAACATGAAAAAGGGATTTTTATTTGAATTTGGAATACATCATGTAATTTCTACCCTTTATCCCCTACCCCCTGATATCAGATGTAGAGTCCTAGTTATATTTTACCCAGGCTATTACTAAGTTAGCTTATATTACCTGAATCTATACCTACTATAGCAGAGGTATTTGAGACATGAATGGAGAGACTGGGAAAGGATATTCTTTGATTCAACTTTTGCCACAGACAGATCACATGTGGATACATAATAGGTAACTAGGCCTAACTCATGAGAAAAGTCAAATGCTGAAATTGTCTAAGTATTTCTTCAAAGTGTCTGAATGTTGCTGTTCTATCATCACAAAAGAAAAAAAGAAAAAAGAAAAAGAAAAGAAAAAAGAAAGCTGTTTTATTCACACTAGCAGATGTGTTTGGCCCTAGGTACTCAGACTTGGCCTGGATTTTCTAATCAATTCCAGTGCTTCTGCCCAGACATTAAAATGCCCTGGGGCAGGGCAGTGGAGATCCTGTAGGAAACCAGATGTAGGTGTAGTGGATTACTTATCTTTTCCAAAGCATATTTTGTGGAATTGGTCCTTTTGGACTGTAGTTTCTCCACTGACTACTTTCCCCATGGCCTCTTTTCTCTTGCATCCTGGTTCTCTAGCTTGGATGAGGGTAGATGTCCCGTAGCTCCCATCTTTCTGAAGGCCCATAGGAGGTATGCCTTGGGCCCAAATGTTCACTGTGAGGATGATATTACCTGGCAAGGTGAATGGTTCCCATGTGAGCTACTGATGAGAAATGCTCCAGAGTAGTCACTGAACAACCTTCTTTAGTATTTGATGCACTTGTCTGAATTTCTTGGGGTAAAAATCATTTCTAGCAGGTCGCTTGTTTCATCTGGGTGCAAGGACAAGTCATTTCTCTTCTGTATGTTTTCAACACACTTTCCTTGCAATGTCTTCACATGGAATCGCCTCAGAAGTGTAACCAGGACAACTTTCATCATCACCATGGCAATGTACTTTCCTGCACAGCTGCGGGGCCCAAAGCCAAATGGCTGAAAATACCTGTAAGGAACCTATGAAAATGATCAGACCATTAGCCAGAGTGTTCAAGGCCAGAGTCATACAATACAGTCTCTGATTTCACTCTGAAAACACTGGTCAGTCAGAACACTCTGTTTTGGGGTCTCAGCCATACTGCTTATTCACTGACTTGAAGGACTGAATAAATAAACCCCTTTCTGATCTATTGTGATTCACCTTTTGTGCAGACTCATCCTCAGTCTCCACTTTTGCCATTCATGTAAATGAGCTGGAGTAAAGCAAAGCAAATCAACTTTTTACAGGCAATGCTGGGATACTCAACTAGCTCTGGAGAGTACCCACAGCTCTCCTGCTGCTTTGCAAGTCTTCAACGCAAAGACTGTTTCTGTGTGATGCCATATAAGCCTGATAAAAAGGGGCAAATGCAGACAAAACATGCCAGTACTACGCATCTGTTTTTAGTTATGAAGAAAATTAATGAGGACCATGTCCGTCTGTCTTGTTCGCATCTGAATTTACATAGTGCCTGGCACATAGATGTTCAATACATTTTTTTTTTTACTAATTGACTGATTTAAGTGATATTATCTAGATTGCCTATATAGAAACAGGATAAATTAAAGTACTGAATTAACTTTATGTTTCTACAATATATGCAAGTGGGAAAAGAGAGCACTGAATTATCTGGATAATTCAGGCTTAAAAATACTGTTGTGGCTGAAGTTGTCGCTCAGTGGTAGAGCAATTGCCTGGCATGCATGAGGTCTTGGGCTTAATCCTCAGTGCCACGTATAAATAAATTAATAAAATAAAAGATCCATTGACAACTAAAAAATTTTTTAAAAATAAAAAAAAAATACTGTTGCCTAAAATTTGACAGAATGGAGGCAGAATCTCCAATATAAATCAAGTATAGAAAAAGCAGAATCTCTTCCACTCTATTGAGTCTTACTTAGAATGAGACCTGCTGCTCATAAGGCTATTTGATGAACCAAAGTCAGATCTTTTGGTCTCACTTAATTTCTATCTAAAGCAGAAATGGATTTCTTTTGCTTAAATAGTGCTAGCTCAATCTGGATGATGACAAAGTGATTAGTTTAAATAGAAAAGTAGATTCACTGGGTTCAATATAATTTATCTCACTTTAGCAAAATTAGGGGCCTAGATTTTTCACATGTTGAGCCACCATGCTGCTCCCACTTAGATATTTTGCAGAGCTGGAGACCCAGCAACCTTGTCTTAAGCAAGAACTTGGTAGCCGTGGCTTAGGCCAGGGAACATGTGTGCTCCGAGTGAGCTGGCAAACAGGAATGGGTAAAAAGAATGAAAAGCGTGTGGTGCAAACACAGACCCAGAGCAGATTCAACAGCTGAAACTGCCGAGAGTGGCACATTCAGTTTTAAGAAGGGCTCTTACATTCTTCTCAAAATTTTCAAGAGTAAATTCGTTAGGCTTGGGGAAAAACTCGAGTCGATGCATTCTTCCAATATTCAGAATAATGTTAGTTCCCTTTTTCACAGGGTAGCCGTCAATCACATCATCTTGTAAGGCTTTGCGCATCACCAAATCCACTACGGGCTGGTACCGCAGGCTCTCGTAAATGAAGTTTTCCATCACTTTTAGTTTTTGCACATCGTCAATCTTTATCTCTCTCTCACCTGTGAGAGAAAAGTGGGCAAGAAAGGTAATGTTAGTTTCAATATATGTTGGGTACTGACACTTCTATTTTTTCCATAGAACAGTTTGTTTTTGACTGAAAAACAATTATGTCTATAAAAATTCAGATATCAAGACAGTTATCTTAAAACCTGGAAGATTTCATAGAAATGTTGAGATTTCCTGAAAAGTCAGAAACACTGGACCCACACTCCCATAGGGCAACAGTGGGCTGAAGATGAGGGGCCGATTACCTCTTCAAAGGGGTCCTGTGGACCATATCTAGTTCCCTTCATACACCATTCAAATCTGCCTGGCTTCTGAAATCTGACTTTTGCACATAACTCTAAATTCTAGGAGTCATTCATTTCCTCTCTGAACTTGTGAGCAAACTCACAGCACAACCGTCCCCCAAAAGGGTGCATGGGCTGCTGCACAGTCAAAGTGAGACTGTGGATTTAATCCATTGCAACAACATTTTTTCCTCTGGTTACTGTACAGTCACCTGCCCACATGTCTCACTGATATTCCCTCCACATCTCATCAAGAACAACCTTTCACAGTAGTGTGGCAAGAACTCCCCTCCAAAATAAATTAGGTATTTCTGATCAGTCCTGGTTGGACTGGGGATTGATGGCACACTCACTGCCTCAGACTGGCATGGCATTGCTCAAAGAGGCTTGAATTAGTCCCAGAGGTGGCAGAGCTTCAGCATTTCCTCAAATGGACCACCACTTTTGAAGAATCAGAACTGGCCCAGGGTTCTGAGTCAGCCCTGTGTCCTGTACAACTAAGCCATCTAAGAATGGTCTAATTGGTCAGAGAACTCTAACCAAAGTAAGAAGCCCTACCCCACATGTATTGGTCTTTGTACCCAAGGATGTAGTGGAGTATGTTTAACTGGGGTGGAGAGGTAGAAGGGAGGATGATGGGGAAGGTGACCAAAGGCATCCACTAGGAAGCAAATGAGTATAGGAAGGAGGACAGACATATGTGCAAGTGGCTATGCTGTTTTTCTGTCTTTGCAGAGGTCTGCTGAAGGATTAGGGGAACATCAATAAGTACAAACACGTTTCACCTCTTGAGGAAACTGTATCAAAGTTATATTAAAGGCTTATGTATTATGGTCTCAAAAGCAATTTCCCTCTGTGCCCTGAACTCCAGCCTTCTCTTCACTCCACTGGGCTTGATGTGTCCTCTCCCTCCCACCAGCCCAAGTGTGTTCCTGCAAAGATTACCAATATGAAGGAGATTCCAAATAAGGACCTTTGTTTTTTCCCAGAAGGCGGTCTGATTCTTATGACTGTGGCAATCCTTTTGTGGAGAGTTACTATAGGATGGTGCTGAAATAGGCAGGACCATGGAAAGAGAGTGGGGAAAAGTAGAGGGAGACCTGTGACTCCCTGCAGAGGAGGAGGAGAGGCATCAGGGATGAGGGTGAGCCTCACTGGGTTGGAGTCCAGAAGGAAACTTTTCACTCCCTTGTCTTTGCTGTTATTGTCTCCCCTTCCTTCTGTCACCAATTGGAAGTTCATTTGTGATTGAGTGGCTTGAAATCCAAAAACAATGCTGTAAATAGCAGCCATTTTTCCTGGGTGGACCCACAAAGGCCTTTGAACTGATAAAGCAGGCATAGCATTCACAATCCCAAGTTTTTGAAAGACAAATCCAACCATGAGTTGGGTTTGTATACACAAAGAAAAAGATCTTGAAGAATAAACAGCAAATAATTAACACTGGTTAGCCCTGGGAATGACAATGAAGTCAGGAAGGACAGTGGAAAGGACTGGGAACTATAATTTTCTACTTTAAACATCTCTCCTTTTTCTGAATTTTCCCAATGAGTATGTATTATTTTTATAGTAAAAAACAGAAAGAACCATCTTTTCAACCTACCTGGCTTAGTCCAACTATGACAGAATTACTGGTTTTATTTTTCTCCAAGTGGATTATAGAAAGAATTCTGTGTTTGACATCAACTTCTTAGGACATAAGAAATTGACAATCAAAAGGATTATCTTTTAAATTCTATTATTTATTTGATAAATTCTTACCAACAACAGTCTGTATTTCCTTCATTATTGCCTCTTCAACTTTAGGGTGATTTGCAATGAGGAACAGCATGAAGTACACAGTAACAGACATAGTGTCAGGTGCTGCAATCAGCATTTCCAATATGCACTGGTTCACATTCTCTCTTGTCAGATCTCCACGTTTCTGAACAATTCAAAGAGGGGGAAAATTGAAAAAGTAATCATCAGTTTCAATAAATGAGGGGAAGTGACCCTCAAGCTCAACAACCTCAATAAAATGAAATTATAGAAATTACATGTCTCTATAATTGACTATGAACATTTCACGTGACAAACTACAGCTGAAAGATGAACAGTTTAGACAATTATCTACACGTAGTCTGGCCTCCATATCCTTGGGCTCCAGTCTATGGATTCAACAACCACCTGGACATTGAGACTACTTGAAAAAACAATTGTGTCTGTAGTAAACATATAGAGACCTTTTTTCTTGTCATTATATCCTAAACAATACAGTATACCAACCATTTACATAGTACTTACACTGTATTCAAATAAGCAATCTAGAGATGATTTTAAGTATGTGGGAAGATATGTGTAGATTTTATGTAAATGTTCTGCTTTCTATACAGGACTTGAGCATCCTTGCATTGGAGTATCTGAAAAGGGTTCTGGATGAACTCCCTTAAATACAGAGGAATGATTATATTGAAGGTCTTTAATATTCCTCCTTCCTGATTTCATATGCTATATTGTGGTACAGAAGAGTTTTCAGTTTTAAAGACCAATTTTCCTAGAATGTCTACATGGGATATTTGGGTTGGGTTTATAGTACTTCTAGGGAAAATACTTAAAAGCAGAAATATGCAACTATTATGAAAGGGAATTACATACACATGTGCATGAACAGTCATAACATGTTGGGTAGGGAATTATGGTTAGTCTAGATCAGTACCTCAGCAAAAATCAATTCAGTGGCAAAATCCATACAGTCTTCTAGTTTCTCTGCTGTGGAAACCTTTTGCCTTTTTTCTTCTACCAAAATATTTATGGCATCTTTCAAATCCTTGCTGGAAAAAAAAGTCAAAATATAATCTCAATTTAAGCCTCTAGAAAAACATTGTTTTGCTGTGTGTTTAAACAAAATGTTCTGCTTCCCTTGAAGCCAGTGGTGCTCATGAATAAAGAAATTCATATTTTATTTCTTCGCTAACATTCCTAAATTACATTTGTTTATAATTTATGTTAAGACATCAGAGTTAACTAAGATATCTAGACAGGTAGTAAAATTAAAGCTGTGACTTTTTAGTTAAGGGTTAAACACTGATACCAAAGGCTACACTCAGCCATGTTTTGCAACTTCTGATTTGGTAGGCAGTGTTTAAAGTAAGAGCCCATGTATGTCTTTGGTTGGGGCAAGCACTCTTCAGTTTGTCGTAGGCACTTCCATTTCCTGCCTTCTTATAGCCTCATAGCCCAGTTTTACTTGCCAGGCCCTGAAGACTATTGAGTATAAAATTCCTGTACTAGACAGTAAACTCAGGTGGGTACTATTCTTGATATTTATTCTCATACCTGTGACTTTTGCTATACTGTAAGCACTAGGAATAAGTAGTAGCATAAATATGTGTATGCCTATTGTGGTAAAGGAAGAGTTCCTTGGACAAACGGTGAGGTTCTAGCCCAGGTTACTCACTTTCTATGTAACCTACTTTACATTTACGAGCCTTATGTTTCCTTTAAAGTGAAAGGACCAGACTAGATGAACAATAAGGTCACCTTGAGGTCTAAATTCCATTCTTGTCTTAGTCCTTACATGTATGTGTTCATGTGTAAGCATATTGTTCCCTCATCCTAGGGGACAATATTCTGTGTTACGTTAAATGTACATATCTTTATTTCAAATTCTTATTGATATGGTCACAAATCAATAGCCTCTATTTTTAGTATAGTTCATCAAGTAAGAGACGAATCTTCCATCAATGTTCCTCATTTTAAAAAAATTTCTTTTGAACATCATAAGGAAGATATTTAAACACTTTAAGAGAGAGTAATTGTGTGACTGTAAATGAGAATGCATGTATTGAGTGTACCTACACACACACACATACACACCCTTCCAGATATCTACAAAAGATGTATTCACATTCATTCATTCACCTACCGATCCATTTATTCAGCATATATTGGTTGAGCATCTTCTACATAAGGAAGACAGATATCCATTCAATTGGTGAGCTATGATGATTCTTTACAAGTAGACTTAGAATGCTGATAGCATTTCTACTGGAGCACTAGCCCCAAAATGGCCTGGAAGGTATTTGGATACCCCTACATTCTGAATTCATAAACAGTTCTTTCGTAGAACTGCAGCCACTATTGAGCATATACTTCCTTCCTGAGCCAGAATTCAAAATTTTGCATTAGTGGACTGTGAATGCAAATTAGGATCTTTTCTATTCAAGTTACAAGTTGGCCCTAATAACTGCATAAATGTATGCATCTGAATTTATATGCCCTTCAAAACTGGAAGAATGAGTTAAATAACAGTTTTCAGGAACTAGGAAATCTCTGACTTACAAGCATGTATATCGAGAATGTACCTGTGAATCAGTTGTTTGGAATTCTGAATACATTTTTAAAGACTAGGCTACCAGCCTAGACTATAAACACCTATTCCAAGGTATTATGGGGCTGAAAAGCTTTACATTTACAAAAACAAAACGTAGAAAACAATACTACTATGATATTTGGAATTAAAAGAAGCAAAAATATAAAATCAAATAAAGGTAGAGGTAGGTGTCCATTTATCTTCCCATAAATGTATTTTTAAAAAGTACTGACATTATTTTAAGGGTTAGGTAGAAGAGATGAAAAGATTTCTCTAGATATGTATTACTATAGGAGATATAAATTAGTACACTAATCATTGGCAACTGTGATATACAGAGGAAATGCTGCTGAGCTCCTTTCTATAGACTTCTGAGAGAAATAAATATACAGTTTACTGCTTTGTTCTATGGCCAAGGCCAAGGCTAAACTAATAACTTATAAGAACACAATGAAACTCTCCAGAATACCACCACCACCAAGTTTGATCACAGTGAAGAGATAAATCCTTTATCTAATTCATTAAAGTCACAGTAAGCTCTGTGAAATAAAAGGAAATGTGTAAAGAACCAACTGTGCAAATCATTTACCTAAAACTCACCAACCAATCGAGACCAGGTAAAGCAACATCAAGTTAGGTTCCTCCCCAGAAGCTAATATTATTGAATTTCAAAATCCACAGAAAGGATAAAATTTGGTCTTCAAAAAACTCTTGGACATTTTAGAATTGAAGAACTTAAGATGGTTAAGGATGCTTAAAGAAGATATAAATATAGGAAAAAGGGAAATTAACATATTTAATGCCCACTCTGCTGTGCTTAGAGCTCATTGCTCTATATATGTGACCTCATAAACCTATATTCCCACTCTAGAGGGGTTTATGTTTTACTTTAAATAACTCCCCAAGGCCATTTAGTTCTAAATGGTAGGGGAGGATAAAAACTGGGACTTTCTGCCTCTGGATCCCATGGTTTCCCACTGGTGGTCAGAGAAGGCAGTGTTTGGTAGCTGGGGAGCTGTACTCTAAAAACCCATAATTAGTCTGTAAGCTTTGGGGCATTTGTCCAGTTTTCTACTGGACTACTTTAAGACTAAAACAATGCCATTTAATGACAGTTTCAGGACCTCCAAAACAAAAAATATATAACAAAAAAAACCACACATTTTATTGAAGTTCATTATAGTCATTATGAAATTATTCTTTGGGGACTACTATCAATTCTTTGGTTTGAATTATGTTAAATGCATTCAGAAGGCAATACAACTACAAATTGGTTCTGTGTTTCCATTTTTCCAGATATGAAAAGAGAGTTCTCACAGATATTAATGATAGGATTAGCCAACCTTTCTCAAGTACACTGCAGTGTCCTTGTTCCAGAAATGAGCTCTCGGACCACACACTCAGCACTCTGGCTGAGAAGCTGGTTGGCCAACGGCTTTTTTTACTCTCTCATCTAGCTAAAAACAGCCAAATTGCTATTAGTGTTTCATTGGCAACTTAATCAAAAATCCCCATGGGCTCTAGAAATGTAAAACTTACCAAAGAGGCCAACAAAAGGAAAGACACAATGGAAAATAAGAAATAAAAAAATCCTTTCTGATTGCACTTATAAATCTTCCAAACTTGTGTTACTTACACAGGCTTTTCATATTTTTTGTATAGCCAAGAAATCTTAAAGAAGATGTTTGGCTTGAGAAGGAGAGCCTGCCATGCATCAAAATAACCCTGGATTTTATCCACGATGGCACTTTCTGAAAAACAAAAACAAAAATAGAGCCATTGAGCAAAATGTGAGCCTAAGAAGAGTATTCTGAGCAGAGAATATTCCCTACAGATTCTCCTTCCAGTCTGGGGCTCTAAGCTGAGAAAGGTTCCATCACCAGTTAACAATTTAGTCACATGAGTACCACTAGACAAAAACTAAACATTTTTCAAGTATCAAATATCAGCCACCATGCTAGGTGTTTTACAAAGGATTGATTTAATTCTTGTCATCTTACCAGGGGAGTAGTAGTTTTATCATTTTGCATATGAAAAAATTGCAATTCATAGAAAATGAGACTTGACCAACATCATACAGCCAGTGGACAGGAAGATCCTCAGGCTGGAGCCCAGTTCTGTCTGATCTCAGGATGATGCTCTTCTTCGTTGCACTGGGTCCCAAAGGCAAGTTGAGAGTTTAACAGGTGCCCAGTGTAAATGGAAATAAACATATCCCCATATGCACTATGCAGGTTTTCTGACATCACATTCTGTACTCATGAGTTAACAGAGAGATTTTCAATTCCCTTTACAGAATCCTTCCTAACAATCGAAACTTGGGAGAACCAAGGAACAGGGCAGTGAGGTATGTAGAACAGGATGGAAAGGGACCAAGCAAGAGGGTGTGACTAAAATAGTTCAGAGTGAATGGAGGCTCCTATCCACCTGGCAGTCAGATGAAATTTCTCTAGCTCTAATAAGGACCAGTTAGAGCAGAAGAGAAGAGGCTATGGGAGCTGGGGAGGAGAAACAGAAAGCTTACAGCTTGTCTACCTGCTCAAATGCCACAAACCAGGCCATGAGTGGTCTAGCTCAGCTGTTTGGGCAAATGCTAAATTTCATGTATGGTTGCTCTGCCTGGACTATTCTTCCTTCTGATCTGCACATGGCTGTGGCTTCACTCCATACAGGCCACGTTCAGATGTCCTCTTCCTATCCTGATCACTGGTTCTGCATCAGCCATGCCTACCCCCACTGTTTCTGCTTTGCTCTCTGTCTTTTTACCCTGCTTCAAGGTACTTATTATTGTCTAATAAATTATTCAATATTTACTTGTTTTATTGTCCATATCTCCCTTAGAATGTAAGCTCCTTGAAGGTAAAAATTTCACCTGTATTATTTCTGTATCCCCAGAACCAAGAACAGTGCCTAGCATAAAATAGATCATCAATATGTATTTACTGAATGAAAGTGTGAATCAATGAACACTGCTGTAAATTAATTCAGGAAAAATCACATTAACCTGGATGTAATATCAATAATAGAATGGAATTAACATATTTAATTCAATTATTTCATTGCTTTTTGGTGAAAAAGTTTTAGTATTCATTTATGTAACATAGTAAGGAAAGTGAGACATCTTGTCAGGATTATTATAAATATTAAATGACAAGCATGCATGGAAAGCAATCTTTCATATTGTTTGGTACATAGTAGATACTAAATTAATGGCAGCTATTGTCATCATTTCTATCATCAACAGCAGCAGCAGCAGCATCACCACCATTTTTATCAAACAGAATCAAGTTTTCATATTTGATAGCTTTTATATCTCTCTCTATATATACACACATATATACACGTATGTATACACACATATATGTACATGTATATACACACACACACATGTGTATCATGCCCAAAAGAATTGTTAGAAATGGTTAAATATGCCTGTTTTATTGGTGGTAGGATACGTTAATGACCAAATTATCTTCTAAGTCTTAATCAGAGTAGAATGCTATTTCTTAAAGCAATGAGGATAGATACCAAAGAAAGTCTGGCCCCCTACTTCATGGAAATTCATATCTTATAAGTGAACAAGACAGAAACATTGGGGGATGGGGTGCCTTAGGAATACTTAGAAATGTTTAAACAAGAGAATTGTACAAAACAGCACATGTTTAGTTGGCTATCCCTCTCATCCTCTTGTTTCATCAAGGGCAGAATGTCAAATCACAAGAGTGAAAAGTTCAGTACCGTCCAAGGGAATTCCCAAGAAAAGCATATTAGAGGTGTCCAGCATGATGCGCCGCATGAGGGTCAGCACGTCAATGTAGCCCGACATATTGGTGACCTCCTCCAGTCTGTCCAGGTGCCTTATGATGGATTCAGCACAAACTGCCACCATGCGAACAAGGCCAGGGCCTGTCAAAGCTAAAGAACACACATCAGAGAATCAGCTGTCACTCACTCCAGGGCTCACAAACCACCAGGCTATTTTGGCATTTTGTGTTTGGAGCTCAATTGTCCTCACTTTTGCATTCAATGATAGGTTAGAAATTTTCGTACTCTTTTTTATACTTTCCTGTATTTTCCTAATTTTCTACAAGCATTCCTTTAACTTTATGGTTAAAAGTGGATGAATGGATATTATTTTAAACAAACTATTCAAACTTAAGCTTTCCTTCATGCTCTGGCAAATCATTTGTGAGATTGCAAATGAAACATTTAATATTTGTGGTCATAGTCATGATCAGTGATTTTTTCATATTTGTTTTATACATTTCCCCTTTAAAGACATTTTGGATTTGGCCTGGGTTATAATTATTTTCTGTTTCAACAGGTGGCAGGATACTACTACAGAACCAGTGAAAATGACCCTTAACTATTTGACCCAAGGTGCTTCCTGTTTAATTTTACATTATAGTTGTAAAAATGCTAGCCTTTCAAATCACCAAAAATGTCCTTGTCTTAATTTCAATTTCTCTTCAAATTGCTTCCAGATTTATTTTACTCAACCAACGACTTGCTAAGTGATTCCTAGTTTGCTTTTCAATGTTTCCCATGGAACTGGAAATTCAGTGGCAACCGCTTATTAGTCAACAGTACTAATAAGTACACCAGGCCCTTGATACATTGTTTGCCAAATAGAGGCTGAATGAAGGAAAACAGGTAGAGTAAACTGGCCCTGCCCTCCTCTTTGCTTTGTTCCTGACCACCTGGGCAGTGGCTTTGGCTTATGGGTCCTGATGGTCCATAATGAAAGCTTAAGCTCCTCTGTCCCTCTTTGATATGTTTTTTTTTTAAGCTTCCTTTAGGAGTAGTCTCTTTTTGTAGGTCCTTTTATTATTCAGACTTGCTGTTAAAAGTCCTCCAGACAAGATGATAAATTCTGAGGAACTTTGTAGGTAACTCCAGAAGGTCACTTTCTCAGAAGAATGGAAACAAACAAAATAAAACAACAATACAACAACAAAAACTTTGAAGTGGCAACAGCCCATACATCAAGGTAAACTTTGCACCTGAGAAAGGAGCCCTGAGGAGTGGTTTAGACCTTTAAGATTTCCATACATGTAAAAAAGAAGATTGAGGTAGGAGCATTCTTTCTGATTTCAGGAAGAACCCAGCAGACAGTAAGGGCCAAGGCATTGTTCTCTGGGTGGCTATCACATCTGCAAGTGGAACAAATCATTCCTTAATGATTCACCCTTTTCATGGAAGGTTAGCTTCCAAAATCACTGGTGGCTTTCTTCTAGGGTGATACATGATTTGCCTCTGTGTCTAAGGGCTTGAAGCCACATTTCACACTGATAGGCAGAATGTAATATCATTTCTTATAGGCAGTAGTGATTATATTATTTAATTTCTAAAAATGTGTTTAAAAATATTATTTATCTAGGCCAAAAAAAATTGAGCAAGTAATCAAATTTCATCAATATGGACAAACTTTTGGTAGTTTCAGGAAACATATACCTTCTTTCCACCCTTCTGCCTCTTCCACCACTTTCCAGGATAAACCCTTCCTAAGGTGCACTTAGCTTTTTTTCTGTAGACATACCCAATAAGTTTAAAATTTCATTAATGTTACTGGTTTTGATACCAAAACCTGTGCCCACCTTTCTGTTGTATCTGAAAAACCAACAAGGAACTTAACTCCAAAAAGAGATTCCTCAAAAAAAATGCTCAGGACTCTCACTGACTATAAAGAGTGAGACACCACAGTGAATTTTCAATAAGCTCTTAGCTTCGTAGTTTGGGACATTTAATTTGGGTGCAACTGCAGCATTTTTATTAGAAAATCTGATCTTACATAAATAGGGCTAATCTAATTAAAAATTCACAAAGATGTTTTGATTAATTTAATTTGCTAGTACTACAGTTTCTACTCTCTCTGTTTTTGTGTGTGTGGAGGGGAGGTTTACTGGGGATTAAACCCAGGGGCACTTTATCACTGAACTATATCCTAAGCCTTTTTTATTTCATTTTTTAATTTTGAGGACTTACTTGTTGCTAAGACTGGCCTCAAACTTGTGATCCTCTTACCTCAGCCTCTCCAAATGCTTGGATTATAGGTATGCACCACCACACTGACCTTAGGTTCTACTCTTTTAACATTTTGTATACCTGTGGACTCCCCTCCATCCATCCTGAATCACTTCAGTAGCTCCTGACTGTTCTTACTGCTGATGAGCATGCTTTTTTTTCCCTAATTAATCATTCACTCTGCCAGAAGAGGAGTTTTTCTAAAAACACACATAGATCTGTGTCATTTTGCTAAAATCTTTAGTGATTCCTCAAAGCTCTTGAGATAACCTCAAGAGCTCAGAAGGGTCTGGTGATCTGACCCCTCCCTCCACGTGACCTCATCCCTGCATGTATCCAAGCCAGGCACCAGGAATTATTGACAGGTCCCTGGATATGTCATGTTGATCTATCCTTCTTTGCTTTGGCATATTTTATTGCTTGCCCCTAGAATGTCTTTGTCATACTTGTTTAATTAGTAGCTTTAACTTCTTTCAAAATTCATGGTAAGCATCCACTCCTCTGAAAACTCTCTTTATCCCTTAGTGGCTTGGTGGCCCATTGGTCTGTGCTGCTCTGCAGCACTGTGCACACCTTGAGCATTACTGTCATCTAGGACAGTATTTGGTCATGTGCTGGCCTGCCCCTTCCCAATCCCAAAGTTAACTACTTTCCTAAATACTAGTTCACATATTTATTTAGAGTCATATGACAAGGTAAAATAAAATTTACTCTTCTATGGGATCTTAAGGCATTATTTAATATGTTCTTCACAATAGCAAAGAGTGTAAGTTTTATAATGTTTATCAACTTCTGTGAATAAGAGAACTGAAGTACAGAGAAGCTAAGTGACTTGCCCAAGGTCATAGAGCTAGTTAGTGACAGCACTGGGATTTGAATGAACAACCTATAACCCAGAGTCTTACACTTGTACATTAATCTATTCTGCAGTATTGTAAGGCCTGGGGATATTGATTTGCCCAGAACCTACTAATATGTTACAATGGAAAAAGGGAGTTGGCAGGGATGACTCAGTGAAGGTCCTTGAGAGGAAGAAATTATTGTGGATTATCCAGGTGACCCAAACTTATCATATGAGAGGCTGACTAAGGGAAGAATACTGAGTGTCTAAAGTCCACCTAGCTCCAGATCACATCACTGACAAGATTTCCAGGGCACACTTATCTTTCTTGATGCTTAATATTAATGTCAAAGGATGGGTGTTAATATTCCCAACAGTTTCCTTTCGAGAAAGACATAGTAAAAGAAGAAAGTCACTGAATAAGGAAGCTTGAAATCAGGTCTCCTGCAGGACTTGCTGTGCTTCCTGGTGAAAATCACACTCCTCTAGGACTTTATTTTCTTAACTATAAAACTCAAAGAGACCAGATGAGGCAAGATACACAGTCCTTCCCTGTACTAAAGTTTTCTATTTTTCTTCACAAATTGTTTTCTCCTGAAACGTCATGATTGTTAATGATTCAACAACCACTCTGTTCTATCATGTTTAATCAAACATATGGCTGACACTGAATTCTTAATTGAAATGATCTTACGTATACCAATCTCTTTCTTCTTCACATTCATGAGTTTGCTTTCTATGTTCACAGGAAGAACCGAATTTGTGGTGGTTATAAATGTAGGCTCTGGTGTTACATCTTGGGGACTACGATTTATTAATGTTGGAACCTTGGAGAAGTTACTTAACCTCTCTATGCCTTAGTTTTCTCTTCTGGAAAATGCAGGTGATAAGAGAATTCATCATATAAGGTTGCTGTGGGATTAAAATATCAAGTGTTTAGAACAATATCTAAGATATAATAAAGGTATAAAGAGCATTAGCCCTTCTTCTTATTAGTATTATTTCAAAGCTGTGAGACAGCAAAATTTAAAATATAATTTTAAAAAATTTTTTAGTTGCTGATAGATCTTTATTTTTTTAATACGTGGTGCTGAGAATCGAACTCAGTGCCTCACACATACCAGGCACGTGCACTACCACTGAGTCACAGCCCCAGCCCCTAAAATATAATTTTAAGAAAGTCACATTCATAGATAAAATAGAAGTATGTAGCTGAGCCCCTGCTTACCTTTCATAAAAAAAGGTCGCACTGCTCTCCAGAGGTCTGGATTATTGTTAAATATGATGCCATTCTCATGCATACCAATGCACTGCAACCCAAGTTTGCTGCCAAATCGGGAGATGTAGTGACTGTGCTTCATTACATGGAACATACTTGAGGACCTGAAAAGAGAGCAAACCTGGGTGTTAATTCACCATGGAGAGAAATCATGGTGATGCATCTTGACTGTGATGGCTCCCTTAGCAAATTCAGGTGCAATGCCTAGTTTCTAGTGTTCAGGTTGAATGAATACATCTGTTGGCATGAGAGCACCATCTCCATTTGAATCAGTTCTACCTACTGACTCCTTGTCTGAGCATCACAAACAATAAAACAAACACCACATTGTTCTTTATTTCCTCTTCTTCAATAACCCCAAGTCACCAACCCATTAACCACCACCAAAGTCAGAGCTGCAAGGCTGTTATGAAGAAGGATCCTCTGCACCACAAGAGTCAGGAGAGCTTCCAGCCTCCTGGCTTCCATTTGGCCCCACTTCAGACAGTGCCACTGCCTATAAGAGTGAGTCACAGAATTGGAAATTGCTAGAATTATTGAGGTCTTGTTTTGTTAGTTTGGAACCAATATTTCTGACTTTGTCACCCAACCCCTAGAGTCTCCCATCAGGCCTAGTCCCTCTGGTATGGTATCATGGTAGGCTCAGAGGAGATCACCCTGGGTACTTCTGGCCCTGGGCTTGTTCAGAGCCTGGATGGGCTGGCCTGGAAGGCTCACTGTGCTGATGAGGGAAATTATCTATGAGCACTGTGTCTCAATTTGTCTCCATAATGACTTATCAAGGTCTCCAGGATAACAGTTTTCTCCTAAAATATGGGATGTTACAAGAATAGGGATAGTGCAGTTTGCGTGCTGCCCCATATGCAAATTCAAGATGCATAAAATACATTGTTATTTTCTTTATTTCAGATGTGGCTATTTTTAAAAAAAATTCTGGTGAAATGAATATTTATACAAGGTTTCATGTATTCAGTGCCACTTTGTCTCTCCCTCCCCACTTCTCTGAAATTTTGTTTCTCAACTGCAAATTCTACTATGGAGATTTTCAGAACACATAACCCTTAAAATTTGGGAGTGGCTACACACAACTGATTCTCATCTGGGCTGGAGAGGTTATCCTGATACTTGCTCTTCCCTCTCAAAGTTGACACTTGGCTCCTAAAGGATGACTTTACCTTAGTGAGCTTGTTCAGGTAATGCTTGCCAAAATACCTTCCCATAGAAGTTACTGTGTCAAAAGAGCTCTGCTCTAACTGAATGGGTTAGGCTGTAAACTCCATATTAATCAAACACATTTGTGGTATATTCCATGGTCCTACTAGAATTTTAAATTTTTCTCACCACTGAAATAAAAGCAGTGATAAGAAATGAAAAAAAAAACATTATTATGTAAGTAACAATTACTTTTCATAAAATAAAATAAAATATTCTCCTGATTTTGCTCCAGAGAATATTCACCAAATGACTTCAAGTTTTCCTCTTAGTAGCAACAAGTTATCCTCTTAGTAGCAACAAAAATGAAAATGAGAATCTAGATGTTCCAATATATATTCCAGCAAATTAATTTTACTGGCAGTTAAAATTGTGTGCTACTTAGAAAAACCATACTAAAGGGAGGACTGAAATTCTTAGTAATTAAAACATTTGAAACTCTAACTTTTCTTATCTTCTCCTACCTCATTCTATAATTAAAGCAGAAAATAAGTACATTTTATATTTTTTTGTTTACAAATTTGTATCTAGAAATTCTAAGTACTTCGAGGACAAGCAGAATACTATTTTCCTGATCTGGACCCTAGAGATTCTGGAAAGTACGTTAATAATATCGATTTATTTCTTTGAAGAATTTGCTCATCAATTTTAAAAAGAATGAATAAGAAACTTCAGTCAAAAACCCAACTGTTAGCTAACACTACTTTTTAAATCTTTGTGTCCTTTAGGGGGCGCCAACATCTCAGTTATTTTCAGTCAGAAGCTCAGACTTGGCTACTGACAAAGCCAATCAGGCAGAAGTGGTACCCAGAGCGCAGTATATGTGACTGGCCACAAGAGAGCAATTTAAAACAAGGTTATTTGTCAAAGTGAGGCTGGGTCTATCTAAGCCAAGTAAATTGGGAGACTGCAGAAGATAAGGTTAAGGAAGAGAAAGGAACCTCAGCCCAGACTCCTCCTGGCCCTGGCCTTGTGTGGGCTGGCTGGCGACACTGGCTGAGGAAAGCTTCATACCATTGGGAAAGCGAGGATTTCTCAGCACTGAGGAGACACCAACTGAGTCCTCAGGCTTAGAAGGGACAGTGGACAGTGTAAGATATCTGGTTATTTGGATCATTCTTCTTCTTTAAACATGACTAAAGTCAAAAGACATTTCCAAAGAGGGTAAATCTAATCAAAATGAAAAGTAGCCAGGTAGTAAGCTCTTAGATGGCAGGGAAGAAATACCTCAATTTTTATTTTATGAAATTTACACACCTGTGGCCAGGTTTGACTATGGTGAGTGCTAGAAAGAGGAGAAGGCAATAAAGGAAATAATTGGAAACAAACATTTAAGAATACTTGCCCATGTGTACACTCCTCTGCGTCTGAGACACAATTTCTATCAGTCCTGCCACCTCTTCACTGTCCTTTGCCCATTCTAACACTAACCCAGCTTAAAGCCTAGGGTCGCGGCAAGAGAAATACCATTCTCATAACAGAGATCTGACCATAACCACCCTAACCAAGTGATCAAATCAAGCTAAACCCAGCCTGAGCTTACTCTGTGTTTGCACAGATCACACAGTATGTGTACACCACACTCATGCACACATACTCACACACTCACCCTGCTGACAGGTCTCAGTTAAATTCAGATGGGCCCTTAGTGCAGCAAGAAATCCAATTCCATCTCCCAAGTCTATTCACACTTCTAAGTGACTATTCTTCTCCACCCTCACCCTCACTCCACCCTGTTGGGTCTCAGCTAGAGGCTCTATTCCTATTTTTCTTGAGGAAATAGAAGCAACTAGAGGAAAATCCCCAGAAGTTACAACCACCAGGATCTGGGTCCACATACTCAGTCTTCCCCCAGTTACTGTGGAGGAAATTCTATGTTCCCATTCAAGGCCAATCCCTCCTCTTGCTTTGGGGACTCCTTCACATTTCACCTAGCAAACCCTCTCCTTCTCCTGTATCAGCAGTTTCACTCTGTGGTTGGTTGTTCCCACCGCAACCTGCATGCTGTGATTTTCCTTATTGTGAACATGCAAGCTCCTTCGACTGTGCATCCCTTTCCAGCTAGTGGCCCATCTCCTACCTCCTTTGTTTCAAACTCCTTGGAAAAGTTACTACACTTGCTACCTCTGACTCATCACCCTCTATTCTCTCCTCTGGCCAGAATTTCTCCCCTTACCATTCCACTGAAAGTGTTCTCTTCAAGGTCACCCATGACCTGTCTGGAAGCAGCACTCAAGTGTCCATCCTTTTACTTGGCCCATCAGCAGTATCTGACATGGTTGACAATCCCTCCTCCTAACATGCATTCTTTACCTTGCTTGCAGACCCCCACTCTCCCTTGGTTTTCCTTTCTCTGTTTGATTGTTTCTTCTCAATCTCCTTTGATAGATTCTGATTGCCTTAAACTGGATAAATACTAGTCTCCCCTATCAACATCCACTCGGACATCCACTGGGCATGTCAAGTCCAACATGTCTGAAGCTAGACATGATCTGGATATCTCCCCACTCCACACTTGTTCCTGTTAGCTCAGGTAATGATGTTCTCATTCATCCAGGCATTCAAGACAAAAAAAAAAATTGAGCATCACTTAATTATTCTTTCTTTCACGCCCACATCTAACCCCACAGCCAAATCCTATTGGCTTTTCCTTCAAAATGTGACCAGAATCTCACATCATCATCTTACCACCTCTCTTGCTGAATTCTGAACCAGTCATCCTCATCTCTTGCTGAACAGGTCATTCTGCTCCCATCCCTTGTCCCCTCACTGCCAATTCTAAACAGAGCAGTCAAAATTATTCTACTGAAACATGAACAAGCCAGATACGTCACTCCTCTGCTCAAACTCAAGCAGGGTCAAATCCAGAATTGTTAAAATACCCTGTAAGGACAGACAAGCTCTGATGCCTTATTATCACTTTAATCTCGTGTCCTTTGTGCTTCCACTCAACTACTCTAATATCTTTGTAGTTTGGTCCTTGAACATTCTTACCTCAGGACTTCACCACTTGTTACTCCTTCTGTCTAGAATAATTTTTCTCTGGATTTCAATGTGGTTCACTTCCACACTTCCTTTAGGTCTTCATTTAAGTGCTAGTTTCTCAGTGAGGACTGCCTCAAATTGTCTATTTACAATTATATGTCCATCTTCTTTCCCTACTTTTTTCTATTTAGTACACCGTCCACCTAACAATCATGTGACCAAGCATCAGGTTTGTCCAGGACTGTCCCTGTTTTAGCACAGAAAGTCCCACATCTTAGAAAATCCCCTAATCTCAGGAAAATTGAGATATTGGTCACACTTCTGATTGATACATAACTTTATAACATTGATTGATTCAGTCAATGCTGGACCACATGTATGATGGTGGTCCTATCAGATTATATCATCTTGTGACATCTCAGTCATCTTAGTGTAAGTATTCTGTATGATGTTTACACAATGAAAAAATTGCCTGATGATGTATTTCTCAGAATATTTCCCCATTGTTAAGTGATGCATGATCATACTAAATATTTTACTTGCTTAATATTGGTATATTAACAATGTATTGCTTCACAAAGGTAAGGACATTTGGCTGATTTATTCCCAAAGTATAATATTGCTGATTCCCCAGAGTGTAGAACTATATCTGATAGGCTGAGCAAGTTCTCAGTAAATATTTATTTAATGAAAGAATGGAAAGACAATTATGATTATTAAAACTTGAAATCATAGAGTGCTTAGTATGTAATAGAGTCTTAATGGGTATTGAAAGAATAACTGGGTGAATCCCTTGTAATTTTACACATACTTAAGAAAGGTATGCAAATAAAATCCTAATAAGTATGTTAATTGTTAGAAGATATACATATAAAACTTGAATTAGTATGTTAATTACTAATTCCCCTTTATGGTTGTTACTCAAAGGTTTCGGGTATTTATGACAGAACTAATATATACATACAGTGGACATATGATATCAAGTACAGCATCTGTAAACCCTCGCTTAAGTGTAGCTGCCTGGGAGCTATGCAGGGGAACCGTGCATACTTCATCCACAGATGACCAGAGAGGGACCTTATCTCAAAGCCCCAGGTTGTTCAGGCAGCATGACAATAGCACTCATGCCTGACTTCCTTCCCTGAAGTTCTGCAGCCCCTAACACTTTGGAGTTAAGCTGGCTGGAAAAGTTGTATTGAATGCTACACAGTTGGAATGACTACAGACTTCAAATTTTAAAAAGAAAAAAGTAATATGGCAAACTATTCACATAAAAATAAAAAGCTTTCCGAGGTCCGATGGGGTCTTCTCAAGAGGTACGGGTAGTTCTGGAAGGGACTTGAAGAGCAGGCAGGGAAAGGAGATGGGGAAAAACATGTCCTATTCCTGAGGGGAGCTCAGCCTTTAACAACAAAATTGAGCGGCTCTGAGGCAATTAAGGAGAACACAAAGACTCCAACAAGTGAAAAGCCTGAGAGAACAGGACAAGAAAAGACTCAGAGAGCTGGGGGAAGGGCAGGTAGGCTGTGTCCACGCCTCTGTGTGAATCAGTGCCTGAGATGGTCAGAGTGGCTAAGGTCACTTTCCTAATGATGATAGGCAGAGTGGCCAGATGCCATCCTAATGGCAACAAGCATCCTACTTCAGGGATTGTCTTTGGACACCCAGGAAATGTATCTGGTGACCTCAGTGTACCATCTGAGTATTTCCTGAGAGGGATTTCTGCCTGATTATCCACTCTCAAATCCATCATTCTTCACTCCCAATCTAGTCCTATGGCACCACCACCCACCACCAGCTGGACTCAAGGGTAATGCAACAAGACAATGCCACTTCAACTGTGCTTAGCTGTTTCCCCTAACCCACCACAAAAGCCCTCTTGTACCAGAACCTTCTTCCTCTTCCTTTCTCTTTAAATGGGAGGTTCCCAAGCTCTGCAGGCTGCTGAGGAGTCCTGAGGAGCTTCAAACACCACTAATGTCTGGGTTCCCACTTCAGAGATTCTGATCTCAAAGCCTTGGGCATTGGGCTTTAAAATCTCCCTGAGAGACTCTAATATGCATCTGGGATGAGAAGCCACTGCTTCAGATGCTGACCATGAGTGGACCTCCTATTGGATAAATATTCTGAGGGTCACTTCACCTGCTTGTCAAGGGAAGCAGGTGTCAGGGAAGGCAGACATGCAGAACTGAGGAGGGCTGGAAGGCAGCATGCTGAGCTGGGGGCTGAAAAAGCAAAATGTTTCAATCCCCAAACCAAAGGACAGCAGTTCCAGGACTTTTTTGAGACAGTAACCAGTTTTAAAAGTGACTGTAAGTACTGATTTTTTAAATGAGAACATATTACGATATCAAATTCAAGCCAGATATGGTGGTGCACACCTATAATCCCAGCAGTTCCAGAAGCTGAGGCAGGAGGATCAAGAGTTCAAAGCCAGCCTCAGCAACTTAATGAGATCCTAAGCAACTCAGTGAGATCCTGTCTCTAAACAAAATATAAAAAAAAAGGGGCTGTGGATATGGCTCAGTGGTTAAATATCTTTGGGTTCAATACTTGGTACCAAAAAATAAAAAAGGATATCAAATTCACTCAAATTTGACTGACCAGAGCTCGATTGACCAGGAAAGTAAAATCAAATAATAATTATGATCTATTGAATACAGCAATGGTTCTCAAATTCAAGTGTGCCTCATAATTACCTGGAAAGCTTGTCAAAACACGGGCTATATGATTCTACCCTCAGGCTTTCCTTTTTAGTAGGTCAAGGTGGATCCCAAAAATATGCTTTTTTTTTTTTTTTTTTTTTTTGTACTGGAGATTGAACCCAGAAACACTTTTAATGAGCCATATCCCCGGTCCTTTTTTTTTTTTTTTTTTTTCTTTTGAGACAAGGTCTTGATAAATTGCTTAGGGCCTCGCTAAGTTGCTGAAGCTGGCTTTACACTTGTAACTCTCTTGCTTCAGCCTCCTGAACTGCTGGGACTATTGGTGTGTGCCATCACACCTGGCAAGAATTTGCATTTTTAACAAGTTGTCAGGTTGTTTGAGGCTGCTGGTCCAGGAGGAACATTCTGAGAACCACTATAGCAGTGTTTTACAATGAACCCAGGACAATGACATGTCCACCTGCAGCCATTTATGTTTAGTTGTATAAATGTGGTCTGCCTTAGCTATTCTGGAAAGGGCTTCAACACCAAACTGAATGAAACAGAAAAACCCTGGCAAAAATTGAGGTATTGGACAGATCCAAAATAACATTACCAGGTAGTCTGAAATATTTGGAAGTACAATACATTTTCTCCCACTGCTTCCTTTTTTCAGAATCTGTTTGAAAGAATTGGACTTTGAGGATACCATGATATTTAATGAAATGAAATATATAACCTTGGCCTGAAAAATACATACAGTTTCCAGAAATGCTTTACTTACATTTTGATCAATAGTTTATGTATTGGGATGAACAATTCCAACAAATTACTAAAACACCTTGGTGAGTTTTCGTTTGTGGGTAAAGCTCTGTCAGGGATTGTAAATTTAAAAAATTATCAGTGAGACACTGATAATTGGCAGATAGCTTTGTTAAAGTGCTTGTCAAGTTATCTGAAGTTTAGTGAATTATGCCTTCTTTGAAATGCTTCACTTTTTTAAGATCAATAAACAAGAAAACTAGTGCACAGTTGATGTATATTTGGTTAATTCTAGAGTGAGGTCAACATACTAAGGTAACTCAGCAAACACGATGATGCAGGGAGTTAGGACATTGTTTCTTAATGGGTGATGCTGCTCCTGGCAATTTGGAATTGCCAGGCCAGGATACTGGTATCGGGAGCCATTCTCACACGTGACTGGGTGACTCCCGGTTAGGGTCTGAGGTGCTCTGGCTGTGTTGGAGCTTTCCCGGCCCTCTCCTGTTGAGAGAACCCATCCGTGTGGGGGTGTGACTGACCACTGACCCGGGGGGCCCAATCACTGACCCTGACCTTGGAGTGTGGCCCCCCTTCAACCTTCATTGGATGGAATTCTCCCCTGAATTTCTTGGTCCCCAATAAAAGGCTACTCCCTGGCGTGCTCACTCTCTCTCTCTCCTGCTAGCCCTGAGTAATCCTTGCTGCCCTGCCGGGCGGTTAGAGGTGGGAACCAGAGAGGGGAGCCGTCTCGGACCTGGTCATAGAAAAAGGTAACTGAGTCTGTGTGTTTATTTCGGTCTCACTAGCTAACTTTTATGCCAAGAACCTCATTAATGAAACCATTACGCTGGCCGCATGATGGATACTGGCACACAGTCTTAGAGGGATGGCAGCGCCTGAATGGTGCCATAGCCTGCTGTCTGCTGTCTCTGAGGACTCTGAGACTAGTGTTAGAAACACTCTAGAAAACTACTGGTCAGATCCTGCATCTCAAGTTTTGTTCAAATTTTTTATTTTAAATTTCTTGTGTGTGTGTGTGTATGTGTGTGTTTAATGCTTACTTGTAGAGATAAGACCAAATTTTTAGAAAAGCAGAAAAGATAATGCCTCTCCCTAAAGTCTGTTTTGTCAACACCATATCGTTTGGATTCTGAGCTTCCACATCCACTGCTCAGAAGTTTTGAATAATTTCCCAACTCTCCAGACTTCTTTATCTATGTACCTCTGGCTTCAATCCAATTATTCTGTTTGCATGCAGTATTACCTAGGAATTACTCACCTTCGTTATAGCAGTAAAAACATAGCCTTACCAAGATATCAAGGAATCAAAATTACTTTTTTTTTAAATAGCAAAACTTCAGTCTTGATTTTAAAGTATGCGTGGTGATGATGATGATGATGATTATCTTGGGTGCTGGTGATTGAACCCAGACCCTTGCACTCTACCACTGAGCCACCTTCCACCCCTGTGTCTCTGATTTTATTAACAAACTTACTTGCTGATAATGAGTGTTTCTTCTCCACCTATCCAGACTCTCATGAATTCTCCATACATCTTGTTGTAGTAGTTGCAGGCACTGCCAATCCCCATCCACAGGAATCTACCATGGGAAATGAGGGGCCCAATTCCCATACAGTAGCCAGGACCTAGGATAGTCATCAGAACATTGTATTTTAGCAAACCAGAAATAGTTGTTCTTTTATATCTAAATGTTCTTTTTGGGGGAGGGGTGCTATCTTCAATGTGTTTTGTTGGCCTTTAGAAACATTATCACATTTAAAGGAAAGCTGCTGAGCTAATTCTAGCTCAATGACCTCTTAGGGCCCCAGGCCTGTGGATAATGAGAGTAGGTGAGCAAAGTAGCTGCCACTTGTTGCATGCCTTCTTTAGGGCTATTTTAGGGGTGACACATAATCCTCTGAATAACCCTTTAAACATTGAAAACCCTTTTACAAAATTTGAGAGATAAATGTTCTTTATATCTATCTGTGACTCACTAAGAAAGCAATTTAAAATGGAAACCAAGACAAGCTTAACCTGGGCTCTTCATCCCTCTGTGAGTAAAAAGTACTTCAGGAGCCCATCATCACACTAGCTCCATTTGGTCTCAGTCATTTCAGTCTCAATGAACTGGAGGATGTGTGCTGATCTCTTCCCAAGTTACACAGTGCCAATGGGTTTTGCATACAAACTAATTGGTCTTATTGGTAACAAGTGTGGAACCCATGAAAAGTGCCAAGCAGGAGAACTATTTGGCAGTTTGGTTTTGTCTGAAAACTTCTGGTTTTGAATGCCCCAGTTGACAGAATGGATATGTCAGAACTGAGCAGTTTGGAAATAATCCTTTTAACTGAGAGAAACAAGATCTGCAAAGATAATGTCTAATCGAAAAATATTCACATCTTCTTTTTCCTCTCAAAAAAAGATTCAGTTTAAGAAAAGAATCTTAGGCTAAGTCTCATGAGGCAAAATAAAGCTAAGAATTGAGGGATTAGGCAACAAGTCTTCTCAGTGTCTAGACTAGTTTGAGTCCCGTGATCTCGTTTTAGGCAAGAGCAGTGGCCACTCACATCCTTCCTTCTATAGTCAGGGATAAGATTTCAAAGAACCCAAATCCAGGCAATGACTGGGGAACTTGATGTTGCTTACAGCAGAGAACAAACTTGGTCATTTGACTTTACTGGTTTTGGCAAACAAACTAAATAAAAACATTCAGGATGGTCTTAGGAGTTGTAAAGTAGTCATTTTTGTAAATCTTTCTTCTTTAATTCCATTCTGTCAGTTCAATAATTGTGAAGCCAAAACATGCCTGACTGTATAAGAGAACACCTTCACCCCCCCAGGGCTAGAGCTGTACAATAATCCAGATAATCAAAGCTTTCACTGGAATTATCCAAACAATTTTTAACCTTTTACTTTGCAATGACTGAGTTAATAAGAACAATACTGTCAGCTCTTTTCCCCTTTTAAGAAGAACTTTGTTAATATCTATAAAACCAAAATATTATCAAAGGGTCATTAATCTTGTGATTATTTTAATAACAGTATATATTATATAGTAGATGATTCACTTTATTAAAATAATTCCATATTAAAATAATTACATTGAGTTCTTAAAAAAGATTTGAACAAATAGATTCAATTGAACATATATTTCCCTAAAATGTCATCAGATATAGAAAACTTTAATCAGTTAAAATAGGTAATAACAAACTATATTACTGGATATTTATAGCTTAGCCATACTGCATGCTCAGTGTTTCCTTAATGAATTTTCAAAATTCATAAATTCAAAATTCATAAATATATGCAGATAACATAGAGAATGAAGTTTCAATGCTATTCTTATTTAAGATATTTTACATTTTGATAAAAAATGGAAAAAATATCATATAACACACATTTAGTTCACAAGAGGCCAAATCGTTACTTGAATTTGAGTAGAATCATTCAGCATTCACTCACTCAATATGCAAGTCCCATGAGAAACAAAGACATACAAATAAAACACTGCTCTTTCCATCTTTTATCTAAAGGTTGGTGCCATGAAGAAAACCTTATTGTCTGGGAGCCACCATTCCAACTGAATGTATAACAGTGAGTTGGATATGGTAGCACGCCCCAAGAGTCCCAGCTTCTCAGGAGGCTGAGGCAGGAGGATCACTTGAGCCCAGGAGTTTAAGGCCAGCCAGGGCAACATAGTGAGACCCCCATCATTTTAAAAAACCAATTTGCAAAACATAAACTTTCAAAATGAAAACATTTTAAGACATAAGATTTGACTGTGGAGAGCTGTATCTACTGAAAAAGGGAAATTGCAATAACCCTGAAGTTGAGGCTGAGAACCTTAGTGTTTTAACCCTGCTGAAGAGGAAAATGCTCTGGGAGGATAGAAACTTGGGTAAAATATTAGGGGAATATTCTGATTGCTTCCACATTACTCTGCTGTCTGCTTTGGGAATGCTTATCTAGGCATGCAGTGATTGCAGGAGCCTCTTTCACACCCTAAGAAGAGTAGTAAATCCTTCACTGCATTTTTGTGCAGAGACAGCCTCCTTGAAGCCAACAGCTGGGATTGCTCACCTGCTGCTCTAATCAAGAGCTGTGTATTCCACACCTCAGAATATACCCCAACAAACCTGTGTATACATGTGTTCACAGCCATGCCATCCACCAGACTGGAGATGCCCAAAGTGTCCTTAACAGTAGAATTGGTTTTAAACCATGAGATGTTCATAGACTCAGTACCACATGGCCATGACACAAACTTCAGCTGCATGCCACAACATGGATGAATCTTACAAACATAATATCCAGCAAAGGAGCAAGACAGAAGAATAAATACATGAATGCTTTGATTGTTCAAACACTTAAGACTAGGCAAAATTAAACCATTTTGTCTGGGAATATAAAATGAGGAGACCAAACTATTAAAAAAAAAAAAAAAAAGTACGGGAGTGACTGTCACAAAATCCAGGAAAGTATTTACTTCCAGGAATGAGAGAGTGACTGAGAGGGCACACGAGGAACTTCTAGAATGCCATTAACATCCTATTTCTTGTGCAGGACCATGATGGCAAATCTTCCATTACACTGTGCACTTTTCTGTGAAATAGTTTCTTAGTGGGAAAAAGAACATGTTGCCATGTCCTCTTCCAAGTGCCCTGCTCTGGGGATGTGGTGCCCAGGGCAGAGTGTGGCATCTGGAGGGAGAGGACCCACCACTTTCAAGGTTAGGATGGCTGTGTGTCCTTGGAGAAGGGAGAGCTGCCAGGTGCCAGGTTTTGAGAGTCCTGGACGGAGATCAGTGGCCTTAGGGCATCTCTCAGAACTGAAGCCTACAACCCTATCCCCCACAGAAGTCTTTCCTCCCCCAGATTCTCACTGCCCCCTCCTTGGCACTATGCCATCTAACTGTCGGCCACTTCCCAGGCCAGAAACCACACCTCTTGTCTTCACATGCCCTCCACCCTTAAACACCTGACCTGGGAGAGCTTCTCAGAAAACACAAGAAGCCTAGATGTGAGTCCCAGTTCCATCGTCTACTAACAGTACAACATCTGCCCTCTTTGAACCTCAGTTTTTTGATCCACAGAAATAGGCATTAACATCAACCTCACCAGAGTAATTTATAACTTAAGGTCTTTTAATCGTTATGCCTTCTGAACTCCCTTCAGTTTTTGACAACCCTGAGCTTCCCCGGAACCTGTAAAACCAAGAACCCAGTGATCCCTGATGCAAGGGAGCTGGCAGGAGGAGTTCAGGAGAACAGAGCAGCAAGAACAAACACCCCAACAAGGACCATTTTCTCATCTTCCCACCCCCAACCAGGAACCACAGGTTCTTAGCCTGTGCCACTAGAAGATTCTAACCAGACCTCAAGTTAGCACAAAGCTAGAAACTCCCTGGTCAGCTAAGTGCTCATCGACATGGGACTGGGGACCTCCCAGGCATCCCCTATGCTCTCACCTTCCTTCCACTGGGGAGCTGACAAGCCTTTTCCCTTCTCTGGGCTTTCACCCCTCACTTGTAAAACTCCCCGGTTTCTCACTCTTGTCATAACATGCCACCTGGCAAGGCAGATCACTTATTCTGAACCTTTTATCAAATGGAGGAGCTGGGCCCATCTTTGTGGCTCTCGACCCTGGCTACCCATGAAAAGTTACCAGAGGAAAGTTTTTAAAACATCAGCCTGGGGCCCCACCTCTGGCAGAGCAGAGGCCCGCTGTACTATCAATGTGATCTAACTGCCAATGCTCCTGGCCCAGAAGTGAAGGACAAAGTGAGATGCCATCTAGCCTCCTGACCCAGGGCTTTAAGGCTTCTAGTTTTTACACTTACTCTGCATAAGATGAACTTTGGACTCAAGGGTTCAAGGGAATATCACTGGTGCTTGCAGAATCTAGGGCAGTTGGGTGTCTTTTTTTAAATGCATTTTCCCAGGCATGGAACATCTGATTTCAAAAGTCTCGGGGAGGGCCTGGGAATCTGGGCCTCATTGATTCTTCTAATAACTAAAAGTTAGAGAACCTGTGGCTTACTGGATGGGAAGACAATGCTGACCCCTCTCTCTTTGCAAGCTGCACGGATAATAAGTGGATTAGACTTTAACACCTCAGGGAAGAGAAGGAAAAATCATTCCACCCCTCCCTGCCATACACATTCACTTCACTCCTACCATTCATTGACCCTGACTTAGGAGCCCACTAGATAGAGGAAAAATCCAGTGAAGAAGAGGCACATCCGGAGTGGGAGTTCAAGTCAAAGACCAGGAAATCTTTCTTCAGCTCTAAGCCTCCTCCTCTGGAGATGATCCAGAGGCTGGAGAGCAGAGAACAAAATTAACTAAATATCCCAATAAATTTGGCATTCAGGTAACCAGGCTGAATCAGACGGAGAAACAGACAGTTAACTGGGACATTTTGAAAAGAATCCAGACATGCAATATTTTATACCAGTCCCATGTGCCCATTTTCAGTTACCCTGTATTGAGGCTCAACACACTTAGAAATATGTAATTACTATGCTCTTGAAACTGTGTTATTGGATAGCTTATGGAATTGGGAACAGGCGCCTGCCAGGAGGCATTTACATTGAAAACTAAAGCAACAGTTCTGGTAATTCTGAATTAATCTGAAAATTAAAGCAGTAGTGGTGGAATGGTAGGATTTTTCCATTGGGACTATCTAGATAATTCTATTATTCTTTACTTTTAATTGACCCATGGGCCTTGTTAAAGATTCCATCAGGTTGTGATGTGCCTATAAAATGGTGGTGGCCCCCATTCTTCTCCCATTGCCCAGGTCCCATTCAACTTTCATGGTGATGCCACAATCACTAAATTGCCAAGAAGAGAAAACAAAGAGAAAGGAGAAATACAAGAAAGGGAGAGGGTGCAGGTGAGGTAAAGAAGGAGGGAGAAGGAATGGAGAAAGAAGGGATTCCAGAGACACTTCAGCCATAGGGCAAAATTGGAATGGATTTAAATATATTTTTTAAAAAATTAATAAAAAACCTGGAATTCTACCTTGCTCCACCCCATCTCAAGCTTGCTTTAAAAAGCACTTGTGTCAAGTCTATTTTTCCAAAGTAGTGTGCAGACTAGATGAGTTTATCTAAGATATTTTTAAAATGCTTTCATTTAAAATGTGCAAATAATAGTTAAAAACCTTTTAACCTCAGTCCTCATTTGCTCTCATGACCATGGTCTTCAGAGATCTTACTAGGGTTTGCTCTTTGTCCTTCTGCAAAATTTTCTTTACGATCATGAATCAAAAGCCTGAAGAAACAATATCCTTAGACACAGAAATAAGCAAGTGACTTACCTGGTATTGAAGATGTGTTCTCATAATTCCAAATCAAGAGAAGAAGGCCCATGAGCAGCAGAATCGGCATGGTGCCGACAGGCATGACTTCTGGCACTATGCTGGTGACATTATAGTGCATTGGATTCAGCATTTCCAAAACCATCTTGCTCTCATCAGCCTCAGACACAGCAATTTAGAGCTCTATGGAAATCAAAGGGGCAGAAAAGTTATTAGAGAATCCCCTAACAGGTTCGTCTATGACTCCAGCTGCTTCAGAGGATGCTGTGTTGAGGAGATCAGTACTTTGTTTTATAATGTGATTGGACATTTAGACAAGACAAATTTGTGGTTACAAGTCAAAACAAGCAAGCCCAAGAAAGATCTTTTGGCTTGAAGTGCAGCATTTCTGACCTTGGTAGAGTCTCAGGTTCTCTTATATGCGTGGTCTGATAGAACCTTATCATCTTGCCCTTGAGTGGGTAGAGTGATGCGCATTCCCAATTGAGAGCCAAATCTCTTACCAAAATACAAGAAAACGAAGCTCATTCCAGAAGTGGAATCATTCTGTGACTCCATCAGCAGATTTTGTTTAGGCAATCTTTTTTCCTTGAAGCCAAATCAATTAAAAAAAAAAACAAATAAAACAATCTGGCAATCCCTTTCCGTAATCAAACATTACTTTCCCAAACAGTGAGTTTCTATCACAAGACAGCAAGACCAAGACCCACTTCTTGGACATCATTGAAATGTTCTCAGAGCCTCCCATTGGGTTGTCTGTGGAATTCAAAGTAACTCATGCAGAATGTCTTTCTCTTGTGACTTTAATAAGGATCTAAAATCTCCTGCACCATAGCCTAATTAAGCAGTGTCCCTGGAGTCAACATTAGAAGTAGCGGGGAAAAGAAGAATGGGAGGGGAAGAATAAAGGAAGAGGACAGACCGAGTAGGATGCCACCTGTGAGAGACTCAGGCCACTCTGCAGCCTCATCCCAACAGGGCTAATCCTGTGCAATACAATCCCTTGTCAGTTTGATTGCTGATTCTTCTGTTTTTCAACAATCATCTGCTGTGGAGTCTGTCTTTACAGTCAGGTTTTATAATACCTTTACTCTAGAAGAGAGTTTCAGGGGTGGTAGTTAGTAGTTGAAGAGGCCTTGGTTTAATAAACTCGTACGGTGAAAAGTCACCATTAAATCCATTTTCCAGTGGCAGTTGATATGCTCCATGGTTTGTCTTTTTTTAGAAAGTACCCAAATTTGGGGGCTGGGATTGTGGCTCAGTGGTAGAATGCTTGTCTAGCACATTGAGGCACTGGGCTCCATCTTTATCAGCAGATAAATAATAAATAAACAAACAAACAAACAAATAAAAGGTATTGTGTCCATCTACAACTAAGAACAAAATATTAAAATAAATTAATAGAATTTTATTTAAAAGAAAGTACCGAAATTTGGTGGGACTTGCCATACTCTGAAATAGACTTTGGCTCGGTTTTACCTAGTAATAAAAGTTTAAGTTCATAGATAGGGCTTCTAATTGGATGTCAGGAGCTCTGCGAATTCCCTGAAATGTACAAAATGTCGTGTCTGCTCACATGCACTTTTGAAGGGAGAGAGCTACAAATTTTATCAGATGCTTAAGGAAGATGTAATTTTACCTCTCCCCCGATCTATAAAAGATATTAAACATCCAAATACCAATTTCTGGCAATTACAAAATTTTCACAGGATAGTTAAATTTACTTAGTTGTTTCAACATTTTATTGATTCATTTATTATTTCACCACTTAAATAATCATTAACACTTAAGTGAAAGGAACTGAAAAGGTCCATGCATATGGGGGGTAGTTTTGTTTTTGCTGTTTTTTAACATACATGAGTTGACCCTGAACATTTAGAATTGTATCTGTTATCATCTGACTTCTTTATTCATTAATTTGAATAGCTTGAGGTTGTTTGTTTGTTCTCTTTGTCTTAGGTTTTTAACTCCCAAAATGAAATTTTTACATCATTCTGAGTAAGCTCTCTGTGACTTTCTGACAAGCAGGACCTCTGACATTTCTATGTCTGAAACCAAGATTAAAGGTGTAAATGAGAAAACTGGTTATAACCAAAAGGATGAAGATGTCTGGAGGAAATGATGCCAGCAAAAACCTTCACATTAAGGGAACTTTCAAAAATATTTCACAACATTGAAAGTGCAAAGTGTAAGGTGTTGAAAGCTCATGCAGATCTATAAAGGATTATGACATTTTGCCAAGACAAAAAAAGAGGCTCTGTGGAGATACAGAGAAGAAAGCAACACTGTCCAAATATTCTTGATCACTTTTTTTTTTTACTAAAAAAGAAATTAAATTACACTTTAATTTTAAATTAAATGTAAATTAAATTTAAAATTTGCTGTTTCTAGTGTTTTAATTTATTGCATGCTTGTTTTTACTACTTTTTAACTATATATTTAAAACATATGATAAGAGAGTCTTTAGTGTTTGACAGAAAAAAATTTTTTTTGAGAGAGAATTTTTTTATATTTATTTTTTAGTTTTCAGTGAACACAACATCTTTATTTTATTTTTATGTGGTGGTGAGGATCGAACCTAGCACCCCGCACATGCCAGGCGAGCGCACTACCGCTTGAGCCACATCCCCAGCCCAGACAGAAAATTTTAAAGGTCAAGGAACAATTTTAATTACAATTAATTATAATTATAATTTTTCTCTTGATTTTTAGGCTTGCATCCAAGTTTCAGCTTGTGTGGGCAGGACAGGGCAAGTTGAATGAGCATGATGCTAATAAGGAGAAAGAAACATCAGTAAGGAACAGAGAGAAGGTTGGAGACCCAGACCTCAAAAAGCAGGAAACTGTTCAAGAAGCACCAGGACTGGAGATGGGGGAAGGGACACCGGTCTTCACTGCCCTCTGAGAGTTATCTTGACAGGTCTTGCCATTGTTATATGCAGTGCAGTCTCTGTTGCTTAGGCATCCCATGCTGGGCTGGCACTGGGGTTTTGGCTATCTGATTTCTCTAGGCTTGTGATGCTGTGCTACATGTAGCCACAGATGTCTTGATACTTCCACTTAATACCCTGCCAACCTCAAGGTAAGGCAATGCCATTCCCTTACTCAGAATCCTCATCTTGGTTGGGACAAAAGCCTGAGTAGACAGAACACAGCCTAGGTGTCCTGATGACCTTGGTGTCAAGACACATCAGAGCCCCACAGTACCAGAATGTACTTTTTTTCTCTATTAAGAAATTAAATTACATTTTAGTACCAGAAGGGATTCCCAGATATCCTGGTACAACCTATGAAGGGAGGGGAGGCAGGCCCTGAACTCGCAAATGTGCAACCCAGCCTGGTCAGATTCTACTACATCCTACCTGTCAACATGGAGTAGGGGTGGAGCATGTTCAGCAGGAAATCTACCCAGCCACCTTGAATCTGAGGGCTGGAAGCCAAGCCTGCCCTCCTTATTCTCTCTAGCATTCCTGGGCCGTCCCTCTTTTATTCCCCCACTCTGGGGGGAACAGAACCCAGCCATGTTGGTTCCCCCTGATTCTCCCTTTTCTTTGGGTCCCCATAGGGGAACTGACTCCTAGGGCTGCCATTAGAGGCAAGAGACATGTGACCTTGGCCCATTGGGGCTCACAGGGTCTTAAAGAGGGAGATTTTTAATGATTGATTTTTTAATGGATGATTTTCTGAGTGAAGAAAAACTTCCTGTTGGGGGCAGGAAGTGGTATAGCTGGAGAATATTCTATTTCTAGCAGTGAGGGGACTGCTGAATGATACTGGGCAGGACAAGGCAAGGGTTGGATGAGCATGATGCTAATAAGCAGAAACATCAGTAAGGAAAAGAGAGGAAGTTGGGGACCCAGAGATCAGAAAGCAGGAAACTGTACAGGGAGCACTGAGACTGGAAATGGGGGAAGGGACACTTTTGTAAAGCCTTATAGGCTGTGATAAAGATGCTTGAATTTGTCCTGAGAGAAATGAGAAACCACTTAGGGCTTTAAGCAGGGTGTCAACAAAATCATATTTGTATTTTGAAAACCTAAATCATATGGCTGCAGAAGAATACAATGGGGGGTGGTGGGTCTTAGAGTGGGTAAAAAGAGACCCGTGGAGAGTCTTCTGTCATTTTTCAGGTTGGAGAGGCAGTTACTTAGGACATGAGTGATAGTAGAAACAGAGACAAGTGGACCAGACAAGAGACATTTGGAGTTTAAAGTGATGTGATTGGGTCATTATTTAAATGTAGTGAGGTATAGAGAGGATAATGTTTAAAATGGCTCTAAAATTTCTATACTGTGCACCTGGAGGGATGGTGATACCGTTCTGTGAGCCAAAGCCAGTGTTGTGGTGTGGGAGGGAAGCTCATTTAGTGTTTATGGAACTCATTTTGAATTTATGAAACTATTGAATCATCCAAGTTCACGGGACATAGAGTCTGTGACTCACGGGGAAGGTCTGAGCTGAAGATATGTGCAAAGAAATTAAATCCTGGGCTATGGAAGACACCAATCAAGGAGGATGCGCAGCCTGAGGAGTGTGTCCTGATTATAAAATTTAATGAGAGAAGGATAAACCCGGGAAGAAAGATGAATTTACAGAGAAGGCAGGAAAGGAGTGGCCCAAGGAGTAGCTGAATACCAGCAGAAGCAGATTGTGGCTAAATATCCTTGATGACAGGAGGCTTGGCTGAGATGTTACAGTAAAGACTAGCAGAGGGGGGAAATTGAAGTCAGTAAGTATCCAAAGGGCATGAAAAAAAAATCTTTTTTTTTTTTTAAATTACAACAGTTGCTATTTTTCAAGAAAGACAAACAGTGTGGACAGTGTCATAATCCCTTGGAAAGAGTGGACAAGACCTATTGACCGTAAGCATTGGCCTCACTTTCTCCAGGAATGTTCCACAATGTATAGCACATGTGTTATGGCTCAGACTTCATGATGTCTTCATGGAAAAAGCCCAAGCTTATATCTCCATCTTCCAGAGGAGAAATGAGGCTCCTGTCAAAGCAAGTAGTGAAGGTGGGAGGGGGCTGATCAACAATCTATGTAACCTGAATGTCCATTCTCTTAACCTAAGCTGTACTTTATGCCTCATCTCACTACTGTTTTATTTCCTTTCCTGGATCCTCCAATACCAGTCTGTCCATATTCTCCTTCCACATCCCTGGCCTCTTCCCTTCTTCTCATAGCTTCTTTCCTTACAAACCAAGCAGCTCACACCACAGCTTCTGTTTCTTTTTGACCCATTTCCTTTCTCTCCTGGATTCTGTCTCACCAAAACTGTCTCTCAGACGTGACACATGGCCTTTCTACTGCCCCATCTGTACCTTCTCAGCTTCTGTTTCTCCTCTTGATTTCACTCTGTGGCTTTGGAGCCATTTGACCATTCCCCTGTCTTGTGTTTGTCCTCTTGTGGCTGTCAATATTTAATATTTTCCTTTTCTCCCATTGTTCCTGATTATTCCTCTACAACTGTCCTTATTTCTCCTTCAGCTCCCCAAACACAAAAATTTCCACAGCCTAAATGCTTGCCTGGTGGACATCACCACTTAGATGTCTCACCATCTCCCCACAGTTAGGTCTAAAACCCAATTGAGTCAAATGTATGAAAGATGATTTATCATGAGCTTTGTAATGTTTTGAACAACCAATAAAAATAAATTAAAAAAAAGAAAACCCAATCTGTCAACTTGCTCCAAAGCTCCTTCCCCAAATACAACCTTCTTATACATCATTATTCAGTCTTCCAACTTCAGAATCTCAGTATTTTTCTTCCTTCTCCCCACTTCCTTTCCTACTGATACCTCTCTCTCCTATCTCAGCCTCTCTTTGTCCAGTCACAAAGTTCTAGGTATATTCCTTAAAAATGTTCTCATGGTGCTTCCCTGAATTTCCTTTACCTTCTGCCCCCGTATCTTAAAATTTTATAATGAACCCAAACCTTATCTTCTACTCAGTCATGATCAAAGTATATTCTCAGTAGCCAGGTGAAGGCAAACTCATATCTTCCTACTAGACTCTTCCCCATAATTACCTTACCTTGAATTCTCTGACATCCAATTGTTTTCAAAATCCTCTTGTGAAAAATCTACTGTTGGACCCTCAGCCCCCTCTCAACACCCCAAACTATTGCCTTCAGGGGCTGCACAGGTGATGTGAATGTGGAGGTAGTGGACAGA
The DNA here is from genome assembly GCF_048772815.1 of Callospermophilus lateralis. NCBI lineage: Eukaryota > Metazoa > Chordata > Mammalia > Rodentia > Sciuridae > Callospermophilus > Callospermophilus lateralis. Next base: position 96,612,918 of record NC_135307.1, read on the forward strand.
CAGCCATGTTACATAGACAGCACAGCCCTCCTCTTAAACCACCAGGCCTGCAAAACATTTCCCCATGAGTCCAGTCGGCCTCCAGCTGTTTGCAGCCTTACCTCAGTGTCTGAATCAACTGCCATCACCATCAAGGAGCCACACATTAGGACCACACATTTGTGCCCTTTCTGCAACTTCCTTTGTTTAGTAAGGCTTTACTGCTGGGCCATAAGTTTAATGGCATTACAAGGTCAACCATATAAAACTCACTTTTATCTAACAAAGAAGTTGTCAAGCAAAGTAGATAAAATCATTTTTACTTATCAGAACTGGATGTATTTTTGTTAATTTCCTCAAATCCTTTTAGGAAAAAAAAAAATGGGTCATCAATACATTAAAGTATACATCTCTCCTTTTGTTCCCTCTCCTTCTAGAAGGTAAGTTGCCCAAAGAATGTATCTGTGTCTCTCCTTTGTGGCTGTATCCCATTTCTAGAATAGGGTCCAGGCCCTCATGCATGCTCACTACAAACCTATTGCCTAAGTTTGCACTCTTTGCAACCTTGTCCTCTTCTGTTCCCTGCAGTAACCTGAGATTCTTCCCCTTGGACCTTCCCTTTCACTGTCCCTCACACTGCTGCAACTGCAAGGTTGTTAAACTCAGTTTTATCCAATCAGTCCCCTGCTGCAAACTCTTCTTTGCTTCTAATTGACTGTAAGGCTTCCAAACTCATCCTCCTCATCCTCATTTCTTGGCTCTCTCCAACATCTGACTCCTCATGGACCCACAAATAACCTACCTGCTGGGTTCCTCCTCCCACTGGCTCCTGCTCTTCCTGGTCTTCCCTACTCCCTGACCTCCCAGGAGAGGTCTGCTTCCCCCTGTCCTTCTCTAAGCCATCTCTTACCTGCTATACAAATCCTTCCTCCTTTTCTCTTTGACATGGGTCCTGGGGTACTCTGATTTATCTAGTGTCTTGGCAGTTGAAAGCAGGAGTCATTGAGGGCTTCATTAAACAAATATTTATTAAAGACCTTGTCTAAGGGTGGTACTACATTCATTTCTATTTCTAGACATTGAAGGTAGGAAGATGAGCAAACTAAAAGTGCTCTAAGCCAGGACATCTTAGGAGAACCATGGTTCTCTAGAACAACAGGCAGAGCTGCCCACAAACTTCTGCATCATAGAATTAAGAGATATCAGATCTTCTAATAATACAGTTATCTCCCTTTAAAAATGAACCGACTACATGAGACTCAGGGAAGAAAGGCTCATTGTCCATGGTCACTTTGAAGCAGGGAAGGTTTATCAGTGATCACCTCTTGGGATCTGCTTTCCATGCCCTGGCATTGAGGTCATGACACTAGAGCCTCTGGTCATTCTTTCCAGAAAACTTCTAATTCCTGGGAATTTCTTGAGCTAGGGCAGGGGAGAAATGACGGGAACCAACGAGGAAAGCCCCAGTCAATAGATGGGCAGTTTGCTTGAACCACCTTCAGGGCAAGTGTCTTCCACCCTGTACTTCCAGCCCCTGATGCCATCCTTCAGTAATCCAGTGTGTGGAATGAAAAATCTAGGAGGTGCCGCTGGGAGACTTCAACCCTAGGCTTCCAGCTGCACAGGGAAGACCACTAGAGGTACATGAAAGACACCTGCTGCTTAAACCCACATTTCATGTGAACGTGCAAATCCAATGCTCTCAGGCAGCTGTCAGGCAGGACTGGGGCTTTCTTACTCATCTTTGAGGTCCCCAAACTTCTAGCACAATACCTGGCATAGAAGAATAGGTCACATATTTGTGGAAATGCTCACTCCCATCTTCACAAGAGCTTGCTGGCCAACCAGCAGCAGGCCTGGGACTTGGATAAGTTTCTGTGGTGTCTTTTTACCTCAGTTTTGATCTTTGCCACTCAATGATGCCTCTTGCCCTTCAGCAGAATGATCCATGGTTTTCTCAGTGAGCTGTAGGAGATGCAGTCTCCCAGAGGAGCTTGCTCCAAAGCCCTGTTGGCTGTGACTGCCTTACAGGCCTTCTAGAGCTTGATTGTTCAATGCTTTTCAGACCACAAGACAAGGTTTGGTAGTATTTGGGGACCAGAGGCCCTTCATAGGCCCTCAGGTCAGGTTGTATTGGGGCTTCCCAACACCCAAACCATAGTTTTTCTCACTAGGAGTCCTGTCTTAGGGAGGAGGCAGAAAAGGCCAGGGGGAAAAAAGTCATTTATGTTTTTCACCAATTCACTTTTTAATTCAGTTTCATTAGATTTACCATGTTGCCTGGCCCAGTAGAATTTTTTGTTGTTTCCAAAATTTTGGCTTTTAACTTGAAGAGGGAAAAGGCAGAAGTAACAACATCACAAGAACAGGATTTGGGGTCAGAAGACCCGAGTTCAAGCCTCAGTTCTGCAGCTAACTGGTCCTGTAACTTCGTTCACTTTCCAAGCTGCCTGGACCCAGGCTGGGTAAGTGAACCCTCCCTGTCTCAGGATGCTGAGGCCAGGTAAGTGAAGCCCCCTGAACCTCGCACCAGCAGTGGGAGTCATCATTCCTCACACTTTAAAATCTCCATGGCACAAGGAATTGTGTGATTTTGTGACTTTGGGAGCAACAATGGAAGGTCCCCGTGTGGATAGACAATCTTTAGGGCAACCCAGACGCCATAGAGGTTATGGAATCTCTGGCCAAAATCCAGAGCCACGTCTAAGCCTTGGAGTCCAAAATTTATCACCCTAAGGTCCTCAGTTCTCATTTACCTGGATATGCTCTTTTATGGGTGGACACACCTCGCCACTGAGGACAGCCAGCGGCCTCTGCAGTGGGGTGTATTTCTCCACTGCCACAGCATATGTTCCTCTGGGACCACAATGCACATCTTTTGTCTGTTGCCCCCACAGAGGTGACCACGAGTGCCCAGGAAATGTGAGAGGATGAATGAGTGGTTAGCATCTTAAGCTTTCTAGGCCTATGTTCATCAAAATATGATACATGAACATATCCCCAGAGCGATGTTTTCAGTATCCTATCTGTGATTCCAAATGTCAAGCTCCAGCAATGCAGAGGCCCGTAGCTACCACCCAAACAGTCAGATAGTTTTCTTGTGAGCTTATCTATTGTTTAATGAACAAACTGTGAGGCCATAGGGATGTCCTAGAGCAGGGCCACTCTCTGGCAAGGAAGCCACTGGCTGACCCCAAAGTGTTGGGGTTACTTAGCCCCCTTGGACCTCGATTTCCTTATCTATGAAATAAGTGGATAGGGCCACATGACTCCTTGTAGCTCTAACTCTGATGCCCAACATACTTAACCTTCATCAACTCCCCACCCCCTGCCCCCAGTCCTTTGCCCCCAACCATCCTGAGTTCTTTTATTCTTTACTCCTGCCTTATGCCAGCCGGTGGTGCCTGTAGGCCCAGAGTTAAGCCCAGGGGTCAGGGAAACTGGGGTCCAAATGACTGACTTTGGCCTCCATCTTTAAGTCTTCTCGTTCTCTTTGTAGGCCCAGACCCATTCTAAGAATCTTATAAATCTGTGTAAACTGTCTCTGAGGAAAATTCAGGAACTGACATGCAATGCATTGAACACAAAACTGGGTTCCTGGAACCCTCGAGATCTATTGACAGGGCTTCCGTGAAGAATTCCTCAGTCCGGTTCCTTTCTCCACTTTCTGCCTCAGGTGCCCAAGATCCCAGAGGCTCTTTTCAGATCAAAAGCATCTTTACTAATTAGTATTGTTTCCAGGTTGTAAGTGAATTAAATTTCTCTAGAGGATTTTCATTTTAATTGGACCCCAAATTTACACTGAAGGCTTGATAATTAAGTGATGGATTCTTTGGCCCATGGAACCAAAGAAGAGGACCATGGCTATCTCAGCCTGACACCATCCAGGGCTGTACTTTAGCTCTGCAGTAGATATCAAGACACACAAGATGTCTGGGCTTCTGCTACAGCAGGTCTCATCTCATGCATGCCCAAGCACATTCAGGGTACTGTCTTCATTCCCCAAACTAAATTAATCTACAACATCCTAGCTGCTCTTCTAGGCTCTAGGAAGATAGAAAAATGAAGTCATTGCCCTTCAGGAGTTAATTGGGGCAAGACAGCACCACCCATACTTCAATAGTAAAAGTCAGATGGCAAAAATATTCAATCAGAAGTAAAAGCCACCATGGGAAGGGAGGAGAGAGTGGCTTTCTGGGAAGGTCAGGCACGGCTTTGTGAGCAGATCTTATATTGCAAGATTTCATATTGAGAGAAATGCACTGCGGCTAGACAGAAATGTGAAAAGGTTGACAGGAGAATCTCAAAGCTAACTGCTCCTGTGTCCCTTCTCATGCCATTTGCTTTCCTGGATCCAGGTGGGCCCTCTATCACTGCATTCACTGCTATAGCTCTGCCTCAGTTTCTTCATCAGCAAAAGGGAAGACATGTAGTATTTCTTGATACAGTTACTATGAAGAGAAAACAAGATTAAGAGCATGTTAGGGTCTTACCAGAATGCATGGCACACAGGAAGAGTTCAATAAAAGTTATTATTAGTCTTCAGTCTATAAGGAGGAAAAAGTTATTAAAGGACAGTCTTGGCAATAGCTAAAGGCACCGTCTCTGGAGTGGAGTTGTGTCCCCAAGGTCACTACAGAGCTGTGTGCTATGGGGCCAAAGGAGCCAGATAGTCTCCAAGGTCCCTATAGTTCTGTGATTCTATGGCCCTCTTGTCACCTATATATCGAGCGATTCTGAGGTGACCAGAAAAGAATTGTGGAATAGTTGACATTTGCCTCCAGTGTCCATCCTCACCCACAATGTTTTCTCTGAATCATTTCCTCCCATTTTCTGTCCACCCACTTTCCTCTGCCCAGTCAGAGGAAACTGTCTCACCAAATAGTGTCCAGGGGATAACCCTTCAACTTGTTCTCTCTCCTGGGAATGTTTTCATAACAGGTGTCCAGAGCAGGTCCTTGGAGGGCATGAAAGAAATGTGTGGCACTTTCTCCACTCTAGGGCAGCCTGCAGGCTGGTCGGAGACAAAAACTAACATACATGATGCCACTGACAAGTCCAAGGAGATAGTATCATAGAGATGCAGTCAAAGCAGGTTTCGTGTGAAAGGTGCAATTCGTTCTGGCCTTGAAACGGTGGTTTGGATTTTCCTGTGAGTAGAGGAGTGGACTTAACAAACACCAGGCGGAAGGAAACAGTAAAGCCATTGGGGATAATGAGACTGAAGAAGCTGGGTGCATTTTGGGAAGCATCCGTGTCTATGGTAGAACTGTGGAGGCAGCACAGACGGTGCAGATGATGTGGGAGATGCTGTGGAGGTGCTGCCTTCTCACTCCACCTCTGGCATCTGATTTGTTCATGCACTTCCATGCTGTGCTACAAGAAACCTAAAGGAAGTTTTGAGAAAACATAGCAAACTATACTAGCTAAACTGCCAACAGGTGCTAATAGCAGAAGCAGGCATCTTCAGAACAAATTTATGAGCCTTGAAAAGATTTTAAATTCCTATCTAGTTTAACTCATTGTCAACAAGGACTGAGCTTGATCATCCATTTTTTTTCTCCCACATACTTGGTTTCAAATGACCTTCTACTCCTTTCCAAATCAAGTCTTTTCTTCAGTGGGGTGAAGAATTGGTCCCACTGAGATATCTGTATGTGGTGTTTTTTATGTTTTTGTTTGTTTGTGTGACTACTGAGAATTCAGTAGTCCTCTATAGTTCTGGGAAATTCTTGGTTATTATTTCTTTGGAAGTAGCCTCTCCTCCATCCTCAAGTATTGACTTGAAACAAAAAATTGGTCTTATGGACCCATCCTTCATATTTTTTTACTTGCTTTCTTCATATTTCCCATCTCTTTTCTCTTTATACTGCATTCTGGGACAATTCCTTAATTGAATCTCCTAGCTTGTCCACTGCTATTTGTGCTTTCAACCCATTCCTCAGACTTTTACTTCAAAAAAATCAAAATATTAATGTGTGTTATCTGATCATTTTTACAGATAGCATATCTTCTGGCATCTCCAGTGCTAAGCCAATGGAGTCCTGTCTTGATTGATTTGCAAGTCTGCTTCCTCAGGTTTGGACTCTTTTGTAGTATTGGCATTCACAAAATGTTTGGTGATTCTTAATTATGAGCTCCTTTTTGTAGCTGAGATTCCATGTTAGTCAGTTGGCTGCCTCTGTCTGTTCACTTTCTGGGGGTAGGAGGAAGACAGGATGAATGTTATATGGGTTGTAGTCCAATCTGTTTTCCAGAAGACTAAAGAGAAGTGGGACACACCACTGGCCAAAGTAGTTTAGCAGTTCGAATTCTAGGTTCGGATGTATCCTGTGTTTCTAGCTCCAACCTTCTACACCCACAGCTTCTTCGGGCAGAACCACCATTTCAGTCACTGCTTGGTAAGGGGAAGGACGATGGATAAGATCTCCTGGAGTCAGTTCCTCAAGCTGTTGTCTCTTTTCCTCCTGCTCTCATAATCCATGTAATCCACTATTTACATATATGGAACCCTCTAGGATATTGCCCCCCTTTTGTAGGAATTCTTTTCTCTTGTGTATACTATTATCTCTTTCTGTTACCAGATTTATCCCATCAGATTTTATGCTTCCAGAATTTCTACACCAAGGAGGTTTCTCCCATCTTGTTTTGTTCTGTTGTGGATTAAAAAGTATATTGTCTAGCTATCAATTCCAGAGATTCAGGGTGAGGAAGAGGCTGGGGCTTGTGCTTAGTCCACCATCTTGAATTAGAAGTTCACTGAGGATATTAAAAACATGGTGCCATTGACTTTGGACAGCAAATCCAAAGGGTGATCTCTGGTAATATAATTGAAATGAGCAGTTAAGTTGCACAGGAGATTCATCATGTCAGGTTCAGCCATGTAATATCAGATGTACTAGTTACTCTCAGTCACATGGCCCTGAGAACAGACCCTATGACAATAATAGCACCATCACTGATGTCTGAAGGTGCTCTAGACCTCACCTGGGGAGGGACACAAGAGTTGGATAGGGTGAATAGAGGAAGCATCAAAAGATAAATATTGACAAGAGACACAGTTGAAGGCCTAGATAAGCAAACACAGGCCAGGCCAGGAAGGTTGGTGACCCAGCCAGAATAAAGAGAAGCAAGCAGAAATGCAAACATATAACAATGTCTCCCAAGAAAATGGGTATGATAGAGATTATTGCCAGACATGAGAATTCTAATAAAGTAATCAAAATTTACAAAGCAGGATGAACTTGCAGAGAGGCAATGGGCAAATATTTAATATAGGAACAGTTTGAGAAAAGCTCAGAATGATCTTTGGATCATGATCATTTGGAGCTTGGAAATAAGACTTGATCAGTATTGTTATAGTTATATGGTATTGTCTTGTTAATATAGTTGTATTCTTGGGGAGTAATTCACTCTATGGCCCTGCCCATACTGTGCGACTTGGCACAAGTGACTGTATCACTCTGAGCTGTCAATTTCCTTGCCAGTAAAATGGAAATGATAATACCTTCCTTGCCTTGATATAACCTAGATGAAATATCCATAAATTGTAAGATCATTTAATATAAACAACTGGCATAATTTTGCCTGAGGCTCACTCTAACTCTCCTGGAGTTTAGGAGGAAGAGTTAACAATTCAGCATTCCTTGAAAGAGAGAAAGCAAGCCATCTCTAGACCCTGGCAGGCATTCCAGGGGTTCCTGCAAGGCTCAACTGCCACAGCCCGTGGACATACAGGTTCCCCCAAGCAATCCATTCCTCCCCAAGGGCCTTCCATGCTAGATGAGGGGAACACAAGTAACACTGCACCTTACAAGGCTGTGTCTCTAGAGCTCATGATGTAGGGGTGAAGGTAGGTCTTGAACTGACAATTATAAAACTGAAGCGAGTTTTATCAAAGGGAGCTGTGGGGTCCTGTGTGAGTATGAAACAGAAATCCTCTTCCAGAGCCCCCAGATGAAGTTAGGTGACCTGTTAGGTAGGTTCTTAAAGGTGAGGAAATACCAGAAGAAGGAATGGCAAAGGGGCGACTTGTTCCAGGGAGAGGGATCAGTGTGTACAAAGACCCTGATAGTGAGGAAAGCAATGCTCTAGCCAAAGGTAGGAAAGATCTCCTTTCCTCAGTGACGCAGGCAATATTCCAGCCATGGGGAGCAGACACTCTGTGTCCTGAGGTCTCTGCCACAGCTGGGCAGTCCATTTCCACAAGGTTTCTTGACCATGAGGGATAAAGAGAGGATAGCCCTGTATGCGGGTGGGCTTGCCTGAATTTGACATTTTCACCATTTTTCATTATCAACATTGATGACATGGGAAACAAAGAAGGGCCTGTCTCCATAAAAACCCAGTGAAAGGGACTCAGAGGAATCTTAATAGAGTATTTGAACAGACTTCATTTTCAGTTTATTGGGTTTATGAGTGGAGGGAAAGCTTTCTGGTATTCTGCTCCTCAGAACTGGGCTAATGTTAGGAGGCCCTTACTTCCCAGAATATCAACTAAATCTATTTCCCAAGGTTAGTTAAGACAAAATTTGTGACTTTTCAGCTATTGATCCCAGTTTCTACATGGAAGCTGTTATCAGTGGTCCTAAGAAATCAGTCAGGGAGTGCAGAGGAAAACTTCCACTTGAAGTTCAGACATGACCTAAGGAATGAAATTACTCCTGTACAGGCTCCGTGGAGATAGCAAGCTCTTCAAGGAAGGATGAGTGATAAGTCTGCTGAGGTGCTCCCTCCCTGTTCACACCCACACCAGTGCTACAGGGAAACTGTAGCTGTCATTTTCTGGTGCTATGGAAACTACCCTACTGAAAATTATGCCCTCAACCAACTGATGAAGTTGCCCAAACATTTCACCTGAATTTAGAGTATCCTTGCCCAATTTTACAGGAGCCCTAGCTTTGTTCACATAGAATCAGACACTGAGAGTGTTTTCCACCAACAAACACTTTAATGAACAAGGTGATATCTGTACTACCCAAGACAAGATCAGAAGTGGGCATTCCTGAAGAAGTATTTAAACACTCATCAATAATTTATCAAATAAGCTAATCATTGACTCTAGAGTTACTGCTGTCCAGCCCCACCTTGGGAATATCTGAAACAGATCAGATCAGCTGCAAGCTCAGCTATAAAATTTTTAGAACTTGGGAAAACTATACAAGGTTTTTTTTTTTTCCAAAGAAACCAGAAGCTGTATTTATAAAGACATTGAAGGGTTTCTAATGGTTATTCAGCTGACCTGAGTGTTTTGGAATTGGTGAATATGTGAGGGAAAGATAAGACACCTTGGCACATACCCCATGAGCACAGCAGGGGAGGGGCAAGAGAGAGGACCATGCATGAGTCCTTCTGGGTTCTCCTATAAACATTCTGATCCAATAAGTCAGTAAAGTGTCTGGTGTTCAAAGTGGCATGTGGTAAATCCCAAAATATACCATTTCATAGGTCTGTAACCTTGGTTGGGCAAGTTACTTAACCTCCTTGAGCCTCAGATTCCATAGCTGTGTGATGGAGGAAACACCTGCCTCCCAAGGTTGTGATAAGGATCTTTGAGCTCATTTCCATCAAACTCCCAGTGAAATGCTGGCACATACTGACTCCCCAAGTACACTGACTAGCAGGCACTCCCCAGTAAGCCAGAGCTACCCTTCAAAAACCAAAGGTGTCAAGAAAGAGAAAAACATTCCACTCAGAACTATGTTCTGAAAAAAAGGAGGTCAGATGAGCAGGTAAGCATTGGGTTCCTAATTATGGCTGATCTGCCCAGGACAGATTCTGGCACTATTATTAATAGAACCCCCTTACATCTCAAAAGTGCCCAGTTTAGGCAATAAAGTTAGGGTCACTTAACTCTTGTGACTTGTTAGTGTGGTTTCATCAGCAGCCACCTATAGCTCTCTACCTGCAGTATCAATAATACAGCTGCTGCTGCCATGAGTAATTATAATGCTCACCTTCAACTGAGTGCCAAGCTTCTTAATTACATCTAAACCTCACAATCATTCCCATAAGGCAGATTTTACTTACAGTCCACTTTGTAGATATGGCTTGGCAAGATGAAATAATTTTCTCAAGAGTTCATATTTCACACAGTACAGAACATGAGGTGCTGGGTGCAATGTACTACACTATACTTCAGGGTAGGAAATAACAACAGGCCTCTGCTGATCTCCAATCCGGGCAAGGCAAAGAAAGCATGGTGAGGGAGAGGTGATTCTGTAGGGGTGAGAAGGGCCACCAGGAATTCCCCATAGTAATGAAACTGGTCTCCTATGACCCTCAGGGCCTCAACCATGAACACCTTCAAGCCTTCATAAAGTTTTATGAAGCTCATAAAACTGGGAACTCTTGATTGGGCAACTAACAGGAGATCGACCTCCATGCTGTGGTGTGAGGAATCTAAACAGGCCTCAGCTTCTTGGACATTGTGCTCCATTCCAAGTGAACCCAGAGCCCCAAGGTCAGTCCCACAGAATACCATTCCATTGCAATGTTTTCCTCCAAATGTTATCCCAAAGCACTAATCCATGTAAACACAGCAGCAACACTCAAAGATCAATAAATCTTTCCCCAACTTTTCATGGTGTCATGTAGAATACAGTAACTTTTAATCTGTTAATCTTAATGCTACTTACAGATCACAACAGGCTTTTTTGTGTACATATGTATACATATGGATAAATAAATGTACACAAATCCATATATTTACATGCATGCAAGGTCATAATAAGAGCTAACATTTATTGAACATTTACTCTCTGCACTGTTCTAGGTACTGTTCTAAGCACTTTGTAGATAGTATTTTTATTTAATTCTCATACCAACTTTGGGAGGTAGGTGATATGAAAGAAGTCCAGAATGTAATAGCAGTGTGCCCCAGACCAGCCAGCTGTTGAGTGGTAGAGCAGAGCTCACATCCACAGTGTCCAGCTTGGAACAGTGCTCTCATCCTCTGTTGCTTCTTGCCTGCTCCTCTCTCCTCTCTTTTTTTACATTTAACATTATATTTATATTCTACCTACTTCCAAAGGACCGAAGTTTCCTTGAACAGGCTCTAGGCAGGACCCTACCAGTGGATGGGATTCTTTCCCTCCTTTCCCCAAGGGCTGCACACTTTCCAATCACAGTCCCTTCTCTACAAAGTGTGAGGTTTCCCCCATCACCTCTCCCTCTGTTGCTTTCCTTCCATGTCTACAATTATAGTCAGCACTTCGTGTACACCCTTGGAGATATTTCTATTGTGTCTTTATTACAAGGTAGCCTAGGTTCTTGTTTAATTTTTATGCGTGTGATTTCACTCTCCTGTAAACTACCCTGGACCTCTCCTCTAGCTCCCTTCCTGCAAGCTCCTATTAGCCATTGCTGCACATTGTGATTACAAAAAAACCTCCATCTCTGAGAGGATATCCTTTGGAAGACTCTCCTTCAGTGAGCCTTGGCTGGCTGACTGTGTTCCCTTATCCCCATACTCTCCCCTGACTCAGACTTCTCCCCGAGTCTCCCTCTCCTATTCCAGTTTCCCTGGAAAGGCTGACAAAGGAAGAGAGCAATATTGATCTGTGCTCTGAAATTTTAATTTAAAGCCTGTTGATATTGTATAAGAGTGATTTGCTTTTTTAAAAAATGCAAACTGGATTTATTCAATTTGATAAATTCAAATCCAAAACACAGGGGAGTAAACTTAAGTGGATGACTAAATATCCAAGGAACCAAAGTCAACTATAGCAAATAGTGCTCACGACAAATTTGACAAAAGCTTGAGAAAGTGGGAAAGCTTAGGGAGCTGTGGGCTATGTACTTCCCCCTGCTCCCACCACCCTTTACAAGCTGTGACAGTTTGGGCAGATCACCAAATATTTTTCCCAGCCCCAGATTGTACATCTGTAAAATGGGGCTAATGACCTCTGCCTCCAACCATCCAGGGGACACAGTGACTGTGAGAGGAGATAATGGGTAGTGAAAGCACCTAGAGTGTGGACAAGTTCTGGGCAGAGTTGGGATTCATCGTGATTATCACCAAGAATCTCTGTCAAGTAATCACCAAAAGCCATTTTTTTTGCCTAAAAATTAATGGTGTGCTCATCACACAACAATAAGTTTGTGGCCTATACTATATTTAAAAATAATTGTATATCCATGCAACACTTTGGCTATGTTCAAGAAAACACAATAGAATGAGGGAACCCAGGGACAAACTATGTTCACTTTCTCAGTTTCAAGGGAGATTTTGGAGGTGAATTGGACACTGCACGCAGCTCTGTTTTGCTCTAAGGAGAGCAAGAAAACTTTCATAAAAATTTCTTGTAGAGTTGACAAGGGTTGGGGTCAGGGGAACAGGGAGCACAGCCCACTCAGGGCCAGAGAAACCAAGAAATGGTGGCACAGTTCTCTAAATGGGAAGTACTCAACCCTGAAACTAACCTCATTCAATATCTTTAAAAATAAGCCCAAAGAGGGAGTGACAGTTCAGGTGCCAGGGCTGCAGCAGACTGAAAAGCTCTGCAGAGATGAAGAGAAACGCCAGACAGATGGGGGAAGCTACAGGAAGCCAGAATGAGTGGGCAGAGAAGAGTTCACTGAGGACTTTCAATGTGGGCAAAGACAAGTAATGCATTTGGGGGGGGCCCAAGTTATGCTTAGGATTCTTTCATTCACCAACTCTTCTAGAATCCCAAACCCCAATTAAATGCAAGGCATTTTTTTTAGGGGGGAATTCTGATATTTGAGGGACAAAGACTACAGGTAGGAAGGACACTAAGGAATATTGTTTCAGCCTTTAAGAAGCTTATGATACGAGGGGAGAAAGACATGAATTACAAATTAAAAATAGGAAGGCTTTATGTGATAACCCTACTAGAAAAGAGAATGCATATATTAACCAGGAAGAACAGCAGAGGGATTGACTCTGATCAAAGGAGGGCCACAGTAATCAGGAACTGCTCCCAAGGATGCAGTCTTTCTGGTGTGGTAGATTCTGCTGGAACTCCTGGTGATGACATAGGATACAAATTCAGACATATTTTGAGTGTCTTCCCAGAAACATTGATCCTAAATGACTGATGAAGCCTTAGTCAATATTGGGAAATCTTAGGGAACGTATTGATTATGAAGAAGTGAGGAAGGGCCCTAAATATGAAGAAGTCTGTTTAAGGCAGCCCAGAGCATTTCCAAGTTAAACCACACTATGATGTGCATCTGTGTGACTAAAAGGGGCTGGCCCTGTCTAAAAGACTGCAGTGCTAAAGCAGGCACACACAGGTAGCTTGGGTAGGTCACCAGCTGAGCTATAGAGACATTACCTTGGTTTTCAGGATGTAGAGTCATTTAGAAGCTCAGAGGTGGTGTCTCAGGCTTAATCAAAGGAAAGGGCAGGGTTTTGGCCAACTAATTACATGTCAAGGAAATAAAGGCAGTAAGTATGCTTCTCTGGATTTTCAGGATATTTTCTTCAACAGTTCTAGTTGAAATTACCACTTCATCACAGATGGCACAATGCCTTGATATAGCCCACTACACGAGCACTCATGTTACACACAGCAGGCCATGACATTGGCCATCTGAACAAAGCACTGTAGGGTTAAAGAGGAGGAACAGAGCCACCATCCCTGTGGTAGTTAAGAGCATCTTCATAGAGAGCGCAAAAGGGGAATAAGATTCTCATGAGAGAAGTGTGGAAGAACAGCATGGCTACAAGGGCCCACAGATGGAGATGGTGGGTGAAATTCTGGGTTCTTCAGATTTGAGCAAGCTCTCATTGCCTACCAACTCATCCCCATATTCAGCTGTTATTCTATCTCTGAAAGTGTGGCTTCTCCCTTTTCCTGCCTAATCTCAGTCCCACCTGTGAGCTAAGGCTTTCATCAGTCCTGTTCTGGAACAAAAACCAAAACAAAGCCCCCTTCCGCTGTTCTCTCCTTCCACCAATTCTCCCTATTTGCTGTTCACAGCTGTCCAAAATCTATAATGCTCATCAGTTGTCACTTCTCTGCTCGAAAATGTGAAGACCCCCTTCACTCCTCAGTACTAGGTTTTTATATATTATTATTAACATAAGATTCCTCCATTTCTGGCTGAAAAAAATATTTGTACTTCTGTAATGAAGGAAAGATAGGTGCACACTAAAATCTGAAAAAAAAAGGACTGTAGTGACCTTTTGTAATTGTGTTACACGATGCTTTTATGAAGGTAGAGGTGAACCCACCAAGCAGGAGTTGATATTGAAGCTTGATCACTCTTGTATACTGACCCCGTAGAAGAACACACTGTCTGTCCACAGAGCTTGTAGTCTAGAGCAGGCACAAACTATACAGATAATCACCCAAATAAGTCCTGTTTGTGATTAAAAAGGCAACATTTCAGAAAAGAATTAAGCCAGGGACCTAACTTCAGTCACTGTAGAGATGGTATTTAAGGCCATGGAGAAGCTGAAATTGCCAAAGGAGAATGTAGTATGAGAGGGAATTCCAAAGAGCTCAAGGGTTTGACATTGAAGAGGAGGAGGAACTGCAAGAAATCCCAAGAAAAGACAATTAGAACAATTCTAAAAAAGACCAAGAAAGTTAAAAAAAAAAAACAGTTTTATCAAAGGCAAGAGGAGAGAGTGTCTCAAAAAGGAAGATGTAGTTAACTGTATTGAATGCTGCTAGGAGGGCAAGTCAGATGAGGGCAGGATATTAACATTGGCTAAAACAAGAATGCTCTTGGTGGCCACAGCAAGAGGAGTTTCGTCAAAGTAATGAAATAAGAAGGTGAATGAGAAGGAGGTGAGGTGGAAGCAGTGTCTGTGTATGACTGTCAGAAACAATGGCTGAAAATAATGGGCAGACTGAATGGGGGTAGCCAGAGGGCTGCTTGACTTTGTTTGAAATGGAGCATTCTAGCACATATTTGAGTGCTGAGGGGGAGAATCCGTACTAGGGAAGAGGTTGAAGATTGTACCTGCTGGAACAGGACCCCTGATGAGGTGGAAAGGGATGGGACCATCCAGGGCACCGGTGGAAGGGACTGGCTTTGGCTAGAGGAGGGACATGTGCTCTACTGTAATGTCACAGGAGGAGAGGACAGGTGCAAATACAACTGATCTGTTTTCCCTATACCAGTCTTCTTTTCTGGGAATAAAGAAGCTGAAAACATTCCAGCTTTAAGAAGAGGAAGTGATGGTGAGCTTCTAGAAAAGCATGCCAAAAGTTCTGGGAAGCACTGGGGGCTCAGTGAGCTTGGAGAACATGAAATTAGAGCCATGCCAAAATTGGAGTCCAGTTGTATCTCCAGTAATCCTGACTGTTCAGGTATAGGCATGAATAAACCCAGGGGCCTTTGCCAGGCAAGGACAATTGAGAGGGAAACAAAGGATAAGTGATATTTTTAGGGCACGACAGGAAGAACCACGGACTCTGAGCTAGATCCAGACGGAAACGAAGATAGAGGGAGGTTTATGGACAGGTCGAGAATGGAGGGAGCCTCGAAGTCTCATCGTTGAGGCTGGAACGAGTGCAGTGAAGGGACTTGGGCAACTGAGCTGGAAGATGGTGGTGAGAGTGGGACTCAGAGGAGGTGCCCTCTCTGATAAAGACAGGGTTCCAGCTGCTACCACACAAGTGTGTGCTAAGTGCAGGGGAGGAACATCAGTAAAGTTGCAGCCATCCTGGAACAGGATAAGCAGTCAGGGCATTGGCTGGATCAGCCACAAGGACATTTAATTACTTAGAATGCTGGCGAGAGTCGGATGGAGAGCCAGACCATGGGAAAGATGCTCCAGCCTTCAGTGAGTGGGCGGGAGACTAGGTGAATGAATGGTTGGTATGAGCCTCTGTGAAGATGTTAGCTTTTTAGATGAAAGGGGGAGAGACAGTCAATGAGAAGCAGGGGCCCTGCCTCAAAGACACCAGCACCAGCTCCCACTACTGAAATCGGGGAATTTGTGATGGAAAAACCCACAAAGGACGGGAGAGAAAACAGGGTTGTGAGGCGTGAGCCTGAGTTTAGTGAAAAGATGGAGCTGGAAGGATCATGGAAGATGAAGAGTCTGATGTGGCTAAATAAAGAATGAGGGAGGGCAGGGAGAAAGTAGTAGCAGTTCCAGCAGGTGGGCTTGCTGACAGCTGGGCCACTCCTCTCAGTGAAGTCAAGGTTGCTTGATAGCCTCAAGTTGAGTCCAACCAGTATTTATTTGGGAACTTTATAAAAATCAAGACAACCACCACATTAGGATGGGTATGCTTTCTAGGTCTTTGAAGATTCTTTTATGTCACTTTAAAGTGTGCAAATGATAAATCACACAAAACAATTTGATTTGGCCTCCACCTTTACAAAATAATGCATAAGTAATCAGGCATCTGAGCCAATTACATTTTCTTATGTTAAATCTTATGTTGCTTTTCCAGCCTCATCCCCTGCCCCTTGTCCAACACTTTTTACTCAGCTATAAGAAACTATCCTAACTTCCCCCACACACAGCCCCCATTCAGGCCTCAGAAGGTGGTATGCGTGATGTTCCTCCACCCAGTACAGCCTCCCAGCCAGTATCCCACCTTTCCTGGGGCTTGAGGCAAGGCAGCCAGCATTCTGTGTTCTCTTCATCCCCAAAGAAGCTGACTTGCTCACACTTTTCGATATTTTAAATAATAAAAGTCCATATTTCTCCTCCCTCACTATGTCAACCAAGCATATTTCATTGCCTCAGGGAAGCAAAATGCAGAAGGGAAAAAAAATTTTTTTTCCTGGCTTTTGATTTTCAAATCCAGGCCCTATAGCAGTAAACAAGAATTAGCAACACACACAAAAAAAATAGCTTGGGGAAAAGGAATGGGTGTTAGATATAAATATCCTCAGGCTGGAGGGAGAAAGAGAGATGAAATGAGAGGTGGGCTGCTGGGGAAAGGGCCTCTAGGAGCTAGTCTCCTCTCAGGGCTCTCTGAGGGATCTGGAGTGAAGGATTGCATTGCTACTGTATTTCTCAGTCCTTATTGGAGTCCCTGTCATTAACCCACTTAATCTGCTAACTTTTCTCATGTTGGCTTATGCCATGCATTAAATTTGTCTTCTTTGCGATTCTATATAATTTTGGCTACTTTAAACAATAGAAGTCCATATTTCATACCTCTTGTGAGAAAAAAAAAAGGGGGCAGACGATGTGGCCACCTTGGACTCACACTTCCTTATAGCAACATTCAGCTGTCCCTAATGTTGAGAGCTGCAGCCTAAGCGGCTCCAGCAAACTTCCAGCTGATTGGCTCCTCTGAAGTGATGCTCATTGGGCTGTTTCCCCGCCCTTTCAGACCACGGAGCTGCTCATTGGGGGACTCTTTTGGCTCCGCCCATGCGACCGAGCCAATCTGCCTCAAGAGTGGACAAATTGAAAATGACCTAAGAGTTCTGGTTGAGGTGCAGCATGCAGCATGGGTGCTAAAAATAAATTTCGTTCCTGCTTGATAAGTGGCTCCTGAATTGTGCCCAGCCAGACTGCCGCATTTGGTGGCCTGTACTGGGAACGACTCAGGGTAAGTGATAAGGTAAACTGCTCGCCCCTGGGCAGGGTGAGAGGATGGGTAGCCATTTTAAGATTCTTCTTTCATTTTGTTTCCCTTTTGTTTTAAGTTGCCTGTCCCTGGAGATGGGTGAGATGGAAGACAAACTGCTCACATCTGAGGAAAAACTATTTGCATCTGAGGAACAGATAGGGAGAAAGGACAGATATTTCAGGAGGATGGAAAGGCTGATATAATGAATTTTTGTTCCATTTTTGTTTCATTTTGTCTTGGTTTTCTTTTGCATTATCTTAGTGAGGGGTATCTTCGTCACAGAAATATGGAATTAAAAATTAGTAAGAACTTAACTGAAAGGGCATTAAGTAAAGTTCTAGAGGAAGGAGGCATTTCAGTAAAATCAAGAACAGTTAGGGCATACGTTAAGACGATACAAATGTGTAGCCCATGGTTCATTAAAGAGGGGTTGTTAAATATATCACAATGGAACCATCATGGTGAAGATTTAAAAAAGATAAAAGGAAAGCCCAGGAACTCTGCCAGTTGGCACATTACCATTATGGACGTTGGTACAATCTTTTTTGCTTAGTCTAGGAGAAGACATCTTACATCAAGTGAAAGAGGAAATCTCTCGAGTTAGTCAGACAAAGGAAAAAGGTCTAGAGGAGGAAGGGCTATCAGGGGAGAAGTTATAACAGGAGGCTGCTACTAACACTTTCTATCAGCAGAGGGCGTAAGTGTCCAACCAACAGCTCCACCTATGGAGACAACATATGCTGGGAGGCCTCCAACCCCCGTAGTTGATAGATGGGATCCTGAGACAGGACCTCAGAGATTAGCATGCCCTGTATTTGAGCAGGCAGGAGGGCAGCGAATTCACCATGCTTTATATTTCAAAACAATGAAGCAGCTAAAAGAGGCTGTAACAACCTATGGTCCTCAAGCACCCTTCACTGTAAGCATGGTCGAATCCATTACCAATTTGAACATGACACCAGCGGATTAGGCTAATATGTGTAAAGCTGTGCTAAATGGAGGACAATACCTGTTATGGAAGGTTGCCAATGAGGAATTTTGCACGGAGATGGCTAGGTGAAATGCAGCAGCCAGTTATCCTCAGAGAAATCTAGATATGTTGTTAGGAAAGGGACCTTATGAGGGTCAGCAGCAACAAATTGCATATGATCCTGCCATATACTCACAAATTGCTGCAGATGTGGTTAGGGCATGGAAGACTTTACAAGGACATGGAGATTTACAAGGTCAATTATCTAAGGTAATACAAGGAGCTAATGAACCTTACGCTGAATTTGTAGATAGGCTTATTCAAACAGCTACCAGAGTTTTGGGGGATACAGAACAAGCAATTCCATTAATTAAACAGCTAGCCTATGAATAAGCAAACAGATGGTGCAAGGAGGCCATTAGACCATGGAAACATGAAGATTTAAACACATATATTAAATTATGTAGAGACATTAATGAACAAGGGCAAGTCTTGGCAGCTGTAGTACAACAGGCTTTAGATGCCAGGCCAAAAACATGCTACAATTGTGGACAAACAGGACATTTTAGAAGGAGTTGCTCCATAGGAGGAGGGTTTAACAAAACTGGATATGATCAAAGGGGTAGAATACTGGGTATTTGCCCACGATGACGTAGAGGGAGACATTGGGCTAATGAATGCCATTCTCAAACCACCATAGAGGGTACTCCGTTATCAAAAAATGGACAAAGACCAGGTGTTTACCCACGATATCATGGAGAAAGGCATTGGGCTCCATTGCCAAAAAAAACAGACAGGGGAGCCCAATGCTCCGGGGCCCACGACCACAAATATATGGGGCACTGGAGGAACCCAGCAATACCATCAGGGTAGTGCCCAGGACACATCATCCATTAGATCCCTCACTAGACAAATCAGAAGGAATGCAGGATTGGACATCTGCACCTCTGCCAGAGTAGTACTAACTCCAGAGATGGGAGTTCAAATCATTCCCACAGGGGTAAAAGGGCCTTTTCCCCAAGGAACAGTAGGCTTATTGCTGCGGAAAGGCATATGTGTCCAAAAAATATACATAAGCCCAAGGTATTTTGGAAGGATATTCTAACAGGACAATGTAAAGGTCCTGACCCAGTGATTGTCTGGAGTCGGGAGTCTGTGTGTTTCCACAGGGAGAACAGCAGCCAATTTGGATTCCAGAGAGATTAACTAAAGCGATTTCTACAGACCAAAAAGAAGGTGAAAAATTGACTCAAATCCATAACAGCTGATATCCAGAACTCCAGTTTGGCTATCCTTACATCTGCGACAGTGGTTCTCCCACACCTGGAGGCTAATGAAACCA
Source organism: Callospermophilus lateralis (assembly GCF_048772815.1). Classification (NCBI taxonomy): domain Eukaryota; kingdom Metazoa; phylum Chordata; class Mammalia; order Rodentia; family Sciuridae; genus Callospermophilus; species Callospermophilus lateralis. The sequence goes on from NC_135307.1 coordinate 96,632,731, forward strand.
GGATGCTTTTTTCAATATCTATTTTATTGTTGCCCTTTCCCACATCATGAAGTTCTATTTTGTTTTTTGAGCTCATACAGACCTAGGTTAATGTTTCGCTAATCAGTTCTATTTTTTGACTATGGAGTTTTTAAACATTGCAATGGAGATTTCACCTGTAAAAAGTTACAAGGCCTTTACTATTATGTGTTGTATGTATTATATTATGTGTGCACACTTGTGTTTTGTATTGTATGTTTGTATGTGCGTATGTCCATATATCATATATGACGAGCGCTCATGAAAAATGGATCCAAATATTTTTTTTTATTCATGTGATTTAAATGGTTTAATTTAAACTGGGTAAACAGCTGTTGATGATTGTTTTAATATGTGAACAAAAAAGGAGGTTAACAGATCTGTTTGTTTACTTTCACCTTTCCTTTTCATTATATTTAATAATTATGTTCAGGATAATGTAAATTGTTCAGAAAATTGCTTTCTTTTAGTGCCTGCTGGAATGTTACATAATTTTTTCTTTAGCCATCATTACCAGAATTCCTATCTTCATCCCAGTGCCAGTGAAGACAAAGATAAAACCAAACCACAGCTTCTGCAATAGCTATCACAACAAACTGTATAAACTGATGCATCAATGAATAGTGTAACTCAACAAGTGATGCTCAATCAAAAAGTCAATTTGCTTTGGGAGGAAATGGACATATTAATGGATTCCTATGCTTTGAACTGCTATGTGTCACTTGTATGCGTTGTGAACTATCTGTTGGTGCAGCGACTTGTGGTAGTGCCGGGGTATTTTTGCTGATGATGTCATCGGTGGTACAATTATTCCAAAAGGAGCCGTCAATTGGCTTGGTGTCGTGGCATTTTGTATCCTCCTCCTTTCTGCTTCTGATGGTCATTCAGCTAAAATTTGGGGTCCAACAGAGGTGAGGCAAAGAACCTCACCCCACCACTGGTACAAAGGCCTATCCACAGGTGTGGCTGTATACTGGACCAGTAGTCAATGATGGGTAAGATCCAATTGCAATGGTACCAACCTAAGACAGGAGGCTGAAGCCTTGAGGTCAGCTCATCTGATGATGGGTAAGGACCATATGTAGTACTGGACAACCTAAGACAGGCACGGTCCCTAAGCCACATTGCTTGCTGTTTAATTAAACAGAGAGGGAGAGATGTTGAGAGCTGCAACCGAAGCGGCCCCAGCAAACTTCCAGCTGATTGGCTCCTCTGAGGTGATGCTAATTGGGCTATTTCCCTGCCTTTTTAGACCATGGAGCTTCTCATTGGGGGACTCTTTTGGCTCCGCCCACGTGACCCAGCCAATCTGCCTCAAGAGTGGGAAAATTGAAAATGACCTAAGAGTTCCAGCTGAGGTGCTCGCGGGAAGTGCCGGAGGTGGCAGTTGGGCTCTCGGGGAATTTAGCTCACGTGGTGTGGCGTGCAGTGTGGGTGCTAAAAATAAAGTTCGTTCCTACTTGACAAGTGGCTCATGAATTGTGCCCAGCCAGACTGTGGCACCTGAACAATGACTGCTCCCTCTCCACCAGGCAAGCAGCCTCCACTCACCCAGTGCCAACCATTTCCCATGGCTTATTGGACTCTTTTTGAGTGTCACCAGCCTGGCCTTCTTAGCAATTCAAGCTTCGTTCCAATGCCCTACTGCCCATGGTGTCAGCTATACAGGCTACCCCGGTGGTCTCGCTAAATCTAGCAGCTGCAGAGACACAGAAAATTAGTTTTCCTCCAAATTGCAAGAAATGGCTAGTCTTCTTTGTGCAAAAGTGAAATAAATCTATGTTCACATGTGCACCCCAAATACAGCAGAGGAAAGATTTGGTGCTCACTTCACAAAAAGCTTCCAGACTGGGAGAAGATCCAGAGGAATATATGATAATCCCCCTACATCCACATTTTATACCTAGTGTATTATTCTCCTTTAAAAAGCACTTGCATAGACATGGATCAAGCAGGGCAAACCCTGGCATACCCTCAAAGGTTTAGCCATGTGCCCAAGGTCTCAAAGCTAATTAGTGACAGAGTTTGGAACCCAGGCTGAGTGCCTCTCTTCCCAGCAAATGCCCCTGAAGATTATGTCACTTCATCCTACCTATAAGAAAGACTGGGTGGGTGTCCTCCCATGGGGCAGAAGGAGCAACACCTACCTCCCCACCCAGATGGAGATGGACAGGCTTCTGCCAGTCATTCTTTAACCCTTGGACTCAAGGATTAGCACAAAATTTATCAGGCTCTGACATTTTTAACAGAACTTTCCAAGTTTATTTCTACTTCCAAATCATATAAGTTTAATAGATTTGTAGAGTATTCTTCCTTTAAAAAAAAAAAAAGTCATACCTGCTCTTGCCCTTATAGGGCAAATTTTCTCAAGCTGACCTGAACTATATGGAGGAAGCTGGGGCAAGGAACTGACAAATCAAGGTGACATCACCAATCTAAGGAGGGCATGTGGGAAGGTTCCTAGGTCTCATCTTCTCTGCGCTTTCATTGCTGCTGGGCCATTGATCATTGCAATACCGGAAGGGCAAGGCACTGAAAGTCAGCTTTATGCATTTTGCTACTTTCTCTAGGACTTGGCTATTGTCATGACTACTCTTTTCAAAACATCAAATTGGGACCTTCACCCCTATTCCATACTGGAGAGAAACTCAAATGGGGAGGCTCTATCCCACACACTTCTTGACCTGGAGAGTAAGACTGCCCTACATTCCATATTCTTCATTACAAGGGTCTGTCATTGCCTGGCAGGGTGAATTGAGCCAAATCTTTCCCTTGAGGGTGTTGGAAGCTTTCAGCCCTTCTACTTAGTCACACACAACTAGAGCACTAGAGCACTAGGCATTCCACACTAGGAGTGCCTGTGCTCATCTCAAGCAGTCTGCTCTTCCACCAGGGTGACCCACAGAGTTTGTGATGCCCAACACAAAGTGGAAACATGGATCCTTTCATTCAAAGACCAGGGGAAAAGCCTTTCCCTTTCTTCTGCGGTCTTTCTCTTCACCTGTCACCTATAATTATTATTTTCTATTTAATGCTGTGCTCCTTGGATTCAGGGATGCCCGTAGGGCAAATGCAATCCTGTCAAGTGACCCCCATCCTGGGACTCAGTCCCATGGCTGTGCACCCACCCCTGACCCTCCCAGCATCTGGGTCCCAGTGAATGCCGGGGAAGAGCAGTAGAGTAGTAGCTGGCAGCAGAGAACCCGTCCCGGGAAGAAGCAGGAGAGTGACCTGGTGTTGAACACCCACTATCCCATTAAACTTATATGCAAAATACATTGAATTTAAAGTCAAAAATTTCAATGTGGCAACTGCAGACCGTTAAACCGTGAGCACCACCCATTCTGAGCCCCAGGCTCTATGTGATTTCATTGGCCCCCCACCCTGGAGGCCAGCCCTGTTTGCTCCTCTGTCTCGCCCTTCTGGGGAAAGATCCTCCCTATGTAGACCCAAGGAGAGCTAGCTAGAGCACTCCAGAGGGCCCGTTGGCGCTAACCACTATCCCAGCCTTCACTCCTCGGACTGAGGAACAATAGATACTAAGTAGATAAATAGGGCTGAAAGCACCAGACTCACTTTTCCCTGGGTTTTCTTCTAAGGCACTCTTTAAATCTTTCTATTATATGGGAGGGTTTCATTTGTAACATCAGACTTCATCTCCTCCCATCCCATTGAAACCACTTGATTGAGGCATAATTGACATACAATAAACCTCAAATATTTAAAGTGTACTCATGAGTTTTGACATATATATTTCACACTTGTGAAATCATCACCAAGATTGAGATGACATTTAATATCCATTGCCCCAGACTACTACAGATCTGCATTCTGTCATCATTTAATGAGTTTAATTATACAGTCTACACTTTGTGTAACTTCTTTGTGTAGATTGAGCATATTGTTTTTGAAATTTTATTCACATTGTTCATATCAATTTGTCCTTAATACTGTGGAGTGAGTACTCCCTTATTGTATAGCTTTGACCACCATTTACCCATTCACTCTTTAGTGAACATTTCATTTGTTTTCCAGGTCTGGTTTTTTTAAATAAGGACACTATGTATGCTAGTATACAGATCTTTGAGTGGACATATGCTTCATTTGGGTAAAAATTTAAGAGGAATAACTGTTATACAGTAGGTATATGTTTAAATTTTTAATAAACTGCAGAATTATCTTCCAAGGTTCCACTGTGTCCCCACCAGCAGTGTATGAGAGTTCCAGTCACTCCACATTCTCACCAACACTTGGCATGCGTTAGTCTCTGAATCTGAGCCATTCTGGAGGCATCTTATTGTGGTCTTACTTTGCATTTACTTAATAACTAATAAGTTTGTGTGTTTTTAAATAAGCTTATAAGGCCATCCATATTCTTCTTTTGTGAAGTATCTGATCAAACCAAACCTTCTACCTTTTTTCCCATTTAAAAAAAATTGGCTTATTTGTCTTACTGACATTTAAGAGTTTATATGTTCTGGGGTAGCCCATTCCAGGCAATACAGGACTCTTCCAACTAGCAATTTGGGCTTGGGAATTCCCGGTTGCTGGCTACAGAACTACACTAAGATCTGAAGCCTTTTCCACACAGTTCTTTTTTCTTCTCTTCTTTCACAGGGTACAGACCTGTGCTAGTATCTAAAAGCTTCCTTACAATTTACTCCTAAGTTATTTTTGTTGTTGTTTGGGTACTGCTATATTGGAATTGTTTTTATTTCATATTTTCTAAATGTTTGCTGCTAGTGTACAAGAATACAATTAAATGTTGTTTAGTAATCTGGAATTCTGAAACCTTGCTAAATTATTAGTTCCAGTTTTGTCTCTTCTCCTTCCGCTCCCCCCGCCCCCTGAAAAATTCTCATGGATCCCAGAACTTTGGGAAGATTAGGGCATAGGTAGCCATAGCTCCCTATTAGCATCCAGCTTCCTGACTGGAAATCCCTCATCTTCAAAAATAGCTTCCAGAAGTTTCTGAAGAACTCCAACAATTCAAGTGACGCAGATTAACAAATCCTGGTTCCAGGGAGTTGGTGTTCACCAAGCACCTCCCCATATTTTATAGGTATTTTATCTCCTTTTAGTCTTTAAGAAAAAAATGAAAACCAAACGAATAAAAAACCTTGTGTGATAATAGAAGTAGCTCCATTTTAAAGATGAAGAAATAGAGGTTGAATCTCTTCGTTATATCTCATATTTGATTTCTCTCATCTGACTCCAGAGTTCATGCTCTTTCCTCCCACCTCAAGCTGACCAAGGAGCGACTGATTACAAAACATGTCTCTGCTGAGGCTCAGTCTTTAAACCGACTGTCTCACATTCATTCACTCCACCCCCAGGATGCCTGCCACTCAGTCTGGTTTCCCAGCTTCCTCTTCCACCCAGGTTGCTTTCTGAGGCTACCAGTGACCTCTCTTTCACCCTGTCCGATGAACTGTTTGCAAATCTAAGCATTTTTAAAATTTATCCCTCTGCTGCCTTTGCAGAGAACGTCTCATTGGAACTATGTGACCCATTTTGCTTCTGGTTCATCTTTAAAAGTCTGGTCACTTTTTTTTGTCTCCTCTTGTGATGCTGTCATGATGCTGTGAGAAGATTCATCTCATTTATCACTCAGGTCCTCCAGTCTGCAGACTGAGGTTTTCTGCTTTGCCTCTCTCTACACTCTTTTTTTTCCTCCATTTTTTTAGTTGTAGTTGGGCACAATGCCTTTATTTACTTATTTTTTTAATGTGGTGCTGAGGATCGAACCCAGGGCCTCACACATGCTAGGTGAGCACTCTACTGCTGAGCCACAACCCCAGCCCTCTACACTCATTCTTAGATATGCCTTTTCAAGCACTCTCAGGAACATTCAGGACTATTCTCACCATGGCTTCAGTTGCCAAAGGTCTGGTCACCAGGATTCCTGGCTTTTCAGAACAACCCTGTTGACCCCATGAAATCATTACAGTATAGCTTGGAAATTCCCATATGTTAGAAATTTCAGATTGCTCCCTTTCTCCTCTATCCTCAGAACAGCACAAATCTTTTCTTAGACACCCCCCACCCCACGCCTTTGTCTTGATTTGTAGTTTAGGAGACATATTTAACGTTTCCAAAGAATAGTCCCGCTAGGATAGGTACACATACAAAATCTAAACCTTGTGGACAAAAAGCACAGACAGCATAATTCGATAATTCTGTCTTATTGACACTTAATTAAGAGTTTGTATACACTTATGAAACCATAACCAAAACCAAGTTAACATTTAACCTCCATTAAACAGGGAGCCAATCCCCAAATCTGTCTTTACTTTCAGATTTACCACGATTCTTTTGGTTTTCTTTCCTCCTCCATCTAATGACCAAGACTAGCCGCCTATTGTTTTCTCTGGATTAGTTCTTTTGTAGCTATTGCCACTCTGGACTAGTTCAAGGATTTCATAAGCCAGATTTCCTAGTTTATATCATCTCCCTCCATCCCCATCAGGGTCAATATTGCATGGACAAAAATATTTTCTTCTGTATGTACTCTTTTTGTCACAGGTGTCTAAAATCTGGTGATATTATGAAACCAGGACCCTGCGTTAGCAGATTTGTACTGGGCTCTGCATTTTCTATCCACTAAGTCCAAACTACTTTGCCTTGTCCTTAGGGTTTTCTCTCAGTGTCATGTACTTCAAAGCTCGTTGTTTATCTTATTCCTTCAGCCAAGAAAAGAAACACAAGGTTTGCTGGTCCTTTTATGTGACCTGACTACTCTTTCCTCCAAGGGTTTGTCCATTTTATTCTACGTGCTCTGAATACCAATTTTCTGCCAATCTTTTATTTCCCCCTCATTTTAAACTCCAGTCCTGTATTTCTTCTCTAGCCTTTCCAACCCAAATCTCTTAGAGTTGACTGCAAGTTTCTTGTTTTCTATGAAACTGAAGCCCTGAAGAGCAGAAGTTCCCACACTCACTGTGAATAAGTATCACTAGACTGTAAGGTTCATCTAGACAAGGAGCATGTCTTAATTAACTTCATATCACCAGCATCTGTTCCAGCACTCACTGCATCATTTGAACAATGTTGTTGCTCAATAAACAACAATACTTTGTGGTGCGGCCCCCTTGGGCAAGTACTTTTAATGCAGAGGAATTTGAGCTTTCCTACCTGGAAAACAGTGCTCAGGATAGTGACATCACAGGTTTGGAATAATAAATAAGAAAATCTATGTAGAGGTCCTAGCACAGAACTTGGCTGAGAGAACTCAACACCTATGAGTTCATAACTTCTCATTGCATTTTCAGAATTCTCATCAGAATTGTCAGATTCTGTAATTGCTCCTCCACAAAAAGGTATTTTTGTTAGATGCTCTTCTGTGGCAGTATCAATCTCAAGAATGGGAGTTGTAATTATCTACAGGAAAAAGATTAAAAAAAAAAACTGGTCCAACAGGAGGAGGATCCATTCACTAGAACTACTGCTTACAGTGCCCTTCGTTATTCTTGATATGGGGCTTGGCTGTCATGGTTTCAATATCACATAATATACACTAATTTATCTTCTTTGGGATTCCATAAGTGTATAATCAGTCTGAACAGTATGTTTCATAAATGTATCTGGATCATTTTCCACTCCCCTTCCTCACTTTTCCTACAGAGGAGAAACTATGTGGTCAAAGGGCTTTGAGCTCTCTAATGTGTTCATTTTAATATTAAACTCTGCATATTTGCATTCAGCAGGGAGAATAAAGATGGTTAATCCTGGAGAGGTTTCATACCTTTAAATCACTTTTATTGATTTAATATTTTTATATATTTTTGAGTGCTTGTCATTTATTCATGATACCCTCAATTTATCTTCCTGCAAAATAGGGGTCAGAATTTGCATTCTCCCCTTCTTTGTAATAATGATGATTACGACACAGAGGAAAGAGCGCTGGACTGGGAGTCAAGAGAACTGAGCTCTACACTCTGATTTGAGTAACTGCACAGATGAGAAAATCAGCTCAGCTCCTTCCCCTCCAAAATGAGAAGTCCAATTTAAGCAGGCTCCAAGTCAGCTCCCATTTAAGAATGGTTTGCTTTTTAAGAAATGAGCTACGTGGCCCTCTTCTTCAACCCAGAGTTATCAGATGAAAGAAAACTTGTTGCACACTACCCAGGCAGGGGGATATGGCATGTGCTGTCCATGGTAGATATGTGGCATCAATGTGACAGCCATACATGTCATTGCACCATGAATCAGGCAGGAACTCAGGGTGAGCATGTCTGATTGGAAACAAGAACCCTAGGGAAGTAGAAGCATGAAAAATATCTGGACACTTTTGCATGAGCGTTATTAATTTTTGTACACAGATGGAACCTACTACAAAGTAGGCATTCATTTCAAACTTTCTAAGCTATTTATCAGTCCTCCAACTTATTATTGGAGGAATTATCCAGAGGTATACCTCAGTAGGGAGGAGTTGAAAACAAGAAATTTTTTCAAAGGTATGACCTACACCTTTTGGAAATGTTAGTTCCTCCTCTGGGAATGGACTCATGTGCAGCAGGTAAAGCTCTGCCTCTATATTCACTTGATGGGTCATGCCAAGCTCAAGGTAGGCCACCTCCAACCCCAAACCTGTCTGGATCCATGTCACATCTCAGAATTTGTTTCTGCTTATAAATGCCATCATATTTCCTCATTGGAGGAAAGAGATGCAAGCTTTCCAGTCAAAAGACCGGAATTCAAGCACCATGTCTACATGAGCCATCTGTCTTTCAGCAAAACCCTCCAGGTCACTGAGCCGACTGAAATAAGGATGAAAGGAAGTATGGATGCACGGAGGGTTTTGTTCCAGCAAGTCTTCTGCTACCCAAACAGCACTTCAGGTAAGTTTTGTTAAGTGAACTTAAAGAGTGATCCCTTCCGTTAGGCTTATTAGAAGATTGGGCAACAGCATAAGCCAGAGGGGATGGGAAATCACAGTCTTGTAAAGTTCAAAGCAACGTCCTTGGGAGAATGCTCTTTTTTATTAATCATTTTGCAACCTCTCCTCACTTCTGCATTCACCCCAGCCCCAATGCTTCTCTCTTCTCCACCTTCACTCAATAGCATGTCACCTGACCCATTCTGGATTTTGGTTTAACTCCCTCTCTGCCTGTGCAGTCCCTAACTATTGTGGTCCAGGCCTGTCTTAGACTGTTCTCACAGAAGGAGTACCTCAAAGAGTTCTATCCACTGTGTAGATGGAATGTGCATCAGGGCAAGGAAAGGTGGTACACCCTGTGGCTACCACTGCTACAGCCCAAGTGCCCTCCTGCAGCTCATAGCCCATGGCAGCCTTCAAAACCACAGCACCCAAATTCACTCCAAAAGGAATCTCTTCCATGAAAAGATGCCTGAATCTCCACCTCTAGTCCAACGGCTTAGAGCTCTTGCTTTGCTAAGACCACAGGGACTATTTTATTGTCAGTTTCAGATAGCTCCTATGCCACTGGGGCACAAGAAAAGTGCACAGGCCTGGGAGTCAGAGCTTCTTGGGTGCAAACCCCAACTTCACCATTCAGTGCTTAAGTAACATCTTGGTAAACTGCCGAACCTGGCTTACTTACATGTGTATACAGTGGAGACACTGATACCTTTGGATAGTTGTGAGAATTAAACAGAACTGCACACTGTAAATTGCCCAGCACTGACAAAGGGTCTTGTCCAGATCACCTGCTCCAGATTTTTCTCTTGCTTCCCTTTTACCCCAGAGAGATTACATTATCCCAGGTATGGCTTAGGAGGGTTAAGACATTTCTGTCAAAAGACCAATTATGTCGTCATTGATCAGTTCTTGCCTGATCATTTTTTTCAGGCATGAAGGCATTCCAAAGTCAATGGATCCATTTGCAGCATTGATCTCCCCTCACAGCAGGACTGTTTTGCCAATGGACCAACCAGCTATTGCCCCACCCCACCCCGATTCTGATTCCAGAGCCATCAAGTTTGTCAAGGATTTTTAGGCACTAAATAAAGATCTTTGTAAAAATTATTGTTCATGAAATTAAAAGTACCCTTTTTCCTGGGAAGCTCTCACTGCTGGAGTACCTCATGCTGATTCCCTGATTTATATCGAAACCATTCATTCATGTGTGTGTGTGTGTGTGTGTGTGTGTGTGTGTGTGTGTTGTGTGTGTGTGTCAGAAGTAAGTGATCCCAACATTGCAGAATGATTTGGCTTTTCTTATATGGCCACACTATTTAGTATTATTTCATAGTATGTTTCAAATCTTAAAATTGTTTGTCCCTTTGGCCAGATGGTTTATCAAGCCAGCCAAAATGACAAGCTCTTCAGTGCCGCTGGATCCCTTCTTTCTGCAAAGACGAAACTCAGAAGACATAAACCTCAAAGGACACAGCAACCAAATTTGAAAAATCTTAAGGAACCACTACCAAAACGTAACAGCCTCTTGAAATATAGTCACTACTGCATCGTTGCTTTTCATTCTTATTCCCTGCTATAGTAAGGAGACTGCAGTGCACTTAAAACTGGAAACACATCCAGGCACAGCCAACACACATTACACGTTTCAGTTACTTATCCAAGTTCTGTAACCTTAACATCACAAACTCATTTCTACAATAATTGCCACACTGCAATATAAGCACAAAAAAATCTCTAGTTGTAAAGGACAAAACTATATGCTTCTCTGAGCTTTCAAAGTATATTGCTTTAAAAATTAAAAAAAAAAAAAGTTTCTGCAATTCAACTTTAAATTACCCACGTTGCTAACTTCCATGCAGAGTCATCACAAGAAGGAATTCTTTCTGCCTGAAGTTGGTAGCAATAACAGAAATACAAGTTGGAAGCAGATTTTTAAATCAAGTGTAATTATATGGTGCTGTTAAGGTGACTTTTTCTTAGAAGAGCAACTCTGTCTCCCGACTTTTCTGGGTTTGTCCTGACTTTAAATGCCCCTGACCCATTGCCACGTTTTTTTATTCAGACAAAGTATTCCACCTTTTTGTTGTTTTTGTTTGTTCCCGAGATGTTAGCATACAATTCAATTTAATAAAAAATGGCACAGCAGTTCTTTGGAAAAAACAAAAGTCAGCATCACCGTCCCAACTTGTCTTTATAGAAACTGCAGTTTTCTACAGTCTGTTTCACTAAATCTGCAGGACCTCTAGATAACACTGTTTCCGGGCTCAAGTAGGAATTGTTTTTACTTCACCTTCACAAAATCCTCATCTTTTTTATGCACCTTGAGTACCCCAAGTGGGTTGGTAATTATACAATCTTAATTGAAGGGCTAAAGATGAAATAATCATTGTTTTTCATCTCCAACTCCAATTTTCTAGAAAAATATTTGAAGTCTTCAATTTCTAGGTACACAAAATAAGCAAACAAGATACAGATAGTTCTAATTTCTCCTATCTTTAATTTTGAAATGAATTGGATCTTTACGGCAATGAAAATGAATAGAAAAATGTTTGCTATTGTGCTATGAAAGAAAAGAAAAACTAGTCCTTGACCATTCATAACAAAAGATCATTACTTGCTACTGAAATTGACATTGGATTGAACAGTAGAAGTTTGGAAGTAAAATAATTTTGCTACTCTTTATATATCTTAGCAGTTCAAAAACACGCTAGAAAAATCATGTACTTTTTTTTTATCCCCCTAATAACGCACACCACTTGGGGTAGATTGTGCACACTCCTACTGTGCCACAATGTGGATTTTCCCTTCTTCAAATGAAAATCTAAAGAAATAAACTCTGAAAAGGATAGATTGTTCCCCCCTTCCAGTCTCAGATCAATGAAATATTTTGAGCGAACCATTTATCACAAAATTCAATTCTAACTTGTTTTCTTAAGAAAAACCAAGAAATAGTTATTTTAAAGAAAACATTCTATTATTAAAAGTTAGCCAAGACTAATAAGACCTCAAAAAATGAGCATATTTCAAATACTTTTATTCTCTTCAATAGTTGCATGAGTTTGTTTGTTTTTTTTTCCAGGAAAAATGTGCAAATAGCAAGGTTACCTGGGTCTGCTGGTCACTTCTAGTGTTTGGACTCTTGAAGATGGTGAGTTTTGCTAATGATGCGCGGCTGTTTAAGAACCGGGCGGCTTTCTGGCAATCACTCTTTGTGTGCCATCTTTTATAAAGGTGCTTCTTGTTGCTAAGAGATCAGTTGCTTAGAGACCAAATCATTAAAAAAAATATATATGTCCGGGGCCAACGTAAATTATAACCAAATTGTGTCATTTCAGTTCGCCCTCTGAACGTTTGGCTTTTGTAATAGATTGTAGCGTACCAAGAGAAGCCAATTACTAATCACAAAGAGAAAACTGACCACGAGGAGGGGAAAAGATCTGTGCGTACTCTCTCATGGACAGAGAGTAATGCCACAGGCTCCCTTTGATGGAGTTACAGTCGCTAGGCTCTCTGTAACTTTGGCTCCTACTGGGGGATCCTAGACAGGTGCTGTGAATACATATTTACACACACACACACACACACACACACACACACACACACACCCCTGTGCCAGGCAAACTTGAGTGCAGTTTGGAATGTGAACATATGTGGGAATTTTGGAGCTAACTTTGGTATTTACAAAGGAAAATTAAGAGGGAAAAGCTATACTTAGAAAAGATGTAAGCTGGAAAGCTGAAAGGATCTTAGCCTTGGGCTACATGTTTTTAGATTGTCACTGCTTTGGCTCCAGGTGTGTGTGTGCTGTGAATAAGGGTTGTGCTTGGATGGATTAAAAATTGTTCTACCTTTTGTCTTCTCCCCTGCATTCAAATAGAGCATATACATACAATTGGTTAAGTAGGAAGCTTTGGCTTTGGGGGTTTCAATCTCCCGCTTTGTGACTCTGCCCATTGAGTACCTCTCTTCAAATTTACCTTCCACTAAAAGCTACCCATCCTAGGAACATTCACATTTTAGCAATACCATGTATTTATAAAAGAAAGAAACTTAAATTCTTTTATATTCAAAGGAATGGGCATATTCCAAGCTTCTTAGGTAGGATGGGAGGTGCTTGCAACAGAATAAAGCTAGACAGCCAGTTCTTTACTATTTAGCTGCGTACAGGACTCCCTCCTACATCTCTTCTTTTTCTAACCTCCTCCATCCTTCAAGGTCTGCTCTTTTTTTAATTCATCTTAGGTGAGAAGAAAGCAAGCAAATATGAGACCAAAGACTTGGAGCTGACGTTAAGAGGTAGAAAAAATATCTCGAGTGAGAAATATTACCAGTCTCTGATGGGTTTGCCATTGTAGAAAATTTCCTGCCTTGGATTGAGGAGGAAAGCATCTAGTGATGAGGAGAAGATGAAGGAGGCCAGAGCCAAAGGGTGTGACAGTCCTGGGGACAAAGTCCAGCTCCAGTTCACCCTTCATCTCTGTCCACTTTAGATCATCATTATCCCATCACTCATCCACAAAGTAGATGAAAGACCTGTAACCATTTCAATCTATTTAGCTTGAGACATATTCTAATTTGTAAAAAAAAAAAGGAGAAGAAAAAGAAAAAAAATCATACCCTGTGAAAATGGGATGCAACTAACACTTAGCAGAAATTAATTACAAGAGGAAATGAATCACTGACTTTCCCCAACCTGAGCTATGAGTGCAAATGGACACAGAGAATTTGAGCATCACAGAATCAGCTCCGGATGCCAACCAAAAAGACATTTCCTCTTAAGTCATCTGTCGTTCTTCTAATCCCCACAACTTCTCTCTGCTGCTTATATTTTGGAAGAGAACTGAAAACAGAAAGGGAAGGATCAGAGATAGATATTAGGAATAGAAAAAGACAAGGGAAGTTTAAATTTATCAACATAATCAGTGCCAAGAAAGTGTTGGTGAAACGACGAGAGGGGGTAAGAAGAGGTAAAGGAGCAAAGAGGGTGGGATCCTGGGTATATCTTCCTTGAAGGCAGAAACCACCTTAGACTTCTCTTTCCACAGGTCCCAGCATTTTGCACAGGGCTTTTGCATTTAGAACACAATGAAATGTTTTGCTTACAGTGTAAGTCACAGGGGAAAAGGAGAGAAAAGAGGCAGATCTGATGGGGTCAAACTCTTCCTTGGCCCTAGACCCCATCTGACTGGTTCCTCCATAGAAGCAGGCTCTGCAGAAACATTTGTGCTTTGGACCTAGGTCTAAAAACACAACCCTATGCTTCTTATCCATCCTTCCTGGTTTCTCCCATTCTTCTGGCTCTGATTCGACTGTCCACCTACCTGATGGGCATTTCTTTGGAATCTTAGAACTTCTGTCTCTAGGGAATGAGATGCCACACCTGCCTCCGGGCCACTTTCTACCTAATGGGATGTGATTCGGGTAGCCTTCTGTAGAGTAGTCTTTGTCAGACTCCATGATTTCATCTGCCTGGGTAGAAACAGGGAGTTGCAATGGCCAATGAAGGGACCCATCTGGCTTTTGGCATTCAGTATGGCTAAAGGAAACAAGCTTGGACCCATGAGGGCTCTACCTGCAAATGTCCAAACTTGAGGCTCTGAAATAAATTCTTAGCACAGATAGAACTATACAAGGGGGTGTGTTCCAGTGTCATTTTGGGTCCTGCAGGTGTGGCAGGCCACTTGTCCACAGGTAACTGGACCACAGAGCCCCTACACCCTGATTCCACCGCTGCTGTGAAGCTGCCCAGCCATATGAGCTGGATCTCCCAGTCTCAGGGATTGGGGGAACTGTTCTGTATTCCAGGGAACCCAGGACAGTGACACCTGCCTCCAGATCAAGGAGAAGGTACGTGAAGAGCCTTTGAGCTCAAAGGCAACTTCTTTAGTAGAAGTGACTGCCACTACAGATGCCTCTCACTGGGGAAGCCAGTGTCCCCTGATGTCATCCCCAACTGAGCATCCAGAAATCCTGCCCAGCTGCCAGTAATTTCCCCCCAGGACATGGCCTCTCCTGGCTGACAACCCAACAGACACCATTTCCAGGAAGGCTCACACAGCCCCCTTCGTTAGCTCTTAAGAAGGTAGGAAGATCCATTCCTCCCTGGGAAGGTTCTAGTGTAGTGACCACAACTCTCTAATCCTTTCTCCAGAAAACGGTTCCCAGAAGAGACCAAATGGCCTAAAGAGAAACTTGACCTACTAAGAAAGAATGGAGACCGTTTCAAATGTTTGGGGCACTCCCCAAAGATTCCAAGAGCAGCAGGTAGAAGCTTAGTCACTACCATACCAGGCATCTTGTTCCAAGCTTTTTTGCCTAACTTGACACCTTGTGCTGGGCAGAAACCTATCCTGAGAGGCTAGAGTGGGTCTGGGTATGGAGGCGCAGGAGTGTGGGGTTCCTATGTCAGTGAAGTCACATGTAACCACATCAGCCCATCAACTACCAGTAAAGAGGATTTGAGCAGAGGGGGGCAGCAAAGCCCAGCCACCTCAAGTTCAATAAGCAACTGTCTGGGAGGGAGCCTGTTTTCCCAGGGGACAGCCACTTGTGCTAACCAGAAGAACCGCAACCAAGCTCCCCTCCTGTGCTGGCACCTCTCTAGGCTCTGAAAAATCTTTGCGACTGCCCTCAGAGACCTCTGACATGCTAAGACCCAAGTCACAGAGGCTGAGGTCCATAAGGAGCAGACCTCAAGACACATGGTAGAGTTGCCTTCTCTGACCTCACCCTTCTTCCAGTCTCACCTCAGCCTTAGAGCAGATGGAGCTCTCAGGACACCACGCTTCCTAATACACTCTTTTTGAGCAATGGTCACCACAGCCCTACTCAGAAAAAGACCTCTTATCACCGTACTCTCCCATCCAGATGGCATCCCAGCTCTCTAGGACACACCTGTCTCTATATACCCACCCACCAGTTCTCCAAAAATCACCCCAAGAGCAAGGCCAGATGGTACACCTTGGGTCCTTGGGAAATATTTTCCCTCCCCTCACAATAAGCCTAATCAACCACCCAGGAGAATACATCTATAACAACTCTGCCCCTTCTCTCCTGCTGAGCACCTACCTCTTCCCTTCTTTCCTTCTCCATATCCACCCCCACCACAGAAAATATGTATTTTACCCCAACAAAATCTCTCAAAGCTCTGGTCACAGCAATACTCTGGCAGTCAGCCCACCATTGGGAAGTGATTGCAACCCTCTTCCAGGAAGACCTCTGAGACCCTCCCCACCCCAAGCCCCCGACACGTCAAAGACCACAGTGAAGAATACACCAACCACCAACCACCGGAGCTTCTCTAGAACACGTGTCCAACTTATCATGTTACCAGACATTCAAGGCAGGAAGCTCTTGTACTGCAATTTATGTGATAATATAACAAAAGATCAGTCTAATAAGTGCCCTGACAGTCCAATTTCACCACTTTCTTGGAGAAAGAACCACTGTGTTCTCATAGTGTTTGGCTCTGATTGACCCTTTTCATAGCTGGTAATTCACATCTAGTTACTGTCTGATGAGTCTCAGGTAATCATCTGCAAGGAGTCAACTTGGGGAGAAAAGACAGGAAAGGGGGTGGGAAATAGGTGGTAGTGAGGGAATTACAGGAGGAAATAGAAAGCAAACATCTTAAACTTACAAATAATTTGTCCCCAAATGATGTATACATTACTATCCACACAAATTTTACAGGAATCCACCAACTCTGGTATCTTGTAATCCTCAAGAAAAAAAAAACTGAGGAAAATCACTAATTGTAACACAATTATAAGCCAAAAATTGTGTCCTAACAAAGTTCAAAGAGGCAAAATTCCCACTTGTAAATCAAATTTATCTCCATTCTCTTTTTTCTTGACTTCTGCAGTCTACCTATCCCTGTCTCCCTTCTCTCTCTCTACCTGCTTGTCCCTCCTGCCATCTCTCATTTGCCAATAAGCATCCTCCCCACTTCTACCTCCTCCATACAATATTGTTCAAGCTTGGGCCAGTGCACATCTTTAAATGAGATGGGTTAAAATCAATTCCAAGCGGCAGTAAACTGCTCATGTCTTTCTTTAAACACTAGCACATTGGGTGCAGTTCAAAGCCAAGCATGTGCTGACTACCAGACATGTTCAAAGCCCACTGTCCTTGGACAGCAAAAAAAGGGAATTCCCCTCAAGGACAGCAAAGGCCCTCCCACCATGAGTTAAGATGATACCACCTTCTTGACTGCACACTCAGGGGTCCCCAACTATTTTCATTATGCAGACTTACTGATTTGTAAGTCTGATTTGGAAGGCTGATAAAAGTCACACAGAAGGAAACAAAAGGCAGAGCTCCATGCCCAGGAGAAGCACTGTCTTACGTACAGAAGTTGCCCCTTACCCCAGGACACGGTAAGAGAAGCCAGACCTGGCAGATTCAGAATACAACCACAGGAAAGTCTCTACAGGGGACAGGAGGTGCCGTGCCAACTTTGCTGAGGCCGATTGCAGCAGAAAGAGCTTTTGCTACATCCCTCCCAACATTCTAATCCCTGGGAAGGCACCAGCAGAGGGCAGGATCAGCCAGAGTGGGGGTGGCCACCATGCGTTCCACATATACTTATCCAAATGACACTCTCTACACATTGGGATGAACTCCAAATTAAAAGTGGACCTTTGAGAATTACCTAGAAAATGTATCAAGACTTTCCCTCCTTACGTATCCATGCTGTCCCTCCCAGCAGCCCTCTGCCAATCACTACTATATCAAAATAATGAAAAATATATCTTTGAGGAATAAAAAAAAAATAATAGAGTCTCATTAGCCAAAAGAGGAAGAAGGCCAAAGACTGTCCTGCAGTCAGGACAATTGTTTCCAAGAGGCAGTGCTAACACAATGGTTCCCTTGATTGGGGGGTGGGAATGGGGTGGGGGGCTGTTCTTCTCTGGCAAAACAGGGCAGGTCTTGCTTTGAAGATGCCAGAAAGCTGAGTCCACTTGAACTTGAAGTGTCTCTGTACCATGCAGGCTGTGTCAGATTCTGTGTGTGTCCCTTCCTTGAAGATGTCATGAGCCTCCTCAGGATATTCAGGCAGCTGCAGCCGACATTTGTACCACTGTTCTTCAGAAGGTAGCCTGTTCCTGCACAGGCAGTCCAGCTCAACCTTGTCTGGGGGGCGGGGAGGGGTGGGCGGGCAGACCTTCTTCCCTAACTCCGCCCTGGCCAGGTCAGGTCTTCACCCAACTCTCAAATGCCCTGCCTTCCCTCTCTCCCTCCAGTTGTCCAGTCAAAATCCCCAAAGCAATTCTTAAACTCACTCCTGGTTTTCTTCAAGGAACTGGAGCTAAAATGAAGCAGAAGCCACCCCGTCCTCTCATGCCCCATCCAGAGTGGTTCTGCACACACTTGAGCTATATGCAGGTTGGAGCTTGAAGTTGTTCTGAAATGGAGCCATTGCTATAGAACTAGAGTTTTTGGTTAATTTTTTTAGAAGGTGGTAGATACATGTCTCTGGCAACCAGGTATGCTGAATTGTCTGGAACAATCCTACTTTCTGTGGCGTTTTATTCTTTTCGATGAAGGCCATTTTTACATTTCAAATGCCTTGTTAGACATTAGAGAAAATTCCAAAAACATTTGGAAAGAATTCCCTTTCAATACTGAAAGCTGATTATTTTGGCAGCTAAATCTGTGTGCATCTTGGAGGTGAATTGCAGGTGGACTGTTAAAAAGTTCAATGCCCCAGGGGAACCGTCCATGGATGACTAAATCCAGTATACATAGCTAATGGATTACTGGTGTAAAATGAAAGCTGCTTTCATTCACTAATTTAAAAGCACCACAAATGGTACTAAGCATCTTAAGGCATTTGCGTCTATTTTCCCATCTATTTCCCCTAAAAAAAAAAAAAAAAGGCCTCGAACCTCTCAAGAGTAAGGACCATGTCTTAGTCATCTTCCTATCCCTGGCCTGCTGATGCCTGTGGTACTCAGCAGTTCTGCAGTGACTATAGAATGAGTGAACTGAGTGCTTACCCTCGGCCTCCTGTCACCAGCCCTCCTGTCCCTGGCTCTCCTCAGGTTCCCATAGCTGAGTTATTGGCATTGAGCTCACTCAATCCTGCCACATTCCCAGACCACATGTGTCCTGAGACAGAAGTTCTTATTCAAGTAGCCTCAGCTCTGCCTACAGTCCAAAATGTGGCATCAATTCAAGGCCCACTCCCAATAGTCTAATTTGGAGCCTGGTACCCCAGAGCTGGCCACTAGTGTTCTACAACTCTTACTGGGTCACAGAGTCTCCACAGTCCCACAAGGCTTGGAGTTTGCTTCTGAAATCTGGAGTCTTGCACCTAGAGTTCACCTGGGCTAGGTTTTCTCTTTCCTAGATGAGCTGTCTAGTAAGCACTCCAGCTCTGTCCTCACCATCAGCATGCTTCTGTGGCCCACTATCGAGGAAGTGTCCTCTCGTCCTGTTAGTCTCCTTCTTCACTCTTATTTCCCACTGGCCCTCTGTCTCCACTCTTTTTTGGAAACAGAAGCCCTGATCTGGACCCCTGACCTTGCTGACTCCCTATTAAATGCAGACTATCCTCAGTCGTGACACCTACCTCTCTGCCCTGGACCCGGGCTCTGCTTTGCACCTTGTGTGAGACCACCCCCTTCACTCCTTGTATTGACTATTTGTTTAAGACAAGATGGGTGATTGCTGTGTCCTTTGCCCTTCCAGCTGGCCATGGACTTAGCATCTGGCCCACTATTGGGGAGAAGGCCCTGCCATCACTCAGTATTCATTGGCAACCTTCAATGCAACCAAAGTATCTGCAGTAAGATGGTGATACCACCACCCCCACATTGCTTGTATTCCAGCTTCCTTCTGGCACTGTCAAGAGAAATTGAAGGTGAACTATGTGTACATTGTTCTGAAATGCTACAGAACTAGGGGTTTTGGTTAATTGCACTTTTTGCAAGAGAGGGTGGCAGATACAGGTTTCTGACAACCAGATATGTCAAATTATTTGGGATAATCCAACTTTCTGTGACATTTTATTCCTTTTGATGAGGGCCATTTATAGTTCCAATGTTTTGTTTGGAGTTACCTCAAAATTCCAAAAACATTTTTTGAAAAGAATTCCTTTTCAAAAATCATACATTTGGGAAAAACCAACTGAGCCACTGCTTAAGCAATTCCTGGGACAATTCTGGGTACGTAGCAGCTCTCCCACCTCCTGCCCTGGGTTTCACGTTCCAAGAGTCATGCTCTCCTCCACCGGGACATGATCTTGTCTCTGCTTGTCATCATTCTGCTTTCTTCCGTGAGAGGCTGCAAACCACTGTGCTGTCTCAGGTCGTGTGGGTCCTTCTGGCACATTTAGCAATGCTTTGGTGGCAGGGGTTTGTCTACAGGGCTCTCTTCTCTCGCTGTGCCCCCATCTCTCCCCATTCTCCTTCAGCCAGCCAGGTTTCCTGGGCATCCATCCTGTCCCTGCCCTTAGCTGGAAAACTTTACTGAGTCTTTCATCTCTTCTTATAAACAGGAGGCAACCCTGTTACCTTCTCAAGAGCTATTTGCACAGCTTGGCCCATGGAAGGAATTTTTAGCATTTAAAAAGTAGAGGCCTGAGAGGGACTGGGTTAAAGTGGGAGGTGCTGGGGAAGGAGTTCTCTTCTAGCTCCCCAATATTCTACACAACATTCATTCTGCCAGACCCAGCAGAGGCTGGCCAGGGTTGAGACTGAACAGCCCTGACCCTCCTCCATCATGCCCTTGCTCACCACTGAATGGCAAGCCTACTGCTGAGTGAGCGGAGGGTGCTCAGCAGGCCTGAGCCTGAGGTCGAGTTGCAAAACCACCTGTTGAATGCTTTGGCCTCACCTGGCTGGTCCTAGCTTCGCTGAGCCCACATTCCCCTCATTTCTCAAAGATTCTATTCACTTTAGGTTCCTGCTCAGTTTCCCAGGAACCTGGAAATGAGGCAATGTGTTTCCCTTTGCACAGTGCCTGGCACATAGTAAGCACTCAGTAAATGTTAGCTATTAAAAATAGGAATAAATCCAGAATGGGACCCAGGGGAGGTTTGCATAGAAGCTGCTAGGAGCAGACAAGGAGCCCAGATGGTAGTGACCAGCTAAATTCTCAGCACATGGATCACTGTGCGCTTAATATTTCTAGACAAATGGAAGTTTCAATTCTTTCAAGAAGAAAAAGAGTGCCTTCTGGCCAAATTACAAGAGTCCCTTATTATTCCTAAATCCCCAAGAGACTGAGAAAGGTTTTCTACACACAACTTTCTACTGCCTGAGATGGAGACTTACAACCAAAGCACCACCCAATCTGTCTTTTCCCTTGGCTGTGCAGTTTTCAGTTGGCCAGGTAATGAAGAGAACTTTTGTAGGATCTGGCATCTTCTGTGGAAAGAGGCGAGTCTAGGGACCTCCTGCCAATTAAGTAAGCACTCTTTGAAAGTTTACGTGCCTAAAGCTAGGGAACAGAGATTAATAGTTGAGTATCCACCCTCAGAGTCAAGAATTAACCCTGCTTCTGAAAGCCTAGGACCACTGAACTGCCTTCTATACTCTCCACCTCCCCCTTGTCATGTGTTGCTCAGCACATAGAGGTTAGAATTTTGTCTCCCTTTTCCAAGACTCTCTGGATTTCCACAGTCCTTGGCTGGGGCATATGCTTTGATCCTCTGCATAGGACTTCCCATGCCCTTTGCCCTAAGAGCTAGAGCCGGGTGCCTAGGTATCCGTGAAGCTCCACTTACACTTTGAGTCTCATAAGGACCCAAAAGCATCACCCCAACCTCTGGATTAGTTACCTTTGTATAGGACACTGGTCTCCCTGGCCACCTCACCCCTGAAGATCCTTATCACCACGGTTCCAGCATGCCTTGGGAATTAAACCAACCTAAATTTGGCAGAAACCTTGGGATTAAACCAACCTAAATTTGGCAGAAAACTAAGTTTGAGGCAGATTATAAAAACAACAAACAAAAAAATGACAAAATTCCAAAAACTCTTAAAAATAAAGATATGGAATGGGCAGAACCGCTGGAGGTTTTGAGCAGGGAAAGAATATGATCAGAACTGTGCTTCAGGCAGTGGTGGTATGCAGAGTTGACTGGATAGGTGGGCAGAGAGGCAGGGAAGCAGGTTATGTGGACCCAGGTAACTTCCCTTCAAGATGGAAAGGAAGGACCAATGTGAGAAGTGTTTCTGAAGAACTGACATGGATCCGGGAAGTTGTAAGGAGAGGGAAAACACATTATTAAACAATGAGACATTTCTAAGCTCACTTTAGAGGGCAAATGTTCATTTCTAATATGAAATAGGGAGAGGAAGCAGCACTTAACAAGTGCTTATTAAATAACAATGAGCATTGGTGGCATTCATGGCAAAATGAGAAAAAAAGTACCTTGCTTCAAAGGCTACACAGAGGAGTGCAGAACCAGGATCCCAACCTATGTGTGGTGCCCAAGTCTAAAACATTTCTGTAGGAGGAGCAAAATACAAGGGGAAGATGATGGCTTTGAACCCATGTTGAGGGGCTGCCAGCCAGCATTTAGAAACGTGTGCATAGAGGGCAGGACCAGAAGGTACAAATCTGGGTATCAGCTGCAGAACCATTATTATGATGGGAAACCCCAGAAGTGAGTCAAATCTCCAACACAGTAGACAGACATTGGGGGACAAAGTTCTGACTATAGCCCCAAGGGATGCCCAAGGCTTAAGAGCTAATGAAGGAGCAGAAAGAGGGCCATAAGAGTACAAGAAAAACCAGGAGGTGGTCATTTAACTGGAATCCAAAGAGGGCAATGAGAAAAAAAGAAGGAGAAGCTATCAGCCTACAACACTTCACACTGACAAATAGGTTTTATAAACAAAAAAAGGCCAGGGCCTTCAGCAATTGGAAACACTGGTTCTCATCAATGTGATTCAGTCCAATGGTGGGGAGAGAAGCTATTGAGACAGCAAGTGTGGACTCTTCTTTCAAGACATTTGGCAATAAAAGAATGAGGGAAGGGCCGAGAAAAGTGGGAGAGGGACAGAGGAAATTTCTTTGAATTAGTGTAAAAACCAAGCTGTGCCAACCTAAGTTACTCAGCTCAATCTGCTCAATGCTCCATGGAACAATCATCCTCAACCACAGTATCTGTCAGCCCTGGATTGACCACACTCCGGTGGCAACAATTTTATAACGTCTTCTTTTTGACCTCAACCCCTTGGAGATAGTGATTTGACAAGCATCACCGGCCTATAGAGCAATTTCCCTTCAATTTGTAGCTAGCATCTTGGAGATCATCTGGTCTGCCCTTGAGGCCGAGGCTGCCCTGGAAATGGCTCAGCGTGATGGCAAAGGGTCTTGTAGAGTCAAAGGCCTAAGAAAAGCCTTGAGCACTTTCATCAACTAGCAAATCATTCCTAACTTTCATGGGTTCACTCTGTCATTTGTCCCATTCTTCAGACCCTGAAGTGGGAAAGGGGCTGTCTAGGAGTAACAGTGTTAAATCCAAGGAGAAAGTCACTCTCCACTTAGGGCCACCAGGTCCTCTGGCTGGCTGGCCAAGACAGCTGAGACCCTACCCTTGCCCTTTTGCCAGGCTTCGTGTCCATCCAGATGGGACACCTTTTTCTAAATTGCACAAAGGAGCATGGGCTCATGGGGATCCTCCTACACAATTGCATTGGGAGAGAAGAAGGGGTCCCCATTAATATGTGTTGAAAGCAGCTTTCTCTCCTCAAGAGAAGCCATTTTCTCCACCTGAGACCCTTTGATGGACATAAACCTGATCCCCAGACTCCAGCGCTCTGTTTTCTGCTTGGCACATGCCCAGAGAGTTTGGACTGAGTCCTCCACTGGCCATGGTCTTGGGAAGAAAAGGAAGTACCGGATAAAACAGGGAAAGTTGCCGAGACATCTGCTCAGTTTCAGGAACAAGCCTTAGGAGTTTAATGCTTAGTGCAAAATATTTTCAATTGTGGAATTTGCACAGATTATTTTAAACACAATATTAGCAAGTCTGAGCCCAAAAACCACTTGAATGAACCACACTACAAGAGGTTAAAGCATGTGGAAACTTATTTTTAAATGGAACTGCATTTAGTCAAGAACCACTTGTGTAGGATACTTCTTCAAATCAAATATTGTTGCCATTTGGCAGAGAAAATGTGCTTTAATTCCTTGATGCCAAAGAATGTCTGATACATTGTATAATGAAACTAGAATAATTGAGCTACTTGTTCATTACAAAGATCTCTAGCTGAATACTTAAAATTCTTCAGCAGCTGAGTGGGCTTGAAGTGAATTAACAACCCTCTTTTTTAAAAAAAATAATAATTTTGAGGTAGGACACAAATTTTACAATAGAATTTTTGTGAAGAGCTGCTGAATGCTTTTTACTCCAGGAAGGATCGCACATTATCCTTTGTTAATGCGGGTGATTCAGGAGGACAAGTAAAATGTTGGCCAAAAGCATTACATAGGACTGCTGACCAGTCTGGCTCTGGCCACATTTCTCTGTCTTGAGGATTTTCCATTACGTCCCCTGACCTCTTGCCCCTCTCCTTTGGAGCTCCTGCCAGATTACCTCTCCTGGCTGTAAGGGAAACACCTATTGTCCCCAGGTCTTGCAAGTCCAGTGAAGACCGAGACCATTCTCCATTAACATCCCAGGCCTCAAAGCCTGCCACAGAGTACTCCACCCAGAGGCTCCTGGGAGGCACTGCTATTGGGTAGAGAAAACTAGAGTTAGGCATGAGACTGTGGAATAAAAACGGGAAAACCAAGTCCAAACTCAGAAAGACAGACGCCTTCTTCCAACCGCCTTGGACATTGCTGAGGCACAAGTCCCATCTGCATCTTCTGGGAAGATTAAGTGAAGGGCATGTCAAGCCAGGGTCCTCTCCTCCCTCCTTGACTAGCTGTGGGAAAGCGGGGCCAAGCCTTCCCATTACAAAACTCTGTTTGGGGAGTGGAGAGAAGAGTGAGAAAAGAGAGGAGTGACACAGTCAAACATGGCTAGACCAAGAAAGGCAGGCGGAAGAATGTTGCCCAGAGCACATCACATGGTTAGAGACCACAGTCAGGTCCCAGACAGGTTTTCAGAAGTCACTTGTCCGTTGCTTAGCTGTTTGCAGAGAGGGGAAGCAGGGAGGCAAGAGGGGCTGGGGCCTTGGACAAAGAGGCCCCAGAGGCAGAGGTGGCCATGGAGGGGAGAGCGGAAGGGGACAGCAGCTAAGGGAGGGAGGCCTCTAGTTCAGGCTGGGGCTGGGTTAGGGGAGCATTTTTTTTTTTTTTTTTGCAGCAACCCTCTGGACAGAGTCTATGGTAGAAGGGGCCTTGAGAGAAAGAATCTGAGGAGCAGGGGGAAAGTACCTTCTTCCTCTGAGATTGGGAGAAAATAGAAAAAATGGATGTAGATTTGACAGGCTTTTGTGAATATCCCTCTCCCAACTCAAGATGACTCCTGGGATATGACAGTGACAGAGCCCATCACAGTTGCTTCTTTACAGTGAGGGCTAGTCCCTGTAAAGAACAAATGGGCAGTAGTGTGGACCTTCATCAGATGACATGGTCACCTCTAAACTGGTGATCCCCAGTGTCAATCCATGCATAAGTATCCATATTCAATGTAAAGGGCTGTCCTCTACACTTCAATTATATCCTCCTCATTTTGGGGGGTGGGGAGGTATCAAAAATGCTTTTTGCCAACCATGAAACAATGATGGTAGACCAGAGTTTGTGGTTTTTCCCTCTATGTCTTTACCTAGCAAAATTTTAAAATGGTATTTCTTGTGTGTCCCCCACTCTACCAAGGATATCATTTACCTTTTATAGTCCTGTTTGTAAAAGTAATTATTGGCGAGCCATTATTAAGAAAAGTTTGTGCTTCTCCAAAATACACTTTAAAAAACAATTTTTTTTTAAAGTTACTTTTGAACACCCAAGGAAAGACAATTCTGGTCGGATGCTCCTATGAGGCTTGATTGACTTCATCCCAGGATATCAGCTGGGCTGTGAATTGTCTGTGAGGTGCAGCTCAAAGATGAGCAGAAAACCGTAACTTTTTGACCCAACTGTTTCCAAAAGGACCAAGTCATGACTTTTGCGTGACCCTGTCTTCATAAACACCAATGAATAGGTTTGGGGGGAGAGGTGAGCTCATGCAACTCTGGGACCCCCAGAAGTTTTGACCTGGAAGAACTTTAGAACTCAGCCTTTCTGAGGCCATCTCGATGGGAACAGATTTACCCAAAGACACACAACCAACTGGCAGCAGAACCAAGAGAGAAAAGCCTGGTCTCCCAACACCACAACCATCCCTCTTCCCATCTCTGACATGTCGTAGCTCAGGAATAGGCCGTCCCCCTTCTCCTCAACAGACAAGCCTCAAGCTAAACTATGATGGCCTTGGCTCAGCATGCTAGGCCTAGAGAGGCAAAGCGGCATCTCTTCCATTATAATGAGAGTTGTTTGCTTTAAATATTCAAAGCCTTCCTGATGATCTGACTTAGAGCTGCTGCAGCCTCTCAGCCCCCTCTCCAAGAGGGGCTTTTCTTTCAATGACTCAGGAGTCAGTTCCACAGCCTAGGCTCTCGTAGTGTACCTCAGTCTCCACGATTTCCACCAGGCTTTCCTGCAAACATTCCCACTGCTCTGTTCCCTCCTCCCTCATCCTCCCTGTTCCATACATACCCCCAGGGGTGGCATCTTGTCACTAGCGAACTGCACCTGGTGTGAGCTCTAATTCTCCTGTGGGCACTAAAATTCTCATAGTAGTCTTTGAGGCTGAAGGAACATGAATTACAATACAAAAACACTTCTAGGGCTGGAGGGGACCTAGTCTCATGACCTTACAGTGTGACTGTAGGGACATTATAAAGAGCACTGTGAGGGCATTAGAATAGGGGAGAATGTGGCCCACTCTGAGGAACAGGGGAAGATCCAGGAAAGCTTCACAGAGAAGAAGTTGCGGCTTGGCCTGGAAGCAAGAGTTAGAGTGAGGGCCTTCTGGCTGTAGCTCTCTCCCCTTCACTAGCAACCCCAAGAGCAAGGCGGGAGCTGGAGAAGAGACTTGCATTAAGAGCTCAGCCGGGACTCAGCAGCTGGGCTGCAGCTACTGTGGAGGGTGGGTCAGGAACTGAATGCTCCTGCCAGGTTAAGTGATAGGCCCTCAGCTGATATTATGAACTGAGATTTTTGTCTTAGTGACATTTAAACTACTGCACATTTCGTATTTCTCTTGTTAAGGGTTTATAGAATAATTTAGTTTGATGAAGTCCATGCTATGGAAAACAAAGCATAAGAAATCAATGTTTTAACTGTTATTTTGACAACACATCTTGATAGCTCCCCACCATTTATGCCCTTGGGTATGATGAAAAGTAATGATAGAACCATTATGATGAGGCTAGAAATAGATCATGAACCTTTGTTTGTAGAATAACCTTTGAAACTAACAAAGGAATCCAGAAAAAAAAATGTTCTATTGATCTTTGTGGGAAGAGCATCCACATGGGCATCAGGACTTGGCTCCTAACTCAAGCTCTGGCTCAGCACCAAAGCTAAGTGTCTCATCCCTAAACCACCACTCACTTGACTTCCTCATCTGTAGAAAGGAAGCAGTCGCCTATGGAGGGGAAAAATGGAATAGATGGTTTCTAAGGACTCTTCCAGCTCTGCCATAATTAGGACTAAATTCCAAAACATTCCCTTCCCTGCCCATCCATCATATTCATCATTTACTTCTGAAACTCCAAATTCCTGCTTTCACAGGAACTCTTAAGTCTTGGTAGCTTGTTGACTCAAAAATTTCTCAGCTGCCAATGGTCACTGTCCTGTCCTGCTGCAACTGTTGCTGAAGAGGTGGCAGGGCCAGGGGAAATGAGAAAGAGAAGTTGGGGCTGGGGCGCAGAGGCACCCTGGGATAGTGGGATTGCTTCTTTTCCAAAAGTTAGAAAATGAGGTGTAAGCTGACAGCCAATGTGAGCTTCCTGCACAGCTAATGGTAAGTTGGAAAAGGAAATGAAGAGGGCCAGACCGCATCTGACAGCTCTGTGTAGGTTTGTAGAACCCAACAAAATTATTTTTGCCTCTCTCAATCCTCTGCCTCCAGAGAGGCAAGGGGCCATTTGCCAAGGCAGGACTTTTCCTTCTGAGGCCCCATGTATTCCTGTCCATTGTCGATGGCCTTTTCTGTCTGAAGGGCAACTGGGCATCTTGCCACCACCAGGCTTCTGTTCTGGCTCCTGGTTTACATGGTTTTCTGCTGAGCAAATAAACGCACACTTCTCCCCACCCACAAAAAGACAAAGGCAGATCATTCACAGGAGCTGCTGCCCAGCTGACAGATGTTCTAGCCTTCTTTCCCTGCAGCTGGGCATGCTGCTGACCCCAAAGGTGAAAGGCTCTGTCACCCATTCTCATCCCCCAGTTGTCCAGTAGCTACCCGGGATCACCCAAGAATTTTGATATTTGTCTTTCCTCCCCTACTCCTGCCTCCACAGCTCTTAGTGGCTTTCAGGACAGAGCTGTTCCCCAAAGTGGCCTTTGATCAGGTCAGCTGGAGGATGGGAAAGATGGGCCATGTGACCAGAGATGCTTTGCCTCAGCTGCTCAAATTCTACATCAGCAGCCCTGACTGTACCTCTGCAAAGACAAGTCCATGAGAAGCCTTTTTCACACTCTTCCTCACACACACACAGAGCAATGTCATTGAGAAGTCCCTTTACAGGAATTTAATCACTGAATACACAAGTGCCAATTTTCTGGCTTATTATAACCTCGATGCTCAGCAATCTCCTATTTACTCCTAGTTCACAGCATAGCGGGGGCAATAAGACCTCTACTAAGATGCTACCTTAGCTTTTGAAGTATAGGAAAACAACCAACCAAATGCTTGTTGAGCCAGGGGGAGGTACCTTGGTAATATGTAAGACCGGCCCAGAGAAGAGGAAGGATTTCACTGGGCAGATGTGGTGATGCGAGAGTTTCATTGATGTAGCTGCCTCTGTGTGGAGGGAAGAGGATGCAGAGCCAACCTGGACAGCAGGGAGTGTGGGAAACAGCAGCCCATAAAGCAGAACCACATCACCCCATGTACACTCTTCCAATTTGTCCATCACCGGGCTTGAGAGTCCTGGGAGCAGTGTGAGTAAAACTCAGGCCATTTTCTTCATAGAAACCCATAGGAAGAGTTTTGAGGGAGAAGTGGCCCCTAAGGAATCCTTAAAATAGAAGACAACTCCATGACCTCAACTCAACTCCTCATCTAGGCTTCTTTGGAGTCTTCCAACATTTTTCTACATAAGTTACTGAGTGCTCTCTGCTTATACCACAAACCACGACTAACATGAGGGCTGCAAGCAGCCTATTAGATTCTCAAAAAGGGTTAAGACTCTAAATATATCATTTCAGAGTTTTTCAACTGTTTTCATTTGATTCACTCATGGGAGCGTTGAGCAAACTGATCCCTCCTTCCCTGTCCATCATCAGGACAGAGCGTTTCAGGAAGAAGACCTTAAAGGGCCTGGGCTTGCTCCCAACTGAAAGCTCTGGAGTCTCCTGTGCCAGAGCCTGCAGCCTGAGCAGGGCCACCACTGACTCCTCCTCCAACCTTCTGCTGAACCAGTTCCTGCTGCCTTTCCTTCCTGCAAGCAAAGTCCATCGCCCCCAAAGTACATCCGTACTCTAGACCTTTCTTATCAGACCAAATGCTTGAGGATCTTTGTTCATGCGATTTTTATTGTTTAAAAAAGCATAGTAAAAAGTGCATTTCCCCTTAAGAAAACTGTCACCCTCAGAGACAGAAAAGAATATTCCGGCCTGGACTAGACTGGACACCAACATGATTGAAGGCCAGCAAATTGTGATTGGAGAATCATCAGGAAGGAGAAAGAGGCGAAGAGAAGTGAACAGAAAGCTAAAAAAAAAAAAAAAAAAAAGGAAACTGTCTGTCCAGGGAAGAACATGCAGCCAGCCCAGGTTCAAGGGGAGCTGTCAGAAGAGAAATCAGATCCAAAGGAACCTGCCACATTGAGGGTTAAAGAGCTCCTTTGCTTGGACTTGGAAGGGGCATAGGAAAACTGGACTTCTGAAGCAAGCCGCTTAGAGGCAGACAGAAGCTGGAAAGACTGAACTTGGGGGGCTAAAATCTCCCAAAGGCAATTTCTCACACTGGACTTAGCCATGTGGCCCCTTGTAATTTGTCTCCTCTCTCTGATAACCTGAGATTATTTGCACCCTTCTATGGCTGTTCTTGCCCCACATGGGCAAACACTGAGCATAAAACTGAGATGGCACAAAGTGTCCTTTCCAAATTAAGACAATTTAGCCTTCCTAGATATTACTTAACCAGAGGCAAATTTACTTCATTTTGGATGCAGGGGCTATACCTCCAAGGCCAAAGTTCCTTCTACCAAGCCTGGTATATAATAGGTCAAGCAGAAAAGAAATGCCTCTCCTCTCCCAAGTGTTCTTAGGATCAGGAGCAGCAGGCTTAAATACTGTTTGACCTGCCTGTGACTGACCCACCATGCCTGCTCTCCCTTCTTTTATCTCGTTGTCCCAGATAGGCTGCTGCTCTCTGGCCTGAATCTCCTGATCCTCATCCTTGGATTGACTAGACCTGACTTATCTGTCACTTTCTTTTCTATAAGGTATCATTGGGTCACTTGGTCTTTGCAAGGCTAGGGTGACTGCTGGCTAGTACATTCAGCCCACTGGGAATGACTAGAATCCTGAAAAAAATACTAGTTATTCTGGGACTTCAAAGTCCAAAGGGTGTGATGCTGCCCAAGGATTAAACAACAATTGTTCTTGAAAGTAGGACAAACATAAACAGTCATGATTTCTGTAATTTCCCTGCCAGAGAAAAATTTTACAAAATCCTCTGTAATCTCCACAAAATGGTAGCACTACAATTCCAAAATGGCAACATAGAGAAAAAGAAATCTCAACTTCTAATGATTCTCCCTTCTTGGCCATCTTTTGAGGTTCTCACCAAGCAACCCATTGCCATCTCCTCCCTACCCAATATTACCTCCAGGCTTCCTGTTCCTCACCTCTATCTGCCCACATATTCTTCAAAATATGTGTGCACACTGGTTGCGCTAGCAGACATGAACTAAACATTGAAACTACTGCAAATTCAAGTGAACAGCCCTGAGCATATTCACTTTTGGGGGTCTCATCTCCCATTCTACTGTGGAGGAGCATTATTCACGTGGAGGTCCAAAGATATGTCACTCTCTCTGAATCACAAACTTGTAGAATGGTGGGGCTGAGGGTTAGCCAACTGCCCTTAGAGGGCACTTAGCAAATACAGGTCTGAGTGTTCAACTTTCAGCCATTACTTTCTATAAACCATGGCCTATTTTTGACTGGGCAACACCGGGAAAAATGTTAAAGCAGGCAGAGTGTCATCCTCAGTGTCCTCTTACTACAGAAGGTGTCCAGAGCCTCCTTGGTCTCTTACCCTTCTATAGCTTCCCCTACCCCATGCACACAGATCACAGCCTCGAAATGAAGGAGTCCAGCACCATAACTAGCAGTAGCTCCAATCTGTGCCTGTGGAACACTCCCTGTCATCTTCCAAGGTCCAACTCAAATGCGACCTCCTCTGGCCAACCTTCTTGGATGTCCAGCTTATGGTCTTTCTCTCTTCTAAAAAGTCCCATGAACCTTGGAATTGTCTTTGCTATGTACTTGGCACTTTTTGCCACTGGTCAATAAGCTCCTTGAAGGCAGGATCCATGTCTGATTCATCTCTGGATCCCCCATAGAGCTGAGCCCAGTAGATCCTCTCGGAGGCATGCAGGAATGACTGAGGGAGGGGTGAAGATCTAACTATGGTGCCACATGCCTGGTCAGGGGGTTGGGAGGAGCTCAGACCAGTAGTCTGCCTCTTCCTTAGGTAAGTCATGCCCCGTCCCTCTCCCTCTCACCCACAACCCATTCCTGAAAGATCTGTCTCTCTCACTGTCTTCAGCCAACTGTCACTGTGGAACAGAATCCTCTGGGCAGTCCTCAGCTGTTTAACAGCTTAGAATGTTGCTGCTCCCAGGAGTCTTTGCACTAAAGGGTGAAGATGAGGTAGGGCTGGGGGTTGAAAAGGGTGAGGGTAGGAACATTTGCTCCTGAAAGTCACATTATCCTGTTAGAGGATTTAGGCAGGACAGGCTGAGCAAAGGAAGGGATTGAAGAGTGGAGAGTGCTAGTTATTGATACTCCTTCAATTAGTACCTCCGTTACTTTTCCCTTTGTCTAGACCCATTTTAGAAAGAATATGTCCTGGCACATTTTAATAAGTAATCATTCTTATTTAATTACCATAAAGTCAAGGACATAAACAGTGTAAGCATGTGAAAACACACATAGTCTACTCTAAATACATGCATGCTTGGAGATACCAACCAAGTAGGAGATCTAAATGCATTAGGTTAGGCATAGATTCTAATAAGCAGTGTATGCAAGTCTCAAGGAATCCTCCCTTCTGGTGGTGGAAACAGTTTGAGCAAAGACAGGGAAGTGAAAACCAGCCAATTGCATACATACAGGGGATGGCTAATGACTAAAGAGATGGCCATAAGGGACAGTAATGAAGCCCATTAGATGACAGAAGCCCATGGGAAGGGAGATAGGAGCCAAGCAGCAGGGAGACATCATAACAAATTCAACTTTGAGTTATAATATCATGTGTTGGTAGACCAGGAAGTGTGGAGCCTGAAGATCCACCATGCAGGTGGAAAGGTGGGGTCCAGGGCCCCTGGGATCCAGTGAATCATTCAAAGAAGCAAGTATAGATGAAAAGGCAAGATGCAAGATGTAGCAAGGAGTTGGAATGGAAAATGGGGTAATGAGGGTAGTGGTAGCAGTTCTTTCAGGCCCTCTAAGTTCACCAGTTGTGGCAAAAAGCCCAGAAAGGCCAGAATGAGAGATTCATTAGAAACCAACACTGGCTCTAAAGGAAACTTCATTTAAAATAAATACTTTTGGATTTACTTGGCCATTTCAAAAATCAACGTTTTTATTGTTTTCCTCCTGCGTTTAGAGATATAATGAGGGCTCCACATATATTAAGTTAAAATTTCTGCTTGGCCCTTTTCCCTGGCACTAGAATTACACAGTTTCCCCCCCTACCCTGCACCCTGCCCCACCCTTACCTTGCAATGCTTTCTCAGGAGTGTTATAGAAATCATTACTTTTTTCCCATTCATCTTCCTTTACCTGCCAGCCAGGTAGAAAATCTTGCCAAGTAAAATCATCTTGACATGATTTGTGCTTCCCCTATTCCTAACATCCTTAAGCTAATGTTTGCTGTGAAGTTTGGAAGGAGTCAGCAATACTGGCTTTTCCGGGAGTAGACCTCTCCCGGATTTTTCCAATTCAAGTCCAGTTCCAAGTCTTGTTAACAGTGGTTTTCAGTGGGTGCTGAGATTATAGAGAATGTTTATTTCTTTTATATTTTCTGTATTTTCCAAATATTACTTCCATAGTTAATTTTTTTGTTTTATTTTAAAGACAAGTAGATTAGAGATTATGGATTTGTCACTTGGAAAGTCATCTAAGAGAATCCACCTATGCCACAAAATTCCCAGTGACTTGACAATAGTGCTTTTTTTTTTTTTAGGTTTTTTTCAAGATGCTTGAAAAAAAAGTCCCTCACATGACTTTTCAGACTGCATTTAAAAACAGGTCACTTGCCACCCCCACTCCTCCTTTTGGTGTGAGGAGTCACTCACAAGCATGAACTCTTCAATGTATCACATAAAAATGTGACTTTGGATGTCTAAGAGTAGAGTTGTGAGGGCATGGCCTACATTCTAAGCCTAGGAGAAACGGCCAGCAGGAAAGAAGGGAGAAAGCAGTCATCAGGTTATGGTGGTCTGGAGACCAAATGCAGCCAGAGTAAACTTAACCCATGAAATAGAAGGGGCTGCTCACTATCCTTCACTGCTCATCTTCACTTCTTGAGGCAGTCCAGCTGACAACCTCCTGTCTGCCCACATCCTCTCTGGTGGCCTGCTTCCAACTCTTCCATTCAATGACAGTTCCTGAGTACCTAGGATGTGCCCTTGACTATGCTTCAGTTCTGACATGACAGACATGAATGTGGAGAGGCCTTTCCCTGAAGAGACTTCGGAGCTGGGTGGAGGGGCAGCCATGCCAGCATCACAGTCAGCAGTCTGCTGGCATGGAGGCATGCGGTGAGGGAGCAAGACAGTTCCTGTGACAAGGGAGTGACCCAGGACCCATTCTGCCAAAATATTAATCAGAAGACTGAGCCTGGTTGACCCTAGGACAGGAGGGAGACAGCTGAGGCAGATAGAATTTTAAGATGGCCCCAAACCCTGTTCCTGGTACAAACATCTCCTTCTTTATTATATATATGTATATATACATATATATCTCATATATATATATATATATATATATATATATCACATACATATATTATATACATTGGTCCCCTGCCCTTGAGGATGGGTAGGACTTATGAATATGATACAATTTCATGCTTGCAATTATGAATTATATTACCCTTATATGGAGAAAGGACTTTTGTAGATATGATCAAGGTCCCTAATCAGTTGACTCAAACTTGATTAAAAAGGAGATTTGTTCCCTGAGTGGGCTTGACTAACCCAGCATAGTGCCCAGTACTTCTTGGAAATCAAATTGATTCAAAGCATCTCCAGAGGAAAGCCTTGAAGAAGCAACCTGACATGTTGTATAGAAGACCACATGATGGGGAGTGTTAGTTAACCTGTAGGAGCTGGGACAAGATTCTTCCAATAAGCTGGGAACTTGGAAGAGAACCCCAAGTCTCAGAGGAGATTGTAGTCCTAACCAGCACCTTGATTTCAGCCCAAGGAGTCTCCGAGAAGAGGATCCAACCAACCCACACCTACACTCCCGGTCCACATGAGACAATGTATTTGTTATTTTAAGCTACTGAGTTTGTGGTAATCAGTTGCTTAGCAATAGAAAACTAATATCGCAGGAAAAGAAAGGAGTAAATGTTGAGGACAGAGGAGGACATAAGATCTAGAGTCCTTCAAGAAGAAAGCACTCAGGCCAGTTGAATCAGTCAGGCAGAACCACTGGAATGCAAGGTCCTGCAAAGAAGCCTGCCTCTTCCTCAGTGCTTGACCTCCCCTGGTTGGAATTAAGGCCAAAGCTTTTTCTTCAGGAGAGGGGTCCTCAGGTTAGCAATGCGGGCTGCCACTCTGGGATTTTACCTACCCAACAAGAATGGTAGAGACGGGCTGGGGTTGTGGCTCAGTGGTAGAGTGCTCGCCCAGCACGTGCAAGGCCCTGGGTTTGATCCTCAGCACCACATAAAAATAAAGGTATTGTGTCAACTACAACTAAAAAAGATTTATTTTAAAAAAATGGTGGAGAGAATGGAATTCAGAACGAGGTGAAATGTACATGCTGGGGAGGCCCCCAGAAGGGTGTGTCAAAGGCAATGCTTCACTTCTATCCCAGGAAACTTGGAATTTTAGAATTTTGTTGTTTTTAGAACTTTCCTTCACTTTGTTGCTTGCTCCAAAATCCACAAAAACAAGCTCTCCCATGTTGCATTTCAGGTTCTTTCAGAATGTTGAAAAAAACAAAAGCATAGCAAATTTATTTTTCCCTAAGAAGAGTCAATATTTGACTCTTCTTTCCTTCCTTCCTTTTATAATTGTTTTGGAAGGGACATAACAGGTAAGAGAAATGTTTGGGAAAAGCAACCCACAGTGGAAGGTTTTGATCATTGAGTCTAGACCTTTCCATGATTGGTAGTATTTGGTTTTAATTGGTGGCAGAGAACCCATTGAGAGTTTATGGCAAAAGTGACTTAAAAAAAGAAAAGAAACAGCTAGGGCAGGGCAGTGGAAAAGAGAGGACATGATGTCATGCAAAATGTAAAATATAGAAAAATCAAAAGGACATGGTACTTCTCTAGGGAATCCACTAACTTCACAAAGCTTCAAAGACTTTGGTTTGGCAAAGACCCTACTTATTTGATGGGGGACAAGCAGCCTCAGGCAACCTTCCTTTCCTTTTTTAATGATAAAGAATATGATTATCGCGGGCTTACTCTGATATTGTTACAAAACTAGCTCATGACTAACAGAGAATTTTGGAATTTAAAAATCTGGAACAGAGCATTGTAATAGTGTGAAAATCCTGCTGTGGGGCAAGTATGAGGCAACTTTTAAAGATGCTTTTTTGGTGCAAATTGGTACCCAAAGGTGCCGCCTGTGCCTGGAGTTTGCATAGGCTTCCATACATCTGTTGGTCCTTAGGTAAGCTGTCAGTTTCTGAGGTGCCTCGGCTTCCTTCTCATGCAACATGCCTCCAAAAGAGGAGCACCCTGAGAAATGTTTGTGATTAGCTCTAATACTATCATTTGTGACTGCCATTTTGACGTTGTTCTTGCCTCTTCTTTGCAGCACCTGTGAGGCTGAGCAATCAATCACCTGCTGCCTTGGGCCTGGAGAGTGAAGATAGAGACACTAACGGTAAGAGCTAATATCTACCCAGCTTCTTCAGGGGTCCTC
Organism: Callospermophilus lateralis; assembly: GCF_048772815.1. NCBI lineage: Eukaryota > Metazoa > Chordata > Mammalia > Rodentia > Sciuridae > Callospermophilus > Callospermophilus lateralis. The sequence goes on from NC_135307.1 coordinate 96,669,151, forward strand.
TGCTAAAAAAGAATAAATGTAAAGTGCTTGGCACAGTCAGGGCTCCGTCAAGATTCATTTCCTTTCTCCCTGCTAATAATTTAGAAAGCAGGAAGGAAGAGGTGGGAGGAATGGAACTGGGAGAGGAAGGTGGGACACTGACAGGGAGAAGCCCTGGTGGCTCCCCCAACCCTCCCAGAGAGGGAGGAGAAGCTGCCCCTCAGTAACCACTCTGGAAGAAGAGAAGCCTCCCACCTCAATGCCCCAAGCTCTCCTCTGACCCAGAGCCTACACTGAAGAGGGGAACAAGGAGGGACAGGTAATTCTGCTATCCTGAGGCTGCCTCTGATCGCACCACACGTTTACCATCCCCAACTCACCCTCCTAGTCAGAGAAAAATGTCTGGGAAATCATCCCTACCTTACCTCACTTTTTTTCCTCTCTCAATTCAGCGCCTAGTCCAGATGCAGCCCCCAAACCACACTGCTACAACTAGAGGAAATCTGTGACTCTGGATAAAGTAAGAAAAAGGACTCTTGTTATGTGAAGAGAATGAGAGAGTCCTCATTCTTCTTCCCTTGCCACTTTATCTTGAGGACAGACCAAGTGGCATGAAAGTGTGACATCAGTAGTGATTCTGACACTTGAGAGAGAGACCCATCTTTCTAGTCAGAACACCAGGGAAAAACAGTTCTGTGAAGCTACAGAAGGTGCTGCAGAGGAAAGTTCTGAGCTCACCTACACGCTGCACAGGTATGGAACATGCCCAAACAGCACAGTGAAGCCTTGGAAACCTGCAGAAGGTGAAACAGAGCTTGGGGCCTGGACTTAACTGGGCTGGTTGCTTACTAAAGCACAGCAAAACCAAACTTTACAGCACCCAGAGTCTCTGAACACATTATCCAGAATATCCAGGATACAATCTAAAACTATGCCACACAGGGAGATCTGACCAATTCTAAAGGGGAAAGAATAAGACATTGTAGGAATTAGTATGAAAATGTCTCCAAAGCAGCTATTAGAAACAGCTTTCATTATGTAAATGTGAACTCTGTTGAAATGAGTGGAAAGAAGTTCTCAGTAAAAAAAAAAAAAAACACTAAAGAAGTGAATGAAAATTTTAGAACGGAGAAATATAACATCTGGAATAAAACATTCACTAGTTGGGCTTGACAGAAGAATACAAGTGACAGAAGAAGTCAGTAGACTGGAAGGTAAATCAACAAAATATCCAATGTGATAAGCAGAAAGAAAAATGTCTGAAAAAAATCGTCTCAGGGATCTATGGGACATAGCAAATCGCTTTCATGTCATTGGAATGCTTGAAGGAGAGGAGAAAGGAATGGCATGGGAAAAAAAAGTTTGAAAACTTCCACATTTGGTAAAAGATATAAACTTACAGATTCAGGTGATTCAGCAAATCCCAAATGGGAGGGAAAAAATGAAACTGGACATCCCTCAACTCCCTAGTATCTTACCTGCCCAGTGACCTGCTCCTTCCCAACCTGGACTCTGGGGTTTCAACCCCCTAGTAGGCAAAGGAGCAATGAATAAGAGTGAGACCCCTGGGGATAAATTCTGGCTCCCAAACTCAAATTTGAGACCCACAGAAAACCAATTTCCCTGCCCAGACCTCGATCCTCATCTGAAAAATCTCAGGATTAAACTACATGGTCCTCTAAGCTCCTTTCAGAGCCAACATGTCACCCTCTATCATATGTTCCTATATGGACTTAGTCTGTTCGAAAATTAACATTATCAAAACCTAACTCTGTGAAAAAAAGAAACTTGGCATTTCTCTGCTAAGAGTCCTTCCAACATTCAAAATGATGTAAATGTATGAAATGAAGGTGGCTACAGAACAAGACCAAAAATGGAATTTCATAGCAACCAGCATGGAAGCCAGCTTTCCCCAGCTGCTTCCCACAGAGCCCTGCAAGTACCACAGGAAGCCTGGAATTCACTGGAAAGAACAGAAAGCTCTGTTGAAACTTCTTACTCTCAATAAGTGAATTTCCAATTTCACTGTTTTCAGATGCCGAGGAATGGAATATAATACCCGCATTGCCTCGGATTCTGAGTGTCAAGTCAGAACATGTTAATTTGCCTGTCTGTAATGACCACCATTTGCATAGCCTCTTGCAGTCCACAGAGCAGTTCTACATGCATTAGCTCACTTTACCCCCAAAAGCGCCATCCTCCCAGGTAGGTGGTAGAGGTTTTTGGTTTCTGAAGTGGAAATTGTTTGAAGATTTTGTTCCAGACCATGCAGCATAAGCTGGAGAAAGAGCCAGCTCTTCTCGATTCCAAGTCTACCCTCTTTCCCCACCACCAAGATCCAGAGTCCTGAGCAATGCTGGGGGCAGGCTGCGGGCCACAGCCCACTGGGCCTGGGGTGGGGGGGCAGTTACCTCACATCTGAAGGCAGATTCGGGTCCTCTTTGCTTTTTCCTCCAGAGAGGAACCAGCGTTGACAGCCAGCTCCAAGACTCTTCTGTCCCTCTCCCATCCCCTCATCTGCCTCTGGTCAGACTGTTTTGTCATGAGCCATCATGGGCTGTGTGTGTGGACTATTGCACACCGTAGCCAAATGAGGGGTTAGGTCTGGCTCTGCGAACTCCCTCTCCCGGATTGATCGCATGATGCAGGTGAGCCTCCCCCTCGAGCTCTGCCTAAGATCCCACATGGCACCTGAGATGGATGTGACCTGCAAGATGTCAGTCTATCTGCTGACCATCAGACATCACAAAGGAAGACTCCACCCTTGACACCTTGTCCCTGCCTTTGATGTCCCCATTATAAAATAAACCAAACATAGGCTCAGGCCCTCTGTCCCTCTGGTGTGGAAGCAGGACCCTTAAGGTCGCAGAGTCGATTAAAATTATTTCTGTGTTGTTCGATTTTTTTGCCACCTTCTTCTTAGCTTAATGTTGCATTCTGCCTGTTTAAATCCAATTTGTTTCGTCTGTGCGGGTCATGGCCAAGACTGCTTGGCTTGGAGAGGTTCCTGTGTTAGACGCAGGAAGTTCTCTGCCCCAACACCCTGCATATGACCTCTCTTTGGAAAATATCTGTCCTCCGCCCTCTTCAGCTCCTTGTGAAGATTCTAGGTCTTTAGTCAGGTAGGCTTGAGAATTGGAGGTCCTTCCTCAGGTTTTGCCACTGAGTGGCCTTGACAAGCTTTGCTGCTCAACCTCAGCGTCTAATTCCACTCAGCTGTCCTCCCCACAAGGAGCCTTTCTTCCCTTGCTGGCACATTCACTGGGCCAGCCCTGAGTTGATGTGCCAGAGGTCATCCCTCCCTCCCTTCATGAGCCATTCCTGGCTCATTTATTCATACTGTCTCTGTTTTCAAAAAAAAAAATACAAAGTAGTCTCTTTGGGTATGATAATTCTGATTCAGTGCACACTGTCAACATTTGAGAGCAAAAGGAGACAAAAGGTGGGTGGGTTCACTTCACCTACAGGGGAATAGGCCTTCTATTCTTTGTTTTACTCCTGGTGAATCCTTCAAGCTGAATCAAAGCTGAGTAGTCCTCCTCTTCAGATAGGAGGCCAAGGGGAGCAATGGGTAGGCACCATCCAAACTGGGGCCATGTTCATGCAGCAAGGAGTGCACAAAAGGGACAGAGAAAATAGAGCAGGAGCATGGCGGCTTGTGGAGCCCTCACGTCTGGATCTCAAATCTGCCACCTGTAAGAATTTCAAAAGGATCACACAAGACAGGGCTCTGCTACTCAGGGATTGAAATCTACATTCAGGAAGGGAAGTTCCACCCTGGTCAGCCTTATTTACTTGGGAAGATGAAGAGAGGAGGTTTTGGTGTTAGAGTTCGGTTTGGATACCACTTCTGCCAATTCCTAGCTGTGTGACCTTGGATTCATTATCCTCTCTGAGACTGTTTACTCATCTGCTAAAGGGGAATACTAATGCTTATCCTTGTTAAGATAAAACATCTATGAAATGTCTAATATCATGCTTCCTATAATCAGTATTATGAATAGGAAAATAGTCATCTAATCTTACTTAGTTACATCATTGATAAAAATGAAGGTAATACATGCTTTTTTTGTAAGAGGGCTATGAGCGTTAGAGATAACATGGTAAAGAGTCCGCATTGGCACTGGGTCACAGTGGCTCCTGAAGTGAGGCATAGTTTATGTTCATCTTAGAAGTCTCTAGCAGGAAAAGCTGAAAAAGTCCTTAGAGTCAGTGCCAGGACCTGGAGGCCAGGGCCAAAGCAGGAAATACCATGGATTCCCAGCTGGAAAATGTGGGACAGGATTGCCATTAGGGTACAGGCAAGGGCCTGGGACAGGATGCCTGTGCAGGACATGGTACCTGGCAAGAGACCTCTCAGAGCTGCTGCTCCTCATCCCCAGGGTGAAGCATGTCTTCTGCAGCCTTGGATTCATGCAGTCACCCTACTGGGTGCCGAGGCCTTGCTCATGGATACAGTCTGCCAGGCAGGGCTCTGCTGGGGTGAGAAGTAATGAAGCAGCCCCTGGGACTGGAGCATCTCCCAACATGGTGGAGGTGGCGGGGGGGGGGGGGGGCAGGTCAGAGCAGGAGGTCCATGAGCACAAAAGTATTCCTTTTGGGAAAGAGGGACTTTTTGTCTTTTTCACAGTGAAAACCAGTATCTGTAGGGCTTCAGGCATGCTGGGTTGTCTTTTGGTCCATAGACCCCTGGAGCTTCCTACACTGGTGACCTGGGGTACACAAAAGGACTCTGTACCATTTCTGGGAGGGTGATGAGCACCATCTTCCCCAGTCCCTCTTTCCAACAGCAGTTTTAGTAGCAGCCCCTGGAGACCCAGATCATCAAGGCTTTCCCAAGAAAACCACAATCAAACCAGCTGCTAGACAAACCACAGCAGCCTGCCTCCATACTCTAATTGGCATGGCTGTTCAGCCTGAATGTTCTCTCCACCCACCCAAACCTTGCCCTTGCAGAAGGCTCAACTCCAGTCCCAGCTGTTCTAGGAAACCCTTCAGAATCCCTCCAGCCCACAGTGACCATCCTTTCTTCAAAACACAGGGTCATACAGTCATTTTTCTTCTTGGACAAATTTATTCAATTGCTTTGGGTGTTGGCATCTGTTTCGGTAATTTTGATTTTTTTTTTTTCATGAATGTTGGTTTCTTCCAGCTTTCTCTTAGGAAATCAGTCACCAAAGCCTATCAGTTGTACCTCTCAAAGATGTCTCAAATCCATCCATCACTTTCTACATTCCAGGGCCACTTCCTGGTCTAAGCCACCATTGCTGTGACAGCCTCCTCCTAAATGGCTCACATCTGGTCTTACCCACTCCAATCCACTCTCCACCCTAAGACCAAAGGGCTCTTTGTAACACAAGAGACCAAATTCCATATCCTCATCCCACTTGCCTTGTACTCCCAGAGCATCCTGGGCCTGCCTCCAGTAGATGGTCAAGAAACAATTTTCTGAATGAATGAATGAAAGTAAGACAGGATTTAAAGATCCAGAACCTCAAGAGCAGCAACCATTTCTTATGCTTCTCTGTATCTGCACTCAGTGCCCAAGTCCAGGCTGTACATTCTAGAGACAAAGGAAGTAATAATTCTTTCTAAGCAAAAATGTATCATTATTTTAATAGCATACTCCTCTGCTTCTTGATGTTTCTTCTCTTCAGTCTAAGGGGTTTTGAGTGTCATGCTGGCAAGAATGCAGGTGGCCTAGATCGGCCTTTAGAAGTACTGATTAAGCAGGATCCCCAGCTAGACTCGGAGAGCCACAGAATTTAAGCCCTCCAGGTGGCATCTGGCAGAACCTGACCAGATCATTCATTAAGGTGAGCAGGAAAAAGCCCTGAAGGGGTCCAGGAACTCAAGTTCCAGTCCTGGATCCTCTACTACTCAACTATATGACTGTGGGCAAATTCCTCAGCTTCTCTTTAAGTAAAATGTGTTAAGGGGAAGGGCTAAGAATCTCTCCACATCAACTCTGAGCTATCATTTTATCATTTTATGAAAAAAAAGCACGCTAGCGTTCCCATTGGAGGTGAAGAAGGACTGGGCTGTTTCCCATTCAAAAAGCAGGATACATGTAGGTATCACTGCAAATGAGTTAAGTGTGTTTAAATAATTTTGTATATAGAATTTTGAATTTTCTATTGAGGTTTATATTTTTCTTTCAATAACTGACAGGCAATTACAGGCATGTGTCACTTAATAATGGAGTATACTGACACAAACTTAAGATGGCTATGATGCCTTTAGGTGATATAATCTTATGGGACCACCATCATATATGCACCTGTCATTAACTATGACTATGTCATTAAACATGACTATGGGCACATTACATTATAGGAGCACACCAATATCCATGCTCCCTCTCTTCCCTATCAATTTTATTAGAAGTTGCAATTTGCACAGTTAAAAAAAAAAAAATCTATATTCCCCAGGCTCATTGCAGTGAGATGTGACCATGTGACTAAGTTCTAACCAATAAGATGTAATCAAAAGTGCCATGTATGATATCCAAGTCTCCTTGAAGGGAGGGACTACACCCTTTGCCCTCAGCAACATTTCTGCTGACCAATGAAACCGCCAGGAGCAGGGGCGCATGCCTGTAATCCCAGAGGCTTTGGGAGGCTGAGGCAGAAGGATTGTGAAGCCAGCCTCAGATTTGGCAAGGCCGTAAGCAACTTAGTGAGACCCTGTCTCAAAAAATATATATAAAAGGGACTTGGTACCTAATTAAAATAATTTTTTTAATAAAAGGACTTGGGATGTGACTCAGAGGTTAAGTATCCCTGGGTTCAATTCCCAGTACCCCTCCAAAAAAATTTTTTTAAGATGTCTGAAACTTGGGCAGCTGAACTGGACCCTGGGTGATGTACTAAAAATAGTGGGGCAGCAAAGCAGAAGGAGTCTGGGTTCCTAATTCCTAGAGCCACCTTCCTAAGCCTGGTTAGCTTTCTTTGGCACAAAAGAGAAATAACTCCTATCCTATTTAAACTACTGTTATGTAATCAAACTTAATTGATTAAAAAAATATTTGATGTACACAAGAACCTTTGCTATATGCTGTGGTGGGGGGGGTGCAAAGCTACATAGGATTTAGACACATGAAGACTTGGGCAAGAAGTTTCTGCTTAGGGGTGAAGGCAGCACCTAAAAGCTTGACAGAACCCCGTGGGCATGAAAAGGAGTTTTGGAAGGTGAGGTGAGAAATATGAGGAAAGAAGCTTGAATGTCAGGCTGGTAAGTTTGACCTTTATCCTGTGACAAATGAACAAGGCAGACAAACTTCCCCAGTCACCAGACAGGTAGTGATAGAGCCAATCTCAGTTCTCCTGACACTTGGCCCAGTGCCATCCCACAACCCTGGACTACCTTGAAGAGAATGTGGAACAGAAAGAAGAGCCATTCAGGTTTTGTACGTAGATGCAGCTGGAGAAGTGAACTGCACCTCCAACCTCATCATACCCTCACATCTTCATGAGAGTCTTTAGGGTATGTCAGAAGCCTAGGATCCAGACCTACCTTTAACTCAGAGGACACTCCCTTAGCCATACCCACAAGCCTGCCATATCCAGGGCAGGATTTTGCTACAGAGTAAGTACCAACGTGTCAGGTATGGTGTAGTTTGTCTTATACACCTAACCTAATTTACTGCTTTCAAAAGCCTACAAAGAAGGTAATAACACCCCTATTTTACAGATAAAGATGAAGAAACTGAGGTTTTAAGAAATGAAGCCATCTATCCAAATCCACTCAGTTGATGGCAAAGTTGAGGCACAGCCATGTTTATGGAACTCCAAAGATAAGTTCTTAGTACCACATTCTAACATCTTCCCATTCCCTGCCAAACCAGCCACCAATCAAGAAAGCCGTTAAGCTTAACAATTATAATACCTTAATTCCAACTAATTCTATATCCTCTGGGGTCCATGGACTTACTTCTTTAGGTAAGGAACAAGGACCTCCTGCCAGGTTTCATCTGTGCACATCCCGAAGCAGCCAGGAGCCAGTGTCCCATCCCACAATCACATCATCCCCACCCTGCCCATGACCCCACATAGGTCAGGAATCTCCTCAAGAGGGATGGGCCCTCTGGTGCTCAACCTCCACAGCCTGGGTGCTCCCAGGGCTTTTGGCCTTATCTGATCATGGAGCAGGGCTGTCAGAGTCCTCCAAGTTTAGTTTGTAGAGGTCACAGATTCCAATGGGCTGTTTCATGGGATCAGGGACAGTCTGTTCTTTGTATCCTGCCTGTGGCTATCATGGTTAGAATGCATTTGTTATGATTTTAGCCAACAGTCTTTCAGGGAACAACTGGCCATTGGAAATGAAACTTATTACCAACATTTGGAAAGCTGAGTTTCAGCTTGTCAGTCATCCAGGGTACATCTTTCCAGTGATGTGGTATGTATCCAGTGTCCCAACATGAACTCCATATTCCCCCAAGGTTACTGTTATCACTTTTTCTTGAACTCTCCAGCAAACACCTAGAGGTAGCCTGCAGAGCTGAGGGCAGTGGACGGCCTCAGCCCCTCTGCATTCACTGGCCAACTATGAAGGGTCAAGCACTGTGCCAGGCTTTGCCTTGGGTTGCCACCAGTCCAAATCATTCCTGTCTGGCACAGCCTCCCTTCCCCATCAGCTAAATTCTAACTGTTCCTTTCTAAGTTCAGCCCAGGTCTCTCACCCTTACACCCTCTCCCCATATCAGGCTGAAGTCAGAATGTAGTCATCTTATTTTATAACTAAACATGTCAGGCTTAGCCTAAACACTAGCAGATTTTGTTATTAGTAGAATACATATTCCTTTGTGAACACTATAATTAATCTTCCCATTCTCAGATGCACCACTTAAAGTACCTGAAGATCAGACATGAAAAAGTTAAATGTATTCAAATTTCAAAGTTTTTGAAAGATATAAGCAGAGTCTGTCAGAAGCAGAAGCACATACAATTCTTACAAACCCTTTCAGAAACATTATGTGATCAAAATATCTGACCAGAGCTTGTTATTATACCATGTAGACATTCTTATAAATGGTTCTCATATAATCTTCATAGACCAACATCTGTCACCTGTAAGTGATAGGCAGTTAAACAGTTGAATCCACATGATCACCAAAGGCTGGCTTTTTCATCAACTGTAGCAATCTCATGTGAAAAAAAATGCATTAAGTGAGTCACATATAGCAACACCTCACCATTATACATCCTCCTAGCAAGAGTAAGCTGGATATGAAAGGCCTTTGGGACCCTGTATGTCACTGTCCATGTGCAAGCTGTTCTTTCACTAGACAGCCAAGGACAGCGATGGAAGTCAGGCTGGGCTCCAGGCCTAGTTCTACCTCTTACCAGTTGTGGGATCTCTATTTATAAAGTTAGTTGTACTCTGACCCTTGGGTTTTTCATCATCAGGTAAAATGGAAATTATAATAGGGCCTGTCCTACAGTGAGGTTCATATGAAATAATGTGCATGAAAGCATTTTGTAGTCCATGAAGCAACTCTCGAGTAACAGCCATTATGTTTTTCACATAAGTTAATTGTCATAGCAATAGGGGGTACAGATCATCTCCCCCTTTCACAGATGTGGAGATACAAGTAAGTAGGCACTTTTGGACTTCGAGTCCTGAGTAAAAAAAAGCAAACTCAGATTCAATTTCTCCTGCTGTACCCTCACCACTCAGATCACTTGTGTGATCCCAAAATATATGAGGATTTCTCTCCAACCAGCAAGCAAGCAGCTCTGCAGCGGTTGAGCATCTTCTAATTCAGTTCAGTCCTGACACTTTCTACCTGGCTACAAGGTTTTCTTGTCGCTTTCTTCAGGTTCAATTAATTTGCTAGAGCAGCTCCCAGAACTCAGAGAAACGCTATACTTACATTTACTGGTATAAAAATATTTTAACAGATACAAATAAGCAGTCAGATAGGGAAAGATCTGGAAGAGTTCCGAGTACAGGAGCTTCTGATCCTGTGGAGTTGGTGCTAACCTCTTGTTCACCTTCCCATGAGCCTCTACAATTTCAGCTGTTCAGTTGCTCCCTGAACCTTGTTCCTGTGGGTTTTTATGAAGACTTTACTGAACAAGCACTACTGAAGCATGGACAGCTGTGCCAAATGTGATTGGACAAAAGGGGCATGGGTTCATGCTAATACAGTGAGTAGGCAAACAGAGAGGCCTATCTGTTCAGATTCCTCACTCCTTCCTCAAGGGTATGGAGCAAGACCCCTTCTGAAATGGGTTTTTTATCGTCTACTATCAGACAAGACAGATAAATGCTTTATGGCCCAGCAAGGTGGTGCACACCTGTAATTCCAATGACTAGGGAGACTGAGGAAGGAGGATTGCAAGTTCTGAAGCAAGCCTCAGCAACTCAGTGAGACCCCTGTCTCAAACAGTAAAAAGGGCTGGGGATGTAGCTCCGTGGTAGAGTGCCCCTAGGCTCAATCCCCAGTACTAAAAAAAAAAGGAAAGAGAGAATTGCTTTATGGCCAGCTATAACATAGAAGGGCAGGGGAAGATTAATTCTTTTAATTTCTATGACCCATCTTGACGGAAAAAAAAAATCTCTACTTTTTTTTTCCCCAGTAGTTAAGATTGAACCCAGGAAGAGGCTTTTGATTTGGCTGAGGCAAGAACTCAAGAGACCCAGGTGAGCAACAATCAAGCAGAAAGCAGCACATGGACAGGTGGCAGGCAAGTGGAAAGGCCAGAGGGACATTCCTGAATGTTCTTTTTGGAGCACTGGCAGTTCCTGAAGCTTCCCTAGGCCCCACCAAGCCTAAGAGGCTCCTCAGTTTGGAGAGACACTAAATTTGCATTATCTGCCCTTTTCCTCAACACTACTCCTGAGGCCCTCCTCTTAGCCCTGTCCTTTCCTGTTCCCAAACCTTTTTCATCTCCCTCACCCCCAACCCAACAATGTCCAGAAGAGACAGAATGTGAGCCACGAGAATAAATTCAAATGTGCTAGAAAACACATTAAACAGAGAAGCAGGTGAAGTGATATATTTAACTTAGCATGCCCTAAATGCTATTGAAGCCAGATATAAAATTAGGTAGTCAGTGTAGTTAGGTAAATCGGGTCTAATATCGAGTGAAATCTAAAATGGAGGCCATGCTGGGAATGACTCAGGGAAAACGCAGGACAACTCATGGAATGTTAATGAAGTCCTGAAAAGGCCCTAGGCCAAAGTCCACCTCAAAGAAATGTTAATGGAGCCCAGGAAACAGCCCCCAGCAAACTTGAAGGTGCTGACTCAGAAGTCCTTCCTGACCAGATTACTTCTTTGGCCCACCTGTGTCCCACCCCTCGGGCCTCCAACCTACATTCCATCACTGAAAGAACTATAAAAAGGGAAAAGAACAGCCCTTCCACGGATTCCACCTCTTGGGTCCCCTTCTTCCTCCGGGAGAAGTCTTTTCTGCTGTCCTTTAATAAACTTGTAATTTCTATTCTGACCTTGCCTCGGCGTGCTTCTTTGGTGTTATTCTTCAACATTGGGGAAGCAAGAACTCGTCACCGGTCAACAGCGGTTTCACTATTATTTCATCAAGTAATCGATATAAAAAAATAATTAAGACATTTTACATTCTTCATATGAAATCTTTGAAATCTGGTACATAAAAAAAGAAAGCTGGCATGTACTTCATACTTACAGTGCATCTCAATCTGGACTAGCCACATTCAAGTAATGTAGGCTCATGGCCTCGATGGAATGGTATATCTAAAAACCAATGATTTGATTCTCCCCCATCTATGACCTCAACCTGGCGCCCACCGAGGGGCTCGAGCCTTTGACTGAGGGGGAACGCCGTCCTCCGGGAAGACTTGGCCAAGCGGAGCTCGCGATCGCCACGGCAGACACGACCGAGAGACAGATCCAGGAGGAGAGTGGGGACGACGCACGGTGAGTGACCCAGCATGGGACAAGCAGTTTCATCACATGATTTGTTTTTGTCAGGCCTCAAGGAGGCCCTCAAGACACAGGGGGCGCGTGTTAAGAAAAAGGACTTAAAATTATTCTTTTCATACATAGGAGAATTGTGTCCATGGTTTCCCCTTGAAGGGACCATTGATGGTAAAAGATGGCTTAGAGTAGGAGACTGTTTAAAAGATTATTATGAATCCTTTGGCCAGAAAAGGTGCCTGTTCCCACCTTTTCTTACTGGAACTTAATTAATGAAATCCTTAAAAGTTCACCCTTTGACAATGGTACCTTAAAACTTGTCAGGATTGGGGAAGAGGCTATGCAAAAGACCTCTCGTCCCCCCTAGGCATGCCCAGGACCCTGGGAACCTTCCTGGTCCCCCTCAAAATCCCACCCTAATGAATAAGGCTCCAATGGTTACCAACCGCCTTTATCCAGTTTTAAATTCCGGAGACACATTGACCCCTGGGGAGGAGGCTGCCTTGGAGAAGGAAGCAGCTCGCTACCATTCAGAAGACCTGCCACCTCTCGGGACCCTGCCACAGTCTATAGGACTTACACATCCACCTCCCTCCTATATCCCTCCTGCCTTTTGTGCTCCGGCCCTTCAGGGGCCAGCTGCCCCCTCAGATATTTTTTTCCCACTTCCCCTGCCTAACCTGGCTCCCTTGTGAGAGTCTCTCCAACATAAATGGGAACAGATCCAACTCTTAAAAGAATTAAGATCCCTTGACTCAGAGCTTCACTCATTAGCCTTAGGCACGGAGTCAACTCGAGCTGGCCCAAGGCGGTCTAATACAAAGGCTAGGCTGAGCCAGAGGCCTGTTCTCGCTTTCCCAGTCACCCGCAGTCAGCAGTCAGACAGATAAGCCCGCCCAGGCAAACAAAGCCTGGGGATAGCGTCTCCTCAAACCAGGGCTAAACCGCCCCCAGCCACCCTTTGCCCTAGATGTGGTAAAGGTCGTCACTGGGCCAATGAGTGTAGATCTAAGACAAATGCCCATGGACAGCCTATTTCTTCCCACTTCTGGGAAACTCCGGGGGACCAGCCCCTGGCCCCGACCCTCCCAGGACAAACCCAGGGGCAATAAGGTTTGTTCCCTCCCAAACTCCCAACCTACCTCAAAATCCTTCTCCACGATTGCCTCCCTCCAATGAGCCACCCCAGGCAGCGCAGGGTTGGACCTCTGTGCCACCACCGATACAATATTAGACTCCATGCAAGGGCCCCAGATAATACCCACTGGAATTATGGGTCCCCCTCCATCTCATACGTGTGCCCTTATTCTTGGAAGAGCCTCTACTACCTTACAAGGTGTTCAGGTCTTCCCTGGCATTATTGATAATGATTTCACTGGAGAAATAAAAATACTGGCCACAGCTATTAATGGAGTTGCGGCCATCCCAGCAGGAACAAGACTTGCACAACTAATACTCCTTCCCTTAGATTCAGGAGGCACTTCCACCGCCCAAACCCTACCGCGGGGGACTGCCTCCTTGGGCTCCTCTGATGTGTATTGGGTTCAACCCATTTCTCACAATAGACCCATCCTTACCTTACTTATTGAAGGAAAGGAATTCCAAGGAATCCTATATACTGGGGCTGATGCCACAATTATCTCTCAAAAATACTGGCCATCAGGTTGGCCCCTCACCCCATCCTTGACTGACCTTAAAGGGATAGGACAGTCAAAAAATCCTCTGGTCAGCTCTAGGGCTCTTAAAGAGGGTAATAAGGGAACTGTCACTCCTTTCGTTGTTCCTGACCTCCCTGTTAACCTAGGGGGCCGAAATATTTTGAGTCAAATGGGAGTTATTCTTGCCAGTCCCAATTCCATGGTGACTCATCAAATGCTTCGTATGAATTTTGTCCCTGGTACAGGCCTTGGGAGACTGAGACAAGGACTGGTTGAGCCTATACAACCTATACAAAAAACAAATACATATGGACTTGGGTATTCGGATTTTTAGTGTCGGTCCCTGACCCTCCTGTACCCCATGCAGATAAGATTATTTGGGAGACTCAGACTCCTGTGTGGGTGGATCAGTGGCCCCTTACCCAAGAAAAATTGGAGGCTGCCTCCATGTTAGTGCAGGAACAGCTGGCAGCCGGCCATGTAGAGCCCTCAACCTCACCATGGAATACTCCTATTTTTGCTATCAAGAAAAAATCAGGCAAGTGGCGCCTTATACAAGATTTGCGTGCCATTAATAAAGTTATGCGCCCAATGGGAGCACTGCAGCCAGGCATTCCCACGCCAGTGGCTATTCCCAAAAACTATTGTAAAATGGTTATTGACTTAAAAGATTGCTTTTTTACCATTCCTTTACATCCTGAGGATAGACCCTATTTTGCCTTTAGTCTCCCTCGCATTAATTTTCAGGGCCCTATGCAGAGATTTCAATGGAAGGTTCTTCCCCAAGGTATGGCCAACAGCCCTAGTCTTTGCCAAAAATACGTGGCTCAAGCAGTAGACCCTGTGAGAGAGCGATAGCCACAAATTTATATTTTACATTACATGGATGATTTGTTAATTGCTGCACCTAATACCCATGATCTTAATAATTGTTACTTGGACCTTTACAAAGCCCTCACTACCTTGGGACTACAGATAGCTCCTGATAAGGTTCAAACACAGGACCCTTATACCTATTTGGGCCTTAAACTTCAAGATAATCAGATCCAAATTCCTAAAATACAACTATGTGTGGACCATCTTCACACCCTTAATGATTTTCAAAAATTACTGGGGGATATTCAATGGCTAAGACCATATTTAAAATTACCCACTTGTGTACTTTTGCCCCTTAATGATATTTTGAGAGGTGATTCCCACCCCTCCTCCCCTCGAAAGCTTACTCCCGAGGCACGACAGGCATTCAACCAAGTCACAGAAGCCATTGCCCAACAGTTTGTTACACAAATTTCTTATAACCTTCCTCTGGTTCTGGTTATTTTACACACTCCTCCTACACCCACAGGAATATTTTGGCAGCGAGATCCACATTTTAAAAATAAAGGCTGCCCCTTGCTTTGGGTCCATTTACCCTCCACATCCTCCAAGGTTATTACTGTTTATCCTACTCAGGTAGCTTCTATTATTATTAAAGGTCACTTGCTTTCTCGACAACATTTTGGCAAAGACCCTGATAATATTTTAATTCCATATACTAAGGACCAAACCCAATTTTTACTACAGACAGGGGATGAATGGGGTATTGCCCTATCAGGCTTTCTGGGAACAATTGATAACCACCTCCCCAATGACCCCCTTTTACATTTTGCCCAATTACATCCATTTATTTTTCCCAAAATTACTCAAAAGGCTCCCATTCCTCAAGCCCTTACTGTCCTTACAGACGGTTCCAGTAATGGCCGTGCGGTCTTTGTTGTCAACAACCAGCCTACCACCTTTGATATTGTCTATCAGTCAGCACAGCTTGTGGAATTGTTTGCCATAACACAAGTTTTTATAACATTTTTTGATAAGCCTGTTAATATTTATACAGACAGTGCCTACATTGCTCATTCTGTGCCCCTGCTGGAGATTTCACCCGCCATTAAGTCTTCTTCCAATGCGGCCTTTCTGTTTCACCAGCTTCAGCAGCTAATTCAGGCCAGACAACACCCATTTTTCTTAGGACACATCAGGGCACACTCTGATCTTCCCGGCCCTCTAACACAAGGTAATGCCCAAGCTGATGCAGCAACTCGTTCCATCTTTCCAATTTTTGTTGGCTCCGTTCAAAAGGCCACAGAGTTACACAATCTTCACCATCTAAATTCCCAGAGCCTTCGATTACTTTGTAAAATTACCAGGCAGCAGGCACGAGAAATAGTAAAAGCATGCCCTGCTTGCGCTGTCTCCCTCCCCATTCAACACTTGGGAATTAACCCCCGAGGATTACTGCCCAATCAGGTTTGGCAAATGGATGTTACTCATTTTCCTGAATTTGGAAAAACCAAATATATACACGTTTCTATAGATACCTTCAGTGGCTTTATTTTTGCATCACCACATCCAAAGATGTCCTTTCTCATCTTGTTTCAGCCTTTTCCGTAATGGGTAAACCAATACATATTAAAACAGATAATGGTCCTGCATATACCAGTGCCAAGTTTAAACAGTTTTGTGCTACCTTGCAAATTTGTCATACTACTGGAATTCCATACAACCCTCAGGGCCAAGGCATTGTGGAATGTGCCCACCTTACCTTAAAAACTTGGCTAACGCACCTTAAGGCTTCTGCCCTTGTATTTACCACTCCCAGGGATCGCCTTAACCATGCATTATTTGCCCGTAATTTTCTTACCCTAGACAGTGAAGGCCATTCGGCCGCAGACAGACACTGGCATCCCTCGTCCAATTCTGTTCGCCCACCTGTTATGTGGTGCGATCCCCTTACAAATAAATGGAAAAGCCCAAATCCTGTCCTCAACTGGGGACGAGGCTCAGCTTGTGTTTTGGACCAAGAGCAAGCAGCCCCAAGATGGTTACCAGAACGCCTGGTTAAACAGGTTAATGACTTACCTCAACCCAGGGACCGAGGCCCTCCCCCTGAGGACAAATTTTCCTCTTTTTCAGATGCAGCCAACAATCTGTGTGAGGATCCTGCTTAAGGCACTTCTGCTGAACAGGTTTGTATTTATGGAGGCCTTGGCCCTCCACCTTCCAACATCATAGAGTACCTTTTTGGCCCCCCCTGCGAATGCAAGGGAGGATCTTGGACTCAGGCTCCCACTAGTTGGACCCAGACTGCTGACTGCGTGACTAAGGTGGCTTACCTCCGTGCTGAGGTTGACCATAAACTCGGAGGAGTTCATCAGCCTAAATGGGTATGTGTTAACAAGCCAAAGATTATTCCCCCTAGTACAAGTAAAGCTCTCCAAAATTGTTCTGCAACTTGTACGCATACCCAGGAGATGCATGTCTCTTGTTATGCGTCGGCCTCAATTTGTGTTAATAAGCAGGGAGAACAATTTTTTGAAGCCACCCTAACTAAAACTCATGCAGCAGGGGGGACCACTATTCATTATACCCCTGTTCTCTTTGACCGGGGAGGAGAAGGTATATATACCAAGCTACAGTCAGCTGGGTGCCAAGGCACTGTCGGTAAACCCTCCTGCTGGCCCATTAAGGCCCCTACAGGGGTCTCTGATGGTGGAGGACCCACTGATGCTGTCAAGCATCTTCAGATAATCAAACTTTTGAAACCCCAAATCCCTGAGCTCACATATCATCCCTTAATGCTGCCTAAATCCCAGCTCCCAGATCTAGATACCAATACATTACATATTTTGGAAACTACCTTCTCCTTGCTTAATAATTCCAACCCCACCCTTGCTGGTGATTGCTGGCTCTGCATGACAACAGGGGCAATCATGCCTATGGCAGTTCCTATTAATTCTATCACAGATAATGATAATACATGCCAACCCGGATTTCTTTTTAAAGTACAGCCTATAGGCACTTTTACATTATGTCTTTTAGGCTCGATGCAGAATAATACCTATGATATTGATGTTGCAGTTACTTCCTTTGGAAATTGCTCAACAGTAAAAAATTATTCCTCACCCACCCCATCTCTTTGTCCCCCCAATGGCACAGTTTTTATGTGTGGAGGAAACTCGGCCTTCCCCAGGCTTCCAGCGAATTGGACCGGTGTCTGTGTTCTTGCCTTATTACTCCCTGATATAACTATTGTCCCAGGAGATGAACCTCTACCCATTCCTAGCCTAGACACCTTAGTTAAAAGACACAGGTGGGCAATACAGGCCTTACCACTCCTTGCCAGCCTTGGAATAACAGCTGCTATGGGCACAGGTACAGCTGGCTTAGGCACGGCTATACACTCTTACCATCACCTGTCTCAACAACTTATAGATGATGTACAAACTCTATCAGGAACCATTAAAGATTTGCAGGACCAAATAGACTCCCTGGCAGAAGTGGTCCTTCAAAACAGACGAGGCTTAGATTTGCTGACAGCTAACCAGGGAGGTATTTGCTTGGCCTTAAGGGAACAATGCTGCTTTTATGCCAATAAATCAGGCATAGTACGCCCTAAAATTAAGCAGCTTCAAGAAGATTTAGAAAAGAGACGAAGGGGGTTATTTGAAAATCCCCTCTGGACTGGGCTTAATGGATTTTTACCCTACCTTCTTCCACTATTAGGCCCTTTGTTGGGTTTACTTTTAATGGTGTCCATAGGACCCTGCATTATAAACAGGCTGGTACAATTTATTAAAGAACAGATTAATATTTTGGCCTCTAAGCCCATACAGGTCCACTATCATCGTCTGGAGATGGAAGACCACGCTGCCAGCATTTAAAAGGATGTTCTACCCTTCTCACAGGCTTATTTCTTAAGTTTACATCCCCACAGATCTCTCTTTCTTATATAAAAGTATAAGTAACAGCTCTGACCAACCATCTTCTGCCCTTGCCATAAGGGTTCGATCCTCCATGGGCCCCTCCGCTTGGGGGAGGACACACCCATGGAGTGAGGACGTTAGGCCATAATAACGGAGGGTGCAGGAAGGACTGCAGGAGGATGGATCCACGGATCCCAAAACCCAAGACCTCTGAGTGACACGCTCTGGTGCATGGCGGTTGGCATGCTCCCCCCCTCAAAGCCATCTCCTCCAAAAACATGCCAAGGCCACCACGAAATCTCCTAGTGAAGACGCTCGCTCGGATCAGGAGATATTCTAAGGCCTCTTAGAGGAACAGAGCCTCTATCACCCCCTAAAAACATGGCCGGTAAGGTATGGTCAAATATTTTATATAAGAAAGGGGGAAAATGTCAGGGGCTAGAAGGAAGTTCTCCTTCAAAGAATAGCCTGACAGTTACAAGAAACAGCCCCCCTGGGAGACATCCTGCCTGGGAGACACCCTGCAGCCATCTATCTCCCTGAGACATCCTGCGGCCATCTGTCTTCCTGAAACATCCTGCGTTATCTCACCTTGTGAAGACATCCAGCAACTGCCGATAAGAGAGCTTTCCCATCCCCAGCCCATAAATACCCCTGTGTGAACAATAAAAGTTTGCAGCTTGATCAGAACTCCTGTCTTGCTGTCACCTTTCGTGTCTCTTGTCCCTTCATTCCTCCCCATCTAGGTTCACTGCCCACATTGACGTGTCCTGCCGGCCGGGACATCAACCCATCCCTTTTCCCTCTCCACCCCACCCCACCCCACCCCAGGCCCTTGCTATCAGTCATCTACCCACACCCAAGCACTAGCATTTAAACTGGTTCCTGCTCTTTTTTTCCAATCTGCCCTTCACACTGCTGGTCATGCCTTCCCTAAAAGGCACCTATGATTGCCAGTGCCTCTGCATTGCCTGTGGAATTCAGGGTTCTTCACAATCGGACTTGCCAGGTCCTACAAGTGTCTCTCCCCATCCACCCCCATGTTCTGCACTTCACCCACCATGATGATTTACTGCACCCAGCAGAGCCTACCACGCCTTCCTCCTCCTGACCTCCCATGGCTCCCTCTGCCTGCCGTGCCTATGTCTTGATTTGTCAGAATCCTGTTTGCTTCACAATCCACTGCCCAATGGCCATCTTCTCAGGAGCTGCTTCCCTCATCTATTGATTTAAAATCAACTGGGCCTTAGAGTTTCCAAAGCCATTCCCCTGTTCTCCATAGGCCCTCATGAAGAGACGGGAGCTCAGAGGAATTCCCTGGGAGGAAAGGAAAAGAAACCCATCACTGCCCGATGAACTAAATTGAGAGCAACACTGTTTATCATGCACAATAAATGAAATTCCTGAGAGCAGCAGCTAAGTAAGGGAACACTTGTCCCCTTCTGCAAGGCAAGGGGGAGACAGAGCCACAGCGCCATTTCCATGTGCTTGTCTGCTTTGGCCTCTCATCACAGACCATGGGTCAGAGCAGGGCTCCCCAGGCAAAGGGGCTGCATCCTGGACTTGAAGTAGACAGAGCAGAAAACTGCAATCCCCTTCCAGCCTCACTTTGAAAGGGGAAGGAGCCATCGGTGAGTTTGGAGAGCCCCCATCTCTACAGAGGAAGGTGTCCCAATGGCCGGGCAGGCTGGGAGTTCTCCCCAGACTCCTGCTGAGAGAGCCCAACAGACACCAAGCAACAAGCCCTCGCTTTCCTCTGAATTCTCTCAGAATGATTCAGTCCTCACCTGATTTGGAAGCACAAAGGGAAAATTAATAGCTAATTTATGCAAATGCTTCTCTCTTTTTGTATACTATATTTAGAGAAAGGAACTGCTTTGGCATTTAGAGATAAATTTTATGTTTGTTGCTGCTGCTGCTGCTGCTGCTATTATACTGCTGTTAATTATCTAAATGATAAGAGTGAATTGGAAACACTCAAATGTCAGTAACATCACCAAGTAGCTTAAAAATACATTCTAGGCCCCCTTCAGTCATCACACCTCTCAATTTCTAGAATAATGTTTGACAAAATGATTTGCAACCTTCCCTCCCCAACCTCTTGCTTTAGGGTTTTGCAAGTGCATTTGACTGCAAGAAACTTGGGTGAAACGAACTCATTGTGTAGTTTCAGTGAAGTCCTGCCTTCTGGGTATCACAGTTACAAACCTGTTTCTCTCCTAGGGTGGATCGCATTCCAGCTCCCTGAGTCCATACCATACCAGTGATGCATCCTATTAGGAAGCAGTGTAGCTCCTAGACTTAGTGGTTTACCAGGAGCACACCTCACTTAGGGCTGAACTGCTCCTGAAGTGTGCTATGCAGAACTTTCGCACGCACTTCCAAGACTCAACAGCTCTAGGAAATTTGGTGTTTTCTTCTGTATCTATGAATGCTGGCACTAGAAGGGCTTTGGACAGGACAGTAAGAAGGAATTGACCTCCTGCCCTTTTCCTGCTTTCCCTTCCAGTACTCCAGGGCCGATGTCTCTGGGCCTCTCCCCAAATCCCTTTCCCATATTATCACCACCCTGAGAGTCCAGGTCCTGGGGTGGCCATCATGCCAGGCGTCTCTCTAGCCCTCTCCTTCCTGTGTGCTGAGAAGCTCTGCTACTGAGAAGCTACTCTGAGCTGGGAAGTAGCCATGCTCAGGCATAATAATTCCTAGAGAATGAAAATACTCGCCCTGCAGCTCAGCGGGCGCAGGAGGTTTACCAGCCATCTGCACCAGCTCCGGGGTCCGGGGGGCCCCCCTCAGCTTCCAGTTCCCCAAACCCGTTCACACTACTTATGCAACCATCTCCTGTGACACAGAAGAACAGCGGGAAATGCCACGTGCCCTTGATACAGCTGGCCGTCTCACTTTCAAAAAAGGAAGCGTACATATATAATTAGAAAATTAGTGTCATAATTTTTTTTACACTTATTCGGGCTCGTAAGAAAATTCTTTGACTTCTGTCAAATAATACGGATATCCTTATTTTATAAACTGTATGTAGTCGCAAATCTGCTATCACTTTTGTTTATGGCTATTATTTATTAATTAAAGTTATATATTCTTAATTTTAAAAAAAGAATGAAAATACTGATGTCCTATGGGGAAAGAAAATCAACGAAGTTCCCAATGTTTAAATAACAGAACTTGAGGCCAGCCTCCAAGATGAACCCACAGAGAGATGTTTTGTGGCATGGGAGCTTTCCAACACCAAATTTCTGGATTGGGGTGTGGCTCTCCTTTTTTCCCAAGTATGTAGTATTTGGAAATTTATTTGACCCCTCCAAAATCCACTGCTATGACTGCTACGTGGCCAGGAGTCGCTGACCTACCCCATGAGATAAAGTAAAAGTTCTTGCAAACTGTAAAGCTCAGCACGGATCTCAAAGCCCATATCCCCAGCCCCAGCCTCAGTCTCCTCTTCTGGACCTACCCTCTTCTGTGTCATATCTAATAGCTCCAATGCTCAGGAGCTCTGCTGAGAAGAAGGAGAGGGAGCAGAACACGCCAGAGTTTTCCCTTCCAACCCTCTCCATGCTCCACCCCCCCCACCTTCCTAACTCACCACAGAGATTCCAAATGTTGTTTTGTGTATGTGGACTTTTTTTTCCCTCAAGAAATCACTCCAAAATTCTGAACCCCACTGACTTGAATTTCACTGCAGGGTTTCTGACGCTGGCCATAACAGGACAACAGGAGGCTGGGCCAGACAGTAGAGAAAGGCACGTGTGTGGAGCTTGTCTACATCGTGAATAAAATGAAGGAACACAGGGATCTTCGTTTAAAAAAAAAAAAAAAAACTATTCAAACGTGTGTCTGTTCTGACACATTCACATATGTACAGTGTCTCTCAGTCCCCTCCAAGACTGGGCAGCATGAGGACAAGCTTGGTCCCATTTTAAAATCATGCACACATAGAATGGGGCTATTCCCACACGGAGAGGCCAGTGAGAAGTCAGCTCTCCAGACCCCAAGAGGGTGGACACTCCTACTTCTTTAAATGTAGACATTTTGGGTCATTTTTCAAAGATTACTTTTGATAAAGCCATAACTTCCTGGGAAGTAGTCTAGATATTCCTAGTTACCATTAGGCTCATATGTTCCTAAATAAATTGGGGGATTTTTCTAAAAATGCGAATAAATAAAAGCAAATAAAGCCAATTCATAGTCTACTAGAACACTGTAAAGAGGGGCACCATCATGTTTATTAAGCTTCAGTCTGATGAATTCAAGTAATATATCCTGTATGACAAGGTCACAAACCTATCCAAAGGGCTGCTATCTCTGGACCTCTGGGTCTCTGGACTAGACCCAGGCCTTTCAGTCCTGCTCTTCAATGGACAAGAATTATTATTAATAAAATAGTATAAATGAAAACATAATTATGAGTCAAACGTAAAAGGTAACTTGATAGCTGATTAAAAATTAAATGTCCAGGGACTGGGGTTGTGGCTTAGCAGTAGAGCACTTGCCTGGCACATGTGAGGCACTGGGTTCAATCCTCAGCACCACATAAAAATAAATAAAGTTATTGTGTTCAACTACAACTAAACATATATAAAATTAAATATCCATTTAATCCAACCAACAAACATGGAAATTATTTTTTTTGTTTGTTTTTTTTAAGAGAGAGTGTGAGAGAGAGAGAGAGAGAATTTTTTTAATATTTATTTTTTAGTTATCGGCAGACACAACATCTTTGTTTGTATGTGGTGCTAAGAATCGAACCCGGGCCACACGCATGCCAGGCGAGTGCGCTACCGCTTGAGCCACACCCTCAGCCCCAAACATGGAAATTAAATGATAAAAAACATAAATGGAAAATGCAAATTTCAGATCAATAGAGTAAATGTTAAGTAGAAATCCATTTCAACCGTTCATTATTTTGTTTGTATTTTAACTACGTCTAAAGGTCCTAGAGTAGAAGTGACTTTTGTATTGGAAAAACAAAAGTTAGAGACAAATGATAACAAAATTCTAGGGTTTGTGTTGGACACAAATTGAAATCAGAAGTAAAATTGAAAATTCATTTTTGTGTGTGAAAATGGCCAAGAAGGGTAGAGAGAGAAAACATCTTCTCTTCTCCACAAAAATGGAACAAAATGTTAGTTTCAAGATAAAGTAAGAGAACTTCTGAGTCCAGATAACTTTTCCAGTTTGATTAGGAATGATGTCCTAAACTATTCTTGGTGCCGATGGCTAAAACATAGAAGACTTGCTGATCACTGTCAGCTCCTTGCATAGTTTAGCCAGAGGCAAATTTCTTTTAGATAAACAAAGAAAGAGGTATGCAGCAGTAGCATTTAGGTCACATATTGAGAACTCCTGGACAAGAGATAAGACATCATACTGATCCTAAAGTAAAAATGTTCTTGTTGTTAAAAATTTAAACTACAAGAAAATTAGAATGTGGCTCAAGTTTAAATATTACACTGGTAAATTCCAGAGATCTAGGCTTTCATTAGTTTGTTTGGGTTTATTTTTTGTTTTGTTTTTTTCCTTTATCAGAACTGTCCAAAGTCATGCTAAGTACCTAAGAAAGGAACAATGTACCTGACCCATTGTCCTTGGAACTCAAAAATTAGAAGTTATGAAGTAGAAAAGAGTTATATAACAGAAAATGCCCTTCCTCAAGCCCTTTGGCCAGGAACACAGAATTTTGAACCAGGTTTAGGGTAATATTACCATCTGTCAAAATGAGGTTCAAGCCCTTTGGCCAGGAACACAGAATTTTGAACCAGGTTTAGGGTAATATTACCATCTGTCAAAATGAGGTGCAGGACCACTGGGATGGGCCTATGCCAAGGGGAGCCTGAGAGCTTAAACTCTAGCTTCAAGGTCAGTGTTCCCTGAGCACATCACCCTGTAATCCCTGTAAGTTGCTGTTTACTGCATGTCATTGAATTGTAGACTTTCAAACCTGGAAATATACACTGACTTGCCACACAGCACCTTGGTAGGAAACAGGGGGCAAGCCCAGTCTTGAGAATTCAAGTCCAGAACTTCTTTCCCCACACACACCATGGCCCCAGCTACTTTGTGTACACCACTCACCATCCAAAAGCAGCTCGTATTTTAGGATTTGGGTATTCAGTAAAAGGTCTTAATCATCTGGCATTTTGAAAGAACAAATGCTTCTAACATTTAGCAGGTACCTAGGACTGAGTCCAGCCCTACACGGAAGCCAGTGAATGATACACAGCACCATAGAACGGCCCACATCTCTCCTGCCTGTGCTCATTGCATTTCCCCAGTTTTTGCAGAATCAAGTGCCAGAGCTAATTAAACTCCTGATTAAAGCCCAAGGCACCACTAGGGGCTCAGCTGGCAAGCTGGCTGGGTAGACAGCACAAAGCAGCTTTCTCTCCGTTTGACTTCCACAGATACCAGGGTGAAATCAATGGAGCATCTGATATTCTCTCATCATTCACACATTGATTCATCCATCCATGTCTACATCCACCCATTCCTTCATTCATTCGACATTCTTGCTAAATGCCTTGGGACCTGGGACATGCCAATCTCTCCCCTCAAGGAGTTTACAGTCTGTTTGAGAAATTAAGAACTTATGAAAAAAGTGAAAGTAGAGCAAGTCCCAACAGAACAGAAGAGTTTGCTCAAGACAGAGCTGATGGGAACCCAGAAACCTTCACGGAGGAGGCAGAATCTGCATGCTCCTGGGAGGAACCAGGTGTGAAGTCTCTTCATCCTCCCATCCCTTAGTTGAAGAGAGAAAGATCTCAGCAACTCTGAGGAGTAAAACAGATTACCCAGTTGCTCAGGGACTTGTTCATTTCTGAAGTCTTCCTGAAGTAGAAGATAAGGTGATGGGACACCCAGTAACTTCACTGCACTCTTTGAGCTGGGTTCAGCCCAACAGGCAGATGAGTGGTTCTTTAGAGACTGGGTTCAATTAGAAGAGCAGCTCTCAGCCACAGTGACACAGTTCCCTTCTTCAAACAAGTAATTTGTAACTCTTCCTTTGTTGTGCTCCAACAAACCCATAGACAACCCCACCTTCTTATACACATGAAATTTCCCCCCAAATCCATAATATTAAATATATCACTATAACACACTATGTTAAAATCAAAGAACACAGAAGATCAATTTTATAGAAAAATAAGTATTTTGATCCCTGAAAAAAAAAAAACATGTACACAACTACACTGGAATACCTAACATGTATTAGACATCTGCATCTGTGTGCAGAATCACCATGGAAGCAACAGATATCAATGCACACAGATTCAAGTGTGTTGTGAGGATGGCTTGCTATGAATGTGACTGGTGTTGCCATTCATAACATGATTTTCCAGAGTTTTGAGTAATCCTCAGCAAAGTCCTGATTAAAAAAAAAAGTGCCCCCTTCACTTCAGCTTGCACTTCTGAAAAAGTCAGTGCATGTTAAAACTTTAAAAATCCTTCATGTTTATATATAAAATGGAGCTTGATACTAGACCTAACTAATTATGAACAGGGTTTTCATAGCCATGAACACACAGTGGAACATTTGACAGTCATGCAGGACTATCCTGACTACTGCAGAGCCTCTGACATCCCTGGCCCCATCCACTAAATACCAGCATGAATCCAATTTCCATCATTGTGAAACCAGCAGTGGAGGGGAATCAAGGCTGAAGAACAGTCAGAGAAATAGGAGGAGGAAAACCAAGAGAAAGTAGTGTCACAGAATCCAAGACCAAAGGAGTATCCAAGGTTGCAGAGAGGATGGTCCTTCAGACTAGAAAGTGTTTGTTGTATTTAGCAAAGAAGCTGTCAGTGACCCTGGCAGAAACCATTCGCCAAAATAAACCTTTCCTCTTTTTCAGTTATCTCAGGTATTTGATCAGAGTGATGGAAAACTGACTAACAAGGAAAAGCAAGGGAGTAGAGAGAGCAAGAAGATAGGTATTTTAGGAAAATCCCTCCTCATGAAATAAGGACTGGGTAATACCTCAACAGACAAACATATATACTGACCCAGGAAGATAAGCGTAGTATGATTGCATCTTCTCAAGAGGTATATTTGTATTATGGAGTGGGATCGGATGGGAAGTGGGCTGTTCAGTGGGCACAACCTCTTAATGTATACAAAGCAAAAAGGTGCTAGAATCATGAATGGTTTTGTCACCAAAGTCTGAGGAGTTCCCACACAAGGGACCTCAGACTCAAGATAAGTGGAATTTTTGCATACATGCCAGTCAGAGACACAGACAAAGGTTTATTTAGGAAAACAGAGACACATTCCGGGAGAATGTAGGCTCTCTCAGGGAAGAGACATTTGGTGGGTGGTAAAGTAAGAAATACACATTCAAGAGAGAATGCAGGCCATCTCCAGGGGGAAAGTTGGTGACCCCTTGGTGTGGGGCATTGATATTTATAGAGGGACAATTGCTAGGGGCTGGACTAGAGGCGCAGCCAGGGCAGAGGTACACAACTTCACACCAGTATTCCCAGTGCTTGTGCCTTTCCCTCATGTTACATTTCCAGGCAAGGGCACGGGTCAAGGGTACAGTCTAAGGACATGGACTGGGTTGCTCAGCAATGCTTGTTTTGTATTTTAAAGGTTCATGGGTACTTCCTGCTTTCCAGGGCTCCTGGCACTTCTTTTTTGAGACTGTCTTATCTTTCCATTTCTGTATCCCCAAATTCATATCTCACTTCTCTCCCAACCCCGCCCAAGACTTGTGATCCCTTATTTTTAAGGCTCAATGAAGGGCGAAGATCCATCTTCTATGGCTGCTTCAAGCTGGTAAGGAGTGGTGATGCTGCTTAGCCAGGGATCTAAAGTCTCTCCTGCCTGGTCTAATGCAGACAGAGAAAAGACTGGTCCCACTTGTTGGGCTGGGTTGGAGTCCTCACATTGCCATCATCTTAATCATGAACTGGTTGCAATCTGGAAGATACAAATTTTAGAAGGAGATTAAGAAGTATAGTAGCCAAAGGTCTTAATAGTGGTAACAGCCAAGTTAGCTTAAATAGTTTTATTTACATCTCAAGTTCTGGATTTTTTTTTCAAAAGCATGTCTGTTAGATCAGACTTAAGTCAGGACAACTCAGGAAAAACTTAGAATTTTGGCCAAGTCTCTTTTTTTTTGGGGGGGGGGAGAGTTTACCGGGGAGTGAACTAAGGGGCGACTCGACCACTGAGCCACATCCCCAGCACTATTTTGTATTTTGTTTAGACACAGGGTCTCACTGAGTTGCTTAGCACCTAGTTTTGGCTGAGGTTGGCTTTGAACTTTTGATCCTCCTGTCTCAGCTTCCAGAACCACTGGGATCACAGTGTGGGCCAAGCCAAGTCTTTTTTGATAGTTATCATCAGACACTCATGCTTTTTTTTTTTGGAATTTAATGTGTTGTTTAATGGCAAAACAATTTTTTTATTCATCTTGATTTTCACATGATTTAGACCACAGTTTTGTGGCTCTAGTGAATTAGTTTTCCACCCTGACATTTTTGCTATCCTGCAGCCAAAGTCACTGCACGTGTTGAAGGACTCATCAAATCTTCATAGACACTGTCTTAGGAGCAGTAGTACCATACCCAAGAAGATCTATGGAAAACCAGTGTCCTGTGTGCTTACTGCAGTAGGGCTCTTTACATCCTTCAAAACCTAGCCTGAGAAGAAAAGATCCGAGAAGGGCTCAAGAAGAAAAGTGAAGTTACATTTCAGGCCTTATTTGAGGAACTATTCAATTTCTACTGCATGCCCCATATGTGGGGTGAACAAAACATTCCAGAACATTCTTCTGGCTCACCCACTCTTCCTCTTTCTCTTCTCTTTTCCTAAAGACTGAAGGTGAGATAATGGAGGTTAGCACTCTTGGTAGGTGAGTAAAGAAGAAGAAGGAACTATTCAATAATCAAGGTTAAACAGGGAATTTTTGGAATTCCATCATTTAAGTGACTTACTGAATCCTACTAAATTAACAAGACAATATTTCTTTGCTTTGTCCACTGGGTCCTGTAAGCATTAAGACATAAGTTAAAAAAAAAAAAAAAAAAAAAGGAATAAAAAAAGAAAGAAAGAAAAACTTAGAAATCACACATCAGAGAAAATGCTGCTGAGGTGTCATTTCTGAAGCACGATATAAGTCAAGAGTTGTCATTTTTCAGGCCATTTCTTTTAAAGACATCAGATATTCCAAAACACATGATTCCCATTACTCTCCCAGCAGGTATACAGGATCTCCCACTTTGACTGTCCCTGCATTGTCCAGAGCAAAATACTGTCCAAAGAGGGGTGATTTTCCATACAGCTTTTGTTCCGAAGGGTCACACTGGCGGTAACTCTTGAGCGTTTCCAGCTGCTCCTTCCTGCTGGTGATGCCAGTGTCTGGTTCCACTGTGGTTAGCATGCACCTGGAACAAGCCATCACCCTTTTCAGTTCCACATCCCCAATAAGAAGTTCATTCCAAGAATCCTCTGCATAGACACCACATCCTGAAATTACAATATTGGGCCTGCTTTAACTTTCTTCTCCAGCCTGGAGTTGAGATCCTCCAGGGATGCCTCAGAGAGGACCAAGAAAGGGCTGGCATCTGAGTAGGCAACCTGGTCTGTGGGTCGGAATGGGTCCTCGATTTGGTGAGAATTTCTTGGTTGCATGCGGGGCTCAAAGTGCACCAGGCGGTAGGACTGTGTCTTCAGGAAGCTGGTTATCCATTGAGCTGCGGCATCCCCGCAGTCCCTACCCTGGATCTCCAGGCCATGCACTCTGCACTTGGGCACAGCATTTGTGGTGGATATTTTGATGGGCAGCAGCAGATCCTTCATGCAGGCTGCACTCAGGTCAGGGTCTCACGGTCACAGGTCAGGGAAATCAGGACCAAGGGAGGTTCCTGTCGAGCAGTAACCATGTTCCCATCTTCATTGATCACAAGCCAAAACCTGTCCCACAGGGGTCGGCATCGCAGCCCCATGGCTGTGCATTCCGCCTCGCTTACCGACACCCCTTTGCAGGACTTGATCCGGTAGATCCACAGCTGCGCCACGGTGCCCACCTGCTGCAGCGGCCGGCACTTCCTGGGCCGCACTCGAAGCCAGGCGACAGCCCCCAGGGCCACCATGGCCAGACCTAGGGCAGCGACGCTGAGCCAACTTCGAGGCTGCGCCGGGAGGCCGAGGCGGGCCAGCGCCGAGGAACCGGTGGTACCCATGGCCCGAGATGCCCGGGGCGGCGGGAAAGCCTGCGTGGATGGACACTAGGCAGCGGTCAGACACTCATGCTTAACACCCCTTTTTCTGTAGCTTCTTGGCTTCACTTACTCTTGGTAGGGCTGACAAAAGTCATGTTTTAAAGGACCATTGACTTTTACTTTTAAATATCTATGAATGGCCAGTTTGTTTGTTTGTTTCCTTTTTTTAAGACTTTGCATACAGCAGTGCATCAGTGATACAGTTGTGAAATGTTTCCATTCCTTTGGGTTTCCCCAGTGATTGTTTTCCATCAGTCACTGCAGGAAGATTCAGCAAGCTTTGTTTTTCTTTCAAACATGCATTCAACTAAATATGATTCAGAATAGATTACTACTTCCTTTTTATCATTACAATTAGCTAAAAACAAAATTGCCAAACTGTTCACAAAACAGGATTTGCTTTAAGACCAACTCACAGAGTTAATTGAAGACTAATGGTGCAGTGAACTGCTGGGCCAGTTTAGCTAAGTGTCAGGAGCAAAATGAAGAAAGTCCTGGTTGGAGGCGCAAGGCTCCAAGGCTTCAGACTAGCTGTGGAACCTCAGTGGTGACTGTACAGCTCCATCCACAAGCAATTATTTGCAGGGTGATCACCATGGAGGAGGCACATAGCTGTAGGTGGATGTTCTTGGGACCCAGTGACCAGATGAGGGGGCACAGTGAACAGATGAGGGGCAACAGGAGTTGGGAATTGGGCAATCAGTAGGTACCTGCTAACATGGTCACAGTGTTCCCAGCAACCATGTGCATGGTGATTCCAATGCCTCTGTGCTGCATCCCATGGTGTGGCGGATGATGTGGGGGCGGGGAGCTGCATACAGTGGCTGTGCATGGTTAGTGCCTTGCTGTATACAGGCTCTGCTGGAGATAGGTACTTCACACAGGTACACAGCAGTCCAGCAGTGGGTGGGGGACCAGGACACTTAGTAAGGTGTGCCAGGAGTGTGACCTGTTTAGAAGGTGGAATTTGCTCAAGCGCATGTGTTAGGAGTATAGGCAGGAGCTGCTGCTGGGTAGACCCTGGGGAAACCAGTTCACGTCCACCTGGGACAGCACCTGGGCTTTGATTTCTCTTCTATCCTCATATTTGTAGATTAGTCTTTGGCTATACTGCCCTGCCGGGTGTTCAAGACCAAATAAGTGACTCCTACTTTGGCCCCAAATTAACCTGGCTCCCTTCCACTGTTAAGGTCAGCAGAGATTCCTTAGGGGCCACTTTGTGGAATGTGTGAGAAGCCTCTTGTCTCCTTTATTCTTCTCCTCCACCAGTTTTGCCACCTCTCAGGATGGGTCAGTGTCTCCCTGACTACATGTGGCTTCCTTGGAAGCTTTAGGGACAGTTTTACTGTTTTTCTCACATTTGATTTTTAGCACATACTGGTAGTAAATTATTTTCTTTTCTTTACATAGCAACTCTCTTAGTCCTTTAAACTTTAGGTTTCATTATTTGTTAGGTATTAATAGAGTAATGCTTCCTGTTTTGTTACTTGCATTTACCTGGTATTTATTTCTGCTCTTCTTTTTTATTTTCAACTTTTCTTTATCTGTCTTATTTAGATGTGTTTCTCTTTTGTATGTAGCATATAACTGTTTTGTTTTTTATTTTTTAACCAATCTGATATAATGTCTCTTTTAAGGAATTATTCTGTTTATTCACATTTAATATAGCAAATAACATACTTTTTTTTGTCTATTCTCTTAATGTTTATTATTAATTTGTTGCCACCACCCCCATGTCCTTTGTGTTAATTATTTAGCTCAAATTTTTGTTCTTTTTTTTCTCTTGCTAGAGAGATTAATTCTGTTTTTCAGTCCTATCAGCTGCCTCATTCTTTTTGTCACTCCCAGTCAAACTCATAGGATTAATTCATTATATGAAGATAAGAATCCAACTGGTCAGCCATGGTGAAGTACCCCCTGGCTCCTCTGGAGACTAAGGCAGGAGGATCAAAAGTTTGAGGCCAGCCTCAGCAACTTATTGTGATCCCTTATTTCAGAGGCTTAGAATGAACCCTAACAGCAGAAATTCCTTAGATCCTTTCCCTGCCCCCATTCTTCCACCTCCTGTCCATTGTCTTGCTCATTTCTGACTGGCCCAAACTTTGGGCCAAAAAGCTTCTTACTTCCTAATCAGGGGTATTGGGTGAGTGTTGTTGAGCTTTCTACACCTTGACCTTGGTAAGTCACCTAACTTTCCTGAGATTTGGTTTCCTCATCTGTGAAAGGGCAGGTTCTAGAACCTGCCCTTGGGGCTGGGAAGGTAGCTTAGTGGTAAAGTGTGCACTTGGTAGGTGTGAAGGCTGGGTTTCATCCCCTGCACCACATTTTCAGAAAATAAAGAAGGCCTGCCCTGCCCACTTCACAGTCTTATTATGGAACGCTAGTGACATAAGACAGTACTTTGAAAACTGAGGGGCACTATACATGCAAGGCTTTGTTTGATCCTTTAAAAAAAAAACAAAAAACAATGGTTCAAGTTTCATCAATGGGGCTTAGCAGTATTAACTTACTTCGGTGGACTAAGCAGTTTCAAATTCATGAGTGATTCTCATGATCTCACAGAATCCACTCCTGGAGCTTCTCTTCATATTTTAATGGTTTCTAAAGACAATCCCTTTTTTATTCACTGAAAGGCCATACTCCAGATAAAAAGTGAAAGGCGTCTCTCCACAGCCTGACACAGTATTGCTTTAAATTTACTAATGTTGGAATCAGCAGACCCGTATCCAACACTAATCAGGTGGTTGACCTGTGTCCCAGATTCCCCTTCAAATAGTCACTTGCTACCCCACTGCAGCGTTGAGGTTAGGACACATCTCAGCTGCAGAGTCACCTAACGCAAAGTCACACCCTCTGAGGTAGCCCTCATCTATCCTATGACCAAGGAGATAGGGGTAAAGTCCAGTCATCTCTGATGGGTCATACACCATCCAGAGCTCACCATTGACTTGGCCAAGGCTTTGCAGGGCTGCCTTCAGTTGGACTTCTCTGCCCAACCCTGTCCCTGCCCCCCACCCCTGCCTTCACAGGTGCTGTCCCTAAGAAATATCTTGCATATCAAATTCCATCTCAACATCTACTTCCAGAGAAGCCAATCTGTGCAATTGGCTTCAATGCTCCAGAAGGGCAGGATGGGATGGGGAGGGTATGTTTGTTGTGAAGAAATAAAGAATGGAATTGGGGGGATTGAAATGACTCCACTACAGCAATCAAAGACAGTTCTGCATCTGCTGATGAATGGGTGACTCAAAAGTCAAAGATACTGCAACTATGATAGGCAGAAACCTGTCATTACTTGCCCAATTTAGATTAAGGTCTCACAAATGAAACAGTATCACCTAATTTTGTTCTCAACCCTAAAGGTTCCCTGATTTAATGCTGTCAACTAGAGCCACCAAAAGTGGATTCCTGGGGCTGAGGCTGGGGCTGTAGCTCAGTGGTAAAGTGTTTGCCTCACATGTGTGAGGCACTGGGTTTGATCCTCAGCACCACGCCAAAATAAATAAAGATACTGTATGTTCATCTACAACTAAATAATTTTTTTAAAGTGGATTCCTGAGACAATGTTGACATACTGGAGACTAACAGAAACCCCAGATAGCATCATGATTAGCCAAGTAATCTAAGTGTTGGTTCCAGGTCTTTCAATTATCTTTCTATCTGCAGATAAGAGAGGAAGAGGCATTTGTTACAACTCAACACTCTCTTACTCCATTTGAAAAAAAATGGGTTGAAAGGCTGAGGTTGACCCTGGTGGAAGAAAGAAATACACATAGTTTCTCTACTAACTAGTACTGGTAATAAAAGGTAATCTTTAAAAGTGAAAATCTGTCATCCATCCACACAGCCCTCCCCTTTGTAGCCTTATACTTCAAATTCCTCATTGGCTTCCCATTGCTTTTACTAAGGACCCCAACCCTAAAGGTCTCACCCATGGATTCTGGCCCCTGGCCTGGCTCAAGCCTCACTTCACTGCTTTCTCCTCCCTCTTGATGCTGTCCATACTGCAGCCTCCTTGCCCTTCAAGAAATAATAAGGGTACCTGAAATAACATCAGTACCTTCTGCCCTGGGGCCATGACCATACTGTTCCCTCTGCAACTCTGCAGTCCTGTTCTGACCCTCACCTTGTCAGCAATTCCTCTGCTTCAGACTCAAGTTTCATTACCTCAGATAAGCCCTTGTTGACCCCGGGCCCCTAGGCTCCTCAGTGATAGCATCTTAGAGAATCCCACTGCCTCCTCTGATGACGTGTCTGTAACAACTGGGTTAATCTCTGTCTCCCAACTTGGATGACAGGCTTCAGGAAGGCAGGAATGAGTTCTTGTTTCTGTCTCCATTCTATTCCTATCTCCCAGCGCAGTTCCTGGCAGACAGTAGGCACCCAACTACCACTTGTTGAATAAATGGATAAATAAATAGGGCGGGGGTGGGGGAGAAGAAGAAGAAAGGGAATTGATAACTTTGGCTGGGTGGTTTGAAGTTGTTTTGTTGTTGTTATTGTTTGGTTGTTTTGTTTTTTGTTTATTTGTTTGTTTTGTTTTGTTTTTGTTTTTTGTGGTACTGGCGATTGGACAGGGGCACTTTACCACTGAGTTCTGTCCTCAGACCTTTTAATTTTTTCTTTTGAGACAGGTTCTCACTAAGCTGTTAGGCCCAAATTGCTGAAGCCTCCCAAGTCCCTGGGATTATAGGCAGGCATCACCATACCCTACCGGTGGTTTGAAGTTTCTTACGTTTAGAATGTAGTAATGGGAAGTTAAAGGAGAGGAGACTGGGTGAAAGGTGTATCTGGTGGCAACTTTTAAAGAGGCTTTCTTCCCAATCACCGGCAGGGACGAAAGCTAGGGCAGACAGCAGAACACCATCAAGAGTCACAACATAACTGCTACCCTCATGTCGGATCAAAATACCCAAGTGCCAAGCCTTAGAGTAAATGAAAATTATTCACTTCACAATCAGGAGGAGATGCTGTGGAATTAAAATTGGAGTATATTCTTGAATTGGTTTTGATTCTCTAGAGCCCTAAAGTTAACTAGCTGGAATCATTTTTTAGGGACCATTCTATTTAACCTTTGGAAATAAAGTATCTTCCTTTTAATGAAAAAAACTGCTTCTCATTGTAAAGAGAGCACACAGTGTTCTTTGGCTTCTTTGGTGTCCAGAAAAGGGAATTCAGATATCTCCTTGTGCCCCTACTATATATCTTGAATCTTCCATATCAACAAAGAGGTCAGACTGATAGCTACCTTTTACAAAAATAATAATAATAAGTAGAAGTACCAACCCATCCTGAGAAGTACCAGGTAGGCATACTATGGAGATAAGACATGTCTGCTTCTTAAGAAATCTCAAGAGGCTTAGGCATCCACAAATTGAAGGGCCCCACAGAACTCGTGTCAAAGCCATGCTACTCAGACAAGAGCTCGAGTTTGCCAAGCATTCAAAAGTTCTGTTGCTCAAGAGCATCAACAAAGTGTGATTACCAACCAGTTGATTAATCAACTATTCCTACTTGGCACAAGTTCCTGCTGTTTCCTTCTGTGATGGCCACAGTGAAGGTAGGTCCCTGCCTTAAGCACACTATAACCTAAATGAGAAATGAAGATGTTGATCAACAACACAATGCACAGTGTTGCTGTCCACGAGCTCATATAGCCTAAGAGCAAAAAACAATATATTTAAATGCTATATGCTAAGTGCTTTACAAGTATTTTCTCATTAAATCTTCACAAGTAATGGTCTCTTTAGAGAAGCTGAGTAAGGTATCTAAAGTCACATAATTAAAAAGCAGTTTCCCAAGAGTGACCTGTAAAATTGCAAAGTCTAAAGTGCAGTAAATAAATATTTTTATTTATGCAGTAAATAAATATTTTATTCAAAAATAAAATATTTTGAAGAGAAAAAGCAGCTTCAAGCTCAGTTCTACTTGATTCCAAAGCTCATGCTCCTGACTACTGAGCTCCTGGGGCTTGCAGAGCCCCAAGAGAGGGAGTGTATGGCAAGGCAAGACTCAGTGAGGAAGGGGCGACACCAAGATATGCCAGAGGAAGAAAGTGGATGTGTGGCACCTTGATAGGAAGAAGGTCTGAGAAGAGGGTCCAGGAGCAAGAGCACAAAGCAAGGCAGCTGCTATGCTATATGATGGGCACCACAGGGTCAAACAAGACACATCACCTAACCTCAGGAGAATTATGTTTTGTTGTGGAGGGTGGATGTTGGTGACAGATGGGCAACGGTAACATTAATGAATGTTAGGGTGAAGAAAAGCCCAGAGGCACCACTGTGTTCCAACTGCTCACACTACCTGCCTCATTCATTCCTACATCTCAGATGCCCATCACAGTGCCCAATACACAGTAAGCACTAAGTAAATATTTACTGAATTAAAAGAAGAACTTACTGATGCTGAGCCCCAACTCTGCCTCTCAGATGGCTCCTTGCCATCTGCCCTAATTGTGACATGGATCAGAAAAGAAAGACAATACACAACAATTCTTCAAAGAAGTTCCAGTGTGTTGGGGTTGGGTGGAATTGAACAAAGATGTCTACATTGCTGCCTTCCCTGCTCAGTCATCATGTCCCCTTATCAAGGAACTTTCCTAATTCTACCACATTCTGTATGCCCTTTAGAAGACTGTTCTTAGACAATACTCAAGTTGGTTAATGTTCTTATTCAAATTTGGGAATCCAGACCCTGACACAGAGTTCTGGTTAAGGTGTAACTTCAGTATCCTTATTCTTGCTGGGAGGCTCTACTTGCTGGAGAGGAGGCAAGAAATCTAATGTCACTCTGGGTTTTTTTCCTCCTGTGCCACAAAGCCTACCTGTAGGTGTGCAAATCTTTGAGGAGTAGATGGTTACAGAGCTCCACTGTTAAATCAAAAGATGCTTACCTCCTACCCATTACCCTGCTGTTCTTCCTCCAGCACTGGCTGAAACAACCGTGGCCACCTGCTAGAAGTCCATTTTCCCTGACTATGCCAGGTGGCTTGATGACGCAGCAGCCATCTCCTTCTTGGGTTATCTACTATGAAAATAGCAATCTCAGCTTCTGGTTAGGTCTTCGCATATGACCAGGGCCTCCTATAGGCCCCAGGGTCCCAGCAAAGCATTACTATTCTGGAAGAAGCAGAGAAACATGGTGAGTGACTAGGTCCTTTCAGGAGGCTCAGAAATGACTAAGGGACAGTGGCCCTGGAGGCAGAACAAGGTGTCCTTCACTTTCTTGGAACAACCACAAGGCTAAGTAAGGTTCCAACCTGGACCAGGCTCTCCAGCCCTTAAGCCAGAAAGAACTTCAGTATAGTCTTGGGACATTCTCAACTGCCCACCCCCACCTCAGTGGTGATGGAAAAGGGTCTCCTGACGCTTCATTTTTTCCTCATAGCTCTTCTGCCTCCCAGATATGGGTCTCATGGGAGAATTCTTGGCTTGTCAAATCTTGGAAATCTCCCTTTGGGATAAGTCCTGCTTGCCAGGCAGGTCTGGGCTTCCTGGTTCTGACAGTAGCCCTTTTAACCCCGTAACACCAACTGTCTCCCTGTCCTTAACCATGCCCTTCCCGAGGAAAGATCTTAGAATCTTCAGTGGTTACATGAGGCCCCATGTCCTTGGGGAGGGGTGACAGGCATCCTGGTGCTGGGTCCAGCAGTAAACCTCCCAGGGACAGTGGGCTTCTGCCTTGGCATCTGGGCATGCTGATCATCTCATCCAAAGAAGGCAGTGTAGGGGGAATGGGATGCAATCTAGAGACTTCTCAGGCCTTAAGAATTCCTGCCTTCCCCCTCAGTCTGACCCTCCCTGTGCCCGTCTGGATCATGACAATGCCCACTGGTTATACAGGGGGAAAAAAAAGGAGAGTCCAGTTTGCTGGTTTGCTTGGCCCGCCAGGCTCTGGGAATGCGAGCCTTGCCCGCCCCTCCTCCGCGGGCTGTCTCCACTAGCTTCTCACCCCCTTGCTGCCCGCCTGTCCCTTCGGGCTGCTCCGGCGCCACCTATACAGTCCCCAGCCCGCCTCGCCAACCCCGCGGAAGAGCGGCGTGACTCACAGCGCTGCCACCAGCCCACGGTTTGCTGGAGGCAGGCGAAGGGTATAAAGACTGCCCTGCGGGAGGGGACCCAACCCTGCCCTGCCTAGTCCGAGGCTCACAGACATGGCCCCAGGCGCCGAGCAAGGCCACCGGGCAGCCGGCTGGGGACTGCGTGGCGCCCTGGCAGCGGTGGCATTGCTCTCTGTGCTCAATGCGGCAGGAACAGTGTTCGCGCTGTGCCAGTGGCGCGGGCTAAGCGCTGCGCTGCGGGAGCTGGAGGCGCAGCGCGGCCGGGAGCAGCGCGAGGACAGTGCCCTGCGTGCCTTCCTGGCGGAGTTGAGCCGCGCGCCGCGCCGTCAGCCAGAGCCACCCCCGGACCCCGCGAGCGCCGCGCGCAACAAGCGCAGCCATCGTGGGGAGCCAGCACAGCACATCCGCACAGAAAGCCAGGACATGCTGATGATGATGACTTACTCCATGGTCCCGGTAGGCGGGGGCTCGGCTCCCGGTGGCGCCCCCGCCGGGCAGAACCTCGGGAGGTGTCGGGAAAAGGGAGGCGAAGTGCTGTGGGGAGGTCCTTGGGCGTGAGTGTGGCTAGGGAGGTCACCTTAACCCTTCTGGGATCAGTTTCCTCATCTGTCGGGGAAGGGGTGACGGGCAAGTCTCATCCACGCCTGGCGTCATGTGAGTCTTCAGGTGAATGGATTTTCTTTCCTTCCCAACTTAGGACAGTTTTTGCCTCCTGATATGAACAGAGCCACAGAGGTCTCAGGGCTCTGCCTGTGCCACTCGCCTATATCAGGGTCTCTCTGAAAGATGGAGGCGACCTTTCTGAAATAGCTCAGGCGTCTTTAATAAAAGGCTTCTTTCCCTGGCACAGTCTAGTGGTCCAGCTTTTCACTTGACCTCCGCTTGACCCCACGAAATTGTCTACCTAATTTAATTGTCTCCGTTTAAGTAAAAGTCAGCCCTGATTTTACTGCCTTGGGACCTAGATGCTGAGAAAGTTGCTCTTGGATCTCAAGCTGTTCCAAACGGAAGAAATCAATGCGGAGCAATGTTTCTTTAAAAGCACTTGGCAACGTTGAGGTTCTTAATGTGGGGCCTGAGGATTGCCCTTTGTGTGAGCTCCAGAGATCTATGGAACTCCAGAAACTTGCCAGTGTGTGTGTGATGGTACCTTACCCTCCTGGAGAAGGGTTCATTGTTTTTCATTACATTTTCAAAGGGGCCCTATTTCTCTCTCCATCTCTCCCTGCCTCTCTCCCTCTCCCCACCCCCAAGAACTATAACACACTGTTCTAAAGAAAGTCTTTAAAATGAAGCCCCCACCCAAATCATTTTTCCAGCTTTAAGTTTCTTTGCTTTTGCTTATTTCTTTTTTTAAATATTTTATTTTTTAGTTATAGGTGGACACAATGTTTTAATTTTATATTTATGTGGTGCTGAGGATCAAACCCAGTGCCTCAAGCACGCTAGGCAAGTGCTCTACCACTGAGCTACAGCCCCAGCCCTGCTTATTTAATTCAATAATTCTTTAACAAATATATTTAGATCATATTGCAGTTCCCCATTCCACCTCATTATCCATTAGAATAGCTCCGATCTTGTTTCACTTTATAATTAGAAAGATTTCAGTTGTCACTTCAAGTAATCCATAATTCAGAATCCTAGGTATTTGAAAAGAAATCCACTTAAAGCATCTGTTATCATAAAAGCTGCTAAATATCTTATGTGAGCTTGACTGCTTTTAAAACTACAAGTAATACACACTTCAAATAAATCTTTTGAGAGAGATCAAATTTTCCATTCCTAGCTTCATTTATTTTTTTAACTCATTTAAAAATCTGAGCCTAAGCAAAAATTTCAAAAAAGAGCTGTAAAATGAAGACTTCTTAGGGGAATTTACCTTTCCTCTCTCTTGGCTCTTGACCCTGCATTTTAGGTGTTTTTTGAAACCCTCAAAGAGAGATACATGTGAGCATCAACATTTTATATTTTTAATCCTGTGTTTAAGGTGAAGACTTTAATAACCAAATTGTCACCTGTTCAATCACTAACACAAGAAAATGGAGAGACTCCTTTCAGAGTCAACCCGAAAGGTAGATTTAATTCTAGGTGATCTAGCAGGGCCACCACCAGCTCTTACAGAGTAGAGAGCAGAAATATCGCAATCGTCAAGCTGGGAAGCATTTGTAGCTCATCATCAGCATGTTCCTCACCTGCAGCTTGTGTGTTTTGATCTTTTCCAGCCACTGAGGGACTTGCCCAGAGGCCAGGAGAAGGCAAGTAATGCTGCTGACTGTCCTCCTGAGGGTAGTTCTGGGTCAGTGGTTTAGAAATCACCTGGAAGTTCATTAAAATGAAGATTCTAGGGCTCCACTCTGAGACCTACAGAATCATCATCTCCAGAATCAGCCTTCTTAGGAAGTCCTCTGCCTCCACTCCTCACCCCACTTCCCCTTAGTGAGTTTGTTGCAGGTGGTCCAGACAACACACTTTAAGAAACACTGCAGCAGTACCTTGGTGTACATGAATATCTTTGGGATCTTTTAAAAATGTGAATTCTGATTCCAAAGATCTGAAGTAGGACCTAAGATTTTGTATTATGAACCAGCTCCCACTGATATCAATGCTGCTGGTCTCAAGACCTCACCTTCAGGAGCAGGTCCTACAGCTCATTGGAATCATCTGGGAAGTCTGAGAACTTACTGAATCCCACCCCAGAT
The DNA here is from genome assembly GCF_048772815.1 of Callospermophilus lateralis. Lineage (NCBI taxonomy): Eukaryota > Metazoa > Chordata > Mammalia > Rodentia > Sciuridae > Callospermophilus > Callospermophilus lateralis. The sequence goes on from NC_135307.1 coordinate 96,709,431, forward strand.
ATTGTGAATGAAATAGTTTAGGGTGTAGCCTGGGGGGCAGGGCACATGCTGGCCAGAAGGCAGGAGCTACCCTGACTTCCTTATGATCATGGGCTGGTTAGGCTGTGCCCCTTTCACTGTGCCCTGTTCACTGTGCCCTCAGGGCCTTTGCTTAAGCAGAGGAACTAGTTTTATTACTGAAAAGTCCTTTAGTTTGTTATAGCAATTTTCTCACCATTCATCTTTTCAAATTTGCTCATGTTTACTATCTGCTTTTCTCAGAACATAGAATTATTCACATGGGAACAATTAAAAAAAAAATCACTGGGCACCTCTAGTAGAGAAGTTGAAAGAGAAGAATCTAGAATATATCATGGAGGTAGTCATGCACATTTCTCATGGTTGAAGTCTATAACTTCCTCTGGCCTTGTTATAGAGCACCAGAACTTAAATGAGAGTGAGACCCGAGGCCCTCACCCTGAGGTCCTATGTCCTTAAAGATCTAGGAACAAAGAAATAAGTTCTACACAGACCAATATCAGCGTTTTGAAAATCCTTCCAGAATGGTTTGTTTATCCAAGTTAAGCCTCCTCAAGCTGACTGACACTTCATATTTTTTGTGCTTTTGGCTGAAAGTACCTTCCTCAGCATGGTAATTCTGATCAGCACATTCTGACCAGAAGCTGGTTGGCAGCTGTAAATGACTTTAAAAGAGGCATGATAATTAATTTTTACTGAAGTACAGTTAATTTGGTACAGCCAAGCATATTAAGACTTTAAAAAGCAAGTGGGTACTTTGGAGGAAAAATATTAAAAGTGGCAGTGGATGAGGCCTAGGAAGCAATAAGCCAGGCCAGAAATGGGACCCAGGATCTGGTGAGGGGTAAGGAGGAGGTAAGATTCTGCTACTTCTCTTAAATCTTTCTTTCTCCCAAATCTTTATATTTATTCTAGCTTTTCTTCTCAGCAGCTGCTCTCTTTTCCCCTTCTTCATATCATACCTGTACTGATACTCTGATAGTTTTATCTTCCTATCTTTCTTGCCCCAAATCTAGAACATCCAGAAGGTGTTTGACAAAAGTCAAATTAATCAAACATAGAAGATGTAACACACTGAGGTTGGTAAATGTGTAGCCACAATAATCACTGCCCTGGGGGACCATATATTTCTATACCCAGGGCATTGTTCAAAATGCTGAGCACCTAACAAGAAAAACAATCTTACTATTTTAAAGTAGCAGTTGAAAATCCCAATGATTTATTCAAAAAAGCCTCAACAGCTATCAGACACTAAAAAGGCGCATTTGACAAAATTTAACACTTATGCTTGATTTTTAAAACATGCAATATAATGGGAATCATGGATAAAATACAGTTTATATCTCTCACTCCCCAAAACCAGCCTCGCACTTAACAGAGAAATTCTGGAGATGGTCCTAGTAGTCACTGTTAAGACAGGGATGCCCACTGTCACTATTAGTATCTCAAATTGTCCTAGAAGGATTAGCCAATGCAATGAGGCAAAGGAAGTAAGGAAGGAAAAGTCTGGCTATATTCAGATCAAACCAAGAGAAACCCAAGGGAATGTCATGATAAGCTATTTCAAACAAAAACAGAATTCAGTGGGAAGTAAGATATAAAAATAGTACAAAGAAATTGATAGACTTCTTTTTTTTCTTTAAGATAGAGAGAGAAAAAGAGAGAGAGAGAGAGAGAGAGAGAGAGAGAGAGATAATTTTTTAATATTTATTTTTCAGTTTTCGGTGGACACAACATCTTTATTTTATTTGTATGTGGGGCTGAGGATCGAACCCAGCGCCCCGCGCATGCCAGGTGAGCGCATTACCACTTGAGCCACATCCCCAGCTCCTGATAGACTTCTTATACAAAGATATAACAGAAGAAAAGATGTGCAAAAACTTATGTATGTATCTATATCTATATCTTTGGTATGAAGAAAGGGCTGGGGCCAGGAGAGAAAGGGCTGGGGGACTACTCTGAAAGATCACAAAAGATTCAAATAAATGGAAAGAAACATCTTTTGTAGTAGGACTTTTAGCATCATATTAAGTTAATTCTCCTTAAGTTAGTTTATCAATCTAATATTTTTCCAACATAAAAATACCAATAGTCTCTCCATCTACGCCCACTCCCCAGGACTAGACAAGCTGATTCTGAAGTGTACATGGAAAAGTAAAGTCACCAAACCTGCATTGCAAGGAAATGACTATAAAAGAAGAGGAATGAGGAGGACTCAATACTAGTTGTGAAAAATAATTAAAGCCTGATTCATTAAAACAGTGTGAGATATGAATAGACAGATCAATGAGAAAAAAATAGAAAGTTCATAAGTAGTTCTAAATATATTATGTCAGTTTAGTACCTGTCAAAGATAGCACCTCATATCATTGGGGAAGGATGGAGTTAAGAAGTGATATTGAGCTGGGCTCAATGGCGCACGCCTGTGATCCCAGCGGCTTACGAGGCTGAGGCTGGAGGATCATGAGTTCAAAGCCAGCCTCAGCAAAAAGTGAGGCACTAAGCAATTCAGTGAGACCCTGTCTCTAAATAAAATACAAAATAGGGCTGGGGATGTGGCTTAGTGGTTGAGGGCGCCTGAGTTCAATCTCTGGTGCCTAAAAATAAAAGAAGTGATATTGAGACTATAGGCAAGCCCTCTGGGAAAAGCAATAGTTAGAAAAGCATGGTTCTGTTCCCACAGTGTGCAACACAACAAGCCCTAAGTGGATCAAAGATACACATTTTTTAAAAATGAAACTAAAATTACTGAAAGAAAATATGAACAAGTTAATTTTTAATCTTGAATTGCAAAGGTCTTCATTCAAACTGTAATTCAAAAGCCAGACACACACAATAAAGAAATAAATTTGACTACATTTTAAAAACACATGAAATCCCAACAAAACTTTTACATGGCAAACAACAACAAAAATACCACAAAGGCAAAAATTAAATGACAAACAAGCAATAGTATTTGGAGCACATAACGTAGCTACATAATCTAATGTATAGCTCTCCTAAAAGTTGATACCAAAAAACCCCAAGAATTTAATATGAAAATCAGCAGCAGAAATATGAATCCAGTATGAAAATGGAATACATATTTCCCAGGAAAAGAAATATAACTATCTTGTAAACACATGGAAATATATTTTTAATTTAAAAATACAAATCACAACTACCCTGAATTATAATCTTTTCTTGTCACAATGACAAAACTACCAAGGTTTTACAGTAGGCTCTATTGAGGAAGCTGAAGGGAGATAGACGTACTCTTACACTGATGTTTGGAATACAGAATGGTACAACCCAAATGGAAAGCAACTTGGTAAAATCTAGAAAAATTACAGATGTATTTTTCCTTTGACCCAGCAATCTCACTCATGAGAATTTACCCTGCACAATTGACTTTCTCACCTATGAATGACACGTGTATGTTGTCGTTCATTGCAGAATATCTGGGAAAGCAAAAGTCTGTAAATAACCATGGCCATCAATCTAGGAGTAGTTAAATAATCTGATCTATACACCCACTACTAGGTAGCTGTAAAACAAGAATGAGGAAATTTTCTATGCACCATTTAGCACAATCTCCAGGATATATTGTCAGTGAAGAAAGCAAAGCAGAGAAAAATGTATATTACATCATCTTGTATAAGCAAGAAGGAGAAAAATAAATGAACTAATAAAAGTGCTTACTTATGGAGAGTGGGAATGAGCCTTTCACTGTATAGCTTTTTGTATTGTTTTTGACTTTTGAACCATGTGACTGTGCTATTCTTCTTAATATGAGTAAAAAAAGGCTCATAAGCCCCAGTTACATGGCAGCTGCCACTAGGCATAATAGAGACTGTACCAATCTCAGATTCTGTCTTTGTTTCTGTTGCTATAACAAAATACTGGATGCTAGGTGATTTAAGAAGAATAAATTTTTATTGGGCTTATGGTTCTTCAGTCTGGGAGGTCCCAGAGCATGACACAAGCATCTGGTAAGGGTTATACTGCTGCATGATAGCATAGCAGAGGCACCACAGTGAAACAGAGCTAGCTTGTTAGCTCAGATCTCTCTTCCTCTTATTATAAATCCACTAATGCCATCATGTGGACCCCACTGTCATGACCCCATCTAATCCTAACTATGTCCCAAAGGCCCCACCTCCAAATGCTGTTAACAATGTGAATTTTAGGATTGGGTTTCCAAAGTGCAGACCTTCAGAGGATGCATCCAAACCAGAGCAGGTTCAGATGATCTATCTAAAGAGGAAGTGCTCACTGAGGGTTGCTACACAAAAACCAGAGCCTAGTGTGCCTGATCATGGTATTTTTGTCAAGAGAAGTAAAAAAAAAAACCAAAAACCTCTGACTTTTCATGTGAGATCTCTCAACTTTCAAATATTGACAGCAATGCAAAAGAAAAAAATTTTTTAATTGGCTGACACTGAGTTGGTTGAACAACATTCACATTGTTAGAAGCCCTGTTAGGACATGCAGTCATGAGTTTGTAGCAGTCTCATCTCATAATCATGAATTTTGAACAAAACTGGCTTTATTTAGCTTGACCACAACCATGTTATTTACCAGTCGGAATCTGAAAAGTAAGAGGTAACCTTGTCACGGTTACTATTGCTATTACTGGTTGAGGTAGAAATGATACTTTTGTATTTGGTGTGGTTTGGGTTTGGTTTTGTTTCCTTTTCTGCTTTTAAAAGTCCATTCCATGGGGCTGGGGATATAGCTCAGTTGGTAGAGTGTTTGCCTCCCATGCACAAGGCCCTGGGTTCAATCCCCAGTAGCACCAAAAGAACTTTAGTGGAAATTTCCTGTCCCTGTGTTTTTTCAAAATCATGCAAGGAGGAGATTCTAGCTGGACTAAGTGTAACACATAATTGTCTCAAACAAAGGCTTTTCATGATGACTGTTATATAGTACACTCATGTGAATCTACAAATTCTGTTGTTCATGGGAGGTGGTGAGAATCACATTGCCTCTAGTAACAACTCCTACTTGCTTGGGTGCTCTATATCCCTAAATTAGCTGTGCCAAGGTTTACCTCTCTTTCCCACCTCCTTGGACTATATTTCTTCCAAATGGTATGAAAGTTGAAGATTTAGACCAGGGATCAGAAAACTATGGTCTATAGGCCAAATCCAGCTCAGGTCTTGTTTTTGTACAGTGCATGAAGTAAGAATGGTTTTACATTTCAAAAGCTGTGTGTGGGGGTGGGGGGTCAAAAGAATAAAAATATTTCATGCCATATGAACAATACATGAAATTCAAATTTCAGTAACCATAAATAAAGTTTTATTGGGATACAATCACTGCTATTTGTTAACTTACTGTCTGTGGCTGCTCCTGCATAACAGCTTCAGAATTGAATAGTTCCAACAGTGACCAAGCGGCCCACAGAGCTTAAAACATTTTCTGTCTGATCCTTTAGAGAAAGTTATCTGACCTCCCACATAGACTGTGGAGCAGCAGCACTAGGGTTGATACTCTGGAGAGCCCAAGACTACTAAATCAAGGTTGTTCAGCTTTGGTTAAATCCGGGATGTAAGACCTCCCCCAAGGAGACTGTGTTCAGGATCCTGAATCTTCCTGGATGGAGGCTGTAAGGCTGAGCCACACTACTAGCTTCACAGTCAAGAGCAGTCAATTTGAGGGCAGCTTTTAACCACCCATTAATCTCAAATACAGGCCTCTTTCAAATTCTGTTCTCTTTAATTGAAGAAGACAGCTTGTGTCCCTAAGTCCTGCAGTATGAAGAGGGCCCAGATTAGAAATTAGAAGCCTAATACAGAAGGACATTGAAGAAAGGGTATCCAAAGCTGTAAAACACACAGAGAGCCTGGGACTTGGGTTTCCATATCCTTCCTCAAAGCAGAATGTACCCATGGACTTGGGATGCCAGGACAGTATATTCTGAGCACATGACATTGTGCAGCTGATTGTATGTCAGATGCCATCTCTAGGTATCAATCAATGGTGGGGAAGAACTTAAAGCTATGTTTCTGCTAAGATTGTGCCCAGTGGTCTTGGTACAGTGAATGTGTCCATAAACTCTTGTCTCTGGGAATGATGTACATGGAGGAAGACAGGAGAGAGCTGGCCTTTTAGCTCCATCCTTCAGACACTTTATCAGTACATGCTTCACATGTTCACAAACAAAACATTTCCTGTAGATATCATTAGTCCTCCATATTCATCCACAGATTCAACCAACCACAGATGGAAAATGTTTTTTAAAAATTGCATCTGTGGGGCTGGGATTGTGGCTCAGTAGTAGAGCGCTTGCCTTGCATGCTTGAGGCCCTGAGTTCAATCCTGAGCACCACATAAAAAAATAAAGTTACCTCATTAAAAATTTTTTTTAATTACATCTGTGGTCAACATGTATAGACTATCTTCTTGTCATTATTTCCTAAATAATATAACACTATTTAGATAGCATGCGTATTATTTTAGGTATTACAAGAAATGATTTCAAGTTTACAGAAAAAGGTGCTTAGTCTGTATACAAATGCTACGCCATTTTACATAATGAACATGAGCATCTGTAGATTTGGGTATGGGGGGTGGGTTGTGAAACCAATCCTTGTCAGATACTAAGGGATGACTATATATGATTATCATGATTCTCTATGGGCATATGTAAGAAATAAGTGGGTCAAGACAGCATCTGGAACCATGGGAACACGGTGGGTCATGTTGATGGCATGAAACCATCTGGATCTGCTCCCAGATCCCAGAGCTATCAAAAAGTCCCTGGTCTCAGTTATACGTGGTAGCCACACCTATAAACCCAGTGACTAGGTAGGCTGAGGCAGGAGGACCACAAGTTCAAGGCCAGCCTGAACAATTTGGCAAAGTCCTGTTTCAAAATGAAAAAATAAAATGAGCTGGGGCTATAGCTCAAAAGCAAAGCACCTGGGGTTTAATTCCCGGTACCAAAAAAAAAAAAAAAAAAAAAAAAAAAAATCTCTAGTCTTTTGCCAGCCAAGGTAGCAGAGGTGAAGGCAGAAGGAACAAGCCTGCAGAGCCCTTATGGCCTGAGCAGGATCGGGCCTCTGGAGCCCACTGAATTATCTGCTCTCATCTTCATTCTCACTATCTCCCTGGCTCTTACTCCACCTTCACTGCCACCAGACAGAGGAGAAACTGGATTTTTGTTGTGGAACCCAAAGCCACATAATCCCTAGAAAGTGCCTCTCTGTTCTAGGGAAACAGAAGACCCCCACAGACCCCATCATTGAGAGGTGCTGCATACTAAACCATAGACTGAGGGATCCTTGGGTGAAGGGCCCTTTCTGAAGGAGTAGCAAAACCTTCTCAAATCACAGGTGCTCCCGACACCCTTGTCTCAGGATCTCTCTGTGGCAGGCCCAACCTCCCCTCCACCTGGTTCAACTGTACCTTCGGCCTTTGTGTGGCTGCCCTAAAGTAGAACAACCTGGCATCCATTCTTCATTATTAAGTTCCCAGTTAGATTCTCTCCCTGGTTCTTGTCTGAAGTATGAGGTGGTGAGCACCATGGACCAGGAATCAGACAGATTCGCCTCCTGGTCCCACAGGTTGATGGCTGGGTGGCCTTTGGCAGTCTTTTAACTTCTCCAACCTTCTGTTTCCTCATCAGTAAGACTGAGATGATAATAGCCACCTCATAGGGTTGTTAGGAGGTTTAAAACATGTAGTACAGTAGAGGTCAGGTTCTCACTAAGTGTTGGTTGTTGCTATTATTAAAATGAGGCACTATCTGGGGTGATTAGGTTTCAACATGTGAGTTTCAAGGCCACACAAAACATTCAGCCCATGGCAATCACTATTATTTGTCGGTCCTTCTTGCCCCATGCTCTCGCCTCTTGTATCTCTGTTTTCTGTTTCCAGTTCCTTTGGAGTGCCTGGTTGTCTGTTGTCTCTGCTCTTATCAGCTGCTGCCTTGGGATAATATCTTAGCTCATGGAGGATTGGTATTACACCCACTAAATCATCTCATCAATGACAGTGAGGCAGAGTGACTCTTGATATGGTAGCAGGGCTTCTTCAGTGGTTCAGGATTTCCAGCTCCCCACTGCCCTGTCCACCGCTGTTGATGAGGGGTGGCACCACTGAAAAGGAGTGATCTTCCCCCGCTTCCTGACTAGCTTAGCTGTTGTTAAATTCTGTTAACTTCCACTGATTCCTGTTGGTGGCATTCCTGAAAAAAAAAATTGTTTTTGTATGTATGCTTTCATTTGGAAAAATTGAGAAAATGGAAGTGAAAAGCTAAGCAAAACAACTTCCAAGAAAGTAAAACAATTTACTTCTTAGGAGGGGTCTGTGTTCTCCAGGATGCAGTTACCTATATGGGAACTATCAGAACAATACTCAATTTGATTTAAAAAAAAAAAAAAAAGCTTATGTAATTAAATAAAAGAAAAGACATTCATTTTTTTCTCTCTCTACATTCCTCAAACTCCCCGCCACCACCACCACCACCAAAGAAATCCTTGGCCAAATCTAGTTGACATTCAAGCTTAATTTGCATGCATTTTATCTACAGACTAAAGGTCATGTTATATGAAACAAGCTGAAGCTTTTAGGTTGTGATTCAGCTATAAAAGGAGCATTTTTCAGCCCATCAGTTGCTTTTATGTAGATCTTTGAGTTTTAACAGCTCTATGTTTTAAATAGGTATAATTTGCTTCAAGTTAACTAAAGTTCAAGACTGAATTCTCTTTACTGAAAGGTAGAGTTAAAGTAACAATGCCAACTGAAGATCATTCAAAATGCAATTTGTGGAGTTTGTTCTTAATGCAGTAATAGAGTAACCCTTCATCTGCCACTCAGAAAAAGTATCCTGTGCTTGACAAAGTGCTGGGGACTTTGAGGGCTCTGCCTGGGATAGGAATAAAAACTGTGAAACTCTAGAAATGAATTATGGATAACTGTACCCTAGCTAAAATATTGAGCTGGTGACCACAAAATAATTCTCCATATTTTTTTTCATTAACTGAGCAAGTTAGTGAGCAGAATCTAGAATCCTTTTCAATAAACAGCAGAAAATGAGGCTAGGGGCATGACTCAGTGATACAGCACATGCTTAGCATTTGTGAGACCCTGGGTTTGATCCCCAGCACCACAAAACCAAAAAACAAAGATAGAAAATGCCATCTCTCCCCAAAAGCAGCCCTTGAAGACGTTGGTATCAAATTCTCTGAACAAGAAGACCTTTGGGGAAAAATCCTTCACAGTGTATTATGTGATGTGCAAGAAGAGAGGAAATCAATCCTCTCTCAGGTGGTGGAGGCCGGTTTCAAGAGACTACCCTTGAATGAGCAATGCTGAGATTAAGCAAGGAAGGTGAATCATTCCCAGGTAGTCAAAACTTGAGAGGTCTAGGGACTGGGATAAAAATGGAGCAAGTCAGGAGGAGAATGTCTTCTTAAACTGGAACTAAATTCAGAATGAACTGGTGAGTCACTGTTGACCCTTTAAGAGGAAAGTTGTAAAGAATGTGGTTTTATAGGAGGACAGACCTGGTGGTCTGGAAAGACTGCAGTGGGGAAGCCTGAAGGCAAGAAGAAAGTTAGGAAGTTATTTCATTAATGCAGACAAGAAATGATTCCTGTCTGGCTAAGGTGAAGGCATTGGGAATGGAGACAGCACAGCACGACTATTTCCTGGAGGTAAAAAGAGAGAAGAATGAATTGACCTTGGTAACTCATTGGACTTAAGGAGAAAGACCACATGGGCCAGATCTGTTCAAAACAGAGAGGGATGGCAGTGTCATGGACAGAGACGAGGAAACGTGGAAATGGATTCGAAGTGAGGGTGCTGACTGTGTTTAGGGACTGAATATGACATGAAAAGAAAGAAAAGAGGGAAGGAAAACCAAGAAAGACTATAGTGGAGTGAGTGAAAAAGAGAGTAGAAGGAAAAAAAGTCAGAAAGATGATTGAGAGAAGGAAGAACAGGGACCAGTTCATGAACAAGGGCTTCAAGGAAGGGAAAGCAGCTTACTTGTCTTCTCCATGAGAGAAGTCTTTACAAATCTAAAAAGTGGAAGGCAGCTGGGCACGGTGGCCACGCCCATAATCTCAGCTACTCAGGAGACTGAGGCAGGAGGATCAAGTTACCATCCTGGGCAACTTAGCAAAAAAAAAAAAAAAAATCCATTTTTTTAATTTGTTTTAATTAGTTACACATGACAGTACAAGGATCTTGACATATCATACATTTGAATCAGATGGGATATAATTTTTCGTTTTTCTGAGTGTACAGGTTGCAGAATCACATTGGTCATGCAGTCATGTATATACCCACAGCAATAATAATGTCTATTTTATTCTGCTGTCCTTCCATTCCCCCCTTCCCCTCCCCTCCCCTCCCATCACTTCTCTCTACCCAATCTAATGTGACCCACTGCTTCTTTTTCCCCCCCTCACATCGTCATACCTGTATTCTGTATAACAAAGGGGGTCTCCTTCCCTCTTCCATGCAATTCCCATTCTCCCTCCCACCTCTCTTCCCTATGCAAAAAAAAAAAAAATTTAAAGGGCTGGGGATGTAACTCAGTGGTAGTGCACCCCTGGGTTCTATCCCCAATATGGAATCTCAAGCAACTGGGGCAACACAGAGAACTCTAGAAAAAAAATCCTATTTTCCAGATAGTTGTACTAATGGTTCATGGGTCTAAAAAAAAATGTATTTTGAATATTGGATTTAGAAAGGTTAATTACACTGAGCATAATTTGCAAATATTTTTTCCTTTACATCCAACATGAACTTACACACTCATTCTTTCATTGACTGAATCTGCATGCTTGTTAGACCAAAGGTCCCAGACAGCCCCTGTTCTGACACTAACACATCAACAACTGTTTTGTGGGTGAGCATCTCACTACATCCCGGAGGACCTCATCCACATGTTTTCTGGAGTAGCCACTTGTAGATATTCCTGTGCTTGGGGAGAGGAGCTGAGTAGGTTGATAAAACATCTTCACAAATGTTTTTGCTGTGCACAAAGAATGCTACAGAGCAGGGTTTGGGGATAATGGTTTCATTCTCTGTCCATTCCCCTCAACATCAAACAAGTTGCTTAAATATGGTTTAGGCACACTTTTCTGACTATTGGTTGAGGATAAGAATGCTTAGATAAAAATCAGAAATTATCTGAAGATGCTTGTTGAAAGGGACAATGTGAGCCCAAAACACTGTTATCAGTGGCGAGTGAAACAGTGTTCCAGAGCCCTCTTGCTTCAGAAGCTCCTTTAGAGGCCTGGGAGATACAAGTGATTCTCAGCTCATTTCAAAACACTCATCTCTTCCTACCCTAACTTCTGCACTTATATGTTTATATCGTAAACTGAAACTTTGTGCATGTATTTGTGTCTGTATTTCTTTGTCTCTAATTTTACCGTCAGTCACCTTGTCTTTTTAAATATATCTCACAGTTCTTCACTATGCCTCTAGTAAGGTATTTGATAAATACCTCCTGACAGAGTTATCTACAACTCAACAAGAAAAAAAAAAAAAAACTCTAGTATCTGGTTTCTTGCCATTTTAAAAGTTTTGGAGGTGGATCCTGGAGCATTTTCGAAATTGTTTCCTAGGAATTCATGCTACCCACCACATAGGAGATGACATAGGTTTTGGTAAAACTGACTTAGAGATCTGTGAAAGATTCATTCATTCATCCCACATGTCATCACTGAGCTCCTCTTGTGTCCCAGGCACTATTGTGGATGCACAAAAAACAATATGAACAAAACATACAAATCTTTGATCTCTTGGAGTTTATGTTCTGGGGGAGGTAAAGAACAGACAGAAAAACAAAGTAAGTTAGTAGATTATTTACAATATTAGAAGGTGATAAGCTCTGCAGGTAACTATAAAGCAGGGGAGGGAATTAGAGATAAGGATAGGAAGATGTAATTCTAAGCAGTGTGGCTGGGGAAGGGCCACACTGAGCAGGTAACAGTTGAGCAAAGACTTGAGGGAGTCAGCCGTGTCCATTTCTGGGGAAGGGTCATTTGGGCAGAAGAAACAGTAAGTGCAAAGACCCGAGGTAGAAAGTGTCTAGAGAGCTCAGGGAATAGCAAGGAGACTGGAGTGGAGTGAGTGAAAAAGAGTAGTAGGAAAAAAAGGTCAGAAAGATGATTGAGAGAAGGAAGAACAGGGACCAGTTCATGAACAAGGGCTTCGAAGGCTATTGTTAGAACACTGGCTATTATGAGAAGTCTTTGGAGGACGTCGGGCAGAGCAGTGACAAAGAATGACTCTGAACATCATGTACAACCAGACAAATGGGAAGTTAGACTCATTTATGTAGGACGTGTCAGAATGCATTCTACTGTCATGTATAACTAATAGAACAAATTTCAAAAAGAAAGAAGAATGACTCTGATTTCTTTGTAATGAGAATAGACTTTGTGTGTGGGCAGGTTGGGGAGAAGTAGGGCAGGTTTGACAGCTATCAGTCATTTAGGTGAAAGACCATGGTAGCTTAGACCAGGTGGTAGCAGTAGAGAAGATAAAGTAGAGAGCTTGTCTAGAAATGCCTGAGGCTTGAGCTGACAGTTTAAATGTGGGATGTGTGTGTGTGTGTGGGGGGGGCGTTAAATAATTCCAGTATTAGTGGCTGGACAATAAAAGAATTGCTATTAATTGAGATGGCAAAAACACAGATGGAGTAACTTTGGGGAGAAGATCAAGAGTTCAGTTTTGGAACATTGATATTTTCTTTAGAAGTCCAAGTGAGGATGTCAAAGAGTTAGCTTCATACCTGGCTGGGAATGGGTCTCTCAGGAAACCGTGGAGAAGCTGAACATCCTCTCTTTGGTTAGCTGGACACAGAGAGGCTAACAAGAGTCTGCCTTATCCTCATTAAACCTAGACAGCTTGGAAAAAATAAAAGCTTTTTAAGCAACCAAATTAAATCAATTAACTCTATTGTGAGTCTTTTGTACCCAGAAATTTTGTTTTACTTCGAAAAGTATAGGGCCTGGCTCATCAAGTGTTTGGTTATGAATAAATAATTTTAAATCAGTCAAAAATATCTTGACACCAGGTGCAGTGATGCACACTTGTAATCCCAGTGGCTTGGGAGGCTGAGGCAGGAGGATCACAAGTTCAAATCCAGCCTCAGCAATTTAGTGAGCCCTAAGCAACTTAGTAAGACCCTGTCTTAAAATGAAAAATAAAAAGGACTGGGAATGAAGCTCAGTGGTTAAGCACCCTGGGGTTCCATCCCCATACCAAGGGAAAAAAAAATTCTTGAAAAAAGTTTTAAACAAATTATGCTGTGTACATATATGAATATATCACAGTGAATTTCACCTTTATGTATACCTATGAAGGATTATTTAAAAACAATAAATTAATAGAAGGAAGACCAATGGAGTAGAGGAAGGGGAACAGGAGGAAAGAGGAAGAGAGAAAGAGGAGGTAATAGGGACTGAAATGGAGCAAATGACATCCCATGCATGTATGATTATGTATCAAATGAAACCCACTATTATATAGAACTATAATGCACTAATAAAAACATTTTTTAAACAAATCTTTTATTATCCTAGTAAAATTAAAGTCGATGTAGCAAACATTCAGTTCCTAATATAGGCAGTGTGGGTGCAAACTGTGGGTGATAAGGAAGAACAAGAAAGGGGCACTCCAGGAATATAGGGGCTACTGGGAGAGAAGAGTCCAATTCTCAAACACTTGGGACTCAAAGCAATGGATAATAGGATCCAAAGAGAGGCATGAAGAGGGTGCAGCGGGCAATTGGGGAAGGTTTCCAGAAGGAGGCAGCATTGAGCCTGGTCTTGAAGGATGGGAGGAGGAGGGGCTGGGACAGCAGGTGGTTTTTCTCATTTGAGGATGATACAGGTAGATGCGTAAATATCAGAAAACTCTTTATTCTGGCTTGTCTAAAGAAAAAGAAAAGGTTTGATCTCCACTTATTCCTTCTCCCATGCTTTTCCTTTGTGTAAATAATGAGTTTCTGATCTATATCATTTTTATTTCTCTGAAGAACTTCTTTGTATTCATTTTTGAAAATAATTTTGAGTATAGACTTCTGAGCTGAAAATGGTTTTCTTAGGACTGGTGTTGAAACTCAGTGGTAGAGCACTTGCCTAGCATGTATGAGGCCCTGGCTTGGATCCCTGACGCTGAAAACAAAAAAGTTTTGTCTTTCAGGTCACTTAACTGATGTTACTCTACTGTCCACTGTCTTCTCATTTGTGTTGTTTCTTTTTTCCTTTTTTTTTTTTTTTTTTTTTTGTGTGTGTGTACTGGGGATTGAACCCAGAGGTGCTTTACCACTGAGCCACATCCCCAGCCCTTTTTACTTTGCGGCAGGGTCTCACTAATTTGCTCAGGGACTTACTAAATTGCTAAGGCTGGCCTCAAATTTGTAATCCTCCTACCTTAGCCTCCTGAGTCGCTGTCACCACACACAGCTCAGCATTTTCATCATTTCTGATGACAAGTCTATTGTTCATCTTGGCTTTGTCCTCTGTTTGAAATGTGTCATTTTTTCCTCTGGCTCCTTTTAAGATTTTCTCTTCCCACATGATTTTAGCAATTTTATTTTGATATGCCTTGGTGTTCTTTTCTTCATGCTTCCTGTGTTTGAGGTTTGTTGAGCTTATTAGATTTAGGGATTTGTAGTTTATATTAAATTTTGGAAATGTTTCTGCCGTGGTCACTGAAAATGTTTTTCCTGCCCTCCCCGCCTGCCCAGGACTCTGATTACACATATATTGAGCCACCTGAAGTTGTCCCACAGCTCAGTGATGCTTCATTTTGTTTGTTTGTGGTGCTGGGGAACCTTCTACATGCTAGGCCAGCGCTCTACCTCTGTGCTACACATCCCAGTCCTCATCTTTAAAAGCTTCTCCATGGGTTTCATTTTGGATAGTTTCTATTGCTATATCTACCGGTTCAATAATTTTTCTTTTGCAATATCTAATTTGCCCTTAATGTCAACCAGAGTACTTTTCATCTCAGAATTTGCAGTTTTCATTCCTAGAAGTATGAGTTGGGTGTTTCTTATACTTTTAGTTTTTATCTAACGTATTCCATCTTTTCTCTAGCTTTTTTCGAATGTGTGGGATGCGGTTAAAGCAACTATTTTATTGTCTTTTTTTTTCTAATTCCTTTATCTGAATCATTTCTGGATTGGTTTCAGTTGGCTGATTCTCCACTCTTCCTTCCCATTTTTGGTTGTCTTTCTGTTTCTTTTTAGGCACAGTAATTTTTTTTTTTTTAAAAACACCAGACATTGTGAGTTTTACCTTTTGGGGATGCTAAAGCTTTGTGAAGCAACTTTTAATTCCAAGACAGTTTGGCTGATCATCCCAAACATTACACATTGTAGCCTGGTGCCCAAAAGGTCCTACTGTTGACTGAACAGTCAAAAATATCGAAGGATATTCAAAAACAGTCGAAGACAAGTATAATTTGAATCTAGTAAGTCAATGAATGACATCATAATATTGGAGAATCAGGGGGCCTCAAACTAAGCCAGATTGGGTGGGAGAAGGGATTGGAGTCTTGGTAGCCTGAAATTGAAATGAGAAAGACCTGACTCCTGAGGGACTGGATCACTCACCCCTTGAAAGGGGCTGCCAGTGTTTGATCCTAGTGACAGTGAATATTTTTTGATATGTTGATTAGTGATTTGAACTTTGTTATTGTATGACTGTTCGTTCATGTTCTTTGCTTATTTTAATTGGGGTTTAATCTTTTTTGGTTTTGTTTTTTTTTACTAATTTACAAGTGTTCTTTACAAAGGAACATTATTCACTTTTCTTGTCCTATATATTTTGTAATATTTCCCCCCTAATAACAATTATACAATGTGCTAGGTGCTATGCTAAGAGCTTTAGGTATGTATTTCAAGAAGGTCATTATCTTATCCTACAGACAATTCTGTGAGGAAGTTGTTGCTGCTGTTGTTATTTCCGTTTTGCAGACAGAAGCTTAGAGATGTTAGGCACTCTAAGCAGCTATGTGACCTCCTTAGTAAAGGAAGTGGAATTCAGACAGAATGTGTCTGATTCCAAAACCCATGTTCTTTACACCTTTTGGTCTAGGACATTTTCTTCCTTTTAATTTTGTTTATAGGTCTTTTAGTGAGATGGCAGTTGAAATTTTTTCATTTCCACATAGATCAATAAAGTTGTTCATTGATGGGTTTTGCTTTTGTTTTGTTCCTTCCTCTAGATCTCAAGATCAGACAAATCTTCATCTATATTTTCTCATATTCAATATGCTTTAATTCAAAAGTTTTTCTATTACATTTACATATATCTAAAATATACAGAGGTAAAAAAGATCTTGTCTCCTTTAAGAAAAAATTGACCAAAATAGTTCAAAAATTGCAGAACTACCAAATAAGCAACCCACTACAAAATGATTTCATTTTTGTTTGGTTTGGTTTGGTACCAAGGGTGCTTAACCACTGAGCCACATCCCCAAGATTTTTCAATTTTTTTTTTTATTTTGAGACAGTGTCTTGCTGAGTTGCTTATGGCCTTGCTAAGTTTCTGAGGCTGACCTCAAACTTGTGATCCTCCTGCCTCACACTCCTGAGTCACTGGGATTACAGGTGTGCACCACCACACCCGGCCAAAATGACTTCTTGAAAACAAAGTATGGGCACGTGTTTAAGATTAGTAACTTGATTTATAGCTGCTTTTTTTTTTTTTTTTTTAATTTGGGAGAAGAACTGTTTCAGGATGAGATACTATATTTAATCAGTTATAACACTGTGTTTCTGACCTGAATGAGAAAAGATTAAGCAGGGATACTGGAAGAATATTGCCTGAAGCTTTCAATTCCCGCCCCCCCCCACCACCACCACCAGTGATTGGGATCAAACTCAGTGCCTTTCACATGCTGGGCAAGTGTCCTGCTTCAGAGCTGTTCCTGCAGCATGAGGCCTCTTTTGAGAATGATCCAGCATTTCTGGTTCTGGAGCTGGGTCAGTCAGTTAGTACAAGGAGGAATCCTTGCTTCTGGCAACTCCCATCTAACCAGGCAACAAGAGGAAAACCCAAAATACTTGTCATCACTGAGTGGCAGTCACTTGAACTGAAGACAGGACCTGGCTGGGAAGTGGGGACTTGATGGAGCCTGTTGGGATTCAGACATAAGATAAGGGTTTAGGAACCAATTTTGGTTTATATTTATTTGGTGGTGAGTTATGACACTTAATGAATCATGCTTGGCTATTTTTAAAAAATCTTTCTCATATTACATTTTTAATTCAGTTGATAGATCAAGCTTGCAATTAGACCTTAATGAGAAGGCTTCATTGCAATTGTATTAATTGACGAAATGATATTTTTTCAGAAAGCAAATCAGCTGATTTGCATACAATTCAAGACTAGCTGTGTTTCTATAATACCAATGCAAACAAGCAGTTATTTTCGTGAGGACTTTTTCATTGAGTCCTCACAGCTACCATCTGGGATAAGAATTGTCATTTTTATTACTTTGTTTCTTATTTTGTCAAAGGGGCTGGGAAACATCTCCAGGGTCCTGCTGCAGTTAATAAGAAAAAACAACCAGACCATTGCTGCCCCTGCCAAGCTTACCCGGTCTTCCCTTTGACCTGAGGTCAGACCCTTAAGAAGGCCTTGAAGCACATCTGGGGGAGGAGTGCTTCTTCAGGGACTTGAGCCATGTGCTTTTGCATGTTCCCAGTGTTAACCAATGTCATACAGAGTGTTTCCAAAGGCCCTGATCCTGGCTGAACGTTGTTTTTTGTTTTATTTATTTATTTATTTATTTTAGTTGTAGTTGGGCACAATACCTTTATTTATTGATTTTTATGTGGTGCTGAGGATCGAACCCAGGGCCTCATACATGCTAGGTGAGCACTCTACTGCTGAGCCACAACCCCAGCCCCAAAAGTTTGTGGGTTTTTTTTGTTTGTTTGTTTTCTTTTTTTCCTCAGAGATTTTGGCATGCATGTGTTTGCTGGCACTGCCTCTTCAATTGGGTTGTCCACAAGTCCTTAGCCAAACCCAGCCAAGCTTTGGCTTATGTGACTCTCACAGCCTCTGTATGCACGACAGCTGGCCAGTGCTTGTCAGTAGACTTCACACTGACACCTATTAATTATTTGTTCAACATTTCATTAGAGAATCTGAGCAACCACTGAGCTAGACTGCAAAGGAGGGCTGCTGGAGGGCCGCACTCAGTCTCCAGCGATTCAGTTCAGCTCTCCAGACCTCCTCAGCAAGACACATGCCTCAGAGACAGGCCCTATCACTTGGGAGGCAGCCTGGCCCCCACCAGACCCTAGTGCGCTTAGCAAAGCAGGAAGCTCTGCTGAGTGTCCTGTTGTTTTAGTCAGCTTTTTCACTTTTGTGACTGAAAGATCTGACCAGAACTATTGTAGAGGAAGAAAAGTTTATTTGAGGGCTCACGGTTTCAGCGGTCCCAGTTCACAGACAGCCGACTCCATTCCTCAAGGCTTGAAGTGTAGCAGAACATCAGGGCAGAACAATGTGGCAGAGGGAAGCAGCTCATATGATGCTCAGAAAGCAGAGAGACTCTTCTGGCCAGATACAAATATATACCCCAAAGCCACACCCCCAACTAACCACTTCCTCCAGTCACACCCCACCTGCCTCCTCAGATACCACTCAGTTAATCTCATCAGGGTTAATTCACTGATTAGTTAAGGCTATAACCCATTCATTTCTCCTCCGAACCTCTTGCATTGTCTCACATCTGAGCTTTTGGGGGATACCTCACACCTAAACCATAACACATGTTTTGCTGTGGCTGTGTATTTTCAGAAATGTTTTAGACTCCTTTCCATATAAAACCCCCAGTCTCTGCATGGCTGATCCAGTCCTAACCTGACCTGGATGCAGAACCTCATGTGGGGCACCTTGATTCAAGATTGTAGGGAAATTTTGTGTATTATTACCATATAGACCAGGATGCATTGTGGTTTCTGATTTTACTATGATAATGATATGGGCGAGGAGGATAGCATGTCTTGGGATTCTAATAAGATAACCCTAGCATCTTCAAGGTCCTGATTTCTAGGGGATTTTGGAGTGTCTGCAAAAATGAAATCATCCTAAAAAGGTGCAAAGAGAAACAAATAACCAAATAGTGGATTTTCGGTTCCTGTTGTTGAAAAACTCAAACTTTCCCTCTGTAGGTTCAAAAAAAAAATATGCAGAAATAAACTGAAAATAGATGAACAGAAGAAAAATACACAAATTTTATTAACATGCATAAGTATGGGAGCCATACAAAATATCAATGAAACTCAAAGATTCAGATGGTTAAATTTAAATATTATTGTGAGTACAGAAGGAAATAGGGGGTTCAGGCTCCTGGGAGGAGGGGGCAGCAGGTTAGAAGGGTGAGGGAAGGAAAATGCACTGTGAACAAGGTGGTCTTATTATGCAGATAAAGTCTCACAAGGTAATCTCAGAGATGCCCTCAAAAGAACAGATTTTTCAAAGTCTGACTCTATATGTTGGTGATTATTAATCTCTTCTCTGGTGTTTAATCTTTCCTAGTTATTCAATGAGATTCTTAAGGATAGAGTTTAAGACTGTTGCATTTATTTTGGAAGTAGTTTCTAGAAAGAACCCTTCCCTTCCCAAGTGCAGGGTATGTAGGAGAAGCTTAGAAAATCCTTGGTTCTGAGGCAGTTTTAAGGACTTCCAAATTCTTTTAATTCAAAAGCACTTAGCATACCAAAGCACATACTTTGGGACATAGTTTCCTGAGCCACAACAATACAAACAACATTACTACTCGTCAGAAACAAATATCACTGATTTACGAAAACATTTCCCTCCCAGTCGAGCAAATAATGGATACTGAAGTGTTTATTAAACACCTAGTATGGACTCAATGCCATTCTAGTGCTGGGAAAGGGCTTAAAATGTATGCATGGGGCAAACAGGATGAAATAGCCCCATCAGTGGGAGCCTATGAGAAATGCTGGAGTAAAGTGGCAAAGTGAGCTAACTACTGTCCATGCTGTGGTGCTGCAGGTTCAGAAGGAACAGTAGGTGGGTTGTTGTGAAAAGCCTGGACAGGACTCCTCTGTGTTCTGAGGATCCCAGTCTGAATGATCTGATGGGAGCAGACCACTGATGTTGTCTGGCAGAAGATGGCCAGGTCGTGTTCACAGGAGCTGATAATGCCTGCTAAACCTTCAGCTGATATTCCTGTGGAGCTGCAGCTCAACACCAGTTGGGCCTATGAGGACAGACCCCAGAGTGTGACTCTGTATGCCTCAGAGCATCTCCATCCACAGTGTCAAAGATAAAACCAGATCAAGTTAGAGCTTACCCTATGTAGTTGGCTTTCTATCACTGTGACCAAAATGCCTGACAAGAACAACTTAAAGGAGGAAAAGTTTATTTTGGCTCATGATTTTAGGGTTCAGTCCCTGGTTGGCCAACTCCATTGCTCTGGACCCGAAGTAAAGCAAAACATCATGGTGGAAGGATGTGATGGAGGAAAGCTGCTCAGCCAATGGCAGCTGGGAAGGAAGGGTGGAGAAAGTACTTGAAGAACCAGGGATAAAATATAATCCCCAAAGGTATACCCAATCATACACCACCTACTTATAGTGACCACCTAGTGCAGTAGTTCTTTCAAGTTATAAAACTATCAAATGGGTTTATTCACTGATTAGATTACAGCTGTCAGTAATCTGATCATTTCACTTCTAAATATCCTTGCATTATCTATCCCCCATGAGCTCTGGGGGATACCTCATATCCAAACCATAACAGCATATAAGAAAACAGTTCCCAAATTGGGAGATCTCACACCAAAAAAAAAAAAAGAAAGAAAGAAAGAAAGAAAGAAAGAAAGAAAAGACTCAAAATCTCAGTGTTAAAGCAGTTTAGAGTACAGTTGATAACAGAGGAAGTATTTTGATTTTTTCATAATTAGCTGCCATATGTTCTTTTTTAAAGGCAAACAGCTATTTAAGCTGACTTGTCAATAGTTGATTGTTTTAATTTCATCGAATCTTGGTAACAAGCACCAAAAACAAAACAACAAACAAATCTTTCTTCATGTTTTCTTTTGGGCCAGGGCTAGTGTTTGGAGAGGTGGAAATCAGAAAGGCTTAAGTTTTGGTTAGGTGGCTATACGGTTGGCCTTAGGAATTAGAATTATAATTCTTTCTTCCTTTCTTTCATTTTTTTCCCTTTTCTTTCATTTTTTAAACAAAGGTGAAGTCCACATTCTTCTTGGGTTTGCAGCTCACCCTCACCATACCTTGGCCACAGTGCTAATTTCTACCTTTTCCATGGATGAAGCCATGGTGTCTGACACAGCATCCGACCCCATGGGGAACTCCTCCAACATCTGTGGTCTGACCTTCTAGTGACAAGCAGCTGGGCCACCCCATTCATAGTCATAGTCTAAGGAATCTTGGTCAATGACAGGCTGATTATCAGGTCCCTGAAGCTTTTTCTAACAAGAACATTTGCATGCACATAATAACGTCAATTTGCATAATTAAGGAGAGTCAGAAAGAGTATTCAATTGTCTAAGAAAGAAAGAATTTAAGTTGCAGAATAGGTCAGATCTGGAAGGTGACTTAGCATTTAAACAGCCTTCCAATCAGCAATTGGAAATCTGTGCTTGCTGAACTTCAGAGAAACCCAGACAAGGCTCATCATTTTAGCGACACCCAAACCAGAGGAAGGACCAGCAGGTTTGCTCCATTTTTTTTCTGAACCAATCCCGAGAGTAAATAGCCAGAGAAGGAGTTCAAGAGAGTAGTCAACCTCTGTGCATTTTGAGTTGAGATGAGCTGATGTAGCTCACTCATTTAGGTCTATATATTCTGATGAGAAAGATACACTTTTGATTAAACCTTTCAGTTTTGCACAGAAATTGACACACTTTCAATTATACCTGTATTAGTAAAAATCTAATATCCTGCTCATATGCAAACTAAATGAAAGCAAAAATCTGCATTTCAAGTTGAATTCAGACAATTCCTTTCCCAAAGGTTAAGCAGGGTGAGAAAGTAGATGAGGTGTTGGGGGTCGGGGTGGGGGTGAAGTCAGCTCTGGAAGGCGGCTGGGTGAGCCCAGCCAGCCACTCTACTAGTTTCCTCAGTTGACTTTCTCATCCCTCCTCCCCTCACTCTGGAGTCTCTGAATGTGTCCCCACCTCCCCCTGTCCCCCACCATTCTAATGGGAGCAGAGATTGATAATCATCTGTCTAGTCCAACCCTCTCATTTCACAGACAAAATCTAAGGTCAGCCCCACCCCAGATGGCCCATGACAGCTCCATTTTTAATCTTTTTTTTTTTTTTTTAATTTTGGGATTTGGCAACTTATTTGGAAACAAGAAAAGTCTTCTGGCTTAGGAACCACTTGAAAATCACTGGACTAGACAACTGTTCTAGTTCATTCTCTTTATTTGTCTAGAACAATAGAAATCTGTCCATGTTCTATCAAGTGCTGGGGTGATTGTCAAGGTTTGCTGTTCGGGGGTCATAAAGCCAGGTTGTTAGTCTCATTATTTCATTCACATTGTCCTCTTGCTCTCTCACTGAAAGGACAGCAAAGTAAACATCATTCATCATTCCAATATATCTTTAAAACTGTAAACAAAGAATGGGGGGGGAATCCCCTTTCAGTACGTAAATACATGCATACATAAGCAAGAAAATATTAGGTGATAATAAGCACCACTAAGATAAAGAGTCAGCCTCAATCTTTGGGGAAAAAAAAACAATCTCAGTTAATGGTTTGGTTCATGACCCACCAGTGTTTCTCTGTGCTTATACTAACATATTTAGTTTTTTGTTGTTGTTGTTTGTTTTTTCAACTGAAAAGTTCTATTGTGGGGGTTGGCTGCACTTTGCTCTTTTCACTTAAAAGCTGTCTTTCCATATAGTCCATATAGCTCTACCTCATCCTTTTAAATTGGTTTACAAGTCCCTTGATAAACATTCAGGCTGTCTGCATGTTTTTGCTACACAGTGTGGCAATGAGCATTTTTGTCCAGCTATCCTTGCATCCTACAAGCGGGATTCCTAACTTGTAGCATTTACTTCTTAAGAGATGCTGCCGAACTATGTCCCCTCTCTATTTAATTTGAATAAAAGCCAGCTCAAGTCATCTGATGCCAGGCTATCATGTCCATTATTTTTCTCCTGGGGCCCCTTCCTTGCCCAGTTCCCCATGAATCCTACTAATCCAGTGAGACCAGTTCTCTTTCCAGAGAGAAAGCTGGGAGGTCAGGTCAGGTCACCAGCAGGGCCCATTTTTGGCTGTCTTCTCTATCACTGCCACATGTTGTAGGGGTAGAAAGGGAGATGATCCCATTGCTGCCCATTTTAAAGGGCTGGGACCAACAACCCTATACCAGAATACAGGTTTTCAGGAGAGAAGCATAACCAATTGATTGTATTTTATGGGGCCTTCAGGTGACTATCTGTTTTTATGCTTAGGTGCCACGAAGCTCGGACAGCCATGATTGGATGAGAGTATTGAGCTAATGCTGAGGGATAACCCAGCCAGGCCTCTGTTCAGTCTCCTTGGCCTCTTTATGCAGCATTCCTTCCTCCTGGGCATGGAGCAGGACCCCTTCTGACATGAGGGTCTATGATCTACTACCCAACAAGACATGGCAGAGAATTTCTTTATGGCCAGCTCCAAGACAGAAAGGCAGGGTGGGTGGGAGTAAGGGAAATTAGAGCACTATTTTTAGGCTTTATAGTTTTCTTTGGGGAAAAGGACTTCTAGTTTCTATGACTTGCCTTGTGGGGAGAGGAAGGAGCAAGAAATAGAGGACAAGAGAAGATCAGAAAATTTGCTTCTAATGGTGCTTCTGCCTATATCTTGGGGCTTCTGTTGTCTTCTGAGCCCCAACATTATCAGTGAGGAGGACAAGTTCCCATACAATGCAATGTGACTCTTGCCATTGTTGTGTTGATCTTGCCAAGGCGATGAAACTGACAGGTCCTCTGGGGAGACGCGTCTCCGTCCTCAATGATGCTGTGGCCACGGATGCACTTAGCCTGCGCTCTCTGGGTACCCTTCTTTACTTTACACCCAGGGCGAAGGTCATTGTTCCCACAAAACATGTCCTTCGCGCTAGACCAGCCGAGTTAGGAGGGACTTCCCACCACTGTCGTGGACCTTTTCCTGTGCCCAGTCCAACCCTCTTCCCAACACCGTCAGATTCCCATATCATAATCCCAGGCCAGCAATTTCTTGTTGGCTTCCCTCAAGGCAGACTCTCCCTCACTTTCCCACTGGATGCTATTCTCCCCAGTGGAGCTCTAGGCCGGACACCAGGACTGTTCCAGACACAGGGGATGCAGACAAAACAAAGAGCAAGTTTTCCTGTGTCCAAAAATTTGGAGATTGGGGGCAGGTAATAAATAAATACATAAGAAAGATAATATTGGATAATAAATGCTACTGAGACAAGTCAGGAGAGTAAGGGGGGGTGGCTGCCTGGGCTCCTCGCAGTTGGGAGTCGGGGAAGGCCTAGCTTGAGGGCTAGGTGGGAGCCAACCAGAGCCCCAGCACACAGCGTCAGGGAAGAGTGGTGGGAGGTGGCCTCTGACAGGAGACTGGGCCATGCCACGGTTAAATCCGGAGAAACACTCCTAGGACAATGGCCTCAAAGACCTCATCCAGCTTCAACATTCTCAAAACCTAAATCAAGATCTAGGAAGCCTACAAATGGGACTCTTTAATGTGACCATGTAGATTTTATTATTTTAGTTTTGAATTGCCATATTTTCACTCAAATTCTTCATCATTGTGATAAAATGGGGAGCAGTTCTGGCTTTATGGCCACAGGTTTCTGTCATGTGTTTCACTTTAACACAATCTTACAGAGCTTACCTTTGTTAAAAGAATATTTCTAAGTGAAGACTAAGGTAATTTACTGGTAAGTATCTAAATTAACATTTAGCATAGAAATGAAGCCAAAAGGTCAGGAAATGAAAACTCCTTCTTAGTTTTTCCACTGTGCCTTCCTAGACCAGTGATCAGTATCAAAGAGAAAGGCTCATTTTCCCTATTGATGCTTCTCTTGTTTGAAACTACTTCTTCTGCTGTGATCCCCCAGGCAACAAATGAAGCATTGTAAGTCTTTTCTGGTCCCTTCAATGGCTAATTATACGTTTTTAAAGACAATAAATTTTGTCCACAGTGCAGCTGATTACATTCATTTATGAAAATGACTAAAAACAGCACATCAATTTTTTTTTCTGTCTGGTTACTTAAAAGTGATCATCAAAGCCATAATAGAGTACAGTGGACCTGGAATCAGGAAATGTGGAGTTCAGCCTGCTCCCTCTAAAGGCAAGCTGTGTGCCCTTGAGTACATGATGGTACCTCTCTAAACCTCTCTTCTTACCTGGGGGAGAATGGAACTGCCTTATATACTTCAGCTGGAAGAGTTGTTGGGTGGGGAGTGTAAGGGTCCGGCGAAGCGTCCGAGGGAGAGACCACAAGAGACCGGCTTCATGCAATTGGCAGAAGGGGTTTTATTGATTCAGCATGCTGAGGCTCTAGGCTCACTCAGGAAGATAGAGCAGCCCAGAGCCCAGGGCAGAGGTCAAGCAGTGCTTAAGTACACTTTTTGGAGGGGGTGGGGGCTTTGCATACATCAGAACAAATCATCATGAGGCGCGGGAAAATTGAACAACAACTCTGAGACATGATTAGTACATTCATTGGGGGGAACAGATTGGACAGGGGTGATTGGCCACATCTAAGCGGGGTACACATTTAAACTGATTGGTTTTGGGGCTTGGATGCCTACGTGCCGGGCTACTCAGAGTCCCAAGTTATTAGACAACCAAAGGAGTCAGTGAGAATATTTACTGGGCAGTTCGGGTATTGTCCTAACAGCTACAGGGATTACAGGTTTTGGGGGTAGCAGGGGAACTTAACAATACTTGGTCTTTTACTTTTTAACCCAAGCCCTGCAGTTTAGAAACTTTACAATGTCCGGTCTTTTACACTTTAACTCAGGCTCTGCGGCTTAGAATCAGCTTAGAAATTTTACCTTTAAGGGAGGGGCACCTGGGATGCTTCCAAGCCACTGGAAATTTCTAGTTCTTCAACTAGGATGGTATGTGTCATCCTCCAGTATCCATGAGGGATTGGTTTAGAACCCTTCAATGATACCCAAGTCTGAGGATATTCAAGTCCTTTGTAGACAATGACATAGTATTGCATAGAACCCAGGGCCTTGTGCATGCAAGGCAAGTGCTGTATCACTGAGCTGCATCCCCAGCCCTTCTCCTGTATAATTTAAATCTTCTCTAGATTATTTACAATATTTACATAACACAATATAAGTGTTACATAAAAGTTATACTATATGTTAATAGAATCATGATGAGAAAATAGTTTGTACATGCTCAGTACACATACATTTTTTTAAAAAATCTGTGGTTAGTTGAATCTGTAGATGCAAAACCCCACAGAGGGCCAAATGTACACATTTCTTACGTTGTTCATCTTTAAATTGTTCATACACATTTTATAGATTTGTAATGTGTTTGGTATATATCACAATAAGTGTCTAAATAAATACCTATTGATATTGAAGGATATGGAAAATGACAATCCCGCAAACAATGTGACCCAGGAATAAGGAGGAAGAAGGCAAAACATTGATCCTTCCCCAGTAAATTCTTACCCGGTGGCAAGACAATCCCTGGGAAGGAGGTAAACATCAATTTTAAAATGGCAGTCCCTGGAAAGAGGACAAATATTGATCCTTTCCCAGTAAATTCTTTCCCAAGGACAATAGACCCTGGAGGAAGAAGCCAAACATTAATCCTTTCCCAGTACAATGACCCCTGGCAGAAAAAGATAAACACTGGACCCTCCCCTTGCATATTTGCCCAGTAAAAACAAGGTTCAAATTCTCACAACCTGTTTCCTGAATGCCCAAATTGACGCGTTATATCGACGAAGCCACCTCTCAGTGTAACCTATAAAAACCAGGCCCTTCTTGTAACAGAGGCCATTTTCTACCCAGAAAGTGAGCCCCTCTGATACCTGACTCCACAACTGAATAAAAGGCAGCGCTGGACCATGAAGTCTGCTTTCACTATGGTACCAAAACCATTTTGGTTATTTTCACTTACATACATACGTGGCAAAAAGTAAACACAGTGTGAGTTTTCCTCTGGACTCCTAGCAAGTGGATTCAACGTAGATAAAAGGCAAAATCACTTTTCTCCTCACATCAAAACATGTTCTTTTGAAAATAGTTTAATTGAAAGAGTAATCAGTGAACATTTGAAAAAACAAAGGACATACAGCTCTCTTCCCCCTGACCCTCTATTCCCCCTCACTTGAGGCTTTTTAGTGGTCTCCAGAAATATTCTAGAAAGCCAAAGATGAAAATCAGCAAGAGAGAAGCATGTAGAAACCTTTGTGTGTGCACCACTGTTTTTCCATAAATGAAAGTATATTATACATGCTGTTCTGTACTTTGCATTTTACTGATTTTCTTAGAGATCTTTCAGATCAGTCTATGGATCTAACATGATCAAACTTGGTTTTAGGGAACAGTGCAGAGAACGGTAGAGGTAGACAGTGGGTGTGGGAGAACCAGATATCAGGCTAATACTACCGTGACAGGTAGTTATCCAAGGTGAGTAGGCAGGGTCCACATGGCATGAGAATCACTGCCACCAAAGCATAGGTTCTGCATGCCAGGGATTGAGCTAGCCCAACCCTCAAGGTAGGTGCTTATGTTATTTGGGTTTTCAGAAAAGGAAACAAAAGTGTCAAGAGGTTGAATATCTCAGCTGCGTTCTCCCCTTTGATAAGTGTGTGCTTCTAACCACTAAGCTCACCACTCTCTTTATTCAGGCCCACAGATGGACCCTTCAGAGGTTGGATGGTCAACTAATTACACTGGTGAAAACTGGATTTGGTGATTCCCTCACCATCCTCTATCTTCTCAGAAGTTGATAGAAATCTAGGAAATTCTATTTGTGATGTTAATAGATGAGCACTCACACCAAATGTCGTTAGATCTTCTAAAGGGTTCTTTTCAGTTTTAAGTCAACCCTTTTCCTCAAAATTCTGCACATTCTCCTGAAATTACTTGGTGGATTTTTATCATTACTTTCTGCTTGATTGAATAAAGGGCAAATCCAGGGCCCAATGCCTACTGACTGCTGTTCATCGCCCTCTCTCCTCTGCAGATCCGAGTGATGGTGGACCTGTGCAACAGCACCCAGGGCATCTGCCTCACAGGTAAGCTGGCCAGCCACTGACTCAGCTACTAACTCAGCCAATACCTGTGCTAGCCAAAAGGCAGTGGCAGAGTGAACACAGGAGCATTTTATGTTGTAAAAATACATGTTGGTTTACTTGTACCAGGTGTTTTTACTGAGCTAAAAGCCAATTATAATATAATTATGAAAAATTATAATAAGTTCTGGTATTGCCATAGAAATACAGCCATGGAAAATAATTAGGCTTTGGGTAATTAGAAACTTGGGGTACCTTGAACCAGGGTCATAGATATTTTCCCCATTAGTTTTAAAAGGGGAAAGACCTTGTAAAATGGTAGAGTTCTTGTACATGGGAAATAGAGTTCTCTTATCAGGAATAATTCTCTCCCTGCATCATACATATAGCATGAACAGGAAGGTCTGGAAGCCAATTTCTAAGTAGTCAAGAAATGCTTCCCCCCCCCCCTGGTACCAGGGATTGAATCCAGGGGCAGTTAACCACTGAACCACATCCCCTTTTTAACTTTTTATTTTGAGACAGGGTCTTGCTAAGTTGCTTATGGCCTTGCTAAATTGCCAAGGCTGACTTTGAACTTACTTTTTATGAAGAATTTTCTGTGAGGTTTGAACCATGTGCTCGGTGGGCCTGGAGGTTGGCCACATACTGCACCCCTCCACCACATGCATCACTGACATAGAGAACAGAGGAAAGGAACAAGCCGGGGGCACGTCAAGACTTGGGACAAGGAATGGCTGATGGAAGGGTAGGTTTTGAGACGATTTTCTAAATCTGAGTGTGAAAGAAACCTGTATCTCACCTGAGGGGAGAACCCTGCCTTCAGAAGGTGAGAGCAAAGAGAAACACAGGCAGCAGAGCAGTCACCCAAGTCCAGCAAGGCTGTGGCCAGGCCAAAGATGGGCCTAGCTGCCTGACCTCAGACATGGCAGCTCCTGCCCCTCTAAAGTGAAGGGAGCTCTCAGATCAGGCGAAGCGGGCGGCGACCAAAGGAGGCAGATTTAAAAACGGCCGCCAAACGAGGCTTTATTGAGCTATCACTCCTGGGCGGAACTCCATCAGACCCACAGAGTGGACAGGAGAAGGGTCTGAGGAGGCTGACCGGACTGGACTTTTATGGGGCTTACAGCAGGAAGGGAAGGGCTTGGAACAGGAAAAGGTGTTTTTAGGGTCCCTTGTTCCTTTGGAGTTGGTCAGGGGAGTTGGCTGAACTCCTGGATTGGCCAGAGGGTCCTGTTGATTGACAGGCCTTAGTCAGGAGATCTCGCTGATTGACAGGCATTTCCACCAGTGCCTGATTGATGTTCCTTTCCTGCATGGGCTGCTTTGTTCTAAGTCATCACCAAGTTGCCACCACTGACCTAACAGGAGCATTCTAAGGAAACAAGGAAATCATTTTTACATTAAAACAATGTCTGCAAGATTATGAAGCCAGCTGAAGCTTTCCTTGGGCCTCAGAAGTTTATGACCTCAGGCTCTGGGGAGGCCACATCAGCACTTCACTCTGCTGAGAAACCCTGCTCAATCTGTGCCTGGCTTTAAGAAACCGAGCCATTTTCTGCAATATTCTCCCCAGTTCCTCTCATTGCCTGACACACATTAACAACACAATGTGTGAGTTTTGTTGAAGGAGGGAATGAAGGAGAGAGCTTCCCTCGGGAGCCCCAAGTCCAAGCTCACTCTCATTTGCTTCTTTTGGCCTCAGAGCAAAAAAACTATCATCTTGGGGCTTCTTGGGAAATTCTAATTGAATTACTCAAGTCACATTTTGTCCCTCACAGAAAATTAAATATCTTCCGAACAGCTTGGTCCTTTGTTCGGAGACTCTTGTGGTTTAAGCACCTTTCTTCCATCTCTGGAAGGGCCTTTTCAGAGCTCCCAGGTGTGACAGTAATGAGTACTAGAGAAATGTTCAGATGGATGAAATGACAGGCACAAAAGCCTCCTTGAGAGGCACAGGAAAATCCCCTTCCCTTCCGACTGGTACAGTGGCCGACCTGAGAGCCGGGCTTCATGGTGAAAGCACAGGATGGAGCTCCTGAGACTACTTAGGGGAGGGTGATGGGGAGCTGCTGGAAATAGGTTGAGCAGGTGATTCTTTAGCACTTCAAAATGCTTTTCAAAAGCCGGCACTCCTTCTTTCATGTCAGCTTGGAATTGAGCCTCCTTTTTACACAGAAATCTCTGCAATTTAAAAGTTTGATGTGAAAAGTACAAATTGCAAAGTGAGAAGATGACTTGGGATAGACCCCACTGCCTGTTTGAGGGGGTGGTAGATGACAGGACCCAGGACTGAAATGGGCAACTTGAAGAATGGGCAGAGAGCCTTGGTCCCTAGGTGCAAGAGGATGCTGGGCAGAAAAGTTCTCCAGGGCAGAGCCTGGGCTTGGTTCCCAGAGCAAGATCTAGCTTTTACACTAGATTCATCTCTTAAGAAGTAGATGTGGAAGCTAGGAATGAAGCTCAGTGGTACAGCACGAGCTTAGTGTTTGTAAGGCCCTGGGTTCAATCCCCACCAGCACACAAAAATAAAAAGTAAATAAAACTGGACATGGTGGCACATACCTGTAATGCTAGCAACTTGGGAAGCTGAGGCAGGAGGATTGCAAGTTTGAGAACAGCCTTGGCAACTTTGTGAGACCCTGTCTCAAAATAAAATAATAAGGCCTAGAGATATATGTCAGTGATAGAGCACTTCTGGGTTAAATCCCCAGTACAATCAATCAATCAATCAATGCAGGTGCATGTAACTGGGGGCTAGTCTAGCTATGACCATGAAACCCTGTTCCTGCTCCATTTCTTTGCCTCAGCTATAGTTGCTCTGGAGATCAGGACAGATACTGTGTAGTTTGTATAGCCTGTGACATCTCAGGGTGAATAGGGAGGGAAATTCCCTAACTACAGTGGTTCTGTGTTTTCCTGGTGCAGAATTTGTCAAACAACATATGACATATGCTTTTCTGGGAGCATCTTACTGCCAGACCAAAGTTTTCTTGGGAACCCAGAAACATATCTTCTGGAAGAACAGATGAATTGAAAAAGACAGGATCTTCAGTTATTCTTTGCTCTATATACAGACCTGAAAAAAAAAATGTCTGAACTAGCATGTGGCCCAAACTGCTCATTGGGGGCAGAGGCACTTCAGATCCACAGTGCCCATTCTCCTTGCATCTAAGTGACCCTGATCCAGTGATGGCACTTGTCACTACTCCCTTATTTCCTAACTTGGGCAACTTCAGGAATCAGCAGAGAGCCTTGATCTGCAGGCCCAAGAAGATGTCAGTCAGGGAAAGTTTGCCAGGGCAGACATCAGGCAAACATCAGTGATGGATCTTGATTGCTGCTGAGCATGGCCTAGTGACATTATTTTCTGGAATTCCAGGAAGCTACTACTAATTGATTGGAAGTGCCACTTAAAACCCATTCATAATGCCATTCATACTCTAATTTTTTAAGGACACCATGGCCTTTGCCCAGAATTTACGTGTACCCAGTAAACGAGATTGATCTGAAGTTTCATGTCCCACTTTAATGGGACATGAAATGACCTGGGAGCCTGAGGCAAGAGGATTACAAGTTGGAAGCCAGCCTTAGCAACATAGGAAGACTGTGTTTCAAAATGTAAAAACAAATAAAAAGGACTGGTGATGTAGCCCAGTGATAGAAAGTCTTTGAATTTAATCCCCAGTACCCCCACTTCTACCCCCACCAAAAGAAAGAAAGATACTTTTCCAAGCCAGGTGCCCCAGGGCTGGCCCAATAGGTAATGACAGGGCCAACTGCAGAGGGTGTCCCAGGGAAAATAGGGCAAGGATGAAGGCCTCAGAGCTGTAGCCTTGGTAAATGAATGGACAGGCCAAACTCAGCTGGTGTTTCAGGTTGGTGTTTCACCCAACTAGATCTCCTGACCAAACCAGAAGGCTGTTTTAGTGTTAGTGAGTTCAGCCCCCCAGTGTGAGCTTGGGCCCTCTCTGGCCATCCCTTAAGTAGAGCCAAGTTTGTCTCTCACAGGAAAGAGACCACACCCACTCTGACCCTGAGACTGAAGCTATGGCCTACAAGAAGGCTGAGTCCCAGGGAGACCTTGCTAGGGAGGAAGAGGAGGAGAGAATCAGGACGACAGTCCTCTAAACCTGGTTCCATAAGGTTTACAGACCTGCATCTTTCACTAGCTCTTTCTAAATGTGCAGACCCAGCCCCCACCTGAATGTTTCTCTTTGGTTTTGTTTGATTTCCTTATTTCCTATATCTTCCCAAGACTTGGAGAAATATGTAGCTACTTCTTTCATGGTCATGCTCTGCTAAATAGGTGCCTTGGGTAGGGAGCACCTTGTTGGAAATCATTCTAGAGTAAATAGAGGCTGCTGGAGGGAAACCAGAGATACTCAGAGGTGATTCTCTTCCCCTTGATTTGGAATGGCCATGGTGGGAAGAGACAGGCAGCAGCATTCCACAGCCCTGCATGTTAGCCACTGGTCAGGCCTGCTCTTGATAATAATGAGACACATATGTCCTTATTATTACTTCCCACTAACTGAGGTGCCTGTATTTTTTATCTCAGTTAAGATTTTTCTGTTAGATAATAGGAAAAAATGCATTAGAACTTATGAGAGGAAAAAAATGTGAGATGTCAAATTATTATAAAGTGATAGGAGTATATTTGTCAGGATAAGTTAGGCAATGCTTGGGTAACAAACTAAAACCTCAGGGGCTGGGAATGTGGCTCAAGCGGTAGTACGCTTGCCTGGCACGCGCAGGGCGCTGGGTTCGATCCTCAGCACCACATACAAATAAAATAAAGATGTTGTGTCCACGGGGGGAGGGGGGGGAAGCAAACTAAAACCTCAGTGGCTTAATGCAACAAAGACTATTTCTCACTCCATAAAGTCCAGTGATGTTGGGGTAACTCTCCCAGGAAGTCCTGGTGACTCAGGGATCCAGGCAGCTGCCGTCTTGCAGCTCCATCATCTCAACAATAAGGTTACCCCTCCAAGAAGAGAGACGACCAATGGATGGCACTTGGGGCTCTTATAGCCAATTACCTGGAAATTTCTCACTTCCCCACAATGAGTCTCCCTAGCCAGGGACCCCTCATTCACAAGGATTCCTTTAAGGATTTGTTGATGGTAACTAATTATTTTGCCAGAAAATTTTTACATCACATCAGAGTGCCCATTAATATCTGCATCCTAATCATCTGTGATGTTTGGTAAAAATGCAAGTTCCTGGGCCTCTAATTAGAAACTCCAGACCTGACCAAGGGACCTGCATTGAAACTAGCATTGCAGGAGATTCTGTAGATTCATACAGTAGGAACTGTAGCTAGAAAGTCAGTGGAGCTACGTCAGGGAAACTTAATCCAAATGCTTCCGTATCTAGAGGCCTTTGGTCAGGGCTAATGTGTCCTAAACATGCAGCTCCAACCTGAGCTTTCATTACATCCTCACCCCATAGACATAGTCATTGGGCTCTCTGGGAACTCCTGAAACCTACAGTCAATCTTGCTTCTTGCAGTCAAATTGTCCTACCAATCTGTGCAATGGAATGTGCCTGCATCCTGTAGCCAGGAATGATGATTAATTAATTTCTTCTGACCTGTTCACTGTCCACACCACCCTTTCCACACCACCCCCTTTCCAGTGTGTGTGTGTGTGTGTGTATGTGTGTGTGTATGTGTGTGTGTATGTGTGTGTGTGTGTGTGTGTGTGTGTGTGTGTGTGTGTGCACCACCTGGTGGTTAAGTCAGGTAGCCACAGGCTGCACTGACTAGAGAATTGGAAGCCATTTTCAGCAAATCATTCTGACCTGAAATGCAACTGTCTGGATTAAAAGCATACCCTCCAACACCCATCCGTCTGAGAGTCCCTATGTCCCCAGCCTCTATCCATCAGTTATCCTCTAGTTATCTGAGAGGAATCTTACACAATCTTGCTCATTACACTGAAATACTTCTTGAATTTTTAGTTTTGCCACTCTGTGGTCACCAGATTTATCCCAACCTTGTCCCTGATTTTAATTACAAAGATTTGTTTATTTCCTCTTCAATTACTCCCTTATCTTTGTGTCTCTCCCTGTCTCTCTGTGTCTCTCTCATCTTAGTCCAAATGATTCTATTCGATGTCTAGCTACAAAGAGGGTCTCAAACCCACACCGATCTCCAGCATCATCCCCCTGCTTAAGAACCTGCTGTAGATCCCCATTTCCTCTCAGACAGAGTCTACATCTTACAGTCTATACCTTCTGGCATGGCAGTCAAGTGCTTCTATTGCCCAGCCACCTGTGTTCTGACTTAGCCTTATCTCTTACACATCTAGCTTGGCCAATCCTCTTCCTTTCTCCCACCTGAATCTCCCAGGTTCTGACCTCTGGACCTGTGCTGCTAACTCTGGTGCTGTGTGTGGAATGCCTGGCTCTTAACCTACGGCTGTCTTAGACTCACCATTTCTTCAGGGTCATAGCTCAAGGCTCACTGTCTTGGGAAGTCTTCTCAGACCGTTGTATGGCTAGACTGCCCCAGCACCCCTTTGGGGAAGGGGTTACCTCTCTGTAGCTCTCTCATACTGCATTGTGGTTTCAAAGGCCCACCTTCCTCACACAGGCTATGGGCACAGCAGACACAGGGGCTGAGATTCCCTGGTAGAGTTTGGTGCATGTAGTAAGTGCTTAGTAAATGCTTGTTTTCTGAATGGTCATAGGCTTGGATTTCTGGAAGATCTTTCCACTCTGATATTGGTACTCATTATATGTGGTCTGGAGAAACAAAAGCAATTCACCTCCTCTTGTTACAGCCTCATTGACTTGTCTGATTGTTCAAGTAGACACGCTGGCAATAAGACATTCCTATCTGTGCAAGCAAAATCTTTTTTTTTTTTTTTCCTGGTTACATGTAAATGATTCATCCAAGTCCCTTAGATCCTCAGGTAATTTCACATTAAAGGAAAATGTTTGTTACCTGATCTGGGCCCTCAAGTTTTCTCAGGCTATTTCATGCAACAAATAGAAATCTAGCAAGCCAGCATCTGCTGGTGATATCCCTGGGTGACCTGGAGAAGGCCAGCTGGCTGCCCAAGAGCACTGGGCCTGCTCCCAGGAAAGAGGCTTCCAGCCCTCCAATGACAGTAGTGGGTGGGCTGAGCTCATGGCTGAGCCCCTGGGCCAGGGCTGCACAAGAGCCCACCTGCACTGTCACTCACCTCAATTTGGCCGGCTGCTGCAGAAATTATTCTTGGTCTCTTAAAACTTAAATTGGTTCGATTGGCCAATGGATCTCTGTTGAATTTTTTTTAAGGCTCTTTTGAACAAATATGATGAACTCTACATAAAGAGGTATGAAATCAGTTTCTGAGGGTCAGTAGACGAATAGGACATTTTAAGGAGGAAGAGGCAGTTGTGGTGCTAGGTTTTCTTTCTCCCACCTGTGTCTTATCACTTAAATTTCTTTTTCTGTTGTAGGTCCACCTGGCCCACCAGGTAAGAGTCTATCAACTTTTCTAGTTCAAGAGGAGGATGTGGGTGGCTGGGCCCTTGGGATCCTTCCAAAGTGACAGAGATGGGGAGGGAAAGAAAGGTGTGGAAGTGACCTGGCCACATCCCATCCTTCTTCAGGCCCTCTCACTGGAGAATCTGCCATCACCATTCCTAACACCTGTCACTGCTTCAGACAGAGAAGGGAGGGAAGAAGCAGGACATGATGTAGAAAAGACGGATGCTCGCCCAGTTTCACAGGCTAAAGGAACAAAGGAAAGCACATTAACTTCAGTGGAAAAAAAAAACAGTTTTAAATGTTTCTATTTCCGTGTTTTAATGCAGGACCTCCAGGAGTTGATGGGTTACCAGGACACAATGGATCAGACGGACAGCCTGGTCTAGAGGGCCCAAAAGGCGAAAAGGGAGCAAATGGAAAAAGAGGAAAAATGGGTATTTTGGCAACTCTTTGAATAATTTCCCTATTTCTTGTTTGTTTGTTGTTTGTACTAAGGATTGAACCCAGGGGTGCTTAACCACTGAGTTTTTTAATATTTTATTTAGAGACAGAGTCTCTCTGAGTTGCTGAGGCTGGCTTCGAAGTCACTGTCCTGCCTCAGCCTCCCAACCTGCTGGGATTGCAGGCATGTGCCATCACACCCAGCTTTCTTTATTTCTTGTCTCCATGATTTCAGCTGGAATGGGCTGAAGCTATGTTCAAAGTGAGTAGGGCATTTCAGTTTCTGCATGAAAAGTTAACTCCTTCCTGGAAGCCACTGTATTCTGGAATGCCAAGGGCATTCTTTTTGGTTCAACACCAAACTGAAGAGATCATCTCTCCCTGGAATTAATACCCTAATGCCCACCTTTTGACTTTCTCCGATGCATATGGAGGGAGCTGGCAGCCTTGGGAAGATACTCCATGGGCTGTGTGACAGCCATAGGTATGGACACTTGGTGTTCTTTCAGGGTTCAGCTCCTGTTTTCCCTTCTGTTGCCTCCTTCTTCCCAGAAAGTTCTGTATTTGACTGAAAATTAATAGGAAGATGTTGGCCCCTGTGAGGGATGTCCCTGGTTAGGGGAATAGCTCCAACCACCTGAACAGAAAGGCAGCATCCAGGGCTCCCTATGGTGGGCACTCAGCTCATAGGGTCCTCTCATCAGGAGCATTACAAAGAGGTGTCTGGCCTCTCTAGGGGATTCCTCTGCCCTGTTGTGGGTAGCAACATTGCCATCATCTCAGCAGGGACCCAGAGGCACCAAGGTATCAGATGTGTCCAGGGAGCAGAGAGAAGCAGGGGCCCGGGCCAGGGTGGGCAAGTTCTGAAGGGCTGTAAGCATCAATCCCAGGGTCCATGGAGAAGCACTGGCAGATTCAGCTGAGGAAATATGTAGAAGAAATACTAGAAAATTCTTTCAAACAGCACAGTTACCCCTTTAAGCACCTGTGCTATTATTCTCATAAGCAATTTAAGTGAGAGCCAATGGAGGAGAAAATTGCTGAGCACCTCTGCCCCTTGGCAAGGTCTACCTGCTTATGTTCCCAGGGGCAGCCCTGTAGATGAAAATGGGTACACGCAGTCCAAGACAGCTGAGGCCTCAGAAGGCCAGCAATTACAACTGGAATTACAGAGTAGTGATGGACAATTCCATGTAGAATAATAATTATAATTATAGATGAACATCGGCATTGAATAATGATGACTACCAGAGTACAGACATTGGTTTCATCCTGGGAAGGCTCCAAACGTGTGACCCAGTCCCAAGGATTCAGCAGCGTGTTTGATGAAACAGTCTTGGTGAGAGGGCACCATGATGGAACTAGGTGTGAGTCAGGTAGGGAAGAGATGGCTTTCAAAAAGATTTCAGTTCAGGAGGCTGAGGCAGGAGGATCATGAGTTCAAAGCCAGCCTCAGCAACAGCGAGGCACTAAGCAACTCAGTGAGACCCTGTCTCTAAATAAAATATAAAATATGGCTGGGGATGTGGCTCAGTGGTCAAGTGCCCCTGAATTCAATCCTCATTGCTCAAAAAAAAAAAAAAAAAAAAAAAAGAAAGATCTGAGACTGACGCCTGGCCTTGGGGAGATATGCTAAGCATGGAACCCATAATGTAGGAGGGCAGAAAAGAAACAGTTCATTTATTTATGAAATGTGCATTTATGTGGCAGGTACTATTCCAGACACTAGAGCCCAGAAATGACAAAGTAGACAAAACCCTGCCTTTGTGGGACAGAGGTAAATTTCCCCTCTCCCCTCTGAAGGCTCACTGGAGTACATTGACAAAGGCATCAAATGGGAGCAGAGAGGCAGCCACGTGGTGAAATTACCCACTAGTCCAGCATCCTTCAGAAGCTTATATGCCCCTTTTTCAATGGGGAGGGAGATGTTGACA
This sequence comes from Callospermophilus lateralis, assembly GCF_048772815.1. Lineage (NCBI taxonomy): Eukaryota > Metazoa > Chordata > Mammalia > Rodentia > Sciuridae > Callospermophilus > Callospermophilus lateralis. Next base: position 96,747,538 of record NC_135307.1, read on the forward strand.
GTTTGGGTGGGTTGTCAGTGATTATTTGGGAGAATGAATGGGCCCTTGGGACACACAGACCCCAGCTTGTATAAAGGTTCTCTTTGGAATTGAAGGTGCCTAAGGGACCGATCTTATAAGGGAAATCCGTCAGGGTGTGCTTACAGTCCTCCAGTCTTCTCTCTGAGATAGATAATGGGATTTGGGGGTGGGGTGGGAGTGGAAAGCATAGGTGTGCCCCTCTGCAGTCTTCATGTGATAACAGGAATTCCAGACAGAGCCTCTCCCTGCTGTGAGTGGGCAGAAACAAGACAAGCAAAGAGGATCTTGATTCTCAGCCTGTGTTTGAGACCTTAATGTCCTTTACATCAAATTTCTGAGCAAGCCCCAAAATACCCATACTTAGGAGTATATTGTTCTCAGTGCCCCAACACTTTCATGAAGCTGCCGCTCTAGCTGGAAGAGATGGACAATAAACCAAAATAACCAATAGAACGTTTGGTCTGCTAATGGTGATGAATGCTGAAGAGGACAGGTAGAGCACTTCTCCAAGGGGAGCATCCCAGCCCCAGGCTTGGATGTAGGGAAGCACTTGGGGGCTCAGCAGGAGATACGCTGAGTTTGAGATGCCTTGAGATACCTAGGGGGACATGTCAGGGAGCCTTGGAGGTACAGCTGGGCACTTGGAGGAGAACTCAGGGCTTGAGAGGCGCTTAGGGAGTCATCACAGACAACTGGGCATGAGTGTGGTCACTTAGGAAAGGAGCATGCTGGGACAAGAAAACCTGGTGGGGAGCCCTGAGAACTGCAGCATCTAGTCATCATTTAGAAAAGGATCAGCCTCGAGCACTTGCTTAGCATGGCAAGGCCCTGGGTTCAATCGCCAGCACTGAAAATAAAATAAAATAAAATTATTTTATATGTATTTCTATTGAAATAGTAATATTTTGGACACATCGAATGATATAAAAGTAGAACATTAAAGTTGAACAGGTGTTGAGTGCTAGTCGGGTACGTTTAGGAACCTTCCGTCTTTGGTGGGGAGGCTGACATTACCAGTGAGCAATCATACACATTAGAATCAAAAGGTGATGTAGGTTTGAAAGACAGAGCAGGACGCTAGGAGGCACAGTAATAGAGACAGTGGGGCGGGAGTTTCTGTCTTAGGTCAGACCCAAAGGATGAGAGCAGAGGAGGAGTCCAGAGGGAGGGCACAGTACATGCAAATGCCTGGCCATGGGGACTGAGGGGAGGGCTGGGGTGCTTGTAGTGAAGTGAAGATGGAGGTGGGGCCAGGACCTTCTAGGACCTTTCAGCTTAGTATGGGTCTTGCTGTCAGCTTCCAGGAAAGCCCCTCAGGATCCTAAGCAGAGATGTGAAACGACTGGGTGTGACTTTGGAGAAGTTAAAGCTGAGAGCAAAAGGATCCTTAGTGGTTTGCCAGGCGAGGGTGGGAGAGGGAGCTGTGGGAGTGCATTCCAGAAAGAGGGAACAACAAGTGCCAAAGGAACTGTGTTCCACAGAGATAGGGACTCAGCTGGGGCAGGATGTGCCCTCTAGCAACAATCTTCTGTGCAATAGTAAACAGCCACCACCTACCGCCAGGCTTGCTTGCTACTAAGCGCTGGGTTGCTCATTCTATCCCCACAGCGCCACCCAAGGGAAGGGTATTTTTGCTAGCTCAGTTCCTTCCTCTAGCCTAACAGTTGTTTCCAGGACACAGAAGTATCAAAGACCCTCAGTGACTGACCCTGGAAGCATTAAGAACCATGGTGGGACAGAATGGAGCCAGATCTAGAGCACAGGAACTTGGCTGGGTCCTGGCTCTTGCATTTACTAGCTGCGTGCCCTGGAGCAAGTTATTTAGTCACTCAGTGCTGCCTTTACTTGTACCGGTTTGTAAAATAGATAATTATAGGATCGACCCCAGAGTGTTGTTAGGAGGACTAAATGAGTATTCATATGACGTGCTTAGAACAGGATCTGACACACAGTTCAATTCCGTATTAGGGCTAGCTATTATTATTGTTGTTGATTCTAAAAATGAAAAAGAATCTTGATTTTAGACCAAAAGGAAAAATTTTTTTGGCATGTCCAATTTTTTAACTTTTTATTAGTACTTTTTAATTGATACATGATAATTATGCATATTTATGGGGAACAGTGTGGCATTTCAATACATGTACAAAATGTATAATCATCAGATCAGGGTAGTTGGCATATCTGTCCTCTTAGACATGCATCCTTCCTTTGTTTGGGGAGCATCCAAAACCGTCTCTATTAATTATTTTGAAATATTCGATTAATTGTGTCAACCATGGTTACCCTGTTTTGCTATAGAAATTACAAGCCCAGTTTCACCCCTGCACTCACTAACAGTCCTGCTTCTGTCCTCCCTTGCCCTTATCCTTCCCAGGCTCTGCTAACATCTATTCTAATTTCTACTTCTTTGGGATCAACTTCAGCTTCCATATATAAGTGAGAACATGAGGTGTTTGTCTTTCTGTGTCTGTTTTGTTTCACTTAACATCATGTCTTGACCAAAAGGAAATGAAGAGGAACTGTCCTGCATGCATGTGAAAACATGGACTTAGATTTGGAGAGGAGAGTTGGAACCCAAAGAGACTGAACTGTTGTCATTTGTGCAACTAGCATCTTCTTATGAAGTTTGACATTCTCGTGCCTCAAAATCAAGCATTTTCTTTATTTTCCATCTGTCTCTTGTTTTCTCACGTAAGAGTGAATGCTGCAATGTCTTCTATAAAAACCAAATGCTCATCTAAGAAACAGAAATAAATGCCCTCCTCCTTCTTCATGTTTGGGACTAGTTTTATATGACACCCTCTGGCCTCCTTTCCCCCGCCTAAGTGACAGATGGTACTGCCGAAAATAAAATGTCCTCCCTCACCCCCTGTCGTGGAGTTGCCCCAGCTGGAGCTCTCTTACAACCCCAAGTTCCAATGCTGATGGAGATGTTTGTTTTGAGTAGGCGACACCAGAAGAAAAATAGCCAAGAGCCACTTCTAGGACACAAGTTAGGCAGGCAAAATCCAGCCTTTCTTCTCTAGCTGAATATGCTGATTCAGAGCCAACCAGGAGTGCCAGGGCAAAAAAAATTCCAGGGTCCAGATCACAGAGTACGATGGTGTCACCGTGCAGGCCTCGAAGTCCTGACCTTTGCTGAAGTCAGAGTAGAAAGTGTCACACAGAAGTCCTCTGATGGTGCATGGTGACTGGGGGGAGTTCTATTTCCGACATGCATTGGCCACAGTGATTTTGCTAACAAAGGAGATGCTTTGTCAGACACGTTGGTGGACAAGAGGGCAAAGGCAGACTGTAGGCAGGCAAATGTTCTATCTCTTTCTTAACAAGAGCTTAAAAATGGCAAGGCACACCCCAGCTAAGAGGCAAAAACACCTTCAAGCAAAGACCTTTATCAGCTTTAAATACCTGCCCCTGTGGGAGCTGCCTTACCACGCGCTTCATTACAATTGGAACATTTCCCGGCTTCACATATGGCCTTTGTGACAAAGAAAATAAGAGACATAAGAGGTAGTAATAAAAGAAAGGAAGGGGAAATCGGATGATGATGCAGAAAGGCTCTTTGTGTAGAATAAATGACTGAAAAAGAAAACCTTGGTATAACCAGCAGATACCATTTCCCTGAGCTCTGCTAAATCTGGGTCATGTGAGACCTTTAGAAGGGATCGGTTGCACTTGGCGCATTGTGCAGGCTGGACTCTATGGCAACGTCCTAATCTTTTGTCTCCTTCAGATAATGTGCCAAATTGCCTATTTAAAATACTGACAAAGGAAACATCTTCTCATGTAGAGGGCCCTGCATAAGAGCTCTTGTCAAGTGAGTGGACCTAGTGACCGTGGGCAGGGAAAATGTTGCAAGAGATGACTCCTTTCTCAGTAATAAGCATTACTTTTTTTAATAATATATTTCTTTTTTTAGTTGTATTTGGCTTCAATACCTTTATTTTATTTATTTATATTTATGTGGTGCTGAGGATCGAACCCAGCGCCTCACACATGCTAGGTGAGTGCTCTACCGCTGAGCCCCAGCCCCAACTGTTTTTCTTCTTACTGTAGTATTAAGTCCACACCAGAGGAAGTACTAACAACCAAGGGCCACCCTGCAGCTCCCTCAGGGCATGATGTCACCCAGATTCACTACTGGCAGAAGCAGTGACCATGGGTCTTCCAGCTCCCAGCCATAGTTGAATTTTATGGTTTTCACTAAAGTTTTTTTTTTTTTTTAATGGTTGATTGAAATCTAGCAAATATTTCTTTGTTTGCTATACTTACTGACCTTGGGGTACTTTGATATACTGCTGTCTTACTTGGGATGGTCTGTAGATGGTCCATTGAATAGGGGAGGACAAAAACCATCTTGGATATTTATCATTTGTCTGCAGTCAATGAAAGGTAAGAAGAGATCCAGATTTACATTTGAGGGAACAATTAACTTCAATGGCAGAAAGAGCATTTGAGTACAAACTGATGGGTTGTGATGTGAAAACCTCCCCACCATTTAATGACCTGGAGAAGAGCCAGCTGGGAGAGAGCCTTTTAGGATTGGCTGGGAGGTTGATCTAAATGACCTCTAAGGTGCCTTCCTGCATGAAATTCTACATTCTCTTGGGACAATTAGATTGTATCCCAATAGTGCTGGGCCAGATATGGTTTTAAAACTGGAGGGAGGATATTTGCAATGACAGAGGATAACAGTTAGAAAATGGGTATTGCTCAGGTTAATGGGGCATAATATATGAACAAATGGGCAGTCACTTAGAGCCTAAAGAACGGCACAGGAACTGACAGAGCAGTCAGAGAAGGCAAAGAACCTAAGTTGTCTTGATTACAGATGAGAAAAGGAATTGAAGTTTTGCTTGCCTCTGGCTCTTCTTTGTTGCCTGAAATCTCTGTCACTTTGAGCAGTGTCATTAGGTGACTCTTATCAAAATGGACAAATATTCCTGAGATAAGGTATCCATATCTAGCAATGTCTTTGTACAATATTATGCAACTACTTTTCCTCTGAGGGCCTGGATACCTGTGTACTCATGAGTTCTACTAGCTTTTTTATAGATGCCTTGAAATTTTCTACACGAACAACCACGTCATCTGCAGATAAAGACAGTTTTATATTATCCTTTCCAATTAACATGACTTTGATCTCTTTTTCCTTTCATTATTGCACTCACTAGGACTTCCTGTTGAATGTTAAATCAAAATGATGAGAGTAGGTACCGAGTCCTGTTCCTGACTTTAGGGGAAACACATTTCTTTCACTGGGAAAGGCGACACTAGCTATAGGTTTCACAAGTGCCCTCTTTCAGACTGAGGAAATTCCCTTCTATTTCTAGTTTGATAATAATTTTTTATTAGGAATGATTGTTGAATTTTATCAAATGCCTTTTCTGCATCCATTGAGATGATCATATGATTTTTCTTGCTTAATGTGTTAATATCTAAATTACATTGACTGAGGAGATTAAATTTTGGAGTCTATTCAGGCGGTTAGTGAAATTACTTGCAAATCTCTCTAATCCTTTCAACCTTGATTTTAAGCTCTGTAATAATGGTCCCCAAGCAGTTTTTACCCTCGGGGCTAATTTAGCTCCATTACTAATACATGATTTTTCCAAGATCTAATATACCTGCCAATATAAAATAACAAGGAAATTTAAAAAATAGTTTATTCTGAGACAAATACAAGTGACCGTGGTCTGGGAACATGATTCAAGTCACCCTGAGTGATGCACTCTGACATGAAAGAGGTTATATAAAATTTTAGAACCATGTGTGGGGCATGAAGTAGTCATGTAGGCTATAGTGAAGTGGAAAAATCTTTCTGCAGATTTCAGATGTTATTACAGCATTCTTCGCCTTAGGGTTGGGGGAGGCTAGAGATCTGCTGACCTTAACAATACATTCCAAGAAATTTACCTGATAGGAGAATGTTAGGTCAGATACAAAAGCTGAGTAAATGGCTATTTTTATAAAGGGCCTAAGATAGGCTAAGATAAGTTGGCTCTGGACATGTGACATTCCATCTCTTCACAATCACATTGTTCTTCTCGGTACAAGTGGAAGAGGCTGCAGGATCTTTCATACAGATGTGGCTTCTTCAGAAAACTTCAGTTCACATCCCATAACTTTATGGGTCTCTCCACTTTGATGGGATGAGAACTTTTCGCTGTGTGGGCTCTGAGAATTGCATACTAAACTGTGAATTCTCTTCCTGGGTCTGTAGAATTTTACCCTGCACAGGTCATCAAATAGTCAGAGACTCATGGAAGTCCTCTGCAGATCCCCAGTGATCTTTCTGCTGCCAATCAATCCAAACTCAGAACTGTAAGAGTAAAAGGACTTTATTTGGGGTCTTAGGAATTGCAACTCAGGAGACGGGTTCTGATATAGCTCTGAATCAGTTTTCTGAGAAAGGCAAGAAATGTGGGAGCTTGTCTAGATTAGTGGGTGCTGAAAAGGAACAATGGCTTTGGGCTGATAGAAGATAAAGGAAAGAATGTATAAACAGTATGGAAATGTCCAGAAAACAAGAGTCCTCTACCTCTTGATATGTATATTAAGCTTCTGAGCATAATATAATTGTCCCTTCTTATTGTTCCAGATGCTTTCAGGTCAGAGGGTGGATGTGACCAGGTGACAGCTAGAGTCAGGCATAAGTCCTGCTCCCTTCATGGCCTCCAGACTTCATTATGAAAACCTCTTTCCATGTTGTTTTCTCTGTAATTTTCTACAACACAGCTCTCTCCTCTCTGCTGTCCTATCTAGCAAATTCCAACCGTATCCATCTCCCCAAACTGATGCTTTACTCAACTCAGGGATTTTGCTAGGCTCTGTTTTGGTTTTTCCCTCCCTGTGCTACTGGGAATTACTTCCCAGCAGTAAGCTGGAATGATCTAGGGTGCTCTGTCCTGTCCATGGTCTATGCAAAGTCATACTGTCACTCAGATCTTGAAAAGACTTCTAGTTGTGTGTGAGAGGATGGTAATTCCTATAGTCATGGCTCTCCATAAGTAAAAGCAGCAATTTCACCCACTATCTTTTATTCACCCCATTAGTCATCCTACAGCAACTTCACCTGTTTTGCTATTGTGAGTAGAAGCATTTTTGCATTAGGCCAGGCATGGGGCACATGCCTCTGTGGATCCTCTTCATCTGCTGTGGGGATGGTGTCAGACTTGTAGTTTGACCTTCCTCACCTTCTTCCTCCTGTAGTAATTGTTCCTCTTGTGCTTCCCTCCTCTCTCTAACCTGTTGGCCCAGCCAAATTTCTCCAAAAATATTCTAGCAAGCTGGGAGTGGTGGTACATGCCTATAATCCCAGCGATCTGGGCTCCTGAGGCAGGAGGATTGCAAGTTCAAAGCCAGCCTCAGCAACTTAGTCAGGCCCTCAGCAACCTAGGGAGATCCTGTCTCAAAATAAAAACTGAAAGGGGTCAGGGATGTGGCTCAGTGGTAAAGTACCTCTGGGTTCAATCTGCAGTGTGCCCATGTTCACACACACCCACACAATTCTTTAGTGTACATACAGCCATTTTTCTGCCTTAAAATGGCTATGAAGGATTCTATTCAGCTCTATGATTTGATTCATAGAGCTGCTTTACCCCAAAAGGACAAAGTACAACTTTTGCAAAGTGGTGTACCAGGAGTTTATTGCACAACAGGATAATATGTCATTTCCTTTCCCTCAGGGCTACCTGGAGCCACAGGAAATCCAGGGGAAAAGGGAGAAAAGGGAGACCCTGGCGAACTGGGCTCACCAGGAAATGAGGGCCCACCAGGACAGAAGGGTGAAAAAGGAGACAAAGGAGATGTGTCCAACGATGTACTGCTGGCAGGTAGGAGGGGTGCTCTCTGGCTCCCTTCAAGGGCACACATACTCAGAGACCTCGCTGGCTTTCAGTTCAACTGTTATTCTGTGTCCTCTCTTTATTGTCCTTCCATAGTCCTCTGTTTTGCAGCAGATTCTGGAATTATGAACTTTCAAAGAGGAGAAAGTGGTACCTGTTTCTCCATGTGGGCAAGACCAGATCTGAGATCTGAGTATGAGTCATTTAAATAACTTAGGTCTAAAAGCCATAGTTAGATTGAATGGGTTGAAGGAAGTTTCCTTTTCCCAAATATCTATTGAAATCCGGCAACAAGTAAGTAAGCCACTCTAAAGACTTCCAGGGACAATTGACAGAGGTCACAAGCATTTTCTTCACAGTTGAGCTATAGCCATCTAAACCGCTTGATAGGGAATTTGGGCAAAATTCAATGGCTGATTTTCTAGTCCAGAGTGAAAGTGATAGTCAGCACTTGTGTGGAAGGAAGCTTAGGGGCAGCACCCCACAGATAATCACATGGTAGAAGGAGCTGATTGTCATGGAGGAGGAGATGCAGAAGAATTTTGAAATCACAGTACTTTGGAAACCATCTATATCATGAAAACATAACTTTCTACTAATGCACTCAATACACATTTATTGAGTATCTAAGAATACCATCCATGAATCAAGAACTCTGCCAGTAGCTAGAACTATGAATATGAAAGTAAGCAAGGCACAGTATCTGTCCTCAAGAAGCTAGGATGGTAATAAATATTCACAATAATGACCCCAAGTCAGTCGCACAGCCAGCCAGACAGCCACCCAGGCACGATGGAGTGAATGCCTACTCTTCACCAGGCGAAAGGCCAAAGCACCAGGGGAAGATCAAGTTATGGTTAACGTACTTTGTTTTATAAACAAGGGATGTTGCTAGGCACAACATGTAAACTTTAAGGAGGGTCTGAAAGGGTCGTATATGTAAATACATGTATTTGAAATACATTTCAGTCACACAGAGAATCTACACATCCAGAATTCTCTACACTGCTGAATAAGTGAGGGGTGACAAACCTTTTATTCGGAAAAGCACCATCCTTCTACCCAGTGCAAAAGGGATAGGACAGAACTCAGTGCACCCTCAGTGGAGTGGAGAAGGGGCAGGAGGGTTGGATCAGGTCCATTCTACCTACAGATCTCTGCCCCTTCCACAGTGGTCATAGACCCATCTGCAGCCCCGGTGGTCCCCCACTTGTTCACTCCAGAAAGACTGAAAAGGCTGACGTGGTCTGGCTGGGAAGAGGCAGCTAAAGAGACTTGATCTCTCCAGTCTCAACCCTGGAGGTTAGAACAAAAGGGCTAACCAGCCCAGAGAGTGGCTTCTTTATGAATTCTCCAGAACCAATGACCCCTACAAAGGGCAACCACCCTCGCTGACCATCTAAAGACCAAGATGTGACTGCCTATCCATGGGCAAGATTACAGCTATCAAATCATCATAGCAGTGACCTCATTGATTCTTACAGGGCAGGGCAGGGACCATGAGACTTAATGTGGAGACGAAGAAATGGCTCTCAGAAGGGTTTAAAAAGTCACAAAGCTGAATAGAAGCAGAGCTGAAGGAGCTCCTGGTTCATCTCCCTCACACAGCAGCGCCTCTCATACCTGGCTGCATATGAGGAAGCTTTTAAAAATACAGAGGCCAACCTGCTCCCAGCATTCTGATTGGTCAGGATGGGGCCCAGGCTTCAGAATTTCCTACACCATCTTCCGTGTCCCACCAAGCAGTCAGGGCTGAGACCCACTGACATGAGCCTGTTCAAAGGAGGAGTTATGCCGTGACAGCTGAAGCTGAGTTCCAGCTGTCTGCAGGCTGTGACCTCAGCAGATCACTCAGCATCCCTGAGACTCCAGCTTCTGAGAGGAGTGGTTTGGGAGACTGAGGTGGAGATCTGTAAGACTCTTAGCACAATTCTTGACACATAGTGGGTCCTCAATACCTACTATGGTGGCTCCTCAACTCAGCAGAGATAAGTGCTAAGTTGATCATCTCTGGGAAGGGGTGAGCTCAGTGGGCCCCCCCGAACTGCTCCCTTGTCCTTTCCCTCATGTGAAACCCAATCTCTGTTGGTAACTCTTTATCAAATGTTCTCCCTCTTCCTTCTCTATCTCCCTCACTTCTTGTCTGTCTTTGCAGGTGCCAAAGGTGACCAAGGCCCACCTGGGCCCCCTGGACCCCCAGGCCCTCCAGGCCCTCCTGGGCCTCCTGGAAGCAGAAGATCCAAAGGCCTTCGGCAGCCAAACATGTTCAATGGCCAATGTGCAGGTCACCAACCCCTTCCACTAATGACCCTAAATTCTTGATCTGCATCCCAGTCGATGTGACCAGATTGTTTAAAACTGAGGGGGTAGAGTTGCCCTGAATGGGAGCTCTCCCTCTGAGACATGCTCATGGAAGATCTAAGCCATCTACCCTGGGAAAGAGGACAGAGAAAGGCCTAGAACTGAGCCTCCACCTATTTCCCTCATCTTTTCCCTTCACTTACCACCAGACTGTTCCTCCTCCTTGCCATATCCATCATCCCTCTCCCCCAAGTGGTCTTGAGGACTTAGCTTTATGTAGCCACAAACTCATGGGAGAAGAAGGGCTTGGCTGATGCTCCGGAGATCAAGGGGCAATCAGAATGGTTAACCCTGCGTACACATTAACAATAGAACTACCATCCCCACCATACTGATGTGTGTATTTGTGTGTGTGTGTGTGTGTGTGTGTGTGTGTGTGTGTGTTTCAGTATTTCAGTGTAAGATCTTACCCTGGGCCACACGCAGGCACTCTACCACCGAACTACCCCCGACCCCTCCGCCACTAATTTTTTGTTGTTGTTGTTGCAATAGTTTGTCTTCTTATTACTATTTTTTAGTATTTGGTTAACAATGCTCCACCAGTAATTTTTGAGCACTAGTGATGTGCAGACCTGGTGCCAAGCGCTTAGTTCTCCTAATTCTCCAACCATCCTGTGATATTGGCATCGTTATTGTCTCCCACTAACAGATACAAACTGCCACCTGGGGAGCTGAGTAACTTGCCCAAGGTCACTCAATGAGTAAGTGGCAGAGCAACGATTCAAATCCAGTCTTGTCTAGCTGTAGAGCTTCTCCCTCTCAGACTGTTGCCCTTTCACAGACAGAAAGACACGCTTTGGGACCTGACCCAGGCCTGACCTCTGGCAGGCCCCGAGAACTCATTCTTCAGCTAATTCGCGGCAGCGGTGGCTGTAGGATAGAAGGCTAACTAAAAATCAAGGACCACATTAGTGGGAAGTATTTTTAGGGTGACCTTAGAATTTTTTCTGTAAAGAGGTGACCCAGGGAGAATTACCTAACTTAAACTGCGAGAAGGCACAACTCGATGTCGTCACTGCAGTGGCAGACTTTGAGGAAGATCCTGACTGGAATTTCTCTCATATTTCCCTGAAGGGTCCATGTTCTATTTGGTAAACTGCTCTTTCCAGGAGACATGTCAGGGAGAGGCACTCGGCTGTTAGAGGGGACAAATCTGGCTTTCAAAGAAGTCACTGCTCCTCCCCTCAATAAATGGAACTGATCATAATTCTGCCTAGCAGTTAGCACGATGCTGAACTGCAGCAGCCTTGTTCCTATTAGACATCCTATTAGAATTGTATTATCTTAGCAACTGTGGTCATGGAAAGCTTGCTGGGAACTCATCAAGCAGGGGAGGAAATTAAAAGTATAACAGCTGGGGGTTTCTTAAGAACAAGCAAACAAGAGGCTGGAGTTGTGGCTCAGCGGTAGAGCGCTCACCTAGCACTTGCAAGGCACTGGGTTTGATCCTCAGCACCACACAAAGATAAATAAATAAAATAAAGTCATTGTGTCCAACTACAACTAAAAATATATATTTTAAAAAACAAGCAAACAAGCAACTTGGTGGACTAAGGAATGTTTATGGAACTAGCGTCTGGAATGAGGTGGGGACTAAGGAATGTTTATGGAACTAGCATCTGGAATGAGGTGACACAGTTCTAAAACTGTGCCGACTGCATTTGCTTTGATTATTATTATTGTTGTTGTTGTTTTAGGTGAGACGTGTGCCATACCAAATGATGATACCTTGGTGGGAAAAGCTGACGAGAAAGTCAATGAACATCATTCCCCTCAAGCAGGTACACCGACAAAGCTTCCTGGGGCAAGGGGCGTAGCTCAGTCGTAGGGCACTTGTCTAGCATGTGCAAGGCTCTGGGTTCAATCCCTAGCCAAGAGGAAAAAAAAATATGTCTTGAAATTTAAAAATTAAAGTCATAATTGGCAGGTAACTTTCCTTTTTCTTCTTCTGGCAGATTCCATGATCACTGCCATTGGAAACCCAACACAAATATTAAAGGTTACAGAGACATTTGGGACTTGGATAAGAGAGTCTGCTAATAAGAGTGATGACCGTATCTGGGTGACTGAACATTTTTCAGGTACTTTCATCAACAGAGGATCCAAACCTGCTGTAACTGTATTTTCATCTGTCACTTACCTTCAGGCTTATTCTACGTCTGTTTCTGAAATCCCTGCTATTATTGTTATACTAATTGCTCCTTATTTCAGAAAGTACAGTCAGGGGTCAGAATACATACCTCCCTTGAACATGCTGGTTGGAGAGCCTTGCAGTCCTAGTCACAGGGATACAACCGGGCAATGTAGCCTGTCCAATTGTAGGCAAAGTATCTGAAAGGATACAACAATATGATGACTGTAGGCCTTATATTCCCCAAATCCATAATGTGGAAGAAATGTCAGAGGCAAATTCTTTGTGCACCTCCATCTTTCTCTAGGTTTGTACCATTCAGGAGAATACTTCTTGGCCATTTTTCTCAGATATCTGGTAGACTAGGGGAGAAGGTACAGGACCATCCTGTAGTCACGCTTCATCTAATTTTGACCCTAGTCATGCTGGTCTAAGGGAATGTGGTCACACATTGCCTATAACAATGGCCTCATTCCAGAATGTGTCCCGCCATACGCACTCATTAGAGAAGGAGCTGAAAAGAAACAGCTTCTTTATTTCCTTAGGGCTAACTGGTCAGCCAGTAGTAACTGTCCAAATTACCAGTTGAGAAAGATTTGAGGCTTAAAAGACATTAGCAGTAACTGTTGTGGCATGCAGGAAGAGGCAGGAGGCTGTGAGAGGTCCATCCACAATCGCCAAGTATTTGCTATTTCTGGTATAGACCTATGCTGCTCAATAGAATATTTTATAAACACTAGGCCAGGCATGGTGGTGCATGCCTGTAACCCCAGCAATTCAGGAAGCTGAGATAGGAGGATCTCAAGTTCAAGGCCAGCCTCAGCAACTTAGTGAGACCCTCAGCAACCTAGCAAGACCCTGTCTGAAAAAAAGAAATAAAAAGGACTGAGGATGTAATTTAGGGTAAAATGCCCTGGGTCCTATTTGTAATACCAAAGAAGATTTTATAAACATTAGAGGGGAGGGGAAGGATGACAGGGCCTCTCTGGAGGAGCCAAGTCAATTCTGTGATGACCATATCTGAATGATTTGTCAGGAATCGATAGGGAGAGCTGGACTTTGGGAGTCTCAACTCTTCAAATTGGACAAGAGACCTTAGGGAACATGTTGCTCTTACTTTCCCTCCTTTTAAGATCCTCCCAGGAATGAATGTGTTTGGGTTTTAACTGTCTTTGCTAAGTGTTTAAGATGCTGGAGGTAGGTAATCGCCTTCCCCTGGCTTTCCCCCTGCAGGCATCATGGTGAAGGAGTTCAAAGACTGGCCCTCCCTTCTGAACGGCAGTTACACTTTCATCCACCTCCCGCACTACTTCCACGGTTGTGGGCATGCTGTTTACAACAACTCTCTCTACTACCACAAAGGGGGCTCCAACACCATAGTGAGGTGAGCCACCTGGACCTCAGCTCTGTCCTCTGTGCCCTTTTACTGCACCCCAGAGAGCACCTACTGTGTGGTACTCTGATGACCTTAGGAGTGGGGACTGTGTCTTTTTCATCTTTATGTCCGTTAGGCTGGCACACAAGGGAGGTCAATCAGGGTTTGTTGACTGGATGCATCACAGGACAATGACAGAGCCCTCTATCCAAGCCCCTGCCTGGGGTTTACACTAATTGCTGGGTCTGGACACGGGTGGAGTGGGGGGTGGGGGAGGCTGAGGCAAGGTGGAGGGGCCATGAGTAGTAACATCCGCACTTCCTCATCCTTTGATGAACTTGTAGCTCCCTCCAGGTGTCACTCCCTGGAGGCATCAGTTTTGTTTTGAAAAATTTGGGATGTGAGGAATTTCACGTCACAATTGAGATCACTGAAGACTAGGGACACAGCCTTTCAAAGTCAGGCATCTCTGCCTTCAGACCCACTGGTCACACCTATGGATCCTCACAACCACCCCAGCTCAGCTCACCTCCTCCCTCTGCTTTCCCAAGGGGAAGGGGAGACTGTGCCCCAGGCAGCGCCTGAGTCCTCCTGCTCTCCGCAGGAATTATATCCACAGATGCACACACAGATTCCTGTGCTGCTCAATGCCACCCTCTGGTGTTTTATTTTAGCCTAACGTCACTGCATTGTTATTTCTGAATTGAGGTCTTTTTTTAATCATTATTCACTTTTTTGAGTCATTTAGATTTGTCAAAACAAAGCCTGTCAAATCAGCCCCTGGGAGATAAGGGGAATGGGATTCCATGCCACAGTTCAATTTTTCAGCCACTTACCTGACAAAAAAGATTGGCATCATAGCCCTGACATTGCTATATCTCTTCTCAGCTGGCGACTTTTAATTTAAAATAATATGGATTAAAAAAAAATTCCAGCAGGAAGTAAAGAATAACCAGCAAACTTGGAGTTAGAAAAAAATCCTAAGTTCCCACTCTGGCTCTACTACTTCTATTTGTGGACTCATCTTCTCCTTTTTCTTTTATAATGAAAGGATCAGACTAGGTCATCTTTACAGGCCCTTGTAGTTCTGAGAACATTTGAGAAGACAGTTGGAATCCATACACTTGAAGATGAGCAAGGTTAAGTGGTTTTCCCAGGGTCACATGGCTAGTAAGTAGTTGCTTAAATGTGAATTCATTCTGATTCCAGGGAGGATTGTCCCTGACCCATACTGCTGCCTCCCTGCTTCTTGGGCTAGCAAAAGCTAGTCACTGTCCTTTACATCCTAGCTGCCCACAGAGTTGCAAAAGGACCAGCAGAACAGGCATTACCTGGAGCTTGTTAGCAATGCAGAATCTCAGGCCTCACCCCAGGTCTACTAGCTCAGTTTAAGGCGTTTCACAAAACCACCTTTTCCCACAGAAATGGTAACTTAGATCTATTTTTTTGTTGTTTGTACACATTTCAGATTTGAATTTGGCAAAGAAACATCCCAAATTCTGAAGCTCGAAAATGCCTTGTATTTTGATCGGAAATACCTTTTTGCAAATTCCAAGACTTACTTCAACCTAGCTGTAGATGAAAAGGGCCTCTGGATCATCTATGCCTCGAGTGTGGATGGCTCTAGCATTGTTGTAGCACAGCTGGACGAGAGAACCTTCTCAGTGGTGCAGCACATCAATACCACGTACCCCAAGTCCAAGGCCGGTAATGCCTTCATAGCTCGGGGAATCCTCTACGTCACAGACACCAAAGATACGAGGATCACGTTCGCCTTCGATTTGTTAGGAGAGAAACAGATTAATGCAAACTTTGATTTGAGAACTTCCCAGTCTGTTCTTGCCATGTTATCATACAACATGAGAGATCAGCACTTATACTCCTGGGAAGATGGCCATTTAATGCTTTATCCTGTGCATTTTTTGTCAGCTACATTAAAACAGTGATGAGCTGCCTTCCATTCCCCTCCCCTCTCCTCCATCCCCACCACCAGTACATTTCAGGTGTTTTCTGGGGTCACTTCTATCCAACAGAAAACTTGTCTAAAGACAAGTGAGGTAGCCAGGGTACTTAGAACATAATCTTATAGCATGAGTGTTTGTAGTCAGTGGGCCACCTTTAAAATCAGATTGCTTAATCAAATAGCAACAGATTGGAACTTAAATGGCTGAGATTTGGTGAGTTCTCCATAAATAACTCATTTAGGCAAGTTAGCTCTCCTTCCTTGGGCCTTGGTTCCCCTGTTAATAATATAAACCAGGGGCTGGGGATGTGGCTCAAGCGTTAGCGCGCTCGCCTGGCATGCGTGCGGCCTGGGTTCGATCCTCAGCACCACATACAAACAAAGATGTTGTGTCCGCAGAAAATTAAAAAATAAATATTAAAAAAAATTTTAAAAAAAATAATAATAATATAAACCATCTGGTTAGGGTAATTGGTAAGATGTTCTCTAATTGTAGGAAATTTTGTGATTCTTGGCTGTTATTCATCTCACAACTTTTACAAGTCTGGTTCTGTTTTCTGGTTTGTCAGCCAAATGTGAGCACATTTACCTTTGAGTTGATAGTCCCTATTGCCTGTGCAATGAATTCCCCAGTACTGACTTATATTGGGCACCTTGAGAAAGTACATTGACCCCTTAAGCCTTCTTAATGCCATGTTATCCATAATTTATTAGTTTTCTCTGAATTTGCACCTGCTACCACAGAATGGCCATTGTCCTCATCTCCAAGATTAGCTAAAGCCAGGAACACTTGCATGCTCAGGTTTCTAAATGAAACAGAATCAGGTCTGATCAGGTTCCTGTCAACTTCTGATCATGTTGATTTACTGCAGGGGACCATAAACACTGAACCCTTGGGCACTCTGGTTGCTCACTCTTCAGCACTAAAACCTGAGTGAATGGGCATTAATCTGGCCAGAACCACAGGAAGCACTTTGCAGTTTCAAAAGAGAGGCACTATTTGTGGTTATTATGTAGAACCAGGGTGGGTAAACTATAACCCAAGGGCCAAAGCCAATCTGTTGCCTGTTTTTGTAAATAAAGTGGAACATAGTCTCACTCATTTGTTCACAGGCTATGACTACTTTTGCTGAATAACAGCAGAGTGGAGTAGCTGCTGCAGAGAATATATGGCTCCATAAAGCCTGAAACATTACTATCTGGCTTTTTGTAGAAAGGGTTTGCTGACCTTTGATCTAGAATACAAAGTCAGCCTGATTTATGGAAGGGCTTACTCACCAGGGCCTGTTTTGTTTTGTTCCAACTAAGAACTGGCACTTGATATGGTTGGAGTCTCAGGTAGAGGGAAAGGCTGAGAACAGCATCAAATGAAGTGACTCTCCAGCAGTAAGTGAGCTGTTCTTTCCTAAACAATTTAAAGGATATATCTAGTCCCCATGGGCAGGAGAGGGTCCAGTTTCACTTGCTCCCAAATGCACTTAAACATGAATGTTTTCTGCCAACTCAGTCTGAACATCCTTCAGCCCCGTGCTGAGATCCAGGCAGGGCCACTGAGAAAAGAGGGAGCTGGACAGATGACTATAGAGACCCTTGTTGCCAGGAAAGAGACAGAGGGAAACTCTTAGGTAGATCATCTGCCCCAGTTTGTGTGTCTTCTGAGACTTTTCTCTGGGCCCAAGTCTATTCTCATTTATTATAGTCCATGATTTCTGGGTCCTGGTTTTTACCTTATTAATAGAAGGATTTTTAAATGTAAAAGATGTGCAGATTTAAGTATCTAAGTCTCCCCACCCCCCTCAAAATGCCCAGGCAGCTGTTAGTGATGTGTTTGTTGTGTTCTCAAGATAATGAGTCTTTGATACTTCTCCCCCTACTTTTAAATTAGATGGTTGTATCATGTCACCATAGCTTTGTAAAAATACTCTTTTGGGATTTATATTTTGTAGCAAAATAAGGGTCTCATGATTGATCAATGTGTCTAAAAATGCTTGTGTTCTTTTAAATGTAAATGTATATATCGCTGTTTTCAAACATGAATATAATTTCATAGTATTAGTAGTCTTAGTTGATAATACATGAAATACTAAACCAAGAATTTAATTATTGAATTAGCATATCGCTTTTTTGTTTTGGGGGGGATTTTTGTTTTGTACTGGGGATTGAACACAGGGGCTCTTAACCACTGTGCTACATCCCCAGCCCCTTTTTTATATTTTACTTTGAGACAGGGTCTTGCTAAGTTACTAAGTTACTGACCAAGTTGCTGAGGCTCCCCTTGAACTTCTGATCCTCCTGCATGAGCCTCCTGAGATGCTGGGATTACAGGGGTACACTACCATGCCCGGCTACATATTTCTTTCAGAAAAATGTTATAGAAGCCCCAGTTTTGATATCTGAGCTATCTCAGCGCTATCTTGGCTCTTTTTTTTTTGGAGGCAGAGCCTCACTATATTGCCCAAGCTGATATTGAACTTCTTGGCTCAACTGATAGTTCTGCCACTGCCTTCCTAGTGGCTGAGACTACAGGTGTGCACCACCATGACTAGATCTTTGGTTCTCTTAATTGTGGGTAAAAAATCATATGCTCATTATGAGAGAAGCTTATATTGGGACTTGTTTTTTTAAATTTATTTTGCTAGGTAATAGTGATATAAGAACAACCATATTTAACTGATGTTTAATAACAGGGTAATTTTATAATCTGATTGACTATCTTTACAGAATTAAAATTATTAAATTTTCAATTATTCTTTCCTGGAAACAGTGCTTGATTTGGGGGGGAAAAGGGCTTTGGGCTTGCTGCTAAATAGAATGCACAACCTAATATTTTTAAGTCAAGACACTGTTTTAGTAGTTTATATTCTCACTTATAATCAAAGTTGCTTTGAAGCACTTTCCAAGTATCTGCACTTCTGATGTCAAAATCAAAACAGATAATTCTCTAATTCTTCTCAAATCTAAACTAGATAGCGTCCTACTGGAAGGTAAATAAAACCATCCCTTCCAACCTCAAAGTTAGGCCAGACCCTATTTCAAAGTGTTTTCTTTCAACTGATAAAGTGTCCTATTGAAGTCATGCAGGTGGCTCTGGTCTCAGTCTATCGCTAAAGCACAGGTGTTGGGACAGAGAAAAGGTTCTGAGTTGAAAGTTTTAAAATGAAGACTTCCCAATCATTACCTTCAGTGTGTCAAGGTGAAAAGTCAAATGAGGCTGGCTGTTCTTAAAGAGCCAGGTGTCGTTTTCCAGCCACACAAGAGTACAATTTAGCTGAGTATCTAATGTCAAACCATCTGAAGAAGTGGGTGATAGGGCTTTCCAAGTTTCATCCAGCTGCTGTGACCTTGTATAATTTCCAATCTGTAACTACAGATTCTGAACAACAAATGATAATAATGAATTTTTGTTTGTCATTTATTTAACTTTCATTTGTCAAATAAAAAATCATTGCTGAGTACAATTCCATGTTCAAACAAGTGTATTGTTATTTTTTCCTCTTATTAATTTATATGAAATATTTGAAAGAAAAATAACAATCCAAAACAATATTGTGGTAGAATTAAATTAGTTGCTCCTCTGTAGAAACTCTCTCAATTTTCTAGTTCCTTCAGAATATTGAAAAATCATTGATGTGGACTGTTTTCACTATAGGAAAATATAAAAAGTGGAAATCTAGTAACTAGTACTGGGTAAGCATAAATGCAATGAAAATATGCTAATATTACCAGCATAAGCAAGGCAACTAAAAACATAATATTTGGATTTATGTGAATTTGAGCAAGTTTTTAATCCCTCAGACCTCACTTCATCTGTAAAAGATGGATAATAGTATTACTTAGTTTCCCTAATTTTTTAAGGGAAATGCTCTGAAAAAAATCTCCAATTCATGACAAATGATCATTGCTACTTTTATAGTTTATTCCTGTAGGGACCCAGAGAATCCCTGGTCTTATGGTCTTATATTGGGCTGCAGAAGTGGGCAGAGACACAATGTCAGTAGTTTCCTCGTACTGGTCTGTTAGATCAGGTGGGTAACATTGTCACACCACCCAAAACTGATTTCTTAATTTTGCAATGAATTTGCAATAAAACTGCCCCAAATAGTAAAAATAAAACAAAACAGTTGAAGAACTTATTGCTTTGACCTATGGAGCTTCCTTCTAACTCTCCCTAGAAGTATGTCTACTACTTATGGCTCAAGTGTGCACTGCTGATGACTTTTCTGGAGGATTGAACCCAGAATTGCTTTACTACTGGGCCTCTTTCCACCCCTTTTAATTTTTTTTTTTAACTTTGAGACAGGCCCTTGAACTTGCAATCCTCCTGCTTTAGCCTCCTGAGTCACTGGAATTATGGTTGTATGTCACCACACCCTGATGCTGATGATTTTTTTTTTAGTTGAAATATTACAAAGTAAAAAAGTCGAGTCCAGAAAGAAAATCATAGTCTTGCTCCTTTAAACAGATCATGCACATCTTGCATGTGGCTTTAAGGTATCTAATATTACAGCTGTTCTCTGTAAGATGTAAATAAAATAAGGATGAAATTAATCCCTCAGCCTCACTGCTTTTTTTCTCCAAGCAATCTGGTATGGTCAATCTCAATGACTGCTTTAATTAACTTTAGGCTTTAATTAAGAAGTGGTGAGCCGGGCGGGAGTGGTGGTGCCCACCTGTAATTTCAATGGTTTGGAGCTGAGACAGGGAGGATTGTAAATTCAAGGCCAGTCACAGCAACTAAGCAAGACCCTGTCTCAAAATTAAAAACAAGAAGGGCTAGGGATGGGCTCAGAGGTTAAGCATTCCTGGGTTCAATCCCTGGTACCACGAAAAGAAGAAGAAGGGAAGGAGAAGAAGACGATGATGACAGGGTAAAACTAGTTCTAAAATCCATCTGATTCTTGCATCTAGCAGTCTGGCATTGTGAATGTCCTAAGCTCATTTGCCAAGAGGACACATGCACAATCACAGGATCATAAAGGATCTTTATAGAACACTTGATTCAACACTCTCATTTTAAAGTATAGGAAAGTGAGACCAGAGGAGTGGACTAATTGGATGCAAGATGTCCTGCAAAAGCTTCTGTGTTAATGCAGGAATATTCAGAGGTGAGATGATTGGATTCTGAGAGCTGTAACTGAATCAGTCCATCCTAGTTTGAATGGACTGACTGGTGGCAACTGTAGGCAGGTGGGTCTTGGCTGGAGGAGGTGGGTCATTGGAGGTATGCCCTGGAAGACTTGCTCTTCCCTGAGGTCCCTCCCTGTCCCTCTGCCTCAGCTTCCTTGGGGGCAGTGAAGGGAGCAGTTTTCCTCCACCACACCCTTCAGCCATGCTGTTCTGTCTCATCTTGGGCCTAGAACTTGGCTGGGTTGGACTTGGCTGACCATGGACTAAACTTCTGGAACTGGGAGCCCAAATCAACTTTTCCTCTTCTTTATTGTTCTTGTCAGGTATTTTGGTCACAGTGATGAAAGGTGGCTAACACAATGACTCACTCACCCCACATTCCAGTCTATGTGCCAGAATCAAGAGCAGGTGCACGATTATGTTGTTTACCTCACTCTGCCACTGCCAAAGGAAGGGTCTGGTTCTTACAATTGGGAAGTGAAAATAGCTAACTTTGAACATGTTTGTGAAAGGCACTCCTTTTTATAAAGCTGTAGAAGAACATGCCAAATCCAGTATCATCAGACAGAGAACATTCCCCAACCAAGAATTTTCATCACGCAGTAACATAGGTCTTCACCTTCTGCATGTTAATGGACACACTGAAGTCCAGCACCACCTGTTATTGGAATAGCTCTACCACCACTAGACTTCTTTGCCCAAAGTTTTAGAAACATCAAAGAAGCCACCATGTGGTGCTCAACATCTATATGCCATGATCTCTTCTAAGCAATTTGCACACATTATTTCACTTAATCATAGATGCCCACATGAGCCCTTTAAATACTAGCTCTCAATGTTTAAATTGTTCACAAATGTAGTAGACACTGTGATTACCTGGCTACTTGGGTTTTGCTTCAGGAAAGACTTTCTGTTCCTGCTTCCAGGAGTCTCTCAGCCCCTAGGAATTACCAGAGCTACACAGAGCTGCTTTGACCAAATAAAAGTCCCCTCATCCAGTGACTGACCAAGGCATGAGTGTGCAGTCCTGGACATTTCTGCTCACCTTGAAACTACTCTAACTGATCATTCTAGTGTCAGAGTTCCCTATGCTCAGCCAAGTCCTTCACTGGGCCTATATCACAAACAGACCCCACCACTACAAATAGTTCACCAGGAATAGTCCAAGAGAGAAGCCACAGAGTTGGGGTGGCTCTGCTTGCAGTGAGAACCCCAGGCTGGTGGCCACTGGGACGAGGTGGTCCAATTCTGAAAACTTCAGTTGGTGACAAGTTTGAATGGTAGACAGTGCCAAGGAACACGTCAGATGATGCTCTGCACCAAATGTTTGAGGATTTGGGAAGAAATAGGAACTAAAAAGATAATGTAATCAGCTGGGTGCTGCTAGGCTTTGTTGACCTTCCAGAAACAGATTAAGCATGCTTAAACACCAACGGGAAGCTCAGTGGAAAGCCAGGGCCCCCCTACAAGCTCCTTAAATCTGCAGCACAGTAAGAAGCTTTCATCCTCTGCTAAAAGCTCAAGATCAGACCTTGGCCTTGAAAGTCAGAGTTGTCAAGCACAAAGAAGGATGAACACCAGCAAAGGAAAGTCTGCCGTGCCGAGTCAGAACCCACACAGGTAAGGAGTGGGGCCCTGCCGTGTGGACGGGATTGCTGGGTTAGCACTTTCAGGTGGCAGTTTGTGTAGAGTTTGTGGGCATTTGGATATAAGGGGAAATTCAGTAATGGTTGAAATCAAGTTTGTTGGCAAACTTTTTCTATAAAAGAGCTGATAATAAATTCAGGTTCTGTGAGCTACACAGTCTCTGTTGCAACTCAACTTTGCTATTGAAAACAACCATGGGTAATACTTATTAAATTAATGGATAATACTTGTTAACTTATTAACAAGTATGACTTTATTCCAAAAAGTCTTTATTTATTGACACTGAGAATGTGAATTTTATGTAATTTTCATGTGTCAAAATGTTTTTCTTTGATTCTGTTCAACCACTTACAAAGATGTGAAAAACAGGGGCGGGGCTTGTGGCTCGGTGGCAGAGTGCTCGCCTGGCATGTGTGAGGCATTGGGTTCCATCCTCAGCACCACATAAGTATAAGTAAATAAAATAAAGGTACTGTGTCTGTCTACAACTAAATAATTTTTTTAATGTGAAAAACATTCTTAGCAACAAGTAGTGAGCAGAACTGACCTTCAGGTCATCGTTTCTCTAGTCCTAGGTTAAATCATGCCACTCTACATGGTACCTACAACTGACAGCGTATTATTGGCCACTCCTCAAGGATGAGAGCCACTGTGTCAACCTAAAGATGGTTGCACACCAAGGGTAGAATAATTTTTTTTTTTTTTACTTTCTTCAAAGAGCCTAGAAAAAGAACACCTTGGTGATGGTCACACCAATGTCACCATCAGAGTGCACATTTGTTGTTTATGAGGTGCTTACTAAATTCTTCACATGGATTCATGTAATCCTCAAGGGAAGCCTGTAAGGCATATTCCCTTTGTATCATCATTTTCTTGATTAACTAAAGAGAGAGAAACTCACCACTGTCAGCTGATATGTGGTGGAACTGGAATTTCAACTCAGCTCACAATTTCAGCAGCCACTCCTTCTCGCCTCTTAGAGAGAATGGCTTGGAATCCCCTCTCTATCTAGTTCCATCTGACGTTCCTAGTGTAGCAACAAGGACTAAAGGCATGTACTCATGGGAGGAGACTCAGCAAGTCCTTTTCTGTCCTTGTCCTATTGGTCCCTCTTGTTCCAAGGAGTCTGGCAAGGTAATGTGAGGTTGGCCACCTGCTGCCCTTGGCAGAGATGCAGCCATCTTTCTAGTTCTGCTCTTGCTCTCTCTCCCTCTCTCCTCACCCCTGGCTCTAGAATATACTTTGACTATCCCACATGGGTACTCCAGCCTTCTTTTAGTTCATATATTTTATATACTTTTACTTTTAATCATGGGTATCATATTAAAGTGTTTTTGTAGTAGACAACATGTAGTTAACTCTTTCATTTTTATTTTTCTTACCCAATCTGACATTTCAGCATTTTTTTTTTTCTTTTTCAGCACTGGAGATTGAACGCAAGGGTGCTTTACCACTGAGCTACGCTACATGCCAAGACCCTTATTTATTTATTTATGTATGGAAACAGGATCTTGCTAAATTGCCAAGACTGGCTTTTAAACTTGTGATCTTCCTGCCTCAGCTTCCTGTCACTGGGATGACAGGCATGCACCACCTGCCCAACTATGCCTTTTAATTGGGGTATTTAGACCAGAAATTAGTAGACCATGATTTATCACACTGCCTATTTTTGTAAATAATTTTTTATTGAAATGTAGCCACACCTTTTTGTTCATGCATGGTGTCTGGCTGCTTTTGTGCTTCTAACAGTTATATAGTTGTTTCAGAGACTTTATGATCTACAAGCTTAAAATATTTACTTTCTGGTCCATTAAGAAAAGGCTTGAAGATCATTGGTTTAGATCATTTACATTATATGTAATTTATATTGTTGGCTTAAATCTGCCACCATGTTCTTTTTCCATCTGTTCTTCATTCCTTTTTTTTTTCTTATTTCTTCAGTTTTTTGGATTGATTAAATATTTTTTTATATTGGCACCATATTTCCTTTTGTAGGTTGCTAGTTATAATTTGCTATGTTGTTTTTACTTTAGGGCTTATAGTGTATATCTCTATTTCAGAGCCTTTTGAAAAATTAATATTTTAAATGGACAAAAATTGAAAATATTCCAGGTGTGATGGCTCATGCCTGCAATTCCAGTGACTCAGGAGGCTGAGACAAGAGGATCACAAGATTGAGGCCAGCGTCAGCAACTTAGTGAAGCCCTCTCTCAAAATAAAAAGTAAAAAGGACTGAGGATGTGAGAGAGCACCTCTGGGTTCAATCCCTCGTGCCAAGGGGAAAAAAAGTTGATCATATATAACATGATGCTTTGAAATATGGGTGTATTGAGAAATGGCTAAACCAAGATAATTAACATATGCATTAACTCATAACCTTGTGGTCAGAACAACTAAAATCTCTCTTCAAATACCTAAGAAGTTGTTATTAATTGAAGTTGTATTGTACAAGAGATCTCTTGAACTTATTCCTCCAGTGTAAGATATTATTCCTTGGATCGATATTCCAGCCCCAATTCTTGTACCCCCCACAAAATCTTGTATTCCTAATTGCTTCTGTGAGTTCAATGTTTTTACCTTACACACATACGTGACATGGTGCAGTGTTTGGCCGGCTTATTTAACTTCACATAATGTCCTCCAGGTTTATCCATGTCAGTGCAAATGACAAGGATTTTTTTTCCCATTTTAAGGATGAGTAATATTCCATGCGTGTATATACCACATTTTCCTTATCCATTCATCTGTTGTGGACACTTAGGTTGATTCCCTCTCTTGGCTATTGTGAGTTGTGCTGCAGTGAACACGGGAGTCTCTTCCACACACAGATGTCATCTTCTATGGGGATGGATATATGCACAGCAGTGAGCTTGGGGGATCATAGGTAGTTCTGTTTTTAATTTTTTAAGGAACCTCCATGCTGATTTCCACATTGGCTATATTATTTATATTCCCAACAGTGTGCAAGAGCTCCCTTTTCTTCATCTTCTTACCACACTTGCTTGCCTAGTCTTTTTTTTTTTTAAATATATATATTTTTTTAGTTGGACACAATATCTTTATTTATTTATTTTTATGTGGTGCTGAGGATTGAACCCAGAGCCTCGCATGGGCTAGGCGCTGCTCTACCACTGAGCCACAACCCCAGCCCCTTGCTTAGTCTTTTTGATACTAGCCATTTTAGCAGGCGTGAGGTAGTATCTCATCGTGGCTTCAATGTGCATTTTGCTGTTGGTTAGTGATGCTGAACACTCTTTCATATACTTGTTGGCGGTTTGTATGTTTTCTTTTGAGAAAATAACTATTCAGGTTTTTTGCCCACTTTTTAATTATTATTGGGTTATGAATGCCCTATAATTTTGGTTATTAAACTCTTATCAGTTGTATGGTTTGTAAGCATTTTCTCCCATTCTGTAGGATGTCTGTTTGCTTTATTGGTTGTTTCCTTTCCTGGGCTTCGTTTCATGTATTCCCATTTGTCTCTTTTTGCTTTTGTTGTCTGTGCTTTTGGTATAGATATTTATTTATATCATACATATATACATATATGTTTTATATATACATATATGTGTGTATATATATGTGTGTGTGTATATACACACCAATGTCATGGAGACATTCCACTATGTTTTCTGTTAATAGTTTCATAGTTTCATGTCTTCTATTTAGATCTTACTCTATTTTTAGTTTATTTATATATATGGTGTGAGATAAAGGTCTAATTTTATTCTTGTGGATATCCAATTTTCCCAATCACTTATTGAAGAGACTGTCCTTGCCCTATAGGGTGTTCTTGGCACCTTTCAAGATCAGTTTGTTGTAGAGTTGTGGGTTAATTTCCAGATTCTCTATTTATTCCATTTGTCTATTTGTCTTTTTTTGCCAGAACTATACTAATTTGATTAACATACGTGTGTTGTATTTTGAAGTCAAGTAGTATGATGCCTCCAGACTTTTTTTCCTCAAAATTTCCTTGGCTAGTTGGGGGTCTTGTTCCGTATGAAGTTTAGGATTTTTTCTCTGTGAAAATTCATGGAATTTTGATTAGAGGTGACATTGAATCTAAAGACTGCTTTGTATTGGATGGACATTTTTTTATTTGTATAAAAATGTTTATTCCTGCATTTTTTATAGTTGGAAAAGCACTGAAAACCAAACACATGCCCACCATTAGGGAATGATTGAATAAATTATAGTTGGTATATACCATGGAGAATTATGCAGCCATTTAAAATGTAAATTAATCTACACTAATTGACTTTAAGGGATTTCCATGAAATGTAACTTAAGTGGGAAAAGCTATCTCTGCAAAGGTCTATATATACTCTGAACCAATTTTCAAAAAATAAACACCTAACAACAACAACAAAACTAAAACCTCTCTTTCTTTCATTTTCTTTCTCTCTCTCTTGCTCAACAAGTGGCTGGTTGTTTATCTAAATCTGTTCTCTTTCTTTCTTGCTAAGAGAACCTTCATTATCAGAAGTAGCAATGTGCCAAGAGAAGAAGGACATTTTTTGTCTCATCTTGCAGATAGAAATGGACAATGAGATTTAAGTGGAAGCTTTAGATGAAATGTTTGGTGAAGTTCCTTTTGCCCCTGGTGTTCCCTTTTCTTATCTGAAATCAGGATATGATGGCTGGTGCTTTTGCAATCACTTTATGACTTTGAAAATCTGACTGTGTGGAAACTCCATACCAACCCTGGACTCCTATACATAAGAATAAACTCCTAAATGATTAAGCCTCTTTAGTTGGGTCACCGTTATGGGGAGCCAAACACAATACATGATTATATGAGTATGAAAAGAAAAACATGATGGAGGTATGAATACTCAGTGGTTACCCATGGATTACCTGGGCTGCAGGTGAAGGTATAGGGAGTACAGAGAGAGAAAGGAAGGAGGGAAAGAAAAAAAGGTGATTTAAATAGAAGATGCCTCACTGAAAACAAAGCAGCATTATGATATCATCCCACTGCTTATGGTTATATGTACAATTGCTTTTTAAAAAATTTGTTCTAATTAGTTATACATGATAGTAGAATGAATCTTGACACATCATAATAAATAGATGGATGGCCATTTTAACAATATTAATTCTTCTAATCCAGGGACATAGCAGTATCTATTCATTTATTTACAACTTCTTTAATTCCTTTCACCAACGTTTTATAGTTTCAGTGTGCAGATCTTTAACTTCCTTGGTTAAATTTATTGCTTATGTATTTTATATTTTGTAGCTATTGTAAATGGGAATGTTTTCTTGACTGTGAAATAACAGTTCAGTTATTTTCTTTTTTTTTTCTTTATATATTTATTACCTTACAGAAATGGTGAAAAGTCAGCTTCATTTCTTATGAGTTTCATCCTTATTGCTATGAAAGATGACATACTAAAATTGCACATAAATGGTGTGTGTTGTGACTGAATATACTCTTTTTTTTTAATTAATTTTTATTGTAGGTTGTTCAAAACATTACATAGTTCTTGATATATCATATTTCACACTTTGATTCAAGTGGGATATGTGCTCCCATTTTTACCCCATATACAGATTGCAGAATCACATCAGTTGCACAACCATTGATTTACATATTGCCATTCTGGTGTCTGTTGTATTCTGCTGCCTTTCCTATCCTCTACTATCCCCCTCCCCCCTCCCCTCCCCTCTTCTCTCTCTACCCCCTCTACTGTAATTCATTTCTCCCCCTTATATTTTTCCTCCTTTCCCCTCACTTCCTCTTGTATGTAATTTTGTATACCCCTGAGGGTCTCCTTCCATTTACATGCAATTTCCCTTCTCTCTCCCTTTCCCTCCCACCTCTCATCCGTTTAATGTTAATCTTCTTCTCATGCTCTTTGTCCCTACTCTGTTCTTAGCTACTCTCCTTATATCAAAGAAGACATTTGGCATTTGTTTTTAAGGGATTGGCTAGCTTCACTTAGCATAATCTGCTCTAATGCCATCCATTTCCCTGCAAATTCTATGATTTTGTCATTTCTTAATGCAGAGTAATACTCCATTGTGTATAAATGCCACATTTTTTTTATCCATTCGTCTATTGAAGGGCATCTAGGTTGGTTCCACAGTCTTGCTATTGTGAATTGTGCTGCTATGAACATGGATGTAGCAGTGTCCCTATAGTGTGCTCTTTTTAGGTCTTTAGGGAATAGACCGAGTAGGGGAATAGCTGGATCAAATGGTGGTTCCATTCCGAGCTTTCCAAGAAATCTCCATACTGCTTTCCAAATTGGCCGCACCAATTTGCAGTCCCACCAGCAATGTACAAGAGTACCCTTTTCCCCACATCCTCGCCAGCACTTGTTGCTGTTTGACTTCCTAATGGCTGCCAATCTTACTGGAGTGAGATGGTATCTTAGGGTGGTTTTGATTTGCATTTCTCTGACTGCTAGAGATGGTGAGCATTTTTTCATATACTTGTTGATTGATTGTATGTCCTCCTCTGAGAAATTTCTGTTCAGGTCCTTGGCCCATTTGTTGATTGGGTTATTTGTTATCTCATTGTCTAATTTTTTTAGTTCTTTGTATATTCTGGATATTAGGGCTCTGTCTGAAGTGTGAGGAGTAAAGATTTGTTCCCAGGACGTAGGCTCCCTATTTACCTCTCTTATTGTTTCTTTTGCTGAGAAAAAACTTTTTAGTTTGAGTAAGTCCCATTTGTTGATTCTAGTTATTAACTGTTGTGCTATGGGTGTCCTATTGAGGAATTTGGAGCCCGACCCCACAGTATGTAGATCATAGCCAACTTTTTCTTCTATCAGACGCCATGTCTCTGATTTGATATCAAGTTCCTTGATCCACTTTGAGTTAACTTTTATGCATGGCGAGAGAAAGGGATTCAGTTTCATTTTGTTGCAAATGGATTTCCAGTTTTCCCAACACCATTTGTTGAAGATGCTATCCTTCTTCCATTGCATGCTTTTAGCCCCTTTATCGAATATAAGATAGTTGTAGTTTTGTGGATTGGTTTCTGTGTCCTCTATTCTGTACCATTGGTCCACCCGCCTGTTTTGGTACCAGTACCATGCTGTTTTTGTTACTATTGCTCTGTAGTATAGTTTGAAGTCTGGTATAGCTATACCGCCTGATTCACACTTCCTGCTTAGCATTGTTTTTGCTATTCTGGGTCTTTTATTTTTCCATATGAATTTCATGATTGCTTTCTCTATTTCTACAAGAAATGCCATTGGGATTTTGATTGGCATTGCATTAAACCTATAGAGAACTTTTGGTAATATCGCCATTTTGATGATGTTACTTCTACCTATCCATGAACAGGGTATATTTTTCCATCTTCTAAGATCTTCTTCTATTTCTCTCTTTAGGGTTCTGTAGTTTTCATTGTATAAGTCTTTCACCTCTTTTGTTAGGTTGATTCCCAAGTATTTTATTTTTTTTGAGGATATTGTGAATGGGGTGGTTGTCCTCATTTCCATTTCAGAGGATTTGTCACTGATATACAGGAATGCCTTTGATTTATGCATGTTGATTTTATAGCCTGCCACTTTGCTGAATTCATTTATTAGCTCTAATAGTTTCTTTGTAGACCCTTTTGGGTCTGCTAGGTATAGAATCATGTCATCTGCAAATAGTGATAATTTGAGTTCTTCTTTTCCTATTTTTATGCCTTTAATTTCTTTCGTCTGTCTAGTTGCTCTGGCCAGTGATTCGAGAACTATGTTGAACAGAAGTGGTGAGAGAGGGCATCCCTGTCTTGTTCCAGATTTTAGAGGGAATGCCTTCAGTTTTTCTCCATTCAGAATGATGCTAGCCTGAGGCTTGGCATAGATTGCTTTTACAATATTGAGGTATGTTCCTGTTATCCCTATTTTTTCTAGAGTTTTGGACATAAAGGGATGCTGTACTTTGTCGAATGCTTTTTCCGCATCTATCGAGATGATCATATGGTTCTTATTTTTAAGCCTATGGATGTGGTGAATAACATTTATTGATTTCCGTATATTGAACCAGCCTTGCATCCCAGGGATAAATCCTACCTGATCATGGTGCACAATTTTTTTGATATGTTTTTGTATCCGGTTCGCCAGAAGTTTATTGAGGATTTTTGCATCTAGGTTCATTAGAGATATTGGTCTGTAGTTTTCTTTCTTTGAAGTGTCTTTGTGTGGTTTAGGAATCAGGGTGATGTTGGCCTCATAGAATGAATTTGGAAGTTCTCCCTCTTTTTCTATTTCCTGAAATAGCTTGAAAAGTATTGGTATTAGTTCCTCTTTAAAGGTTTTGTAAAACTCTGCTGTATACCCATCCGGTCCTGGGCTTTTCTTAGTTGGTAGTCTTTTGATGGTATCTTCTATTTCCTCAATTGATATTGGTCTGTTTAGGTTGTCAATATCCTCCTGACTCAATCTGGGCAAATCATATGACTTAAGAAATTTATCGATGCCTTCACTATCTTCTATTTTATTGGAGTATAAGGATTCAAAATAGTTTCTGATAATCTTCTGTATTTCTGAAGTGTCTGTTGTGATATTGCCTTTTTCATCCCGTATGCTGGTAATTTGAGTTCTCTCTCTTCTTCTCTTCGTTAGCGTGGCTAAGGGTCTGTCGATTTTATTTATTTTTTCAAAGAACCAACTTTTAGTTTTGTCAATTTTTTCAATTGTTTCTTTCGTTTCGATTTCATTAATTTCAGCTCTGATTTTAATTATTTCTTGTCTTCTACTTCTTTTGCTGTTGTTTTGCTCTTCTTTTTCTAGGATTTTGAGTTGAAGTATTAGATCATTTATTTGTTGGTTTTTTCTTTTTCTAAGGAATGAACTCCAAGCAATAAATTTTCCTCTTAGAACTGCTTTCAATGTGTCCCATAGATTCTGATATGTTGTGTCTGTGTTTTCATTTATCTCTAAGAATTTTTTAATTTCCTCCTTGATGTCTTCTATAACCCATTGATCATTCAGTAACCTATTGTTCATTCTCCAAGTGATGCATGATTTTTCCTTACTTCTTTTATCGTTAATTTTCAATTTCATTCCATTATGGTCAGATAGGATGCATGGTATTATCTCTACTCCTTTATATTGTCTAAGAGTTGCCCTGTGACATAATATATGATCTATTTTTGAGAAGGATCCATGTGCTGCTGAGAAAAAAGTGTAACTGCTTGATCTTGGGTGGTATATTCTATATATGTCAATTAAGTCTAGGTTATTAATTGTGTTATTGAGCTCTATAGTTTCCTTATTCAACTTTTGTTTGGAAGATCTGTCCAGTGGTGAGAGAGGTGTGTTGAAGTCTCCCATGATTATTGTATGGTGGTCTATTAGACTCTTGAACTTGAGAAGAGTTTGTTTGATGAACATAGCTGCACCATTGTTTGGGGCATATATATTTATGATTGTTATGTCTTGTTGGTGTATGGTTCCCTTGAGAAGTATGTAGTGTCCCTCTTCATCCCTTTTGATTAACTTTGGCTTGAAATCTATTTTATTTGATATGAGTATGGACACTCCTGCTTGTTTCCGAAGTCCATATGAGTGATATGATTTTTCCCAACCTTTCACCTTCAGTCTATGTATGTCTTTTCCTATCAAATGCGTCTCCTAAAGGCAGCATATTGTTGGGTCTTGTTTTGTGATCCATTCTACTAGCCTGTGTCTCTTAATTGGTGAGTTTAAGCCATTAACATTTAGGGTTATTATTGAGATATGGGTTGTTCTTCCAGCCATATTTGTTTATTTATGTTACTAAACATGGTTTGTTTTCCTCTTTGATTATTCCCCCCCCTTTACTGTACTACCTCCCGCTGTTGGTTTTCATTGATATTTTCCATTTCCTCTTCCTGTAATATTTTGCCGAGCATGTTTTGAAGAGATGGTTTTCTAGCTGCAAATTCTTTTAACTTTTGTTTATCATGGAAGGTTTTAATTTCATCTTCCATCCTGAAGCTTAATTTCGCGGGATACACGATTCTTGGTTGGAACCCATTTTCTTTCAGTGTTTGAAATA
This sequence comes from Callospermophilus lateralis, assembly GCF_048772815.1. NCBI lineage: Eukaryota > Metazoa > Chordata > Mammalia > Rodentia > Sciuridae > Callospermophilus > Callospermophilus lateralis. The sequence goes on from NC_135307.1 coordinate 96,780,000, forward strand.
TGTTATTCCAGGATCTTCTAGCTTTGAGAGTCTATGTTGAAAGATCAGCTGTTATCCTGATTGGTTTACCCCTAAATGTAATCTGCTTCCTTTCTCTTGTAGCTTTTAAAATTCTCTCCTTATTCTGTATGTTGGGCATCTTCATTATAATGTGTCTAGGTGTGGATCTCTTATGATTTTGCACATTCGGCGTCCTGTAGGCTTCTAGGATTTGGGATTCTGTCTCGTTCTTCAAGTCTGGGAAGTTTTCTCGTATTATTTCGTTGAATAGATTGCTCATTCCTTTGGTTTGGACCACAGTACCTTCCTGTATCCCAATGACTCTTAAGTTTGGTCTCTTTATGTTATCCCACATTTCTTGAATGTTATGCTCATGGTTTCTTAACAGCTTTGCTGAGCTGTCTATGTTCTTCTCAGGTTGAAATACTTTGTCTTCATTGTCTGATGTTCTATCTTCTAAGTGTTCTACTCTGCTGGTAGTATTCTCAATTGAGTTTTTAAGTTGGTTTATTGCTTCCTGCATTTCCAGGATTTCTGTTTGTTTGTTTTTTATAACCTCTATCTCCCTGTATAATTGATCTTTTGCTTCTTGGATTTGTTTATGTAATTTATTGTCAAAGTGTCGAAGTGGTCTTTCATTGTCTGATTTTGCTGTCTAATGTCTTCCTTGAGACTCCAGATCATCTGAAGCATGTATATCCTGAATTCTTTATCTGACATTCCATCTGCTGCAGATATTACCTCTTCTAAAGTTGAGTTGACCTGCATTGCTTGTGGTCCTTTCTTTCCTTGTCTTTTCATATTGATCGCGTTTCTTTCTGCTTGGTGAAACTGTTGTGTTATTGATTTTTCCCCCTATATATTTATATTGCTCTTGTATAGCTGCAAAGTCTCCCTCGCATGCTTTGGCGGTGGTTCTGCCCCTCCTCCAATTGAGGCAATGTGCCTACCACGCCGGGAGGCCGCTGTGCCTGTACTTTCGATGGGCCTGTTCTTTCGGTGGTCACAGGTCCGCCTACCTTGCAGGCGTGAGCAGCGGCTTTGCCCCTCCGCTGGCCACTAGGCCTGTTCTGTCTGTCGGTTGCAGGTCTGTCTACCTAAAAGGCGCTGGTGGCGGCTCTGCCCCTCCCCGAACCGGGGCGATGTATCTGGCGGGCCACTGGGCCTGTTTTGTCAGTGGTCACGGTTCCGCCTACCTTGCAGATGCGTGGAGCAGCTGTGTCCCTCCGAGAGTTGCTGGGCCTAACCTGCCGGTGGGTGGCAAGTGCGCCTACCTTGCAGGCCCGGGGGTGGCTCTGCCACTCCGAGGGTTGCTGGGCCTGATATGCTGGTGAGACGCAGGTTTTCCTACCTTGCAGGCGCCTGGCGGCTCTGCCCCTCCCCCAACCGGGGCGGGGCGATGTGTCTGGCCGTCCTCTGAGCCTGTTCTGTTGGTGGTCAGGGTACTGCCTACCTAGCAGGCTCGTGGGGCAGCTGTGCCCCTCCGCAGTTTGTTGGGCCTGACCTGCTGGTGTGTGGCAAGTGCGCCTACCTTGCAGGCCCGGGGGTGGCTCTGCCGCTCCGCGGTTGCTGGGCCTGATCTGTTGGTGAGTCGCAGGTCTGTGTAACTTGCAGGCGCCCGGCGGCTCTGCCCCTCCCCCAACTGGGGCGGGGCGATGTGTCTGGCCGGCCTCTGGGCCTGTTCTGTCGGTAGTCAGGGTTCTGCCTATCTAGCAGGCTCGTGGTGCAGCTGTGCCCCTCCGCAGTTTGTTGGGCCTGACCTGCTGGTGGGTGGCAAGTGCGCCTATCTTGCAGGCCCGGGGGTGGCTCTGCCGCTCCACGGTTGCTGGGCCTGATCTGCTGGTGATTCGCAGGTCTGCCTAACTTGCAGGCGCCCGGCGGCTCTGCCCCTCCCCCAACCGGGGCGGGGCGATGTGTCTGGCCGGCCGCTGGGCCTGCTCTGTCGATGGTCAGGGTTCTGCCTACCTAGCAGGCTCGTGGGGCAGCTGTGCCCCTCCGCAGATTGTTGGGCCTGACCTGCCGGTGGGTGGCAAGTGCCCCTACCTTGCAGGCCCGGGGGTGGCTCTGCCGCTCCGCGGTTGCTGGGCCTGATCTGCTGGTGATTCGGAGGTCTGCGTAACTTGCAGGCGCCCGGCGGCTCTGCCCCTCCCCCAATCTGAGCGATGTGTCTGGCAGTCCACTGGGCCTGTTTTGTCGGTGGTCACAGTTCCGCCTACCTTGCACACGCGTGGAGCAGCTGTTTCATTAGTGCCTGGGCACACTCTCCTTGTTTGCCTCCCTCAGGCCCTAAGTTTGTAGAGCTTGGGGCTGAGAACCCCCAGCAAATTTGCTTACCTTCTGGTAGCCACGCCCCCGTATCTGATGCAAGAGACCTCAGTTGTCAGCACTGGTGGGAGCGGTAGCTGGCAGTCCCGCGCCGCGCGGTTCCTGCCGGCTCCTGTGCCAGCGCCGCCGCGGCTCCCACCGGCTCCCGCGCCCCTGCTGCGGCTCCCGCCGGTTCCGGCCGGCTCCCGTGCCGCTGCCCCAGCTGCCGCCGGCTCCCTCGCCGCAGCCGCAGTTGCCGCCGGCTCCCGTGCCGCCCTCGGTCTGGCTATTGCGCTCACAGGAGAGCTGGGAGGGGCCCTTAAGTTTTCCCCGCTGATCTATAGCTGAAAGAGCTGTGATCAGTCAAAAAAAAAAAAAAAAAACCAGAGATGATGACGTCAGCTCTCCAAGATGGTGGCCGCTGGCTTCCTCTGTGGTCTGACCGATGTGGAGAACCGAATTGGATGGCTTCCTTCCCCGTCTCAAGCCCAGAATTCAGCTCTGAGTACAGTATTTGCACAGCTGGCGGGAGCCTGCAGAATCCGTAGCGCTGTATCTTTGCATTGTTATCTTACCGTCGTTTCCCAGCGAGCGCCGCAGACTCTGGCCGCGGGGCGATTTGCTGCATACGCAGCGTGACCCTCCGTGCGGACAAATCTCTCGCGTTTGAGCTCCAGTAGCAGGTCCTTATGCAATGGAAATCCTTCCTCTAGGTTTCGGAGCACCCCAATTTTGCTGGAAATTCCTAACAAGCTAGCTTTTATCCATTCTACCTTGTCTTTTTCCTGCTCAGTGACGCAGTACACGGGAGTGCTGCACTCCTTTCGCAGCCATCTTCCTGAATATGAGTTCAGTTATTTTCAAGTGTTGATTTTGTATCCCACAACTTTACTGAATTTATTAGTTTTATCAGCTTTGGGGGGGCATCATTAGGATTTTCTCTATATAAGATCATATTATCTATAAACAATGACAACTTTTTTCCCAAAAAATTTTGGATGCTTTTTCTTTCTCTTGCCTAATTGCTCTATCTGGGACTTCCAGGACTATGATGAGTAGAAATTATAAGAGTGGGCATCATTGTCTGGTTACACCCTAGAGGAAAGGCTTTCCATTTTTCACCATTGAGCATGATATTAGTTAGGGCTCTTCATATATGGCCTTTTGGGTATTAAAGCACAGTCCTTCTCTACCTACTTTTCTTAGCATATTTGCCATGAAAGAATGTTGAATTTGGGCTGGGGATGTGGCTCAAGCGATAGCGCACTCGCCTGGCATGTGTGCGGCCCGGGTTCGATCCTCAGCACCACATACAAAACAAAGACGTTGTGTCCGCCGATAACTAAAAAATAAATATTAAAATTCTCTCTCTCTCTCTCTCCCTCTCTCACTCTCTCTTTAAAAAAAAAAGAATGTTGAATTTTGTTGAATGCTTTTTTTTACATCGATCGAGATGATCATGTAATTTTTGCCCTTCATTCTTTTAACCTGCTATATGATGTTGATACATTCATTTATGTTGAATCATCCTTGCATCCCTGGAATAAATTTCATATGATCATGGTGAATGATGCTTTTAATATACTGTCAGATCCAGATTGCTAGTTTTCTTATTTGAATTACAATTATTAACGCATTTACTAGTGGGATTTGCTGATATTTCTATACGTGCATACATCATGTATTATCATCTCCATCCACCCTTTTTCTACCCACTCTCCCCTCCCTTACCTGCCCCCACTCCAAGGCACCCTTCTCAGTTCCTAGGAATATCATGATTCTACTTTCAGGTTGTCTTTTGTTTTCATTCTACACATGACAGAGAACATGCAATACTTGTCCTTCTGTGTCTGCGTTGTTTAACATGATAGGCTCCAGTTCCATCCATTTTGCTGCAAATGACAGGATTTTATTCTTTTTAAAAAATATTTATTTTTAGTTGTAGTTGGACACAGTATCTTTATTTTACTCACTTATTTTTATGTGGTGGTGAGGATCTAACCCAGGGTCTTGCATGTGTGAGGCAAGCCCTCTACCGCTGAGCCACAACCCCAGCCCCAGGATTTTATTCTTTATTGCTCTGCTGTGTATGTACAGCATATTTTCTTTATTCACTCATCTATTGGCAGGCACATAAGCTGAGTACATATCTAGAGCTGCAGTAAACATGTCCATGCAGGTGTCTCTCATATGCTGACTTCATTTTCTTCAGATACATACCCAAGAGCTGTAGTATAGCTGGATCATAGGGTAGTTCTATTTTTAGTTTTTTTGTTGTTGATAGAAGTACCCGCACACACATGTTATTGGGGATTGAACCATGGGCCTTGTGCATGCTAAGAGCACTCTACTACTAAGCTACATCCCTAACTCTTATTAATTTAATTTTGATCTCACTAAGTTGTCAAGTATGGCCTTGAATTTGTGATCCTTCTGCCTTAACCTTCCAAGTAGCTGAAATTACAGGTGTAAGCCACTGCACCCAGCTTATATTTAGTTTTTGAGGAACCTCAATACTGTTTTTTATAGTGACTATACCAATTTACATTCCTATCAATAGTATATTTAGGTTTCTTTTTTCTTCCACTTGATTTATTCTGTAATCAACTTTTTTTAAATTAATTTTTATTGTAGGTTGTTCAAAACATTACATAGTTCTTGATATATCATATTTCACACTTTGATTCAAGTGGGATATGAACTCCCATTTTTACCCCATATACAGATTGCAGAATCACATCAGTTGCACAACCATTGATTTACATATTGCCATTCTGGTGTCTGTTGTATTCTGCTGCCTTTCCTATCCTCTACTATCCCCCCTCCCCCCTCCCCTCCCCTCTTCTCTCTCTACCCCCTCTACTGCAATTCATGTCTCCCCCTTATATTTTCCCCCTTTCCCCTCACTTCCTCTTGTATGTAATTTTGTATACCCCTGAGGGTTTCCTTCCATTTACATGCAATTTCCCTTGTCTCTCCCTTTCCCTCCCACCTCTCATCCCTGTTTAATGTTCATCTTCTTCTCATGCTCTTCGTCCCTACTCTGTTCTTACTCTCCTTATATCAAAGAAGACATTTGGCATTTGTTTTTAAGGGATTGGCTAGCTTCACTTAGCATAAACTGCTCTAATGCCACCCATTTCCCTCCAAATTCTATGATTTTGTCATTTTTTAATGCAGAGTAATACTCCATTGTGTATAAATGCCACATTTTTTTTTTATCCATTCGTCTATTGAAGGGCATCTAGGTTGGTTCCACAGTCTTGCTATTGTGAATTGTGCTGCTATGAACATGGATGTAGCAGTGTCCCTACAGTGTGCTCTTTTTAGGTCTTCAGGGAATAGACCGAGTAGGGGAATAGCTGGATCAAATGGTGGTTCCATTCCGAGCTTTCCAAGAAATCTCCATACTGCTTTCCAAATTGGCCGCACCAATTTGCAGTCCCACCAGCAATGTACAAGAGTACCCTTTTCCCCACATCCTCGCCAGCACTTGTTGTTGTTTGACTTCCTAATGGCTGCCAATCTTACTGGAGTGAGATGGTATCTTAGGGTGGTTTTGATTTGCATTTCTCTGACTGCTAGAGATGGTGAGCATTTTTTCATGTACTTGTTGATTGATTTTATGTCCTCCTCTGAGAAATGTCTGTTCAGGTCCTTGGCCCATTTGTTGATTGGGTTATTTGTTATCTTATTGTCTAATTTTTTTAGTTCTTTGTATATTCTGGATATTAGGGCTCTGTCTGAAGTGTGAGGAGTGAAGATTTGTTCCCAGGACGTAGGCTCCCTATTCACCTCTCTTATTGTTTCTTTTGCTGAGAAAAAACTTTTTAGTTTGAGTAAGTCCCATTTGTTGATTCTAGTTATTAACACTTGTGCTATGGGTGTCCTATTGAGGAATTTGGAGCCCGACCCCACAATATGTAGATCATAGCCAACTTTTTCTTCTATCAGACGCCATGTCTCTGATTTGATATCAAGTTCCTTGATCCACTTTGAGTTAACTTTTGTGCATGGCGAGAGAAAGGGATTCAGTTTCATTTTGTTGCATATGGATTTCCAGTTTTCCCAACACCATTTGTTGAAGATGCTATCCTTCCTCCATTGCATGCTTTTAACCCCTTTATCAAATATAAGATAGTTGTAATTTTGTGGATTAGTTTCTGTGTTCTCTATTCTGTACCATTGGTCCACCCGCCTGTTTTGGTACCAGTACCATGCTGTTTTTGTTACTATTGCTCTGTAGTATAGTTTGAGGTCTGGTATAGCTATTCCGCCTGATTCACACTTCCTGCTTAGCATTGTTTTTGCTATTCTGGGTCTTTTATTTTTCCATATGAATTTCATGATTGCTTTCTCTATTTCTACAAGAAATGCCGTTGGGATTTTGATAGGCATTGCATTAAACCTATAGAGAACTTTTGGTAATATCGCCATTTTGATGATGTTAGTTCTACCTATCCATGAACAGGGTATATTTTTCCATCTTCTAAGATTTTCTTCTATTTCTCTCTTTAGGGTTCTGTAGTTTTCATTGTATAAGTCTTTCACCTCTTTTGTTAGGTTGATTCCCAAGTATTTTATTTTTTTTTGAGGATATTGTGAATGGGGTGGTTGTCCTCATTTCCATTTCAGAGGATTTGTCACTGATATACAGGAATGCCTTTGATTTATGCGTGTTGATTTTATATCCTGCCACTTTGCTGAATTCATTTATTAGCTCTAATAGTTTCTTTGTAGACCCTTTTGGGTCTGCTAGGTATAGAATCATGTCATCTGCAAATAGTGATAATTTGAGTTCTTCTTTTCCTATTTTTATGCCTTTAACTTCTTTCATCTGTCTAATTGCTCTGGCCAGTGATTCGAGAACTATGTTGAACAGAAGTGGTGAGAGAGGGCATCCCTGTCTTGTTCCAGATTTTAGAGGGAATGCCTTCAGTTTTTCTCCATTCAGAATGATGCTAGCCTGAGGCTTAGCATAGATTGCTTTTACAATATTGAGGTATGTTCCTGTTATCCCTATTTTTTCTAGAGTTTTGAACATAAAGGGATGCTGTACTTTGTCGAATGCTTTTTCCGCATCTATCGAGATGATCATATGGTTCTTATTTTTAAGCCTATTGATGTGGTGAATAACATTTATTGATTTCCGTATATTGAACCAACCTTGCATCCCAGGGATAAATCCTACCTGATCATGGTGCACAATTTTTTTGATATGTTTTTGTATCCGGTTCGCCAGAATTTTATTGAGGATTTTTGCATCTGGGTTCATTAGAGATATTGGTCTGTAGTTTTCTTTCTTTGAAGTGTCTTTGTCTGGTTTAGGAATCAGGGTGATGTTGGCCTCATAGAATGAATTTGGAAGTTCTCCCTCTTTTTCTATTTCCTGAAATAGCTTGAAAAGTATTGGTATTAGTTCCTCTTTAAAGGTTTTGTAAAACTCTGCTGTATACCCATCCGGTCCTGGGCTTTTCTTAGTTGGTAGTCTTTTGATGGTTTCTTCTATTTCCTCAATTGATATTGGTCTGTTTAGGTTGTCAATATCCTCCTGACTCAATCTGGGCAGATCATATGACTTAAGAAATTTATCGATGCCTTCACTGTCTTCTATTTTATTGGAGTATAAGGATTCAAAATAATTTCTGATAATCTTCTGTATTTCTGAAGTGTCTGTTGTGATATTGCCTTTTCATCCCGTAAGCTAGTAACTTGAGTTCTCTCTCTTCTTCTCTTCGTTAGCGTGGCTAAGGGTCTGTCGATTTTATTTATTTTTTCAAAGAACCAACTTTTAGTTTTGTCAATTTTTTAAATTGTTTCTTTTGTTTAGATTTCATTCATTTCAGCTCTGATTTTAATTATTTCTTGTCTTCTACTTCTTTTGCTGTTGTTTTGTTCTTCTTTTTCTAGGATTTGAGTTGAAGTATTACATCATTTATTTGTTGGTTTTTTCTTTTTCTAAGGAATGAACTCCAAGCAATAAATTTTCCTCTTAGAACTGCTTTCAATGTGTCCCATAGATTCCGATATGTTGTGTCTGTGTTTTCATTTATCTCTAAGAATTTTTTAATTTCCTCCTTGATGTCTTCTATAACCCATTGATCATTCAGTAACCTATTGTTCATTCTCCAAGTGATACATGATTTTTCCTTACTTCTTTTATCGTAGATTTTCAATTTCATTCCATTATGATCAGATAAGATGCATGGTATTATCTCTACTCCTTTATATTGTCTAAGAGTTGCCCTGTGACATAATATATGATCTATTTTTGAGAAGGATCCATGTGGTGCTGAGAAAAAAGTGTAACTGCTTGATCTTGGGTGGTATATTCTATATATGTCAATTAAGTCTAGGTTATTAATTATGTTATTGAGCTCTATAGTCTCCTTATTCAACTTTTGTTTGGAAGATCTGTCCAGTGATGAGAGAGGTGTGTTGAAGTCTCCCATGATTATTGTATGGTGGTCTATTAGACTCTTGAACTTGAGAAGAGTTTGTTTGATGAACATAGCTGCACCATTGTTTGGGGCATATATAGTTATGATTGTTATGTCTTGTTGGTGTATGGTTCCCTTGAGCAGTATGTAGTGTCCCTCTTTATCCCTTTTGATTAACTTTGGCTTGAAATCTATTTTATTTGATATGAGTATGGACACTCCTGCTTGTTTCCGAAGTCCATATGAGTGATATGATTTTTCCCAACCTTTCACCTTCAGTCTATGTATGTCTTTTCCTATCAAATGCGTCTCCTGAAGGCAGCATATTGTTGGGTCTTGTTTTGTGATCCATTCTACTAGCCTGTGTCTCTTAATTGGTGAGTTTAAGCCATTAACATTTAGGGTTATTATTGAGATATGGGTTGTTCTTCCAGCCATATTTGTTTATTTATGTTACTAAACATGGTTTGTTTTCCTCTTTGATTATTCCCCCCCCTTTACTGTACTACCTCCCGCTGTTGGTTTTCATTGATATTTTCCATTTCCTCTTCCTGTAATATTTTGCCGAGGATGTTTTGAAGAGATGGTTTTCTAGCTGCAAATTCTTTTAACTTTTGTTTATCATGGAAGGTTTTAATTTCATCTTCCATCCTGAAGCTTAATTTCGCGGGATACACGATTCTTGGTTGGAACCCATTTTCTTTCAGTGTTTGAAATATGTTATTCCAGGATCTTCTAGCTTTGAGAGTCTATGTTGAAAGATCAGCTGTTATCCTGATTGGTTTACCCCTAAATGTAATCTGCTTCCTTTCTCTTGTAGCTTTTAAAATTCTCTCCTTATTCTGTATGTTGGGCATCTTCATTATAATGTGTCTAGGTGTGGATCTCTTATGATTTTGCACATTCGGCGTCCTGTAGGCTTCTAGGATTTGGGATTCTGTCTCGTTCTTCAAGTCTGGGAAGTTTTCTCGTATTATTTCGTTGAATAGATTGCTCATTCCTTTGGTTTGGACCTCAGTACCTTCCTGTATCCCAATGACTCTTAAGTTTGGTCTCTTTATGTTATCCCATATTTCTTGAATGTTATGCTCATGGTTTCTTAACAGCTTTGCTGAGCTGTCTATGTTCTTCTCAGGTTGAAATACTTTGTCTTCATTGTCTGATGTTCTATCTTCTAAGTGTTCTACTCTGCTGGTAGTATTCTCAATTGAGTTTTTAAGTTGGTTTATTGCTTCCTGCATTTCCAGGATTTCTGTTTGTTTGTTTTTTATAACCTCTATCTCCCTGTATAATTGATCTTTTGCTTCTTGGATTTGAGTATGTAATTCATTGTCGAAGTGGTCGAAGTGGTCTTTCATTGTCTGATTTTGCTGTCTAATGTCTTCCTTGAGACTCCAGATCATCTGAAGCATGTATATCCTGAATTCTTTATCTGACATTCCATCTGCTGCAGATATTACCTCTTCTAAAGTTGAGTTGACCAGCATTGCTTGTGGTCCTTTCTTTCCTTGTCTTTTCATATTGATCGCGTTTCTTTCTGCTTGGTGAAACTGTTGTGTTTTTGATTTTTCCCCCTATATATTTATGTTGCTCTTGTATAGTTGCAAAGTCTCCCTCGCAGGCTTTGGCGGTGGTTCTGCCCCTCCTCCAATTGGGGCAATGTGCCTACCATGCCGGCAGGCCGCTGTACCTGTACTTTCAGTGGGCCTGTTCTTTCGGTGGTCGCAGGTCCGCCTACCTTGCAGGCGTGAGCAGCAGCTCTGCCCCTCCGCTGGCCACTAGGCCTGTTCTGTCTGTCGGTTGCAGGTCTGTCTACCTATCAGGCGCTGGTGGCGGCTCTGCCCCTCCCCCAACCGGGGCGATGTGTCTGGCGGGCCACTGGGCCTGTTTTGTCAGTGGTCACGGTTCCACCTACCTTGTAGGCGCGTGGGGCAGCTGTGCTCCTCCGCAGGTTGCTGGGCCTGACTTACCAGTGGGTAGCAGGTCTGCCTACCTTGCAGGCTCGGGGGGTGGCTCTGCCGCTCTGCAGATTGCTGTGCCTGTTCTGCTGGTGGGTCGCGGGTCCACCTACCTTGCAGGCGCCCGGTGGCTCTGCCCCTCCCCCAACCAGGGCGGGGCGATATGTCTGGCTGGCCGCTGGGCCTTTTCTGTTGGTGGTCACGGTTCTGCCTACCTAGCAGGCGCGTGGGGCAGCTGTGCCCCTCCACAGGTTGTTGGGCCTGACCTGCCGGTGGGTCGCAGGTCTGCCTACCTTGCAGGCTCAGGGGGTGGCTCTGCCGCTCTGCGGATTGCTGTGCCTGCTCTACTGGTGGGTCGCGGGTCCGCCTACCTTGCAGGCGCCCGGCGGCTCTGCCCCTCCCCCAACCAGGGCGATGTGTCTGGCAGGCCACTGGGCCTGTTTTGTCAGTGGTCACGGTTCCGCCTACCTTGCACGCGCGTGGAGCAGCTATGTCCCTCCGAGAGTTGCTGGGCCTGACCTGCCGGTGGGTGGCAGCTGCGCCTACCTTACAGGCGCGGGGGTGGCTCTGCCGCTCCGGGGGTCGCTGGGCCTGATCTGCTGATGAGTCGCAGGTCTGCCTACCTTGCAGGCGCCCGGCGGCTCTGCCCCTCCCCCAACCGGGGCGGGGCGATGTGTCTGGCCGGCCGCTGGGCCTGTTCTGTTGGTGGTCACGGTTCTGCCTACCTAGCAGGCGCATGGGGTAGCTGTGCCCCTCCGCAGGTTGTTGGGCCGGACCTGCCGGTGGGTCGCAGGTCTGCCTACCTTGCAGGCTCAGGGGGTGGCTCTGCCGCTCTGCGGATTGCTATGCCTGCTCTGCTGGTGGGTCGCGGGTCCGCCTACCTTGCAGGCGCCCGGCGGCTCTGCCCCTCCCCCAACCGGGGCGATGTGTCTGGCGGGACACTGGGCCTGTTTTGTCAGTGGTCACGGTTCCGCCTACCTTGCAGGCGCGTGGGGCAGCTGTGCCCCTCCGCAGGTTGCTGGGCCTGACCTGCCAGTGGGTCGCAGGTCTGCCTACCTTGCAGGCTCGGGAGGTGGCTCTACCGCTCTGCGGATTGCTGTGCCTGTTCTGCTCCTGTTATCAACTTTTAAAATCTGACTTATAGAGCTCTTCATTTCCAAGATTAATTGATATCTTCTTCCTTCCTGCCTTCCTTCATTTCTTCCTTTCTTTTCTTCTAGTACTGAGATTGTACCCAGGGGTGCTTCACCACGGAACTATATCCACAGCCCATTTTCTCCTTTATTTTTGGACAAGGTGTTGCTAAGTTGATGAGGTTGCCCTTAAACTTGAAATCCTCTGCCTCAGTCTCCTGAGTTGCTGGGATTACAGATGTGTGCCACCATGCCTGGCTTTCCAAGATTGCTAAATTATTTTTCAAACTTCTCTTTACTGAATTTCTCATTCATATCCTGTGTTGTCTTCCTAATTTTGTTCAACTACTTATTTGTATTCTCTTGGATTTCATTGATCTTTCTTCAAATTATTATTTTGCATTCCTCATCAGGCATTTTACCCACTTTCACATCTTCAGAATCTGTTGATAGAACTGTAAACTTTACGAAAAACTTTGTTTTCCATATCTGTGTTCCTAAATTGAGGCTATCCACCTGGTGAGATGAATACCTCTACCACTGGTATGGAATGGCCTTCTTAGGAAGTGGGAACCAATTTGTTACACAGTGTTGAGTTTATTTCCAGTGGGGCACTGTAGTATAATCTCCCTGTGGCTTTTTTGGTTGTGGTTAATTTGGGCACAGTACATACTTCACTGGAGTTGGAGAAACCCACTGTCTGCAGGTCACACAAGAGTGGGGCAACTCATTTCAGGCAGGTATGGTGTAGGTAGCATTGTGTGGGATGAACCCCATGTGGTTATTCCTACAATGAAGTGGAGGCCCCTCTGGGATGATGGGGGTTTCCTCAGGCACTATTGATGTTGGCCCTGTTTAAATAGGTCTCTGGCAGTGGCTGTTGCATTAGTGGTAAAGAATGTGAAGCACCTGTCCTCTGATTAGATACTGTTTCCAACCCAGGTGCCTCACAGGGAGAGGCAGGTGCTGGAATTACAGCACCCCTTTGGGGCCCTCAGGCTTGCCAGGATGTATGGGCTCCTGATACAGGGGACCTGCATAAGTATCCATGCAGGTACAACTTGTGTGATTTCTCTTTGCTGCTACTATGGGCATGCCCACCAGGAGCAGGAGCTCACCTCGCCAGCTAGGCACCTCTATGGATGGCTGCAGGCTTCTCCTTCCCCACCCCTGCTGATTTGTTCATTCATAGTTCCTTCCAGGAATGAAGTGGGAGCCCATTAAGGTTGAAGTCCTGTCATATTCTGCTGGACTGAGGTGCTCTCAGGAGCGAGGGCTGAGCAGTTTCTCTCCAGACCTTGTTAGACTGTGTGCCTCAGAGGTGGGGCTAAAGCCAGGGCCAAGCATTGCTGGAATCTGCCTCAGCACCTCCACCTTGCTACTGACCAGTGTCTGTGTGGAGTGCTGGAAAAGGATGGCAGGAACTGCATGGGCAAGTGCCCTCAGTCCTGGCACCCATGCAGAACCACACACAGCTACCTACACCCTGTCTCAGAAGGCAAGCTCTTTGGGCCCCTGGTGCTTGTGGATGGCACCCTCTGCTCTTCTCTGTATACCAACACCTAATCCCCGCTATGTCGTTCCATTCCCAGTGGGTTTGTGTCAGTAACTTTACTGAACCCTATCTGGCTGTTGAGGCAGACACCCACTGGGTCAGGGAGTGGAATGTCTGTGGGGTTCCAGTGATGGGGACGTGTGAGGGTTTCTAAGCTAGTCCAATTTCAGAAAATATTTCTATTCTCAAGATGGCTCCCAGCTACAGCACCCTGGAGGTTCACTGGAAGATTAAATGGATTCCTTTTCCAAAGTCATTCAGGCCTCTTATTTGTTCAGGCTGTGCAAGGGCTGTTACACTTTCCAGTATCTAAAAAAAAATTTTTTAAATATTAAGACAGTGTTCCATTAAGTTGTTGAGGATCTCATGAAGCTTGCAATCCTCTTGCCTCAGTCTCCTGAGTCACTGGGATTATAGGTGTGCCCCAAGGCACTCAACTCCTCTTTAATTTTAGATTTATTTACTTGAGTTTTCTTTTTTCTTTTTTTAACCCAGTCTTAGCAACAGGTTTGTCAATTTTGTTTACCTTTAAAATATTTTGTTTTATATTTTTTTCTAGTCTCTATTTCATTTATTTCTATTCTGATCTTTGTTATTTCCTTCCTTTTACTAATGTTGGATTTGGTTTGCTATTTTTCTAGCTCCTGGAGGTGAAACATTAGGTTGATAGTTTGGACTCTTTCTAATTTTTTGATGTAAGCATTTATTACTATAAACTTTCCTATTAAAATTGCTTTTATTATAACCCATAAGTTTTGGTATATTGTAGTTCTATTTTCATTTATCTCAAGAAAAATTTAAATTTCCCTTTAAATTTTTTCTTTGACCCATTAGTTGTTCAGGAGCCTGTTTACTTTCTAATTATTTATGAATTTTCAAAATTTCCTCCTTTGGGGACTGGGGTTGTGGCTCAGTGGTAGCATACTTGCCTACCATGCATGAGGCACTGGGTTCAATTCTCAGCACCACAAACAAATAAATAAAATAAAGGTCCATCAACAACTAAAAAATATTTTTAAAAATTCTTCTTTTTATTGATTTGTAGTTTAATACCATTGTGGTCAGAAAAAAAAATACCTGATGTGATTTCAGTCTTCAATGGATTGATCCATTTGATGGCTTAATAATTTTATTGGTCTACTGGGAGGAGACGGAAATGGTAGGCAATAGGTCATTCAGGGAGGGTGTCCTTTGGGACTATATCTTGTCCCTGGATACTCTTTGCTCTCTCTGCTTCCCAGCTGCCATGAGCTGAAAGCTTTCCTCTGTAATGCCATTTCACTATGATATTCTGCCTCAAATTATCCAAAGCAATGGATCCAGCCAACAATAGGCTGAAATATCTACAAACGTGAGCTAAAATAAACTTTTCCTTTTTTAGGTTATTTATGTCAGGTATTTTGGTCACAGGAACAAAAAGTTGACTAACACATTGTACTGATTTACCTTCCCACCAATAGTGTGTTCCTTTCTTTCCACATCCTTGCCAGTACTTGTCACATTTAGCCTTTTTATAAGAACCATTCTTACTTGAGTAAAAATGATATCTCATTATGGTTTTGTTGGCATTTCTCTGATGATTAGTGATGTTGAGCATTTTTGTCATGTATCTTTGGTCATTTTTATGTCTCCTTTTGAGAGATGTTTGTTTATATCTATTGCTTATTTTTTAATTGATCTATTTGTTTTTGGTATGAGATCTGGGGTTCCTTATATATTTGGGAATTAATCATCCCTTGTCAGATGTATAGTTTGCAAATATTTTCTCCCATTTCGTAGGTTGTCTCTTGCAAGAAGCCATCATGAAATACATGAGGATCTTCTCTCGGCATGAAGCCAGAGAAATTTAGGTTTGGCCTTGGGAACTATCTGTGGCTCTCCCATGGCAATAGATTGCCCAATGCATGAGCTCTTTATCACTGCTCTACTAGGAAGAACCCTCATAGTAGCTTCGAAATGGGTGTAACCTGTTAGGAACTGGACAGCCCACCTATAACCTTTTTTGGTGAAGAACATTCTCTGGAAGGCCTTTGATGTTTCCCAATGTAAATAAAGCAAGCATGGTCTCCATTTTGCTTTTCAGTATAGAAGTTTGATCCTATGATCGGCTTGCCCATTCTGCCCCTGCTTTTGAAATTACTTTTGTGTGTACTGTGGCTTTTTCACTGTTCTATTTTTCTTAGCTTTTATTTTGCAGCCAGCCCATTCCACCAAGGGGAACCCCATTTCCATCATCTGCTTGGGACGTGGGCAAGAGTCTCTTTACAAAATAAATAAGAAATATATGTTCATAATTTTCCACTGTACTTTTTTCTAATGGTTTTATAGTTTCAGGTATTATAAGTCTTTAATCCATTTGAGCTTTTTTTTATATGTGGTGTGAGCTAAAGGCCTGATTTTCTTCTTGTGTATATGGATATCCAGTTTTCTCTATCATTTATTGAAGAAACTGTCCTTTTTCTATTATGTGTATTTGGTGTCTTTGTTGAAAATCAGTTGGAATATAGATGCATGAGTTGACTTCTAGGATCTCTATTTTGTTTCACTGGTCTCTGTATCTGTTTGTTTCTTTCTCTAGATGGCTTTAGCTTTTTGAAATATTTTTGTGGTTTCATATAAAGCTTGGAATTGTTTTTTCTAAGTCTGTGAAGAATATAATTGATTTAGATATTGCACTGAATCTGTAAATTGTTTTGAGTAGCATAGACATTTAGTGATATTGATTCTTCCAATCTATGAACATGGGATGTCTTCCCATTTTGTTGGTATACTCCTCTGCTGCAGTCCGGCTGCAGCAAAATAACCGGGGGGTGACGAATGACTTGTGTACGTTGATACAGCAGGAGTGGAAGCCCTTTATTGTAGGACAGGAGTGGTATTTATACATTTTACACAGCTTATCTAATTAGCATAAAATAGATACAGCAGTCAACCAATAAGGAATCTCCACACTTAATGGCTCGCTTTTGTTACTTCACAAACCACTCCCTCTGGCATTTTGCCAGGCACCATGCAGACTTGTTTACAGACTCTAACATTTCTCTGGCAAAATAACAGGTGCCAATCTGACTTGTTTATAGACCTTAACACTCCTCGATTTCTTTTGTTAATGATATATATAATTTTTATTATAGAGATCTTTTCCCTGTTTGGCTAGTTATTCCTAGTTTGTTTGTGTGTTTGTTTTCTGTAGCTATTGTAAATTTTGGATTACTTTATTAACTTCTATTTTAGGCATTTGCTATTGGCATGTAGCAATGCTAATCATTTTTATGTGTTTTTATATCCTACAGTTTAGCTAAATTAATTCATTAATTATTTTTAAGTTGATTTCTTTTTTTAACATTTATTTTTTAGTTACAGGTGGACACAATATTTTATTCTTTGTAGTGCTGAGGATTGAACCCAGTGCCTCATGCTGGCTACGTAAGCACTCTATCTCTGAGCCACAACCACAGCCCTCTTTTTCTTTAACTATTATTATTTTTATTTGTTCTACTTAGTTGTACATGACAACAGAATGCATTTCAATTCATTGTACACAAATGGAGCACAACATTTCAATCCTCTGGTTGCACACAGTATAGAGATGTACCATTCATGCAATCATATGTGTACCTAGGATAATGATGATTATCTCATTTCACCAACTTTCCTACCCCTATAAACCCTCCCCACCCTCCCCTTTGCCCAATACAAAGTTCCTCCATTCTTTCCAAGTCTCTATCTACCCCATCATATAGATCAGCATCCACTAATCAGAGAAAATATTCAGCTTTTAGCTTTTTGTGATTGGCTTACTTCCCTTAGCATAATATTCTCCAACTCCACCCATTTACTTGCAAATGCCATAATTTTATTCTCTTTTAATGTTGACTAGTATTCCATTCTGTATATATACCACAGTTTCTTTATCCATTCATCTGTTTATGGGCACCTAGGTTGGTTCCACAGTTAGCTATTGTGAATTCAGCTGCTATAAACATTGGTGTGGCTATGTCACTACAGTATGCTGATTTTAAGTCCTTTGGGTATAGACCAAGGAATGGGATAGCTGGGTCAAATAGTGTTTCCATTCCAAGTTTTCTGGAGAATGTGCACACTGCTTTCCAAAGTAGTTGCACCAATTTGCAGTCCCACCAGCAGTGTATGAGTGTACCTTTTCCCCACTTCCTCTCCAACATTTATTATTGCTTGTATTCTTGATAACTGCCATTCTGACTGGGGTGAGATGAAATCTTAGAGTAGTTTTGATTTGCATTTCTCTAATTACTAAAGATGTTAAACACTTTTTCATATATTTGTTGTTCCCTTGTATATCTTCTTCTGAGAAGTGTTCCTTAGCCCATTTAATGATTAGGTTGTTTGTTTGTTTGTTTGTTTGTTTTAGATATTAAGTCTTTTGAGTTCCTTATATATACTGGAGATTAGTGCTCTATCTGATGAGGGCGCGGTAAAAATTTGCTCCCATACTGTAGGCTCTCTCTTCTCCTCAATAATTGTTTCTTTTGCTGAGAAGAAGCTTTTTAGTTTGAATCTATCCCACTTATTGATTCTTGATTTTATTTCTTGTGCTTTATAAGTCTTGTTAAGGAAGTGGGGGTCTAACCTGACATGATGAAGATTTGGGCCTACTTTTTCTTCTATTAGGTGCAGGGTCTCTGGTCTAATTCCTAGGTCCTTGATACACATTGAGTTGACTTTTGTGCATAGCAAGAGATAGAGGTTTAATTTCATTTTGCTATATATGGATTTCCAGGTTTTCCAGAACCATTTGTTGAAGAGGCTGTCCTTTCTCCAATATATGTTTTTGGCGCTTTTGTCTACTATAAAATAACTGTATTTACGTGGGTTGATCTCTGTGTCTTCTATTCTGTACCATTGGTCTACAAGTCTATTTTGGTGCCAACACCATGCCGTTTTTGTTACTATTGCTCGGTAGTATAATTTAAGGCCTGCTATTGTGATGCCTCCTGCTGCAATTTTTTGGCTAAGGATTGTTTTGGCTATCTGGGTCTTTTATTTTTCCAATGAATTTAATGATTGTTTTTTCTAGTTCTATGAAGAAAGTTATTGGAATTTTAATAGGAATTGCATTAACTCTGTATAACAGTTTTGGTAGTATGGCCATTTTGACAATGTTAACTCTGTTTATCCAAGAACATGGGAGACCTTTCCATCTTCTAAGGTCTTTTTCAATTTCTTTCTTTAATATTCTTGTAGTTTTCATTGTAGAGATCTTTTCACCTCTTTTATATTAGATTGATTCCCAAGTATTTATTTTTTATTTTTTGAGGATATTTTGAATGGGGTAGTTTTCCTAATTTCTCTTTCAGTGGATTCATCACTTATGCATAGAAATGTATTTGATTTATGGGTACTGATTTTATATCCTGCTACTTTGCTGAATTCATTTATTAGTTCTAGAAGTTTTCTGGTGGAATTTTTTGGATCTTCTAAATACAGAATCATGTCATTGGCAAATAGTGATAATATAAGTTCTTCTTTGTCTATGCATATCTTTTTAATTTCTTTCGTCTGATTGCTCTGGCTAGAATTTCAAAGAGTATGTTGAATAGAGTGGTGAAAGAGGGCATCTCTGTCTTGTTCCAGTTTTTAGAGAGAATGCTTCCAATTGTTCTCTGTTTAGAGAGATGTTGGCCTTGGGCTTAGCATAGGTAGCTTTTACAATTTTGAGATATATTCTGACTGTTTCTAGTTTTTCTAGTATTTTGAACATGAAGAGATGCTGTATTTTATTGAATGCTTTTTCAACATTTATTGAGACAATCATATGATTCTTGACTTTAACTCTATTGATGTGATGTATTACATTTATTGATTTCCATAT
Source organism: Callospermophilus lateralis (assembly GCF_048772815.1). Lineage (NCBI taxonomy): Eukaryota > Metazoa > Chordata > Mammalia > Rodentia > Sciuridae > Callospermophilus > Callospermophilus lateralis. The sequence continues at coordinate 96,799,241 of NC_135307.1, forward strand.
GTTGAACCACCTTGCATCCCTGTGATGAACCGCACTTAATTGTGGTGACTATCTTTTACATATGTTTTTGTATGCAATTGGTCAGGATTTTATTGAGAATTTTTGCATGTATGTTCATCAGGGATATTGGTCTGGAGTTTTCTTTCCTTGATGTGTCCTTGTCTGATTTTGGTACCAGGGTGATGCTAGCCTTATAGAGTGAGTTTGAAAGGGTTCCCTCTTTACTATTTCATGGAATTATTTGAGGAGTATTGGTATTAGTTCTTCTTTGAAGATTTTGTGTAACTCAGCTGAGAATCTGTCTGGTCCTGGACTTTTTTTGGTTGGGAGGCTTTTGATGGCATCTTTTATTTCCTTGCTTAAAATTGGTCTGTTTAAATTGTGTATGCCCTCCTGAAAATTGGTACAGCCAATATAGAAAGCAGTATGGAGATTCCTTGGAAAGCTGGGATTGGAACCACCAATTGACCCAGCTATCCCACTCCTCGGTCCATACCCAAAGGACTTAAAAATAGCTCACTACAGGGACACAGCTACATCAATGTTTATAGCAGCACAATTCACAATAGCAACATAGATGCCCTTCAATAGATGAATGGATAATAAAATGTGGTATATATGCACAATGGAATATTACTCAGCAATAAAAGAGAATACAATCATGGCATTTGCAGGTAAATGGATGAAGTTGGAGAATATTAAGCCAAATGAAGTTAGCTAATCCCCCCCGCCAAAAAAAAAAAAAAAAAACAAATGTTGAATATTTTCTCTGATATATGGAGGCTGATTCATAATGGTTGGGAGGGGGAGCATGGGAGGGTCAGACAAACTCTGCACAGGGCAAAGAGGTGGGAAGGGAAGGGAGGGGACATGGGGATAAAAAAGATGGTGGAATGAGATGGATATTATTACCCTAACTACATATATGAAGACACATATATGAATGATGTGAATATACTTTGTATACAACCAGAGATATGAAAAATTGTGCTTTATATGTGTAATAAGAATTGTAATGCATTCTGCTGTCATATATAAAGAATTAGAGGGCTGGGGCTGTAGGTCAGTGACAAAGCGCTCACCTAGCACATGTGAGGCACTGGGTTCAATCCTCAGCACCACATAAAAATGAATAAATAAAATAAAGTTTTCGTGTCTGTATACAACTAAAAATGTTTAAAACAAAAACAAATTAGAATTAAAATTTTTAAAAAAATATGTATGTCCTCCTGATTCAGTTTGGTAGACCATATGTTTCTAGAAATTTGTTGGTGTCATCGAGATTTTCTATTTTATTGGAATATAAATATTCTAAGTAGTTTCTAATTATCTTCTGTATTTCAATAGTGTCTGTCGTGATATTTCCCTTTTCATCATGAAATTTTAGTAATTTGAATTTTCTCTCTCCTTCTGTTTGTTAGGGTGGCTAAAGGTTTATCAATTTTATTTATTTTTTCAAAGAAACAACTTTTCGGTTTGTCAATTTTTTGAATACTTTTGTTTCAATTTTATTGATTTCAGCTCTGATTTTAATTATTTCCTGTCTTCTACTACTTTTGGTGTTGGTTTGTTCTTCTAGGGCTATGAGATGTAATGTCAGGTCATTTATTTGTTGACTTTTTCTTCTTTTAATAAATGAGCTCAATGCAATGAACTTTCCTCTTAGCACTGACTTCATAGTGTCCCAGAGATATTGATATGTTGTATCAGTTTTCTCATTTACCTCTACGATTTTTTTTATCTCCTCTCTGATGCCTTTGCTATCCATTGTTCATTCAATATCATATTATTTGCTAATATTCATTGTTGTTATTTTTTCCTCCTCATGTAATATTTTGCTGAGAATATTCTGTAGTGCAGGCTTTCTCATTGTAAATTCTTTTAACTTTGGTTTATCATGGAAGGTTTCTATTTCGTCATCAAATTTGAAGCTTAATTTTGCTGACTATAAGATTCTTGGTTGGCATCCATTTTCTTTCAGAGCTTGGTCTATGTTGTTCCAGGATCTCCTGGCTTTGATGGTCTCGGTTGAGAAATCTGCTAAGATATGAATTACTGTCCCTCTATCTGTAATCTGAAACTTTTCTCTTGTGGCTTTTAAAATTCTCTCCTTATTTGTATGCTAGGCAATTTCATTATCATATGCCCTGGTGTGGATCTGTTGTAATTTTGTACATTTGGTGTCCTGTAAGCCTCTTGTATTTGATTTTCCAATTCACTCTTTATGTTTGGGAAATTTTCTGATATTATTTAATTGAGGAGGTTGTTCATTCCTTTGGTTTGTATCTCTGTGCCTTCCTCTATCCTGATAATTCTTAAATTTGGTCATTTCATGTTGTTTGTGAATTCCTGGAGGTTCTGTCCATGGTTTTTCACCATCAATGAGGGTTCAACTTTATTTTCCAGATTATATGTTTGTTTGTAACCAATGTGATTCTGCAATCTGTATTTGGGGTAAAAATGGGAGTTCATAACCCACTTGAATCAAATGTATGAAATATGATGTCAAGAGCTTTGTAATGTTTTGAACTATCAATAAAAAAAAATCATTAAAAAAAGATTATATGTTTTGTCTTCATTGCCTGAGGATCTGTCTTCCAAATGATCTAGTCTGTTGTTGATGCTTTCTATTGATTTTTTTATTTGGTTTATTGTTTCCTTAATTTGAAGGATTTTTGTTTGTTTTTTCAGAGTCTCTATCTCTTTCTTGAAATAATCTTTTGCTACCTGTATTTCCTCTCTTATCTCTGTGTTGGAGTGATCAATTATTGCCTATATTTGCTCTCTTACTTCATTCTTTGTTTCACAGATCATTTTAATCATGTACATTCTGAACTCCTTCTCTGACATTTCATCTACTGGGCTGTCGTCAATGGAATCTATGATGGTATCAGCTTGGTTTGTTTCAGGACTTTCTTCCCTTGTTTCTTCATACTGTCCATGTGTCTTCCTCTCTAGCAGTGTGGATTCGAGGTATTATAGTTTTTACCTTATAATATTGTTGTGTCCCTACAGGTTACCAATACCTTGCCTGTAGGAACCTGGATGATGGTCTTATAGGTCCTGGCTGTTGTCACTAGATGGAAACTGGCAGGGAAAGACACCCCATGCGTTGGTAGATGGGGTGTAGCACATGCACATACATAGTTGCTCTGCTCTGACCTTAATTCATTAATTCTAATAGGGTTTTTTTTTTGGTGGAATTTTGGGAGTTTTCTTTTTATAAGAACATGTCCTCTGCAAACAATGATGATTTCACTTTTTCTTTTTCTTTTTTTTAAACTACACAACAGCAGTGGAAAGCATTACAGTTAGGGCTCAATTTTTCATATCTCTGTATATAAAGTATGTCACACCAATTTATGCCTTTATACATGTATTTTGTTAGGGTTTTTTTGCATTACAATTCTTAATACATATATATACCACAATTTTTATATCTCTGTTTGTATATAAAGTATGTTGACACCCAACTCAAGTCTTCATACATGTACTTTGTATAATGATGTTCATCAAATTCCACTGTCCTTGCTAATCCCCTGCCTCCTCCCTTTCCCTCCCACCCCTCTTCCCTATCTAGAATTCATCTATTCCTCCCATGTTCTCCCTCCCTATCCCACTATAAATCAGCCTCCTTACAACAGAGAAAACATTTGGCATTTGTTTTTTGGGGATTGGCTGATTTCACTTAGCATTATCTTCTCCAACACCATCCATTTACCTACAAATGCCATGATTTTGTTCTTTCTTATTGCTGAGTAAAATTCCATTGTGTATATATGCCACATTTTTTTAATCCATTCATCCACTGAAGGACATCTAGGTTGGCTCCACAGTTTAGCTATTGTAAATTGTGCTGCTATAAACATTGATATGGCTATGTCCCTGTAGTATGCTGTTTTTAAGTCCATTGGGTATAGTCCAAGGAGAGGAATAGCTGGGTCAAATGGTGGTTCCATTCCCAGTTTTCCAAGGAATCTCCATACTGCTTTCCATATTGGCTGCACCAATTTGCAGTCCCACCAACAATGTATGAGTGTAACTTTTTCCCCACATCCTCACCAACATTTGTTGTTTGACTTCATAATAGCTGCCATTCTGACTGGAGTGAGATGATATCTTAGAGTAGTTTTGATTTGTATTTCTCTTATTGCTAGAGATGATGAGCATTTTTTCATATATTTGTTGATTGATTGTATATCATCTTTTGAGAAGTGTCTATTCAGGTCCTTAGCCCATTTGTTGATTGGGTTATTTGTTTTTTTCAGTGGTTAGCTTTTTGAGTTCTTTATATACCCTAGAGATTAGTGCTATATCTGATGTGAGGGATAAAAATTTGCTCCCAGGATGTAGGCTCTCTATTCACATCACAGATTGTTTCTTTTGCTGAGAAGAAACTTTTTAATTTGATTCCATCCCATTTATTGATTCTTGGTTTGAATTCTTGTGCTATAGGAATCTTATTAAGGAAGTTGGGGCCTAATCCCACATGATGAGGATTGGGGCCTACTTTTCTTCTAGTAGACGCAGAGTCTCTGGTTTAATTCCTAAGTCCTTGATCAATTTTGAGTTAATTTTTGTGCATGGTGAGAGATAGGGGTTTAATTTCATTTTGTTGCATATAGATTTCCAGTTTTCCCAGCACCATTTGTTGAAGATGCTATCTTTTCTCCAGTGCATGTTTTTGGCACCTTTGTCTAATATAAGATAATTGTAATTTTGTGGGTTAGTCTGTGTCCTCTATTCTGTACCACTGGTACACCCACCTGTTTTGGTGCCAATACCATGCTGTTTTTGTTACTATTGCTCTGTAGTATAGTTTAAGGTCTGGTATAGTGATACCACCTGCTTCACTCTTCCTGCTTAGGATTGCTTTAGCTATTCTGGGTCTCTTATTTTTCCAGATGAATTTAATGATTGCTTTTTCTATTTCCATTGTATAGATCTTTCACCTCTTTTGTTGATTCCCAAGTATCTTATTTTTTTTTAGAGGATATTGTCAATGGGATAGTTTTCCTCATTTCATTCTCAGAGACTTTGTCACTGATATACAGAAATGCCTTTGATTTATGGTTGTTAATTTTATATCCTGATACTTTGCTGAATTCATTTACTAGTTCTAGAAGTTTTCTGGTGGAGTTTTTTGGGTCTTCTAGGTATAGAATCATATCTTCAGCAAATAGAGATAATTTAAGTTCTTCTTTTCCTATACATATCCCTTTAATTTCTTTTGTCTAATTGCTCTGGCCAGTGTTTCAAGAACTATGTTGAATAGAAGTGGTAAAAGAGGGCATCCCTCTCTTGTTCCAGATTTTAGAGGAAATGCCTTCAGTTTTTCTTCGTTTAAAATGATGTTGGCCTGAGGCTTAGCATAGATACCCTTTACAATGTTGAGATATTTTCCTGTTATCCCTAGTTTTTCTAGTGATTTGAACATAAAGGTATGCTGTATTTTGTCAAATGCTTTTTATGCTCTATTGAGATGATCATATGATTCTTATCTTTAAGTCTATTGATGTAATGAATTACATTTTTTGATTTCCATATGTTGAACCAACCTTGCATCCCTGGGATGAATCCCACTTTATTATGGTGCACAATCTTTTTGGTATTTTTTTTTAATTCGATTTGCCAGGATTTTATTGAGAATTTTTGCATCTATGTTCATTAGAGATATCAGTCTGAAGTTTTCTTTCTTTGAAGTGTCTTTGTCCGGTTTTGGAATCAGGATGATATTGGCCTCATAGAATGAGTTTGGAAGTGCTCTCTTTTTTTCTGTTTCCTGAAATAAATTGAAGAGATTGATATTATTTCTTCTTTAAAGGTCTTATAGAACTTGGCTGTGTATCCATCTGGTCCTGGGCTTTTCTTCTTCTTCTTTTTTTTAATATTTATTTTTTAGTTTTTAGGTGGACACAATATCTTTATTTTATTTTTATGTGCTGCTGAGAATCAAACCCAGTGCCTCACGCATGCTAGGCAAGCATGCTAGCACTTGAGCCACATCCCCAGCCCCATGGGCTTTTCTTTTTTGGTAATCTTTTAATAGTTTCTTCTATTTCCTCACTTGATATTGGTCTGTTTGAATTGTGTATATCTTATCTTCCTGACTCAATCTGGGCAGATCATATGACTTAGGGAATTTATCAATGCCTTCAATGTCTTCTATTTTTTTTGGAGTATAAGTTTTCCAAATAATTTCTAATTATCTTCTGTATTTCTGTAGTGTCTGTTGTTATATTGCCTTTTTCATCACATATGCTGGTAATTTGAGTTCTCTCTCTCCTTCCCTTCATTAGCATGGCTATGGGTCTGTCAATTTTATTCATTTTTTCAAAGAACCAACTTTTAGTTTTGTCAATTTTTTCAATTATTTCTTTTGTTTCAATTTCATTGATTCCAGCTCTAATTTTAATTATTTCTTGCCTTCTACTGCTTTTGCTGCTAATTTATTCTTATATTTCTAGGGTTTTGAGATGTAGCATGAGGTCATTTATTTGTTGACTTTTTCTTCTTTTAAGGAATGAACTCCATGCATTGAATTTTCCTCTTAGTACTACTTTCAAAGTGTCCCAGAGATTTTGATATGTTGTGTCTGTGTTCTCATTTACCTCTAAGAATTTTTTAATCTCCTCCTTGATGTCTTCTGTAACCCATTGTTCATTCAGTAGCATATTGTTCAGTCTCCATGTGAGTCAGAAATTTTTATTTTTTTATTTTGTTGTTGATTTCCAATTTCATTCCATTATGATCTGATAAAATGCATGGTAGTATCTCTACATTTTTGTATTTGCTAAGAGTTGCTTTGTGGCATAGTGTATGGTCTATTATAGAGAAGGATCCATGTGCTGCTGAGAAGAAAGTGTATCTGCTTGATGCCGGTTGAAAAATTCCATATATGTCCATTAAGTCTAAGTTATTAATTGTGTTATTGAGCTCTATAGTTCTTTATTAACCTTTTGTTTGGAAGATCTATCCAGTGATGATAGAGGTGTGTTAAAATCCCCCAAGATTATTTTTTCTGGTCAATTTGACTCTTGAACTTGTGGAGTTTGTTTGATGAACACACAGCTGCACCAGTGTTTGGGGCATATATATTTATGATTGTTATGTCTTGTTGGTGTATGGTTCCCTTGATCAGTATATAATGTCCATCTTTATCCCTTTTGATTAACTTTGGCTTGAAGTCTACTTTATTTGATAATGAGTTTGGAAACCCCTGCTTGCTTCTGCAGTCCATGTGAGTGGTATTTTTTCCCAACCTTTCACTTTCAGTGATAGGTGAGTCTCCTGTAGGCAGCATATTGTTGGATCTTTTTGTTTTTTAATCCAATCTGCTAGCCTATGTCTTTTGATTGGTGAGCTTAAGCCATTAACATTTGGGATTACTATTGAGACATGGTTTGTATTTCCAGCCATATTTGTATATTTTGTTGTTTAACTTGACTTGGTTTTCCTCTTTGATTACTTTTTCCTTAATACTACCTCCCTCTGCTGGTTTTCACTGTTGTTTTTCATTTCCTCTTCATGAAATATTTTGCCAAGAATGTTTTGTAGTGCCAGTTTTCTGGCTATAAATTCTTTTAACTTTTGTTTCTCATGGAAGATTTTTATTTCATCTTCAAATCTGAAGCTTAATTTTGCTGGATATAAGATTCTTGGTTGGCACCCATTATCTTTCAAGGCTTGAAATATGTTCTAGGATCTTCTAGCTTTCAGGGTCTGTGTTGAAAAATCTGCCATTATCCTAATTAGTTTACCCCATATGTAATTTGATTCCTTACTCTTGTGGCTTTTAAAATCCTCTCCTTATTCTGTATGTTGGGCATTTTCATTATAATGTGTCTTGGAGTGGATCTGTTGTGATTTTGCACATTCAGTGTCCTGAAGGTTTCTTGGATTTAGATTTCCATTTCATTCTTTATGTCTGGAAAATTTTCTGACATTATTTCATTGAACAGATTGCTCATTCCTTTGGTTTGGACCTCTATGCCTTCCTCTATCCCAAAAATTCTTAAATTTGGTCTTTTTATGCTATCCCATATTTCTTGGATGTTCTGCTCATGGTTTATTATCATTTTCGCTGTGCTGTCTATGTTCTTTTCAAGATAATATATTTTATCTTCATTGTCTGATGTCCTATCCTCTATGTAGTCTCTACTCTGTTGGTGATGCTCTCGTTTGAGTTTTTAATTTGGTTTATTATTTCTTTAATTTCAAGATTTGTTTGGGTTTTTGTTTTTGTTTTTTTTTTTTTTTTTTTTTTGTATAACCTCTATTTCCCTGTTGAGGTGATCTTTTGCTTCTTGGATTTGTTTATGTAGCTCATTGTCAAAGTGATCTTTCACTGCCTGTATTTGTTCTGTAATGTCTTGAGATCCCAAAACATTTATTAATGTATATCCTGAAATCTTTCTCTGTCATTTTTTCTGCTGTAGCTGTCTATTCTTCTAATGATGTGTTGTCTTGAATTGTTTGTGACACTTTCTTCCCTTGTCTTTTCATGTTGCTTGCGTTTCTTTCTTTCCAGCACTGTGGGACTGGTGTGTTATTGTTTTTACCCTATAGATTTTTAGTGCTCTTGTATGGTTCCATGATCCCTCCTTTGTGGGGAAGGACAATGTTAACAGATCCTAATATCAACAGTACATCACCTATGAACAAATTATTGTTATTAAGACATTTATAGTTAGTCTCAATGTCCAGAAATGTTGGACAATTATTATTTAAAATATAATCAGTAGTTTCATAAAAGGTGTACAGTTTCTGATGGCGGACCGTGATCTGGGGGTTGAGCGTAGGACGATATGCTAAGGGGGAAATATGTGAAGGTATGGGGTTAATATAATTTAGGAAATTTGGAGAAGAACTCTAATGAAGAGGGTTAGTAGCCGGGGAATAGACAGGAGGTAATTTAGGATAGACAAGTACATGGGAGGACAGTAGAGTACATAAAAACAAACACACATATGTATTTTAAAAATTACAGGATGTTAAAATAGTAAAATTTGGGTGAAAGCAGAAAATAAAGGGAAAGAAAGAGAAAAAAGAGAAGAAAAGAAAAAAGGGGGGCTTATGCAATTTCTCTATATTATATTATTCACGTAACTCAGTTCTCAAAGTTCTATTTCATGTAAAGTTCTTGGTTCCACATACATTGAGTTTGTGAGGGCCAGAGGATAGAAGGGTAGAGGAGAAAGAAGGAAAAAAAAAAAAACCCTCTTAGAATTCCGTTTCCTTCCTGCTTCTCTTCCAGTAGGTGAAGTTGTCTATTTTAAGCTGGAGTCTCTGACCTCAGGGTGGTGTAGGTAACCAGGGTGAGAAGACTGGAGCCCCCTCCCTGCCTGGAGCTTCCCCGATCGGTCCTGGCCTCTCTGTTTTGTCACAGGTTTTAGACTGCTCCCCTCTCTTGCATATCAGGTCCCAACTGCAGGACCTCTCACCCTCAGGCGCTCTGCGTTCCTGTTCAGCTGACAGCGGTTTTTGTGCTGGGGAGTCACTGTGCCAAGTAATCACAGCTGGGGAGGGGGGAGGGGGAGGAAGTCAGAAACCAGGTACCTGTTCAAACGGAGGTCCGCGCTGATAGCCACGCCCACCAAAAAACGGCAAGAAAGGTTTTCCAAGATGGAGTCAGTCTGCTTCCAGTGCCAGGGTGTCTGGTGAGGTGGGGGGAGCTGGGATGGTCTTGTGCTGTGGCTAGATTGCAGCCATGTGGCCTTCGTGGGAGCAGAGCACAACTGATTGGGTGGTTCTGCTCCACTGCTTGAGAGCCATGTGCACACTAGAACTGCGGGCTTTGGGTCTGGAGTCTGGAGTCTTACTGGAGCACAGAGGCTCTGATTTCTGCACAGGTGGTAGCAGCTCTGGTGGTTTCTGTGAAAGTCTGCTGTATAGGGGTCCTGTCGCACGCTCTGAAATGTTGTATTCCATCTAGGTGAGACCTTGTGGAAACGCTGCCTGGCTGCTTCCTTGGTTTCATTCCACAGAGAGCCAGAAATAGGACTCCTCTATTCCGCCATCTTGGATCCTCCTGTTAACTTCTTCTTCTCAAGAGTACATATTCTCTATTTTATTCTCTCATCTGATTGCTCTAAGACATCCAGCACTTAGTTGAATAAAAATGGTAGAAGTGGGCTTCCTTGTCTTGTTACAGATCTTAGAAAGCTTTCAGCCTTTCTCCATTCAGTATAATGTTAGCTGTTGGCTTATTATAAATGATCTTTAGTTTGTTGAGGTACATTCCTGATGTTGGTAAAGATGGCGCCCTGAGCACTTCTCTTCTGGGAGCTCAGGTCCATGATGCACTGAATGGCGCACGAACGTCACCTCCAATCCCTGTGAATGGCGCGAACTTTGAATGGCGCACCTCCAATCCCTGAAGTGGCGTGAACTCTCAACCAATGAAGAAGTAACAGCCCACTGGCCTTGCTCCTCCTCATCCTGCGTTGAGCCCATAAATATCAACACCCTGTTCATGCTCTCTCTTACTCTCTCCCCCTCTCCCTCTCCCCATATCTCCTCTCTCTCTCCCCCATCTCTCCTCTCTCTTTTCTCTCTCTCTCTCTCTCCCCCTTCTCTTCTGCAACTGGCGGTTAAGGTCCTGCTAATAAAATCTCAAAACGGTTCTTTTGGCTTGTTGAGTTTACAGAACTTTTCCACCGTTCCTTACACCTCCTATACCTAATTTGTTCAGCATTTTTATCATGTAGGAATGTTTAATTTTATCAAATGCCTTTTCTGCATGTATTGAGGTAGTACCTGGGTTTTGTCCTTCATTCTATGATGTGGTGCATAATACTTATTGATTTGTAATACTGAATAATCTTTACTTCCCTGGGACAAATCCCACTTGATCGTGGTAATTATGTGCTATTGGTTTGGGTTTTCTATTTTATTGAGAATTTTGGTATCTATTGTTCATTGAGAGTATTGACTTGGAGTTTTCTTTTGTTATTGTTTTGTCTTTATCTTGTTTTGGTAGTGGGGTAATTCTGGCATCATAGAATGTGGTGGGAGAATTCTTTTCTGTTGTTTTCAATAACTTAAGGAGAATCGGTATTCTTTAAATATTTGATAGAATTCAGAAGTGAATTCGTTTGGTCCTGGACTTAACTCTAGAAGCAAGCATTTTTTTGTGTGTGGGGGTGGGGGGTACTGGTGATTGAACTCAGGGGCATTCAACCACTGAGCCACATCCCTAGCCCTATTTTGTATTTGATTTAGAGGCAGGGTCTCACTGAGTTGCTTAGCACCTCGATTTTGGTAAGGCTGGCTTTGAACTCACAATTCTCCTGCCTCAGCCTCCCAAGTCACTGGGATTACAGGCATGCTCCACTGTGCCTGGCTTGGAAGTAAGCTTTTTATTATTGATTTAATCTTGTTATTTATTTTTTGGTTTGTTTAAGGTTCCCCCACACACACCTGCTTCCAATGCTGGGGATTAAGGTAAGGGCTTCATGCATACTAGACAAGCACTCTACTACTGAGCTATACTCTCAGCTCTAGAATTTTAAATTACTAATTCAAAGTAATTACTTATTATTGGTCTGTTCAGGCTTTCTATTTCTTCATGATTTGGTCTTAATAAGGTTCATATGTCTAGGAATCAATCCACTTCTAGAAGATCAATTTTTGGCATATAATTCATAATAGTATTTAATGATCTTTTGTATTATAGGGAAATAATAATAATAAAGGGAGACACAGACAAGGTGCAGAGGCAGGGACGGTGGCAAAGTGGCTTTAGTCCAAGTGGCCATGTTTATTTATATCAATAGGTTACATTAGGCCATAAGGACCATAGCTACATTATTGTTTAGAGTATCAATAAGGTTGCTTATTTTGTATTTACATTTTACAGTTACAATATGTAATGTTAGGAGCTTTGTGCAGTTCTCAAGAAGGTCCATTGTCTGAAGTTACTGTTAGGCAGGCAGCTCCAGGATCACTGGAGCTTGGTAAAACATTGTAGTTATCGAGCAAACAAAGTTCCGTTTATTCCCAGGATTTATGTGCCTAGGATTAAGGTTGAAGCTGATAAGACTTCAGCATGGAGGGCATTACCATAGCAACCAGGCATCCTATGCCTTCGCATAGAAACTTTTCCAAGCACCAAGAATGCCACAGCCATGAAGTCATCAGGGACCCCAATCCCAAACACAGAACCCCTATATTGTATTTATGTGGTGTCAGTTGCAATTTCTCCCTTTTCATCTCTGAGTGTTCTTAGTCTAGCTGTTTGTCTATGATTTATTTTTTTCAAATAAACAATTCTTTTCATTGACCTTTTTAATGCTGTTTTTTAGGCTGTTGCTCTGTTTTTAATAATTTCTTTCCTGCTACTAATTTTAGGTTTATTTGTTCTTGCTTTTCTAGTTACTTTAGAAGCAGCACTAGATTACTTGAGATCTTTCTACTTTTTTGATGTGGGGACTGACTGCTATAAACCTCCTATTTTAGTCAGCTTCTTCATCATTGAAACCAAAAGATCTGACAAGAACAACTTAGAGGAGAAGTTTATTTTGTCCCACTCAAAAGTTTTGAGTTTCAGTCAGTGATCAGCAGACTCCATAGCTCTGGGCCCAAGGTGAGGCAAAACACTGTGGCAGAGGAAAGCAGCTGAAGACACAGAAACCAGGAAGGAAGAGAACTCCACTCAGCAGGAACAAAATATAAATCCCTATGACCCACCTCCTCCAGCCACACCTTACCTGCCTACAGTTACCACCCAGTAAATTCCTATCAGCAGATTTAGGTCCCACCTCATAATCTAATCATGTCACCTCTAAAAATTCATTGTTTCACATATGACCTTTTTTTGGGGGGGGGGCACCTCATATCTAAACCATAACACTTCCCTCTTAATACTGCTTTTGCTGTATCCCGTAGGTATGTTGTGTGTCTATTTTCATTTATTTCAAGAAATTTTTAAATTTCCTCAACTTATTCCTTATCTGTTGGTTGTTCAAGTAGTTGAATTTCTCTGTATTTGCGTAGCTTCTGCAGTTTTTCTTGTTATTGATTTCTAGTTTTACTGCATTACCATATGAAAAGATACTTGATATAATTTCAATTTTTAATATTTGAGACTTGTTTTGTGATCTATTATATAATCTATGATGTAGAATGTTCCACATGCCAATGAAAAAAGTGTGTCTCCAGCAGCTGCTGGCTGAAATAATCTCTAGATGTCTGATAGGTCCACTTGGTCTAGGGTGTTTTGCTATTTGTTGATTTTCTGTCTGAGTGATCTGTCCACCGCTGAAAGTAGGGTGTAATCCCCAATGATTATTATATTGAAGTCTCTCTTTCCCTCAAAGTCTAATATTTGCTTTATATATTTATGTGCTCCAATATTGGGTGCACATACATTTAGAACTGTGTTTCCTCTTGCTGAATTGAACCATTTTATAATTTTATAATTTTTTCCTTATCTCTTATGTTATTCAGATTTTACTGCTGTGACAAAATACCTGAAGTAATCTATCTAAAAGGAGGAAAGATTTATTTTGGCTCAAGATTTTAGAGGCTTCAGTCCATGGTCACTAGGCCCCATTGCCCTAGCACCTGTGGCAAGGCTGCACATCATGGTGGGAAGAGTGTGATGGAGCAAAGATGCTAACCTCAGAGCGTCACTATCCTTAGAACTGAGGTTTCTAAAAAACAGCATACGTCGGGGTCTTCTTTTTCTATCCTTTCAGTCACTCTTGTCTTTTTATTGGAGAACTTAATTGTGTTTATTGGAGAACACAATCTAGGTAATTATTGATAGGTATGGTCTTTTTAGTTATTTGGCACTGTGTTTTCTAGTTTTGTTCTTCTCTCTCATATAGTCTTTCTTTGTGGTACTCCAGTAGAGTTTTTTGAATCTTTGTTGCTTATTTTTGGTTTGTCTATCATAGATTTTTGCTTTGTAGTTACCCCAAGGTTTAGATAAGAAAATCTTTTTATTTATGACATTCTTTTGAAATGATAGCAAATGGTGTTTGTAAAGAACAGAAACAAAAGAACAAGAAAAAATATAACTAAGAAAACTCTACACTTGCACTTCATTCCTCCCTACATTTTAATTTTTTTAAAGTTGTAGATGGACACAATACTTTTATTTGGATGTGGTGCTGAGGATTGAACTTAGTGCCTCACACATGCTAGGCAAGCACTTGACCACTGAGCTATAACCACAGCCCCTACATTTTAAACTTTTGATACCCCATTTTACATCTTTCTAATACTGCCTATCTCTTAACATAATGTGGTTATTCTTTAGTCTTATTAGATATGAATGGTTGATGCTTATACTATGCTTATGAGAGCATTCTGATTTTGTTTGAATAATTACTCTTCCCAGTTAGTTTTATGCCTTCCTGTTTTCCTCTTATTAATGTCTCTTTCAGTTAGAACTTCCTTTAGAATTTCTTGTAGAATAGGTGTGGTAGAGATGTATATTTGTTTGGGAATATTTTTGTTTCTCATTCATCTCTAAGTAGCCTTGCTGGATACAATATTATTGATTTTTTCCCCTTCAGAACTGTGCCACTTTCCTGGCTTGTAAGATTTCCCCTGAGAAGTTAGCTATCATGTAAATTTACATAGGCATCCCTATATATTGCCTTTTCTCTATCAGCCTTGAGAATTCTCTCTTTATTTTCATCTTTGAAAGCTTGATTTTAAGATGTCTTGGGGTAGATTTGATTGAGTTCAATTTGATTGGTCTTTTAACTGTCTTCCACCAGGAATATTTGTATCTTTCTCTAGGGAAGTTTTCTGTTATTTTTTTGAATAAGCTTTCTTATTTTTACGCCTTTGGCATTCTCTTATTGCTCCTTGAATACTGTCTCAAAGTCACTGTAAGCTTTCTTCATTCCTCTTCATTCTTCTTTTTCTCCCACAATAGTGAATTTTCAAATAGTCTGTTTTCAAGCCAATGCTTTCTTCTGTTTGATCTGTCATGCTCCCTTTCATTTTCATGGAGTATCTTTTCCAACTCAATCATGTATATTTTTAATTGCTTCCATCTCTTTGCTATATTTCTTTGTTAGATCACAACATTTCTCTTTTATTCAAGTTCAAGTTTACTTAAAGCAGGTATTTTAAATTCGTTGAGAGATCTGCCATACTGATTACTAGCTGGTAAGTTTCTAACATCTTGTGTTTTGAATATTAAATGAGATCATGGTTTTCTAAAAGCTCCTGATGCTTGTTGGTATGCACCATCATCTGGGCATCGAAGGATTAGGCCTTTATTCCAGTCTTCCTAATACGGCTTTTTAAAAAATATATTTATTTTATTTATTTATTTTTATGTAGTGTTGAGGCTAAAACCCAGGGCCTCGCACCTGCTAGGCAAGCACTCTACCGCTGAGCCACAACCCCAGCCCCCTAATATGGCTTTATTTGTGCCTCTTTCCAGAAATTCTGAGCAGGATGATCATCTTCTCTGAGCCTATGTACACTGCTGCTATTTCATGTTGAGTGGTGCCCAGGTCCAAATGTGCCAGGTGTCTGTTGGTGTGTTGTAACTCTTTTAGTAATAGAGGGTAAACCAAGCTCAAGTCTGTCCCAAATACACTGTTGGTGTCTGTATAGTTCAGGAAGAACCAGGGAGGTACTTAGAAGGAGTAGTCTGTCCTTATAAGCCTCTCTAGGGATGGAGAAAGAACAGATGCTTTGTGCCGTTATCAGCCTAGTCAGACACTCAGAATTCTACCCAGATCTTGGCAGAGACACTGTGGACAGTCCAGCCCTAGGCTCCTATGTCACCTCTGTGGCCATCAAATGCCACCAAGCTGTGTCACAATGAGCTCACAGTCTGCCAGATGCTACCATGAATAAGGAACAATAAGGATTATCATTCATTGTTGGTAAGAATATCAAATGTTACAACCACTTTTGAAGATAGTTTCACAGTTTTTATATAGCTAAAGATAGTTTTATGTAGAAGCAGACCTAGAAATCTCACTCAATTTTAACTCTAGTAGGTAAATACCTATGTCACAAAAACCTGCATATGAAATACACAACAGGTTTAATCTTATTGCCCCCAAAGGGAAGCAATCAAGATAACCTTCAATAGATAAATGAAAAGTAAACTGTGGAATTTTTACATGGAATATTATTCAGCGATTAAAAAACAAAATGAGCTATCAAAACCCAAAGATATATGAAGGAACCTCAATGTTTATTACTAAACAAAAGAGGCCAGACTGAAAAGGCTATAAAGCATATGAATCCAACCATATGGCATTATGAAAAAGGCAAAATTATCAAAACAGTAAATAGATCAGTGGTTGCCAGGGACTGGGAGGTAGAGAGGAGGGATGAACACGTATGGTACAGGGAATTTCTGAGTGATCAAACTATTCTGTATGATACTGTAATGGTGAATATATATTATGTATTTTTTAAAACCCATAAAACCTTACAACATAGAGTGAAACTTAATATAAACCATGAACTTTAGTTAATAATAATACATTAATACTGGTTCATTACTTATAATAAATATATCTCCCTAATGCAATAATAAGGGGAATTGTGGGGAGGCGAGTAAATGGCTGTGTATATGGCTCAATACTGTTGTAAATCTAAAACTGATTTAAAAAACAAAGTCTATTAATTGAAAAAATACAAATTACTATGAAAATGTCAGATTATTAAAAAGTAATAACTCAAACAAGGCAGCAACTACCACAATGAAAAGTTTGAATTTCAGTTGCAAAACTGTTACTTTTCCAACTCTTAATAAATCAGCTAGCACTAGTTTAAAATACACAATAGAATGCAACATATATGGGTTACAGTACTGAACTGTGGTAAGTTTATGTACTTTTGTAATTTTTGTCAAATTTATATTCTATCTATTCAGACATATTCTTCCTTTTCTCGTGAACACTACATAGAGTACTATCCCCACATGAGCTCCTTTACCAGTGTTAGCAGCAAAAGCAGCATTTCACTCAACAACTTTAAATCTGTCTGAAGAAAGTACAGTGAAGTTAGTTTTCACCCAACTAAATCTCCACATTGAGTGTCTTCTTTTTTGTTTAATATAAGTTGTATATGGACTCAATGCCTTTATTTGTTTTTATGGTGCTAGGATTGAACCCAGTGCCTCACACTTGTGAGGCAAGTACTCTATCACTGAGCTACAACTTCAGCCCTGAGTGTGTTCTTTATCTGGCCCACCAATGTATCTCATTTTGCTAGAATGTCTTCTAGTACATAAAGGTACACAGTAAGTATTTGGGTAAACTGCCTAGTGGCTTAAAAATTCCCTAAACATTTTGTTAAACTACAAATATCAACTGTTAAAACAGTATCAAAGAATGCCACACTAGTTTATTTAAATAAGCCAAATTAAGATAAAATTCTAACAAATAACATTTATTTTTCTTTTACATATGTATTTCACAGCCTGAACATCACATTGCCTTCAGAGAAAGGTGCTTTTATACCATTATATTTTACTATTTACCACAAAGGTATTAAACATCCTCATTAACATGATGAGACAATTGGCTGGTAAACAATTAAACACACATAGACATTGGTTTCAGTATCTCAAGAACATATTTTTGGTCATAACCAAGGAAATACATCAAAATATGACAACACTGGCTAATAATTTACAAGCAAATAATATTGAACTCTGCATAGTTTATACAATAGGCTGTGGCAATAAATAATATCACCAATTTCATCAACTATTAACTGGCCACAAAAAGCCTAACATTCATTTTAATTGATATGAAATGCTCTATTGTTGTAGTTTCAACATAGTCTTAAATGTTGTGGATGTTTAACCTTGAATACATGAAAAGAAAAGAAAAAGTACTAACCTGGACCAAGAAGGTATGGTATGGTTAACTACAAATATGTCATGTTCACATATTACATTCCTAACATGAAGGCAAATATTTAAATAGAAAAACTAGCAGTCCAAAAAATGTGAATGTGCAAATTGTGAAGAAAACATTGCATTTAAATTTGCACTCATTTGCAAGTTACAGTACTATCTCAGTATAAACACTAACAGGAAAAATATTCAGCAGGAAAGAATGGAAATGCCTCTCACTGCAGAGAACTAGTCACTGCACACTGCTCCAGCTAAGAAGTTTTCTGGTGGTCTAGAGCTTCCAAAACCTCATGACTATCCTTCATTCAACAAAGAAGGCAACTGCAGGCATGCTTCGATCAGTGGTAAGAACAGGAAGAAAAACCTGAATCAGCAACATTTTCTTCCTTAATTTGGTATAAAGGTCCTTCTCATAATTTCAACTTGCTAATTAGCTAATAACCTCCAATGTTTTCTGAATCAGGTTTGCTAAATGCTGTAAAGAATAGCTACCCTTCATACAATACAAGGTTTGTTTGTTTTAAGTATGTCAGCAATATAACAAGGTACATGCACATTCATCCTACCAACCTGGATAGGCAATACTCAGCATAACAATCAGCATGGATCAGATTCAAATTCTACAGAGATTCTCTGTATTGTTTCCAATGTGTTTAACAACTGCTTGGAAAACAGAACTGCCTAATAACTATTGCATTATGTTTTTAATTGAAGTATATATAAAAATAAAGCCCCAATCTTTAAGTTTACAGAATGTCAAGAATTCTGTTAGGGATGTTAAAAGCATTGGGCAAAACCCTGGTTTTCAGTGTGCCATCTGCACCACAGGAGAAGATCCGATTGCCCTGGATGATATCAATCTGCATGACTCCAGCTCCAATGTTTCTGAATATGGACTGCTTAGCATGTTCATTTTTAAATGAATGAATTAGGCCATGACCTGTCAATCTCCAAACCTAGTTTAAAACAAGAACAAAGTGACAACAATTTTAAGTCATTAAAAAGAGAGAGACCAAAAGCAAAAACATGGCTCTTACTTCTGCTCCTTGACCCAACTTTCCCATCTATTGCTCCTGTCCTAACAGAAGATTCATTTACTGTACTTATACTTCCCTTCTTTCAAATTTCTCTCTTTACATCCTATGGTAGTTTCATATTAACCATATATATCCAATCTCTAATTCAATAAAATATTTAAACTAATTAAATATATTTTAATGGTAACTAGGCCTATTAGCACAATGTATAAGTGTGGTTACTATCTCACTTGTCTAGAAACTTTGCCTCAGTCATATAAGAGTCAAGTACAGAGGGTAGAGGTGGGGGAGAAAGTTCTGAGTAGCCAAGCAAATGTCACACACACAATCTATACAGTATGGGGGTTGGGGAATAGCTCAGGAAGACAGCATTCTCCTAGCATGCCTGAGGACTTGAGGCCCTCAAAAAGACCAAACCAAAACAGAAAAACTTCACGTACTTTACTCAAAATAGGGTTGGGGTTTTTTTGTTTGTGTTTTTTTTTAAATTTATTTTTTAGTTTTAGGTGGACACAATATCTTTATTTTATTTCTATGTGGTGCTGAGGAGCGAACCCAGTGCCTCATGCATGCCAGGTGAGTACTCTGTCACTGAGCCCAGCCCTAGCCCTTGTTTGTGTTTTTGGTGGTGCTAGAGATTGAACCTAGGGCCTTGCACAAACTAGGCAAGTGCTCTACCACTAAGCCATATCCTTAGCCTTCAAAACAGAATTCTTTAAAGCTTTGTATTTATTTTTTGAGATGCTGAGGATCAAACCCAGGGTCTTATGCATCCTACACCTACATCAAATGCATCCTACACATTTCTACCACTGCACCTCCTGTCTCTCCAGCCCATCTTTAAAGCTTTTTAGTGACCTGAGAATCTAATCATTTTGATCATCTCATCTTCCAGATCAGAGAGTTCAGAAAGAGCCACACAGAAGCACAGGGTAGGGTGGGGTAACAAGACACTCGACATCTCCACAAAGCTTTACTTCATGCCCTCATACCAAAGAGTATAGTGGTTTGGTTTCCTTTCTGCAATCAGTCTTGACAGCAAGTAAAGATAATATGTAGTAAATTCCAACTTCTTGTATTGACTCACCTTTATGTTACCTTCTGCTGAACCTGTAGTAAAATATTCCTCACAGGGATCCAGAGCTAGAGCCTTAATAGCTGAGTCATGTGCCTGGAATGTGTGAATTAGTTGTCTCTGTCTGATATCAAAAATGCAGACATATCCTTTCCTACCTCCAGAGATTAAGAGTTGCTGTTTTGGTGCATATTGAAGTACTGTGGCACCGTGATCATGGCACGTGAAACCTGAAGAAGAAAACCAAAACACTTTCCCAAAACAACTTTTATCTTGGGGATTCCGATAATGCTTCAATTCATATTTAAAAATACAGAGATTATGGATGCATTTTTCATTCTAAAGTACACTTATTTAAGTCATTTGATTTTTGAAATTATGACTAAAGAATAAAGGAAAATGCTAAGCAATGTTAGAAAAAAATATTCACTCATAATCTTAACATGAAATACATATACAGAAAAAGGAAGTTTAAATCTTAAGCTCTAAGTTATGCTGCCTCATAAAGATGTATAACAAGTAGGTACAACTATAATGCACCAATTAAAAATGGAGAATAAAAAATGTACAAACAGCATGCATAGAAGTATCACACTTGACCCCATTGATATGTATAACTAATACTAAACCTGGCCTAGTGCTATCTCATCATACAACCTCATCAAAGTTCTCAGGTAAGTAAAACTCAACTTTACTTGTGTTAACATTTTCAATTACAAGTTAAGGAGTAATTCTTCTAATATGGTTCAGATAAATGTCCCCCAGGACCATGTGCTAAAGGCTTGGTCAGAAGTCTTGGCACATACTATCTAAAAAGGAATAATATTTAAATGGTGGTAATTCATAGTTCTAGCTCTTATCATAAGTTAACTTTATGGTTGGGTTTAATTCTTTAAAATATTATCTCCTTTTGAGTAAGCTCAATGAATATTTTGCAAATAATTTCTTAAATAGTCTTGTTAGTAGCACTGTGTTAATAAGCTTTTCAAGCTGTGACCAGAATACCAAACAAAAACAACTTAAGAGGAGGAAAGGTTTATTTTAGGCTCATAGCCAGAGGTTTAGTCCATGCTCAGCTGGCTCCACTATTCTGGGCCTGAGATGAGGCAGTCCATCATGGTGAAAGACATGGTGGAGGAAAGCAGCTATGCTCATGACAGCCAGAAAGCAGAAAAAAGAAGGAACCAGGGATAGGTATAGTCCAAAGCCACACCTTCATTGACTTACTTCCTCCAGCCATGCCCATTTGCCTACAGTTACTGAAGGATATTTTTAGATCCAAACCATAATAGCATCCATTCTCTATACCACATTTTCTCAATAGAATAGAATACAAAGAGTATTCTGAGCTAATTATAATTCTATAGTCACATGAATTTACCTCAGTGAGGCAATTTTTCTGTTTATAGTAATTTGTTCTAAATATTTCTCCATTTTCAACCTATTAATTAAAACCAAGAAAACATGCCTTCATCTTCATAAATGTATTAAAAACCATAGATCTGAACTTACCATGAATGAGGCTGTTTCCAGGTGATATTAATGTATCCCAGAGGCATACATTTCTTTTAATGAAACAATAAAAATACATCATAAACAATTGTGCGAAGTCATCATTCAGAACAAATTTTGTCTTCAAGTCAAATTTACTGAATCTTCTTTGTTCTCTTGTTTATAGAGCAGAGATTTTCAACTAAGATGGGGGCAGTGTAAGTGACTGGGTAAATCTCTCTTTTAAGAGTTTATCCTTTTTCAAATTAGTATACAGCCTGTCTTACTAGGTCCTATATGTCATTGCATTCCCCAACCTCATATTTTTTCCAATTACCACTCCAGGGAAATTATGATATGATTTCCTGAGTAGAAGTGATGCTTCTATACCCCTGAGGGAAACCACAGCTGAAAAAGGAGAGATGTTATAGGCATATGTTGCCAACGAAAATAGTGAAGTAAAGAAAATGTTGAAAATTATAGCTACAGAATGTCAAATGCTTGCTAGTTCTGAGGAACCTAAGAGAATTAATCAGCATTTTTTTAAGAATGAATAACTTTAAAGATTATACATGCTTATTGCTAGACTACATGGGAAATTGGTTTTGTTTTTCTCTTTTTGATAAGGAAAACCACTCTGAGAAAAGACTTACGTAACATAGTTCTTTTGTTACAAGTGGAAATCCTACTAGACAGAAATCCATATTTTCTAGCAACAATGGCTTTCTGTCCAAAATTTTCTTATTTCTTGTTTTGCATTTCTGTTAGCCTACCTGTTATCATTGGACTGTCCAGATGTGGCAACTAGACTTGAAGAGGTAATAAATGCAAAGTCACTTGTGGCTTTACTGTGGCACTGCCAACTCTGCAAAACAAAGTGAAAATAGTGTTATCTAAAAATCCAATAACACCTGGTATGGTACAAACACAGTTCTGCTGATAACATATTATATGCCTGAATAAGAACAGTGTTTAAAAACAGTCTTGAACAAAGAGATGATAGTAAGAGGATTAATGGACATTTGCATATTATTTGGCTACTTACTATGTAATCTTTTAAAACTGGAAAGAGTAAAAACATGGAATTAAAGGGTTTTTTTTAGATTATGTAAGAAAAGAAAAGGGCATCAAAGTATATAAACTAGCTGGGCATAGTGGCATGTGCTTGTAGTCATAGCTACTTGGTAGGCTGAGGCAAGAGGATCACTTGAGCCTAGGAGTTCAAGGCCAGCCTGGGCAACATATCGAGACCCATCTCAAAAAAACAAAAGAAATACATGTACTTTCCCAAACCATTCAATTATATTAAAAGCCTAATCAATCAATTTTAATGTTAATGACCACAAATATATTTAATAAACTTTAATGATATAAATCATAAAAAAAATAATAATTAAACTTAAAGGAAAACTCTTACATGACTATCTAGTGGTAGATAGCAGTGTGAAAGGCTTAAGTTAACATTGTAACCTAAACACAAACATCAACCTTTCTTGTTACCTTCATGTTCCCTACCCATGACCCCAGGTGAAGAGCCTTTTTTTTTTTTTTCTTTCTTTTTTTTTTTTTTTAAGAGAGAGAGAGAGAGAGAGAATTTTAATATTTATTTTTTAGTTATCGGCGGATACAACATCTTTGTATGTGGTGCTGAGGATCGAACCCGGGCTGCACGCATGCCAGGCGAGCACGCTACCGCTTGAGCCACATCCCCAGCCCATGAAGAGCCTTTTCTAAAGATAAAGGCATTGTCAAACGTAGTCTGCAAACAGTCTGCCCCAAAAGGCCTTCCTGGCATGCTGAAGGCCCTGGGCAGTTTATGATTCCCCAGTACTGCATTTGAAAAAAAAAAAAAAAAAAAAAGGCCAAATGACTCTTAAGTAGCTTATGTATGTTCCAACAGTGTAGGAAACCACCTACTAGGTATGACTTTCTTGTTGGATCAGATGAGGACAGAAATTTCAAGGTCCATCCTTCCCATGAGAAAGATATTAGAGTATTTTAAAACAGACATTTTTCTGCTTGGAATAATCATAATCGTCTGGACTGAAGGCAAAATCATAAATTCAAGATTATTTCCATTTGTATAAAGATATTATGGTACAGTCTATAATGTACGAGAAATATCATGTCTCATATATAACTAAGAATGTGTGTATTCTCTAGAAAAGAAAATTTGAAAGTATTTGGATAATTTAGTTCACCCAGAAGGTTCAAGACTTTTTCAACCTCTATATATGAGATCTAGAAGTTCCAGGCAAGACAGCATCATCTTCTACCCCTCCTGTGCCATACCTCCCCAGGTGAAAGGTAAGCTTATCTTCATCACCAAGTATTTTAACATGATTTGGATTAAGGAATGAAGTAGCCTATTGTGATTATTTTATATACTCTGGTAAGCAAAATTCTAGAGGAAATGAAAAAATATGTTTAGAACTTGAGTCTTAATTATAAATATTATGAAATGCTACCACTAAAAATCTAGTTTTCAAAAATGGATAAAACTAAATAAAAATGTATTCTAAATTGAATCATAGGGCAAGTCCCTGAAATTTTCCAAATAAGGTTACCCTTCAAGGAAAAAAGCAAGGGTTTTTGTTTGTTTTTTGCTTTTAAGGTCATTTTAGTATAAACTAGGGTACAGCTAGGTGGCCAATGCTAGGCTGTGACAGCTGGGTGTTACTATCCCCTTCCTAAAAGAACCACCAATGAAATTCAGGGACTGAACAGACACTTTGTAAACAATGTGTTCTCAGTATACTCTTGGAACCTAAGTGATACTTACCATGTAAGGTTTAGGATTTGATGCAGTTTGGTTAACTTGCCAGATACTCAGAAAACCCTCTCCATCTGCAACACCACACTGTAAGAAAGATGAAAACATTAAACATAGTTTCTTAGAATTCCTGTCAAAGGTAAAATCATTTACGTAAAGGAGATTCACTGAGACCTTACTTAACAAACATCCCGCACTAGCTCTGCCTGTTGTTATTCCCAAGAAAGTCTAAGTACCAAAGATTCTGTCATCTTTTAAGAGCTTTTTCATATCCATTTCATTGTTTTCCTCTAAGCCTCTACAATGAAACTTATTTAAAAATTAGATGTCTCTCAAGTATTTGAATGTTATGCTGGCAGACACTATCAAAACACTCCACAGCAGCAGGGTTTTCTTCTCTCACAAAGCTTTTATATCTTTGAATGCATAATTTATTAATCCACACTATATTTTGTGGATTTATGCTTCTATTGGAGAAAACAGGATAAACAGAACCCAAAACAAACTGCCTGCCCTGCTCTGCTTAAATCCAGGGTCACTGAAATTTTTTTAGATA
The DNA here is from genome assembly GCF_048772815.1 of Callospermophilus lateralis. NCBI lineage: Eukaryota > Metazoa > Chordata > Mammalia > Rodentia > Sciuridae > Callospermophilus > Callospermophilus lateralis. The sequence goes on from NC_135307.1 coordinate 96,824,027, forward strand.
TTATTTCATTTATCATTTACTCCTTAATCTCCACAATTATTTTTTAATTAATTTAGCAGTTACTCCCAAGAACTAACCTTGTTGCCTTGGGAGTTAAAATAGAGTCTAGTAACCCTTGCATTGCCAGCTTGACGGAAGCAGACAAGTTGCTGAGGTCGTGTCCATTCAAACATTCGTACACTGCCATCCTGAGCACCTGTAAGATCTGAAACAAGAGGAAAAGTGGAACATTAGTAATTGAAAAGTCAGACTTCCAATATTTTCTGTCATATACATCAACCTCAAAATGACAGAGAACACTTAAAATTCTTAGATCGTAAATAAAATACTTACAGTATTGATGGACAGGGTGTGAGGTCATTCTCTTAACATTGTGTAGATTCCTTTTCATAAGCTTTAAAAGAAGACAATACATTTACTTAATGTAACGAGAAGAGAAGAGGAAGGAAATGCTTTGGAGCAACACTGATTCTGGTAACATGCTCTTACAACTTTACTGAGATAAACCCTGTATAGATTTGCTGGTATTAAATAGCTTCATCTAGTGATAAAGGGAACTGGCTTCTAAGTGTTTTCTGAAGACAATCAGGGGTATCTCCAGATTCTTCAGAGTAGAACATGAACATGGGATCCCTTCAACTACAGTGACCAACAAGAATGTTACTGATGCACATTCAAACACAAGTAGACACAAATTCCTCTTTGACTTTACTATTTTGCCTGGTCTGTTCAATTATAAAATAATATTAGAGGATAATAATGGCACTTGCCACTAGGGTTGTGAGAAAAAGCATGCATTTGACACCGAGAAACTCATAATAAATGATAGCTACTATTATCATGGTGTACCTACTGTTCACTGCACCTGATCTTTAGGATCATACTTATATCAAAATGATGTCAACTTATTTTTCAGGGAGTCCATATGCAAAAACCATACCAAAGAGTAAAAAACATACCACACTAGCTCCAGTGCTGGTCTGTCCACTGCCCAGCCAGGGCAGAGATGAAGGTGGATGCACCTGACTCGCTGGAAGGGATATTGTACTGGATTGATAAAGGGTTGTGGTGGAACCACGATAATCAATATCATCTGAACTGTGGAAAATATTCACATGTTACTGTGGAAGTTTAATTTCCTCTTAACATAAATTCCAATTACAGACCCAAAACATTATTCAAAAAAATAAATAAACATTCATGAGAAAAACAGATACAAGTCTCTCTCTCTTTTTTTTTTGGTACCAGGGATTGAACTTGGGGGCATTCAACCACTAAGCCACATCCTCAGCCCTATTTTGTATTTTATTAGAGACAGGGTCTTAGTGCCTTGCTTTTGCTGAGGCTGGCTTTGAACTTGCCATCCTTCTGCCTCAGCCTCCTGAGCTGCTGGGATTACAGGTGTGTACTACCACACCCAACACAAATACAAGTCTTAATTTAGTACTGGTTAACTTGTTCCCTTTAAGCAAAATGTAAATTTAGACTAATGTGTTCAAGGGCTACTTTACTGTTGCATAAATTTAAAAAATTGTTGTACAAACATTTTAATACAGATTTTCTTTTATTTTAAGAGAGGGTCTTGCTCAGTTGCCCAGGCTGGCTTCAGCTTCATACTTGTGGTACTCTTGCCACAAACTCATGAATAGCTAGTGCTATAGGAATACAGATTTTCTTTTGGTCATACATAGAAAAAAAGATTAAATGCATTCTTCCAATACAGATATCCCAGGAATCAGATTAATTACGTTTTTTTTGTTTTTGTTTTTGTGGTGCTGGGAATTAAACCCAGGGCCTCATGCATGCTAGCACTCTATCACTGAGCTATATCTCCAGAGTCCCAAAATTTAAAAAAAAAAAATTCACCTTTAAAGATTTCTTCAAGTAATAATTTATCATTACATTATAATGTGAAAGTAATATTTATAATTCAGTATATCAAATTATATAGTTATATCTACTCTTTTGTGTGATTTAAGTCTGGTATTATTACACACTAACAAAAGAGAGAATTCAATAAAACAAGGCACCATTCCCAAGCATAAAATTTTTGAGTATAGAGAAAAGCAAGAGAGAGGGTAAACATGGAGAAGAAATTCCAAAATAGTATTATAAAACACTCTTAGTGCAGTGTCCACAGTCTTAATGAAAAGTAAATTCATCTACATCTTTATTTGTAGAGAAGATATATCTATCAAGTGACAAGAAGAAACACTTCAAAATTACTTATTAAATGTGTTTCATCAATCAGTTTAATTAATATTTTGCGCAAGATATTTTTTGCTTTAATTATCCTGATCAGCTAAATTTACAGAATATCATATAATTCCTGGCATTTCTTTGGGATTAAATATCAAAGTGGCAATTGTTAGCATTAGACTTTGACATCAGAGATTATGCTGACTCAAGCACTATGAATAGTGGAAGAAGTATGAGTAAATTTATTCAATGTAGGTAAAGCTTTTTATTGGCAGCTAACCAATTATGTAGTCTCTTACAGAGACTACATACCTATCTCAAGTTAATGATGTTGTGGATATTTCTTGAAGAAAACCACAACTGACTATGAGACACACCTTTTAGATTCTCTGTCATATTCTTCTCCAATCCAAATATATGATTGACAGGCCAATAGAGAAGTAACATCAAGTTCTTGAACATCATGTGTTGAAGCTAAAACAATTTCGTTATAGTTTGCCTGTAAAGCAAAGGCAGAGTCAATAATTTAAGCAATTTCACTAAAAAGAAGTATATTTTCTATAATAAATACAGTTTTTACCTTATTAACAGCAAATGCCATGATCATGTCAGATTCCTTATGAATGATCTTTGCCTTTCCTCCAGGATAGCCCAGGTCAGCTTCAACCTATGAAACACTGCTGAGATTAGTTGCTGCAGCACAACTCTATATAGAAATATGCACATCCACCAAATTTAAAAGCTGGATAAGAAGAAAATGTAGCAGCAGCAAGAAATATAGTAAGGGTAACTTTAATGTGTTGAGAATTAGTTTTGGAAAATTTGCTTGAATACTCTGATGCCCTGTGATCACCCCAATTATAAAGATTTCCATTGCAATTGTAAGATAGTGGTTACTTGTCACAAAAGATGACTAATCTATTTTCATTAGTAATTTAAAACAGTAATATAGCTCTTCCAAAATGCACAAATGTTACATAATAAGAAAGTATACGTTGAGAGGCATAGAGTTCAGGAAAATTTCATAACCAAGGAGCGACATAAAAGAGAAGCATTTCAAAGGTGATCAATTTGGGAAAGTTGGAAAGGATATTTTACAAAGGAATGAATGAAACCAATAATGACAAGAAAGTTTAGTAGCTTAGGGTCAGAGGTAATAGAAAGGAAAGAAGAGGTAGAATCAAGAAGGAAAAATAAAATAGACATGCTTTAGAACAGACTGGGAAGAAATGACAAAGTGGAGATGAAGCAGGGAGCAAGAAAGAGAAGAACCAATAGCCACATACAGCAAGCTAAGACACAGTGAAGCATCTCCTACCCTATGCCTCTGAGGTGGAACAGGAGCAACGAGTTCTCTGATTAGTTAACCAGCTGGACAGCCATGGTTAGCATTAGAGATGAGGGGTTAGCTCTTTAAATTTTAAAGAATGAGCTAAATAGAAGAGCAGGGAATACTACCTTGATGTGGCAATCTTCTGCTATGCAGTTTTGTTTGACCTGCTCCACATGTTCTTCTACAGACTAAGTAACACCACACCGTCACAAACACAAATACATGCATGAAATGAAATTATAAAAGAGAATGAAAAATTTCAAGCTGAAATGGCCACTCCATCACTTAAAGATGACAAAAATGAATTTGAAGAATCAAGAAAAAAATAATAACATGTCATCAGATAAACATAACACAAAGCAAAAAGGGCAAAATTAAAATTGGTGTGACTATTACACACAAAAACAAAAGCTATTTCAAAACAAAATAATAGCTATTTGTATACCAGTATGGAACTTAAAAGCTCTTACACTACAATATCTGAAAATAAAGTCCACTTTTAAGAGCAGATGCATTCTATACTTCATAGATTCCCATTCTTTAGGGGTTGACTTAAAATATAAATCAAAATATTTATTTCTAAATAGATTCAAAGTACTGGTAATTATTTCACTCTTACTCACATGAGTAATCACATTTTTCTCCTAATCCCATGATTATTGTCCCTCATTAGTAAATGTTTAATAGGTGAGGCATAGGGAAAAATATATCATAAGAATAACTTATTCCTGGTTGATGACAGGTCATAGAGAATAGCTACCTTCAGAACTAATATTCCTGCTATGCTGGAAACCTCAAACGGTATGATCAGAGCAGTAAACTCTTCCTCATACCTCTTGATGTGACTACTTTCCTTTCAGCATAAAAGGCCATGCAAATTCTGACTGTGCCATGAAGACTCCCCTAGGGCTGCAGTAGCTGACAAAGAAGTGCCCAAGAAATACAGGACAGAGTGTCAATATGGGCTAACTCAGTGAAAGCCAAATTGCTGAAGAATCTATTGCCTTAATTAGCTGAGTTTGCCACATTTATCAATTTCACAAAAACTAAATTTGTGGAATATTTTTAATATTCAATGAGTAAATATATCTTCCTATGAATACATCTAAAATTTAAGTATTTCCTTGGTATATACCTAAATTTAAGTATTTTAAAAATTACTTTTTAAAAATTAGTCAACACCAATATTTTCAGGGTCAGTCTGTCAATTTTATTAATCAATTCATTATTAAAATTGATTATCAAAAACCCAACATTTATAAAGATAAAACACTGCTATTAGATAGGTAATTTTAATTTTTCATATTTCTGAGCTTAGTGACCAGTTTTTGCCTCAATAACATTAAATATTTTTCATAATTTTTTCTTTTTCAGCAGATCTGTTTAATATTCATGAATCCTACATGGTTATTTAAATTTAGATTAATTAAAATTAAGTAAAATTAGAAATCCAATTCTTCAGTCACACTAGCCACACACCCAAGGGCTCATGTGACTAGTGACTATTACACTGGACTATCTAGAGAGAGAGATTTCTATCATCACAGTGCTACTGGACAGGACTGGACAAGAAAGTGATTTCATTCAATGTTTTCAAATCCAAAGGGGTATAGGATGAAAAGCCTTTCACCCAACTCCCAGCCATGTGTTTACCTTCCCTAAAGCCAACCAATGATTATTCATCATTTTAAGAAATGTTCAATTTCTCTCTGTCCTCTCTACTGTCCAAGGGAACCCTCTGCTGGAGGAAAAATAGCAGAGACTACAGCTGCCAATCCCAAGTCATAACAAAGAAGAAACTACAGGAGAGAGGAGAGTTAAGGAAGAGCCAGCTATAAGGGTTCAGGAAGATTAGACACAGTTGCTTCAGACACAGCTGCTTCCCACAGCACTTTAGGCTCTGGCAGTCCAACCAAATCCAGTTGCTATGGACCTTATCAATAGTTAAATATATTTTTGGTAAATCGTTAAGTTTAATAATTTAAAGAACCAAACACTCAGAAAACTGGTGCTTAAATAGAATGGCTTTCTATGAATAATCAGAGTCCTAACTGAGCAAATATCTTTTATTTTAAATCTGTTTCTTAGATTCCTATCTTATTTTATGAGACTTGTTCAGCATCACTATAGGAAATGTTATAGCCAGTGGCTTAGATAAAAGAGGCAAATAATGTGGCTCTGTGACTTCCCTAACAAATCCTATGTTGGTAATTTCAATATTATCAGGATCTTTTGTTTGTTGTTTAGAAAATTTATAATATGCAGGAATCAAAAGTCTCTAATAGCCCATTCCCCCTACTTCCTCATTTAATTTTTAAATTAATGGTATGTCCTGCTGCTCTAGGTATGGGGAAAAACTAAAAAGGAGTTCTACCATTGCCCTTGGGAAACTGAATCCTCTAGACTGTCCTTCTCAGGTTTTACTTTACCAAGTGAAATATAATTCATTTTTCTCTTCTCATAGATTGTTTGCCAAACTTTTAATTATATCTGATAACTACTCTAAACACTTTCTGAACTGACCAATTCCTCACTGACTGGCCAAGTTGATTGAAAGGTTTATATAAAAGATCTTTGATAAGGAAGAGATCATTTGCCAGTCATCTAAATTCCTGATTCTTCTTGAATCTTGCAAGGCATTATGTTACTAATTATATTAGCTTTAAAATCACCATGCAATGCCAAACTTCTGCCTTGCTCTGTAGAAGCAATAATTATTCATCTTGTATTTGGTATTCCTGTAATTTAATCTCTCCCAAAATTACCCTGAATTTGCTGCTTCAAAATCTGTTCATTTCCAAATACTTAATAAATGCTTTTAAAGGGCTCTGTTTTATCTTTTATTAAATGATATTTCGAGAATCTTATTTAAATATTAAATTCCCAAAACCATCCACCACAAAGTTGTTACATAAAAAAAGTCTAAAAGCAAATATACTAAAGGGAGTACCAACATTCACTTGAGTATATGTGATTTATCAAGGGACTTATGTTCTTTCATTGCTAAGAAATGAAAATGACAGAATTTGATCTTAAAAGAAGTTCACTGGGGCTGGGGTTGTGGCTCAGTGGTAGAGCGGTTGCCTTGTGAGGCACTAGGTTCGATTCTCAGCACCACATACAAATAAATGAATAAATAAAGGTCTGTCAACAATTAAAAAATATATTTAAAAAAAGAAGTTCACTGTTTGCTGTAGTTTAGTAATTTTAGCTATTATCCATAATGTATGAAAGACACTATAATAGTTTGAACCAAAAATAAATTTTCAAAAATAAATCAAGTACTGAATTAGGAATACTAAAGAAAAATTAAACAGAAAAATTATAATAGAAAATATATTTCTTAAAAATACCTCACTCTGTTTTCTTTTCTTAGTGAAAATATATCTAATAAATGTCTCTTGAAGGACTTCTTGTTTAACAAGGAAATGCCAAAGTCGCTTGACTGGAAGTGCAGAAGAATCTCGGGACCTATTAAAAATAATTAACATACCACAATATTTTAGACTATAGGAAAAGGGTTTCATGTATGCAGATACTTGTTTTGAAAACTCTAAAATCTATTGCAGAGACAGCATTGAACCCAACAAAATTTTATGATTATTTTACTTTTATTTTTTAGTTCACCTAAAAAGAATTCCTTTATCCTATAATTATCTAACTACATCAAATGAACTGGTTGAGCGAAGTATCAAATGAATTTCTTATTACTCTCTTTTAAAATTACACTTTAGGTTGGTCCTGTTAGTTAAAGCAAGACCAATGAACATAAAGTGACAGATTACATTTCTAATGGCCTAAGGTTAAACAGCCTTGCCCTTTCAAGCTTATGAGCAATACTCCTAATCATGGCCAGCTGCTTCAAAAAGAGCATGCTTCTATGTTTAACCTGATTTCAACATTCCACATTGTATATGTGTGGAACATCATATGATACCCCATTAATATGTCCAAATTGATTGAAAGGTTCATGTAAAAAATCTTTGAAAGAGATCATTTGCCAGTAACCTAAATTCCTCATTCTTCTTGAATCATGTATGACAATACATTACTAATTCTATTAGCTTTAAAATCACCATGCAATGCCAAACTTCGGCCTTGCTCCGTAAAAGTAATTGCTATTTTCATCTCGTATTTGGTATTATGGAGCAAGGCTGTAGTTTATGCTCTCACGAAATTATCTGAATTTGTTGCTTATAAATCTGTTCATTTCTAAATGCCTTTAAAGGGCTTTGTTATATTTTCAATTAAATGATAATTTGAGAATCAGAGTACAGTTTTTGTATAATTCTTATATTTTTAATGCACTAGCTAAAATTTAATTTTAAAAAAGCCATGCTTTTTATGAAAAGGGCCTGAGATGGGCACATAAAAAATCAAAACATCAACAAAAACTCTTACTGTGTCAATTACCCACATAAGTTCAGAAGCATTTTTGCATATGTAGATTATTATCAAAATAAAATTTCTCTAATAGTTCTGAAAATAATAGAACAGAAATATAGAATAAAGATACTTTCCTGAATATAAAAGAAATATGTCTTTTGAATAATATGTAATTCTGGGAAAAAATAATTTTTTACCCAGATTTCTGCTTAAAACAAGACTGCAGATTCAAAGTCATGAATGTTTAGTTTTAACTTTTCTGGAAGTCATATTTTGTCAATATGAGCTAAACTGTCATCAGCAGTGTAAAAGCTTTCTTACTTGAATGGAGTATTTTCAGGTTCCAGCATTGCTTTATTTCGAAGAATAGCTGGTCCAGCTCCGACTGAAAGATCAGTTGGATATGTGTTGATATAGTTAGGGGGGGGACCTTCAAATTGATCCATTTTCTCTTGCAGGATCTGTTCCCAGTTCTCCAAGTTTTTAATTACAGCAATACCCAAGGGTGATGTTACAGGCAGCTCTAAATAGATGATAGAATATGTCATTTCATTTTGGAAAAATATATTGATCATCATTCACATAGAGTCAAGACAGTTGAAAATACTGATGATTTTGAAAATGTTTATCTAATGCAATTTAGAGTTTCAATATTTTCAACAAAACAGAAGGCTAGCTCTCTAAAATGAGCTAAGAAAATATCTAGCTTTCCTGGTCAAGTTTCTTGTTCTTTAAATCTTCTATGTATACACAGTAACTCTTGTTATCATAGGTTGGAGGCTAAAATAAATAAGACTTTATAAAATCTCCAATGCAGTATTTGTTAAGTACCAAATGGCCTTTTATATAGATTTTTTTTAAAAAAGAAGCTTGATGGTAATAAATTACATTTAATAATATGAATTCTCAAATTCCAAACTCACCAGAGAATTCTAGTCCGGCAATAGGAAAGAAATTCTTGACATTGTGAAGTACTAGCTTGACCATTGTCAAATGCAGAAGAGCCCAGCTATTTAAGGGAGAAAAAAAAATTCTCATAAATTGAAAAATAAAACCATGGGAGAAGCAATAGTAATGTTCCCTACCAAATGTTTAGCAAAATCTCCAAACCCCACCCCCCAAAAACTAATACTGAATTTTACTATGTAAAAAATGATATCTTTGTAAAAAAAAAAAAAAATGGTATCTTTGTAGTCTGAAGAATAAATACACGCAATAATATATCAAAATTGCCTTATCTGAAAATTACCTAGTAGAAAATATTTATCACATGGTCATATAAAATCTAGTTACATATTAATAAATTACCTAGTAAGTTCTAACAGCACATCAATAAATTACATGTTTTTCCTCACTAAAACTGTGTTTATAATCTTTACAAAAGGTTTTCTTTGAGACTGGATATGAAGAAAACACTCTGTAGAAAAATTTACCTCAAAGGTACAAAATTTCTAACTTGAAAATGTAAGTCAATTCTTAACATAACTCATGGTAAAAATGTCATTCAAAATGAATAATGCCAGGATTGCCTACAAAAGATAAAAAGGAAAAACAAAAAGGCCTCATTTACCTATAGGAATTTGGATCTTGGTGCTCCTGTATTTGTGTGTCTGAGAAAAAGGCATCATCATCTTCTTCATCACTATGAACACTTTCATCAGAATCATATATTACACCACTATCAGATAAAGGAAGAAATGGCTGCGATAAAAGTAAAATTATTTTTAAATATGTAATTAGATATAATTTATATACTATATAAATATACTTTTAAGCCTTAAATATATATTCTTAAAACATAATTTTAAGAATTCTTATTTAATATTGAACATGTTAAATTGTGTCGATCTCAGTTAAAATATTCTTTTGCTGATTCTAGACTTAAGAATAGTCAAGATAACCAGGTAAAACTCTCAGATTAATAAAATAATTAAGTAGCTATATATAACATTTTTAAAGACCAATAATTTTATTTTTACAGATTATCAATAAAATGAAGGAAATTATAAACCTTTCCATACCTACATAACAGACTAAGAAGCATAAAAACTATGATTTTTAACAAGTTAGTTATAGTTTTTTTTTTAACTTTGTATGTGCTGCTATAGGCTGAACTCTTGTGCATAATGCATGCGCTTTCCTACTGACCCACATTCTGAGCCTCAATTTGTAGAGGATTTAAATAACTAAAATAAAAATTCCTATGGAAAGATATAATTTGTTAGTAAATATTAACATAAAAGATATAATTTGTTAGTAAATATTAAAGTAGTAATTAAGAAGTACAGTATAGATTTTGATGAAAAGATATAGTCCAAAATAGTGTAAGAATTTAATCCATGATAAAGACAATATCATAATTCAATGAGGGGAGAGGACATTATTTAATGAGTAATGACAGAAAAACTACTAAGCTATTTATGGGAGATAAGAGATAAAGTCTGATCCTTGGTTTATTCTAGATACAGAATTAAAAAGAAGAAGAAAGAAGAACAGGTGGAAAATAATAGTAAACATATTTATTAATAGAAAAAGACTTTCTCTACATAAAAATAAGGCAATAAATCATAAAACATTGACATGATTAAATACTTTTTAAAAATTCTATGCATCAAAACATCAAAATTTAAAAACAAATGAACTGGAAAAAGTATTCCAAGTAAGATACATCAATACTATCATTAATAAAGCATAAGAAAGGGGAAATACTGGGGAATGATATTGGCCAAATTATATTGTTTACATTGTATGCATGTACATATATGTAAAAATGAATCCAACTATTATGTACAACTATAATGCATCAATAAAAATATGGAACAGTAAAATGCTAAAAAAAATTAAATTTACTTAGAAGAAGGAAGGAAGAAAGGAAGGAAGGGAGGGAGGGAGGGAGGGAGGGAGGAGGGATGGATGGTGGATGGGTGGGTGGGTGGATGAGTGGGTGGGACAGCCACATGCTGCTTAACAACCAGAATGTATTTTGAGAAATTCATTGTTAGGAGATTTTTTTCATTGTGCAAACATCATTAATTACACTTACACTGCAATATGACACCTAACTTATGTTTTTAAGCATACTTTATTAATTCCCTGGTTTTCTAACTAAATACAATGAAATGAAACCTGATCAATATTTCAAAAGATAAGCCAGAAAGATCCTGGAAGTATAAGCAGGAATCCTGTTAAGAGTGTGAACCTGGAAACCTGCACTCACAATTTGTGTAAGCCAGTGGTTTTCAAACTTTAACCCACAGAACTACTAGAAGGACATGTTAAAACACAAATTGTTGGTTCCTACTCTCAGAGTTTCTCAGTGACCAACTCAGTAAGGCCCTAAGCAACTTAGTAGGACCCTGTCTCAAAATAAAAAATGGGCTGGGGATGCAGCTCAGTGGTTAATCACCCCTGGGTTCAACCCCTGGTACCACACCCCCAATAGCAAAAAAAATAAGGTGAGACCTAATAAAGATTTTAAAATCTTTAAATGGGAAAGAAGCACAACAAATGCATTCTCTTATGGGGATGCACAGCAAAGTGACAACAGTGTTAACACATGTAAAGAGGGAAACATCAACAGAAGAATAGGAACTCCAAAAAGCATAGTGAAGGAAAGAAATAGCAGTATTAGTGTGTACCCAGCACAGTATGTATGGGGGGTATAAGGAATGCAATCACCATGAGTACTCCAGTTCCAGAGAAGTTTACTGCTTTGGGGAAAAAGTGATATATCATGAGGCCTCACCACAGACTGATCAAACCACCAAATATTCATCTGTTTCCTGTTCTAATTCCATGGTGAACAAGGAAATTACTAATGATCAGAAAAGTTAATAGTAAACACAAGAATCCCAGTCACTAGAAAAAGATGCTGATTATATATTAAGAACTGACTTCTAATTTATACCTAAATTCCATATGAACTAATTTGTCTCATCCATCAAGTATCTGATCATTCTTAAATGTTACTAGGACTATTTATTTTCTGGATTTGAGAAATTAAATGTCTAAACTATAGTGATTCAATCCAAAAGGGGCTCCATAATTCCTATGTGACAAAAACACAGGAGTGAATAAAACAAATGCACTTAAATTAAAGCTTGCATCCCTCACACTCCTTACCTTTGCAACAAAGTAATCCCACATACTAAGTTCAGGAGGAATAAATTTTTCTTTGTAAGATGGTCTTTCTGCAGGCACTGGTGGTGGGGTAGCATCTTTTACAGGCCTTCCAGGGACCAGCATTCTCATGTTAAATCTCCTGCGGTGTTTATCTATGTCTTCAGAAGGAGCAGGAGGTGCTGAATAAAGATTTTTTTAAAAATATGCATTTGTTATACATCATTAATTTATAGAGTTAACTTTTCTTTTCAACCCACTCTTGCCATATTTTAGTCAAAATTAAATTACTTATATGTGCACTTCTAAATTGTTCTAGTTACTGTGTCAGTTTTCTAGCAGTCATGGGAAAGTTGGAGATGAATATCTTCCATGGAGTAGCCTATTTGCTATATAGAATAAGGATTAAAGTAATTCTCCATAAAATGAATTAAATAAGTGGTATATTCAATAAGTATTAGAGAGAGTGAATGATTATTTCTGGATACATGGATCAAGAAAGATTCAATGAATATATAGGATTAAAGCATGTCTTTAAAAGAAAGGCAGAAACCCATGGGAAGAAGGGAAAAGGGAACAGGAACAAATGGCCAAAGGAGGTTTGAGTAAAAATATCGTTTGTGCTAGACAGAAATCAGGAGAGGAGTAATTACCATTACAAAGTCTAGACTTGGGCTAGGACCAGTCTCTGAACCTGAAGCTAGGAATTTACGGTCAATTTTCACTAAAGGTTTTTAACCTAGTCCCTAGATGAGGTCTGGTCTCTTTGATCAATTAGAGAGGAAAACGGAAGATGGGCCTGACCAGTATGGTAGGCTGTTAAACCTACAGGGAGAGCTTGATATAAGGAATACATTAAAAAAAAAATCAGGATTTAGGAACTAATTGGTTATGTGAGAGTTAGAAAGAACAACAAATCCATTTTCTTTTTTAAAATCTTTAGGTGAAACTTATATAGCATAAAATTGACTACTTTTAAGTATACTATTCAGTAGTATCCAATATATTTACAATAGCGCTCAACTACCACATTTATCTAGTTCTAAAGTATGTCACTACCCCAAATGGAAACCCTACACCTACTAAGCAATCACTCAATCCATCAATTTGTTTTCTGTCTCTGTGAATTTTCTATTCTGGATACTTACTCTGGATATTTATTGATGGATAAAATAACCAGAAACAAAAAACAGAAAATTCAGGAAGAGAAATAAGTGATTTGTAGGGATAACCTTTAGATTTAAAGTGGACTACAGTTAGAAAGAAAGAGAAATCTACCTATAACAGAAGCAGAAGCAAAGGGAATTGGTGAGATCACTTCCTTTACATTAGCTTACACAGGAACCTATGCATAAGTTAAGGACAGAGTTTGGAAAATGAGTCGTTTAAACTCTGTGTCAGTATAATATGACCATTTCCAGGGATTAATTAAGATTATTTCCATGTTTTAGCACCAAGAAAAAAAGTATCTGTGTGTAACTCACTATATCCTACCATCTTAAAAAAGTGGGATGAAAACACAGTTGCCCATAAAGAAAAAATATCTACACATACACATACAAAGAGAAACTGGAATTTAAAAGGTCCTGTGCATGACTGAAATGGCTGCCTTACATAGCACCATGAACTTAATCTAAAGCCACTGATCAATCTTGAAAAATGCTGAAGATTTATTTAAATCTAAGAACTATACTTTTTCCATAACCTCATTCCTTAACATCATCTCCTTACTTACCTTTCTACTATTTATTAACCTCTTCAAACATGCCCTGTTTTATTAACCTCAAAAATGTTTGTTCTGTAAAAATAAAATATTCTAACATGGGTTTAGTTATTTATACCAAAAAAAAAAAGATGACTATACTTTAAACTCACTGATTTTCAAGGTAAATTTTCTTAAAACAAAAAAAAAAAATCTTCTAATTTTGGAATTTACAATGATCATACATACAGTATCAGTATAAGACTTATCTTACCCGAAATACTTTCTGATTGTCTCCGAGGCTTCACAACAAGTTTCACACCCCCTCCAAAAACAGCAGCCCACATTCGGTTATTTAATGGGTGGGCTGCAAGCCGAAATAATTCGTTGGAAGAATTTGTGGCAAGAGCATGTATCAATAAACTTAAGTAAACAGCCACAACAGCTTCACACAACAAAACATTCAGTTTTGGCTGGTCTTCATCTTGTGCTGAACTCAAAAGACTAATAAGTGAGCTCACACCTGTAAAAGTATAGAATATCACATGAAGTATATCAGCATAAAGCACCAAAAAGAAAAAATATCTAAATTTGGAGTATAGTGAAAATTATATATCTGTATTCTACAAAATAAATAATTCAATAATTTGAACAACAAAATAAATGATAGGAATGAATTATAACCTATACAATAAGAATCTACTAGTCTATAGTGATATATAATAAGTGAATTACTAAATACAAAGGGGAAAGGAAAAAAATCTTCCTTACAAAATTTTAAGTAATAAGCAGAAGGAAGAGCACAATCCAGTCAACCCACAGTAATATCTGATTTACACAGGAATCATAACTGGATGCTAAAATGGGATATTTTACTCAGCAACTCTTCAAAAGATAATGATTAATTATAAAGGAAAAAATAATAACTTTATAAAGGAGAAACCTGACAGAAACCATGCTACTAAGTGAACGAAGTTAACAGCACAAGTAATGGGAATAACTGATATCACATGCCTCTTGATACTATGCACTCAGAAGGACACATCTTTTTCATGATTCCCCTGATAAAAATACAATCTGAATCTAATATTAAGAAAAAAAATCAAAAAAAGCCCAAATTGAGGGATATTCTAAAAAAGTAACTGGCCAGTACTCTTTGAAAGTGTCAAAGTCATGAAAGACAAAGAAGGAGAAAATTCATTCATCATTCAAGGAGACTAAAGAGACATTACATCTAAATGTTAAATGGAGAAGAAGAAAAAGGAGTGGAAAAACTGGTGAAATTTTAAAAAGATCTATGGATTAGAGCACGGTACTGAATCAATGTTGAATGTTAAATTTGGTAATTGTTCTGTAGTTATGTAAAAGCATGTCTATTTTTAGAGAAAACACAAAAATATTTAGATACAAAAGGATATGCTGTCTGTAACTTAATACCAAATATTTCAGAAAAATAATGCCATTAAGATATACACACACATCTGGAGTGAGTAAATGAGAGACAAGAAATGAACAATAAAGCAAGGATAATAAACTGGTAATATTTGAGAAGTCTGGGTGAAGATTACACAAAATTCTTTATACTTTTTTTGAAACTTTTTTATAAGTCTGAAATTATTTCAAAATAAGGATTTAAAACAAAATCAACATATTTCTAGAAACTTATACTTAAATTAATTTTAAATATATGGGGTACTGAAGGGAATAGAGAAGGTTTGAAATAACTGATGTGGAGTGTGGGAGGCCATCCTTGCACGTGATTTGAGTTACCTCCCTGGCTGGGCAAGAGGCACTTAGGCACATCTTGTGTCCAGAGCTTTCCTCACCCTTCTCAGGTCCGAGGGCTTGTCCGTGTGGAGGCCCCCGAAGACCCAATTGTCGCCCCTGACCTTGGGACGCTGCCCCCGTTAATCTTCATTGGATGAGATTTTCCCCAGAATTTTTTGCTCCCCAATAAAAGTCCACTCCCTGGCGTGTTCTCTCTCTCTCACTAGCCTCTTCAGTAAACCTTGATACCATAATAGGTGGCTGGAGGCTGGAGCTAGGAGGAGCTGTCCTGGAGCCGGTTTAAAGGTAATTAGAGTCTTGTCTCTTTAATTCAAAACTCCCTAGAGATTTCTCACATTTCGAACCTTCATTCATGAAGCCAGTGCTGGTCACGGGCTAAAGTGGAGAATAAGAAACAGCTAACCAGAAAAAAGGGAAGGAATGACAACATAACATACATAGCACAGAAGGGTTACTCCTGTTCTAGTACATAAATGTACACTCTTGAAAATAATTGTATTTTCTCTGGTGTATCTGAAAGTATGTCTATGTTACTGCTGTAACTCTAATACAGAATTTCTAAGGATAAAGGACTGATATGTTCACTCTTATGAAGGATGTTAAGTCCTTGCTTTTTATGCTGGTCAACACAACTGGGTTTTTGAAACCTTGGGTTTCTGAGTCTTTAGATAATTTTACAGTATCTAAGCATTCCTAATCCATAGTGGAAAACATCATCAAAAAACAAACAAAAAACCATTCACCAAATCTACAAAAAGCAACAATCAGGAAACTAGCTAGTAGGTTTTTTAAAAAGAACTACTAAGAGACAAGATGGTGGACTAGAAGCACCCAGCACACTCCTGCTTCTCAGTGAGGCTGAACATGTTGAAGTGGGTGGCTGTGGGAGGGTGCTAGAACTCAACAATAAAGGGACAGAAGCCCAGTGAAACCCAGAGATTTTTGGCTAACATAACAGTACTAGAAATAGAGTACCCCAGCACTGTTGGCATGGCAGCAAGACCAAGGGAGGAGGAGTATCCCCTCAGCTGGGGTACAAGTTAAAGAGAGTTCTAGTGAACTCTACGGGAACAGAATCTGGTATCTTGTAGACATCGAAGACTGGGGATCTGAACAGCTAGTTGGCTTTGGAGGAGTCATCTGAATTTCCCAATGAATAATCACAGAGTTGTAAGCACAGCCATCTCGAGAAAGGCCCTGTTGACCAAGCTTACCACTCTAGGTGTCAGACATCCCTGCATCGTCCTATTTCCAGGAACCCACAGCTATTCCATAAGCACTGTCTCAGCAACTGACTCTCTAGTTAAAGAGTTTGAGGCAAGGGAGACTCTGAAACAAATCCCCTGAGATTCATGCAGAGAAAAGCAGAAGATGCTTCCCTTTAAAATCAGGGTTCAGGAAACCTGTCATCATTCTCTGGGGAAGTTAACAGTCCTGAGTGATTTGGTTTTGCATGGGAGCCGAATCTGAGAGCTCCAGAATCTAGGGTGGCAGATCACTCAGAGCCTCTTCTCCCACTCACTCTCCCACCACAACACAGATCTTCACAGCTCCATTGCCTCCCCTTCCCTTAGAGGCATTCACAGACATGGTGGAGTACCAATGTCTGCCCTACCCTTGGAGTATACAGCCCAAAAAGCTTTAGAAAAAAAATACTGCAAAATCCACATTCCATGCTAGCTCATTCCAGCATGGAAATCAACTGAGAGGAATACCAACCAGCTTCAGCCACAAATCTATCCCACTAGTTACCTGGAAAGCACAACAGAAAGAACCAAGGATAAATAACTCAACCTTCACTCTGTCCACTGGGTACACAGCCTAATAAGACCTGAGAGAAGCTCTGATCAGCAGAAGTTGTGATTATCCACCTTTGGTTCCTCATTCAAGCACTCTGGCAAGGAGAAAATTTTCATTTATATGAAGTCTAAAAGTATGAAAAAGCAAAATAATATAAATATCTATATATGTACATATATATACACACATACAGTTTGTTAATTTTCTAAATTTATCTTTTCTCCTTTTTTCCATTTTTTCCTTCTTTTGCTTTCTTTTGTTAGTTTTGTTTTGCTCTTTTATTCCTTTTTCTTTCATTTTTTTTTTAAACAAGAAGTTTATTTAAACAACAAGACGATGCTTGACTTGAAGGGAAAACTATCTAGGAATCTTTTTTAAGAGTAATTTACCCCTACTTAAAGACAGATTGCCCTACATGTAACAGCTACGTACAAAAAAGTTATAAAATTGTCCTTGGTTTTACAATGATAAATAAAAAACATTAAAATTCTCCAATCGAACAAGGTATGCAAGGATTTTTATGTTGTTCAGGTATTTTTGGTGTTGTTTTTGTTTTTTGTTAAAACAGTGAGAGCAAAATAACTTACTGGAATATAAAGATAAGAGCTGAATGAGCATGCCACTAATGGAGAAAGGGGATATTTTCACAGAACCAGTATTTTTCCCCATCCCATCTCCATTTGATGTTAATCAAAATATATCATTGGCCATTTCGTTTAAAGAAAAAATGCAATATGCTTGTGCACATACACAAGTTACTTTATGTATAATAAAAGAATGGGGAAGGAGAAAATGAAAGAATAAAGAAAACTATACTGTAGTAGTCAGGATGTGGTGGATCCAAATTGCAGTTTTCTAATTGAGAATGTATTTTTGGTCTATAAGAACAGAGTTCTGGAGTAAAGTAGTGTTGAGAGCCACAGCCAAAGGGACCCCAGCAAACTTTCAGACTGCCAGCTGATGATTGGCTCACAGCGGCCCCAGCAACATCTAGCTGATTGGCTCCTCTGCGGTGATGCTCATTGGGCTGTTTCCCTGCCCTTTCAGGCCACGGAGCTGCTCATTGGGGGACTTTTTTGGCTCCGCCCACGCGACCCAGCCAATCGGCCTCAAGAGCAGGAGGATTGTGGGAGGTGGAGAGGCTGGTGGTTGGGGGAGTGGCTTGTGGGAAGCCGGTGGTGGCAGTTGGGCTCTGAGGGTTTTTTCCTGAGGAGTTATTTTGTTTGGCGTGTGTGGTTCTAAAAATAAAGTTAATTTCTTTTGACAAGTGGCTCCTGAATTGTGCCCAGCCAGACTGCGGCATTTGGTGGCCCGCACGGGGAGCGACTGAAGGTAAGTAAACCGCTCGCCCCTGAGGGCAGGGCGAGAGGATGGGTACCCATTTAAGATTCCTCTTTTGTTTTGCTTCATTTTTGTTTTAAGTTGCCTGTCCCTGGAGATGAGTGAGACGAAGAAAAACTGCTCACATCTGAGGAAAAACTATTTACGTCTGAGGAACAGAGAGGGAGAAAGGACAGATGCACATGTCAGGAGGATAGAAAGGTTATAATGATTTTGTGTGGTTCCATTTTTATTTCATTCTGTCTCGGTTTTGTTTGGCGTCATCTTGTTGGGTTGTATTATAGTAGAAATACAGGATCAGAAATTAGTAAAAAACAAACAGAAAGATTGTTAAGTAAATTGTTAGAGGAAGGAGGCATCCCAGTAAAATCAAGAGCAATCAGGGCATACGTTGATACAATACAAAAATGTAGCCCATGGCTTTTTAAGGAGGAGTTGTTAAATATATCACAATGGAACCATCATGGTGAAGATTTAAAAAGAATAGAAAAGTACAGCCCAGGAACTCTGCCAGTTGGCACATTGCCATTGTGGACGTTCGTATCTGGTTTGCTTAGTCCAAAGCCTTCAATTCAGACAAAGGTAGAGGAAGGAGAAGACATGTTGATTCAAGTAAAAGAGAAGTTAGTCAGAAAGAGGAAAAGATTCAAGTAAAAGAGAAGGTCTTTCGAGCTAGTCAGACGGAGAAAGGAAGTTTAGAGCAGAAAAAGTCATCAGGGGAAAAGTTATAACAGGAGACTGCTACTAACACCTTTCTATCACCAGAGGGTGTAAGTGTCCAACCAACAGCACCACCTCTACAGGAGACTGCTACTAACACCTTTCTATCACCAGAGGGCATAAGTGTCCAATCAATAGCACCACCTCCATATGCTGGGAGGCTCCCAACCCCCGCAGTTGATAGTTGGGATCCTGAGACAGGATCTCAAGTATTAATATGCCCTGTATTTGAGGTAGGAGGGCAGCGAATTTACCATGCTTTAAATTTCAAAACAGTGAAGCAGCTAAAAGAGGCTGTAACAACTTATGGTCCTCAAGCACCCTTCACTGTAAGCTTGGTCGAATCCATTACCAACTTGAACATGACGCCAGCAGACTGGGCTAATATGTGTAAAGCTGTGCTAAATAGAGGACAATACCTGTTATGGAAGGTTGCCAATGAGGAATTTCGCAAGGAGACGGCTAGGCGAAATGCAGCAGCTGGTTATCCTCAGAGAAATCTAGATATGTTGTTAGGAAAGGGACCTTATGAGGATCAGCAGCAACAAATTGCATATGATCCTGGTGTATATTTACAAATTGCTGTAGATGCACTTAAGGCATGGAAGACTTTACAAGGACATGGAGGTTTACAAGGTCAATTATCTAAGATAATACAAGGAACTAATGAATCTTATGCTGAATTTGTAGACAGGCTTATTCAAACAGCTACCAGAGTTTTTGGGAATACAGAACAAGCAATGCCATTAATAAAACAACTGGCTTATGACCAAGCGAATCGTTGGTGCAGAGATATCATTAGACCATGGAAACATGAAGATTTAAACACATATATTAAATTATGTAGAGACATTAATGAACAAGAGCAAGTCGTGGCAGCTGCAGTAAAACAGGCTTTAGATGCCAGAGACATTAATGAACAAGGGCAAATTGTGGCAGCTGCAGTAAAACAGGCTTTAGATGCCAGAGACATTAATGAACAAGGGCAAATTGTGGCAGCTGCAGTAAAACCGGCTTTAGATGCCAGGCCAAGAACATGCTACAATTGTGAACAAACAGGACATTTTAAAAGGAATTGCCCCATAGGAGGAGGGTTTAACAAAACTAGGTATCAAAGGAGTAGAATACCGGGTATTTGCCCACGATGCTGTAGAGGGAGACATTGGGCTAATGAATGCCATTCTCAAACCACCATAGAGGGTACTCCATTATCAAAAAACGAACAAGGACCAAGTGTTTATCCACGATATCATGGAGAAAGGCATTGGGCTCCACTGCCAAAAAATGGACAGGGGGCCCAATGCTCCGGGGCCCAAAACCACAAATATACGGAGCACTGGAGGAACCCAGGAACCCCATCAGGGTAGTGCCCAGGACACATTGTCCATCAGATCCCTCATCAGACAAACCAGAGGGAGCGCAGGGTTGGACATCTGCGCCTCCACCAGAGCAGTACTAACTCCAGAGATGGGAGTTCAAATCATTCCCACAGGGGTTAAAGGACTTCTTCCCAAAGGAACAGTAGGCTTATTATTTGGACGCAGCTCTTCTACTCTAAAAGGACTTATGATAAGTCCTGGGGTAATTGATCCCGACTATGAAGGTGAAATAAAAATTATAGCCAGTTCTCCAAAGGGTATATCAGTAATTTCACCAGGAGATAGAATAGCACATTTACTAATAATACCAAGTCTACATGATAAATTTTCCAGTCGTGCTGTAGAAAGAGGTTCCAAGGGATTAGGCTCCACAGGTGTAGATTGGGCTATGCTGTCTTTAAATTTAGATTCTTGCCCCATGCTAAAACTAAATATTCAAGGACATGAATTTAATGGGCTACTGGATACAGGTGCAGACCTTAGCATCATCTCTCATCAAGAATGGCCAAAACATTGGCCATTACAACAAGCCACTGTCCCAAGTTGTTGTTTAAACAGAGAGGGGGAGATGTTGAGAGCCACAGCCGAAGGGGCCCCAGAAAACTTTCAGACTACCAGCTAATGAAGACAAAGATAAAACCAATCTACAGCTTCTGCAATAGCCATCACTGAACTGCTTGCAGAACTTGCCTGGACTATGTGTCACTTGTATGCATTGTGAACTATCTGTTGGTGCAGCGACTTGTGATAGTGTTGGGGTATTTATGCTGATGGTGTCATCAGTGGTACAATTTTCCAAAAGGAGTCGTCAATTGGCTTGGTGTATCTTCCTCCCTTCTGCTTGTCATGATCGTTCAGCTAAAATTTGGGAGCCAACAGAGGTGAGGCAAAGAACCTCACCCCCCTGCTGGTACAAAGACCTCTACACAGGTGTGGCTGTATACTGGACCGGTAGTCAGTGACGGGTAAGATCCAATTACAATGGTACCAACCTAAGATAACGGGTAAGGACCACATGTACTATTGGACAACCTAAGGCAGGCATGGTCCCTAAGCCACATGCTTGTTGTTTAAACAGAGAGGGGGAGATGTTGAGAGCCACAGCCGAAGGGGCCCCAGCAAACTTTCAGACTGCCAGCTGATGATTGGCTCACAGCGGCCCCAGCAACATCTAGCTGATTGGCTCCTCTGCGGTGATGCTCATTGGGCTGTTTCCCTGCCCTTTCAGGCCACGGAGCTGCTCATTGGGGGACTTTTTTGGCTCCGCCCACGCGACCCAGCCAATCAGCCTCAAGAGCAGGAGAATTGTGGGAGGTAGAGAGGCTGATGGTTTTGGGAGAGTGGCTTGTGGGAAGCCGGTGGTGGCAGTTGGGCTCTGAGGGTTTTTCCTGAGGAGCGGTTTTGTTTGGCGTGTGTGGTTCTAAAAATAAAGTTAGTTTCTTTTGACAAGTGGCTCCTGAATTGTGCCCAGCCAGACTGCGGCAAAGTAGCAGGTTTCCTTTTTAGTAGACACCTCCTGTCTGCTGCTGGAACACATCAATTGTATCTTCATCCTCCATTTCCAACTGTGCAGGTGTGTCCGTTTCATTAATTGGCTGCCCGACAAATCAGAATCTGATTTGCCTCATTGACAAATCCTGTCGTTCACAATATGCTTTCATTAGTTTACTTAATCTTAAACTGCACCACAGAACCATCCTGCCCCACCACCTTCAAGTTAATATGATCGCTGTTCTCAGTCTTGACTCCTTCCTTGGGCTTTTCGTCGGTCATGGTGAGCGCTGGAGTCTCCTCAGCTGCCACTTCACAAAAAAGGTACCAGGTCCGCACCAAATGAGCCTGATTCTTTTTTCTTTATTTTCTAAGTTCTTTATTTTTTTTCTGGTACTAGAGATTGAACCCAGGGGTGCTTCACCTAACTGAACTACATTGCAGCATTTTTTTATTTTTCGAGACAGGTTTTCACTAAGTTATTTAGGGCCTCGCTAAATTGCTGAGGCTGGCTTTGAACTTGCAATCCTCCTGCCTCGGTCTCCCAAGTTGCTGGGATTACAGGCATGCACCACACCACCACATTCAGCTTATTTTGAAGTTTTGAAGGTTTTTGTTTTTATTTTACTCTATTTTTCCTCCCTTTTCTGTTGTTAAGGCTGTTGTTTTCTTTTAATCTTTTTTTTTCTTTT
Organism: Callospermophilus lateralis; assembly: GCF_048772815.1. Classification (NCBI taxonomy): domain Eukaryota; kingdom Metazoa; phylum Chordata; class Mammalia; order Rodentia; family Sciuridae; genus Callospermophilus; species Callospermophilus lateralis. Next base: position 96,846,977 of record NC_135307.1, read on the forward strand.
AGTGCTGAGGATCAAATCCAGGATCTCATGTGCATTATGTGGGTGTGCTGCCACTGATCCACTGAGCTACACTCAGCCCAGCTGGAACCTTGGAAAATACTTCATCTTGAAGAAAGTGTGGGGGGACAAAAGCCCCAGCCAGTGACCCATACTCAAGAGGGATGTGATATCTTGTTCCTGAAGTCACTCCATGGTAAGAGCAGAGAGAAAAAATACAACTATTGTGGACATAACACTTTTGAGGGTCTTCAGCATGGGTCACCTTCATACCCTGTCAGATTGCACAGTATAGATAAAACTGGATATGAGCACTACAGAGGCAGAGCTGTGATTCTGGCCCCCACCAAAATATCAGGAAACACCAAGAATTGCACCAGGGTATAAACACAGGATAAAAGCTTCAGGACCCTTACAACAATTGGAGCAACCAGTATCAGAATTGCTTTTTAGTAATAGAGCCAGTATCAACAGTTACCACAGAAACCCCCATCACCTCATAAGGGCTTCCAATCCCATCATAGAAGTAACCAGAGAATAAACTCCACATATTCTGTGGACTACACCATACTTTCCTGAACTAGCAGAGGAATCTCACTTATGAGAAATACAGAGAAAGTGAGTACATATTGTCAAAACCCACTAATCAAAGCCAAAGAAGTCACAGGAAGATAATACTATGAATTTCAATTGGAAATAAACTCAACACTATTCTACAAACTGATACTCCAAGACATATAATTAAGACAAAGCCACTTACCAAGAAGGCCCCTACATACAAATGGAAGAGATATACATCCCAATGGATATACAACAAATCTCAACATGGAAATGTAAGAAGATGAAGAAAATGGGGTAATATGACATCTCCTAAACTTTATAATTCTATTGTAACATATTCCAAAGGTATCAAAATAAATGAAATGCCTTATAAAGAATTCAAAAGAATGATTTTTTAAAAAGGTCAAAAGAATCCCAAGAGAATACACATAAACAGTTGAATGAATTAATAAAGTCAATTCAGGATATTAATCAAAAATACAATAAAGTGAGACAGATTATGAAAGAGAACCAAACAAAAATCTTGGAAATGAGAAGCCCAATAAATCAGGAAAAAATGTTCAGTTGAAAGCCTCCACAATAAACTAGATCAAACAGAACAAAGGACATCAAAACTTGAACAAGTCTGACAAAACACTACATTCAGACAGCCATAAAGAAAACATACAAGATCTCTGGAACACCATTAAAAGATCAAACATATGCATAATTGGTATACCTGAATAAGAAGTTATAAACGAAGGGCATAAAAAAACCTATTCAATGAAATTATAGCAGAAAACTTCCCAAATCTTGGGGAAGACACAGACATCCAGCTATGGCTTATAGCATACCAAATAGACATGCAGAAAAGAACCTCTTCATAACATAATTAAATTGCTGAAAGTACAGGACAAAGGAAGAATATTAAAATCTGCAAAAGAGAGACATCATCACAGTTAAAGGCAAACCCATTAAATTAACAGTAAAAATTTGAGCAAAAACTCTATAAACACCAGGACAAAAAAATAAAATAAAATGATGTATTTCAAGTTCTAAAAGAAAAGTAACTACTTGAAGGATTGCTATAGCCAGAAAGAAAATCCTTTAGAAGAGAACTAGAAATAAAGGCCTTCTAAGATAAGCACTAACTAAGGGAATTCATGACTTACTTACTAGACCAACATTACAGAAGATGCATAAGGGAATCCTATACCCAGAAGAGGAAGAATGATAAAATTATTAGAGCACATGAAAAAATAAATCCCACTAAAAGATTGGATACACAAATGAGAATTAGAAAAGAATCAAACATTATCAATACAATAAACATCAAACTTTTAAGATGAGTACTAAAGGAAGAAACATACTTTTATTTTTTAGAAAAAGAAAAATCAACAAAATGTCAGGAATAATCCTGAATGTAAATGGTCTTAACGCTCCAATTAAAAGACACAGACTGGCCGAATGGATTAAAAAACAATACCCAACAATCTGATGCATCTAAGAAAATCACTTCGTTTGCAAAGACACACAGACTTAAAGTGAAAGAATGGAAAATGATATTCCAAGCAAATAGAATATCCAAAAGCAAATAGGATTACATCCAACAAAATAGAATTTTAAGACAAAATCACTTAGAAGAGAAAGGTCAATATATATTGATGAAGGGAATAATACATCAAGAAGATATTATAATAAGTATAGATGCACCAAATTTTGGAGCACCTAGTTTTATAAAACAAACACTACTAGACATAAAGGGAGAAAGCCCTTACTGCAATAACAGTGGGTGATTTCAACACCCCTCCTGTACCAATAGATAAGTTAAATTATACTACAGATAAGATTGACTTAACAGACATCTATGGAATATACATTCTTTACATAAGCACACAGTACTTTTTCTAAAATAGATCATAAATGAGACTCCAAAGTCTTAACAAATTTTTAAGAGTTAAATAATTTCTTATATCTTATTTGAAGAAGACACTAGAAGGCGGGAAGATTTGGCATATTCATGGATTGGGAGAATTAATATAGTTAAAATAGCCATACTACCCTAAGTGATATACAGAGTAAGTGTAATAGTCATCAAAATACCAATGACACTCCATAAAACTAGAAAAAACAGTCCTAAAATTCTTAGGGAAGCACAAAAGACCCCAAATAGTCAAAGCAATTATAAGCAAAAAGAGCAATGCTGGAGGCATCACATTACCTGATTTCAAAACACACTACAGGGCCACAGTAAAAAAAACAAAAACAGCATTGTACTGGCATAAAAGCAGAGACCAATGGAAAAGAACAAAGGAACCAGATATAAATCCACATATTTCCAACCAAATGATTGTTGACAAAGGGGCCAAAAACACACACTGGAGAAAGGACATCCTCTTCAGTAAACAGTGCTGGAAAAATAATATCCACATGTAGAAGACTAAAGACTGTTATCTCTCATCTTACACAAAAATCAACTCAAAATGGATTGAAGATCTTAATATAAGACATGAAGTTTTAAGACTAGCAGAGGGAAACACTTCAAGATATTGGCACAGGCAATAATTTCCAGGATAGGACTCCTAATAGGTCAGGAAACAAAAGCCAGAATTGACAAATGGGACTATATCAAATTAAAACAATTCTGTACAGCAAAGGAAACAATGAACAAAATGTAGAGACAACCTACAGAATAGGAAAAAATATTTATTCATCTAATAAAGGATTAATACCCAGAATATATAAAGAACTCAAAAAATTCAACAACATAAATAATCCTATCAAAAAATAGACAAATAATCTGAATAGAAAATTCTCAAGAGAAGTACAAAGGGCTAATAGATTTATGAAAAAATGTTCTATATCTTGAGCTATCAGGAAAATGCAAATCAAACTACTGAGATTCAATCTTAGTCTGATTACAATGGCTATTATAAAAAAGATAATATTAAATGCTAATGAGGATGTGGAGAAAGGAAAACCCTTATATACTGTTAATAAGAATGTTTTAAATTAGTATAGCCACTGAGGAAAAATAATACAGAAGTTTCTCAAAACACTAAAAATAGAACTACCACATGATCTTGCTTTATCACTCCTGGGCATATATCCAAAGGAAATGAGATCAACATACAAAAGAGACATAGCCATGTTTATGTGGCACTGTTTATAATACACAGGATAAGGAACCAGCCTAGGTGCCCCCATCAACAGATGAGTAAATGAAGAAAATATGGTATAGCCAGGCATGGTGGTGGTACATGCTGGAATCCCAAAACTCAGCAGGCTGAAGCAAGATTCCAAGTTAAAGGCCAGCCTTAGAGATTTAGCAAGACCTTGTATTAAAATTATAAAATGAAAAGGGCTGGCTGGGCACAGTGACACACACCTATAATCCCAGCAACTTGGGAGGCTGAGATAGGAAGAACACAAGTTTGAGGCCAGCCTTAACAATTTAACAAGACCCTATCTCAAAATTTTAAAAAAGGGGTGGGATATAGTTTGATGATAGAGCAACCCCTGCCCCTGAATTTAATCCCCAGCACCCCACCCCCAACACACACACACAGAAAAAATATGGTGTGTGTATATATACATACAATGTAGTATTTTTTAGCCATAGAAAAGGATGAAATCATGTCATCTGCAAGAAAACAAATTGAACTTGAAGACATCATGTTAAGTGAAATAAAGCAGAGAGAAAAACAAGTATTACATGTTTTCTCTCATATCAAAAAATAGATCTGAAAGAAGAGGAACAATTAGGTACTGAGAAGTGCGCCAGGGGAAAAAAGGAAAGAGGGGAGAGAGGATATAATCAATGCATAATATATGGAGTACGGAAATGTCAGTGGACCTCGATTTCTATTATTAACCAAATAATAGACATAAAGAATTAAGATTAAAAAATAAAAAGAATTACAAAACAGATTTCAAAAAATAAAAAACAAACAAACAAAAAACACTTAAAATTCTCACCAGGCCACTGAGCAGGAGATGAGTTTGGTGTTGCATGTTCTTCAATGCTTTCTGTCCTCAGTCTTCGACGATCACTTAAAAGAAGTCCTTGATAAGCCATACCTGTAAACTGATTTCCTTCTGTTTGACTGCTAAAACAAATAGGTTCAGTTATTTATCATCCTAAGAGAGGTAATAAGAAATTATACTATATACAAATAATCTGTTTTAGAAGATTTAAAAAAAAGCAAAAGTTCTTGAATTCACTGTTCTAATGAGAATTTATTTTAGTTCTTGAAATTAGTTATAAATGTTTATTGATAGCTTTTTAAAACAAAATATCAACTTTACTACATTGGGCAGAGGTCATTTACTCTTTTAAATTCTTTTCCAGAATCCACCTAATATTTTGAAATCTTTTCTATTTGCATTCATTTTGAAGTGTGAGGTAAGCAAACTATTGTTGGGTTTAGATACAGTGGACAGAAAGTTTCAGGGTACTAGTTTGTTGGATTTCTTATCTCTGCAAAGTTGTACAAGCTTAACCCTGAATTTAAAAAATATGAGCTAAACTATGGAGAATCATAATTTTAGAAATATCTAAACTTCAAGCCAAAAGTCACTAAATATTTACTTTCCTCTTCAGAATGGGTCTTTTTGTGAAATTGAATAAATACAAAAGCAGAAACTAAAGTATAACTAAGAACTGGAAAGTACATATTTGAAAACAATGTAATTGAATTCTTTTTTGGTGCCATTTTAACCAGTGACTGATATCAAACAAGTTATCAATGATCATTTAGATGACCATGCCAACTAAACCAATTTTTTTTTTTCCATTTAGCTACATTCCCAGATCTTTGGAATTTGTCTAGACATGCCCTAGAAAGGGTAAAATTAGAGTACAGGTTACTTTGAAAGAGTAACTCCTTATTGAATATCAAATATTCTCACAAATAGCTGCTAAATTTACGAGAAAAAGTCTAAACATATTTTAATATAAATTTCATACTTCTATTATTTTTAAAATTTTCTAAATATACTACATTTAAATCTGGGTCATCCTTCCAAGTGATTCAGTTTCTTAGAACTTACATGGCTCTACTTATTAACATGTGAAGTATACACTAAATTAAGGCGATATGACATTTAGAAAAATTCAAACTGTTACTTTTACTTGATATCTCTTCCAAAGACTTTTACATCATACATAAATGCATAAATTTTACTTTAATAATTCAACTTTAGAAATGTACTTTTTCACTTTTCAAGGTTTTTAACTAAAAACCAGTTAAAAATAATAAAAGCTAATCCAATACAAAAAGAAATAATTCCTAAGAAAAAAATTTAGTGTAAGTTACTTGACAGTAAGCTTTTCATTCTTGAAAACAAAAAGATGGTATTGAAGATAATTTACTTTTACTACTTGTCATTTTCTATATTTATCTGTTGTTTCTGGGAGATAATTAAACAAATAATCATTTTATTTCTGATTCTATGTCAGTCATATTTGGGGATTTCTCAGTCCCTGGAAACAGAATCCTAATAAAACTCTGAAATGGTTTAACGTTTTTGCTGTATTAATACTATTTTGGGTGATTTTTTTTTTTACCTGTAGCTATGACTGTCACATAATGCTTGGTAAATTGATGCAGAAAGTGATGCTGCTAGTGAATGAAGTGTGTGCACCTAAAACCAAAACAGCCACAATTACATTTTATACTAACATTTCTACATAACAGCAATATCTTAAATATTAGAAAATACTCAGGAAACTAGCAATATCATAAGGAAGACTAGATCCTATATGATACTACTAACTTTGCTTTTAAACTTCTAAGTCTCACCCATCTTTATATGCATGCCCATAACAAAGCTAACTACTTCAGACACATCTTTATCAAATATTTACTTACTGTGAACCTGCCATCTACCAGGCCCTAAGCAAAGCATCAACGTTGATGTTACTGGGACTTGACCTAGGCTACCAACAATTAACTTAAATTCTTAATTTAAGTTAAAATTTTCTTTAAAAAGGAAAAACAAGTACAGAATTTTAAGAACTTTTCTTTAAGCTTGTCTGATAAATTTCTCTTGAAAAAAATACTCAATAATAATAAAATGCTTATTAAGTGTATCAATCACTGTGAAATGGCCGATTTTGTAGAAAGCAAATATTTCATTTAATATTCATATAAAGTTTAAAAATTCTCTATTTGATATAAAACCACATTTGATATCCCACATTGAGTAAACATTTTCAGACTCATAAAATCTTAAAATTTGAAGGGACTTTAGAAATTATTTCAGACTTTTTGAAATCCTTACCGAAATTTCTATGAACTGGAAATGTTTGCTTGGTACTTGTATAAATTTTATCACTTTTATACATGTCTAGCTTCACCTAGCAAACAATTAATTCACACTACCAATGAGAAGTCTTTGGAAGGTTGATGTGATCAGTAAAATCTTAGATCCTTCAGAATAATGTACTAGCAGAGATCAAACATGTTGTCAAATAAAAGAAATAAAATAAAAATTGTGGGTATTTGAAATGCACATCCACCACAGGAACTGAAGAGCAGAACACAAATACACTTAAGTTGATACAGTGGAAGTCTAACTCTTCAGATCCTGCCAAGCTCCCTTGTAGTTCTTGCAATGTAACAATTTTCAATTTTCTCAGCACAGGGCATAGGTTTAATTTGGAGTGGTAACTCTGTCAAAATTCTGATTGTCCGTAAGTATTACATAGCCTTCAATAAACACAATCATCAAGAAAACACTAACAGGATACTATCTCTGGATCCATTTTTTATTAATCATGGTTCTCTCCCAGGTATTCCTCAACTTACATTTTTACTGCATTTTGGCATGTAAACAGGAGTCATAAATATTTCTAATTTTAATGACATTTAAGGGAATGTATAATCTAAAGGTATATGAAGTGGCAAGAACACTGTCTTGAAAATTAATTTTATTACCAAAAAAGCATACCTGTCTTAAAGGAAGACAATAACTTTTACAAAAATAAGAAAAATGCTTACTTTTAAATTACATTCATCAGATAGTCCGGAATTGATTGGAAATGAAAAGGTAGCACGTAAGAACACTTGAGAATATTTTCTGTCAGTTCAAGTTTGAGGACCTACAAATATAACATATTTACCTTCTCAGTATATACAACACCAAATAAACAAACTTTACATTACCTTCACATCTTCAATATTGGGATGAGGCGGTGTTTTCATCTGAACAATAGTATAAAGTATATCATGGATGTGATTATTTAAGTACAATACAGGATTAGCTATAACTGTTTTTGTTGAAGCAATACTTGCTGAAAGCAGAGGTAGGGTGGTAGGCAATGGTAATGGAGACTGGAGCTGTTTTACTGTAGTTTCCTGGAAGTGAGAGTAAATTTTTGTTTTCAAAGTAGTTAAAATGAAGGAGAAAAAAAAATAACAGTTATCTGACAAAATATACTTGAGTAAAAGTAGTATGTTCATTTACTTATTCACTCAATCTACAAAAATTTATTCAGCACCCAGTATTTATCAGGTATTATGCCAGATGAAGAAAATACAAAGATGAGAATTTTGTTCTCAAGTTTTTAAGCATACCAAAACTTTCACTTAAATAAAAAACCATATAGACTACAAATATCTGCCTCTTATGAACAGAGCAGCTAAATATATTTGGATTAATGCAAAAACAGTTTTATAGCCCTAGCTGGAAGGGCCACTGAAATTACTAAAACAAGACTGAAAATAAAAGTATGTCCATACCTGCTGTGATTCTTGCAGCAAAAATTTGAGTTCCATTCTTACTGAGGCTAGACCACCACCTTGGGCCCCATGAAGGCTACAGTAACTAAGAAATACTCTTAGGAGATCTTGGTTTTTCTGCAACCATAACTTTCGTCTTTCTGCATGCTCTCGTTTAGCCTGCAATCTTCGTCTTTCTATTTGGTGTCGCTCATATGAACCAATATCTGGTTTGTCCACCATTTCTTCCCGATCCAGAAGATCACTCTCTACTTTGGAATATGTTTTACTGGAATATTCTTTAATAACTGATTCATGGTTGCATATCTCATGCAAGGCAGCAATTTCCTTTTCAAGCCAGTTATAAAGTTGAAATCTGAGCTTCCCTCCATCTACTTCATAACCTGTCGCCAAAGTTCTTAGTTCAGTCATAAGGATCTTTAAACAAGCTCTGAATTTTAGTTGTTCAGCAATCACATCAACTTCAGTATCACCTTCACAATGATCTTCTTCCTGAGGAGTCAATAACATATTAGGCTCTGAGGACTTCTGATCTTCTTGTTCATCTCTTCCTCTGGCATCTGTACTTTTCATTACTAAACCAACGGCATCTTCATCCTCTTCTAAGGCACTATCATGATCTTCTCCCCAGTCAAGAGTAAGAGGTTCCTCATCAACTTTAACAATTGGCTGACTCCAGTCAAACTGTGCTGAAGTTATGTTTGACCCGTCAGTGCCAGAACTCCCATTGCCATCACTCATAGTTTTTGATTCTGCAGATACATCGCCCATCTTTTTAGAAACAAAATCAGGTGGATCTTTTTTAGCAGGTAAGGCAGACATTTTGGTTACTTTTGGAATTTTGGAAAGTACCTCCAGGGCTAGAACAGGGCATCCAACCTTAAAATGAGCATTTGCAGTGGTAAAGAATAATTTTCTCTCTATGAGGTTAATTTTGTCAGCAAAATTTTTCTCAGTTTTGAGACCTAAGGTTGCCAAAGTTCCTTCAGGGGAGGCAAGGTTTCTTCGAAGAAGCAAAGGATGTGTTCGAAGGTAGTTATAAAAACTAAATACCACTGGGTTACAAGATTTGATGATAACTACAGAAACCAAATAGATACATCAAAAGTTAGTATTTGTACTTACACTGCAAAAGAATAAAATACGTCAGCATTTCTTCATAATAAAGGACACATAAATATTGACCTTAGGTAGGTTAAACTCTGTTACATTCATGTAATCATTAAAACCATAAAACTGAAATAAAAAAAAAAATTCCCTGTATACTATGGAGTGATATCCAGGATATATTAAGTAAAAGAAGATGCAGAAGGAAGACTTACATGTATAAAATTTTAATTGGTTCCCTGAAAAGGGAGAAGGGCACAAGAAAAGAAGCTATATTTCTCTGAAAATACTTTGGGGTTTTATATATTTAATTTCAAAACCATGTCAACATTTCATACAAATTTAAAAGAAAATAAAATTTTAAAAAGTAAATTACTAGCAGTCAGAGAAATGCAAATCAAAACCACCCTAAGATACCATCTCACTCCAGTAAGATTAGCAGCCATAATGAAGTCAAACAACAACAAATGCTGGTGAGGATGTGGGGAAAAGGGTACACTTGTACATTACTGGTGGGACAGAAAATTGGTGCGGCCAATTTGGAAAGCAGTATGGAGATTCCTTGGAAAGCTGGGAATGGAACCACCATTTGACCCAGCTATTCCCCTTCTCGGACTATTCCCTGAAGTCCTTAAAAGAGCGTATTATAGGGATACTGCTACATCCATGTTCATAGCAGCACAATTCACAATAGCTAGACTGTGGAACCAACTTAGATCCCCTTCAATAGATGAATGGATTAAAAAAATGTGGCATTTATACACAATGGAGTATTACGCAGCACTAAAAAATGACAAAATCATGGCATTTGCAGGGAAATGGATGGCATTAGAGCAGATTATGCTAAGTGAAGCTAGCCAATCCCTAAAAAACAAATGCCAAATGTCTTCTTTGATATAAGGAGAGCAACTAAAAACAGAGCAGGGAGGAAGAGCATGAGAAAAAGATTAACATTAAACAGGGACGAGATGTAGGAGGGAAAGGGAGAGAGAAGGGAAATTGCATGGAAATGGAAGGAGACCCTCATTGTTATACAAAATTACATATAAGAGGATGTGAGGGGAAAGGGGAAAAAATATCAAGGGAGAGAAATGAATTACAGTAGAAGGGGTAGAGATAGAAGATGGGAGGGGAGGGGAGGGGAGGGGGGATAGTAGAGGATAGGAAAGATAGCAGAATACAACAGTCACTAGTATGGCAATATGTAAAAACGCAGATATGTAACCGATGTGATTCTGCAATCTGTATACGGGGTAAAAATGGGAGTTCATAACCCACTTGAATCAAATGTATGAAATATGATATGTCAAGAGCTTTGTAATGTTTTCAACATCCAATAAAAAAAAAAGTAAATTACAAAAAGCAAATTTATTTATTGTGGTACTAGAACCTAAAATCAGAGACACTATACCACTGAACTATATCTCTACCACTTTTTTATATTTTGAGAAAGAGTCTCAATAAGTTGCTGAGACTGGCTTCAAACTTGCAATCCTCCTGCCTCAACCTTCTAAGTCAGTGTGATTATAGGCAAGTTTCCTATAAAATTAAGTGAATCTGTATGTTAAGTTGGTAGTGTAACCACATACAGACGTGAACTAGAAAAGTGACTTTAAAATAATAAATTTGACTGTATTTCCTTAGTAGGATATACTATAAAAATAAATGGCATACTGTTTGGGTATATGGACAGAGTATTTATTTAGCTATTCTGTTCCCATGTTCCCATGTTTAATTTTACTGCAAACAAAGCTGGCAAATACTCTCCAGATGCTTAAAAGATCTAAATTATTTAGGATATCCAAAAAATGTAAAAAGTAAAGATTTTCCAGTCCCATGGATCAAACCAATATGTGTAAACATACAAATTTTCCATGTTAAAAAACATGGCTATATGATTACTTAGGAAGAGCTAAGCAATGTAATAAACATTCTGTATGCTTTATTTTTTTATTCTTTTTTCTTTTTGTGGTGGTACTAGGGACCGAACCCAGGGTTGCTCGAACACTGAGCTACGTTTCTAGCCCTTTTTATTTTTTATTAATAGACAGGGTATCACTAAGTTGCCCAGACTTGCCTCAAACTTGTGACTCTCTTGCCTTAACATTCAATTTTTTTAATGTGCTTTTTAAAAACATACTTTTTTAATGTATATGAAACCAGAACAGTATAATAATTCTACTTATATTCCTCAAAATATAATTGTGAGATTAAAAATGTGTGGTCTCTTTAGTATTACTTAAATTATAAGATGCTAGATTTTATAATAAATATTAATAGTCTAATCTAAACTGACAAAAAAATTGATAATTTCTTAGAGTTGAAAAGTAAATCTGGTAATGATATTTTTAAAAATCTGAATGAAGTTCTGAAGCGTTTTCCTTTAGGAAAAAAGAAAAAAGAAAGAAATGTATAAAAGTCTTACCTTGATGCTCATCTTCTTCTTTTGGTGTTTGTTCCAGTAATGTATCCAAGGCACGGGTGTAATCTTTCATCACCCAATAGGCAAGACTACGCAGGAAAGGATCAGGATGCAATCTTTTGCAATTGAATCCTGAGCCATCCTTTTGGCAACCCAAAATCTTTTGATTCAAGATGGATATGTAAGTGGATGAAGTCTCAAATTCAGATTCATATAAGCGGGCAATAACCATAGCTAGCTGAATATCTTCCATTTTTTCAAGACATACCTGAAAATTTAAATTTTAAGAAATATTTATTTTATTTAGTGATAATTATTTAGTGATAAGGACTATCTCACTAATACCCTAAAATCATCTGCTATCATGGTAGAAGGAGGCGGTCCAGAGGTTGAGACAATGAAAGGCAGTTAAATGATTATTTCACAGCAGACTAAGGAAGAATAAGAATAATAAGGAACTAGAACTTAGAAATTGCCTAGGGTTTGGTCCCATAACACAGCACCAATAAACAAATAAATAAATAAATAAAATCTAATTCACTTGAGTTAAATTTCCCATTTCAAAATCACAGCATTTATAATTTTAAAAAATCATGCCTGAGATAATCACGAAGAATGACTAATTTTAAATTTATAGCAATTTTACTTTGTTAGATAGTTCCTATTTCTTCTATCATGTAATATTTCCTATTCTATTTTTCAATCACCTGTTTTAATTGCTCAGAATGATAATCAGTAACTATAAGGAAGAAATTATAAGTAACAGGAAAATTAACATTACTCTTATAATCACTTGCCAACATTATATATTTAAAATGAGAAAATTTACAGAGAATTTTCTCACATTTATTTTTCCAATATCTAAGACAATTATATCACAGAACAGTACAAATCACTATTCTAGTTTCTTATCTATGAATTTCATTTAGGAAAAAAAATTGAAATTTCTGCTTTTCTGCACAAGATAAGGAGATTGTGACCTATGTACTTTAATTGTTCATAATCATAAAATGACCACAAAAAATGCATTCATAAACCATTATTTGCCATTTTATATATTATCTTGAAATATAATATGCCGTATATAAAACTGTTTCTCCTTTGAACTTATTTATAATTTCACTTATCACAGTGCTACTATTTTAAGTTCAACAATTTCTATAGTTATATTCTGTTCTTACAAAAATATCACCAAAAAATTGCAATCTCCTCAAAGACCTTTTCAGGTTTTCAATCTTTTACAAGTATTTCAAAGCATTTTTTCTTATTTATACCTCTATGGCATCTTTCAGTGAACCCGCTAACAAGAAAAAAGCAGCAGATTGTTCAAAACGTTGTTTTCCAAGTAAAGAAAAAGCATTTTTCAAAGCAGCTTTACGCCATCTATCTTCATTAAAGTTATGACTGAAAAATGATGTCATTTTTTCATCATGTTGTGACCTGGGAATCAGAGCACAAACATCAGTGTTTAAAACAATTTAAAATATCTTTTTTTTTTTTTTAAGAGAGAGTGAGAGAGGGAGAGGGAGAGGGAGAGAGGGGGAGAGAGAGAGAGAGAGAGAGAGAGAGAGAGAGAGAGAGAGAATTTTTAATATTTTTTAGTTTTCGGCGGACACAACATCTTTGTTTGTATGTGGTGCTGAGGATCGAACCTGGGCTACACGCATGCCAGGTGAGCGCGCCACCGCTTGAGCCACATCCCCAGCCCAAAATATCTTAATTCTTTATAGAGTTAAAAATAGAAATCCTTTGCAATGCAAAAATAGAAAATAAAAAACGGAAACATCCATCTAAAAAATAACTTTAGTTATAAGTATGTAACTGTATATATTTTTATAGATTTTCAAGCATTTCTTCTCTTCTAATAAGGAAAGCTAATAGTACCTTATGTACACAAACAGGACGCAAGAGTATTTTTTACTTTCCAATGTGCTTGTATCAACTTTATTTAGAACAACATCCCACCCTTTAAGTTAAGTTGAAAAGATATGTTGACCATTTGTTGAAGATAAAGGAACAAAGGCATAAAGAAGTAAGTTGATTTGACCAAGATAATGTATCTATCTTCAAAAGCACTAAGTTTCTGATATGAAGCACACTCTTCATTCCACTAAATCATATTAAGTGTTGAGGCAACTTACCTAAACAGACCCCACACTACTGCTTTTTTCTTCATTGCAAGATAGAATAATGCAGCATCTAAGGCATCATTATTCCTTTGAAAAGCAGCTTTGGCAACCTAAATAGTAAATAAAATATTATTTTAACTATCTGACAAAACAATTACAACCAAGTAGTCAATAATCAATGCTTTCCTTCTACTTCAATGGATGACAGAACAATAAAAATGGGAAAACTTGGCTCTATTTCACAATCTCAAAAGACTTATGACACATGCTCCTAAAGACAATTTGCATACCAGTGATTAGAATATAAATAAGAATGACATCTAGCATTAATTGACTACTTACCATATAAATGGCACATTACAATCAAGCACTTTTCACTGATCTTACTGAATCACTACAACCCATGAGGTACAATTACCATACTCATTTTACTGGTGAGGTGATTAAGACACCAAGAAGTTGTGAATGGTCTATAGTCACACAGTAAGGAGTAGAAAGATATCAGAACCCAGGTAGTACTAAAACTAACACAGGGGGCTGGGGTTGTGGCTCAGTGGTAGAGCATTTGCCTTGCACAGGTGAGGCACTGGGTTCAATCCTCAGCACCACATAAAATTAATAAACAAAATATTGTGTTCATGTTTAATTAAAAAATATTTTTAAAAACATAGGAAACAATAAAAACAGACTATTTATTTAATAGATGTGACCAATTCTTAAAAATTCAACATACTCCATTTCTTAATGTTTTGTAAAACTTAAAAAATATTGATGTCTATGGTAAATATGATTTCACAATTTAAGGTTCTCTCAACTAGTATAGATAAAGATACCTGTAATAATAATTATATACACATGTTATACATATTTTAAAAAGTGCAGACAAAAAAAAATTCTAGGGGTTGGGGTTGTGGCTCAGCAATAGCAAGCTCGCCTAGCACGTGCAAGGCCCTGGGTTGGATTCTCAGCACCACATAAAAATGAATAAACAAAATAAAGGTATTGTGTCCAACTACAACTAAAAAATAATTATTGGAAAAAAAGTTCTAGTATTTTTTATCATACTTTTTAAAAACATTTTTCTGATACTTTTCAAATTTTGACAATTCTAAAGGACTGAATGTATACCATTCTTTCTAAGAAATAATTAAAACGAAGATGGTTCTAGGTCCTTTATTTTGAAGGGCCTACAAATTTCTGTTTATTTTATTTATTTATTTTTGGGCTAGGCATTGAGCCTAGAGCCTCACATATGGCATTTTGCAAATAAGCTAAACATACAGCCCCTGGCTTACAAATTTTAGTTTTTAAAAATTACATTTTTTAAAAAGTTTCAGTGAGTATATAATTCTCCATGTACTATAATTTGTAATACCCTTTGATTCAAATGACCAAAGTTGCTGAATTTATATAGCATTAATCAATTCTGTCAGTTTAAAAATTAAGACAATATCATTATTACATGTAATTGTATTGTTTTGAACACAACAGCATACAGACCATATGGTGGTCCTCAAAGATGCTGAGAGAGCCTCTGCAAAAATCACTAAAATTAAGAGGCTTAACAAAAACCAGTGAATATTTTATTAGAACTCATCGACCAATGGTAAAGCAAGAAGCTACTGAATTATGGAAGAAATTGGAAAAAACATCTAAAATTGCAACACAAAATGTTTTACTGTCAATATTTTTTTATTTCCTTTCCCTTTAGTATTTTTCTCTTCTCTCGTCATTTAACTTAGTGCTTCCATATGTTCTGTGATCTTTTAAGAAATTATTACTGATATTCAGCTAAAGATTTATAAAAAATATTTCAGGACAAAAATTTTACATAGTCCTTTTATTTATTATCAATAAATAAGTTACTTGTATAATAAATAAATTATACCTATAAGAAAATACTCAATTATAATGGCAAAACCACAGTGCTTACAAAATAAAGAGATCTCTATAAAATACATCTGAAACATTTCAGGTAAAATGATGTTTTCTTTTTCTAATGCTTTGGGCTATAAAATACTTAATATAGATACTGAATTATTTACATGCTAAAATAATCAACTTTTCCTTTACAGCAGAAACTATTTCTTGATGTGGGAGCAAATTCCTATTGTGCCTATTTTTAGAACTGGAATACTGATATTTTTGTTAGCTGCCTTATACATAGTAGGAAAATGATTCTTTAATACTCATATTCTAAACTGTGATGTGATAACCATGTATACCAGATGTAAGCAATATGAAGAGGTCACAGCCCTACCACCAACCTACCAAATTAAAATATTTCAGAGTGGGATGTTTTAAATAAGTTTCTCACACTAGAATTTGATAATTCCTATTGTAGAGAAATAAAATAATGAAGAGTTCTACATTCTTGGGAGAAAAAAATTCATACTTCACAAATATAGTACCAATGATTGAACTCTAGGGAATTTCAATGGACTCCTAAAGTAAAATATGAATGATAATTTTACTTTCCCAACTCTGCTTAAATAGAAAAGGAACATACTAAAACTAACTTAACTGGGAATTTGGGCAGGTTACCCAAACTCTGATTCTTAATTCCATCAGTTATAAAATGAACATGATAACATGGGGCTAAAGAAAAGATTTTATGAAATGATTAATGAAAAGAAACCAGCACCAAGCCTGGTACATAACAGGTGCTTAGATAAGATTCATGTAACACTGAAAGAACTTTCAGTTTCCATTAACAAAAAAAATTGAAACTTCTTTTTTTCTAGAAGGAATCTACCCATCAATTGATTTTAAGAAAAAAACTGTCTTAAAAAATATCATGTTTCACTGGCTGGCACAGATATGTTCTTCAAGTGCAAATAAATAAAAATTGGTTTTTGAATGGTATTTTAAGTGTGTAAAGCAAGTTTACTACTTACTGAACTAGACTTTTTTTAATGCAATGGAAATAAAAGACAAAAACTTAAGTATACTTCCTAAATTTAAATTTTTATATTTTCTTAAAATAGGATATACCTTCTAGGGCTGGGGTTGTGGCTCAGTGGTAGAGCACTTGCCTACCATGTGTGAGTCACCAGGTTCGATTCTCAGCACCACATATAAATAAATGAATAAAATAAAGGTCCATCAATAACTAAAAAAAAAATTTTTAAAAAATAAGATATATCTCAACTAATAATAGAAAATATTCCCATTTCATACATACATAGACAAAGGTCAAGTTTTTAAAATCTCCAAAAAATGTTATTTAAAAAATTCTCAGGCTGGAATTGTAGCTCAGCAGTAGGTAAAGCGCTCGCCTAGCATGAGCGAGGACCTGGGTTCAACCCTCAGCACCACATAAAAATAAATAAATAAAATAAAGGTATTGTGTCCAACTACCACTAATACATATATATATATTATATATATAAAATTCTTAAGATATCCAGATGTACAAATTCATTCTTCATAACAATTTTTCAGCAAGATACTGATACTGTGTTTTTCCCTTTAAGACTTTTTAAACTTCAAAATCCAATGAAGCAAAGTTACCTTTTCAATGCATCTTCGAAGTGTGTTAATATTCCTCACCCACCATCCTATTCCCATTGCTCTTAACTCAGACCACTGAGGGTCTCCTCTTTGAATTGCTGGAATCATATTAATCAGTTCTTCCTCAGCCTCAGAATGAAAAGCCCAGGCAAAATGGCATGTAGAAACACCTAAATTGGAAATTTAAAATAATAACCTTCAGAACTATATAAAAAAAGAACAAAAACAATTTTTCCATAGTTATATATAAATGAAAGAATGAAAGGAAGTGTGTCATCATTCAGGATTTTATACTGTAAGTTTCTGAATATAAGATGAGAAACAGAAAACAGAAAACCCAAATCTCTTTAACTTTTTTCCTGAACGTAAGTGGGTTTCTTTCCCCCCATACAAAAATACAGGCACTAAAATGTATCATTGGAATGAAATGTATTTGAAGACTAAGCTATTCATACATATATCAAACTTATTATCAACAGTGAAAGTTTTGGTTCACTTGAAATTCAAGTGAAAGCATTTGGCCCAGGTGCCTGGCTGTTGTCTCACACTGCCACTGCCACTTCTTGTAAAATTAATGCAGCAAGTCTTAATATCCTTCAACACTGAATTTTGAAAACTATTTCATTATTCCCTCTGGCCAAGAAGCTAAGCCTAATTTTAAAGCAAGCTCTAAACGTCACAAGAGTTCCAGTGAACATCTGGGATAAATCTGGGATAAAGATGCCTTTCATGCCTTGATTAAAGCTGCCTAATACTGAAGCTATGGCAAAATTTTTCACACCCTCTGACTCAGGAATTCAACTGCTAGTAAACTAACAGAAGAATAAACAGAAATATGCATAAATACTTACATGCAAGGTTATAAGGTCATTCATTATAATGATAATTCAAATTTTAGAACCAACATAATCTAAATGTTTCAAAAATTTAAAAAGTTGGATAGATGAAATATAATTTAGACAGATGACAGAATATTAAATAGATATTTAAAATCATGTTTTCAAAGGACATTTATAGATAAAGGGTAAGCGCTATGGGTAACAGTAACAGTTCATCAAGCCTGGTATTTCAGGGCCCACAATACTAATGCATACTCTATGGCGCTTTGGGTTTCAAAAGAAATATAGTCTAATAAAAATGAGCCCTGAACAAGGAGTCTAAGTATATGTCTACTAATAAAGAGTCCTATATCCTACGTAGGTCACTCTAAATTCTATACTTTTTAATCTGTAAGTAAGAAGGTGATATGAATTCTTATGTCTCAAATCAGGGTGGGTGTATGGTAGCATGCCAGATTATATGCAAATCCACTGGATCAATATGGTAGATCTTCCTGAAACATCACTTTTACTTGCTGGCAACTTGGTACATGATGCTTATATTAAGATAAAAACAATAACAACATAAAAAGCAAAATCTATACAATTTTAAAAGAACAGACGCCAGACAAATTCAGAGCTACTCTATAGAGAGCCACTTTGGGTTATTATAACCCTGGAAAACTACATTTACTAAGTTACTACAATCTTAGTAAAGTCTCAAAAACTGAGCTACTTGCACAAAAGTCATAGGATAAAGCTGAAGGATACATAAGAAAATGTTAAGTACGTACTTAAGTGACAGATCCTAAGACCAGTGATAGGTGAACAAATAATCATACACTGGCTGATCATATACAAATATGAACACACTCACCACTTCAATACTAAATAAAAGTGTACAAAGGGTCAAACAATAAGTAGAATACCTTGATGAAGTAGCTGTACTCGGTATAAAGGAGGCAGTGATGTTAAAAGGCATGTGTGCAAGCGCATAGCTAACAAGTATCTCAAACCACATTCATCTAAGGTGTCTCTTCCTGTAATTTAAGTAGAATATATGTTTAAGGAAAAAGGAATTCAAAGGTCACAAACTGATTTTTTTAAAAGCTAAAAAATAAGCATTAAGTTCTGTATTAATAATTTACATAAAATACATAAGATACTTTCATTGTGCTCCTTTATGAACACTTTAATAACTTTATAAAGAACATATTTCTATAAAAAACATGTGAATACTAAAAAATGATTCAGGAATATAATAAAATATAACTGTAATGAGTTAGGTATAATTCATAAAAATACTTCCTACATGAAATCAGGTGAGATTTAAGGAGTTACATAACTATAGTGAAATTATCTATTACATAATTAAACAGGTAATATTTCCTGGGCTGTTTAGTTTGACTGAAATATGATACTTCTGAAGATTGAAATTTGATTCTCCAGACTACTTAGTATTACACAATTAAGATGAATTGATTCCACAAATTTACATATATAAATTTGATTCCACTTAGTCAAAAGTTGAAAAAGGTACACAAGTATGTCAAATTTAATCAAAACTATGGCTACTTCTGAATAACAGCAATGCAAAGGTATTGATAGCACCTAGACTAGTAACTAACACATAGGAAGTATTCAAAGAGTAAAGAATAAATATTATTTTCAAAAGAAAATAAAATTTTTTAAATTACTAAAGTTCCATCTCTGCTTCCCATTACCTATACTCATTCATCCATTTATTCATTCAACAAATTTAGCATCTACTACATGTGAGGCACAGTTTAGGTACTGGGGATTTAATAGTGAAAAAGGCAGAGTTAATACTCTCAGGAAGTTTACATTTTAGTAGAATAAGACAATAAACAAATAATATGTGGAAATTAATATTATGAATAGAAATAAAGCAGGATTGAGATATAAGGACTGCTGAAATAAAAAGGCTCTATTTTATTTAGTGTGGCCAGGAAGAATTTTCCAAAAAAATGAAATTTCAGCAGAACTCTGAGGATATAACAGAATGAACCATGCACACATGTGGAAGAGCACACTGCACAGAGTTATGCAAAGGAAACAGTAAGTGCAAAGACTTCAAGAAAGCAATGTGCTTATGTGTTTGTGGGACAGCAAGAAGGGGAAACATAGAAATGGAAATGACCCCAGACATGTGGGACCTTGCAGAAATCTAAAATGATCTTGACTTTTACTCTAACGTGACACATGGGAACCACTGGTATATATTAGGCAGAGGAGAGATTTAATGTATCTTGACTTCAAACAAATCACTGTCCTTTGTGAAGTACAGATTGAATTCACATAAATGAAGCAGTTAGGAGACTGTCAGTAACTAGGCAGGGCAACAGTGACTGCAGAGGTGATAAGAAATGATTGGATTCTGGATGTAAAAGAAATGACACCATTTGCCAATAGATTGGGTATAGGGTATGAGAGAAAGCAGAGTTACTAACATCTGTGTCTTCTCACCTCAATAAATGGAAGAATCCAATTACTTAGAATCCTTATACTGAGATGTGCAATTCATTTAATCTCTGATTTTCAATTTCTTGCCTGTGAAATGGAGACATTCATTCCTGCCTTATCTCCCTCACAGATGTCTACTGTGACCAGGATAAGCTATTGCTTATATTCCTAGCCAATGATACAGTTTGTGTCAGAAAATTTAAACTATTTTCCATGGATTATGGCATGCCTTCTTAATACCCCAGAGTGAAAACTAATACATATTACCAAAGGTTTACTCTGGGAAGAACCTCACTCAATTGCACATAACCTCACAATTTAAAAGGTTTTTTTTTTCCTTCTAACACAGTGAAAAAATAGGTCATAGAAAAAATCCTTTAAGGTCTCCTGTTATTTTAATCGCCTAAAGGGAAATACTGGGGACACATGCAAGGGTGTAAATCTATATAAAGAGAGATTTTCTAACTGGCTTTGAGAAGAAGTGATTTTTCACTAGAAATCTCATGAAGTAGTTAAAAACAGAGTACCAGCTTGGAAGCAACACCCTTTACCTATGAACTCCATTTCTCCCACTTAATGTCTAGGTGATCTTAGATGAGTCAAATTCCTAGGGATCAGTGTCTTTATCTATAAAGTTAAATACAATTGTAGCCACCTACCTACTATAAAATTATTATGGTAATTAAATGGGATAAAACACACAGTAATTGGTGTTACTGGCACATAGTAATTTCTCATTCCTCTACAATATTGAATGAATGAATGAATGAATGAATGAAGATCAATAATTTTTTGTTTCCTTTGCTAATGTCACCATTTCAGTCAACATAATTACCTTCAAGTAGCTGCATAGAAGAGAATAAAATCCAGTTTCAAAAGACAACTGCAAATTTTCTAGTTTCAGAATAATCACACAAAATAATATTAAATGTCTAAAAACTTCTTTCTTAAGTCAACATTTGTAGAAAATTACATAACTATAAAAGTTATTTGTGTTTAGTAATGGGAAGATAAATTGAGTCAATGAGATCCCAGAAGACTCATGATTTGATGGCAAAATTAACAACTGGGTCATTATTATCACGCAATGGAAAAAAAAAAACACAAGAGGTATTAATCTTAAAAAAAAAAAAAAGCAAAAGAGTCTATATTCAAAATTACACAAAAGTTTTCGGTGTAAGAACGTGTGTGAAAATGCCTATACATATCACAAATTCAGTTGCATACGTGTCAGTGATAGCCTGATTCAGCTGTCTTTTATCTTTCAACTAAGCATATTATATAGTAATAATTGTCTATTAGGGAGACCTTTTCCCTACAAGGTTTGAAAGAAAGACCATAATTCAATATGTGAATCATTATACAAATAATGCAACTTTATAACTTTATAAAATTTTCTTAAAGACTATTTACCTGAGTAATTCTTATCTCTGTTTTCATCGAGTTCAGTACTGGAGGTAGCCACTGTATCAGCCAATGCTACAAGGAACATCTGCTCCAAACGGGTAAGGCCTGGCAGACTTGAGTGCATAAGATGACTTGAAAGTACCCTAGCATGCTCCTGGCCAAAGTAAGCTGGTCCATATTGAGAAAGATTTATAACTTTTGATTTGCTTTCTCTCTTTTCTGGCTCTAACTCAATATCATCTGTTGTTATATCCTGGATTTGGAACAGCTCGGAATATTGATTCTCTGGTTGACTATCGGTATGATCTTCAAAGTTCTGTGGCATTTTTGTACTTTCTTCTGAAATTCTGTAGGATGTATCCTGATCTGCAGCAAGCAATGCATATAGCGGTAATGGAGGAATAGAATCTATCTCAGTATAATCTCGAGTACCGTCTTTCCCTATGGTGACTGTATCCTTTGCTGTACTGCCACTTACACTAATGGTTCGAGAAAGATGCCGCTTAGTTCCTTCTCCAGCATCAGGATCTCTAACTATTGCAACTTCACCTGCAATACATTTTACTAAATGAGAGAGAATGGCTTTAGCCCTTCGAACTTTACCTAAATCCATTAATTCTAATAGCTGAGTTGGATGATACTGTGGAAGAGTAGGGGAAAGTACATGTGCAGCCTCAAATAAGCCACCATCTTGAACTACAGTTGGTGAGCAAAAAACATCATCAGCAATAGTTGTTCCTTCAACAATACTTTTTCTTGACAACATGTTAGCTTTAAAGGCAGAATGATCTTGTACTGCTGTCTCTTCTGCAATAGGACTATCAGCTTCGGGGTCTCCAAATTTGACAGCATGCTTCCACTGGGCATATACATGCATTTCACAATCCATTCCCACCACCAATATCCCATCTCTTACCCAAGAAAGAGAAACAGGCAGTGAAGGTGTACCATCAACAGAAGACACCAAGTCTATAGATCTAAGAAGAACCCATCTTGACCTAACTCCTTGCTTGATACTACCACCTAGTGGTAAAGTAATGACAGCTACTCCATCCTTACTATTGGTTTGCTCAGTCACAATTCCTGAAAGCCTCCCATACATGAAGATATTAGCGCCAACCCCCACCGTGAGAATGTGGGAGCCATCTTCTTTTGACACCCAGTCCAAATGTACTAAATGCTTGATATTTGGAATAAGATATCTATCCTTGCTTAAAAGTGCATCTGATTTGCTGTACACAAACAGATTACTATCGACACTGACCCTTGAATCAAGTACACTCCCAACCTTAACCAAATCATCAAGATGAATTGTTTGTTCCAAAACCCATTCTGACCCACCCGTAGATTCACATTCAAATATACAAACATGCATGGAAAATTCTTTAGAAACAAAACCATTGTGCTGGACAGGTTGCTTATAAGCTACTGCAAGGCGACCTGTGTATGAACAACTAACAGCAACTGGTCTTCCCACAATGCTCACTGTACTGCTATTATCTTCTCCTTCATCATTCATTAGGGGCCATCTTCTCCAATGATAGGTTTCTTTCTCATTGTTTGTATTATTTGATGGGTTTGTTTCCATACAACATTTCCAGAAGCGTACTTTATTGTCAGAACAAGTTGTAACCACTAAATAAGGTGCAAGGCATACTGGATAAATTGAAGAGGAACTCAGATGACCTTAAAAACAAAAAGCAGACAGTTACAATACTAGAACCACAAAATAAAATGCTAATAATAAAATTCTAAAATGTCATAAATTAAAAGCCACTATGGGCTTCTTCAGAGTAACTCTGCCATCCCCCCACCTAAATAGTGTCCTACACTAAATGTCCATTCATTGGCCAAGATATCTATAGAAGTCTTGAACAATTGATAAAATAAAAATATGCAAAAATAATCACAAAATTTGTTTTTAGGTAATTATGTTTAAATGAAGTAAACAAAATAAAACTCAAAACCAAAAAAAAAAAAAAAAGTCAACCCTTAATCAATAAATGTATTATTTGCCAGAATTTATGTATTTTTTTCACCAAAACATGCCTCACTGGACTTTCACTCTCTCTATTTTATCACTTTCATCATAGAAGCATAAGTGGTCACTGCAATTTGTCCATCAAATGTGCCAAACCTGCCCTCAAATAATCCAGACCCTAGATTTACGCCTTCCATTAATTTTTTTTCAGACTAAACATATCAATGGAGATCTCTCCCTCTCCCTCTTCTCCTTCCCCCACCTTACCAGTGTTCACTTTAAACACTGAACCAGAAATCTCACTTATCCCAGACTGTCAAAAACTAACACTAGCCACCTATAGTACAATATAAGGTGTAATTTTGAGGTCAGAAAGCCAGGTTTAGATTTCATTCCATTAATAACTCCAAAAGAGTGAAAAAGACATTTAAACATCTAAGCCTGTTCCATCTAAATAACAGGGAAGAGTTATTGTCTCCCTTGGAATATTATTATCAATAAGACATCTGAAAACATTGTATAAAGCCCCTGCAAAATATAGATTACTATAACAAGCTCCAATAAACTTATGAGAGTATATCCCAAACCTTGAAAATATTTTGAAAGATTAAGAAATTCATCTAGATCTATATCCACCACAAAAAAACATAATAAATTCTTCTCAAGGTTATCTGTCAGTTGTGAATGCAAACCTCTTTTAGGAATAAGAAAATGCCCATACTCAATACCCCCAGTAATTGGAAGAGTGTTGAACCTCCAATTTGGGTTCCCTAAAAACACTATTTTAGAGCTCCTTAATTAGAATTCCCTAAGTGGCAGATCATTTTAAATATAGCTTCTAGTCCTGTCCTCCAAATGATCTCATCCATCTTGCTAAATTCAATATCATTTTAAGCCAAATGATAGCCTTTATCCTACATTTTCCCCCCAAAGTATTCATCAGCCCTCATTCAAACATACTTAATAAAAGTGAGACATGACTATATGAAGTCTTAAAAATAAAACTTCAGCAATTCATACATGAATACATTTGTTCTTTGAAATTTTACTATCATAGCTTCCAAAGTATAGACAGAATACTTCAAATTAAAATATTTACACATTTTCTGTCCAGTTAACATTTATCACAAAAACAACAACAATAATAATAATAAATATTACCACTACTACTAGTACTATTACTACTAACACCAGGGATGAACCCAGGGACACTTAAACTCTAAGCCACATCCACAGCCCTTTTTAATTTTTTTCAGTTTGAGACAGGGTCTTGCTAAGGTGCTTAGGGCCTAAGTTGCTGAAACTGGCTTTGAACTCGCAATCTTTCTGCTTCAGCCTGCCAAGCTGCTGGGATTACAGGCTTGCGCCATCATCCCTGGCCTCAAGAAATTATTTCTAATGAACACGTTTCTAAATAGATGTATCATTGTTATAAAACAAATATTTATTTCAATGTCTACACAGCACATGCTTCAGAAGAGTGCATCTACTTTATTAGTTTAAGCTATAATTGCTCAATCTTAAAAATACCTTACCTGCTGAAGGTGTTGCTCTTATCACTTCAACTGCTTCTGGGAGATCAAGAGGTTGACTATATACCAGTCTAGAACTCAGAATAAGTTTACTAGCAGTTTGAAGATTGGCAATTGATGAAGAATGTGGCATGGGGCTCATGCTAGGGGAAGTTTCTGGAGATGAGTCCACATTCTTCTGTCCAGGGACTGAAAGTAGATTTTCAGATGAAATAGTTTCTGAAGCTTTGGCTTTGAAAAGAAATTATAAATTTATGAAATGTATCACCATCACTAGACACATAAGCTATAATAATATTTTATTATTATTTAAGAACTATGTCTTCTTAGAAGTACTTCTTAGGAAACAAGGCCAATTTTCAGATTTTTTCTTGGTCTCCTTAATAAATACATATATTCTGAAGCTACTTTATTCCTTAGCGTCACCAACTCCTTTGCAGGGAAACTTTCAGGTGAAAACCATAACAATGAAGAGCTGGAAATAAACCTTTAATTATGTAGCCCAGTGTTAGAAACCTTCAAAACTTGAGGCATTTGTTAACATACAAATTCTCAGGTCTAACCATAAAGATACTGATTCCATTGATTTGGGGTAGATCCCAATTACTTGTATTTCTAATTAGCAGACTAGCTTTTTCTTGCAAAAATGAATCATGGATCAAACTTTTAGAAATAACAGTATATTGCCTCAGATAAATAAATTTAAACTTGAATAGCTCATATAATTAGGTAGTAGCAAAGACAACACTCTGGAATGCCATTCTCTTAACTATCAAGTGCTCAAACAAGATAATGATTTCAAGAACAAATACCAAAAAAAAATTCCAAACATATTAAAATAATATTAGTTAACTGTCATTTTATAAGGTATGTTAACCTTAATTTTCTTCCAAAGAGTTTCCATATCAAGAGTGAAGGATAAATCTCTAAGCAGATTCAGTTATCTGTGTTTCCGTAATAGGTGAGAGATACTTCACATTATTTTTTTATGTGTCTCTTTCCCCCTTAACAGACTGAACATATCAAGGGCAGGGATAATTTCTCATTGCTTTGTACATCTCAAGGAGTACCAGGACATTTCAAGAGATAATCTCCGTGTGCTTCTGTGAATGCTAAACATGTCAGTCTATCTTACAATGGCAGGTCAATCAATAAAAGTTACGAAAACGTTTTTCAAAAATGGAATCAGATTATAGGCATGCATCAGTCATCAAAATATAGGAGTCCCAGTCCTGGTTATGTCACTAACTAGATGTAATTCCTTAAGCAAGGCACATCACCATCTCTAGCTATTTTCTCATCCACAAAGTAAAATTGAACTACATCATTTCTCTTCCTATAAACCAGGCAATTGTCTACTGTATATCTCATGCTATGAAAGAAAATATGAGCAAGAAAAAAGCAAAGATTTCAGAGCTGGGAAGGCCTGATTTTGAAATGAAACTTGGTTATATACTAAGTATATAATGAATGGAACTTGGTTAATCCACTTACCCTTACTCCATTAGTAAATGGAGATAATATCTATTTCACATATGCAAAGAACCAATCTCAGTGCCTGGCATCCAGAAAGTACAACATATTTCCTTCCCCCAATTAAATTTAAGCCAATCATTTCATTCAGTCATAGTATAGACAACACACTGGTAATTTCAAGTTTTAGCCGTGAATGGAAGTACACATTATGTTCAACCTGCAGTGAATGTCAGAATCAAAGATAGGTGCTTCCTGTCAGAGTTGAAGAGAACATATTTGTTTGCTTCTACTATAATCTCAATGCCTATGAGCTCATACAAAACAGGGTAGGCAAGCAACTCTAACACTAATCCTGGCTTTAGGGCAACAAAAGTGGGATGCTCCCCCTCACAGATTGGCAACAGAAGGTATCCCATGGTTTTTAAACCAAGTATCTGTAACTACCTCTGAAAATCTCTTCAAAGGCATCCCTGGCTCTGCACTCAATTCTACAAAATATCACATTCTCTGTGAGATAAAAATCTCTTCCTGACCAACTAGTTTTATATTCCTCAGTCTCGCATCTCTGTGAAACAACATATAATGCCAAAAATTTACTTGAAAGACTTTGAAAGATTTTTAAAAATTTCTGATGCCTCAAAACTAGATCCAACTAGGCACATGTCAAAGTTCTATTGAATTATTTGGCTCTTCTAACGACAATTCATGGCCCAGTTAGTTATGTGATAATGTGCAATATAAAAGGAATAAAAAAATACATATCATTGGTTCACTACATTAACTGCTTAATAGATGAATACTGGTTAAATTACATAATTAACAGAAACAATACAATTTATTTACAAATTTTAAATATTTTTAGTTAACTAGTATAGAGCAGATTCAGTTTGAAAAAGAAATAAAAAATGTTTCAGGTAATATATATGTCAACTGACATGATTTGAACATTATACATTATATACAGGTATTGAAATGCCATACTGTGCTCCATAAACATGTCTAACTACTATGTGTCAATTAAAAATAAAAATATATTTTTAAATAAAAATGAATAATGATAAATAAATATTAGTATCTTTTTTTAAAGGTAGATTCAGTTGATATGGCTATTCATGCAATTCTTTAATAATTATCTCTCAAAAAGTAAAATTGTTTTGTTTTTTTTTTTTAAAACAAAGAATCTGGGCTGTGAGTGTAGCTCAGTGGTAGAGCATTTGCCCAGAATGTAAAAGGCCCTAAGTTCAATTCCCAGCACTGAAAAATAAGAATGAGAAAAGAAAAGGTCTATGATCAAGCCAGGCACAGTAGTACATGCCTATAATTCCAGCAACTCAGGAGGCCAAGGTGGGAGGATCACAAGTTCAAGTTCAACCCCAGCCTCAGCAACTTAGCAAGAACCTGTCTCAAAATAAAAAAGTTAAAAGGGCTAGGGATGTACGTTATTGGTATCGTGCCCCCTGGTTCAATCCCCAGTACCAAAAACCAAAAACAACAAAAGAGAAAAGGTCAATGATTAATTTCTTTGCCTCATACTACAGATTTCATAATTTATTAAGAGATTAAGCTGAATGTGTATAGCAGAAATATGGATGAAGTAATTTACTATTCACATTGAAGAATTTCCTAACATTCTCCAAAATCATTCTGCTTATAAGTTTCAGGTGCTCTATCATAGTTTATCAAATAGTAAAATAAAGATGCTAATGTTGTTATACACTCTATCAGATGGCAATGTGCACTATCAACAAAAAGTAGAATATTAATTCTGCAGACAACATCTTGAAAAAGAATTATAGTAGACATTCAATAAAGATTAATTGAAAAAATTATTTTCAATGTGTAATATGCTCATAATTGGTTTGATTTTAGGATTTCCCTATTTTATAATAACCTTGAATTAAGAGTTTAGTAGATACATGTATGTGTGTGTGTGTATGTGTATTTTAGGGGGAAAGGGGAGCTAGGGATTGAATCCAGGGGCCTTTTACCACCTAGCTACAAAGTCCTCTTTTTTTTGCAGAGATAATCGCTTTATGGAATAAGGCTCTGTTAATGGTACAGCTTGATGTTTAACATTTGTTCATTTGAATTATAATTATTTTTACATGATTGCAAGGAGGCTACAGCTCAAACCAAAAGTAGTTTTAAACTAAACTGTCTTCATTTTCACAAAGTCCTTTTTTATTCTTGAGACAAGGTTTTTCTAAGTTGCTGGGGATGGCCTCAAACTTGAGATCCTTCTACCTCAGTCTCTCAAATTGCTGGGATTATAGACATGCACCACCACACCCAGCAAGCATATTCTATAAAGTGAATTGATTTCACATCATCTCTGTATAAACTGTAATATAATTACTTACCTAAACACGCCTGTACAGATTTAAGATGAAGGTGCCACATATGGAGAATAGAGTAATTATTGCTGTCCTTTTCAATTACTACTAGAAAAAACTTTTCTGAAAATGGTGGTGGACGATACCCTATTATTCAAAGGGAAACAATAATTAAATTAACGTGTTTCATAAGGTTAAAAAACATTTTTTAAAAGCTAAAAACATCACATGCATGGAAGTTGGGAAGAAAAAGGAATGCTACAGTTTGAATATGATCTGTCCCCTCCCACAAACTCATGCTGAAATTTAATTTCCATTGTGAGATATTAAGAAACTGAAAATATAATTTGAGTATAGTGTTTAGAGGTGGGCTTTGGGAGACAGGATTAAATATGATCATCAGAGTCGAGCCTCCATAATTGAATACTGTGACATTTTAAGAAGAGGGAGAAAAATCACATGCAAACACTCCTTATCTCTCCCCAAATGATACCCTGAGCTGCCTCAGAATTCTTCTAGCAAGGAGGCCATCATCAGATACAGCCTCTCAACCTTGGCCAGAACTGTGAGCCAAAATAAATGTCATTTTTTTAAAACATAATTTACCAGGTCTGTGGTATTGTATTATTGGGCAACAGAAAAAAAAAAAAGACTAATACAAGGAAAAATAGATTTTTAGAATTTTTATACCATTTTTTTTGCTATTGGGTTCCTATCAAAGACTAATGAGATTATGTCAAAAGTACACAAAAGCCAACACAAAGGGAAACCCAAGAAGGAACAATCTTTGATGTTCAAAGAATCAAAGAATAAAAATGAATATAATTTATTAAAACGTATTGATCATACTTAAAAAAAGAGTTCATCAAAATACTGAGAGAGAGAGACACATAAAGCAAGAAAGAAAAGGAAGGAACAGGAGAAGGACAGAAAAGAGAGGAGAGAAACCAAACACATAAGAGCACAAGCTAGCCTCAAACAAAGCCCCCTCAAGTAACTGGGGCATTGATTCCTTTTTGAAAAATTTGCAATTAAAAGGAAAGAACGAAATAACATTTAACCTACCTTTCCTGTATGAAAATAGCATTTTTAAAATTAAAAGTAATTGGGGGAGGGGTAGCAGTGAAGGGACACAGAAACTTTGTAAGCGTAATTTCCCCACTGACAATTATATTCTTCATAAATGAAAATTAGATCTCCACAGGACAATAAAAACTTTCTTTTACATTGAAAACTCATGATGACAACTCATTGGCAATGAACTTGTTAGAGCTCAAATTGTGGTTTCTAACTAACATTCCTTATTAAAAGGAACAGTATAAAGGATAACTATATTCTTACAAAGGATATCTAAAAGATAAGCCTGAGATATCTTCTTTCTAAAAGAATGTAAGTTATCAGAATAATGAAGATGAGACAAAAGGAGTCAGAACAAACCTGAAGAGGTATACCAGTCTAGTATAGTAGGCAATGAGCATTTTAAAGAATAATGATTGCAAACTAATTGAAATGTGCTAAGTACATTAAAATCCATAAGTTATATGAATACTTCTCTGTATATTATCATTCAATAAGGGGCTTTTTAAAAATAGATTCATAATGATATTAAAAACACAAAGAAAGCCAAACAACAAGAAATTCATCATTACACTAGGGTTAATTAGAGCACAAACTTCTTATTCTAAAATTGTCAAAGGGAAGGAACTAAGCACATGTTTTTTTCTCTAAAATAATTCTGTTTTCCAGAGTAATTAAATAGCACTAGTTGATAAGGGAATGTTTTTCTTTACAGATGTTTGCAAACTAATAATTAAACAAGAACTGATAAAAATAGAAAATCATAATTTTTCAATCCCTAATGAAATGACTAATTTTAAGTAACTAATTTTTAAATATTCAATAGAAGAAACCAAGTTGGAACAAGAAATACAACATCACCTAGGAAATTGAACCTACATATAATCAAATCTCCAGAGTTAGCCTCCACTTTATAGGAAATACAGTAGACAAGAAAAAAATTCAAATGACATCGCAAGTAGTCAAACAAGTTCCTAATAAAGTAAAGCCAATCTACTAGAAAGCAATGCTTAAATAAAGTTAGTATTTTTCTTTATTTCTTCTGCCTTTTCCAAATCAGGCCAAAAGATTTTCTCACTGCTTTCTTGGTTTTCCTTTAGTCATTTAGGTTTGTACTATATGAGTCTATATAAATGCCATATTTTCATCTGTAGGAATAATATGATTAATTTGAATACTTCTTCAACTCTAAGTGACATAATCTCACTTAAAAAAGAAACTTGTTGGAAAAGATATTTAAAAATTGAACCCAGATAAAGATTAAAATATACAAAAAAGCAAATTTTAAATCTATAAAGCAGTGCTGTTATGCTGCAGTGATAATACAATAAACCTGAGTGTGACAACAACTTATAAATAAGAAGAATTCTGATTTATAAAAACAGATGCATGAAAGAAAAAAATTCTAGTCTGAGGGTAAAAAGATATTTGAGCTCAGCTTCATAGAAGACAGGACCTCATTCAAACGTTCTTCTATAGAAAAAAAAAATTATCTGCACAAATTCAGTAGAAAGTTTCTTAGATGTCTATACATAATTCTGTGATAAAGACCATACTAAGGAAATTAAATATGTTCATCTAGACACTCATAGTATATGACCAAATGAGATATAGTATACGGAAACTCTTTGTTAACTAAAAATGTGTTCATCAAATAAAATTAATTCTTAAAATGGGATATGTTTTTTCATTCAATAGAACATGACAGTTTTATAACTACAAACTTATAACTTCTAAAAGAAATATTTTGTCAGATGCGGTGGCATATGCCTGTAATCCCAGCAGCGCAAGAGGCTGAGGCAGGAGGATCGCAAGTTCAAAGTCAACTTCAGCAAAAGCGAGATACTAAGCAATTCAGTGAGACCCTGTCTCTAAATAAAATACAAAATAGGGTTAGGGATGTTGGCTCTGTGGTGGAGTGCCTTTGAGTTCAATCACGGGTACCCAAAATAAACGAATGAATGAATGAATTAATTAATTAATTAATTTAAGCTGAAACTAAATACAATGTTGTTTTTGAAGGTTCTTATGAAAAAATAACTTTCTTTCACAAAAAGGAAAAAGAAATACTACACTTCAAAGGGGAAAACCGAGATAGTACTTTTAACTCACATGTCCATGAAGTTTCTGGTATAACATGCAACATAATGCCTTACTTCATTTATCATTGTCCTGTGGCAATTTACTGGGAACATAATGAAACCTCTATCTGAATTAACTGGTCTCTTCATGATACCATAGGGAATTTACTACCAATCAAACAACTAATTACAGAGTTGAACAAAGTCACCTTTTAAAATAAATTGAGTTTCATAAATACCATTTCTTGGCAAAAGTCTATGACACCTATGAACTGTCTTTCTAAATGTAAGTTTTGCCCACATGTTGCATTCATCCACAAACAAGCAATTTTTTTCATGTTTTAAAAATATTTAATAAAATGAGACCCTTGAGTGAATAAAAACAAGTAGGCAAATCTCATGCAAAATAAGACCCAATACAGAAATACTGCAGAATGATGATGATTGATTTGTATCTTTTGATTATTTATGAAGTTCTTTCTGCTTCACTGCTTTCATAATCAGACAGAAAAAGCCTTGGTTACGTTTCTTTTTTAAGTGAGATTATGTCACTTAGAGTTGAAGAAGTATTCAAATTAATCATATTATTCCTACAGATGAAAATATGGCATTTATATAGACTCATATAGTACAAACCTAAATGACTTTTCTATTAGTCTGGGTCCAGGACCACCTTAGAGGGGGAAAAGAAAATTAATATGCTGCTTAGTGGGGTTCATGTTCATCTTTCCACAGTGCTTGTAATCCCACCATTAGTACTGTGATGTTTTACACTTGGGTTGTATTAAGAATCTTAACCTAGAAGTTGGTTAGAGGGGTAATACATTAATATGATGTTTTTAACCTTGAGATCTATTGTACTGCTCCCATTAGTTTAAAAGATTCTTCCCAGCCAGGTGGTGGAACAGTTTGTAATCAAAGAGTTGAGAATGAAGAGGGTGAAAAAAGAAATTTAGGGGCAAGAGGAAAGCTGCTGAGATAAGAAAATGGGGAAAATTAAGCTTATGTAGAAGAAGAAATAGAAGATTACAGGAGCAAATCTACATATTTACTACATGTAATGTTTTTACATTTTTAATTGTTTTTATAGGGTCACTCCTGCTGCTAGTAATTACTTGGATTGGAGGCACAACAATTTTTGGTGGCAAATTTCCACCCTATTTTAATGGAAAAAATTGATGCAAATAGATGTTTGCTAGAACTACAAATAACTTTATACCCATGGAAGCTCTTGAAGAAAACCTACTTCATATTCCCTCTCCACATCCAGGTTTTACAGATAAGTTGCAGAGGCTCATTCAAGTTAAGTAACTTACTATCAGTCATACAGACTTATCCTGAAGTGGCCAAAATCATGACAAGGAAGATTTTCTAATTCTTAGTTTAGTGCAGTTTGTGGTTTGTCTTTTTATGTAGTTTTTCAGAGTAAGGGGGAATATTTTAGTTTGTTGCATACATTATTAATGATTTATCTCAATCTGGATTAATTTTTTTTATATAATTCTTAAAGGCACTCTACATGATCCATGAATAAAGACACCTACTTTTAACACCATATAGCTATGCCTTTCCCTTTCTGGGGATTGTTAGATGTTTACTGCTGCAAGGTAGGCAAATTCATGGCCTCAGATTATATAAATGATTAAGATACTTACTACTTTTATTTTTAAAATGTACCACAAGCATTATTAAGAATTGAGAGTAACAAAGAAGTGGCCTTTGTAAAAATTCTTCTGTAAAAGGGTGACTAATAATTACCTAAAAGATGACAAATTAATGGTCCACCTATCTGTAATTCTTTGTGTAAACATTGGTTTATCTGGTCTTCTTTCTAAATTGACTCTTTCTTTCTTAAGAAATGGATAGCTTGATGGCTTGCAATTTAACTAGAAGAGTTGGTTTCAAACGTCTGTCAGCTGGATCCACTTTTGACAAGTAAACTTATGAGGTACTCCAGTATTTAAAACAGATGTAAGGAAAGTTGGTTGGGAAGAACAGCATGTGCCTTTTTCATCCTTTATTTAGTTCCATATATTTTTCAACAAGTATCCAATAGACATCTTGATCACTTTAGGACTTTGACAAAGGCCAGCAGAAATACTTTTAAATTTAAAAAAATTATTATCTATCCTAAAGAGTAATAAGTACTTTAAAAAAATTACCCCATGTTAAATATGTTAACACTGGAATATTTTTAACTTTCATCTGTCAGAACTGACAGATATATCTGGTGTTCCCAAGGGCTTGAGCTGGCTCTTTACCGAAAAGATTTAAATGCTCCTGGATTTCCAAAATGGCAAAAGAGGAAAATTTTTATGTTGTAAATGTTTTTCTGTTTTGCTGTGTCGGTGGATACTCATCTGAATCAAATGTAGAGAAAGTAGTGAAGTTATGCTTCTAGTAAACACTTCTTGGGCTTCCCCTTGAAGAGTTAAAATATGGTCATGCAATGAGAGTTATAAGATGAAATTGTTAACAAGAGGAACAATGTGCTCATTTTCTACATTTGTATACAAATATAAATAGTTAGTTCTTCATATCTTTGGAGATGATTTACCAGAACCTCAATCCACTGACTAAACTTGCAAAAAACTTGGGGCTGGAGTTATGGCTCAGCAGTAGAGCACTCACCTCGACATGTGCAAGGCCCTGGGTTTGATCCTCAGTACCACATATAAATAAATAAAGTTATTGTGTCCAACTACAACTACAAAAAATAAATATTTAAAAAAACTTTTAAAAAATAACAATTCAGGGCTGGGGATGTGGCTCAAGCGGTAGCACGGTCGCCTGGCGTGCGCAGGACACTGGGTTCAATCCTCAACACCACATAAAAATAAAATAAAGATATTGTGTCTACCTAAAACTAAATAAATAAATATTTTTTAAAGTGATGATGAAAAAAATAATAACAATTCAGAGGTCAAAATTACAGGATGCTTTATCTCTAAACTGTTAGTTACTATTGCGTTTATTACTCTAATAGGGTAGCAATATCTCAGAAATAAATGTTACTTTTAAAAACAATTTCTTATTATTTATATATGGAATATATAAAATACGGAAATTGACTCTCATACATATTTGCTACTAAGTTTACTTACATCCTTTCTGAACAACTGGGACACATATTAACAACCTAAAATATTGCCCCAGAAACACAAGGAATACAATGATCATAAAGGACGCTGTTGAAAACTGCAAGTAAAGTTAGATGGGACACAGGAAGTAAAGGTAACAAATATTTTTCCTGAATACCCCAGGCATCATAAACTAGCAATCTTTATTATTTCCAAAATGGAAGGCCCACCATCCATAATTTCCCCTTCTTGAACATGCACATGTCACTTACAACTCAGTATTTCATATTGAAGAAATTATTTTTCCTATTTTAGTTATTTTTAAAACCAAATCATAGTTGTATTCTTTTTAGATAAAGTGGGGAAGGAAGTGGAACAGTATTTTCTGTTCATATTCCCTAAGAGGGTTGGGAAAGTCCCAAGTTCTTTCTAATGCTTAAATTCTCTTTTGAGCAAAGACAAATCTATCATAAGACCTACCTCATTCTTATAGGTAAAAGGGAAAGCCTAAAATTATAAAAACCACAGTATCTAGAACTCTTGTTTTTTTTTTTTACCTTGTACATCATGACTAATTTTTTTTTATATATTTACTCTAATTTGTTATATATGACAGCAGAATGCATTTCAATTCATAGTACACATATAGAGCACAACTGTTCACGTCTCCAGTTATATACAAAGTAGAGTCATACCATTTGTGTCTTCATAAATGTACTCAGGGTAATGATATCCATCTCATTCCACCATCTTTCCTACCCTCCTCCGCCCCCTCTCTTCCCCTCCCTCCTCTTTGCCCTATCTAAAGTTCCTCCATTCCTCCCATGCTCCCCCACCATCCCCATTATGGATCAGCATCCACATATCAGAGAAAACATTCGGCATTTGTTTTGGGGGATTGGCTTATTACTTCACTTAGAATGATATTCTCCAACTCCATCCAATTACTTGCAAATGCCATGATTTTATTCTCTTTTAATGCTGAGTAACATTCCATTGTGTATATATAAAACACAGTTTCTTTATCCATTCATCTACTGAAGGGCATCTAGGTTGGTTCCATAATTTAGCTATTGTGAATTGTGCTGCTATAAACACTGATGTGGCTGCATTACTATAGTATGCTGCACAAACAAGCAATTTTAACAGAACTAACAGACATATCTGCCAAAAGTTGTAAAAGCAATGACTTTGGAAGATCCATACTCAATAAAGCTTAGAGGGTTTTGTTTGTTTGTTTGTTTTAAAGATTAAGGTAAGTATACTCAGGTTCATCTTTAAAAGTACTCTGTGGGGGTTGGGAATATAGATCAGTTATACAGTGCTTGCCTAGCATGCCTGAAAGCCCTGGTTTCAATCTCAGCAAAACACACACACACACACACACACACACACACACACACACATATACACACACACAAGTACCTTGTGATGGCTGAAAAAATATTTCTGATTCCTTTTTCTCTATATCTTCCTTGTGTGGTTTATATCCTATAATGAAGTCTTCTTGAAATACATGAAGCAACTGTGTATTTGAGCCACACTACGAATATGGGAGAAAAAAAAAAACAGTTTTCATCTTTGAAATTCCCTATCTCCCACCCACCACTTCCCCAACACAAATATAGAAGAAATAAATCTTTCTAGTAATTTCTATTCTTAATCTACTGACTAAGGCGCAAAAAAGCAACAGAAAAAATCATTAAAATTACCCTGGTCAGAGAAAAATTACATTCAAAGATGTCACAGTCAATAGCAGAACAGAAGAGCTCTGGTAAAAATAGATCAACAAATTTGCTTCTTAAAAAGAAAAAAAAAAAAAAACCTCACAACCCATAGTGAAGTGGAATCTGCACCCCAAAAACAACAGTCTCATGACTGGCTGGAGAGGGCTATGCTAACTACATAAGGCTCACTAAACTAGTACAGAAATAATAGTTTTTCCAATTCCACCTGAGAACAACAAAAATAAATAAGCAAAAACCTCAGAAAGGTCCTCAAAATACCCCTTCAACCTATCTCGTGGGAATGATGCAGGATCCTATTAATAGCCAGTGGGATGACATACCTCTAAAGAAACATATTTACTATAAGTAAGGAGGATTGCTGCTAGGCTACATGATCACAGTTTGGGGACTACATTGTGAAAAGATAATCATAAAGGGCTATGCAGAATCACAAAGGTGAGCTGAAATTCAAGGAAAAGGCTAGACCCAAACAAAAGCATATTGCGAATGTGTGTCAAGACAATTAGATGGCTGCCCCACAGATTTTAAAGAAAGGGAAGCAGCTATGATTGTGTTGGCACTGGATGAAGTAAGTTATGATTTTAGAAAAAAAAAGGAAAATCAGCCTCCTTACATAGAAAGAAATAAAAGAATATAATATTAGGTTGTACCACAAAGATTTTATGAAAGTTAAAGGGTGTTTTTATGTCTTTCCAGGTAGAAACATAAAAACTCTCTTTGCATTCAAAATATCAAAGGATACCTTCTCAAGTAAAAAAGAATAAATGAGGGGCTAGACTTGTGACTCAGTGGTAGAGTGCTTGCCTGGCATGTGTGAAGCTCTGGTTTGATTCTTAGCACCACATATAAGTAAATAAATAAAATAAAGGTCCATTGACAACTAAAAATATTTTTGAAAGAAAGAAAGGAAGGAAGGAAGGAAGGAAGGAAGGAAGGAAGGAAGGGAGGGAGGGAGGGAGGGAGGGGAAGGGTGGTATCTTCATGGATACAGAAATCATAGAACATAGTGGGAACAAATAGAGAATGAATTTTAAACTTTGTCATATAAGCCTGTCATTTTATCAGTGCTTGCAGTTTACCACCATTGTGTTAAGAACAGCCTAAGCTGACAGGAAATAAATCAAGAGTAAGTATGAAGTAAAAAGAATACTAGGTCAGACTCATGGTAAAAAGTGCAGAGGGACCAAAGTAGGGGATAAACTCAACATCCAGTTCATTAAAAATTAAGATATCAATGGGAAAGAAGACAACACCCTTCTTCCAGGTCCCTGGGGAATTAAAAAAAGGAAATCATAGGTTGGATTTAAAGCAAAAGCAAAGAGCTTGGGGATTTAAAAAAAAAAAAAGTAAAGGATTTCCTAGGTGCCATTAATAATTATATTTGAGTCTGGCAGCTCCAGTTCTGTTACCAAGAGCTGTTGGGGTAATTTCTCTACATTGTGAGAATGATTACCACAGAATGTACAAAGCTCCATGGAAAAATTATGACATAATTCTATACTTGTTTTTAAATATAGTTGGTTCTTTCTTTATTTCCTTGTTCAAAAGATTTGGTAACTTCCTCACCAAAGTAATAATACTTTTTACACTTAAATTATTATAGTAGTTCTATACCTTAGTCCATAAACATGATCCTGAAGAAACAAATATCCTCAGGTCTAAATGGGTTTTACAAACTCCTTGCAGGGAGAAGGTTTCTCCTTCTTTCCTAGGTAGTAGCTGGGGAGGAATGCTGCCTACACAAAGGAATATGATAAACTTTGATCCCATTTTCATCTGCATCTCAATGGTCTTCATAAAAATACCAAGTCTGAAGCCTAAAAAAGCAAACACTGTATAGCTGAGGTCACCCCACATAAAAAGTAGAACCCCCAACCTGAGCCTCTATATTTTCCCTCAGCATTTCAATTTCAAGATCACAGTTTCCCTGACTGAATCAAATTTCCTTACAGGAGAAAAGGAACCAAATATAATTCAACTGTAAAATAAAAATTATATCATTAGTAGAGTTTCACTATGGGTATCAACGAAAGTTGACTGTATTTAGTATCAAAAGATAATTATTCTCAGACTGAAATATATGCATCTAGAACATTCTGGAATAAATGTCTATTAATATCACCAATTCACAAGCATTTACTTGGTCAGTTATTGCATCAAGTTCAATAATGCAGCCAGGTCGAGCAGTAGACTGTTGGCTCACAATATTAAACACTTCTCCAATAAGTTTCTGTAAATAAAAACATACAAATGTTACTAATCAATAAATTTATGAATCTACTGTCAATATGATATAGTATCTTGAGCACTAAATATTCACTGATTGACATGGCAACAAATACATTCAAGGAAATATTTCAACTCTCTATATTCAATTTCACTTTTAAAATTACATCAAAAAGTTAGAAAAATTGACAGTTTACATAAATATTACATAACTTCAAAGCATAGTTCTAACATGTCTTCTTTGTGTTTGCAAGCTTAAAGCTCAAAACAGATGTGACTAAGGACCTAGCCCAAAGCCTAAGTGTGTGGTGTGCATAGTTCTAACATGTCGTCTTTGTGTTTGCAAGCTTAAAGCTCAAAACAGATGTGACTAAGGATCTAGCCCAAAGCCTAAGTGTGTGGTGTGCAGATATGCAACACCACTTAAAAGTACAACCCTGCCAGGTCAAAGGTAGGGGTCATGATTGAGAAGAACTAGGACTCTGCATCTTAGGATGAGGATGTCTGAATTAATACATAAAACCTAACTTTGGATCCACAAAATTCCCAAACTTTCTGCTGAAACAAAATAGTCTTCCCTCTACCACGGTCCAAGAAGCTTTCTCTTGAGTAAGAAGTTTTCCATAACTTCACCGGAGAGATTCACCTCAAAAAAAGATACCAATTCTCCTCAGCACGCATCTCCACTATCCTTCACTGCCTCTTGGCTATGAATTTAGATCCCAACTTAGCCGAAAGACAGCTCTAAGATAAAACAATATCCATGCAAGAGTTGTAGGGTCTTTACATTTTTATCAGTAGGATTCCAGGGAATATATATGGGTATATAAGTGGTTGGGTAGGGTTGAATTTGTTAATATAAATACATTCACCCAAGATTGAGGATTTAAAGTACTAGGTTAAACATTTACAATGGTGTTGACAGTGTGCTTGGTTTATTCATTGAAATATTAACTGTAGCCTACAATTTTTGAAGCTAAACTATCAGAATTTCTTTAGCACAAAATAGCTTTGCTATTCAAAATGTGGTCAATGGGCCAACAGCAACAAGAAATGTTTTATAAATGCTCTCTCAGGTCTCAAAGTAATATATCCACATTTTAACAGGATCTCCAAATTCTTGTGCACACAAAATAAGGATTGTGATACATCAGTGATTCTCAATCTTGGCTGATCCACACTGACTCATTTGCAGAGTTTTATCCATAGTTGATACTTAGGCCCCAATCACAGAGACTGATTTGTTAATCTAGGGTGTAATCTAATCATCATAAGTTTCCAGGTATTTCCAGTACGTAGCCAAGACTTGAGATTCCCTCAGAGAAACAGATACATGTTCCAGCTAAGGATTTATATTCCCTGCTCACAACTCTCTGCTAGTACTATATAACCAGTGGACTTACCAAAAACTTTATTCAATCTACAGAATCCCACTCACCTTCACTCTTTACTAACAAATTCGTTTTACAGTGGAAGATAATACTGGAATCAGTGTGATGAAGGTAAAGTATTTACCTTGGGCACAAAATTTTAGAAAGAACCAAAAAACTTATGACAAATAATATTTTAATGCAATTTTTAAATCAAAATTAATACAAAAATCCATAATGAATAAAATAAATATTAAAAAATTTAAATATAGGTTCTAATAGTGTCTCCAGCCTGAGGCAAAAGGAAAACTATACAGACATGTTTCTATGCGATTTTTAATAATTAATTTTTTTCCACATTAAAGCAGTTGAAAAATACTGAAAAGCAGATATATTAAAATTGAAAACATTAAAGTTTTAATTTATTTATACCCAAAACAAGATTAATTATAATAATTTTTCTGGGTTTAATGGACACAAACTCCATAATAATACTTTTAGCAGCTTGGGAGACTGAAGGAGGAGGATCATGAGTTCATAGCCAGCCTCAGCAACTTAGGGAGACCCTAAGTAATTCAGTAAGACTTTATAAACAAACAAA
Organism: Callospermophilus lateralis; assembly: GCF_048772815.1. Classification (NCBI taxonomy): domain Eukaryota; kingdom Metazoa; phylum Chordata; class Mammalia; order Rodentia; family Sciuridae; genus Callospermophilus; species Callospermophilus lateralis. The sequence goes on from NC_135307.1 coordinate 96,888,644, forward strand.
CAAACAAATGGACTTGGGATGTGGCTCAGTGATTAAGCGCCCCTGGATTCACTCCCCAGTACAAAAAAAAAAAAAAAATTTCAGAAACTACTTCTTTGTTTTCAATAAAAATACTCCCTTATTTGATAATATCTCTTGACCAAGTGGTAGCCTCAGGTAATTTTTAATTAATTGCTTAACTGCTCACTGAAACTTATTTTGTAGGATAACCAACTATAAAAAAAATCTCAAGTCCATTCTAAAATTTGAATATTACACTAAGAAAAATTTGTGCATCACTTTTTAAAGATCCAAACAAAAGGTTAATTTTACATTACAAAATATCAACACTGCATGCCACTTAAAACTATTTCAGATGAACTTCTATAGAATTTAAACTTTCAATATTTAAGAACCAAGTCAGTGGCTGCTTTATGTAAACCAGATATATCCACATAACAAAACTTTTATCTATTTAAAAATTCAAATCTATAGATACCTCAGTTAATTTTTTATATATCAAATTTAAGCATAAAATTAGTATGATGTGATAATTAGAATAATGTGCCTTTCCTCCAAGGATGTCTACTCCTCATGTCTGCTGGGACCTATGAATATGCTACCTTATTTTATAAAAGAGACTTTTATAGATGTGAGTAAACTCTGAATCTTAAAATGGGGAGATTATCCTGAACTATTCAACTGGGACTAATGTAACCACAAGGATGTATATGAGGGAGGCAAAAGGATTCGATTCAGAAAAAGAGATACAACAACAGATGCAATAACCAGAGGAATCTTGAAAATGCTATGCTGCTAGCTTTAAAGATGGAGAAGAGGCCAACAGCAAAGAAATACTAATGGCTTCTAGAAGTTAATAAAGGCAAGAAAATATTTTCTTCCCTGGAACTTCTACAGAGAATGCAACCCTGTCAACACTTTGATTTTAGAACTTCTGACCTCCAAAACTATAAGAGAATACATCTGATAATACATTTTACAGAAACAATAGGAAAATTAATACAGGTAACTATAATCTTCTATAATCGTTACTTTTTTATCTGATATGCACTTTTTCCAATATTACATCTAGTAATTTGTGCAATTCCACTGTCTTTTTTTTTTCATTTTCAGGTTCAGGAACTATATTCATACCTCCTACCTGATATTCATATCGAACTTAATTTCTGAATTACTTTTTCTCATTTGTTGTAACTTACAACTCTCAACAGAAAATGAGAAAATGAATAAGTCAAGAAATAGATTTTTTTGTTTTGGGGGATTTCTTTTCCTTTTTTTAGTTTTTTTAATATTTTGATAATATTATTGAAGAATCTACTTCTATTACAACCAAAAAAATAAAATTATAATAAATATTATTTTTATATAAATAAGATATTTCAACTTAATGTTGAAAGTTTTAATACACTTACTTTTCAATTCTCATTATTTTCAATATGTGAGTGTTCCAGGAAAAATTAACATGGAAAAAACACAGAAACATATATTTATAGAAGAAAACATTTTTTCTTTTAGCTTCAGGTTCCAATACAACTTATCATAGCCTTGCTGGATCATGTCTTTATATAAATTTTTGGTACATTATTCAACAGGTTTCTTTTTCATATTAATTTTGATTATTTAAAATATTGTTTATCACAATTGCTAACATTTTTGGTGTCCCATAAATTCTGCACCCAAGGTGAGTGCCTCATTCACCCTAATCCCAGTTTAGCTGGAAGAAGAGGGCAATGTGTCTCCTGCCACAAAATGTATCAGGCTTATTGTGTGGCTCTTCATCTGGCAGCAATTTGATGTTAACAGAACAGTAGAATGTCTCCTGAAGTCAGAGTACCACCAGGGGATAATCTCCCTTGTGGCAGGGGTAGTGTGCTGCCTTCTGCAGCATATATCTTCAATTAATTACCAAAAAAGATGCCATCATTTCCTCCACAGGCAAAATACCCATCTCTGCAAACTAAAGGCTGGAGTTACCACCTAATAACTCACATGTAGAATTTTTAATTCCTATCCCCATAACCTGGGCTCAATGTATTTGCAGCATGCTATTGCTCAAGGAAGAAATATTCCATGAGAAAACACAAAATACTGTTATATTGGAAATTGAGATTGGCCCTTGACTACTTTGAACTCAGATTATTTGACCAAGATGCTGAGAAGAGTGACTGGTCAGGGTGACCAATCCTGCTATGTAACTACAACATGAAGTGAAGACTATGTTTGCTATCCATGAATTTTCTGGCACTACCATAATCTATGACAAGCTGACAGAAAACAGTAGCAACCCCAAAGAGCATTTGGATCCTTTGGCAATTTCATCAGGTTTAAAAAGAAAGGGAAAAAAAGAAAAAAGTCAGGCATGGTGGTGCATGCCTGTAATCCCAGCAACTAGGGAGGCTGAGGCAAGATCACAAGTTCATGGACAGCCTCAGCAACTTAGCAAAACCTTGTCTCTAAATTTAATTTTAAAAAATTTTTAAGGTGGACTGGGGATGCATTCAATGATAAGAGTACTCCTGGATTCAATCCCTAGTACCACACACAGGTACAACACACAAAAAAGGTAGGGTAGGGTGGCTCTAATAACCAAGGTGCTAGCAGAGAAGTTTGAGGGAATGTAAAATTTGGTGGTAGAGGAAGCTATGATTACAGAACTTAGGCTTTGTGTCCATCTAGGGAAGCACTGGCTGTATAAGTGTCCCTTCATGTTGTATTTTTTTACCACTTTCCTAACAGTGACAGTTCCGAAAGTTAACAACTACGATTCAGGCTCCAAGTGAGATTATGACTAAACTGGCATCATTACACAATGATACAATGCCTAATGAGAATTTGTATTTCCCCAAGTTTGGAGAGAGAGTTTCTTCATTTAAATAAAAAACAGAAATAGATGCTAAAAGAATACATTTTGTTAACTATGCTTTATCTGCATCCAATCTTTGATCTATTCTCCAAATTCTTGGTCTTGCTTTGGGTTCCAGGAGGTTGACCTTTGAACCATATCACCCAGTTCCTATGCCCTCTTCTGCTTCAGGTAAAATTCAATCAATGGGAATCACTGGCCAGAGATTAGAGGGAAAAAGAAAAGAAAAAAGGGTAGGAGCTTGGTGCTGATAACGCCAAGGTCGCGGGTTCGTTCCCCGTACAGGCCACCAAATGCCACAGACTGGCTGGGCACAATTCAGGAGCCATTTGTCAAAAGAAACTAACTTTATTTTTAGAACTACACACGCCAAACAAAACAGCTCCTCAGGAAAAAACCCTCAGAGCCCAACTGCCACCACCAGCTTCCCACAAGCCACACACCAACCCAGCCTCCTCCTCCCACAATCCTCCTGCTCTTGAGGCCGATTGGCTGGGTCGCATTGGTGGAGCCAAAAAAGTCCCCCAATGAGCAGCTCCGTGGCCTGAAAGGGCAGGGAAACAGCCCAATGAGCATCACCGCAGAGGAGCCAATCAGCTAGATGTTGCTAGATGTTGCTGGGGCCGCTGTGAGCCAATCATCAGCTGGTAGTCTGGAAGTTTGCTGGCAGCTGGAAGTTTGCTGGGGCCCCTTCGGCTGTGGCTCAACAAGTATATATTCTCTCTGCTCCCCACAGTTCCAGTAGTGCTCATTTTCCATAGCTCTGACACTCACTAGGTCTTGGTACTCTCCTATTTCCCTCTTATCCCTTCAGGCATAAGTACATATATTATTTATCTTATTGCTGCTGCAACAAATCATCACAAATTTAGTCGTTTAAAAAAATTAACATATTATCTTACAATTCTGGCAGTCAGAAGTCTGAAGCCGTTTTTGGTAAACTAGCATCATGGTATCAGCAGGGCTGCATGCCTTCTGGAGACTCTAGGGAACAGTCTATTTCCTTGCCTTTTTAAGCTTCTAAAGGCTGTCCACATTCCTTGGCTCATTGCTCCCTTCCTCCATCTTCAAAGCCAGCAATGCCAGTCCTGATATCTTTCTTCTTCTGTTAATCTCTCTCTGTCCATAGTCAGGCAAGTTTCTTTACTTATAAGAACTCACGTGATTAGATGGGCCGATCCAAATAATACAGGATAATCTCCATATTTTAAGATCTTTAACTTTTTCATATCTGCAAAGCATCTTGTCATTTGAAGTAACATATTCACAGGTTCTGGGCATGCATATGTGAACATCTTTGAGAACCCTTTACTCTACCTACCACTGGACAAGTCATCCTGTTACTAGATCCTGAGTGCTTTACTAGCCCTTCTGGGTCAATCATATACACATCTTGTAAGGAGTTCTTGCACTTAACTCTCCTCAGTTACATCTTTATGAATGTGTCATCTATTTCTCACTCAGACCCAGAGAGATCCAGAGACTAAGTCAAGGTAGTACTGTCTGTCTCTCACTAGGAAAGTGCAACCTTTAACAATGTGTTCTTCACGAAACACAGAGGTCTTCACGCTCTCTCTCCTAGTACTACAGTATTGCTGTTGCATTTAAATGCTATATTCCCACAAAGAACAAAATCAAGCAGTTCAAAAAAGAAATATAGGGGGTTGGGGGTATAGTTCAGTGGTAGAGCTGTTGCCTAGCATGTATGAGGTGCTGAGGTGCTGGGTTTGATCATCAGCACAATAAAAATAAGTTAACAAAATAACAGTATTGTGTCCATCTTCAACTAAAAAAAAAATTTTTTTTGAAGAAAGTAAAAGAAATATAGGCCTGGATATGTAGCTTAGTGGTACAGAACTTGCTAAGCATATGGAGGCCCGGGGTACAATCTCCAGTACCATAAACATACATACCTACATACATAAAAATATTCTAAATAATGTATGAAAGACCAGTCAATTTCTTTGTAATCAAAAGCATACAAATCAAAAAACCTAGATATCTTTTCCAAATAGTGAAGATTTTCAGAGAAAAAAGAAAAAGGATGGGGAAAAGACATGCTAACAGAGTCTGCTAATGAAATACAAATCAGACTGCTAACTTCCCATTGCCTTCAACAGATAATAAAACTCTTCAATATGATGTTCTTTAATTTATTCACTTACTCAACAATAGTTATTAAGTGCTTCTCGGGTATCAGACACTGAGGATACAGTACCACCCTTATCTTAACATTCAAATGAAAAAAGACAAATAAATAAACAAATTGGTCATCAGATGGTACTACAGGAAAAAAACAAAGTAGAAAAGTAAACAGGGAGCAGTGGGATGAAATGGTCAAAGAAGGCCTCATGTGACTAATGACCACAAAATAAAAACACAAGCCATGTGGATACCTGGGGGTAGAACCCAGAGAGAAGAGTAAAGTATGAAGATAAAGTTAGGAGGTTGTTAGGCACATTCCAGGACCATCCAGGAAGTTAGCAGGGAGGAAGCCAAAATAACCAAGAGGACATGTATTAAAAATACAGAATCAAGAAATAAGAAGAGGGTTGGGATTGTGGCTCAACGGTAGAGCACCTGCCCAGCACATTTGAGGCACTGGGTTTGATCCTCAGCACCATATAAAAATAAAATAAACATATTGTGTCCAATTTTCTAAATAATTTAGAAATTGTCTCATAATAATTTTTAATCTTTAAGTGCAAAATGGTTTTCAAAACAATGAAATAATTCATATTCTCAATAACCTATAAAAATATAATAGCAACTACAATGAAATAGACTTGCTTATTTCTTATTTTTGTATGGTGTTTTTTTTTCTTTGTTTCTTTCAGAATGAATTATGCAACTCTGGATAATTTAGATCTTTTAACTTGTTTTCTGAAAATGCTATTTGAAGGAAATGAAGTTTCCCTTGTCACAAGTTTTTCTAGACAAGGACCTTAATATTATTATATGTAACATTTATATCTGACTCAGAGTAGGTAAATAAACATTTGTTAAATTAAAAAAATATATATATTGTGTCCATCTACAACTAAAAAGAAGAAGAAGAAGAAGAAAAGAAATAAGAGGGCCAATGCGGGAGGGAAGGTAAAAGCATAAGGGCCTCACGGGTCACTGTACAGACTTTGGCTTAGAAGAATAATATTATCTGAATTATATTTTTAAAGCATCATTCTAACTCCTATAATGTGAATAGACTGAAAGAAAGAAGAGCAGAATCATAAAGAGAGAAATACAATTTTTTCACAATCTAGCCTCTCTACCTGCTTATCAAGTTTCAGCTATTTCCAACAGCCATTTATATTCTAAGCCATTTCTGAATAAACTACAATACAGTTGTATGCTGCTTAATGATAGGGAAACTTTCTGAGAAATGCATTGTTGTATGACCCTCACAGCACGTGCTTGTACAAACCTAGATGGCGTAGTTCAAGCACTGTACATGGCATCTTAATGAATCAAGAGATGTATGAGGTTGCTACTGCATAACACAGCATATTGTTTTACAGTAAACTTGGTATATTTTTCATAAGTAAGAGTACAGTCTAAAGTAACCACAAAACTCATATTAAAGTAAATACATAAATCAATGAAATATAAAGACAAAGTTAGGAGGTTGTTGGGCAGTCATATGTTATCATTATCAAGTATCAAGTATCATGTACTGTAAATAACTGATGTTACACTTTTATATGACTAAGTAGTACAGTAGGTTTGTTCACATCAGCATTACCACAGATGCATGAGTAATGTGTTGCTATATGAAATTACTATAGCTATGAATGACATCACTCAGCAACAAGAATTTTCCAGCTCCAGTATCATCTTTTGGGATCACTGTGATATATGCAGTCCATCACTGACCAAATACTATTATGCATTCTTATAACTCTGTGTATTTTTAATTGCTATTATCCCTATACCCTATTCTTTTCCTCCTTCACTTTCAATCCACACTAATTTAATAAATCTCATCTCAGATATCATCTCCACCAGAAAGTGTTTCCTAACCACCACAATCTAGACTATATAATCTTGATTAAGTTGTTACGACTGTGTATGAAAAGCTCTCTTATCTGACATAGTTGGGACAAAGAAAGGATAAATTACAAATTACTCAGCTAGGTCATTTAACCGAGAGAATCATTTTTTTTAAATAATGAATGTACAGCTTAAACATTGTTTTATGTAAAACATAAACATACATAAACAACCAAAATTTTGGTGTAGAGTCAAGGCCTTTGAGTATGGTTTGCCAATAGACCTTTCTTTTGTATAATATTATGACATTCCTGTAAGGTCCTGGCTACATTTTTCAAACCTTTAAAGAAGAATTAATACCAATACTTTTCAAGTTATTTCAGGAAATAGAAAAAGAGCGAGCTCTTCCAAATTCATTCTGTGAGGCCAACATCACCCTGATTCCGAAACCAGACAAAGACACCTCAAAGAAAGAAAACTACAGACCAATATCTCTAATGAACCTAGATGCAAAAATCCTCAATAAAATTCTGGTGAATCGGATACAAAAACACGTCAAAAAAATTGTGCACCATGATCAAGTAGGATTCATCCCTGGGATGCAAGGATGGTTCAATATACAGAAATCAATAAATGTTATTCACCACATCAATAGACTCAAAGATAAGAACCATATGATCATCTCGATAGACGCAGAAAAAGCATTTGACAAAGTACAGCATCCCTTTATGTTCAAAACATTAGAAAAACTAGGGATAACAGGAACTTACCTCAACATTGTAAAAGCTATCTCTGCTAAGCCTCAGGCTACCATCATTCTGAATGGGAAAAATTGAAGGCATTCCCTCTAAAATCTGGAACAAGACAGGGATGCCCTCTATCACCACTTCTATTCAATATAGTTCTCGAAACACTGGCCAGAGCAATTAGACAGACGAAAGAAATTAAAGGCATAAAAATAGGAAAAGAAGAACTTAAATTATCACTATTTGCAGATGACATGATTCTATACCTAGCAGACCCAAAAGGGTCTACAAAGAAACTACTAGAACTAATAAATGAATTCAGCAAAGTGGCAGGATATAAAATCAACACGCATAAATCAAAGGCATTTCTGTATATCAGCAACAAAACTTCTGAAACAGAAATAAGAAAAAACACCCCATTCACAATATCCTCAAAAAAAATAAATACTTGGGAATCAACCTAACAAAAGAGGTGAAAGATTTATACAATGAAAACTACAGAACCCTAAAGAGAGAAATAGAAGAAGATCTTAGAAGATGGAAAAATATACCCTGTTCATGGATAGGCAGAACTAACATCATCAAAATGGCGATATTACCAAAAGTTCTCTATAGGTTTAATGCAATGCCAATCAAAATCCCAATGGCATTTCTTGTAGAAATAAAGAAAGCAATCATGAAATTCATATGGAAAAATAAAAGACCCAGAATAGCAAAAGCAACTCTAAGCAGGAAGTGTGAATCCGGCAGCATAGCAATACCAGATTTCAAAGTATATTACAGAGCAATAGTAACAAAAACAGCATGGTACTGGTACCAAAACAGGCAGGTGGACCAATGGTACAGAATAGAGGACACAGAGACTAATCCACAAAGTTACAACTATCTTATATTTGATAAAGGGGCTAAAAGTATGCAATGGAGGAAGGATAGCATCTTCAACAAATGGTGCTGGGAAAACTGGAAATCCATATGCAACAAAATGAAACTGAATCCCCTCCTCTCGCCATGCACAAAAGTTAACTCAAAATGGATCAAAGAGCTTGATATCAAATCAGAGACTCTGCGTCTGATAGAAGAAAAAGTTGGCTCCGATCTACATATTGTGCAGTCGGGCTCCAAATTCCTTAATAGGACACCCATAGCACAAGAGTTAATAACTAGAATCAACAAATGGGACTTACTTAAACTAAAAAGTTTTTTCTCAGTAAGAGAAACAATAAGAGAGGTAAATAGGGAGCCTACATCCTGAGAACAAATTTTTACTCCTCACACTTCAGATAGAGCCCTAATATCCAGAGTATACAAAGAACTCAAAAAATTAAACAATAAGATAACAAATAACCCAATCAACAAATGGGCCAAGGACCTGAACAGACACTTCTTAGAGGAGGACATACAATCAATCAACAAGTACATGAAAAAATGCTCACCATCTCTAGCAGTCAGAGAAATGCAAATCAAAACCACCCTAAGATACCACCTCACTCCAGTAAGATTGGCAGCCATTATGAAGTCAAACAACAACAGGTGCTGGTGAGGATGTGGGGAAAAGGGTACTCTTGTACATTGCTGGTGGGACTGCAAATTGGTGCGGCCAATTTGGAAAGCAGTATGGAGACTCCTGGGAAAGCTGGGAATGAAACCACCATTTGACCCAGCTATTGCCCTTCTCGGACTATTCCCTAAAGACCTTAAAAAGCGTACTACAGGGATACTGCCACATCGATGTTCATAGCAGCACAATTCACAATAGATAGACTGTGGAACCAACCCAGATGCCCTTCAATAGATGAAAGGATTTAAAAAATGTGGCATTTATACACAATGGAGTATTACTCTGCACTAAAAAATGACAAAATCATGAAATTTGCAGGGAAATGGAAGGTATTAGAGCAGATTATGCTAAGTGAAGCTAGCCAATCCCTAAAAAGGAAAATGCCAAATGTCTTCTTTGATATAATGAGAGCAACTAAGAACTGAGCAGGGAGGAAGAGCAGGAGGAAAAGATTAACATTAAACAGAGACATGAGGTGGGAGGGAAAGGGAGAGAAAAGGGAAATTCCATGGAAATAGAAGGAGACCCTCATTGTTATACAAAATTACATATAAGAGGTTGTGAGGGGAAAGGGAAAAAAAATATCAAGGGAGAGAAATGAATTACAGTAGAAGGGGTAGAGATAGAAGATGGGAGGGGAGGGGAGGGGAGGGGGATGGTAGAGGATAGGAAAGGTAGCAGAATACAACAGTTACTAATATGGCATTATGTAAAAATGTGGATGTGTAACCGATGTGATTCTGCAATCTGTATTTGGGGTAAAAATGGGAGTTCATAACCCACTTGAATCTAATGTATGAACTATAACATGTCAAGAGCTTTGTAATGTTTTGAACAACCAATAAAAAATAAATAAATAAATAAATTGAAATAAAAACCCAAAGATACCTACACAAAGCAATTGAGTGTTATTTTTTTTAAAAAATCCCCTGAATTTATAGTTGTCTTTTCCATGTCCAATTTAAAAAATTATTTTTAGCAAAACAGCTTCCAAATCACTTGTTCTTTTAATAAAAACACATTTTTCACATTCACAATTCATCAATTTATAAAATATTTAACTAAATTATTTTGTTATAATCACACTTATAAAAATGTAAACAACTTGACAAATACAAGTTTGGAAATGAACAAAACTGGCTCTCAAGATGTGGTCAACAATCCAGATATCAGCTGAGGGAGGTGGCCTGGGCTCAAATCCTGGCTCTACCATTACTACCTGACTAAATGGCACTAGTAGTTACGTTTCCCTATACTTCAGTGTCTCCTGCTCTAAAGTATAATGATAATATTATATTCTTCATAGGGTTATTAGGAATATTAAATGAGTTAATATATGAAAAGCATTTAGAAATGTGATTGGCACAAAATAATCACTAGATAAAGCTTGTTATTGTTATTATTAAGACTACAACTCAACTTTTAGAATCCATAAGGCCTAGTATACTACTTTGGTGCATCAGTCTTATGTTCTGCAGAAGGAAGGACAGCATCCAGGGAGCTCTCTAAGCGGAGGTCATTTAATTGCATTTCAAATTCTATAGTGGCTTTTTGTCCTCCTAACATAGCATTTATTACACACTGCATGTATTTATATACCCAACAAATATATAGCTTAAGGGTAAAAACTATGTCTACTCATTTTAACACTCTCAGCACTTGGTACAATATATACTTATTCTGGAATGTACCACAGCTTATGCAGCATGGGTTCTCAATAAAAAATCAAAGATTAAACAAATAAATGAATAAAAACAAATTACATGTTATATGGTTGGTACTCCAAACACATTTTTAGTAGTAGCAGCACCTACAACACCATCCTTCTCTCCTCCTTTATTCAATTACAGACAACCTCATTAAGCATTTCCTAAAAAATTTTCAAATGAATGGATCTTGCTGCCCTGGCATCACTGGGCAAAGATATGCAAACATTTGTGGGGTTTTTTTTTCTTTTATGTCTGGTCAAACATTTGTTTTAGGCAACAAAATCTTTGATATTTTGGAAGGAAATTTTTGAAATATCTGAATAACCCTGCTCTCATAAATAGTTTGTAAATATAAATTTTTGATGACTAAAGGTCACATTTATATACATTAATTATCATTAATGCCTGTACAGGTCTAATGACTTCTAGCACTGACTTTGTAATAACAAATCCCAAATGTATACTAGTAGTTAATGTGGAACACTAGGAATTATTTCTAATTGCCTACAAAACAGTCATCTAAACCATACTTAGGAATCTAATATTATAGTCACCTCATATTCAGTGTATCCCAATTTTAAGTTTTCATAAATACCTCACCAACATTACCACACTTGTGGAGCCACTATTGCAAACTAGAAATCTCAGAATCATTTATTTGTCTCCATATTCAAGCAACTAGTAAGTACTGCTCTTCTCCCCTTTCCACTATCTACCAAATTCCACTGTAGCTCAGGTTTTCCAACATCTAGTTGATCTCAAAACAATTCCTTGCTATCTCCATGCTTCTAGTACACACCAAGTTTACTCCATCCCACAAAGTAACCACTTTAATTCTCCGCCCAAACGCTTTCAGTATCCCCTCAATCCACCTCTCCCCTAAATCCACCTCTCTATCTACAGGACAAAATTCAAATATTTTCAATATCTATTATTCAAAAAAAAGCTGGCCTTTACTCAGCATCTACTAAAATTCTAAGTTGAGGAATGGAAAAGCATGTGACAACTTCTTGCTACACTGGCTCATAATTAGTAGAGGAAGTAACCAGAACAGCTGCTCTTACAAAAAAAAAAAAGTGAGCAGAAATAAGGAACTTGACAAAAGTAATCATATCATCTTAAGAGTTTAATATAAAAAATAAGGGCAAAGCTCTGTACTTTATTTTTAAAAGGCAATAACTCTAGAATTCCTTAGAGTACAGTGCTCTGAAAGTCAAAATGGCTCAAGAGCATCTGGAGGCTCAATAGACTTTAAAGTTTCCTAACTAAGCAACAACAAATATAACTGATAAGGAAAAAACAAGTCAGCTAATGTATTGAGCTCAATGGTGTTACCTAAAAGTCATGTCCACCCAGAATCTCAGAATGTAACCTTATTTGCAAATAGGGTCTTTACGGGTATAATTTAAGGTCATACTACATTATAGTTGTTGCTAAATCTATTGACTGGTATCTTAAGAAGAAAAGACACATAGAGACACTCAGAAGGAAGAAGACACAGAGTCACCCAGAAAAGCAGACTTAAGTGATAGAATGACAATCCAAGAAACCTCAAGGATTACGAGGAATACCCAGAAACTAGGAATAGCCAAGGAAGGATTTTCTCCTAGAGACTCAGAGGAAGCATGGCTTTGACAACACCTTGATTTCAAACTAGATCAATGTTTATAACAGCTGGATTCACAACAGCTAAACTATGGAACCAATCTAGGTGCCCTTCAACTGATGAATGGATAAAGAAAATGTGGTGTATATATACACAATGGGATATAACTCAGCTATAAAGAAGAATGAATTTATGGTATTTGCAAATAAATGGATGGATCTGGAGACTATCATGTTAAGTAATATAAGCCAATCCCAAAACCAAAGGCAGGATGTTCTCTCTGATATGCAGATGCTAATACACAACCAGGGGTTGGGGATAGAAGCTTGGTGGATTAGACAAAGAGGAATGAAGGGAAGGGAGGGGGAATGGAAATAGGAAAGATAGTAGAATGAATCTGACAACTTGCCTACAATGAATCTCAACATTATATATGACCACAAGACTTGAGAGCCTAATTAGAATAAGATAAAACTCCATGTTTGTATAAATATGTCAAAATATACTCTAGTGCCACATATATCTAAAAAGCACAAATAAAATTTTTTAAAAACTCGACATATATGCACCAAGAAACAGTTGCAAAATATGTTAGGCAAAAACTTTTAGAACTAGAAGGAAAAAACAGACAAATTCACAATTAAAGTTGGATAATTCAACATCCTTCTCCAATATTTGATAGAAAAATTTGATAGCAAAGATATATCAGAACTTAACAATAACATCAGTCAGAATAGAATCCGCAATTTACAGAAAACTCTATCCAACAACAACAAAATATACTTTCTTTTCAAGTGCTGAAATACACAAAGACAATATCTGGATCATAAAACAAACCTGAACAAATTTAAAAGGACAAAATCATATAGTGTATTTTACTACCAGAATAGATTCAAACTAGAAATCAGGAAAATGGCCAACACTTGCAAACTAAATCACATACTCCTAAATAATCAAGGGGTCAAATAGGAATTATTAAGGAAAATTAAAATATATGTTGGGTTAAATGAAAATGAAAATTCTTCATATAAAAATGTTTAAAGAAATTTCAAGTAGGAAATTCATAGCACTAAATACATATACTAAAAAACAAAAAAGTTTCAAATTAACAATTTAAGCTTTTAAAACTAGAAAAAGTAGAACCAAAAAGAAAAGAAAAACTCAAAGTAAGCAGAAGGAAGGGAACAATAAAGGCAGACATCAATAAAAATAAAAACAAGGAAACAACACAAAAACAAAAAGCTCAGGAAACAAAAAGCAGACTCTTTAAAAAGTATCAAGAAGTTAACAAACTTAGAAAACTTTCTCAACTTGATAACCAGCAACTATAAAATACCTACAGCTAACATACTTAATACTACAACACTGCATGTTTTCCCTTTAAAAATGGTAACAAGACAAGAACATCTAATTTCATACCTTTTATTCAACATAGTGCCAAAAGTTCTAGCCAGTGCAACAAAATAAGGAAAATAGGACTGGAAGTATAGCTCAGTTGTACAGTGCTTGCCCAGCATGTGCAAGGTTTTGGGTTCAAGCTCCAGCAATTCAAATAAAGGCATATAGATTAAAAAGGGAAACACTTCCTATTTATAATGAGATTATATCTGCAGAGAAAATGCAAGGGAATCTACACCTCCTCCCAAAAAAAAGCCTCCTACATTTAATATCTGAGTTAAGCAAGATTGCAATATATAAGACAAACATTTAAAAATATACCATGTTTGTGTATTCTGGTAATGAATACACAGACACCAAAATTTAAAATAAAAACCACTTACAATGACTAAAATTAAAGAAATATCTAGGTATAAACCTAACAAAACATGTAAAGGACTTTTATGCTGAAAACAACACAAAAGGAAGAGGGAGACTAATGAAAGGATAGTCATAAGTTGTTTAAATCACACTTTTATTACTTGAAAGCAGACTGTAAGAGGTTGTAAATGCATATTGTAAACCTCAGAGGAAACATTAAAAACAAAACAGGGTAGCTAATAAACCTTTAATGGACACCAAATAGGGCCATAAGAAAAGATCAAACCCTCCAAATCATGGAGAATGCCACAGGTAGCAAAAAACTCAAAACAGACAAATATTTCAATTTTCAAAAAGGAAAATAACATACCTCTATAAGTCAGACCAAAGAGTGTTTGAGCCATGAAGAGACATTATGGTCTATACATTAAGCCTATTTATACATTAAAATGAGTCATTCTTATGAATTTTACTTCCTTTTACTATAGAATATTTGGTAGACAGGAAAATTTTTATTTCAGAAAAGTATATGATAATCTGCTTCATGGAAATTGTTGGGACAACTAGAAAATATTCCAGAAATTAAAACTGGATAAAGATTTCAAATGTATATTGCTAGGCTCTTTCTTCAGATCTGTCCTGTTGAGCATTTTTTAAAATGTGACTTAGAAGATACAGAAACAACATTCCTCAAATAGGCTGCTGACATAAGTAATAAAGCAGCAGTAAATATATTGAATAACAATCTGGATTCAAAAATATAATGAAAGGTTAGACTATTACACTGAACTAAGTAAGACAAAAATATAACAGGGAAAATTGACCTATATTTTGACTTCAGATTAAAATGCACAAATACAGAATGGAGAACACAGGACTTAATTGCAAAAATAAAACTTCAGCTCAATATTAATCAATTACAAAAAATGTGTAATTATAACCAAATATAACAATATCTAACAAGAAAGATCATAATACTACTTATTCTATTCATCCTATAATGCCTTAGTATACAAACTGAAATCTGCTCACAAGAGCAGTCAAGTCTGAAACTAAAACAGTTAAAGAAATTGTGAGAGAAGACCAGGTTTGGCATGAAGAAAAAAGGTTCAGGGGTTATAAGTTATATTCAACCATCCAAATTACTCTAGTATGCAAGGAATATTAGACTTATTCCAAGTGGGGCTAGGACTTACAATAGAAAATGAAATTCAATTTAATACTAAAAGTAATGCAAAGACAGAATGACCTGCATTTGGAGTTGAGTTTCCTTCAATGGTGACCAGATGAGAAAATTGGCAACAATGTTGTAGAAGGGAATAAAACATCAGATGGCTTGTCAGACTAAATGACCTTTAAAATACTATCTTCCAACTCCAATTCTATAGTGGTACTTTTCTAGGCTTTCTCTATGTAAAACCTTTAGCTCCAGCCCTTATGGTTTTCTATCTCTGAACAAGCTTTCTACACATATTTTCCTCCACACTTAATTTCAGGTCATTCTTTCATCCAGGCAAAGACAAAGTATCATCTTTCTAAATCTTACCTATTCATCAAAAACAAACCAAAAATACTGTCTTTGAAAAAGGCTTCCATATATACCTTAACCTGATCTCTCTTTCCTCTAAATTGAAAAACACTTCTAATAACATCCTTCTGGCAATGAATTACATATCACCCCTAGATATCTCTTCTTTCTGTCTTTAACTGTTATTTAATATTTCATTGATAATTTGTCTTCACATCCAAATTAAAAGCCCTCAAAAGTAGGCACTAAAACTTGTATTTTATATCCTTTATACAATTATGGGTACACAGACACTCAAAAACAGTATTTAGTGTTTAATACTGGAAATATTTTTCAGAACTGTTGTTTTATAAAATATGTTTTCATTGGGAAGTTGAAAATTCACTATTCAAATCTCCATATTAATTAATATATATGACTTCCAGTTCATATACAGAACTACTAGAATTGAGATACTATCACCCATTGATAACATAATCTAACTACAGAACTTCATTTAGTTAGTTAGTTAGTTGTAGATGGACACGATACTTTTATTTGTTTATTTTTATATGGTGCCGGGGATCGAACCCAGTGTCTCACTCATGCTAGGCAAGTGCTCTACCACTGAAACACAATGCTGGCCCACTACAGGACCTCTTAAAGGTGAGTCAACCTTGGAAAAAAGTTCAAATTTTTCAACCTAAACATACAGTTTGGTAAAGAGTCCTTAAAATATTTTTCAAGAAAAGCAAAATTAAAAGAATCAAACTAGAGAGTGAAAAATATCAGGAACACATATTTTTCAAAACACATTATTTCTTTTTTCTTTTATTAGTGCATTATAGTTATACATAGTAACTGAGTTCACTGTGACAAAATAATGCATTGAATTTCATTAACTCCATTTCAGTCCCTGGTGCCCCCTTTCTTGCCTGTCCTTTCCTCCCTTATTTTCCCCCCACTACTCTGCTGGTCTTCCTTTCATTCGTTTGTTTGTTTATTGGTCCTAGGCATTGAACCCAGGGACACGTAACCAGTGAGCCACATCCCTAGCCCATTTTATTTTATTTTGAGACAGGGTCTTACTAAATTGCTTACAACCTTGCTAAATTGTTGAGGCTGGCTTTAAACTTAAGTTTCTCCCATGTCAGCCTCCCAAGTCGCAGGAATTATAGGCATGCACCACCATGCTGAGCTTATGTATTTATTCTTGATTGATGCTTTACAGATACACATAAAGGTGGAACTTCCTGTGGTATATTTATACATGCATATAGTGTGACTTTATTAAATTCTTTATATATGGTAAATGTATTGATGTGTGATATATAGACTGGAATTTTAATTCATGTACCTTGAAACACAAATTAAGACAAAAAGCTTTGCCATATGTATGTCATATAGAGTCAAGACATAATGTTTATTCATAAACACCAACTAACAAATAAAGGTCCTAGACAAAATAAAAAGAAAGTTCCTTATCAGTTTAGCTGTATTAATAATGATTAGCAAATACTTACTGAAGACTCTGGGTCTGATAGTTCATCCAATAATTTTCTTGCATCTACCACAGCTTGATATAATCTCAGATTTTTGCCATCGGAAGCAACAAAGCAAGCACTTGCAGAATTGCAGTATGTGCCTGAGAAAGAAAAAATATGAATTAAAATGTTTATTGGCTGAATTTTTAGTCTTTATTATTGACTAAAAATTAGTCAATAAAAAAGTATGAGAAACAAATATTCACACTTTTCTCTTTAGGCATAACTATGGTCCAGAATCATAATTAAACAGATACAACTAATGAATATAAAATTATTAACCAAAAACTCACAAGAAAATTATGAGAAGGCAAATATCACAAAGAAGCTTAAAGGTTCTAAAAATAAGTCTGGTGCCTACATCCTGATACTTATTAAAAGAGTCTTAGTAATGACAAAATGTAAATCATTTTGAGTATAACAAATAACAGTTTTAAAGCTTCTATTAATTTCACAATTAAAATGAACACTTACCAAGGCAATAACTGGGAATAAGAGTTGGAAGCCAAGCCACATTAGAGAAGGCTGAGGTATGTAAAGAGTTAATTCGAGCCAATTCTGACACTCCTCCAGTGTATGACAAAGGCCCTATTGGGTCAACACGCCAAAGAATAAGTTCACTGTAGATCGCATTTGGGTCATGAAATGTACGGGTTGCTGCATTTCTGAGAGGTTGTTTTGACAAAGCTTTTATATTTTTTACAGGATCCATTATTCTGTTTAATTTACTGTCTGAATCCCACTGACAATCTGATTCAGGAGTCAACAAAGCATTATGATGAGAGGATGTCAGTAACAGTGGTAAAACTGAATGACATGCCAAGTCATTGAGGTGAAATCGATGACCACAATACCTAAATTTGTGGGATACAGTTAGAACAGTGGTAAAAGCAGATTTATCAGCAAATGTGACTGCCCACTGATTTAAAGATCCGTCTATGTGTTTAGAGACCATCATTACTGTGGGAGCTAAAATGTTCACATTTGTAGTGTGTGATTTGTGTGGCTGTGATCCATGAGGACTGTCTACAGACATCAGCTCCTGGTGTAATGGAGTATGATGAGACTCTTTCATAGCATTTATACAGGCATACATCATGATATTTTTACTAAGAGAGCTTGCATCACCAGAGGGAAATGCAACAGGAATCCGAGAAGAAAAAGAAACCTGAAAAACACAATTATACAATTCAGTGTAACGAATCTGCCTTTTCTCAAAAAAGTCCTCCAAAAATAGTTCTATTTTCAAAATACCAAATCCCAGCTTCCTAGCAGAAACATATCATTTTCAACCTCATTACAGTCTAATCCCCCTCTTTGATTTATGCATAATCATATCAGTATTCATGTCTTAAGGAAAGAGAGAAGAAAAAAGTTTCTAATGCCTTGCTTTTATATTAAAATGACCAATGATCATGATCTACATGGCACTAAAGTTGAGAAACATAATACATTAAAGCTTTTAATTTAGCTAATGAATCTGAGAGTACAGGGGGGAGGGGAGTCATCCTGAGTCTTATTTTCAAAATAGTTTCTTAATTTTACTCAAAATACCACAAATACTGAAAAAAGTCAAAAAAAAATATATATATATATATCTTCAAATGTTTAGTACTGGGGGAAAAAAGTCCAAAATTCATTTTCTTTAACTAGCTAGGTTTGCAAAATGCATGGCCATTGGTCCTCTTCAAAAGCAAAAATACTCTTTTTTAAATTGTTTATCAAAAACAAAATCTGCTAGGTCTACATGGCATCTATTTCTTCTTTTAAGAAATATAACAACTGCTTCATCAGAAAAATATACCTGGACTTGTCTAAATATTCCAGGATTATATTCATCCAAATACTTTACATGCCACACTAGAAAGGTACCATCTACAGGATGTATTGTAAAAAGCATGTCAGGATTCTTATTCCATTCTGTTAGTAGCATTTCAATCTTCCGATCAAGCAGGATTGTAGGCAGTGGCATTGAGATGCTAGGTTGTGAACAGATCCTAGGACTTCCCTCTCTTTCTCCATCTTCATGTTCTGATGATCCTGTACCAGTCTCAGATTCTCTATCCAGGGATAATTCTGAATCAGAAAATACATTTATTGGAATACATATTAAATAATGCTATTAAAATTCACTTATTCATTAAGACTATACCTTTGGAAACCACAAATCCCCTTTTTGACTTATGGTCAGGAAAACTATTCTCTGGTCTGAATTGAAAATTACTATATTTACTATTTCACTCATATTACCATTATTATTAAGATTAGCAAAACCTATTCCCCCCAAAAGGATATAGTTTCTGAAATAATATATTACTCAAAGCAATTTGTTACAACAAAACATATACTTTCAGCTGGGGGTGTAGGAGCACTTGCCTAGCATGAACCATTCCCTGGATTTGATCCCCAGAACCACACATACATACGAGAGAGAGAGAGAGAGAGAGAGAGAGAGAGAGAGAGATAGAGATAGATAGTTAGATAATATTAACACAGTGTGCCTGGTCCATGGCAGATGATCAATACTTATGGAATAAATGGGAAAGTAAAAAGAAGAAAATATTTCAAACTAAAAGCTGTACAAAAGAAAGTTGTTAACTTCAGAGATAGAAAAATCTGAACACAGGATACTAACCATGGTCTAGTTTCATATGTAAACCTCTTTCTCTTTCCTCCTGTGAACATTCTTCATCTTCTCTATCTGTTTCATCACCTTCATGATCTAACTGTTTTTCTGAAAGTTTTCGTAATTGATGCATAAATATTTCAGTTGATGATGTAAAATTAAATTCCTTGTTGTTTAACCAGTGAACTACAAATCCCCCATTTCCATCATCAATGTTAAATGCAGTGCCAATCAGGACATTTGGAATATCTACGATCAAAAAAGATAAGATTTTAATATGACTTTTTAATTTCTTTAAAAATATGGTTAGTACTTATAATAACTAATTAAAAACTTACACAGAAAAGATGCTAAACAATAAGTCAACATAATTCTAGCAATATTTGAAAAAACCTTAACTGAATTTAAAGATAAATGTAAATATTAAGAACTAATGATATAGACTCACATGAAATTAAAGTACTAATTTAAAACCCAATTACACCAATGCATATATTGAGTCCTGGTTTGGAGATAGGGAGATGGAAAGATAAAGCAAAAAAACAGCTATAATTGAGATAACTGGAGAAGTTTAAATATGAATTGAATATTAGATATTATAGAAATATTTGTAATTTTCTTGGGTATAATAATGATATTATGATCATGTAAGAGATGCTCCTCAGTCTTATGAGATACCTGCTAAAAGCTATGTAGTAAGGGTGATGTGCCATGACAAGGGCAGATTAAGAAAAAATTCACTCACACATATGCACACATGAACACACATGCACACACGTATATGGAGAGAATAAAGCAACTGTGTGAAATGTTAACAACTGTTGAATCTAAGTGGAACATGTAAAAGTATTCACTGTACTATTCATTCAACTTTTCTGAATGTTTAAAACTTTCCTGAAAAGTTGGGAGGAAACAATGCCACAAAAGAATACAAAAAGCAGACAAATTTCTAAGTATAGCAGAATTTCTCCATTTGGGTAACTGAAATCCACGATACAGATAAGCTCATGAGAAACAAACTAAATCAAAAAATTAATCTCTTTAATTTGAATCCATATTATGAATTATTCATTCAACAGAAAGAAAAAATTGTCCTTTGCAAAAGGGAGTGAAAGTCTATTAAGATAGAAGACTCTGGTTGAATTTGGTAACAAATATAAATCTTAATGCTCTAAGTTATTCTTTCTTTTTTTTTTTAATTTTAATGTTTATTTTTTTACTTTTTGGCGGACACAACATCTTTATTTGTATGTGGTGCTGAGGATCAAACCCTGGCCGCATGCATGCCAGGCCAGCACACGACCGCTTGAGCCACATCCCCCGCCCCCTTTCTTTCTTAATCAGGAGGAAAATCCTGATTTTATGATAAAAATGAAGTAATTCATATAAAATAAGATTTATAAGTTAATAATCCTATTAAACACTACATTACCTATGTACATACTATTGCTAAAAAATGTTGAACCTAAATTTTATAACGGACAAGTATTCAGACTGCAAAACATTCTCAGACTGCAACACATTCTAAAAGACAACTGAGAGACAATTTTTTGAGACCAGAGACTTTTTTTTTTTGACAACTGAGAGAAGGACTATTCTAGGTTAGAGGAATTTAAAGAGAAATAACAATCAAATGTATTTTTTTAAAAAAATCTAGGTTTAAATATAAACTATATATTTTATAATATTATTTTATCCATATTCCATGAATACAGTAATAGTATTGTGATTATGAAGACAAATCCCCTTCTTATTTGACAATTATGAGCCAGGCATGGTTATGCATGCCAATAATCCCAGAGATTTGGGAGGCTGAAACAGCAGGTTCAAAAGTTTGAGGCCAGCCTCAGCAACTTATTGAGACCCCCAGAAACTTAGCAAGACCCTATCTCAAAATACAAAATAAAAAAAGGTTTGGGAATGCAGTTCAGCAGTAAAGCACCCAAGTTCAAGCCCTAGCACCAAAATAAATAAATAAATAAAATGGAAAGAAGGAAAAGAAAAAAACAGAATTAAATTCTAAAATATTTAGGTAATATTGTAAAGTATTTAGGGAGTGAAGACCAATATCAATCATTTTACTTCCAAATGGCCAGTCAAAACATATTAGAAGAGGGAACAAAAACATGCACACACACACAAACACACACACACACACACACACACGTGTACATATGCAAAAAGAAAGAAAACAAAAGCATATATGACAAGATACTAACACATGGAAAATATGAGTAAATACTGTAATAGTCACTGTACAATTCTTTTGATTTTACTGTAAGTTCAAAAATTTTCCCTGAAAAAAAAAAAAAACAGTAAAGTACAAGTCCTAACAATACAAAAAGTTTAATTTAGTAATCAGTTTGTTCAGCCTAAAAGTTGGAATTATAATGCAGTACCTATGAATGCATAATGTTAAACATTTGTAACAAAATTATTTTTAAATAGTATACAGGTAGGCTAAGAAAAATATAGATAAAACTGGTCAAAAAGTGAGAGTTAGGAAAAATGCTATCATTTTTCCAATAGCTACAAGGTCCAATAGCTACAAGAATATCCAACATATCCAATCCTTAGACCCAATTCTTTTTGGGAGGATGGGGGTAACAGCACTGTGGATGGAACCCAGAGGTGTTTTACTACTGAGCTACATCACCAGCCCTTTTTATTTTGAGATAGAGTTTCATTAAGTTGTTGTGGCCTCTCTCAAAGTTGCTGAGGATGCCCTTGAAAGTAGGATCCCCTTGCCCAAGTCTCCCAAGCCACTGGGATTACAGGCAAGCATCACTGCATCTGGTCTGAGACGCAATTCATATGGACAGAGTACAACTATGATTCTATTCCATCTGATTAGGACAGTGTATACAGTTAAAAGCCAAGCTTTCTAATACTGATGGAATTTACTGCAGACTATTACTAGCTGCATTTTATTTTGAAGCTAAGTCTTCATCACAGTCAATAACTAAAAAAACAATTATTTTAAAAAACGTTAATTGCCGAGCATGGTGGCGCATGCCTGTACTCCCAGCAGTTTGGGAGATTGAGACAGGAGAATTGCAAGTTCAAAGCCAGCCTCAGAAAAAGCAAGGCGCTAAGCAACTCAGTGAGACCCTGTCTCTAAATATAATACAGAATAGAGCTGGGGATGTGGCTCAGTAGTCGAGTGCCCCTGAGTGTAATCCCTGGTACCCCCTCCAAAAAAAGTTAATTGATAAAAACCTAAAATAATCAGTATTTTGAAATTATAAAGACATTCTTAGAATATAATTGTCTGGCTGAAAAGGATAATAGAAGCAAAATAACATTTAATCACTCATCACAGCATTGTCCAATAGAAATATAATGCAAACCACAAATGCTAAGGCATATAGGTAATTTTTAAATTTTAGTAGCCATGTTATAAAAGGTAAAAAGCAACAAGTAAAATTAATTTTAGTAATATATCTGACCCAATATATGCAAAATTTAAATCAATATAAAATTATCAATATAAAAAGAATTATTAAATGCTTTACATTCTTTTTATACCATCTTAGAAATCCAGTGTGCATTTCATAGCATATCTCAATTCAGACAAGCCACATTTCAAATGCTCAAATAATTACACATGGCTAACAGCTACTGTATTGAACAGCACATATCTAGAGCCACTACCAAAGATCATCCTTTGAAATATGTACTTACTGAACATCATCTTTATATAACAAATATTTAAAAACAAAACCCATTTCATCTTGAAGCAACAGACCTCCATTTCAATAAAATATATAAATAAAAGTTCTACCAATAATGTTAGGCTATTCATAGCCTTTCTCATATATTTTAGGCAAAACAAAAACATAATGCCCTTAAATAAAAGCACTCATATATGTTGTTGCCAGCATAAAAGGTGCCTCATACTAAACACATAAGAGGAAAGGGTAAAAGGAGATATAAGGAAAACAATACATTTAGATACGGTTATAAAGAAGCACTGAAAAGAATAGTTAAAATATTCAAGAAGGCATTTTGACACATTATACATAAATGGAGTATAACTTCTCATTCTTCTGGTTGTACACTGGTCATGTAACCATATATGCACATAGGGTAATAATGTCCAATTCATCCTACTATTCTTCTTACCCCCATATTTCCTCCCTATTTTCACTTCCCTCTGTCTAATCCAGAGTACCTATATTCTTCCCTAGACTCCTCCCTTACTGTGAATTACCACCCAAGTGTCAGAAAAAAAACATTTGGCCTTTGGTTCTTTGGGATTGACTTATTTTACTTAGCATGATACTCTCCAGCTCCAACCATTTACCAGGAAATGCCATAATTTCATTCTTCTTTAAGGCTGAGTACAATTCCATGGTGTATATATATACCATGTTTTCTTTATCCATTCATCTGTTGGAGGGCACCTAGGTTGGTTCCATAATTTAGCTATTGTGAACTGAGATGCTATAAACATTGATGTGGCTGCATCACTATAGTATGCTGATTTTAAGTCCTTTGGGTATAAACCAAGGAGTGAGATAGGTAGGTCAAATGGTGGTTCCATTCCAGGTTTTCCAAGGAATCACCATGCTACTTTCCAAAGTGGTTGCACCAATTTGCAGTCCCACCAGCAATATATGAGTATAACTTTTCCTCTACATCCTCGCCAACATTTATTGTTGCTTATATTCTTGATAACTGCCATTCTAACTGGGAGTGAGATGAAATCTCAGTGTAGTTTTTATTTACATAGAAGTTATACTCAATTTATGTATGATGTGTCAAAATGCATTCTACTATCATGTATAACTAATTAGAATAAAGATAAATAATAGTTAAAAAATAATCTAGTACAGAAAATATATTTTCCAAGAAGCTATTTAAAGTGTACTTTGTGTGACAGCAATACATACTTATAAACTGCCATCATTTATCATTAAGTTCATCAATACATTCTACTATAATTTCTCAAATCCTGATAGAAAAAACTAGATAAAATACAGAGAATCTCTTGGGGCTAGGGTTGTGGCTCAGCAGTAGAGCACTCGCCTAGCACATGCGAGGTCCTGGGTTCAATCCTCAGCACCACATAAAAATAACTAAGTAAAATAAAGGTTCTGTGTTAGAGAGAGAGAGAGAGAGAGAGAGAGAGAGAGAGAGAGAGAGAGAGAGAGAGAACACACAGATTTATTTTAAAAAAAATAGAGAATCTCAAAATAAAAGACAAAAATCTTCCCCATTTTTTAAGCAATCCACCCCTGCCTAGCATTATAACAAAAACCTGTATGAAAATTAGTTTGCTCACTGAACTATGTTTTCTCAAAAAAGTAATTTATTTAATCTAGAGCCATAATTTACAATTTTTTCTTTTGGTAGTGGTTTATCAGATAATGATTTCTTTGTTCCCAAAGCCTGGTTCCAGTAGTACTGCAGAACCCTTATACTAGCAAAGTTTACTATTTGAAAGACATATCCTAAATCCTATTTCTATAAATAAAAAAACTATTTTTAGCAAATAATAACTCAGTGAATGTTTTAAAAATTAGTATTTGCTTGAAATGTGGTGCACTTATATGTGATATTATACTATAACTTTAAAAACATATATATTAAATACAAATTTTACTAATTAACTAGGCTACCACCATTTGTGTTTCCAGATTCAATCAAGCTCTAATTTACTTGGAACCCTTGTTAGATTCTAGACAAAGGTGCTCAAAAACACTTATGGAAGTCATACCCTGAGACTTACATAAATCCCAGTGTTATGGTTTGGATCTTGAATGCCCAGCAAAGTCTCGTGTTTAACACAAGGTTCCCAATGCAGCAGGTTGAAGGCAGTAGGTCACTGGGGTCCTACCCTGAAAGCGTTTACCTTCTCTAGGGAACTTCCCCCACAACCCTCCTTCCCTACCCCCTCTCTCTCATTGATGGCTGCCATGAGCTGAGCAGCTTTGCTCTACCACACCCCTTCCACTATGATGTTTCTGATTTGAAACCAACCGACCATGGACTGAAAACTGTGTAACCATGGGCAAAAATAACTCTTCCTTATCTAAGATGCTCTTGTCAGATAGATATTTTGGTCATGGCAATGCAAAGCTGACTAATGCACCCAATTTAAGAAATGGTTACCATTCTTAAATATATACATACACACATACACTTTAAGAAATGGTTACCATTCTTAACACACACACACACACACACACACACACACACACATATTCTTATTCCAATTAATAAGTATTTTTAAAGGGAACATGGTATAATAACATAAAATTAAAAACAGGTTATAAAAATTAGTCACACTTTTCAATTTTTTACCTTACCTCAACACATTTAGAAGCAATAAAACCATACTACCCTTTACCTGTCGCAGGGTTGATGCTTGCTGCGATATGAAAATGACACAGTGCATTGGCATGGTGGGAAATGTGTCTCTGAACTTCATGTGTTGCCATCTGGTCAGGCGTTAAATCAGTGTGAGTTACAAGAACAGAAGATCTCCTTTGTCCTTTTCTTAAATTTTTCAAATGGTGAATGGTCTAAAATAAAAAGATAGTTGCTGAACCCAACTCTGGAAGGTCTAATAAATGCTAACCAAAGAAGTTTTTTTTTTCCTTCTTCTTTTTTTCTCTTCTTTTTTGTGGTGCTGGGGATCAAACTGTGTCTCTCACCATGCCAGCTAGCACTCTACCACTAGATTATACTCCCACACTCCCAAATAACTGTTGGTTATTAAAAATTTTAAGACTTTCCTCCCTGTAGAACCTGACAATTTTAAGAAAAACTTTTTCATTTATTTTTTCTCGTTTTGTTTTGTGGTGGTGGTGATAGTGGTACCAAAGACTGAACCATGGCCTTGTGCCTACTAGGCAAGCACTCTACCACTCAGCCAAAACCCAGCCTCATCTTTCATAATTATGGTAGAACAATTTTGAATATATTCTTTACAGTTTTTATAAATTTCTCAGAAATACTTATTCAAGGTACAAATACTTCTGGTTAAGATTAGGAGGTTCAAAGACTGCTTTCAGTAGGTCTCTAACTACTGAAATGGTATTTCCTAATCAGAACAGTAAAAATAAAACTACTGAATCTTCCTACCAGGAAGAATATTGCCTACCAAAATTCTTCCTTAGAACTAAACAGTGAGCTAAACAACCAAATTAAATTCTCTCTAATATAAAGAAGAAAACTAGGTACTAAAATAACAAGAGAAACCTACTTAGATAAGAATAGACAGGAAAGTCCTCATTATTCAAGTGTTGACCTATGTGATTTAAATTGAAATAGATCTGTATGACTGGAATTCTTCACCAGCTTACCTTCTCATGTGGACTATTTTGGACATGATCTTTTCTTCACATCATAACCCCATTTCACAGTACTTCTTTAATCTGTTAACCTAATCCAGCCCCAATATCATGCTTTCTAATTATTTTCCTTTGTTTCCCACATTCAATTAAATAAACTAACATGCTATCAATTATTTCTCTATTAAAGTAATATATCTGATCTTCCTTTTCAATTTCTCTAACCCTTATCCCTTTTCATATAGAAAACACTATCAGTTCTATGGTATGTCCTCTGCCTCTAGCCTACTATGGATTTCTTATTTCCATTGGTCCAAACTGCTTATCAAATTATTCTCAGTAGATCACTGACATTTATCATAATTTTAAATTATATTGGCAAAAGTGACCAAATACCAATGATACTTTCTCCTAGTAACAAAAAGTATAATTTAAGAATATATATACATGGGGTTGGGGTTGTGGCTTAGTGGCAAGGCACTTGCCTAGCATGTGTGAGCCCTGGGTTTGATTCTCAGCACCGCATATAAATAAATCAAATAAAGGACCATCGACAACTAAAAATATTTTTAAAAG
The DNA here is from genome assembly GCF_048772815.1 of Callospermophilus lateralis. Classification (NCBI taxonomy): domain Eukaryota; kingdom Metazoa; phylum Chordata; class Mammalia; order Rodentia; family Sciuridae; genus Callospermophilus; species Callospermophilus lateralis. The sequence continues at coordinate 96,916,428 of NC_135307.1, forward strand.
AAATTAAAAAAAGAATATATATACAGTTATACAGACCTAACAGGAATTTTATAGGAAAGGCTATCAGAAAGCAAAATTGCTTAGAGTCAATCAGGCTTTTTTAAAATATATATTTTTAATTATTAATAACATCATTAAGTAACATTATTAATATAATTATTAATGACATTATTAAAACATAGAAATGTTTGTCAAATCTGTAGTTACATGTTTACCAATCTTTTTTGTTTTATTTTATGTCACAGTTAGTAATTCATTTTAACACTTGAAGAACAACATATTAGGCAGCATGGATGATATAAAAACCTTTAGTCTCCAAAGGCTTTATGTAATTTGAAGATAAAATGTTATATGAGTAGCTGGGCATGATGGCACATGACTGTAATCCCAGTAACTAGGGAGACTGAGACAAGAGGATTTCAAGTTCGAGGTCAGTCTCAGCAACTTAGCCAGGACCTAAGCAACTCAATAAGACCCTGTTTCAAAATAAACTTTTTTTTTTTTTTAATTTTAAAAGTGCTGGAGATGTGGCTCAGTAGTAAAGTACCTCTGGGTTCAATCCCCAGTACCAAAAAATAAAGTTACATGAGTTTATGTATGTAAATGATTATAAATAAATATAAAGATTAAGTTAACATTTTAGGACTCTGTCTTATACTAAATTTCAATATCAAAACAAAAGATAACTGGAACTGTTCTGACTTCCACTTTTAATTTCATTTATGCTTTGAATATTGTAAAAAGCATATAAATAATGGCCAATAACAAATAGTATCATAGCTTCCCTACTTTATATAAAATTTTTAAGGACCATATCCTTAAACTATTCAACTCATAAAATATTTCTGCTTAGCAAAACCACTTTGATTATGCAACTATTAAACAATTACTGTAAATATATAATGTACAAGTATAATTAGTAATGTAGAGAGATGCTGATAATATATTAAGTATAAAAATAAGCTATAAAACATTTCTATATTATATGATCTCAATCTTTTGAAGAAAAATATATTTAACATGCATGACTGAATTGGTTTGATTATACATTCCTTTTCTTAGTCTAATTTGTGAATAAGAATTCCTATGTAATAAAAATAGTCACAAGAAAAAGAGGAACTTATGTTTAAGCAATTTTTGATAATTTTCAATAAGATATATGTAGATCTCATTTTATTCATTAATCCCTACTAGACACAACAGTTGATGGTATATATCATAAATAATCTAATCTTTTATAAAGAACCTTTTTTTATACTATATTTACAAAATGAAAACAATGATTTCATTTTCAAAATATTCAACCTTAGTATAAAGCAATGATATGATTTTCTTGTTTTGTTAAAAAAACAAAATTTTTATTCTTAAGGAACAAATGGTCATTTTTAATGAGACAAATAAAAATAAAGTTTAAACCTCATGAAACAAAAACCAGACACTTTTAATTACAACTAATTTCAAAAACCTTTACATGTTTAGCTACTTTCATAGGCTTTGATATTTGATATGCAAAATAAAAATTATAATTACATGACTTACCTAGACTACATGTCTGAGATCATTACTATTTCTATCTGGCTTTACAGTGGCATAAAATATATATACTCACAAGCATAAAATAAATGAGAATTTATTGCTATAAATTTCATCATTACAAGTACCATCTGCATCTTAGCTTATGAATTTGGGACAGAAAAATATCTTTGAAATTTATTTAACACTTTAAATAATAAAATACCTCAAGAGCATGTTGTATTCTGTCTTTTTGTCTTCCAGAATGAGAAAGGGTGCTGGCAATGCTGGAAGTAGTAGTCTCACAAATCTGCTCACCCAAAAGACAGTCTTCTGGTAATAAAGTTTCTGCCCAGAGCCGGCACACGCCATCATGGCATGAAGTTAACAGCACATTACAGACAGAACCCCTAACATCAAAGAGAAGTAAACAAAGGTTTCCATGAATAACAATTCCACTAATCAATTAAAAGCTATTAATATTTGGTTCTTCATGTGTGAAGATGACATTAATATAAAACACTGTATGGGAAGAAGCAATCAAAGAGCTTAAAATCCTATATCACTGTACAATCATAAAAACTGGGAAGTGCTCTTGATAAAAGCAATAGAAATTAAGGTCTGATTACATATGAGCAGCTTGAAAACCAGACTCTGAAGCCCCAGTAAACACACACACACACACACACACACACACACACACACACATACACACTCTCTCACACACACACACACACACACACACTCTCTTTCTCTCTCTCAAGGAATATTATTTTTGAAACAGAACATCAAAAGAAACCCTTGTAAGTTATAGAATGATTATAATAAAAACCATTAAATGTAATTAAATAATCTGCCTTATGGCAGAAGTTTTATTTTGCATCATACTTCTTATAATTCAAGCAACTATAAATAGGCAAACAAATAAGCATCTTCATAATAAAACTGTAAATTATTATTACAAACTATAAACCAGTGTCTATTAAATTCAGTAAAAACATCATAGCACCAAGCAGTTGAAGTAACTGCTTACTGTGAGAGAAAAAATGATTTTCCTTTCAAAAAATGTTTATACAGAATCTAGTTCAGCCAAAAAAGTATATTACAAGTGTCTTCAAGATATGTGAATAATTTAAATAGAAAAATCTTTAAATTTGAAGTCCAAAAATGTATACATTTCCCTTGTTTTCTTTTCCTAAGCATCTATATAATGTATGCTATTCTCATTCAGCAAGTGAAATAACCCTACTTCATGGAGGAAACAAATGTCTATGTAAGATTCTGAATGTCAAACAGCTTTCTTAGATCCGTATATACAATACAAGAATCATCTGTATAACTTGTTTTGTAACTAATTTTATAAGTACCTTTAAGAGATGTCAAAACAATAAGAGAAATTTTACACAGTTGGCCCTTCATGTCCATGAATTTGTATCTACGGATTTTCAACAGCAGATTGGAAATATTTGTGGAGGAAAAAACTGCATCTGTACTGAGTATGTACAGACATTTTTCCTGTCCTTAGTCCTTAAATTATAGAGTATAACAAACTATTTACATAGTATTTGCATTGTACTAGGTATTATAAGTAATCTAGAGAGGGTTTAAAGTATATAGGAAGATTATGTAGATTAGATGAAAAATTTATACCATTTTATATAAAATACTTGAGCATCTACAGATTTTAGTATCTGTGAGAGGTCCCAGAAACAATGTCCCATGGATATTGAGCATTGATGTAATAGAAAATACTTTGAATTCTGGCATGGTGTTATAAACCTATAATCCCAGCACTTAGGAGTCTGAGTCAGGAGAATCAATGGAGCCCAGAAGTTCAAGAACAGCTTGGGTACCACAGCAAGTCATCATCTCAAAAAAAAAAAAAAAAAAGGCAGCATCTTCTGATTGACATTAGGGGAAAAAAACAAATATTTACAGTGGAATATCAACAACAATAAAAAAATTCTTTGAAAAGGCTGAGCATGGTGGCACATGCCTGTAATTCCAACAACTCAGGAGGCTGAGGCAGTAGGATTGCAAGTTTAAGGCCAGCCTCAGCAACTCATAGAGGCCTTAAGTAACTTAGTGAGACTATGTCTCAAAAATAAAAATAAAAAGGGCTGAGGATGTGGTTCAGTGGTAAAGTACTCCTGGGTTCAATTCCTAGTAAAGCCCCCTATAAGAAAAATTCTCTGAGAAAGTTCTGTTGATAGCCCTAAGATAAAATAAAAATTAAAATTAAAAAAATACATTTTATTCACTGTATACGTTATCACCACATATATTATTGACAGCTTATTACTATACTTTATTTGCCCTCACTGTGTGTTTTCCTACTACTTTCATATAAATCTTAGAATCTTCTAGTATGACAGTTACTACTCACAATACCAGCTAACATTTCCCAGGCACATACTAGGTACTTCACACACACAAATACATTTCGTCTCACAATAACTCTCTGAGGCGGTATCTCAGAAATAAATTTAGTTTTTAGATAAATTAAATTTATCCTACAGAAAGAAAAACTGAAGCATAAAGAGCTCAAAAGATAAAGTCACAAGCTCATAAAGCTAGTGATAATAGCAGGCCCTGAACTGAGACAGCTTGACTCCAGTGTCTATTCTGTTGAACAACCATGTCAACACAGTAAAAGGATTTTATTTTCATTATGTTTATAAACATATAAAAATATGTTAAATTTATCTAACCTGGGCATATACTTGCTAGTTTTACGCCATGAAAAACCTGTCACTGCCCGGGGATGTGCCAAATAAACAAAGGAAAACTGAGTAGAAGTCTGTCTCCTTTTCACTTCATGGTGATCCTGAGGAATAATTGAAGACTTCCAACCAGTCATAGGATACCATACTTTCAAAAGACAGTCATCCTGCAAAATATTAGACATCAATATAAAATTAATTTGCACATACACAAATCAAAATTTAAGAAGTAAAAACTTAAGACATCTCTAAAAACTTAAGATAGATCTAAAAACTAATGTGTAAACCTATGTATTATATAAAAACAAACCTAAAATGATCTAAAGAACACAATTCTTGAAAAACAAAGGAACAATTTGTTCATTAGCAATCTTCTCTGCATAATGGAGTTTTTTAAAAATATTTATTCTTAAGCTTTAGGTGGATACAATATCTTTATTGTACATTTATGTGGTGCTGAGGATTGAACCCGGTGCCTTGTGCATGCTAGACGAGCATTCTACCACTGAGCCACAACCCCAACCCTTAATGGAGTTTTTGAAATAGAGACTGATACCAATTTTTCCTATTTCAAGATCCATCAGTCACTGAAAAGATTTTGATGGTATCTTCTTAGATAAGTTCAAAATGGCTAAGAAATATGCCATGTTATCTTATCAGTCACTATTATCATCCTTTCCTTTTTGAATTTTCAAAAGGTGAAACTGTTTTGTTAGTTTTTCTTTCTATGTGGGATAATTGATTCTGAGCATAAGAGAGCAAGTTGGCTCCAGACTTCTCCAAATCCAAATCTTTCATGTTCAAAGACAGGAAACCAAAGACACCTTAGAGGCAGGTGAAGGGTGAAATTCTTAAATACAAATTACTTTCTGCTCTAAATTAGGAATCAGAAAACTTTTTCTCTAAAGGGCCAGACAGACAATAAATAAGTTAGGTTTTGTGGGTCACTACATCTGCAAAACAGATTATTCTTTGTTTTATTCTTACAACTCTTTAAAATGTAAAAAATATTCTTATTGCATAGGCCAATAGTTTTCTGATCCCTACTCTAAATGATGAGAAAGCATTCAGGAAGCTGTCAAGAATCATTTCTATACCTATTTAAAATATTTACAGGTATAGGTATTAATTTTATCATTTTACTTAGTTCTGACTATTTTGTTATAGACCTAAGTAATTGTATCTTCTTTAATAGAAACTACCTGCTTTACAATACTTTATCCTGGACAGTGAAAAGTACATTAAAGAAAATAATAAATATCATCATTTATACAAAAATATCAACCTCTTAAGAAACACTGGAATTAAATATTTCTGAAAGCATATACAGATTCAAATATTTTCATCTGGGTTAGGCAAATGCATGTTTTTTCCTCCCCTGGTAGTCTCAATTTATACTGCATTAAAGAAATGTTATTTTTCTATTAATGTCTCACTTGTTTGGATATTTTAATCATACAATAAAGCTTTTTCAGTACCTACTTTGAAACAATCACCTAACATTGTACCAGGTGTTTTCCTCGATGTTATCTTCCTCATCTTAGCATCATTTTCTAGTAACCAATTTACAGACTATGTACTTCAAAAACCCTAGTTGTACCTGAGACTGCCCCACAAGTGACAAAGGAAAAGAACTCCACAAGCAAGTGGTACTCTAGTACCTTCTCCCATTTCCATGGACTCTCCCTCAAATGAAGCAGCCCCACTTTCATGTTACTGCCTGAAACTCTAAAACCACAACAGAATTAAATGAGTATTCAATAACAGAAAAAGATCTTTAAAAATTCCCAGATATTTAAAAACTAAACACTTCTAATTCATGAGGAATATTTTTTAATATGTTGAAATATTAGAACTGAATGAAATAAGTTCAACTAAATGAAAATGAAGCACAACATAACAATACATGGGAGTTGCAGTTACGTAACAGTGGTTAAAGGAAATACACAGCTTTTAATGATTATATGAATAAAGAAATGTCTCTAATGGTTGAAGCATCCAGTGAAAGAAATTAAGTTTTAAGAACATGACCTAATTTGAGACTGTATTACTTGCAAAGGCATTAAAAAGTTTGTAAAGAGAGCAGTTGTCAGCAAGCCGGGAATTGCAAAAGATGAATTTGAGAACTAACACCAAGATGTTTTCTAATTATGATTTGTGTTTCATTACACTATGCAAAATGTCAATGCTAAAATCATTTTTAACCTAATAAAAATGCCAAGAACTACTAAAAAAAAAGTTTGTAAAGATATATATTAAATAGAAAATAATAATCTTTTTTTTTAATTGGGGGTTACATACTATGGCAGGAAAACTTCATTTTCCACATTTTTATATTAAATCCATCCTATGCTAAAAATACGAAAGATTTCCATTTTGAAATGGGAAAAGAGGTTGCTATTCAATTCTTAAATAAATGAAACACTGAATCTGGGAACAGCATTCTCATAAGAAAAGCTTCTGGAAAACCTGTGGCCCTATCCTCTTCCTCTTTCCTGCCAAATCACCCCCCTCAAATCTCACTCTAGGTCTTGGAAAGCTCAGGTTTTCACTCAAAGACGTAATCTTCTAATAAAGAAATCAGAACATTTTTTTAATTATTTATTTTTTTAGGTGTAGATGGACACAACACAATGCTTTTTAAAAAAAAAAAGACAGAGAAATTTTAATATTTATTTTTCAGTTTTTGGCAGACACAACATCTTTCTTTGTATGTGATGCTGAGGATCGAACCCGGGCCACATGCATGCCAGGCGAGCGTGCTACCGCTTGAGCCACATCCCCAGCCCCAGAACATTTTAAATTACCTGAAAATTTTTACAAATTAACCAAATTGTTACATATAAGATGTTCAGAGATATAAACTTTATGAACATAAACAAACAGAATTTCAAGAACACTTCCTAGCAAATAAACTAAAGAAAACAATTCTTGAACTAAAGATTTAGTCAATCTGTATACTGGGTAAAAATGGGAGTTCATGACCCACTTGAATCAAATGTATGAAATATGATATGTCAAGAGCTTTGTAATGTTTTGAACAACCAATAAAAAAATTAAAAATGAAAATAAATAAATAATTTTAAAAAATAAATGACAAAAAAAAAGATTTAGTCAGATATGAGTTGTGGGGAGAAACAGTTCTTTAATAAGTAAGATTTTATTTTAAGCTCAGAAAAAAAATTCCAAATACTCTTAACCCCAAGAAAAATATAACTCCTCACATTTTTTTTAATTGGACCATATCAACAAAAGTATTCAATGAACTATAGTACCAAAAATTCTGAAAGTAATTGAATTTGGGTCCCATAACTCCTAAATTGAAATCCTGTCATGTCTAGCAGAGGTGGTAGAAAATGCCTTCTAGTGAGAGACCAACATGGTTACCATCTGTTTTATGAAGTTAGACAAACTTAGCTTTATTAACAGAAGCAAAACAGATGGGGGGTAGCAAAAACTGCCCAACATTCTGAAGTTAATTTCTGTTCTTTTTATAAAGAGAATCTTAATTAGATGTGGTATCTTTTTTTTCTTTTTTTTTAATTTTTATTGTTGGTTGTTCAAAACATTACATAGTTCTTGATATATCATATTTCACACTTTGATTCAAGTGGGTTATGAACTCCCATTTTTACCCCTTATACAGATTGCAAAATCACATCGGTTACACATCCACTGATTTACATATTGCATACTAGTCTCTGTTGTATTCTGCTGCCTTTCCTATCCTCTGCTATCCCCCCTCCCCTCCCCTCCCCTTCCCTCCCCTCCCCTCTTCTCTCTCTACCCCCTCTACTGTAATTCATTTGTCCCCCTTATTTTTTTTCCCTTACCCCTCACTTCCTCTTGTATGTAATTTTCTATAACCCTGAGGGTCTCCTTCCATTTTCATGCAATTACCCTTCTCTCTCCCTTTCCCTCCCACCTCTCATCCCTGTTTAATGTTAATCTTCTTCTCATGCTCTTCCTCCCTACTCTGTTCTTAGTTACTCTCCTTATATCAAAGAAGACATTTGGCATTTGTTTTTTAGGGATTGGCTAGCTTCACTTAGCATAATCTGCTCTAATGCCATCCATTTCCCTGCAAATTCCATGATTTTGTCATTTTTTTAATGCAGAGTAATACTCCATTGTGTTTAAATTCCACATTTTTTTTTATCCATTTGTCTATTGAAGGGCATCTAGGTTGGTTCCACTGTCTTGCTATTGTGAATTGTGCTGCTATGAACATCAATGTAGCAGTGTCCCTGTAGTATGCTCTTTTTAGGTCTTTAGGGAATAGACCGAGAAGGGCAATAGCTGGGTCAATTGGTGGTTCCATTCCCAGCTTTCCAAGAAATCTCCATACTGCTTTCCAAATTGGCCGCACCAATTTGCAGTCCCACCAGCAATGTACAAGTGTACCCTTTTCCCCACATCCTCGCCAGCACTTGTTGTTGTTTGACTTCATAATGGCTGCCAATCTTACTAGAGTGAGATGGTATCTTATGGTGGTTTGCATTTCTCTGACTGCTAGGGATGGTGAGCATTTTTTCATGTACTTGTTGATTGATTGACTTATACAATGAAAACTACAGAACCCTAAACAGAGAAATAGAAGAAGATCTTAGAAGATGGAAAAATATACCCTGTTCATGGATAGGCAGAACTAACATCATCAAAATGGCGATATTACCAAAAGTTCTCTATAGGTTTAATGCAATGCCAATCAAAATCCCAATGGCATTTCTTGTAGAAATAGAGAAAGCAATCATGAAATTCATATGGAAAAATAAAAGACCCAGAATAGCAAAAGCAACTCTAAGCAGGAAGTGTGAATCAGGCAGTACAGCGATACAAACTATACTACAGAGCAATAGTAACAAAAACAGCATGGTACTGGTACCAAAACAGGCGGGTGGACCAATGGTACAGAATAGAGGACACAGAAACCAATCCACAAAATTACAACTATCTTATATTTGATAAAGGGGCTAAAAGCATGCAATGGAGGAAGGATAGCATCTTCAACAAATGGTGCTGGGAAAACTGGAAATCCATATGCAACAAAATGAAACTGAATCCCTTTCTCTCGCCATGCACAAAAGTTAACTCAAAATGGATCAAGGAGCTTGATATCAAATCAGAGACATGGCGTCTGATAGAAGAAAAAGTTGGCTACGATCTACATACTGTGGGGTCGGGCTCCAAATTCCTCAATAGGACACCCATAGCACAAGAGTTAATAACTAGAATCAACAAATGGGACTTACTTGAACTAAAAAGTTTTTTCTCAGCAAAAGAAACAATAAGAGAGGTAAATAGGGAGCCTACATCCTGGGAACAAATCTTTACTCCTCACACTTCAGATAAAGCCCTAATATCCAGAGTATACAAAGAACTCAAAAAATTAAACAATAAGATAACAAATAACCCAATCAACAAATGGGCCAAGGACCTGAACAGACACTTCTCCGAGGAGGACATAGATGTGGTGTCTTTTCTAAATCATGAGAAAATAAACTTTTTAAACCCAAGACACATTTGTTTAACCCTCAGAGGATTCTTACCAATGAAGGATTCTTATCTTTCCATAAGAATTATGAAATACTTAGCTCTTAAGAGAACTGAACATAAGATGCCTAGAGCAAGATGACTTAATCAATGAAAAAAAAATCCTCCATGATCTACTTCTAAGTCTGTGTGCAATAAAAATTCAAAGAAGATACTGGAGTACACAAACTGGAGGGGAACCACATTCAAGGTAAGAGGAGTGAAAATTAGAGGAGAAATACAGCCAAAAGATACAAATTTGAAAGTCATCAGCATATAAAAATGGCAATTAAGTGGCATCTGAAACCATAAGACAAGATCTCCAAGAATAAAGAGTATATAGAGAGGAGAGGTCCAAGAAATGAGTCCTAGGTACCCCAACATTTAAAAATAGAGAGAGACTGTGACACCAAAAAAAAACAGGAAAGGCAGCCACAATTAAAAAGAGGAACACAGGATTTCTCGGGCAGTGAAAATATTCAATATGACATTGTAATAGATATATGTCATTATAGTTTTCCAAACCCACAGAATGTACACACCAAGAGTGTAATATAAGTACTGACTTTAAGTGATAATGATTCATCAATGTAGGTGCATCATTAACAGCAAATGTACCACTCTATTTGGAGATGCTGTTAGTGAGAAAAGCTATGCATGTTTGGGAGTGGAGCGTATATAAGATTTCTCTATACCTTCCTCTCAATTTTGCTAGGAATCTAAAACTTCTCTAAACAAAAGTAAAGCTTTAAAAGAAGGTGGAAATAACCAACCAAGTTAAATTATGCTGATAGGTTTAGTAAGAAGTAACCACAGGATTCAGTAATAGGAAGTCTCTTGAGGACAATTTCAGAGAAGTGATGGTGGGAGGGCTCAACTGAAAATGAGGAGAAACACAAGCAGACAGCAACACTTTCTAGATTTTACAAGGAAGACAGGGAACTGTGGTAGAAGCTGGGAGGGAAAGCCACGAGTTATTGTTATTTACTTATTCTACAATGAACATGATTATAGCACATTTGGTATACCACGCTGTATGAGTCAGCTTGGGCTGCCATAACAAAAAACAAACAAACAGACAAAAAAAGAAACACTGGGTGGCTTAAGCAACAAAAAGTTATTTCCTCATAGCTCTGGAAGCTTAGAGTCCAAGATCAGGGTGTCAGCCTGGTTGGGTTCTGGTGAGGGCTCTCTTCCTGTCTTGTAGGTGACCATCCTCTCACTGTACCCTCACACGGCAGAAAAAGCAAGCTTGCTTATCTCTTCTTGTAAGGGCACTAATCCTAACACATCCATTCTTGTGACCTTATCTAACCCAAAGTACCTCCCAAAGTCTCCATTTCCTAACACCATCAAACTGGGGGTTAGCACTTCAGTGTATGAATTTGGGGAGTTACAAACATTCAGTTTACAACACAGGCTAATTAAATGACCTAGGAGAGAAGGGAAAACAGATTTGAAAATATAAGAGTTAACTAATAATGATGCCCCTAAGTAAACAAGCAAATAAGATCTAGTATATACATTTGCGAAAGAATTGGCCCTATGTATCTATGGTAAAATAAGGCAAGGCAGAATATACAGATACATAGTAGAGAAGAGAACAGACATAGATAGTTGGTAGAACGTTATCTTGTGTTCTGATTATGTCTGTTTTCTCTGGTAAGAACCTACAGTAAGCAAATGCTAAAGCTTTTTTTAAAACAGCTCTATGAAAAGTCAGCTCAGAAGCACTTCCACACTGCCAAGAAAACCCCAAAGACAATCTCTAAGGATTAAATTGGCTTTTCAAAAAAGAAAAAGCCAGGTGTCGTGGCATACACCTGTAATCCCAACATGTACGGAGACTGAGGCAGGAGGATCACAAATTCGAGGCCACCCTCAGCAACTTAACCAAGCCCCAAGCAACTTAGTGAGACCCTGTCTCAAAATAAAAAGTAAAAAGAGCTGGGGATGTAGCTCAGTAGTGGCATCCCTGGGTTCAATTCTCCAGTACCAAAAGGGGGGGGGGGTGGCAAATCTCACTCCAACACATAGATCTCTCATAAATCTTAAAACAAGAGCAAACAGAATCCAAGAATATAATACACTATAATCAAGTTGAGATTATTCCAGAAATCCAATGTTTGTTTAACACTTGAAAATCAGTCTATGTATTTCACCTTATTAAAAGATTAAGATAAAAAATAATGATAAGTGAGGCACTAAGCAACTCAGTGAGACCCTATCTCTAAATAAAATACAAAATAGAGCTGGGAATGTGGCTTAGTGGTCAAGTTCCCCTGAGTTCAGTTCCCCCCGCAAAAAACTACAAACAAACTACAAGTAAAAGGAAACTTCCTTTATCTGAAAAAGAATATCTACAATAAATACCTTACATATACTTACTTATGGTGACATAGTATAAGGTATCTCTTTGAAATGAAAAATAAGAAAAAGATAACTATTTTCTTTTTTTAATATTTACTTAGTTACAGGTGAACACAATACCTTTATTTTATTTTTATGCAACCCCAACCCCAGAAAAAGATAACTTTTATCAGCATTTTTATTCAATACTATACTAGAGATCCTAGATATTTCAGTTAAAAAAAGAAAATAATATGAAACATGAGTGTTATAAAAAATGAACTAATAGTACTCACTATTCATAGATAATTATGTATAGAGAAAATCCAAAAGGATCTACAAAGGAATTATAAGAATTAATGGGTTTAGTAAGATTGCTGGACATAATGCCAATATGCAAAAATTAATCAGGGGCAAGGGTTGTAGCTCAGCGGTAGAGCGCTCACCTAGTACGTGCGAGGCCCTGGGTTCGATCCTCAACACCACATAAAAATAAATAAATAAAATAAAGGTATTGTGTCCAACTGTAACTAAAAAATAAAATTTTTTCAATTAATCACACATCCATATACCAGCAACAATTATTAAGTGATATTTGCATAATGATATCATCTATAACAGCATCAAGAATATCAATCAGCCAGGCACAGTGGTGCACACCTGTGATCCCAGCATCCCAGCAAAAGCAAGGCACTAAGCAACTCAGTGAGACACTTAGCTGGGGATGTGGCTCAGTGGTCAAGTGCCCCTGAGTTCAATCCCCAGTAACCACCGCACCCCCCCCCAAAAAGAATATCAAACACCTAGGAATGAATCTAACTAAATATGTTTATGATCTCCACATAGAAAATTAATAAAATATTACTGAGGAAAATGAAACATTTAAATAAACAAATGTCCATTCTATGTTCCTAGATGGAAAAACTAAATGTTATAAAATGTTTATTCTCCCCAAACTGACGTATAAAGTCAATGCAATACCAGTCAAGATCATAAAAGAGTTTCTGTTCATTTGTTTTATAAAATTTATCAGCTTATTCTAAAATTATATGGAAATACAAAGGGACAAAAATAAACACACTAATCTTACAAAAGAAAAACAAGATGGGAGAACTTGCTCTACCAGATATCAAAACAATTTAAAAGCTATAGCAATTAAGACAGATGGCACTGGCACAAGAAAAGACCAATGGACTAGAGAAAAGAGCCCAGAAACAGACCCACAGAAATAAGGACTTTGATTTTATAACAAAAATAGGCATACAGAGCAATGAAGAAAAGAAAGGCTTTTTAATAAGTTGTATATGACAATTGGATAGTCATACAGAAAAATTAAACTTGGTCTCTTTCTAACCATACCTAAAGATTATTCCATAAAGATTTTGGACCTAAATGTGAAAAACAAAACATAAAATTTCCAGATTCTAGAATAGGAATTCTTAGCCCAAGGTCCCCTGACCCAAAGGTTCCATGGTTAGAAGTCAAGATACAAAAGATATTTGCAATACATCATCTGTATCTCATTGTGTCTTAGTATTTTGGTGTGCCAGTTTCAACTGAATGCATCTACATATCTTTGCCTGCAGTTTTCAAGGAGCTGGTTGAGTGCTGAGAATCAATGCTGTGTCCTCACCAGCCCTCAATTTTTGATGTGTATGAAGAATGAACATGTGTAAGGAATGCTGTGTGCAAGGAACACTGGCTACCAGGGTGTCCAGAGAATTAAGCTTGGAAAGGCACTAAAAAAAGGGTATATTTTCAAGTTCATTAATGTATTCCTCAAAGTCAGTATATTTCTTGTAATCATTCCCATATTAACTACTGATATTTGAATCCTTATCTCAAGGTCTACATCTAGGGAAACTAAGAAAACTAAGACCCAGTAGTACCATAAACTTGGATGGAGAAGAACAATTCTCTATTTTCAAAACTGCTAATTGAAAGAGATGGTTCAATAAACCAAAGTAACATTAGCACTACACATGATCTTAGAGATCATAAATATTTTCATATCATATGACAGTTGCTATATATCAAAATGTTTTTACATTCATCTTTACTTGGAAACTGTTTGTTATTGAAACTACCACTAAACTACACATGATTGCAATCTTCCTGTCTATAATGTGCTGTGCAGTTTTCCTGTCTACGTTATTCATGTAACTATTGAGCAACTAACTCTATGCCAAGTAATTATGCAACCACAAACAGTAAATTTGAATGTTTTCACAACTAGAGATTAACTCAAAGAGCCATGGATGAATACTGATATTCTTGGAAAGCTTAGCTTTACTTTATAAAGTGATATATGGAAGTTTTTATTACATATGCAAAAATTAAATGCAATTAAACTTTAACCTATCCATATTTGAGATCTAATTTTTTGTTACTATATGCATTTATTAAAATGTATATGTCTGTTATCACAAAATTCAGTATCATGAAGTCATTATTTTAACATTTCCTTTATAATGTTGTGTATTTTCTTTTATGCATTTTAAAAAATAATACTGTTTAGAAGGATATATAGGCTCCACTAGATAAAAGACAAAAACACAAAACAAAACTTTAAGAAACTCATCTAGATGATTATACAATAAGCCAGGCACAGTGGTGCATGCCTGTAATGCTAGTAACTTGTGAGGCTGAGGCAGAAGGATGACAAGTTTGAAGTCAGTCTCAGCAATTTAGTGAGACCCTGTCTCAAATTTTTTTTAATTAAAAAAAATGTCTGAGAATGTAGCTCAGTGGTTAAGCATGTCTGGATTCAATCCCTGATACCAAAAACAAGAGGGGAAAAAATTACTATTAATATAAGAAAATCCTCAGAATCTCAACGTAGAAAAATTCATTAAACAGAGCGCAACCTTAAAGGAAAAAAACTTAATAATCTTGATGTTAAAATTAAATACCACTATTCACAAAAAGATACCATTAATAAAGTGAATTAATAAGTAATAAGTGAGAGAACATCTTTACAAAATGTATAATTGATAAAGAGTTCATACCCAGAAATAAAGAACTCCTACAAATCAGTAAGAAAAAAGATTAACTGTTTAAAAATTAGACAAGGGACTGACCCATCGTTTGCTTTTAAATCAGTCATCCAAATACCCAATAAACCTATGAAAGGGTATTTAACAACCTTATTAATAACATGGAAATACCCTTTAAACCTACAATGAGGTAACATGGGCATTCACCAAATACAAAAGATTAAAAGTCTGACTACATCAGTGCTGACAACGAACAATAAGAACTATGTACACTATTAATGAGAGTGTTAAGTAGTATAAATGCTTTGGAAAACTGGCAATACCTCCAAAGATTACAAAAATTAAGTTGCATAAAAAAAATTAACTATATGGTGTAAGCTCAAAACAGTAGTAAAACATTATATTATTTGAAAATTTACACATGTGAAATTATTTTTTTAAATAAGCAATAAAATGATAAAACATAAAATTTAAGATTCTGATTGCCTGGGGTGGGAGGAGAAAGAAGAGATGTAAGGAGGAAGATAAGGGGCCCATTAATTTTAGTTGTCTCCAGTTGAGTAGTGATTTTTTTAATTTGTTTTATATTTTTTAATTTGTTTCATTTTAATTTGTTATATAGCTGAGCATAGTGGTACATGCCTACCATCCCAGTGACTTGGGAAACTGATGCGAGAGGATTTCAAGTTCAAGGCCAGCCTTGGCAACTTGTTGAGCCCCTGTCTCAAACTAAAAAATAAAAAGGACCAGAAATGTAGCTCAGTGGTAGAGCACCCCTGGGTTCAATTTCCACATGCACACACAAAGTATGTTATAAGTTTCATATATGTATATATATATACACACACACACACATACTTTCTGTACTCATAAAAAATATAATTTTAAAAAGAAACACTCAGATAATAAGAAAGAACTCTTGGAAATTAAAAATGTAATCACAGGGAAAAAAATTATTTCAAAATTTAAGCTGAAAAATACCCCAGAAATGAAGTAAAAAGATGAGGAGATGGAAAATATAGAAGGGAAAAATAGCAGATTAGCGGGTTAGAAAATAAGGCACACATCTGAATAAGAAGAGATCCAGAAAGACAGAGAAGGAAATACTATAAAAATATTCTCTCAGAACTGAAGGACATGAATTTCCAGATTAAGCAGGTCTGCCAAATAGCCTAAACAACAAAGTCTTTATCCATTAGAGGCAGATACTGAAATGTTTCCAGAGGACTAACTCAAAACATAGGCATCATAATGAAGTTTCAGAACTCTGGGGATAAGGAGAATCGCCTCAAAACCTCTGTAGCTAGAGACTGGGGAGTATAGCCATACTGGTATTGTATTTCTCAATAACAACACTAAAAGCCAGGAGGCAATAAAATACTGACACTAAAAATTCTGAGGAACAGTGATTTCAAACTGAATCTAGGTCCAACCAAATCAAGGAGAAGGAAAAAAAAATTTAAGATATACAAGGCCTCAAAAACGTTTAGAGAAGATAAATAATGATTAAAAAAAAATTTAACAAAGAAGAAAGGCAAAGAGAATTTCCACAGTTGGTAAAAGAAAATCCTCAAATGATACTTTTGTTAGTTTATACTTGTAGAGAAACAAAGCCAGATTTGAGCAGAGAAAACACATTTCCAGGATATTTTCTATGTGAGATTATTCTGAGATATAATACCAAATTCTGTCAGTAATTCTGTGGATGAATTAGTTAGGTATAAGATATTACTGTCTACAAAGTGATTATACCTATGAAGAATATCATACAATCTCTTTTTTTTTTTCCAGAGACAGGTTCATTTGGGAAAGCAGAAACACATTTGAAGGAGAATGAGGCCCATTTCCAGGCCCATTGTAACAATGTAATAATAAATACCAATTTACCCCAAAATATCAGATATCTACACCAGGAAGATTAAAGTATGGAAAGCAAATATGCATTAGATGTGGGGATAGGGCTGGAAGCAGCGGCTAGAAAGCTAAAATCTCAGCTTCCCTCCTAGGAACGTAACAAACGATACATAAAACAGGGTAGAAAAAAACATAAGTTTTAGAAAGTTATTTAGGAACAGGGACAGAAATATCAAAACATTCAACTTGATGAATAATTGCCTCAGTACACTGGAAATAAGAGTGGGAAGAATGAGTTAAAGAACTTCTTTTCATCATGAATCCAGTAAAACAATTTTCCTTTTAATAAAATTATATTTGGGCCATGTGTGATGGCACATGCATGTAATCCCAGTGGCTTGGGAGGCTGAGGCAGGAGAATTTGCAAGTTCAAAGTCAGGCTCAGCAAACTAGCAAGGCCCTAAGCAACTCAGTGAGACCCTGTCTTTGAATAAAATACAAAAAAGGGCTGGGAATGTGGCTCATTGGTTAAATGCTCCTGGGTTCACTCCCCAGTGCCAAAAAAAAATTATATTTGGGAGGCTGAAAGCAGGTGGATCACAAGTTGAAGGCCAGCTTTAGGGAGACCATGTCTCTAAATAAAAATATGAAGGTCTGGGAATATAGCTTGTGATAAAGTGCCCTGGGTTCAATCTCCAGTATCAAAATAAATTAATTAACTAAAATTAAATTAAATACACTATTTGTAAATGTAAAAATTAGTTTTTAAAAATGTATATGAGCTAAGTTCAAGTAAAACTAATAATAATAGCTATTATTTCTCTGCGTACCACATAGTACATACCAGGTCTTCTACACATGGTTTATATTTTTTCTATTGTTTTTTTGTGGGGTTTTTTGGTTGCACTGGAGATCAAACCCAGGGCTTCACAAATGGCAAGCAAGTGTTCTACCACTAAGCTATATTCCCAACCTCATAAACATTATTACTATTTCTCTGGCCAGCTGTATAGAATAGTAATATCCCAATTTTACAAAGAAAGGAATAGAAAATACAGATGAATAAGGAACACTTTTAGTTGTTTTAGTTTTTTGTTTGATCCTTTACCTTTCCAGCAGTAGCAAAATATTCACCATCAGGAGACCATTCCATCAAATGTACAGAGACTGAAGTTCTAAAACAAAAAAACAAACTTAAACAGTTAGCATTTTTAAAATCTGGTACCCAGTACATGTAAATGATCAAGATAAAATTTTCATTACATCAAAGTTACAATCATCAGAACACGAATGTTTTGCCTCCCTAAAAATTAAAAAAAAAAACACCTTCTTAATAACAAATTAATTAAAGCTAATACAAAGTTCACTTTAGAGAAAGAAAAAAAGGAAGTAATATGAATACAGGGTACCTCCACCCACAAAATGTTAAAAACTGAATTCATCATCTTCTCTGGCTAACTGGCCCTTTTCATATAATCCATGTTAATGTTAATGGTGCAGCCATCCTTCCACTTGAAAGAATAACTGGCAGCTTCCCAGTTTATATATAACCTACTAATTAATAATTTTTACATGTCAATCCTGTCAACTCAAGTCCTGGAGCTTTCCTGAAAATACTGCTATACTTTTTTATAAACATTTATGGCACAAACTGAACGATGACATTATAATATAATCGGTTTTGGTTAGAAAAATTCTACTTTTGAGGCTTCTGAATGAAATGGTACCATCAAAAAATAAAAATCTTTGTAAAAGGAAACATAATTTAGAAAGCATTTTTTTAAATTAATGATCATAACAACAGAGTTAGACACTAACTTGCACTGCCAGACGCACTTCCAATCATTTAAAACGGGAGGAATTTTATTATCAATTTCTTCCTCCTCTTCCAGAATATCACCTCCTGGAGGAGCCCACAACTGAACAGAATCAGTTGCTGTCAACAATCTGTTATCTGAAAATTAAAGAAAGTTCTGATGAATAAGCAAGGATTATCTTGGGAAAGAAATGCACTTGTGGGCCTCTGCCTTGGTCTGCAAACTATCAGAGGAAAAATACACAATACTTTCCTATGAAAAACACTTGGAGTATACATATTTAGAAGCATCCCCTAGAAGAGAGTGAAAAAAAGAATCCCTAAACAAGAAAAGCTTACTAGTGAAGAGCTATTGTGTATCTAGCAAGTCTTTAAAAAAAAGAGGAGGGAGAGTAAAAGTAGAATAAGAAATCCCCAAACCTCTGATATATATACTATATACAGTATAAAATGACATGAGGCATAACTACAAATTAATGAAATTTGATTTTCTACATGGAATATAAAAATAACTCTTATTAATTGTGAATGTAAAAGGGGCCAACAGCTATTATCATTAGAAGTTCCTAATCTTTGGAGATGAAAGATAGAAATTTCCTGAATTATAAATGATAACAAAATATGGTGGAGTTTTTTTGGTCTCTGTTTTATTGACGATTTTGTCTCTTAGTAAATATGATAAGAGTAAGGTTAAGCACATGTTAATTAAGGAAAAACATCACTATTTCTTGAAATAAAACACTAAAAGGCAAAGACAAAAAAGCACAGAATAGTAAATTAAGCATTGTTCAAAGCACTATATATCAAGAAGTATACTTATTCATCAACAAAAGGAAAATATAATATTGATCGTTTTCTTATTATGAAAGGCCATATCATACTGTAATCATACATTTAAAACAAATATTTAATTTTAATAATTTGTAAATATAATTGCCAAGTACCTTGAGGGTCCCATGCTAAGTTATATGTCACGGAACTCAAAAAAAACTGCCCAGTTTTAAGCCACTGATACTTGAGTTGCTGAAACATGTAGAGAGAAAGAAAAAAGAAAAATATATGTTTTAAAAACATCCAAAAATCCCACCATTTCATTATTTTCCTCAACTTAAGCCCTTATGATCTAAAATGAAGATGCAAATACTTCACCATTATTTTCATATGCTATTTTTAAAATAATATTCCAATAAATGGTCCCACTTAGCATTTATTCTGCCACATTAAGCTGTTGGCCAAACCCAAACAAGCATGTTCTCTCAGGATTCCTTCCACGTCTATAAGTATTACACTTAAGATATATTCCCCTCTTCTCCATCTGAAAATTCCTAAGTTTCCATTAAGATTTAGCTAAATCTTCATGTCTGTTATGAAGATTTCTCTGACATTCTGATAGCACCCAAAGCACTTTGACATTCTGTCATTAAAACATTGATGACATAATTATCAGTCATTTATGTATCTGACTCTCTTAGTAAATTGCAACTTTTCAAGGGTAGTAACTATACCATAAAAGTCTTTGTATCTTCAGTCTTATTAATGCTTGCTACAAAGATGGCCAAAAATGTTTAATAAAATAAATGTATATTTTTAAAAAGTGTAAAGAAAGAAATGCACATCATAATCCACTGGATTTAATGTCTAAAAGAAAATTAAATATACTTCAAGAAGCCAACAGATTACATAACCTATAATGCACAAACCTGATGTATATTATATTTGAAAAATTTCCACCCATTTTTAAAAATATTTTCATTCTAAAAGGAGATTTAAAGTTTCAAAGTCAAAAGCCTTCAACACGAAATACAGCATAAAAGTTAAAAGTTAACACATTTTTTTGCTGTCTGTAAATATAATATCCTTTTGTAAAAATACAGTGCAATGTAAAGCCATATAACCTCAGATAAGTTATATATTAACTGTCTAGCAACTAAAATGTTTTTAAATACCTTTTCTCTTTATAATATTTTTAAATGTTTAATAAATAATTTATACAAGGTTTCTTGAGTAGTTCTACATGTAAAACCTACATTTCATTATCTAAAAATAATTTTGTATTTTATAATCAGGGAAAAGTTGTTTTTTAAAGCCTACCATTGCTAACCAACATCAGCCTCAAAAGTATTTTAAATACTACTCAACAAATCTGTTTTTAAAACTACTCAACAAATCTATTTTAAAATAATAATTAAATAACTCCTAAAATTACAAACTTTAAAATAAATGTATATTTTAAAGAAATGTAATGAAAGTATGTATAAAAGACCATATCACAATGTAATCAGACATTTAAAACAAATATATATATATATATTTGATAATTATATATATTAGATAATTATATATATAATTATCTAATATGCTTTCTTTTAGTGTTCCTTAGAATGTAATCCATGAACCAGCTATAACTGCAGAAATTTGAGGGAATATGAATTTAAATATGTACTCTAGGTGACAATGTTTTGTTTTGTTTTTCGCAGAGCTCAAGAATGAACCAGGGCTCATGCATGCTAGATAAACACTCTATGAGTAAGCACTCTAAGTGACTCATAAGTACTTCAAAATTTGACAATCATTTCACAGTATTACTATAAAGAACAGCATTTTAATTCAACTTTTTTTTAGAAACATTAAAAGAAGTTATCAAATATACATATTTAATGAAATATACCAAAACTAATTTTAATACATATCATTTTTTAAAAAACTTTTTAAAGAAGCTGGGCATAGTGGTACACAACTATAGTCCCAGTCACTCAGGAGGCTGAGGCAGAAAGATGGTTTGAATCCAGGAGTTTGAGACTAGCCTGGGCCTCAGAGGAAGACCCTGTTTCAAAAGAAAGAGGAAAACAGAGAAAGAGAAGAAAAAAGAGTAAGGCAGAAAAGAAAGAGGAAGGTAGGAAAAAAAGAAAGAAAGAAGGAAGGAAGGAAGGAAAGAAGGGAGGGACAGAGAGAGGGAAGGGAAGGGAAGGAAAAATATAGTTTAAAATTACTTATAAATAGATATTCAACATTCATATTTAACATTTGCAGTTTTGATTATTTTGAGTGACTGAGGAGTTCTGATGCATGTAGTTTTGTTTTAAGAATTGCACCAAGGGCACTTTACAAATGAGCTACATCCCTAGGCCTTTTTATTTTTTATTTTGAGACAGAGTCTTGCTAAATTGCTAAGGCTGGGCTTGAATTTGCAATCTTCCTGCCTCAGCTTCCTAAGTCACTGGGATCACAGGCGTATGCCACCATGCGCAGCTGCATGTAGTAATTTTTAACAGAATGAATGGTTAAATGAATGTAAAATTTTCTGAATAGTAAATAAAATTCAGTACTCAGTATAAATGTGAATGTTTCTCAATGTGGTGTACTAGATCACGAAGCTGGTGGTGAACTTATCAAAGCCTCTGACGTCAATAAACAAATATTTACAAGTACCAAGTATTTAGAATGAATCAATGAACAAAAGAAATAATGTTCCCTATTCCATATGGATGCATCAAACATACAAGATAAGTGTTATGGAAAAAAGTTTAAAATAGATAGGAAAAGTAGAAGTAAGCTGTAATTTTTATAAAATTGTGGTCAAGGTAGGCCTCACTGAAAAAGTATTTTTCAACAAAAATCTATAAAAAAAAAAATATGCAGAAGCTAGCCCTGGAGCTATATGAGGAAAAACATTCCCAAAATAGCCAATGCAAAAGCCCTAAAATGGGAGGGTAACTGAGGAACAGTAAAAATTTACCAGTGCAACTGGAGTGGAATCAGGGAGAATAAGAACAATAGGAGATGAGCTGAAAGGTAATTAAATGTGGCACCAGGAAAAAGGAGGTTATAATCTATTTTAAGGGCTGGGTTGTAGCTCAATGGTAGAAAGCTTGCCTAGCATGTGTGAGGAACTGGTTCGATTCTCAGCACCACATATAAATAAATAAATAAATACAATACAATACAATAATACAATACAAATCCATTGACAACTAAAAAATATTTTTAAAAAAATAATAATCTAAGGCTTTTGGGCTTTTAATTTGAGAGATATATGGAGTAATTATAGAAATTAAATAAAAGAAGTATCGTAACCTGCTCTGTTGAGAGTAAAGATGGGAAGAGGAAAAGAAGAATTAATAGCGAACCAGACATCAGATAGAGATGGTAAGAAATTAGAATAGTTCAGACTAGCATAAATCTCAACATAAGAAGTGACAATTAGCAATACTCTACAAATGTGGGTTTCTAAAATACCCTTATCAACTTTACACTGATATTCTAGCCCACTTTCAGCACCAGCTCTTAACTCTTTATTTCTACCAACTAGATTCTAAAGTTAACCAGAACGATTAAAAGTTTTTCAATAAAAAAGTAAACTAGATTCTAAGGTATTCTACTATCAATTAGTACTTACACAATTTCTCTTATGAGAATTTATGCCCAGAGGCTCAAAAATACAAACAGCATTACCATATGAAGCTGCAATCTAAAAAAGAATGAACATAACATTAATATTTAGGAAAAAGTAAAATAAAGACCATCTTCTTTTCAAAAAACTAATTACATACAATATAATCTGAATGCAGCATTCGTGGTTTATTTCCTTCCACAGACATACCTGGAAGTGTACCAGACTTAATATTATTTTCTGGGTTATCAACAAATTCAACAGGCTTTATGTAACAAAGCTCACCTACTTAAAGAAATCATCTTCTCCAAAATAATTATTTAATTTTTAATATAGAAATAACTTCAATGACAAAAATACATTTCAATGGTACATCTCTTTATCAGAAATTGTATAATCCAGTAAAAAATAATACAAAAACCATGAAAAGTAGAGAAAGACATCATCAGGTCTTAAGAATTTATCAAATAAAATGGCATTAATCGTATCATCAAACATAAATGCTAATTGGGAAACCATCGAGAAGGAGAAATTAACTAAGGAGATATCACGAAGTCATCCACTGTACCTGGAGGGAAAAGAATTGAACAGTCGTCTTCAAAGGACTTAAGTTAAGGTTTAATCACATAAGGAATGTCAAATAGAGAAGATAAAAGCCTACTACTTCCCTTCTATTAACTTAATGGCTGCTGGAATTATCTACTGCCAGAAAAGGAGTATGTATGAGATTGTGAGAGCTATAGATCTTTCAAAACAGTAGATACCTGTAGAACAAATAATTATGACATTGTCAGCTTAAGAGCACTTTACAAGTTGTACACAACTTTTCCCGTTACAACTCCAATCAATAGCCATTTACACAGAAATATAATTAAAAATCATAGAGAAGCCTTACATAAAAGCATAAGAATATTCTAACATTATTAAATACATTAAAAATGACAAATTAAGTAATTAAATCTCTTACTCTTCCTTGTTGGTTAGAACACTCCACACAGCTGACTTGAATGTTTCCATGCTTAGCACCAGGAATGATCTGCACACATTCGAAGTCACTTGCCAAAATGACAATATCACAGCCTGATCCATATGCCTAAAAAGAAAATTTAAGATATGTAAGATATATATAACTTTTTAATTATTATTATATTTGATCTTAGATTTTGTTGCCATTTTAATATATACATTGACACATTTTATGAAATAGTTAATATAAGAGTATCAATTAACAACTAAGAATATTAAAAGTCACATCAAAAAATAAATTGATGGAACTCCAAGCATTATCATTCAAAAACTGCTACTAACAGGAAATGAGTTCTTCCAGTTTTACTGCAGTCTTTGTCCCTGCAGGTCACAAATCATTCTGTTTAGTTTCTTTCCAAAGCGCATCTCTGAAAACCCTAAAGAATAAAACCTCCACCTGAAAATATTAAAAGTACTGAAAATTACAACTGTATACCCAGGATTCAAACCAGCCTTAAGAAAAATCAAGAGAGAAATCAGACATGCACTTTCTAACACAATTCCAGATGGCTTTAAAGAGCTAGTTAAACAGAGATGAACACCCAAGGCAGGATTACATGCAGTGAGGCAAAAACTAAAGTCATCAGTTGCTCAACCGAATCTAAGATATAGCCTGCCTCTATCCCTCAGCCCCAACCAGATATAGGGAGAAAAGAATCCAACCCAAAGTGGTTAAAAAAAAAAAGCTAAATAAATTTAAAAATAAAATGATTTACATAAAATATTGAGTAAGCATAACTCTATAGTCTGAAAAATAAACTATAACACAGAGCTACTAAAAACTGTTCATCCTGGGATGGTGGCACATGCCTATAATCCCAGCAACTCAGGAGGCTAAAGCAGGAGAATCACAAATTCGAAGCCAGCCTCAGCAACTTAGGGAAACATTGTCTCAGAATAAAAAATAAAAAGAACTGGAGATGTGGCTTAGGGGTTAAGTACCCTTCAGGTCAATCCCAAGTGCCCAAAACAAGAAGTCCTCATTCAATGTAACTGTAATGACAAAAACCACATATTTATTCTATTGCCACAATTATTGGTATCTGTTTTGCAATTTTGTGAATTTTATAATGGTAATAATAAGGGACAGATGGGGGTAAACTTTTCTTTTTCTTTCAAACTTTATTTATGATGAAATATCCAAAACAACCTGATTCTCAAATGAAAAATCCTCAATAAAAACAACATAAATATAAAATTTATGAGGTGGTATCTTTCTCCCTATTTCCATGCCCTTAAGTAATGTGTTCATATCCTATAAAAGAGGTCCAAAAGGCAGTGCTAGCATGTGATGACATCTAAATCAGTGACCTATGCCCATAGCATCTATTATGACTGCTAATGAAAAAGAAAAATGAATATAAGAAGCAGATAGGAGACAAACTACTTCTTCTGATTACTGAAACTTCCAATGTTACCAAAATTCTGATATAATTAGTATAAATCATCCTCAACCCATGTACTTATAAATATCAAAAAAAATTCTCTAAAGGAAAAGCAAAGACAGAATTTTAAGCAAAATGAATAAGAAGAAAATCCCTCACAAGAGGAAGTGACTATTTGTATTTTTATAGACAAGGCAGACTTACTGTACCATGCAGTCAGGAAGTCTAAACTGAAAGGGAATATTAAGTATAAAGAGAAGAAATGTTTGTGTCACCATGCTAATCTTTAAAATTATATTACTAAATAGCAAAAAAAAAATCTTGTATTGAACATATCATAATTTCTGAAGTGCCGAATACTACCTCAGCAAAGCAGAATGATACAAAAGCATAGTTTGAAATCATACATAAGAGTTTTCAAATTTAGTTCTGCCATAATGTGTGATCTTAAGCAAGTTATTTAAGCTCTCTGAGTATTTCTCCATGATAAAATTCAAGAAATATTATCTACCTCTTAGGAAAACTGAAAATTTTTTTTAATTTTTTTTTTTAGGAAAACTGAAAATTAAAGTAGAAAATCTATTTGCATAGTGCTAAACATCCATCATTCATTTAAGAAACAGAACAATGCACCTAGGCTAGGAACTAGGAATACAAAGCCACAAAATATGGGCCCCCATTAATTTAATGGGGAGATGACAGGTGAATCACCAATCTCAACTAAATGACAAACTGCCATGGCAGATATAGACAAAATATTACCAAAAGACAAAAGAGATACTCAATAAAGATTACATCACTTCCTCTTTAATCTTTGCTAGAAACCAGGAAAGTAGATTTTATCACTGTATAAAGATGCATTAATTTGCCCAAGATAATACAGTAAGTAGAAAGTGTTCAGACTCAGGCCCTTATAAATTCTTACATCTTTTCCCTACATTGTATATCAAAGAGAAGTAAAATAGTCCACATAGAGTGTGCTCAAAGCAGGGGACTGAAGATGGTTCCTCTGTTTATAATACACCCAATAGGAATCTGGGGTTTTGTAAGGAAGGGCACAAAAATGGAGTGGCCTTACCAAGGTTCCTTTTGATGTTTTTAGTTGTGATATCCAGAATTTCATCAGAACAGCCTTGCCAATAGTTGAGACTTAAAAAAAAAAGTGAGCTTCTTCTTTTACCTTAATAAAATATTTTCAATACTTTATGAAAAAGTTAAATATCATCTTCTGAAGTTATAAAGTTCTCTGAAATGACATGCTAAATTACCATAATAAAGATACTGCTAGCTTCTCTAGAGAGTTTAATGTCATTGTGAAGAATGATTAAGTGCATGTGACTCATTCAGTCTTCTCTAACTTTAGTTTTTATATATTTGTCTTGACTTATTTTCAGAAAGGAAAATAATCTAATCCCACAAACACTGCTCTGATTTCTCAGATATTCTTTGTACCTCAGATAAATTAAAAGTGTCCAGTAAAGAAATAAAAACTATTTAAAATCTTATACCAACATGACCTTCCCTACGGAAATACAGAGTACAAATATAGTCCTGTGCCACTCAACGGGGACACATTCTGAAAAACATGTTGTTAGATAATTTCACATTATGTGACTATGACAAAGTGCTCTAGAAACGAATGAAAGACTAAAGAGAAAGAGGGCTGTTATGTCACTTGGTTGTACAGAATTCTCTTCTGAAAGTAGTCTTAGGGAGGCCAATGTTGATCTGTGGAAAAATATTTCCATCAGGAAGGTAAAGCACAGATTGACTAAAGTTTCCCAAGAGGCCAGGCACAAAGGCCTGAAGTCCCACCTACTCAGGAGGCTGAGGAGGGAAAATCACTTGAGCCCAAGAGTTCGAGGACGACAACACAGAAAGATCCTGTCTCAAAAAAAAAAAAAAAAAAAAAAAAAAAATCCCAAGAAAACATTCTTTCCCTCTTTTCATTTTAGTTACTTATTTACAATCCTAACCCCTTATGATACTCTCAGAATTAGAAATTAATTTCTAAAAAGGACAAACAATTTTCCTTAAAGTCATCTACAAAATAAAGAAGTGATTCAAAATGTTTAATTTTAATGTTTTCAATAGTAAGATTTTCTTTTTTATCAAGAAAATAACAAATATTAAATTTAAAAACTAAATAGAAAAATTAAAGTCACCTTCTTACCCTTGACCATCATCCTTCCTCATACCAAGGTATAATCACCTTTAGAGTTACCAATGGAGACTTGCTGAAATATTCAGTAGGTACAGATTTATCCATTTATGTTTTAACATAAATGGAATCATATAAAATTCTGCAATGTTTTTTCCATTTAATAACAACTCACCTTGAATAAATTTGCATATCAGCACAGAAATTACTTCACTCTCCTTAACAATTGCATACTATTCTATTTTGTGTCTTTCCCATCTTTTACTACTGCAAACAATGCTTCAATAAGCATCCATGTATGATTTTATGTAGATGTGTCCAAGTATCCTCAGAATAAATTCTAAAATATAGTTTTCTGGGTCAGTAACTAAGATTAATTGCTAGCTGGGCGCAGGAGCGCAAGCCTGTAAACCCAAGTGGCTCAGGAGGCTGAGTCAGAAGGATCACAAGTTCAAAGCCAGCTTCAGCAAAGATGAGGTACTTAGCAACTCAGTGCGACACTATCTCTAAATAAAATATAAAAAATCGGGCTGGGGATGTGGCTCAGTGGTTGAGTGTCACTGAATTCAATCCATGGTACCAAAAAAAAAAAAAATTAATTGCTAATGCAAACTGCCCTCCAAAATGATTACGCCCATTAATCAGATAAAATTTTTCTCCACTTCTCACTGATCATAACCAAATATTTCACTCTTCTTATCCAACAAAACCTGGCAAGGCCCTGTTGTTTTACTTTTTTTTTTTTTTTTTTTTTTTTGTGGTGCTGGGGATTGAAGCTAGGGCCTTGTGCATGTGAGGCAAGCACTCTACCAACTGAACTATATCCCCAGCCCTTACTTTGTATTTTTATTAGAAGGAAAGTTAAGCATCTTTGTGTTTCATCTCTATAAACGTGAGTATTCATGCTGTTGGTCCACTTATCTCTTCTACAAGTTTCTACATCTAAAGAAAATGCTTATTCTGTCAACTAATACACACTACTACCACCCCCAAAATAAATAAACCTCCTGCCATTCACTGTAACTTCACCCTACAGTTAGAAAAGCAGCAAGGGGGCAACATTTGAAGAAGCTGCTCTTCTTGCCACAAGAGTGAGAACACATTTTACTGACACAATTTAGTCATTGCAACACCTAACGTCTACTCAAGAGTACTTAGTGAGGGCTGTGGTTATGACTCAGTGGTAGACTACTTGCCTAGCATGTATTACACATGGAGTTTGATCCTCAGCACCACATTAAAATAAAGGTATTGTATCCATCTACAACTAAAAAAAAAAAGTTTAAAAAAGAGTACTGAGGGCTGGGGATGTGGCTCAGGTGGTAGTGCGCTCGCCTGGCATGCGTGCGGCCCGGGTTCGATTCTCAGCACCACGTACAAACAAAGATGTTGTGTCCGCCAATAACTAAAAAATAAATATTAAAAAATTAAAAGAAAAAAACAAAAAAAAAGAGTACTGAGTGAGCAAAATCAAAAACCAAAAAAGGGGCTGGGGATGTGGCTCAAGCGGTAGCGCGCTCGCCTGGCATGCGTGCGGCCTGGGTTCGATCCTCAGCACCACATACAAACAAAGATGTTGTGTCCACCGAAAACTGAAAAATAAATATTAAAATTCTCTTTAAAAAAAAAAAACAAAAAAGAACTTAATACTATGTATAAAGAAGAAAAAAAATTACCCTAGGTCAATGATGAGCGTTAGAAATTATCTAATAATCATTGTGTGGTAACCAAAGGGAACATTTGTTTTAGAAATAACTGACATCAGGAAATGTAAAATTAATAGTACTTACAAAGAGCAGTAGAAAAAAGTAAAGCTACCTGTGGTGTTTTTGAACAAAACAGAAGACAAAACTTGAATACAAATATATGAAAACAAAAATAGATGGTTAGAAAGAAGATAGAATAAAATGAGAAAATATCTTTTTTGTAATTAAATAGTATAAGGTAAAATGTTATTTTTAATTTCTCTCTAATAACTACCAAAAAGCAACTATCTTAAAAATAATAATAATTTCTTGGACTAGAGGTATAGCTCAGAGGTAGGACATGTCTTTAGCATGGACAAGACCCTTGAGCCCCCCTCAAAAAAAACTTTCTTTTCTTTCAAAAAAGCTTTCTTTAGTTAAAATTTTAAATTTCAAAAGACAATTTTAATATTAGTCAAAAACTAGCTGATTTTGATAATTTGCTAACAGAACTATGACAAATGTCTAAATACTAAGTTACTTACCATAAGACTACTTCTATACTGCTGCACAAAGAAAAATGTTTACTGATGCTAGTAAATCTAAAAGGAAAATGAAAC
Organism: Callospermophilus lateralis; assembly: GCF_048772815.1. Classification (NCBI taxonomy): domain Eukaryota; kingdom Metazoa; phylum Chordata; class Mammalia; order Rodentia; family Sciuridae; genus Callospermophilus; species Callospermophilus lateralis. The sequence goes on from NC_135307.1 coordinate 96,946,477, forward strand.
CTTGAAAAGGAAAATATGCAATAATTAAATAATTCATTCTAATTAACCATCACAAAACCTGTTCTGTCTCCGTCTTGCATGCACTCTATTAAAAGGTAGGTCTAACAACAGAAACCAGAACTTATCTCTTATAAATAACTATTTTATATGCTAGCATTAAAAACAAACCATTTTTCTGAGCATGGGAGTATACACATGTAATTCCAGCAACTTGGGAGGCCGAGGCAGGAGGATCACAAGTTCAAGGTCTGCTTTAGCAACTTAGCAAGACCCTATCTCAAAAGAAAAAATAAAAGGCTGAGGGACGTGGCTCAGTGGTAAAGTGCCACTGGGTTCAATCCCCAGTACAGGAAAAAATAAATAAGTAAACATTCTCAAAGTACTAATGATCAAAAACTTCTAAAGAAAATCACAAAATAAAAAGAAAAAAAAAGAAAATCATAATAATATGGGTATAAACACCAGCCTCAGGGATTGTGGGCATGTAAAATCTTGAAGCTACCTTTTGGCCTCAAATTCATTCTCTCAAGCTTGGAGTATGTAACAATTTGCTTCATTAAAAACAATAAAGCAAAATACCACTTTTTAAAATGACTACTTTCAAAGAAATAATGACTTTTTTGATGATATTAAATTTATAATATTTTGTGACCAATTGCTTCTAAATTGTTCTTAACACATTTGAAAGAGTTTTAAAAAGTATATTATACAAATTGTAATATGTAATATTTTTTACAACTTCATAATACTTTATATATATAAAAAATTTCCAGAAAACCAATTAATCTAAGTGTTAATGTTTTGAGGTAGATGGCTCTACCAGTGTTTTTAAATATTTTGCTCATATAACATGATTGTATTATTAAGTTGTAATTAAACTTATACCTTTAATATGATGGTAAGAGTACATTCCTAAGAATTTAGAGGTGCTAACACCAACTATAACAATGAGCAAATCACAATCTCTCTATAAATGAAAGGGAAAGTTCCCTTTCAACTTTCAAACTATAATTGTGTAAGTGAGGACATAAATGTGCTCCAAAAAGCTCCCAAAAGCCAGGCATGGTGGCACACACCTGTAATTCCAAATACCAGGAAGCATGACAGGCAGGAGGATTACAAGCTTCAGGCCAGCCTTGGCATGTTAGTTAGACCCTGTCTCAAAATAAAAAATAAAAAGGGCTGGGAATGTAACTCAATAGTAAAGCGCCCCTGGGTTCAATCCCTAGTACCATTTACAAAATAAATAAATAAATAATACAGTGCATACTATTTTACTGAGCCCCAGGAAGGTGGGCACATTTTGTTCTTGTCTTTTGACTTTTCCCTTGCTTATTGCTGCCAAGATTAGAAGATGGTCCACAATAATGACAAGTGGCTAATAGCCTGCTGGAAAAGACAAGCTAAGCCAATTAACCTACCTTAGAGAATTTAACCCAAGAAGAGTTGAACTGAAAATACATACTAAGGAATAAGACAGCCATTAAGAAACATGTAGGATTTGAACCTGAATCCTTCAATTCAAGAAGTAAATAGATCAGATGCCTGAAGACAAGAAGAAACCACAAGAAAAGAAGTTTATAAAAACCCTAAGAGAAGGCAGTTGATTCTACCAGCTTTGTAGTTCCAATCACTCTGAAGCCCATTTGCCCTTCTTTGATGGTTCACTGGATACCTGGACAATTAATCTTGCTTTTACTTCAATACATCTGTGTCTTGTCCTGAAGAGACCCAAAATTGATGAAGCATTGGCAATATTCAAAATGCAACTTTAAAGAAAATATAGAATTGGCTAGGACATTAGAGTAGGGAATACAGTGCGAATGCTAGAATAAAATGCTAGCAAAGTAGGATGTATAACAGTGATATAGGATCTGTGATCCCTTGAGATTCAGAATATGTACCTAGAGAGTAGGGCTTTTGAGCATGAGATAACCAAATGTACTTTTTTTTAACGCTTTAATAAAGAATAGTGAAAAATAATGAGCAAGAGCACGACACATCTATCACTCTCACACTACTACAATATAAAACCACACAACTTTTCTGGAAAGCAATTTGAAAATACAATAAGTACTTTGATTCAGTAATTTTATTTCTAGGACTCTATCCTAAGAAAACATTGAACATGCAAACAAAGATTATAATTAGTACTAAGATATGTACTAAGATATGCATTATATGAAATAAAAAGTGGAAATGACCTAAACAACCCATAATAGAAAATCATGCATTATCATATCAAGTATATTGTCCCATCTTAACTCACAGGCCTTTCTAGGCAAAACTGCCCCATCCACTATCCTTCTGAAAGGGGAACCCTGGCAGACCACATGACAAATACTCACAGCATATAACTTATTGGACCATGGATTGACACATGAATCCAAAGGCCAAGAATTAACAAAAACTGTAGATTGGGAAGCAAAATATAATGTGGTGTGGCTTAGCTTAAAAAAATGAGCTGGGCCAAATTTCTTTTCCCAGATATTCAACTATTCTCTCTTCTCCCGTCCTCACATCCCCAACATTTGTGAAACCAAGTACTTTTCATAACTTAGGCTACAGAGGACTGGGATGTCTGAATAGTATATTGCAGTGGCATTGTATATTCTTTATCTCCTATTTTTACATTTTTAATTTTTCTTAATATTTATGTTTGTCTTTTGTACTCTACTGTCTGCCCACTTACTTGTCTCCCCAAAATCACTTTCTCTCTCTTCTCCTACTACTAATCAACTTCTTTAGATTCCTCTTTCTTACTTTCAAAGATCTAATAACTATATCCTCATTTCCTACCACCTCAACATCTCATCCTACATCTCACCCCCACCTCTAGTTCTTTGTCCACCATCAGAAACTATAGACCCTTTTGTAAACCTACTGTAGATAATAATTGAACTCAACATTTATGTATATTGTGACAAAACTATAAATGTCTTAATAGCAGCCCTTTGGTTTAAGGTTGTATATTGTTTGTATTGAGATCTATTAATATTGTTCTCCCCCTCAAAGGAGAGGTATCGGAACCATGCAGGGACACTATAAGCTTATAGGGTAAAAACTGTAATGCCTCAGATCCAAAGTGATGGAAGGGATGACACACAAACAACATGAAAAAACAAGGGGGAAAAGTGCCCAAAACAAACCAAGATATTACATTATTAGAATCCATAGCCAGCACAGCAGAAGAAATTACAGAGAAGGAGTTCAGGATGTACAAAATTAAAATTTTCTGTTAATTACAGGATGATATAAGATAGCAAATACAAGCAGTAAAAGATTATTCAATAAAGAGCTACATAACAAATACAGAAAACAAAAGATTACTTCAATAAGGAGATAGAAGTTCTGAAAAAAAACTAAACAAAAATCCTTGAAATGAAAGAAACAATAAACCAAATTAAAAACTTAATTGAAAGCACCACCAATAGGTTAGATCACTTGGAAGACAGGACCTCAGACAATGAAGACAAAATATATAATCTTGAAAATAATGCAGACCACACAGTGAAGATGGTATGAAACCATGAGCAGAACATTCAAGAATTATGCAATAACATAAAAAAGCCAAATTTAAGAATTATTGGGATAGAAGAAGGTATACAGTCTCAAACCAAAGGAATGAACAATCTATTCAATGAAATAATATCAGAAAATTTTCCAAACATGAAGAATGAATCGTAAAATCAAATACAAGAGGCTTATGGGACACCAAATGTACAAAATCACAACAGATCCACACCAAGACACATTATAATGAAAATGCCTAGCATACAGAATAAGGAGAGAATTTTAAAAGCCACAAGAGAAAGGAATCAGATTACACAAAGGAGGAAACCAATTAGGATATCTGCAGATTTTTCAACCCAGACCCTGAAAGCTAGAGGCCTAGAACAATATATACCAAGCTCGAAAAGAAAACGGATGCCAACCAGCAGTGTATGAGTGTGCATTTTTCCCCACTTCCTCGCCAACACTTATTGTTTTTTATATGCATAAAAAGTGCCATTCTGACTAGAGTGAGATGAAATCACAGAGTAATTTTGATTTGCATTTTTCTAATTGCTAGCGATGATGAACATTTTTTCCTATATTTCTTGATTAATTGTATATCATATTCTGAGAAATGTCTGTTCAGGTCCTTGGCCCATTTATTGATTGGGTTATTTGTGGGGTTTTTTGGTGCTTAGTTTTTTGAGTTCTTTATATACCCTAGAGATTAGTGCTCTATCCGACGTGTGAGGGGTAAAGATTTGCTCCCAAGATCACTGCTGGTGGGACTACAAATTGTTGCAGCCAATACAGAAAGCAGTATGGAGATTTTCTTGGAAAATTGAGATTGAAACCATCATTTGACCCAGCTATCCCTCTCCCTGGTCTATACTCGAATGACTTAAAAATAGCATACTACAGGGACACAGCCACATCAATGTTTATGGCAGCACAACTCACAATAGCTAAACTGTAGAACCAACCTAGATGCCCTTCAATAGATGAATGGATAAAAAAAAAAATGTGGCATATATACACAATGGAATATTACTCAGCATTAAAAGGGAATAAAATCATGGCATTTGCAGGTAAATGGATGGAGTTAGAGAAGATAATGCTAAGTGGAGCTAGCCAATCCCAAAAAACCAAATGCCAAATGTTTTATCTGATATAAGGAGGCTGATTCATAGTGGGGTTGGGAGTGGGAGCATGGGAGGAATAGACAGACTCTAGATAGGGAAGAGGGGTAGGAAGGGAAGGAAGAGGGCCACGGGGTTAGAAATGATGGTGCAACGTGATGGACATCATATCCAAAGTACATGTATGAAGACACAAACTGGTGTGAATACACTTTGTATACAACCAGAGATAAGAAAAATGGTGCTCTCTATGTGTAATAAGAATTGTAATGCATTCCGCTGTCATATATAAATAAAAAAAAAGAATTTTAAAAAATCGGATGCCAATCAAGAATCTTATATCCAGCAAAATTAAGCTTTAGATTTGATGACAAAATAAAAACCTTCCATGATAAAGAAAAGTTAAAATTTACAATTATAATTACAAAGTTAAAATTTACAATTACAAAGCCTGCACTGGAGAATATCCTCGACAAAATATTCCATGAGGAGGAAATGAAAATCAGCAAAGGGAGATATTACACTAAATGAAAAACCAATCAAAGGAGAAACTAAGTCAAGTTAAATACCAAAAATAAACAAAAATGACCAGGAAAACAAGTCATGTCACAATAATAACCCTGAATGTTAATGGCCTAAACTTACCAATCAAAAAACATAAACTGGTACGCTGGATTAAAAATAAAAGACCCAACAATATGTTGCCTTCAAGAAACCCATCTCATAGGAAAAGACAAAAAGACATCCACAAACTGAGGTGAAAGGTTCAGAAAAAACATACCACTCACATAGACTGTGAAAACAAGCAGGGGTTTCCATCCTCATATCAAATAAAGTAGACTTCAAGGCAAAGTTAATCAAAAGGGATAAAGAGGGACACTTCACACTGCTTAAGGAAACCATACATCAACAAGACATAACAATTATAAATTCATATGCCCCAAACAATGGAACATCTACATTCATCAAACAAACTATTCTCAAATTCAAGAGTCAAACAGACCATAACACAATAATTCTGGGTGACTTTAACACACGTCTTTCACCACTGGATAGATCTTTCAAACAAAAGCTAAACAAAGAAACTACAGAACTCAATAACAAAATCAATAACTTAGACTTAACAGACATATATAGAATATTTCATCCATCACAGAGCGAATACACTTTCTTCTCAACAGCACATTGATCCTTCTCTAAAATAGACCATATACTGTGCCACAAAGCAACTCTTAGAAAATACAAGAAAGTAGAGATACTACCCTGAATTCTATCAGATCAAAATGAATGAAATTAGAAATCAATGATAAAATAAAAAATAGAGCTACTGAAACACATGGAGAATAAATAATATGCTACTGAATGAACAATGGGTTGCAAAAGACAGCAAAGGGAGATTAAAAAATTCTTAAAGGTAAATGAGAATACTGATGCAACATATTGAAATCTCTGGGACACTATAAAGGCAGTATTAAGAGGAAAGTTTATTGCATGGAATTCATTCCTTAAAAGAAGAAAAAGTCAACAAATAAATGACCTAACATTAAGTAGAAACTCTAACTTCTAATGTGACAGTATTCAGAGATAAGGTCTTTTTTTAATATTTATTTTTTAGTTGTAGTTGAGCACAACACCTTTATTTTAATTATTTATTATTTATGTGGTGTTGAGGATCAAACCCAAGGCTTCAACGTGCTAGGCGAGTGCTCTACTGTTGAGTCACAACCTCAGCCCCAGAGATAAGGTCTTTAAGGAAGTAATTAAGGTTAAACGAGGTCATAAAACTAGAGAAAGAGGAACAGGAAAAGGTTGATTAATGGGTATTAATTTATAAGTAGAAAAGAAAGGAGTTTTATATATTTCAAAAAGCTAGAAAGTAAGAGCTTCAATATTTTCACCATAAAGAAATGTTTATAAATGTCTGGATACATGTATAACTTGGTTTAAACATAAGACAATACATACCTAGATTAAAATATAACATGGTACCCCATAAATATGTATAATTTTAGTTTTCATATATTAGCAAAAATAAATTCAAACTTAAAAGTGTCTCCTGATCTAACAGGACTAGTGTCCTTATAAGAGGAAGAGACACCAAGAATGCATGTACACAAAGAAAAGGCAATAGGAGGACATAGCAAGGAAGAAAACCAATCACGTATAAGCTAAGGAGAAGTCTTCAAGAGAAAGAAAATCAGCCCAACCTTGACCTTGGATTTCCAGCCTCCAGAACTGTGAAAAAACATATTTCTGTTGTTTAAGTCACTCAATTTGTGGTATTTTATTATGGCAGCCAATACTACACAAACTAATACAATGTGTAATTCAAACTCTTAAATACAGAATCTCTACACATCAGATATTTGTCAGATTAATACAATTTGTCACATACTAAAGTTGTTTAAGAGAATTAACTAAAGAACATTGAGAACTGCCTAATGAGTATAATCTGTCAATACCTCCTAATACATTAATATAAATCCTTGAATTAACCAGACCAGCAGAGCTTTACACATGGATTGTATTATATCAGCTCTCTGCCCCAATCCTGTAAAACTGATTTTTCCAAGTCCGACTCAAAGCCACGGATCTATATCAAAAAGTTATTAAGAAACTGGTCACTGTATTTATGCAAAAATATGTTATGTTATGTCCTTCTCATTTATTAATTTATTACACATTTTACCAGGCTCTGCTCCAGGTGTTATAGTAACTGCAATAAAAGACATTGAAAGCACTTGGGATTTTATTTGGAGTGTAAGAAAAAAAGAAGCGATTTGAAAGTCTGTGTAAAAAACTGATAAGTTGAGGAATTGGTGATAGTTATTACACATTCAAAAAAGAAATATCAAAGAAACAGCTGGATATATATCTGGAAGCAGGCTGAAAAGGAGAAATTAAGTGAGGAAAGGAAATCAAAGAGAACTAAAGGAACAAAGAACTTCAATAGAACAGAAAAAGCAATTTTACAAGAGAAAAAGGGGAAACTGAGAGAGCAATGTCCTTGAGTTGGAAAGAGGGACCTTAGCATGTAAAACAGCATTTCCTACAACTTCAACACCATTGGGGCTGGCATTCTAAGCTGGATAATTCTTTGCTGTGGAAGGCTGTCCTGTCCATTCTTTGATACTTATCACAATCCCTGGCCTCTCCTCACTAGATGCCAATATCAATCCCCCACCCTGTCATGGCAATGAAAGATGTCTCCAGACACTGCCAAATGCTTCCTGAGGGGCAAAATCACCCCCAGTTTAGAACAACCAGTGTTAAGTAGAGAAAGTGTCCTTTGCTAAAAACCCTGGCTATTCATCCACATAAAAGAATGACAGAAGATGCTATGGGTAGAGTACAAAATAATTAGAAACCTCCTGCTGACTGGATCCTCTTAAATGTAGATACAGTCAAGGCCAGAGATGGTGTGAAAAAAACTGCCACCACATCACAAGACCAAAGTCATTACTCCTGAGAAAATTTGGGGCATCTTATTCTTGAACTACAGCTACATGTACCTGTAAATGGAATCTAAATAAAAAATTTTATGGTTTTTTTGTATCTATATCCACTTGCACTATGTCCTTATGAACTCATGTTTCCTGGATTTCTCCTACAGTCATAGAAGGAAAACGTCACTAATTAATTTTATAATGAAATGTTATTATCCTTGAAGCAGTTAATATTTAGAGAAGAAAATAGACCTAAAGGAACATATATTTCCAAGGTCAACCTATCTAAGAGTGCATTATTTATGTCTTTCAAATCAACCCACCAAATTAACATGTACTATGTTCTGAGGAGTCCGTTTCTATTCAGCCAGACCCCTTTACATCTAACTTCTCTAGAAGGATAATGAGATTACCATCACATTTTTTTAAGTGTTTAGAATTGGGGAACACTAAAGAAGATTTCAGTAGTCATGAAATGAGAAGGCTTAAAAATAAAAAGAACAGGGCTGGGGTTGTTTGTGGCTCAGCGGTAGAGTGCTCACCTAGCACAGGCAAGGCCCTGGGTTCAATCCTCAGCACCACATAAAGTTAATAAATAAAGGTATTATTGTGTCCAACTATAACTAAAAATATAACTTAAATAAAATAAAAAGAACAGGCAATTGGTTTCACATGTGTACATAAAGGTCCAGGGTTACATGCGCTATTTCTAAAGAAAAAGAAAATATAATTATAGCACCTGTGTAAGTTATATCTCCTCCTTGAAAGAGGGCCTATGAGAAGTTATATTCCATTTATACTTGATGTGTCAAAATGCATTCTACTTTCATATATATAACTAATTAGAACAAAAAAATGAGATCCTATCTTTTTACATCATGAATTAGGGTTCCAGAGCAAAAATGTAATGCAAAATAATTTTACAATCTCAAAAACATTAAAAACCCTAAGATTTCTTCTAAAGTATATGACTGACAGGTATCCTTCTCTTGGAACTTCTCCCCCTTTGGGAGCTCTGCTGTCTATTACTCTAATAAGTCCTGTTACTTTGCTCTCAGATAAAATATTTGGCTTCCAAACTTATTTTAAAAAGTAACTGGGAAGCTGGGCATTATGGCACACACATATAATCCTGGTGACTGGGAAGGCTGAGACATGAGGATCAAAAGTTCAAGGTCATGAACAGACATTTCTCAGAGGAGGACATACAATCAATCAACAAGTACATGAAAAAATGCTCACCATCTCTAGCAGTCAGAGAAATGCAAATCAAAACCACCCTAAGATACCATCTCACTCCAGTAAGATTGGCAGCCATTAGGAAGTCAAACGGGTACTCTTGTACATTGCTGGTGGGACTGCAAATTGGTGCGGCCAATTTGGAAAGCAGTATGGAGATTTCTTGGAAAGCTCGGAATGGAACCACCATTTGATCCAGCTATTCCCCTACTCGGTCTATTCCCTAAAGACCTAAAAAGAGCATGCTACAGGGACACTGCTACATCCATGTTCATAGCAGCACAATTCACAATAGCAAGACTGTGGAACCAACCTAGATGCCCTTCAATAGACGAATGGGAAAAAAAAATGTGGCATTTATACACAATGGAGTATTACTCTGCATTAAAAAATGACAAAATCATAGAATTTGGAGGGAAATGGATGGCATTAGAGCAGATTATGCTAAGTGAAGCCAGCCAATCCCTTAAAAACAAATGCCAAATGTCTTCTTTGATATAAGGAGAGTAACTAAGAACAGAGTAGGGACGAAGAGCATGAGAAGAAGATTAACATTAAACAGGGATGAGAGGTGGGAGGGAAAGGGAGAGAGAAGGGAAATTGCATGGAAATGGAAGGAGACCCTCAGGGGTATACAAAATTACATACAAGAGGAAGTGAGGGGAAAGGGGGAAAAATATAAGGGGGAGAAATGAATTACAGTAGAGGGGGTAGAGAGAGAAGAGGGGAGGGGAGGGGGGAGGGGGGATAGTAGAGGATAGGAAAGGCAGCAGAATACAAAAGACACCAGAATGGCAATATGTAAATCAATGGTTGTGCAACTGATGTGATTCTGCAATCTGTATACGGGGTAAAAATGGGAGTTCATATCCCACTTGAATCATAGTGTGAAATATGATATATCACGAACTATGTAATGTTTTGAACAACCAACAATAAAAATTAATTTAAAAAAAAAAAAGTTCAAGGTCAGCCTTAGCACTTTAGCGAGACCCCATATCAAAACAAAATAAAAAGGGCTGAGGTTGGAGCTCAGGGGTCAAGCACCTCTGGGTTTGATCCCCAGTGCCACCAAAAAAAAAAAAAAACAAACAAAAAAAAAAAAAAAAGTAAGTGGCAAGCTAGAAAAGCCTTTAAATCTGAATTACAGATATTGTTACTATCCCCTTTTAAATAATGCTTTGCTTGCTTTCTTAGAAGGTAATTAAATTGGTCAGGCATGACTTGTTTTTCCAACATCCACTCTTTCTGATGATTAAATATTAAGACTGATTTGTTTTAAAAATTTCCCAAGCTGGCAAGCACTCTGTAGCTCAATGACAGAGTGCTTGCCTTGCACCTGTGAGGCACTGGGTTCAATCCTCAGCACCACAGAAAAATAAACAAATAAAATAAAAGCATACTGTCCATCTACAACTACAAAAAAAATTTTTTCCAAGCTCCAAGTTAAGATAATATGATTTTAATATCTAAAGAATATTTTAAATATCCCAAATTCTAAGAATAGCAGGTAAAGGAATAATTTTGGGGGGAGTAGGCAAAAGAGAAGAGGGCCAGAGGGCCTTCCTAAGAAAGACCTGAACACCATTCACACTGGTCTTATCTTCTATCCCCTATTATGACTGTCCCAGGCAACTACTTACAGCTCTGTCAAGTGCTGAGGACACAGTCATAAATAAGAGCCTTCTGTGAGTCCAAAGACTGACTCTTTCCTGGATCAACTACTTTATAATTCTCTGAATGGCCTATTTACTGAGCCAGGAAGAATAGACTACCAAACTGTGAAGTCTGATCAACAGTCTTATAAACATAAGTGGAGGGATAACAAGACAACCAAGACTCCATACCTATTGCTTTACTAAAACCACTGTTTCTGGTCCATTTTCTCTTTCAGTCCTAGAAATCTCTAATGAAGCCCATATAAGGTTCATTCAAGGCCTAAATACTTGGAGAGGACCTAATTTAAGAACTTTATTTACTCAGCTGCGAATGAGGCTGATCTGAGACTAAACTAGGCAACTTAGTTTCAAAGTAAAAAGGGCAGAAGATGTAGCACAGTAGTAGAATGCTTGTCTAGCATGTGAGTCCCTGGGTTCAATGTAGGAAGGGGCGCAGCACTTCATTTTACATATGAAAAACTTAAAAATGTTTAAGTGATTTAGCCAAGATCATGCAATGTAGCTAGACTCTAAGCTCCCATTTGGGGGAAGACTTTATTCAGAATCACACCAGAATATGGGTAGTTACTAATAACAATACTAACTGTTAGTTAGCAAGAAGTCTAACTAACAATTTACACAGGAACATAAGAATTTACATAACTTCATACTCACATGCAAGGTGACACTAAGTGCAAGCCCATAAAATTTGAAATAGTGTATATCAACTTAAATAAATAAGAAGCTATACTCCAAGAATAAATGGGCCAAATGCTCTTGTAAAACAAGTCCCTTCTAAATTCTTGACTTCTGCCTTTCCCCTTAGTCTATGCATAGTTGATGAATGCATGAGTTGTTATACATGTTAATTACATGCCAATGCAGAATCATTTTTCTGTCCAACTCCTAACATCCCTGGCCAACAATAACCTCTTAGTCCTCCTGAATTCTCACAATTCAAGTGCCTAATAACATGGTACAGCTGGCCACTGTGGTTAAGTGTATGTTTTAACTCTCCTATTATGTCACCAGATTCCTACACTTCTTTAATAAACTCCCTAAAATCGGGACTATGTTTTTAGGGTTTTTTTAAAATCTCCGAGAGCCTAGTACACCTGTGTGTTCAACAAAAATCTAAATGTATAAACAGAATGATCATTTTCAATGGGTGGTGTTGCCATAATTTACAAGAAGAGTTAAAACACACCTAAATGCCAGAAAAGAGGCTATGTAACATTATGTTCTAATTTTTAAATGACTGGTTTTTCATTCAGGCCAAATGTCTAGTGGTATTTTAATAAAATATAAAATCAATAACAAAAGTCAAAAATGTCAGCATACCAGATGTTTTCTTAAAAAGTTATGCATAATGTTTGCAAGTTATACTTTTAAACTTCTAAGGGTATTTGACATTTAATGAAGTCCTACATTTAAAAAAGGAAGTTATTTTATGAAAAGAATACTCAATAATTTATTTTTTTAATTACACCATTCCTTGTTTTTTATAGTTCTTGCCATCAGAAAGTCCTAATATCTCTTTTGCCAAATGTTAATATTCCATGAAACTTTTTATCTTCAACTATATATATATATATATATATATATATGCTCTCTTCCATCTTCCTAATGTTATAATAATGTACATCATTTTAATCTCTGCTGGTATATTTATTATATACTCTGTTAGAGTGCTAATGATTTACTAATTTTTGTAAACTTTGATCAAGATGTTAAATCATGTCAGACTGGAATAACATCAATTGCCTCTGCACATCTGAAAACACAATTGCACTCCTGAGGCCAAATGATGAGCATTTTTAATTATACTTGTAATCATTATGTATAATCCTTATCTTAATTAATATTTTAATATTTATAGAAAAGTAAAAGAAACTAGGTACTCTATGACTATTTTTCAAGAAAGTAATAACATAAGTAATGAGAAATTTACAATACCTATTGCACAAAGCCTCAAACCATTCACTTATCTGAAGGATAGTTAGAAATATCTTAAAGAGTTAGAGATGATGGCACATACCTCCTGCTGAGACAGGAGGACAGCAAGTACAAAGCTAGGCTCAAGCAACTTAGTGAGTCCCTATCTCAAAATTAAAAAAAAATAATAATAAAAATGAATGGGAGATGTGGGGATCAATCCAGGGTACCAAAAAAAAAAAAAACCCTTAAAGGAAAAAAATCAAGTATAATAAAGCTCAGATATGGTAGGTCTCTTCTGGATAACCTAGACTCTAATTTAATGCATGATAATATTTCCAAAATTTAGATTTTACACTGAAAAGAACAGAATTATCAAAAGGTAATACTTTAGCTGGATGCGGTGGCTCACACTTGCAATCCCAGTGTCTTGGGAGGCTAAGCAGGAGGACTGAAAGTTCGAGACCAGCCTCAGCAACTTAGTGAGAACCTCCGGACTTAGCAAGACCCTGTCTCAAAATTAAAAAAACATTTAAAAAAAGGCTGTGGATGTAGCTTGGTTAAGTGACCCTGGGTTCAATCCCTGGTACCAAAAAAAAGTGATGTTTTTAAATATAATATATAATTGAGTGTGGTGGCTCCTATAATCCTGGTGACTTGGGAGGCTAAGGCAGGAGGAGCACAAGTTCAAGGCCATCATCAGCAATTTAGCAAGGCCCAAAGCAACTAAGCAAGACCTATTTCCAAACAAAAAGGAATAAGGATGAAGCTCGGTAGTAAAGTACTCCTGGGTTCAATTCCCAGCCCTGTCCCCAGCCCCCCCCCCACACACACCCACAAAGATACACAACCGTGAAGGTTTTTCACAGTGAATGTTTTTAAAATGCTGTTAATTATCCAAAAAAAAAAAGTAAAAGACCATCATAGCTTACATATCACCACTAAACCTACACACATCGCTGGGAATGTCCACTACAAACTGTACCACCATGTCAATATAGCACAATTTGGGACATCATGGCACTACCAAGCAGTCATTCCCAGCCCAGTCAAGCAAACCACCCACTATGTACAGCAAAATATAGTACCTGGTTTTTCAATTATTACAATGTCATATGCACTTCAAAATCTTTTTATAATAATTCCACTTTTAAAAGCTAGACTGAGATGAATTATCTACCCTATTTTGAAAAACTTCTCAGGAAACACTACATTGACTAAGAACCACTAGTGAGCTGCAAGGGTACTTCCTTCTATACCAACCACATCTAAAAGATCTTCCACACAAAAAAAGAGGTTTAGAGCAGGCCCAGTATTAAAAGGAAATATACTACTAAAAAGAGCCACCAGATGAGTAGTCACTAGACCTTGATTCCAGTCCTGCCTGGTCCCCTCTTCAGTCATCTGATGCAGAACTAAAGTTTTTCCATTTGACTGCTATAAAAATCAAATAGCGGAGCTAGGATTGTTGGTCAGCCGTAGAGTGCTCACCTAGCATGTCCAAGGCCCTGGGTTCGATCCTCAGCACCACATAAAAATCAATAAAATAAAGATATTTACAACTAAATGTGTGTGTGTGTGTGCATTTACAATAAATATATATATGTGTATATATATTTACAAAAAATATATATGTGTGTATATATATTTATAATATATATGTATATATAATATACATATATATTAAATAGCATACTCCATTTAAAGGAACTTTATTTTTAATTTTTTAATTTTATTTTTACTAAAAAAATAGACATTCACAGTATTTGTTGATTCTAGAGTTCTCGAAAACAGCTTATTCTCACTTTTTTTTTTTAATTGTTTTCAGAGCTCAAAAGGTCATTTCTAATTCATGGTAAAATTATAACTGGATCACTGCATTCATAACTAAGGAATTAAAGCAAGATGGTGTGCAAAATGGGTTTGTATTTCCATTTGTCAAAGGACCAAAATAACAATCAGGGTCTCAGCAGGCATTCTAAACTGTGTACATTTTGAGTTGTGTTTGGCAAGATGAGAAGCAAGGACTCTCTTATTGCAACATAAATATATAGGCTAGAATAAGAAGATTAGTATGTAACAGTGGGACTAAGGTAAGGAGTACATACACAGCAGGAGAATATTTAACAAGCTTAAATTTCCTAACACAGCTATTAGGAACAACTACATATTCTTAAACCAAAAGTAATATGATAAAATGGTACTTGAAAATTATCTAACAGCTGTGTGGGGGATGAACTGACATGATCAGAGATGAGTGTCAGGAAACCCATTTGGAAGGTTTTATATTAAGTAAATAAAGTTCTCTGATAAAGATGGTGACTTTAGACATGAAAAGAGGTAAATTGAATAAACACTGCAGAGTCAGCTAGATTTGATGATTGGCAGAATTAGGGATATGGTAAAGAGTTGAAAATGATTCCAAGTATCTGGTCAGAGATGGACTATACAACATAACCACACCTGCTAAGCACTAACAGTTCTAACACTGGCTTTTTCCAGATGGCATTTGAACATGTTCAACTCTCTATGACAGTCCTGCAGTGAGAAAATATTCCACTTTAGATGGAAGCAGTAAACTATCACCACCTTGATAGTGGGAAAATACCTCATACCAAAGATTTCAGATTTGTTTCTTGATGAAGGCTATTCTACCTCTCAGGAACTTCCTCCCTGTCTACACAATTGAGCAATAGAGAAATTTTCTCTATTCCCTAAATATTCTCTACATACTTGAAATCCAAGCTCAATTCTACACTGATCTTTTAAGTCACATGTAAACAAAATACAGATTAATTAATTAATTACAATTGGAGTTACCATATAGGTCAGGAAAATCCTGTTTTTAAGGGATTCATTCTAAATTGGAACAAAGCCAAGATGATTACATTTAAAAACTAATATGGCCAAAAAACAACCTTGTGGGGTTATTTTTAATGAATCACAAAACATTAAAAGACAGACAAATTCTGTTCCAGAATGCACTGCTACATAATGATTCTGCAGTTTTGCTGGGGCTTTTTTTTTTTTTTTTTTTTTTCCTCCTGCAGTTTTAAAAACATGCTGCTGGAAAACAGACATCAGATCAAAAGATTTCCCCTTGTCTAAAAAGCATTTCTAATTTTATCAAGCAGAATGTTATCAATAACAATGTGCATTTAACCGAGATCTCACTGCCTACAGTTTCTCCTAAGGTGGATCATTTATAAATTTACTAAAAATTTTTTAAAAACTCTTTAATCCATGGGAGTCTGATAAAAAGAAGCTCTAGGACTTGGTTTGAACCTAGCATTCCCAAAAAGGACTGATTAATCCAATATATGTCTATTTCACCCAGATATTAAAGAGGTCCTAAAATGTTATGTTTATATACATTTTCCTCACACGCGAAAGGAAAAGTCATAAAATTTTCACACTGCCTCGGCTTAAAAAAAAAAAAAAAAAAAAAGCCTACCTTGCAAACAGATTAGAATATTACCTAGAAGGGTAAACAGATTAAAATATTACCCAGAAGGATTACCAAACAGCGACCTCGTGGCCACTGTCACTCTAACCCTTCCATTCCAAATCTTTCAGGGAAAATTTTTTCAATTTTCTTGTTAGTGTTAAGATTTCCCATATCAGATACAGACAGCCGGCTTTAAAGCCACAGGCTCCAGCAGCTCCTCGCTGCCCCAACACAACTGGCTGGGGGAGCCAAGGCGCAGCATCGCCTCCACGCTCCGAGAGGAAGACCGACTCTTCCTTTCCAACCAAGAGCAGGTGCGAAACCGACACTCTGGGGTTTTAGCCGCTGCAACCACCTTCCTTCACCGCACACTCAAGGGCCGCCCCAGGAGGAACCTTCCAGTCCTGTCACCCGCGCCTGCTTGCTGAGGATGACAAGCGCGTTGGATTCTTAATCCTTTCCACTGCCGGGTAATTACAACACCAGCCGCAGGACACACTCCCACCGGCCCCTGGGGAAACTAAATGCCAAGGCTGCAAAAGGGGAGCCAGCGGGCCCACTAACCCTTCGCAGCCTCCAAGGGAGGCGTGGGCCCTGGCTAGGGAGTCCCAGACCCCGGTCTCTCCCCCTTGGGCTCCCGGTCGCCGCTCACCGTGAAAGGGACATCCCCGACGCTGCCCACGGAGTAGCAGTTGTCTCCGGGGTTGACAGCCCCGGTGAGGACCTGATGCAGATGCATCTCCGGAGCCCAGGCTGGACTGAGGAATGCGTGAAAGGGGCTACAAGCCCCGCGCCCGGCCCTCCTCCTACCGCCAGATCCACTTCCCCCTCCGCCTCCCTCGGGACCCACCCCGCCGCGGCTCCGGCTTAACGCCGCGCTCCCCTTTCACCTCCCCCCCGCCTCTTCCCTGCCATGGGAGGTCCTCGACTGCCGCCGCCGCCCGGGTCGCCGCTCGGCTGCGGAAGTGCCCGGATGCTCCCACTGCCTGCTGCACCGGCGCACAAATGCGGGAGGAGGGCAAGGGTGCGTGTGAGGCGGGGGAGGCGCCCGAGGGAGCGCGCGAGCCGGGCGCGTGCTAGAAGGGACGCTCCGCCTGAGGGAAAAGACTAGCGCGCGCACGCCCACCGCCGGGGAGCGACGGTCGAGCGGGAGGGTAAAGCCCTCCTCTCTCAGCGAGACCGCCCGGTCCTCCCCCCCACAACCCCGCGCTTGCGCGTGCGCTT
Source organism: Callospermophilus lateralis (assembly GCF_048772815.1). Lineage (NCBI taxonomy): Eukaryota > Metazoa > Chordata > Mammalia > Rodentia > Sciuridae > Callospermophilus > Callospermophilus lateralis. Next base: position 96,964,061 of record NC_135307.1, read on the forward strand.
GCAAAGGTTTCCAGGGCAATTGCGCGCGCCGCGCCGACCCCCTGTGCAGGGATTGCGCGCGCAGACGTGCGGGAGTTCCCTTGGAGCCGCTGGGACTGCGGCCTCTGGGGACGGGGGCGGAGCCACACAGCAACACAACTCCGGGGACACGCAGCCGGCCTGTTTTGCTGCGTGTTTAATCTATTCCCGGTACGGTGTGTAATGATCAGTGCAGTTGACCTCAAGAGAAGGACACTACAGTCACTGGGAAATTCCATCTCAAGAATTCTTAAAGCCCTTGGGTCTTTTTTTAAAGTGCAGTTCAGAAGATACTTTATTTTACATCTTGCAGCGATTTAGAGAAACGTATTCTCCTGACGGCAGATTATTTTGCTTCCACCTTTGGTCACGCTTATTCTAAACAACAAAAAGTCCCGGTAGAGACAGGTGATTCCTCTAGACACCCCCCCCCCCGCTTTTTTTTCCCTTACTGGTGATGTCATTGTAGTCGCAGAATCGCCTGATTTTTCCAGACTGTCTGCTAGACTTTGAGTGTTTAACACAGGGATCAGATCTCTGCTCCAGGTCAATTCATCGCAAAATATTTGAGCTCATACTCTGTGAGTCACAGCAAGGAAGTAGAAGGGATACGAAGGCACAACTACCTTAAAAAGCCTTCAGAACGCCAGACGTGTCGTGATTGAGAAATAAAAGTCTATGCACCACAAAAGAGGAAGAATAATGGTGACTAAGGGCATAGATAAAGCGTTATGGAAACAGAACCTGACGTAAACTGGATAGAATTTTGACAGGCTGAGATGGAAAAGCAAGACTGCATTCCAACAGAAAATAGCAGGAACTAAGGCTTAGGGGAGTGCAAAGATTAATGTTTGGAGGCAGATGGAACCGTATATAGGATGGGGAAAGGAAATAATAGTTAATAAGAGATAAAGGTATCCACGAGGTTCTTTATCTCTTGCTATGCCAGAATGTGGAAAGTCTCAGAGCTCTACTCAAGAAGCCCTGATTTCATTCTACATACAGTGGATCTATCAGATGTTTCCAAGCAGAAATTTATATAATCAGAACTGCTTCAGGAAGATCCTCTTTTAAAAATATTTTTAGTTGTTGATGAACAAAATATCTTTATTTTTTTATATGGTGATGAGTATTAAACCCAGTGCCTCATATGTGCTAGGCAAGTGCTCTATCATTGAGCCACAACCCCAGCCCAGGAAGATACTTTTGTAGCACTTTGAAGCATTAAGTGAAGGGTGAGTAAGATTAGAGGCGAAGATTTGGCTAGATGGTCATCTATTCAATGGAAAGGAGCAAGAGAAATCAAAAGACCAATAACGAGGTATTTTCTTCTTCATTTAGTGGCATAGCTGTTCTCCCACTCACCCAGACTAAAAACCTTAGAGCCACTTTAGGGTTTTCTCCCCTGCCCCCTTCCCCATATCCATGGGTTCTTTTTTGAGGTTCCCAGTTCATTTTCATCTTTACAGTCATTTACTGTCACTCTAGACCTCCTCCTAACTGGTTTAACTGCCTTCAGTTCCTTTGCTTTGCTCTCCAATCCTTTCAGAGAAATCTTTCTTTCTTTCTTTCTTTCTTTCTTTCTTTCTTTCTTTCTTTCTCTCTCTCTCTCTCTCTCTCTCTCTCCCTCCCTCCCTCCCTCCCTCCCTCCCTCTCTCTCTCTCTCTCTCTCTCTCTCTCTCTCTCTCTCTCTTTCTTTCTTTTACTGGGAATTATACCTAGGGCCTCAGGCTAAACAAGAGCTCTACTACTGAGCTATGCTCCCAGCCCCAGAGAAACATTTTTTAAAGGAAAAATTCTTCAGCTTGAAATCCTGTACTAACTCCCCCTCCCTATCAGTTAAACTCCAAACTCCTTAGCTTGGCTGATAAGCCATTTTAATCTGGCTTCTGCCTAATCTTGTTTTATCTCAGGCTGTTCTCTCACACCCACCAGTCTCCAGCCCCACTGTGCTAATACTGTTTCCAGAGCATTCTATGTTCTTTTATGCTTCCTTACCTTTGCTCATGCTCTTTCCTCTAGAATGCCCTCCTGGGGCTGGCATATAGCTCTGTGGTAGAGCACCTGCTTAGAAAGCCTTTGTCCCCTTTGCTGGCCTGACAAACACATTTTTTAAAAAAATATTTTACTTTATCTATTTATTTTTATGCAGTGCTGAGGTTGGAACCCATTGCCTCACACATGCTAGGCAAGTGTTCTGCATCTGAGTTACAGCCCTAGCCCCTGACAAACACATATGAGCTCAAAAGTCATCTATTCAGTAAAACCTTCCTTGAGCCCACCTAAACATCAAGTCTTCCACCTCTGTAAAACACATATGCCACATATCCCATAACAATACTTATTTATACTGTATATCAGTTTCCTCTACTGGAATCCTGGATATTTCAAATCAGGGTCAGTATCTGTTTTCTTTGTTTTCCTAACATTTTGCTGACAAATAAGAGTTAAATGTGAATAAGAACATCCAATTGTGCAAGAAAAGTACCCTTCATTATGCATGTATTTATTTGTATTTGAAAAGTGATCTAAATGATGTTATAGTGTTTTTATGGAGAAAAGCATTCAGGTAAATAGTGTATTCTATTGTTAAATATAACTTACAGGAGTCTACTGCTTTGGGCTGAGCTCCTGCACTAGGCCCCAACAGATCAGAGCAAACCAAAATGGAGAAATTCATAATACAGTTCCATGTCCCTAAGACAAAACTAAATTGTTTATCTGATATGAGAAACAAGAAGAGTGAGCAATGATAGCCAGATCTCCAAACAAGCCAATTTTAGCCATCATGTTAAGGAAGTCCCCTGTGCTCTTAACTTTATAAGGAAAATAACTTAGAAATGGTCAGTCTGTTTTTATTCTCTGATTGGCTTTTCTCAGCCCTTTTCTATATATCATGCCAACTTCCTTTGCTCAGTTCATCAGAATATCCATTTTATTTTATAGAATGAATGTTGCCTGATTCTAGAATCACAGATAAAAACAAAGAAGATCTTTAAATTTGTTGTAATCTTTGCCTTTTGACACTGGGTACAGTATGCCGAGTTCTAGGGAATTACTGGTTCTGTATACTTAACTATGTACTACTAAACATGAGTAAAGGTACTAAGCTGCATAACTAAAATAAATATATTGAAAATACAGTTATTGAAAGTTAACTATTTCAGTTATTGAAAATATAGCAGACAACAAAACAAAAATGTTTCAGTGAAGCCTATTCTGCATGAAAATCCATGAAGGCAAATACTGGTGCTATTCCTCTTAGAATTAGCAACTAAAAAACACATCACAGTAGCAAATAAATTTTAGAGAATTCTTGTACATATAGACACAGCATGTATTAGTTAAAATTTATGTAAAGCAAGTAATTAAATACAATGAATTCAAGTAAATTCCTTTATAAGAAGTTTTAATTCCTATAGGCAACCATTTCAGTAAAAACTAAATCAAAACTTAGAGCAAAGTAGCAAATTTGAAGAAATCCCAACATTTTATTCACACATAAAAGCAAATATTTTACCAAATACTAATATACATCAAATAACAGGAGAAAATAGAATGTGTGTTTTAAGAATAACAGCTATATAACTAGAAGTAAACACTGCTTCTAAGTGCCATAAAGATTTTAATCTTCCTCTCAAAAACTAAAGATATACTGTTTTAAAGTTTGAAACTATTTTAAAGTCTGAAAACTAATACTAGATTCTAGATGAATCTCTTGATCTTCAACATTTACCATATTAGAAACTGAGTCAAAACCATTATCAAACAACAAATCAATCTTAATAAGGTTGCCAAGACCATTACTAATTCCACATTATTTAAACCATTTCACAATTGGTTCTTGTTTTGTAGCATTCCATGAAGTTTTGACCCATTACACAGCTGTGAAACTGTAAGCTTCTTCCTTCTTTCACTCAATATTAACTCAAAATCTGAAGCCTGCATCTACCTGTTCCTTTCTTCCCTCATGAGTTATTTAAATGACTTCTTGATAAATATATCTCAAGGTTCCAGTTGGCTAGTTAAGTCTCCTGGAATTATAACCTAGAATTTTATTGTCCAATATGATCAACTAAAACTCAGTCTCAACTAATATGGCAAGTTTCCTTGCCCATCAGAACAGTTGGCCACATTTTGACATAATTTCATTTATTCCTTCCTTGTCCATCCAATCGTTTATGTAAACCTAAAAGTAAATTGGAAATTATTTCCTCTGATTTGGAAATTATTTTCTTTTTTTAAAAAAAATTTAAATGACAATTTTATGTCATTAACAAAATATGTTTATACAATTATAAACTATACTTTCTCATGTCCACAAATTTTAATAGTAACAAATGTTGTACCTTTGGCTGGGTTTAATGGCACTTGGAATGTCAGAGGGACTTAACTTCCCAGCAGTAATCCTATAGCCCATGTATAATAGTTATATCTATTACCGAGTAAAAAATTAACCCAAATTTAGTGGCTGACCAATAAATAAATATTCATTATCTCACAGTTTCTGTGGATCAAGAATTCAGTAATAGATAAGCTGGGAGATTCTGGTTCAGAATCTCTCATAAAGTTGGAGTCAAAATGTCTCCTAGATGCTAAATAAAAGAAGCTAGACATAAAAGACCACATATTTATATAATTCTATTTGTGTGAAATTTTCTGAAAAGTTAAATCTATAGTCACAGAAAATAGATTAATGGTTGCCTGGGGCTGAAGATGGAACAGAGTAACTGATAATGGACATAGGGTTTCTTTTGGGCATGATTCAAATATTCTAAAATTAGATTGTAGTCATGGTTGAGTAGCTCTTTAAATTTGCTAGAAATCATTGAATTGTACCCTTGAAATTAGTAAATTTTATGACAAATAAATTATAACCTCAATAAAACTATCTTTAAAAAAAATGTCACCCATGCTGGAGTCATCTAAAGGCTTGACTGAGATAAAGGACCTGCTTCCGAGATGGCACACTATCATGGCTGGCAAAGTTGATTCTGGCAATTGTCTGGAGAACACAGTTCCTCAGTCTATGATCCTCTCCATAGGGCTGTGTGTTCTCAAGACATGGCAGCTGGCTTCTCCTAAAGCAAATGATTTGAGAGACCTAGGTGGAAACTGCAATACCATTTACAAACCAGTCTCAAAAGTCATACATCCTCACTTCCACCATGTTTCATTAGTTACATAGACCAGTCATTATTTTGTATATTTCCCAAGAGATGGAGTGCAAGGAAGAAAGAATCATAGGGAGTCATCTTGAAGACCATCTACCACATTACAGAACTCAAGAATTTTATCTTCAAGAATCAAGTTAGCAAGGGCTAGGGATGTAGCTCAGTGGTAAAGTGCGTGCCTTGCATGCATGAGGCCATAGATGTGATTCTCAGTACCACCGAAAACAAAACAAAAGTAAAGGAGCAAAAAATAAAAGGGGGGTGGGACATGATTTTATTATTCTTTTTCATACCTATAGAGGTAACATGAATTTCTACTCATAAATCTAGAGTACCATAATGTTGATCTTTAAAACAGTTAATATTGTTTCTTCATTGCTGAATTCTCGATATAATTTAAATATTGAATGTCTCAAGTGACTCTGTTCTAGAGTGTAATATCCATGTTTTTAAATAGTTCTTCTGGTTGTGGGATTTATAGTTTGCTTACAGATGTCTAACACTTTAACCTGCTACTTTCTTCAGTTGATAATAGAAGCCCTGACTCTCTATTACCAATAACTTTTGCAATCTTTTGTTTTAGGACTGAAAATAGTAATAATACCTTCATTGCTTTTGAATCATAACCTATAGCAGTTTCACATTCTAATCTAAAATATCATGGGGATGACCTTATTTCAGTTGTCTACTGCTGTGTAACAAACCACTCACACTTAGTGGCTTAAAACAATCATTATTATCTCTTATGCTCTATGCATTGGTTGGGAAGTTCTTCTGGTTTCACTTGGGCTCCTTCATGAAGTTGCATTCAAATGGAAGGGTCTCTTGGAGTAGAAAGTATAAGACAGTCTCATGTCTGACAGGTGACATTAGTGGTTGTGTAGGGTGTATGTTCCATATAATTAGATTCTTTCATTGCTACCAATGTTCATATCTTTGCAGACACCTATTTATGATTATTCTGTAAAAAAGCAAGATGTTCTACAAATGTAACTTATTTCCTTAAAGATCATTGGTTAATGCTTTTGTAAACTCATTGAGAACTTAAATGAACTGATTTTTTAAAAATATTCATCCATTTAAATGTATGTGTGTCTATATATATATCCTTTTTTTTTTTTTTTTTTTTTTGGTACTAATGATTAAACCCGAGGGTTCCTTACCACTGAGCTGCATCCCCAGCCCTTTTTATTTTTTATTTTGAGACAGGGTCTTGCTAAATCACTGAGGCTGACCTTGAACTTGTTATCCTCCTGCTTTAGCCTCCTGAGTTACTAGAATTGTAGGTATGCACCACCACACTCAGCCATTTGAATAATTTTTATGTAGAGTAGACCAGACATGAGAATTGAGTCCTTCTTGTCTTTCCTACTTCATCTTTCAACAATCCTGACCTGTAAAGTTTTGTCCAACCACATTAAAGTACTAGGAATTCCTTTAATCTTTCAAGCTTCTAGACACTGACCATTCTCTCTATCTAGGAATTCTCTCACCCCATCACCATTGCCACTCTCTTTGCCTAACTTTCTTAAAAATTTAGAAATTTGGTTCAGAAGCCTTCATCTTTGGAAAACTTTGCATAATGTAGATTAGATTCCTTTGTTATGCACTCCTATAGTATTCTCTTTCCTAATCTTTCCACAGGTCAGGGACTGTGTCTTGATGATAACAATTGCTAATTGCCTTCTCTCTATTATCTATTTTCTCCTCATGAGGAACCCCAAGTTTTAGGTGGAAAGTAGATGCCCATAATAAAGACCACATTTCCCTGTCTACCTTGCTGCCAATTCATCATGTGGCCATGTTCTGATAAATGATATGCTACCTGAAGCAAAAGTACACCAGATTCTAGAAATTTTCCTTTAAAAGTAGCTATTATATCCTTTATACCTTCACCTTCCTTCTTCCACCCTTCTTCCCTAGAACATAGATATGAGGATTGCAACTCCATCTTGAAACACAAGAATGAGGGTTCAACCCTAGAGATGGAAAATAGAAAGCTTTCCACTATACTCCCAGACCACTACAGAGTCCCCTTATTATCCCTGGACTACATCTGGATTTTTATATGAGGAACAAGTAAACTTGTCTTATTTAAGCCATTATTTCTTATATATTTGTTAATGTTGTTCCTAATCCTATGTTGTACTTCTAGATGATGTTGTTGTTGTTTTAATTCCTAAAACCTGGCAAAGTGCCTGGAACACAGTAGGAACTCATGAAATGTTTATTAAGCCAAGTAGTTATTAACTGGATCAGTGGTACATTATGTAAATTGAGTTAGTGAAAATGTCACAAATACTTAAAAACTCATATACCTTCCCACAACATCAGAAAACAAAATACTACATCCTTTGGAGAGGGTTAGAGATGATTATAGAGATAGAAGGCTAGTAGCATTGAGTAGTCAAGAGACCATTTTGTGGCTCTGGAAAAATGAATTAATTTTCCAGGATGGTGCTTGAGCAAAATAAAATTTTAAAGAAAGAGAAACAAGATTATTTTAGAAACTAAAATAAACTTACTACATTCTTCTGGTTGTTGGGATAAAAATCAGTCATGCTACAAAATAGACACTATGGCATTATTTTTATATTGAGAAAACATAATGATTTTAAATTTTTAAACAAATGATCTTTCTTTAAGTCTCTGATGAAGTTTAATTAAGAAACTAGGCAGTAGTACATGCCTGTAATCCCAGTAGCTCGGGAGGCTGAGACAGGAGGAGCAAGAGTTCAAAGCCAGCCTCAGCAAAAGCGAGGCACTAAGCAACTCAGTGAGACCCTGTCTCTAAATAAAATACAAAAGAGGGCTGGGGATATGCCTCAGTGGTTGAGTGCTACTCAGTTCAATTCCTGGTACCCCCTCACCAAAAAAGAAACAAACAAACTAGGAAACCATACTCATTTATGTCAGTTTTTCTGTTGCAGCATAAAATTTTAAGAGTGTTTATGGAGTATATTTCACTATCTTCAAAATATAATAATTTTAGCCAGGGGCAGTGGCGCACACAGATAATCCCAGCAACTGGGGAGACAAGAGGCAGGAGGATGACAAATTCAAGGCCAGCCTGGGCAACTTAGACCCTCTTTCAAAACAAAACAAAACAAAAAAATTAAAAGGGCTGGAGATGTAGTTCATTTGCAAAATGCCCCTGGATTTAAACCCCAGTACCAAATATATAAATAAATACACACACACACACACACACACACACACACACACATTTGTGCACATATGTAAAATTTTCAAATATGAATGCAAAAGTTATATCTAAGTTTGTTTAACAGACAAGCATTCCAGAGGGTTACTGAATAAGTCTATAAGGATTATGTATTCAGATACCTGAAAGTTTCCACTGGACCTTTGATCTTAGAGCAGATGATGAATTCCAGAGCCTACTCTGAGATCTGACTACCTTTGAAAAGTGCTTAGTAAGGCTCTAGTGATCATTCTAAAACATATGCCTGGTAATCAGTGTTAACCCCAAAGATCTACCATGTCTACCATTGCTTTTGCCTAGAAGTTATTCTCCTCTCCGCCCCACAACTCTGAGTATTTGGCTTATAGAGCTTTATATTTTTACCTGACCAAGTTCATTTGCATGATATTCCTATTAGGATTTTTAAATATTTTTTTAGTTGTAGTTGGACACCATACCTTTATTTTATTTATTTATTTTTATGTGGTACTGAGAATCAAACCCAGTGTCTCACATGTGCTAGTTAGAGCTCTACCACTGAGTTACCCAGCCCTCCTATTAGTTTTCTTCATTCTTTTTTTTTCTGTCTCTTTTTTTTTGGGGGGGGGTGTCTGGGATTTTAATTCAGGGGCAGTTTACTACTGAGCTACATCCTCAGCCCTTTACTTTTATTATGAGGCAGGGTCTTGCTAAATTGCTGAGTCTGACCTTGGACTTGGGCTCCTCCTGCCTCTGCCTCTCAAGTTGCATCACTATATCCCTCTATTCCTATTAGGTTTTTAACACTTGACTTTTAATTCTTATAGTGTTTCAAAATAGCTTTGTCAATAACAAATCAATCAATTAGAATCAGATAATCCTCTCAGCTCACCCTAGACAGTACACTGATTTTTTTTTTTTTTGCCTCTTTCCAAGCCTTGGATGATTCTTCTTGGCAATTCATAGCTTATATCTGTGTCTATACTCCTTTTAGAGTATAAGTTCAAAACTAGAACTTTAGGCATTGGCCAAACACTGAGAGCTACTTCATGCCAGTTACCAAACAAGACTTTAGGTATGTAAACATGATACAAAGGCAGAAAAATATCTTCCCCTGATGTTAGGGACTTATTCTAGTACATATTAAAGATACATAAACAAATAACATACAATATATGAGTTGTACCTTAAGAGGATAAATTTGTGGCATAAGTATTATTCACAGGAAAGAAGTAATTCCACATATTACTAATGCAAAAACCTGAGACAGTTGCACCATCCTTTTTAATAATAAAAGAGCAATTTATCTATCTTGAGCCTATACTAAAAAAAGTAAAAACCGTAGTCCCTCTTATCCACAGTTTCAGTTACCCATGTTCAATCATGGTCCAAAAATATTAAATGGAAAATTCCAGAAATAAGTAATACATAAATTTTAAATAACTTATGTTACAGCATATTGTAATAAGTGTTACATTTTATTGTTAGTTATTAATAATCTCTTACTTTGCCAGTTTTATAAGTTGAACTATATTATGGGTGTATAGGTATAGGAAAAAAACATAGTATAATATAGTATATATAGGGTTCGGTACTCTCCTCAATCTTAGGCCCCTGAGGAACATCTTGGAATATGTGTTCCCAAGGATAAGGGGTCTACCATACAAGCAAAATAAATTGGTTAAAAGTTCCCCACACTCCCTTTTACTCAGATCACAATCTTTTTTTTTTTTGTACCAGGAATTAAACCCTGGAGAATTTAACCATTGAGCTATATCCCCAGTCCTTTTTATTTTTTATTTTGAGACAGGATCTCATTAAATTGCTTAGAGCGTTGCGGCGTTACTGAGGCTGGCTTCAAACTTGTGATCTTCCTGCCTCAGCTGGGGTTACAGGTGGGTGCCACTGTGCCCAGCCAGATCTCATATCTATTGAATAACTTTTCAACTAAGAATTCAATGTCAGATTTTTTTCACACCATATAATTCTCTGTATCATCAATAGCATTAGCTTTGAAGAATTTCTATAAGAGTGTTGCAGTATTATTTCTGGAATTTTTCCCAAGCTGTGGACACCTATACTAAAGAGTCGATGCAGAAGCATAGGAAATGACAACCTATCATGATGGTTGCCTGACCAATGGTACAAGAAGCAGCAAAAGGACCTAGGGCTCTGGTTCTCAAATATCATACCATTGGCTGGTGCTGGGCTAATTACTGAAGCATCACCTGGAAAGCCTGTTAAAATTCAAAACCTTGGGTCCTACTTCCAGAGATTTTGGCTTAGTAGCAAGTATAGGTTTCCTTTGGTGTTTATAATGAACAAAATTTAATTAGAAAAAAGTTTAGCCAAAAGAGTAGGGAAACATGCTAGTTCAAATCCTGAATCTACCATTTGCTAATTATGTGACCATATGTGTTAACACTTTCCATCACTGTAACAAAATACCTCAAAAAAACAATCTAAGGAAAGAAAGATTTCTTTTGGCTCACAGTTTCAGAAGTTTCAGTCTATGGTAGCCTGGCTCCATTGTTTCCATGCCTGTTGCGAGGCAGAACATCATGGTAGAGGGTATAGCAGAGCAAAGCAATTCACCTCACTGTCAGAAAGTAGAGAAAGAATGAGGAAGGAGCTGGGGACATGATTCCCTTCAAGTACATGACCCCAGTAACCTACTTTCCCCAACCAGGCCCCACCTTCTAAAGTTTCCACCACCTCCCAACAAAGCCATCAATACTCTGGTTTCTCTTCAGACCATATAAATCTTTCACCTTTTACCAACAATGCCATCAAATTATGAGTCCATCAATGGATTAATCCACTGACAAGGCTAGAGCCCTCATGATCTAATTCCTTCCCCAAAGCCCCACCAATGAGCATTGCTGCAGTGGAGACAAAGCCTTAAATACACCAGACTTTGGGGACCATTCCAGATCCAATCCATAACACATGCCACATCCTAGTTTCTAATCTATAAAATGAGAGTAATAATAGCATCTACCTTGTTGTAAGAATTAATAAATTGGGCTGGGATTGTGGCTTAGCAGTAGAGTGCTCGTCTAGCATGTTCAAGGCCCTGGGTTCGATCCTCAGCACTACATAAAAATAAATAAATAAAGGTATTAAAAAATAATTACAGTATACCATTTAATAATAAAAAAGAATTAATAAATTAACACATAAAAAGCAGTTAGGACACTGCCTGGCACAGAATAAGTGCTATACTAATGTTTCAGATCAAATAATTAAAATAAATATATCTGTATCATTAAGAAAACCAGGAAGCCTGGTAAAACTGCTAGTGGAAATAATCAAAAGACCCATTATTCAACATTTGCTATGAACCAGGTACTCAAAAAATGGCACCTATCTTTTGCATTATATGCTTGGAAAATTTAACAGAAATTTATAATAAATATACAGTTCTATTTCTGTCTTCTAATGAGATCAGCAGAAAAGATGCCTATGTCAGTGAGCTCTCTCAGTAAACAGCATATGTATTTTTCATAATGATAAAATTTCATTTAATAAGCATATGATCTGAGTGTAATTCCAGTCTTCTTCTCTTCCTCCCAACCCTCAGTGCTGAGGATCAAACCCAGGGCCCCATGCACGCTAGGCAAGTGTTCTACCACTGATCTACACCTTCAGTCCCCACAGTCTTCTTAAATAAGGATCAGTCCCCAGTATTGGATTAAGTACTGCTAGGAGGCAAAGACTTTGTTTTTGGCATTGGATTGGAATTATTTTGGTTTTGCTTGCTTTTATTTTTACTTTTTTTCTTGTATTTCCTTTATTTTTCCTAAATGCAACTTATAACTATCATGGGGTATCTCTGGATTCTGGTTTCTCATGGTTTGGTAAACGAGTCTTGCTCACCTTGTCTTCTTTCTGATTTTTATGAGCACCTTTTACTTATTCTCCCATTCATTCAAAAGCTTATCTGAGCTCCTTGATTGGCCCAGGATTTCTGTTAGCAGCTGGATCTAGAGTCTCTGCCCTCACTGATCTTGGAGTTTAGTGGCACCAGAAACTATATTATTAGTGTCTATAACCAACACTAAAGTGAGCACTTAATGAAATATTTGTTTGAAGTAATGAAACTTCCTTGTTTTCTTCTCTCTGGATTTGTAAATTGAGAAGTTCCTGTTAGTTCTTCAATTACCCCTGACTCAGGCTAATATCCAATACTAACAAACAGGGTGTAGAGATCTCAGAGATCAGGTACCACCTAAAACAAATGACTAACAATTTATAACTTTATGCTGCACACTAGAAATACCAGAAATGGAAATGCTGCTTAACTATCTATCATCTATCTGGATATCTATCTAACAGTATGGGGAATTGAACCCAGGGCCTCGTGCATGATAGACAAATTCTCTACCACAGAGCTGTACCCCTAGTCTTCAGCAATTTTTTTAAAAATAAAAAGACCTAAGTGCAAAACAAGAGCAATTAGCTTCATCAGTTGTCTTTAGATACATTGTTCCATTTTTTTCTGATATGATTGTACAAGAAACACTAAAAGATGAGGTTCTCCCATTTAAGGCCAATAAGAGAAACATAATGACAATGTAGAATACATAGGCAAAGTAAGATTACCAACTACTCTTTCTTTGTAAGGACAATGAATCCTTTGTTTTCATATTCTCTTCTTCCAATTTGGGGGATGGAGTGTTAAAATGGAAGCAAAGGTTATAGTAAGTAGTGTGATCATTTTTAAACTCCTTAACTGGCCAAAAATTAAAGGTTGATGACTCTATTTCTCTCTTTTCTCTTTTATTCATATTTATAAAATCTGAAAGTCTGGAAACTGCTATACAGAGAGTGAAATCCATAGGAGTTTGGAACCTAGATGGTATTGCCTTATTCATTTATTTTAAAACTTCTATGGAACCAAACCACTATACTCTGTATGACAACCTCCCAAAACAAGATCAGATCTTATCCAGGTCCATAATTTTGTCCAATAATTGGTTTCTCTTATCAAAATATTTACTTTACCAAATCTTGACCATCATCTAATGCTCCACTTTTCTGTGATTCAGGACTTAGATGTTGAAGAAGCAATGATCTTAAAAATAGGACAGCACCAGTTTCATGAATATAATGGAAATAAAGGACACAGACTGTAGAACAAGAAGAATGCTCACAGAGTGCTTCTGCCAGTTACTTACCCTGTGACCTGATGCAGTTTACTTGTCTGGTCTTCAGTGTTTTCATCTGAATAATGAGAACAAAACTACACTGCTAAAAAATGTGATTGTAAGGACTAAATGTAAAATGTTCACGTGTAAGATTTAGAACACAATAGTTGTTCAATAAAATTAGTCATTATGACTTACTTACTAAGATCACTTCTATAAAGTATTTGGAACTTTTTCAATGTCTTTTTTCATAATATAAATACAGAAAGACATTTTGAACAGAAAAACAATATAGTTATATCTTTTAGCCCCCACATTTCACCTCTCACCACATTCTTATCCAAGTACAAAGCTTGGTATTTTGGAGCTAGTCTTCAAAAAATTGTCAAACAAAGTATTAACAAGTAAAAGCAATGATGTACCTCCAAAGCCTAAACATTTTTTTCTAAAAATTATATGACAGTAATAGGTAAGATCAACTGTATGTGGATCTCACTTATCCCAAGCAAAAGATTTAAATAGACACCTGTGGTGTGGTGTCAGGTGAGTGCCACACTACCTGCATGTTAAAAGCTATAACTCAAGGTGCTAGAGGGGAAGAGGGGTTTCCAGTGGAGGGCACAAGAATTCTACTCATCATAGGCTATTTGGCTTCCCAGTAATATATATAAGGAAAACATTGATGCAGCAATTTTTGTCATTATGAATAAATAAACAAGCCAGATTATAGTGTCATATTGTATGCATGTATGAATATGTAACAACAAATCTCATCATTATGTATGACTATAATGCACCAATAAAAATATAGGGAAAAAAGGCTATCACAGAGAGTAAAAATAATCACAGGCATTTCTCTCTTTAAGAATGTGTTTTGGGAGCTGGGGTTGTAGGTCAGTGGTAGAGCACTTGCCTAGCATGTGTGAGGCACTAGGTTCAATTCTCAGTACCACATATAAATAAAGATCCATTGATAATTAAACAATATTTTTTATAAAAAGTATGTGCTCTGCATATCTTAGCTTTTGCTTTTAGCTTTTGCTTTTAAATTATCTAAATTCCCGCTTTCCCTGGCTCCCAGTCCTTCCATGGAGGACCTGATGTTACACTCGCCTAATGGATCACCTACAGGATATAACCCACAAATGTGGGCTAGTGGTGTGTTGGTCACCTGGAAGAGTCACTGACAGTCATTCTCCTCTCTGCTTCAGTCTGAAAGGTTTGTACAACAACAGTAAAGTTTTAATTATCAGATCTGTATATGTTCAGGATACCTAATGCAGAAGCAAACAAAATCAAAAACTCAAAATAATTTAAACAAACTGAAGCAAAAAACCAAACCAATAATATAAATAGGTTTTAAAAACATCAATTACAAGAATAGTTTTGGAGCGATCTTGTTTGCCAAAATTTCTATTGGAATCCAAATTTTTTATTGATTTTTTAAAAATAAATGACAGCAGAATGCATTACAATTCTTGTTACATATATAGAACACAATTTTTTATATCTCTGGTTGTATATAAAATATGTTCACACCAATTCATGTCTTCATACATGTACTTTGGATAATGATGTCCATCACATTCCCCCATCCTTGCTAACCCCCTGCCCTCTCCCTTTCTCTCCCACCCCTCTGCCTTATCTAGAGTTCCACTATTTCTCCCATGCTCCCCATCCCTACCCCACTTATGAGTCAGCCTCCTTATATCAGAGAAAACATTCAGCATTTGTTTTGGGGGATTGGCTAAGTTCACTTGGCATTATCTTCTTCAATGCCATCTATTTACCTGCAAATGCCAAGATTTTATTCTCTTTTATTGCTGAGTAATATTCCATTGTATATATACATATGCCACATTTTTTTATCCATTCATCTACTGAAGGGCATCTAGATTGGTTCCACAGTTTAGCTATTGTGAATTGTGCTGCTATAAACATTGATGTGGCTGTGTCCCTGTAATATGCTGTTTTTAAGTCCTTTGGGTATAGACCAAGGAGAGGGATAGCTGGGTCAAATGGTGGTTCCATTCCCAATTTTTCAAGGAATCTCCATATTGCTTTCCTGTAGTAATATAAGTGTCCTTTAATGAATACTCTGATTCATGACCTTTAATCAATATTCTGTATTGATTCAGACTGTGTCTGGGAAATACTTTCAATTTCTAGCCACCACAATTTAAGAAAAATTCTAATCCCAATAAGTAAATTTATAAATCAATGATTAGCACTAATTTATTCATTCAACAAACATTTTAAATATCTACTTTGTGCAAGGCACTTTTTTATTTTTATTTATTTTTTAAAATATTTTTAGTTGTAGTTGACACAATACCTTTAATTTTATTTATTTATTTTTATGTGGTGCTGAGGGTCAAACCCAGGGCCTCACACATGCTAGGTGTGTGTTCTACCGCTGAGCTACAACCCCAGCCCCAAGGCACTTTTTTAAAAAAAATATTTTTTAATTGTAGTTGGACACAATACCTTTATTTGGTTTATTTGTTTTTATGTGGTGCTAAGGATCAAACCCAGGGCCTCTCACGTGCTAGATGAGCACTCTACCACTGAGCCACAACCCCAGTCCTTCTGCAAAGCACTTTCATAGTAATTGATGCAAGAACCTGGGTAGCCAACTAAGGCCCTGGTCTCAAGGTACTTAAGTCTAGAAGGCATGAGACTACAGTAAAATTCCTACTATCCACTAGGTGGCAGTATTTCCTAATATTTTCTAAATCCTGACCATTCAGGCAGAAATAAGTATCATCTGCTATTTCAAGAGTATTTTCCATGTAAATCCAATCCTATAAAGTGACGTGCAATGTCACATGAGTGGAAAAAAGTAAAATTGTTCCAACAAATACTAGGTCAATACGGTTGAGTAATTCTAGAAGTTTTTTTTAAGGGTTGCTACAACAAATAGTGCTTTTTTTTTTTTTTTAAAGATTGTAATGTTGTTTTTCTCATTAAAGACATTATTAGATTGCAGATATTTTAGATATTTTAATAACATAATATAAATTATCATATTTTTATGTCCTTTTCTGTTCCTTTTTCTCTAGGTATATTCTTATAGTTGTAATCAAAGTACATAAAATTGACTTGTTATTTCCTCTTAGTATTAATCATATCCAAAATTATTATATTGAAGTAAAATACTCTAAAATACTCCTATATACTTACATATTTATATATTTAAAATATATTAATGTGTAATTATAAAATGTACTTATTCCCAGGACAAGCAGTCACAGCCAATTGTTATATATCTCTTTAAAATTTTTGTAGTTTCTGTTTTTAAAATTAAAAAAAAAAACTCTGATCCTAAAAATTCTATTTGGTTCCATTTTTATCCTATGGAAAAGAGAATGAAGTAGGAAAGAGTAGCAGGAGGAAGAGAAAGGACATCTCCACCCCTAGATGTACCTCCAACAGAAAAGCATAAAAACGTGCTTCAAGAAGCATGTACTAGATAGTTTACAGGAACATTATTTCAATTCTCTGTTGATGACTTTGCTTTCTATTCAAAAAAAATTTAAGCTATCACAAGAAAATGTCCACAAGCCATCTAGCACATGCCATCCACCAGCACCTGCAAGCACTGCCATCCTGTAGATGACGTGTTCATACCACAGCCAATCTTTCTGCTTGCATCCTGAATCTAATCCTGGCATTCTCAAAGCATTCCTTCAGCAATTCTTCCCTCTCTGCCTCAAGTCAAAATGTTTTGTTTTCCACTGGATTGTTCCCATCAATATTCCAATAAATATGTTGTATGTGTCCAATCGTTAAAAAACCTTCCTGACCCAAACTCCTTTCTAGATCCTGCTTCTTTCCCTCTTTTCCTTTACAATAGAACTCCAAGGAATATGAGTCTATTGGAAACTCAGTTTCCAGTTTCCATCTCACATACTCATATTCTCTCTCTCTATCTCTCTCTCTCTCTCTCTCTCTCTCTCTCTACCTTTGATACTGGGGATTGAACGGGGGATGCTAACTACTGAGCCACATCCTCAACCTATTTAATTTTTATTTATTTTTAGACAAGGTTCTCACTAAGTTGGTTAGGTCCTCATTAAGTTGCTGAGGCTGGCTTTGAACTTGTGATTTTCCTGCCTCAGCCTCCGGAGCAGCTAGAATTATGGGTGTGCAGCCACACATCTGCCCATTCTCTCTTGACCTGTTCTTGTCAGGTCCACACCAGGACTCATACTGAAACTGTCTTCAAGGTCATCAAAGCCCTCCAGGCTACTAAATCCTAAGTTAATTTTTCTGACCTCATTTTATTTTCTTTATCAACATTTGTATTAATTGACACTCTCTCTTACTTAGAATATTTTCCTCACTTGGGTTCCAGAAATGCCTCATTTGCTTGGATTTCTTCCTCTCATTTTGGCTGCTCCTTCTGAAATCTATTCTTCTGGTTTCTCCTCATCTCACATCCAAGTATTTGAAGCCACAGAGCTTAGTCATTGGACCACTTCTCTTTTCAACCTGGACTCATTCACATGGTGATTGCATTCAGTTTTAAGGCTTTAAATACCAGCCCTGTGCAATCAACTTCCAAATTTATATCTCTAACTTAGAACTCTCCCTGGATGAAGACCTATATGTCCACCAGTTTGCAGGATATCTCCATTTGGATACCTAATAGGCATCTCAAGCTTAATATGTCTAAAACTGAGCTCTTGACAGCCATTCCAAACACACACACACACACACACACACACACACACACACACACACACACACATTTCTTTGGCAGTTTTCCCTATAGAAACTAATGACAATTCCATCCTTCAAGTTCTCAAGTAATCTTTGACTTCTCTCTCACACCCTCCATCTGATTAATCAGCAAATTCTCTTGGTTCTACCTTCAAAGTATATCTTGAATTTGGCCAATTCTCATAACCTCTACTGCTACACCACCACACTGGTCCAAGACATCATCACCTCCTACTACTAGATCACTACAATAGTTTCCTTTCTCTTCCTCCTTCTACTCTTTCCCTACTTCAGTTGATTCTCAAAATAGCAGCTAAATGGATCCTTTTATTTTAAAGTAGTAAGTCAGATTCTATTACTCCTCTGTTCAAGACTTTCCAATAGCTCCCATATCACTTGGAATAAAACCCCAAGTCCTTACAATGACCCAGGGGATCTTGTCTTTATTATCTCTGATGTTATTCCATCCCCTTCTACCCTGCTTCTTGCTCACTTTACTCCAGTGCCACTGAGTTCTTTGCCATTCCTTGCATAGGGCATGCACAATCCCAGCCTAGGGCCTTTTCATGTACCCCTTCCTCTGGAGGGCTTCCCCCAGATATCCACAAGGCTAGTCCCTCATTTCCTCTCAACTCTACTCAGAAGTCACATTCTTATTGAGATCCTTCAACTTCTCCCTTAAATGTCATATCCCTTTTCTCCATTTGTTCTCCTACTAAGCTCTTCTCACTTTCTAATTATTTATTTCTATTTGTCTTATCAACATTCATCTTAATTGATCTGTTTTGTCTATTTTTCTTCTCCACTTGAATGTAAGCTCCACAAAGGCAGGATTTTTGTTGGTTTTGTTCACTGAAGCTTTGTCCCAAAACCTAGAATGTGAATGGCACATGGTATGTGCTTAATGTTTACTGCATGAATAAATGAATGAATGATGGCAGTGAGGGGAAGGTGAGGAAGGAGATGGATTAGACAAACAATAGAAATAATTGATAGGCTGTGGGATAAGAATGCAGTTAAATATGACCCTCGGTGGCTCAGTGGGTAGTTGGCTTCTTGAGATACAGGAGGAGTGAAGGTGGAAGGAGCTTGACTAGTTTCATTTGGGACCCGAGTTGTTGTGGGTCATCAGGTACAACAGGCAACTGGATATGAGGTCAAAGAAAGGGAAAAAAGATTAGTTTCTATGACCTGCTCTTGGAAAAGAGAAATTCTAGCTTCCTATGGTCTGCCTTAGGGAGGGAGCTATGAGCCAGGAACATGGACAAAAGCAAAAATATATACATATCATAATATCACAGATGATATTAAGGATCTATTATATGTATGATAATGGTAGAAAATTGAAAAGGTTCCCACACTACTAAGAGAGGATAGATTATACTGAAGCTATTGTAACAAGTAGTCACCATAACTGTTTTTTAGACCTGCTTAATCAATAAATGATAGTTTTGTGACCATAGTAACAAATAACCACCAGAACTGGTTTTAAATCCATTTAATCCATCATTGACCATTTCCTTCAATCCAATTTGCTATCGAATCCATTTGTGCCTTGCATCTGAAAGTCAATCAATAGGAAGTTAGTACAATGAACATGCTTCTGAATGCCACACTATCAGAAAGAGGTTTGTTTGCTAACTTTGCTCCTACAGCTGATGAAAACCTAGCCCTACCTCTAATATCCACCAGTCTCTGAATTACACTCTTTACCTGAATTTCACCCTTACCCTTCATCAGACTTAGTTTTTTTCAAAAGGTCACTCTGGTTACTTTAAACTATGAACTGAAGGGATGAAGGTATAGGTCAAGAGGAAAGGAAGTAGAGAAAATTGACAGTAACATAATTAAAACCAGGATGGACTTGAAAAAATCTTGAATGTTTGGACATGGATAGGCCACTCCTTCATTCATTCATTCTTTCTTTCTTTCTTTTTTTTTGGTAAATATTTACATAACAGGCTCTATTACAGGCACTCAGGATAGATGGATGGATAGATGGATGGATGGATGGATGGATAGATAGACAAATTACATAATATGTTCAAAAGAGACAAATGACAAGAAATAATGCAAATGAGCTGCAAAGCAACAGGGTTGGAAGTACAGGGGTGTAAGAAGAGGATGCAATTTTAAATAATCCATCATTGAGAAAGTAGTTTTTGAGCTAAGGCTTGGAGGAGGTGAGGAAATCGGCCATGCTGAAACTATCCCAAGCTCTTACAGCTCTAACATGAGGATATGTCTGGTCATGTCAGGAGCAACAGAGGGCAGAGTGGCTGGCACTCAGGGGCCTAGGGAGAGTAGAAGGAAATGAGGCTAGAGAGACTATAGGAGTCCGGTGTGGTGGTCAACGCCCATAATCCCAGCAACTCAGGAGGCTGAGGCAGGAGGATCCAGGCTAGCCTGGGCAAATTATTGTCTTATAATAAAAAATAAACCAGGCATGGTGGCACATGTCTGTAATCCCAGCAGCTTGTGAGGCTGAAGCAGGAGGATCATGAGTTCAAAGCCAGCTTCAGCAACTTAGTGAGATTCTTAGCAACTCTAAATAAAATATTTAAAAAGGCTGGGGATCTTGCTTAGTGGTTAAGCGTCCTGGGTTCAATTCCTGGTACCAAAAAATAAAAAATAATCTGAGGATGTAGCTCAGTGGTAAAGTGCCCCGGGTTCAATCCCCAGGACTGAAAGAAAATTAATAAATAAAATTAAAAGAGAAGCCCCAGGAGCAGCAGAGAGGAAGGAACCCCTCCCCTCAGTCAATATTCCCTGCATTTTCAGGAGAAGCAAGCACTCCCACACAGCCTCCTCCTAGTCACTGCTCCATGTTTTACGGGTGGGAAAAATCAGTAATCACTGTTACTTTCAAAGAATGCATTAGGTCTATCAAATTATACCTATGCAGCATTCGACACTGTCCTAATTCCCCAATGTTTGTAAACTGCACAACTTATCTTGCAGGGAGTTGGCAGCTAAGTGGCTTTGGGTTACTGTGACCACAGCACACCTGCGAAGATGGCTGCAAGATGGTCTTTGGAGCACCAGAGAAAAGCTATTGATTTTCTGTTTCACTGAGAAAGATGTCTAATTCTGAGAATACCTTTGGGAGAAAAAAAAGAGAGAACAGTTTCTCTCACCACTCTCTCTACCAGTGAGCAGTAAATTTTAAAATAAACCTTTATTAATGCAGCTTTTTATTATGAAAAGTTCAGACATAAATAAATGTGAGAGGCTAGTATATTGAACCTCTCTGTACTTATTACACTCAGGTTAAATAATTATCAGCAAATGGCCAACCTTATTTTTCTCAATTCACCTAGCTATATATTTTTCCTGGGATATTAAAAAACTAAATTCAGGCATCAATATTTGTTGAGCACTTATTATATGTCAGATACTCCTCTACATACTGAAAATATAAAATGAAAAGGAGTAATATGAACAAAAATTATAGTCCACATAAATCTCACATTCTAGATGTGAGAAACAGAACAAAACCAGTAAGTAAATGATACAGTACGTTAAAGGGTGATAAGTGCAATGGAGAATGACAGGCCCGGGAATGTGACTCAGTGGTAAAGCACTTACTCAGCATGTCTAAGACCCTGAGTTCAATCCTTAGCTCTGCAAACAAAAAGAGGGGAGAGTAAAGGAGAGAGAGAGAGAAAGAGAGAGAAGCAGTGGGAGGAATGAGGAGTGAAGGACTTTTAATAGGGTCAAGTTTTGTGTAGTAAATTTGGGGTGCACTCCTCAGATCCCCCTTCAGGACCCAAGGATTTATTTTCTCTGCAGCTGAAAAATACCATGTCACCCAAGCTCATGACTCCTCCCTAGGAAAGCTTACACCCAGTGACTTACCCACTAAGAAGTATAAAAGCCTATTCCTCTCTATCCCTGGACAGCTCTGAAGGGTCCATTCATCTTCAGACCTCCTTGTAGGGTTGATTAAACCTTTAACTGAGATTGGTTTGCAATTCAATTTCTCCCTCTGCCAAATCCTGCTTCTTTCCCATTCCTTCTCTTCCATAGGTGCCCGATCAAGACAGCCCCTTGGGGATAGGAAAGTTAGCAGAATACAACAGTCACTAATATGCCATTATGTAAAAATGTGAATGTGTAACCGATGTGATTCTGCAATTTGTATTAGGAGTAAAAATGGGAGTTCATAACCCACTTGAGTCAAATGTATGAAAGATGATATGTCATGAGCTTTGTAATGTTTTGAACAACCAATAAAAAAAAAAAGACAGCCCCTTAATAAACTTCCTGCATGTTAATCTCTGATTCAGAGTTTGCTGCCCAAGGAACCTGAGCTGGTAGACCTTTCAGAGACCAAGACTTTTTAGCAAAGATATGATGTATATAAGGGATTAAGTTCAGAATTATCTGAAAGCAACAGGAAGAACATTTCAGGAAGAGATAACAGCAAGTACAAAGACCCTGAGGTGGAAATGGACCTGCT
Organism: Callospermophilus lateralis; assembly: GCF_048772815.1. Classification (NCBI taxonomy): domain Eukaryota; kingdom Metazoa; phylum Chordata; class Mammalia; order Rodentia; family Sciuridae; genus Callospermophilus; species Callospermophilus lateralis. Next base: position 96,986,771 of record NC_135307.1, read on the forward strand.
GTGTTTGAGGATAATTGAGGAATCCTACATAGCTAGATTAGAGAGAGTATGAGGGCCAATAATAAAAGATGAAGTCAGAGATACAGTGGGGAGTCAAAAAAATGCAGACACATATAGATTGCTTAAGTACTTGGATTTTCCTCAAAGCAGAAAAATTAAGAATTTCCCCAAAGAGGGGAAAGTACTGGAGAGGGATATTGGTCAAATTATATTGTTATATTGTGTATGTGTACTGATATGTAACAACAAATACCACCATTGTTTATAACTATACTACACCAATAAAAAATGTGGAGAAAGAAAAGAGAATTTCCCAACAGATCCCTGCCACTGCCTTCCTGTCCAAACTGCCTCAACTTTCTAGGCAAAATTTCCAGATATTCCTCATTTTCTTCCAGATCCATGAGTCAGTAAGTAGATAAATTGACATGCAGCAAGGAAGACCCCAGAACATAACCTAAGAGAGACTTCTAACCTACTTGAGAGCCAGCTCTAGAATACTCTAGTTGCAGTAGGCAGAATCTCTTGAATCTCCACATAATCATTTTTCTTTAGGGGGAGACTCAGGAAGCTCTCTCTGGAGTAACCTAATATGGAACCAAGGCAAGAAACAAGAAGTGACTACCACCTTGGTCCACTGGAGACTGTCTGCATCTGAACATCCACTTTTTAGTCTCCTGGATCAGTGCATGTTCAAAGGATGATACAGTTCTCAGAACATATCCCATCATTTGCTTGCTGTGATGGTACATGCCTATAATCCTAGCTACTCAAGAGGCTAAGATAGGAGGATTGCAAGTTTGAAGCCAGCCTCAGTAACTCAGCAAGGTCTTAAGCAACTTAGCAAGACCCTGTAAAATGAAAATAAAAAAGGGCTGGAAATGTAGTTCAGTGGTAAATTGCCCTTGGGTTCAATCCTCAGTACCAAATACATAAATAAATAAATAAAATAGAAAGGGCTAGGGATGTAGCTCAGGATAAAGCCCCTGGGTTCAATCCCCAGCTCCCGAGGAGGAGGAGGAGGAGGAGGAGGAGGAGGGGAAGGGAAAGAGGAAGAAGAGGAAGAAGAACATATTTTGTCATTTAAAAACACATGAATGTGCATTTTTAGCAGATACTCCAATGCTGGAACCTACAGAAGGGAAACCCAGTTTGTATCCTTTATCTCTCTTCCCCCAAACTTCAAACTCCATATTTGCACCATTGAGCTGGGAGAAGAATTGGAATTGTCTCCTAATTCCTAGAGCAACAGGGCCCGGTAGGGAAAAGGGGAGATGCTAACCTGAGAGCATTTGGGAAGCCTTAGACCACCCCAAGCATGCCCATAGCTATCTGGCAGCTTTGTCCCTAGAAAGTGAGGCTCTACACAGAGCTGATGGAGATTTTGTGCAGTTCAGCCACTTGAGGTAGACTTTTGACTTGGAAAAAAAAAAAAAAAGGTGCTAAGTCTCATGTAAGAGTACTGCTACAGGCAGATTTATAAAATGATAAGGTTCCATTCAACAAACACTTATTGACCTTTTTACTACATGCTAGGCACTGAGATAAACAGATGAATCCTGATCAGCTCCTCCCCTCAAGGAGGTTACAATAAAAAGGACATAGAAGTACTGACAATGCACTCTGGAAAATGGTTTAGAATGGCATTCAAATAGTAGCAGAATGTCAAAGAATACACAAAAATCCTTTCTACCAGATTTTAATTTCCTCTCCACTGACCTTATCACAATGTATTTCACATCCCAGAAAAAAAATTTTATTATAGACATCTAAAACATAATGGCATATGAAACATTGTAGCACACAAAATTATTTATATAGACTATATACCTAGATCATAAAATTAATACATACTCATATTCAAAATTCAAGGCTGGGTGCAGTGGTGCAAGCCTTTAATCCCAGCGGCTCTGGAGGTGGAGGCAGAAGGATCGCAAGTTCAAAGCCAGCTTCAGCGATTTAGGGAGGCACTAAGCAACTCAGTGAGACCCTGTCTCTAATGAAATACAAAATAGGACTAGGGATGTGGCTCAGTGGTTGAGTGCCCCTGAGTTCAATCCCTGGTACTCCTCCCTACCCTCCCCCACCAAAAAAAGAAACGAAAATTCAAGCATTGGACTGGGGTTGTGGCTCAGCTTTAGAGTGCTTACCTGGCATGTGTGAGGCACTGGGTTCCATCCTCAGCACCACATAAAAATAAATGGATGAAATAAAGGTTTTATGTCCATCTACAACTAAAAAAATATTTTTAAAAATCAAGGATTGCCTAAGGATCAAAGGAAAAAGTACTAATCAGGCAACTGCTATAAATATTGTGGGAAATAGACTACCAGATAAATTTCTCTCACACCCACACACACACACTTTTTATAATAGGAATCACACTGCTACTAGGCAACCTGATACTTTCACTCAAAAATGTTTAATCCGTTTTAATTACTGTATTCAATGGTGTAGTGGGCCTCCGTTGTGGAGTTGGCCTTGTATATTCACTCTGATTGCTTCTTGGAAACTGCTACATTTGTGCTTCCGGAGGAAGCCTTAAGTCATAGTCTCACATCTTCCTCCAACAGCCCGTGGAGCAGCCCATTGATCTGACCTGGCTTAGCCATGGCACAAACAAGGTAAGTGAACAAGAAAAGTTTGCTGTCTGGCTACTTTCTCCTCCCACCCAGTCTCAGATTCATTTTGGGGATTTTCTACATTTAGATGGCCTATGACATCTAGTTATTTGGGGCCCATTTTCCTTATTCATATTCTTTTCAATTCCATGTTTTCCTTTTCCTTGATTGTTTTTAGTCTTGCTATTAGCTCCACTATGCTTGGTTATTTCAACTTTCCTCTGACAGTAAATTTCCAGATTCCACATTTATTTCTTGGCTGGGTGTGGTGGCACACACGTGTAATCCCAGCAACTTGGGAGGCTGAGGCAGGAGGATCACAAGTTTGAGGCCAGCCTCAGCAATTTAGGGAGGCTCTCAGCAACATAGCAAGACCCTGTCTCAAAATAAAAAATAAAAAGGATTGGGGGATGTAGCTCAGTGGTTATATACTCCTGAGTTCAATACCGAGGAATTAAAAAAAAAAAAATTGCCCATATTTACTTGACATTTGAGTTACACCAGCAGCCAGCTCTAGTATAGGCATTCTGTGCCAGTCTCCTCTACAACAACAGATCCATTCCTATAACTCTGTGGTTCTGAGGATCATTGCCTTTCATAAATACCTCCTCTTTAAGTCTACTCTTTTGTAATGAAAATGCTGGGTGGGGAATCAATTCTGATAGTGTCTCCTCCAAAGGCATACAACTATCATAGTTCTTTTGAAAACCAGATAAATAGGCAACCCATCATTACTTCATTCATTTATTTAAGCAAGTAGATTTCCAGATACTTTTAAGAAGGGCTGGGAAATCAAAGGTGAGTGAAACAAGATAGTTTCCCCTGGTAAGTTCACAGTTCTGTCATGTAGACAGCCAGATATGTAAGCATATATTTATAGTAAGCAACACAATTTTATAAATACATATATATATATATATAAATATTTTCTCAGCAAAAAATGTGGACCAAAAAGACAAAGATCAAAAGTTAGCATTTATCTGTATGTTCAGGAATTTTCCCTCAATGTATGTGCATGTGTGGGTGTGTCTGTAGGTTTTTTTCCCCCCAGTACATGGGATTGAATATAGGGTCTTTCACATGTTACACAAGTGCTATTTTTTAAAATAAGGAGGAAAGATGCATTTACAAAAAGCAGCATAATGGAATACATACTATATTGAAAGTGTACACACTATCCCAAGGAAGCAATTAACGTTTCTGGGGAAGTTAAAGCAAACCTTGAAAATACCTGTCTCTTCAGTCTTGCACCTCTATGTATTTCTCACATGCCAACCAAATGCAATGCATGGCCTTGTTTAGATCCTGGTCCAAGCAAACCAACTGTGAAAATATTTGTAAGGAAAGTGGGGAAATTTAAACTCTGACAGGATATTTGATGATACTAAGGCAGTATTATTCTTATGAGGTATGATAAAGATATTACAATAATGTTGGAAAAAATAACCCTTATCTTTTACATAAACATACTGACACATTGATGGATGAAATGACATGCCCTCTGGGCTTTTCGGAGTAAATAATTCATTGGGAGTATGAAGTGCCTCAGTATATAAAATGAGTGGACATGGATCAATGATTATTGAAGTTGGGTAATAGATTCATGGGTACACATTTCAAGATTTTATTTTCTTTTGCGTTTTAAATTTTATGTAATAAAATATGCAATAATGATTAATAATTTTCTATAATAAACAAAAACATCTTTTAAATATATCTTCAAGTCTCAGCTCAGAAGGCATCTTCCCACCAGCAATGAGCCCATAACAGTTGATCTACTTGTGTGTTGACAAGTACATAAGCAACATTGACAGACTCACTGAGCATTCTACACTATTTCACAATCATTTGATCTGTGTCAATGCACTCATCTTGTAATTTTCAATTTTTAAAATGTTATTTAATGTCTATAGTGTACTTACATATAAAAATAAAACATTTTAATCTTTTATCATTTATACATGAGCCATCTTCTCTTTGAAAGAAATCCATCATTTAGATTCCATCTGAACTTTGCATATGTAATTGAGTTTTGTTCACTTATATTTAAAGAAGATCAGCGTGTTGCACATGGAACCTATTTACTAAATAGGTGTTGTTATAAACACAATATTTTCTCTAGTAGGTTATAAGACCAGCAGATATCAACATTTTAATTGTCTGTATACCCAGCATCTATCTATATCTGGTACATTTCAAGTGCTCAATAAATATCTGTTAAATGTATGAATGAATAAATGAAATTTGGCTTGACTGCATTTATAGATTTATACTAAGTCCAGTGGGATAACATTTAAGTCTAAAGAATGTAAACTAAATCAAGCTTCTTAGTTTACTCAGTTCTTCACAATCCATTTAATCAAAAACATAACATTCCCAAATTAAGTGTCCATTTAACATAATCACTTTGAGCCCAAATAGCAAAGAAAAATGAAGTATCCTTTTTCTTTGGGGGATAAGAAATGAAACATACTTAATAGCCATCACTTATCTTCATTCTGCTCCTGAGTCTCCCAGTTGCAAATGTAGAGTAGGGGAGAGGTGAGTCAGGAGTAGGACAAGGATAAAGGAAGACTAAGGGGTTGTCAGTGACAGAGTAAGTCTCAGATTTAGTAAATGACTATTTTACACAATATTGGATGATATTTCTTTTGGTGGCAACATTTCTTTCAGTTGCCACCAAAAAAAAAAAATCTTCTGAAAACATTTCATGACATTTTTTTTAGGCTGTGTCAAAAATCTCAGCATCAAAATGACTTGTTCAAAAACATGTACCCATTTGGGCTCCACAATAACAGTGGGAGGTAAACAGCCTATATCTCCATTTTAAAAAATATTTTTTAGTTGTCAATGGACCTTTATTTTATTTATTGATATGTGTAAGTACACTGTAGACACGGTACTGAGAATTGTACCCAGTGCCTCATATATGGTAGGCAAGCGCTCTGCCACTGAGTCACAACCCTACGTTTCCATTTTAAAGAAGAAGAAACCAAGGAAATTTGCCCTTCACTTAGCTGGGATTTTAAAATATGGCTTAATTTTTAAGAATGCAGTATACTAGGATAATAATATTATGTTATTACTGTAAAAAAAAAGAGCTATTTGATGTAATCATTAGATTTAGTAGTACTCCATAACCCCCCAAATAAGTACAATTTTAAATGTGTTAATTAAAAAAAGAATCACATGTAAATTTTAAAAAGCAGTACTTTTTAGAATCTTTAAGGAAATATTTGAATGACCTCCAAACTCAAAAACCTCCAAAATGAAGGAGATTTGTTTGTCAGCATGGTTGTTTGTTTGTTTTTAGGTACTTGAATAACTAACTTGCTCCTTTAAAAGCAGGGATTCAGAAATCAAAGGCTTGATTGTGCTGAATCCTTCTCTTTGGTCATTATTCACACTGGTTCCCAGCAAGCCATGGCTCAAAGGAAACGATCCAAGTTCTGTTTAAAAAATTAGAGACTAAAGAGCTTGCTCAGCACCCTGCTCACATTATGTTGCTTGTATTCATTACTTAAAACTCTTTGGATTTCTCCTTGTATGCAATAATCATAGGCTTCTGGGACTAGTCTCAGAATATAGGAAGCACCTCTAGACCTATGGAGAAAAACGCTTTTCATGGATGTCCCTTCTCTTCAAAAACCCCCTTGAACAGCAAAGTCCTCAGGCATAACTGAGACCTGCAACCTGGGGAAGAATTTTACAGAAGTGCAGTTTTGTTGTTGTTGTTTTATGTTGTTTTTCTCCCACTTGGTTGGGGAAAGGAGAATAAAACTGGCCCATTGCTGCTCATCTACTCAGGAATGGACAGGCAATGATTTATTGTTTTCGCATCAGGAAGAGTGAGAACGTTTTGCAGTAATCTGACTACTGATTGTTCCTTCAACATCAGAAAGTTCCTTGAATTTCCCAAGACTCCACAAGGGGCTGAGGACGTAGCTCAGGGGTAAAGTATTTGCCTAGCATGCACAAGGCCCTGAGTTGGATCCCCAGCACTATAAGAAAAATGAAATTAAGATAAAAGACGGTGGAGCTAAGACCAAGAACATCAAGAGTTGTTCGGTATGTCAACACAAGTCACGAAAGGCAGGGCTTTTCTAAGGACAATAGAATTATATCTACCTTTTGATACAGTAGGTGAAACGGAAAGAAGAGATTCTGGAGCAGTTATACCAGAAGAATCCCAAAGCAAAACTCTTTTGCCGAAGGTGATCTAACTCTCCTTGGCAGGTGCACGGGTGGAGAAGGCATTCAGTCCTTGAAGTAAGGTTACATGGAAGGTTACGACAATGATGTCAAGCTTACAGCAATCCGGCTGTTGCTGGGCGCAGAAGCACCCCCAGGACTGCGGCACAGAAAATACGCTAGCGGGTCTTTCGCCCCTCCCCCGTTCCACTCCCGAGGCACTGGAGTAGCCCCGGAGTCGCTGACGCCATCCCTTCCCGCCTCTGGCTTGCACGGAGCATGCGCTTCCTCCCTCACTTCCTTTCCGGGAGGGAGCCAGAGTAAAGCTACGCCCTAGCCGACCCGCGGCTGGCCCCGCGTCACAGGAACTTCAGCACCCACGAGCGGACAGCGCTCTCTCCCACCTGGAGACCCGGCTCCCGAGCGCCGGACTCCGTCAATTCCCTTCACTCCGAGAGACGCAGAGCTCCCCAGGCCTCCGGTCCTGCCACTCTCCCTCCCCGCACCCGCCCTCTTGGCCCTTCCAGCTTTTTACTCCTCTTTTCATTCATAACAAAAGCTCCAGCTCCGGGAGCCTGGCGCCAGGCTGTTTCTGAAGCCAAGAGTGGGAAGAATGGGGTTCCTTTGGGCCGGCACTTGGATTCTGGTGTTGGTGCTCCACAGCACCCCAATTCAAGCTTTCCCCACACTGGGAGGCAGCCAAGGTATGTGTGGACACTTTCCTTCTTCCCACCTTCCTTTCATTTCGCCACGAAAAGATAGAGCTTGGTATGATCCAAGAGCTGTAAATCACCCTGCTTCGTTTTCTGATCAAATCATATCCGTGCATGTTGACCGGCAAGTCAGTTTGAATTTAGAACCAAACGGAAGACAGATTTACCACCACCCACTTTATTTTGAAAGATAGAAAAATAATATGGGTGTTTTAAAAGATGTTATTTTCAAAGTGGGAGGAGGGAGTAGCTTTTCCACCTAAAGTGGCTTTTTGTTTGTTTGTTTGTTTGTTGTTTTACAACTCTTTTCAGATACACTATTCATAACAGGTGCAGTATATGATGAAAGAGCTTTTAATATGCCAATAATGCCAATCCAAATTATGCCCTCTCTAGCTGAGAAAAGCTGGGAAGCCAAGTGTCAGAACTATGTGTTAAATATCTGATGGGGATCGGGGGAGTGTGATTCTATTAACTCAGGAAATAATACCAAGATCATAAACAAGGAAATATTGATACTTGTTGTCTTATATTATTTGTTCACATATATTGTTTCGGTCATCCAAAAATGTTTTCCTAATATTTGTCATTTTCTTTTTTAAAAGATTTTTTAAAAAATATTTTATTAGTTGTTGGTGGCCCTTTATTTATTTTTTTATGAGGTGCTGAGAATCAAACCCAATGCCTCACACATGCTAGGTAAGCGCTCTACCACTGAGCTACAACCCCAGCTTTAAAAAGATTTTAATGAGAAATGTATTTTCTCTTTCCAATGCACAATTAAATTTATATTTGTGTGTGTTTATTCTAGACAAATCTCTACATAATAGAGAGTTAAGTGCAGAAAGACCTTTGAATGAACAGGTAGGTCAGAAGCAAAATTATAAATGCCAGTTCATTTTGCTTTAGTTATTTGTTGTTGTTGTTGTTGTTGTTTACAGACATCTGGAGTTTAATAGTAAATTGGTAGAAATAAGGATGGGAAATCTAGTTTTTGATAATTTCTATGCTCTAACAGTTAATTACATTGAGTTCTGTCTAATACATAGAACTGACTATCCAAGAACCCAGTAAGTTCAACATCATATCCACCCGATTGTAAGACTGCTTAATTTACCAAGTTCTTTCACAAATATTATAGGAGAAAGAAATCACATTTATAGAGTTTCTGCCCATTATCTCATTTATACCTTTACAATGCTTTGAGATAGGAATTATTATCTACATTTCACAAACGAGAAAACTAAATTCCATGGGGATTAAATCGGTTGGCTCTTGGTAAGTAGTGAAGCATTGATTTTAAACTGAGTCTGTCTCCTGTTTGTTTCACAGATTGCAGAAGCAGAGGCAGACAAGATTAAAAAAATGTACCCTCCAGGTAAAAAGAAATTATATTGATGTTAATTTAAATAACGTGAACTATCAGAATACTAACTAAAATGGATGTGTTGGGCTTGGGATTTTTCTTCCAGAAAACAAGCCAGGTGATAGCAATTACTCTTTTGTTGATAACTTGAACCTGCTAAAGGCAATAACAGAAAAGGAAAAGACTGAGAAAGAAAGACAATCCATAAGAAGTTCCTCATTTGATAACAAATTGAATGTGGAAGATGTTGATTCAACCAAGAATCGAAAACTGATTGATGATTATGATTCTACTAAGAGCGGATTGGATCATAAATTTCAAGGTAAATGTTGAAAAAGAACTTATTTTCTCTGGTTTGAAGTTTCCTATTATGTGACTAAGAAGAAGTCCTATGTCTTTAAAAACATCTCTTATACTTTCATAATCTTTTAATAGTCAAATTTAATACTGGGAGATGAAGCTCAGATTTGCTGATAAAGTGCAAAGTCCCCACTTCACAGAGTCCCAAATTTTACTTTTCCTTTAAAGGTTCCATTAGGGATGCCTTGAAAAAAATAATAAAATCAATATATCTATGTTTTATGTTGAATTCATTTACCATTTCATTTAGTTTAACAAAAATTTGTACAAACAAAATTATCAAAAATTGTCAAATAATTAGATCAATAAAATATCTCCCATACATAGAATATATTATATATATATTATACCTCCTGTAGGATATTTATTGAAATACCCACTGTTTTCTTTTTAATATTCTTTTAGGTATGTCCTTTCTCCTTTGATCATCCTAACCTTTCTGTAGCTTCATGTACTGTCTATGTATTCTGATGTGCCAAACCACTACTTCAGACTTCTTTGAGCTATAGGCTTACTTGTCTGCTTACCTAACATCTTGCTTGGAATTCTCAAAAGCACTTAGAACTTAACATGTCCAGAATTGAACTCTAGATCTGGGTCTACCTCACAAGCCCTTTTAGAGTGATCTTTTCTGCTATACAGAAATCTAGAATTAAACAATTTGTCTCTTCCCCACCTCTCAAATTCTGGTCTATCAAATTTGATTTTCACTTCCCATGTATCTCTCAATTTTATTTTCTTGTACTAGGGATTGGATCGAGGGGTGCTTTACCACTGAGCTACATCCTCAGCCCTTTTTATTTTTGATTTTGAGATAGGGTCTCCCTAAGCTGTTAAGGCTGGCATCAAACTTGCAATCCTCCTGCCTCAGCCTCCCAAATTGCTGGGATTATAGGTGTATACCACCGCATCTGGCTTCAATCTGTTATTGATGTGGCAACTAGATACAGTATTCTTTTCAACACACAAATTAGGGGTTTTCATAAAACCCTTTAATAGATTCCCATTTCTCTTGGTAAAAAACCAAAATCCTTGATGTGGCTTCCACAGTCTGCATAGACTGATTCCTGTCTACATTTCTAGGTTTATCCAACACACATAATCTAATAGAAACTTTGTTAACTTTCCTTCAGGCAGTTTGTAATTTTACATTCATAAGTGTAACTACCTATGATAAATGTCTTTCTCCAAAACTAAACTGAAAATTTTATATTATAACCCCAGTACCTAAATGCTCATGAATTCATTGAATGAATTTATGAATAAATGAATGAGCAAAAGAATACAAGAGGGAATAAATGAATTGCTGTACCTAGGCATTGAGGAAGAGAATGTGTTCTCCATTCTGCAGACCAATGATTAGGAGTGAGTACAAGTTTTTTATGTCCTTATTTTGCTCCATAGCAACAAAAGAATCATGCTGATTATTTCTGCCAGAAAACAACTGTCAGTTAACTCTGACTTTCAGAGGACACCACAGCCTGAGGGGAGTTCAGAAGTATGTTGTGCTTGTGGGGTATAGATGGAGGCGATGGCTTATATTTTGCCACATATCAATCTGTGCTACTTGGGGAAATTTTAAAATCTTGACTGTTATTTTTTAACCTAAAATATTTGGACTAGAAATAGACCCTGGCATAACTGCATAAAATAGATTTGATCCTTTTGACTGGTTTAACAAAACAAACAAAAAAACAGTCTAATGTTTGACTGGTTGTATGTACAAGCAGAGACATAAATATGTTTGTAACTTGACAACCCATTTTTAAATTGTCTGGCATTATAGTACCATCTCAAGTGAGTTTAGAACTACCAAGTGCCATCCCCCATAGCTTTATTTGTACCCATGGGATCATTTTACCTCTCCTTGAGATCACAAAGAAGCCAAACCAAAGATTTTGGAGAGAATATTTTATGGGTAAACTTCTTGTTTCTCTTAATATCTTGAAAATCCCAGAACTAGAGGGCTTAGAACCACCAAGATGAATGACATTGGAAGCATGCAGATTTTTCCCAGAAGGCAGGGTGAAGGAGACTAATTTGGGCAGTGTATGTTCCCAAATCTAATAATGCCTTTAGGAATCCACCAGATAGGCTTGTGCTGTAGGGCCCATAAAGTCTTCTTTTCAGTGTTTTCTATAATACATGTGATTCAGGATTTTTCCAAGTCCCTCATGTGGTAGTGCCTTAGGGCTCCTGTGTGCATTCACCTAACAAATATTTATCATGTAATTTCTCTGTTTCAGACAATGAACTAGATAATAAGCTTTGTGCAGTCAGAGACCATGACTAACCAATCCATTACTATTTTCAGTGGCTGACATATACTAAGACTTTAAAACTTTATTGAAAAAATGAATGTCAAATATTATATTAGATGCAAAGGTTTCAAAATATAACTGGGCAGTTGATGACTTGGGACATGGCCCTTTGACATCCACTCAGAATGCTGCAACTCCTTAATAAAAGTTTTAAATTTTGAATCCATGTTTGGCTTCCTGCTGAGGGTCTCTATAGAGAGGGTGGACTTTCCCTCCATGAGCAGCAGGGAAGTCATTATGACTGATTCTGTCCATTTCAGAAGAGCCAAGGGAAATCAACGTCAGGTAGGGGTTAGTGGCCAAGTGCTCTGTTATTAACCCCATCTAGCAAAGCTCTGCTGAGGGAGACCTATGTCCCTGGGATCAACATATGCAGCAGTGCAGCAGAGGAAAGAGGATATTTTTTCAGTGAGTTACTAACATTCTCCCTGCTGTGAAGTAAATGAACTGAAAAGCAGTCATCTCAGTTATTTTCCAGCTCCAGCAGGCAACCAGGGCTCTTCCTTTTTGAGATCCTCAGGGATGAGTGAGAAGGGAAATAAATTCTTCCACCTCTGCAGACTGGGGCAGACTATATTCCCAAGAGCCTAACTTGCAGCTCACAAATGGAAAACTCAGACCTAAATAACAGTCTGTACTCCTGAAAAATAGATGATGAACCCAATTTCCTTTCAAGCAGTAGGGGAACTGATTTTATGGGGGTTTTGTTGTTGTTTTAATTTTTTTCCTTAAGGGCTTTTTTACTCCTTTGTCACTCCGGTACTCAGGGCTAACAGGGCTCATAGCTCATGGCTGGTCAACAGCTCAGCAGTTATATACTGACAGAAAACTTTAGTCCTCCATGTGTAATCACCCCACTCATTTTCCTAAGTTTCTTTCCAAACAAGAAGATATTCTTCCTGCGTCTACATATATCACCATAGAGTCTTGGAAGAAAGGTCATGAGAGAAATTCCTTATCCAAATCCTCAAAGCCATGGAAGAAAAGGGAAGAATCAGAGCAGAAATTCTAGGTTGTTATTTCTTTGAATAAATATGATGAGGATTATTTGGGCAGAATCTGGCCAAGGATTCAATTTCCATTTTCTTTAGAAGATGATTGCAGTTCCTTTATTTCAAAATCCAAATCCACTGTACACAATTACAATAATCCATTCACTTTCATATAGTACTTTGTTATTTTAAAAGTGCTTTTACATCTTATTTTATCTGATAATCACAAAAATTCCATGAAATTGATACCCTTATAATTCTTTGCAGTGTACCAAGATAACAAGAAATATTACTGAGCTCAAATTCTGATCTTTCCAGTCTGCCTAAGTGACAAGGGAGATTTAATTGCCTTGCAAATTGGATCTGCTCAATATTATATAGATTGGAGAAGACTAATAGATTCCTAGTAGTTCCCTATAGATGTGTTCTGAAGCTTCATTGCCACTGATGCTTTTCCTCTGAATGGGCCCTTGCTTTAGTCTGAAGTAGTGCTGCCAAACATATTCCCAGAAAAACTAAAGATACTGTTTTCATGCTTCTCTGCAAAGATTTACATATAGCTTTTTGCAGATCTATTGCTATATTTTAAGTTTCAATTCCAGGCTCATAAAATAAATTCCCTATTCTCTGGAGAATTGGGCTTGTCAGATTAAGCTACACTCCATAAAGATACTGTGATGCACAGTCACTTAGGAGTAAATATTTATCCCAGGTAAGTCATAAAAATCTTCAGTTCACATCTCTCATTCTAGATGTGTAGCAGGTTCCCTTGCATCCAGCCCAGGAATTTGCCTGCAAAAGGAAGACAGGTGGAGATCTTACCAACCTATTCCCAGAGCAGAATGTCAAATTACAAAATGTATAGAAGGATGCTTTGACTAATATGGCATATAATATAAATGCAGAATACTCTGTAAATAAAATTAGTATTATTTCTATTATTAGTGATACTAATTAATGGAGAGGTCTGTACTATCTTCAGCTTTTATAGTCATGGGCTTTCAGAATTTCCATTATCATCCTAGGTTCTTAGCTCAAAAAGCCTTGTTTTATTTCAAACCAAGAGTTTATGTGGACTAAGCACCACTATAAATACATCTTAAGCATATCTGAGCTTAGAAAAGCAAAGTACAGATTATAAATGTAATATGATGTGTGAAATACCTACCATGATATGAAATAAGGATTGTTCTCTCTAGATGATCCAGATGGCCTTCATCAACTAGATGGAACTCCTTTAACCGCTGAAGACATTGTCCATAAGATTGCTACCAGGATTTATGAGGAAAATGACAGAGGAGTATTTGACAAGATTGTTTCTAAACTGCTGAATCTGGGCCTGGTAAGTTGTATGCAAGAAAGTAAATCAAATCTTAGCACAGTTTGGAGTATGCCAAGAAGCCAAGACACTTGACTCAAGTAGCCAAGTGTTTATAAAGCATCTGCTTTTTAGTAGGCACCATAGTTCTCCCTCGGGGTATTTACAGTCTGTCAGAAGAACTAGACAAGTATACACACGGCCATACTGCAAACTGCTGAAGAGCCAGTAAGAACATTGCAAGATGCCAGGAATGGCTTATCTCCAATTGGCAGTAAGGAAAGGCTACAGAGGTAAAGGTGTTTGAACTGAGCTTAGAAAGGTAGTTAAGATATAACTAGCAAAGTTAGAAGGTGTGTGTGGCAAAAAAAGGAAATAACAGGAGCAAAGACATGCAATGCATGAAGTAAGCTAATTTCAGCCAGCGTCAGCTTGACACCATAGCTCTGGCAGATTTGAGTAAGGTGATGACTTTGCAGAGTTTCAAAGTTTACCTGACTATGACATGCAACTGTGGAGGAGCGACTTTTCAGGTGTTTCTCAAAGTAAGTGTTCCATGACAGCTTGCGTGGTTGGCCCAAAGATATGTCTTCCCAGAGTGCTGGGCAGTTACTATAGCAGCTGGCATGTAGTAGGGTAATAGGAAGGATTGTCCAGAAAGAGAATTCACAAGATTCCTATTTTATTTTGTTTTTGTACAAGGAATTGAACCCAAGAATGTTTTACCACTGAACTACATCTCCAGTCCTTTTTTTTTTTTTAATCTTGAGATAGGATCTCACTAAGTTGCTGAGGCTGGCCTGAAATTTGCAATACTTCTGACTCAACCTCCTGAGTTGCTAGGATTACAGATATGCACCAGTGCACCCAGAATGATACTTCTTTTAAAAATTTATGTTCCACTGCAAAGTTTAATCTAGATTTTTTTTTTAAATCACAAGAATGGGACTAGCAGTTCATATATTTTGCCTCTTATAACAGATCACAGAAAGCCAGGCACACACACTGGAAGATGAAGTTGCAGAGGCTTTACAAAAATTAATTTCAAAGGAAGCCAACAATTATGAGGAGGAGCTTAATAAATCCACCAGCAGGACTGAGAATCAGGCTGGAAAAATACCAGAGAAAGTGGTACGTATATGTGTATGTTGTGTGTGTGTATGTGTGTGTGTGTGTGTGTGTGTGTGTGTGTGGGTACGTGCATGTGCATAGATGTGTGTACTTGGATCTGTATATAATTCGTCCTTCCTTGATGACAAAGAAGATTTGAAGTATGTGACATTTCTAGCCCACTTAAAATGCATATCCATAAAATGCTAATAAGGTAAAAGATATGAATGAATTTTACTTGTAAAATAATGTAAAGGTTACATATTATTTTCTATTTATAGTAAAGGTTACATCTTATACCACACTATAAAATAACACATCATGTATGAAATAACAATATCACATAATATCTATTTGTATAGTCCCTGTATACTAGATCCAAATATCTCACAGCATTTTTAGTATTCAATTATTTTTCACAGCATTTTTAGTGTTCAATTTTTTTTTCAACAGGGTCTTTTTGTTGTTGTAGATGAATACAATATCTTTATTTTATTTATTTATTTTAATGTGGTGCTGAAAATCAAACCCAGTGCCTCACATGTGCTAGGCAAGTGCTCTACCACTGAGCTAATACCCAGCCCTGATATTCAATTTCTATTCATAATGGATGTCATGATCTTCTTCCAACACACACACACACACACACACACACACACACACACTGTGCCAAAGAGTGTGTTGATTCTATCCTGTGCCATAGAAGAACAGTCCTACATCCCCCAGCCTGATGTTGCCTCCCTATTCTAGGCTGTGCTCTTCTACCTGCTCTCCCTTTCATTAGTTCAGAAGCCTGTCTGTCATCCTTTATCCACACTAGCCATTCATCCTTCCCTTTGATGGACTCCTTGCCTTTTCATTTTTTCCTTGGCATCAAATAAGCTTCAAAATTCTAATTGAATTTGACCACAAGAGAATATCAAACTCTTCATCTCTCCTTTGACTTTCTTCACCAAGCACCCAGACCCATGGCCCCTTGTCTCCTCCAACATCCTATCTAAAATAGGATGGTGGTGGTTCTGTTCTGGAGAGGTTAGAAAATAGAAATTTGGGGGCTGGAGTTGTGGCTCAGTGATACAGCGCTTGCCTAACATGTGTGAGGCACTTGGTTTGATCCCCAGCCCCCCATAAAAATAAACAAATAAAATAAAGGTATTGTGTCCACCTACAACTAAAAAATATATATTTAAAAAAAAATAGAAATTTGATCTGGATTTTTCACTAGATGGCCTAAAAATTTCCATCTCTCTCCCTACTTCCAATCCCCACTATCTGTCGTCTATAAAAATAGCTTTTAAAGATCCACCCACTAGTGAATGTAAATGTGCTTTATAGATTTATCAAAGAACTCGCAACTCAAGCTTAAGAGTCTGAACTGTTGTGATATTTTCATGGTCCTACAATCCCATTCCATTCATTCACCACTAAAATGTCCATATGCTTGACTTGTTCACTTGTGTTATCTAAATGCATCAATGCAAATGAAATATTCTTTCAACAAAGATTTATTGCATACTAACTATATTACCAAGCACTGAGAATACCCTGCTCATTTAAAAAGATGTAATTTTTTTTGCCAAGGAAGGTTAAGGTCTAGTGGAAAAGGCAGATTATTTTCAAATAATCATCATTTTAATCACAGTTGCAGTAAGTGCTCTGTAGAAAGACATGGTTCTATGAGACCTTATAAAAAAGGAAACTGTCCTGCACTTAGGCTCAGAAAAGGCTTTCCTCAGGAAGTAATTTGAGCTGAGTATTGAAGGTCAAATACAGGTTAGCATGTAAACATAAGAGGCAGCATGCAGAGAAGGAAGTGTGGAGTATCCAAGCAACTGAAACAAGGACAGTGTGACTGATACAGCAAGAGGGTAGTGACAGCTGAGATGGGGGAGTGGACCCAGACCAGCCCATATAGAGCCTTATGAACCATAGATGGTTTCTGATATTTTTGTAAGAGACATAGGAAACACTAAAAGGTTATTTGGTAGCATTTTCTATTGCTGTGACAGAATACCTGAGACTGGGTAATATGTAAAGAGCTTTATTTAGCTCAGTTTTAGAAGCTAGAACGCTGAAGATCAGGCCATAACAACTAGTCAGCTTCTGATAAGGCTTCATGCTGCTCTCAGTGGTGATGGAAAAGCAGAAGGACAAGTAGGCGTGTGAGCAAGAGAATGAGAGGAAATGCCAGGCTTACCTTCTAATAACCTGCTCTCACAGGAACTAAAGCATTTCCATAAGAACTAATCCAGTCTCAAAAAAACTAAACCAGTCTTACAAGAAAAATATTAATCCATTCATGAGGGCAGAACTCTTATGACCTAATTATGTCTTTAAAGCCCCACCTCCTATCACCTTTACATTGGCAGTCATATTTCAATCTGAATTTTTGCAGGGAGAAACCACATCTAAACCATAACAGATTTTAAGCAAAAGAGCTATGTGATCCAACTACTAAAAAGATAACTCTGGCTGCAATATGGAAAATTCAGTGTTGAGAAGAGATTTGAAATGGGTGGTGTACCAGTTAGAAAGTGAGAGATCCAAGGCTGCTTGAGATAGTGGAGAGAGAAATTTCAAATTTGCCTTAAAATTTGAAAGGAGGGTCAACATGGCTGCTGATGGATGTGATGGGGAAAAGGAAGAAGAGCTAAGAAAAGCTCTTAGATTTCTGTGTAGTCCACTGAACAGTGAATTCGCTAAGATGGTGAACACCAAGAAGAAACAGGTCTAGGGAGAAAAGAATTTTATGCATCCATCCCGACAGCTCCTAAAGTGTCACCCAGAAATTCCCAAATGTGCCTGTTGTGCTCCTGCTAAACATTCTGAAAGGCTTTCCTGTAACTGTACCACCCCCTTTGTAGAGTGGATGGACAATTTGAATTTGTCCTCAAGGAAGGGCAATTTTGTGAAGAGAGGCTCATGAGGATTCCTAGAGGGGGAACTTGGCTGAGCAGGACCATTGAAGATTTCCTGTCTCTTCTCCCCTGAACAGGAGACAGAGTCTTCAGGGGGTCTTCCTCAAGGGAGAACGCCTTTTTCAGTTTCCATGTAACTGAGATACATGCATACCAAGAAATAAGTTTGAACCCACAGGGATTTGAGAAAGAGGAATCTGTGCATTTCACAGAGGAATCTGTGCATTTCATGTTCAAGGGCACCATAAAGGAAAGAATTAATCTGGAGTTGTGTTAATTCTAACCAAAGGCTTTTGTATGTGTGTGTGTGTGTGGATTTTTTTCCCCCTCACTGGAGACTCCAATGGCAGCAATTCAGGATGGTTTTAATAATGGAGAAAATGATGAAACAGTGTCTAACACCTTAACCTTGACAAATGGCTTGGAAAGGAGAACTAAAACCTATGGAGAAGACAACTTTGAGGAACTCCAGTATTTCCCCAACTTCTATGCACTACTGAAAAGTATTGATTCAGGTAACCACTATGTTTTCTGACCATGCAGAGCATAAATAGTAATTCTAGGAAGTGTGTGGGTGGTTTTATAAGTTCCTGTTTTCAGTTTCCAACTGTAATCCTGAATGACATACTCCCTGTAAGCTTAGGAAAAATAGTTCACATCAGTTTTATTTATTTTGTTTTTCTTTTTCCAAAACAAGCATTCTAGTAATGGAAATATTTAGGAAAGGGTAATCAGGAAAGGTAGGATTTCTGGATAATTTGATCTTTTTGTTAACAGAGCACTCTATATTTGTTCAGCAAACAATTATTGAACATCTGCTGTGTACACAGTACTAGAAAGAATCAGGTGCAGTTATGGTGATTAATCAGTATTCCTGCCCTGACCCAGTTCAGGCACAATTCTTTTTTTTTTTTTTAATTTTTTAGTTGTTTATGGACACAATATTTTCTTTATTTTATTTTATGTGGTGCTGAAACTCAAACCCAGTGCCTCACATGTGCTAGGCAAGCTCTGTACCCATGAGCTATAACCCCAGCTCAAGCTTCAATTCTTATTGCAACTTTTTTTTTTGTTTTCAGTTATATTGAGGTGTAATTGGCAAATAAAAATTATTTATCTTTAGGATGCACAACTCGATGTTTTAATATATGTACACATTGTGAAATGACTACAATCAGGCTATTTAGCATATCTATCATCTCACATAATTGCCACTTTTTCTTCATTTTCTTTATTTTCTTTTTTTTCTCTCTCTCTCTCTAATTGTTGTTGTTGTTGAGATAAGAGCACTTACAATCTAGCCTCTTAACAAATTTCAAGTAAAGTTCAATATTGTTAACTACAGTAATCATGCCGTATAGTCTCCAAACTTATTCATTTTCTATAACTTAAGCTTAATGTCCTTTGACCAACAACTCTCATTTTTTCCCTTCTCCTATCCCTTGGCAACCACCATTCTACTGCATCTATGAGTTTAACTATTACAAATTCCATACACAGTTGTTCCTTCAGTATCCTCAGGGGGTTAGTTCTAGAATCACCCTCAGAAATCAAAATCCACAGATGCTCAAGTTCTTTATATGAAACAATGTAGCATTTTTATATAACCTATGCATATCTTCCTATATGCTCCGAATCATCTCTCGATTACTTATAATACTGAATAAAAAATGAATGCTATATAAATTATTATTATACTATATTGTTTGGTGAATATTGATGAGAAAAAAATCTATACATGTTCAATAAAAGACGTAATTCTTTTTCTTGGATAGTTTCAATCCTTGGTTAATTGAATCCATGAATATAGAACCTGTAAATACAGAGGGCCAACTATGTGAGATCCTACAGTCTTTCTGTGCTTATTTCACTTAGCATAATGTTTTCTAAGTTCATCACATTATCAAAACCAAAATAAGCAAACACAACAATAAGGAAACCTGCCACTTTTCAGTAAACCTTTTTTAAAAGCTTTCTTCATTTTCCTCTCTTAGTGGGAAGTGAGTATGGAACCTAATTCACCCTTCTTTAGATTACTGAAGACATTGCCTGATAGACATATTCAGCTCCCGCCTTCAGATGAGTTAAAATGGACTTTGGATGAGAGGAAGCCAGAAGCAAAAACACATTTGGGAAACTGTTTTGTTTTTAAACAAAGTCCTTATGTGTCCTCATCTCCTCTCTCATATGTGCACTGAGTTAACTGGAAGATTTTTGGTCCATGCTTTTTTGTTGTTGTTGTTTTGTTTTGGTTAATTTGTAAAGAGGATAATAATGTCCAACATTTCTGTTGTTATTGTTAAGACAAATGCCCTGCAGTGCCTTAATGGCTTTTCTTTGCCCTCTTCAAAATGCAGGCCCCCATTGAACATTTGTATAAAGATTTCTCTCATTGTAATCTATTTCCCTGAAGAAATGACCTCAAAGTGAGCTTTCATTCCTGGAGAACATCCTTTGTCCTTCAGTTCCAGACATTGGCCAGATGGTACTGGCCCCTCTGCCAGTGTCTGTAGGGCTTGTATGTCTTGAGTGTCCGTTCCAAGCCATCTTGCCCCATTGGTTGGCAGATGCCCAACTGAGAACCTCTGTCATCCTGGTGAGTCACTTCTCATCAGTGTAGAGCATTGGCATGATACCAAATGTACAGAGGTGACCTGGAACAAACCATGTGATTGCTGGAATTATTTACCAGTTCTTTCCCAGGATCTCTCCCCTACTTTTTCTATCACATTTCTTCCTTCCCTACCTACGAGTTTTTTGGTATTTAAAAAATTCCACTTCATGGAATGTTCCTTATTTGTTTTTATCTTTTAGTTTATCTGATTCCTTATTGCCTTTATTTTTCTATAATCTTAATTTAAATACTTATACTGAGGTCTTTGCTAGTACGTCTCTTCCTCACCCAAGGTCCTGAACCAATTGAGAAATAAAAAACAGAGGGCTGGGGATGAGGCTCAAGCGGTAGCGCGCTCGCCTGGCATGCGTATGGCCAGGGTTCGATCCTCAGCACCACATACAGACAAAGATGTTGTGTCTGCTGAAAAACTGAAAAATAAATATTTAAAAATTCTCTCTCTCTCTCTCTCACTTTCTCTGTCTCTCTCTTTAAAAAAAAAAAAAACAGATAGAAAACCAAAATGTCATTTCTGTTACTGATAAACCCTGGGTTATAGTTTTATATCCTTTGTCCAACATCTCCTTATTCCCATCTCCAACTGCCTCAGTATTAAAGAATGCTAGGAGAGTAGTTGTTAGTTACAATTACTGTTACAAAGATGATGTTCCTGTTACAAAGATGATCACTACGTGAGTTAATGCATATCTTAGCTGGATTTAATCATAAGGTGTCTGTGTGCTTCAAGGCATCATATTACACATGATAAACACATACAGTTCTGTCAATTTTAAAATACAAATTTGGAGTATATAACACTGGTGTGTCAAATGTGGCTTAGTGTGAGAGCCAGCAATGAGCTTGCTCACTCAGTAGTTCCTCAGTCTCACCGTGGGAACAGACAGTCCCAGAGGTGGTTTGAATCTGCAGAGTAGGCATGTCTCTCAGGTCCTTGGTTCCACTGTTCCGAGTGAGTGGAAAGAAGAGGGTCCAAATCCCCACTGTTGAGAAAACTAGACTAATGGCTATTACCTAACAATTACATCTGATGGGAGGATGGGAAAAAAATGGCAAGAGGGTAAGAGTATTTGGAGAAAATTTTTTCATGGCAGCTAAAATGAGAGGGAAAAAACGGACTCCTTTCTAGATATTGTTTTTTTTTTAACTTCAAAAATGGAAAAAATATTTTTTCTGATTTTAGAATTAATACATTTACTGAGCTACTCATGGTATCAATGGCCATCTTGTTCCATTAAGATGCAGAACAGTATGTCAAATACCATAGGTTCCCAAGAAATTGCTAATTGTGGTTACCCGTGACAGGGGTGAGAAAGCAATTGCTACTTTTCACTTTTATTTACTGGTGGATCATTGGAATATTTTTACTATCTGTATATGTTATTTCAAATGAAAAAAAAAGTTTAAAAGCAATGTAAGCTACTGTTAGAAAACCCAACTTACAATTTTTTTTAAAGTGCTTTTAAGAAAATTAAGCCTAATTAATGAACACAAATCATTCTTACCTTAAAAAACTTAACACTTACTTAATCAATCCTCTACTCTTCCATTTGGGTTCATGTCATCTCAGGTTGAAAACTGCCTCTTTAATATTTATTAGTGCAGTATTTTAGATTAAATTAAAGCTTCATGGAAAAGTTATTATTGCCCATTGTACATTGCCCTGAATTCCAATCAAGCCATTGCTGTACATTGCCCTGAATTCCAATCAAGCCCTAAAATTTCATAAGTTAAATATGTATGGTTTTAGCTATAAATGTAGAGAGAAATATTTTAATAAGGTGCTATGTACTTCAGCTGGGTACAGAGTCATACACCCGTAATCCCAGTGGCTCAGGAGGCCACAGGAGAATTGTGAGTTCAAAGCCAGCCTAAGCATGGGTGAAGTGCTAAGCAACTCAGTGAGATCCTGTCTCTAAATAAAATGCAAAATAGGGCTGGGGATGTGGCTCAGTGGTTGAATGCCCCCGAGTTCAATCCCTGGTACCAGAAAAATAATAAATAAATAAAGATGCTCTGCTTCATAAATTGACACTGAGCTGTGTGGTGTTGAATGCCCAGTAGTAACTCAGGAGGCTAATGCAGGATTGCAAGATTGAGACCAACTTCAGCAATTTATTGAGGCCCTGAGGACTTGGTGAGACCCTGCCTCAAAATTAAACATTGAATCTGGGTGCAGTAGAGCACACCTGTAAATCCAGCGGCTCAGAAGTTTGAGGCAGGAGGATTGTGAGTTCAAAGTCAACCTCAGCAAAAATGCAAAGTGCTAAACAACTCGGTGTGACCTTGTCTCTAAATAAAAAATACACAAAAAAATAGGACTGGGGATGAGGCTCAGTGGTTAAGTGCCCCTGGGTTCAATCCCTGGTACAAAAGATAAAAATAAAAAATTTTAAAAATTAAATATTGAAAAAAGCCTGGGGATGTGGCTCAGTAGCTAAGCATCTCTAAGTTCAATCCCTAGTACCAAAATTTAAAAAATAAAATAAAATAAATTGAAATTGAAAAATCAAGCTATTCTCTACTGTTTCCTTTGAGTTATTTTTGTCTTTTTACATAGAAAAAGAAGCAAAAGAGAAAGAAACACTAATTACTATCATGAAGACTTTGATTGACTTTGTGAAGATGATGGTCAAGTATGGCACAATTTCTCCAGAAGAAGGTGTTTCCTACCTTGGTGAGAATCCTATCTAGTTTGTTTTTACTATGGTATTTTTATTATTCAAAGTAAATTTGAAATTTGATGACAATTCCCTCAATAATTTGATTATTTATGCCAAACAGCCCAAATCACTTGATAACCAGAAGTGCCCAGTTTGAGGACGCCTACAAATAGAATTAACCAGAGTTTTCAACTCCTTATAGATCTAAATTGAGTACAGATATTTCACATTTATCATATTTAATCCTATTCACATTTTCTAACAGTCTCCATGGTGGCAATCATATTACAATTTAACTCATTAGTTTTTTTTTAATTGTGTTTGGAAGGCTGGGACTAAAAAGTCTTGATTTTCCCCTTTGAAGACTGTATGGTGAGGAGGAAGGAGCACTGGCCTTGGTGTCAAGAGGAGTCCTGACTCCTGGGTCTATCTCTGTCAAGCTGAGGAAGGCACTGTGCTGTGCTGGGCCTCGCTTCCTGCATCTATAAAATCGAAGGACTGGGGTGAGCTGGGTGCTGTGGCAGATTTGTGGCAGGAGGATCACAGGATTAAAGCCAGCCTTGACAATTTAGCAAGACCCTGTATCAAAAAAAAAAAAATAAAATAAAATAAAAATATATATATACACACACACACACACACACACACACACATATGCATACACACTCTAATATCATTCATGGACCAAATCCAGCCCAACATCTATTTTTGTATAGCACTCAAGCTAAGGACTTTCACATGTATACATGGTTGGAAAAAAACATCAAGAAGAACAGCATTTCCTCATATATGAAAACTGGATAAGATTCATATTTCCACGTTCATGAATAAAATTTTATTGGAACATAGCCACTCATTTGTTTCATGGCTGCTTTCCTGCTACAACAGCAGAGCTGAGTAGCTGCTACAGACTGTATGGCCTAGAAAGCCTAAAAGATCTGACCCTTATAAAAAAGTTACCAACACCTGATTCCTTGAATTTATAGATAAACAGAAAAACTTTGATGTTACATAAGGTTGTTTTTGTAATTAATTAAAATTAAACATAATTTAAAATCAGGCTTCTCAGTTGCACTAGACATTTTCAGTTGTACATTGCAAGTACTCAATTTTTATTTGTTTTTAAAAAGGACTTTTGTTTTCCTACTTGGTATTATTAGTCAACAAATACCTTTCATCCCCAATGTAGTTTAGGCAGGAAGACCTCATGGCTCCTTACTCTGAGTGGAGAAGGATAAATAAATAGAAGAGGAAATCTCATAGGGAAACTCAGAATTATGCTGCATGAAATCCACTTTTTCTACATGAGAATAGTTTTACTGATTTTTTTTAATTATAGATGAGCATATTTATTTTGAAAAGTCATTCAACACAAAAAGAAATTTAAAAGGAAATGAAAATTTCTAACAATGTCAACATCCTGGTAACATTTTGATTTATATACTTTTAGATGTTTTTCTCTCTGTGTGTATGTATACCTATGTAATTTCTTTGTTTATCTTAATTTAACAAAAAATGAGTTCAGATTACACACAGTGCTTTGTGGCCTACCCTAGTCCTTTACCAATAAAACAGATATTTTCAGACCCACAACTATCTTATATCAATACATAAGATACACAGGAATTCCACATATTTGTCCTATGTGGGTGCTGGGGTTGAGCTCAGCGGTAGAGTGCTTGCCTAGCATATATCAAGCACTAGGTTTGATCCTTGGTAACATATAAAAATAAATAAATAAAATGAAGATATTATGTTCATCTACAACTTTAAAAAAGTAGAACAAATTCATCATGGATGCTGCAAAGGCTTATGTTCAAGGCAGGTATTCCTACTGCTTCTTACTACAATATGGTGGCCACCAACTATAAGTTGCCATTTAAATAAAAATTTAAAATCTAGTTTCTTAGTTACACTAGGCACATTTCAAGTGCTCAGTTATCACATGTAGCTAGTAGCTAATGTGTTGAATGGCACAGAAATGAATACTTCCATCACTGCAGAAAGTTCTGTTGGGTGACATTGGTTTATAGGAGAAAGACTAGATGTTTCACAAGAAGAAAATATCTAAAATAAATAATTTACTTATTTTTATCTTAGACTATTAAGATTTTATTTTAAATACTTGTGTTTTCAAAATAATTATATTTATTATATGTTTGGTGACAAGGGAAAATGTTCATGATAAAAATATCCTAATTTTGGAGTTAAAAATGGATATATAGCCTGGTGTGGTGATGCAAGCCTGTAATCCCAGCAGCTTGGGAGGCTGAGGCAGGAGGATCGCAAGTTGAAAGCCAGCCTCAGCAATTTAGTGAGGCCCTAAGAAACTCAGCAAGACCCTGTCTCTAAATAAAATATTAAAAAGGGCTGGGGATATGGCTCAGTGGTTAAGCACCCTGGGTTCAATCCCTGGTACCAAAAAAAATATATAGAGAGAGTTAATACTATTAAATGTTGTATGTATGTTATGTTATGCTTTATGGTAAAATGCCATGTCAGTTTCATTCCTCAGTGCCTTTGTTCTCATTAATTTTTCCTTCTTCTTTCTCTGCTTTGGAACTTATACTCACATATTAGAAAGTTCACACACACACATTTGTATATATGGAGACACACACACACACACACACACACACACATAAAGTTGAAAGGAAATATACCAAAACATCTCTGGGCATAATAAGTGTGACTTTTAGAAATGATTTTCTGTAGCTGGTGCAGTGGTATATATCTATAGACCCAGCTACTCTGAAGGCTTGAGCCCAGAAGTTCAAGGCCAGCCTGGACAACATAGTAAAACACTGTCTTTAAAAAACAAACAAAAAACGTTGTTTTCTTAATTTTCTCCAAAATATATTTAACTCTTACAGTCAGAATATAAGCTGTATTTTCAGGTATTGTTCTGTGTTAGCATACTGATTTTTGGCAGATACCATGGGACTCCATCTCCAGGTCCCTGAGTGAGGGCAGTATGGGTACAAGAGAGAATCAACCAGCCTTTTCTCCTGACCTCTGAGCCAGTGACAAGCAGGGATTTAGCATTCTGTTCTGGTCCCTCAGTGTATGGTGATTACAAAGCTTGTCAGCTATGGTTGCTATTTCAAAAAGAAGAAAACAGTGCAATACACAATAGAATAGACTACTTTTCTACTATAAATAGGAGTGGGGTGGGAGGAGTTTATTTGAAGAGAAATTATACCAAATACTAGTGGAATTTTTACCGACTAATTACAAATAAATGCTTCTTTGCAAATGGCAAAAAATTATCTATCCTAAAAGAGCAAGTGGGATATGTGACTGGTTGAATATTGAAGTGCCTAGGATGTGGATTCTAACTTATTGTCTACCTGGTGGATGTCAGCCTAGACACCTCATGTTTAATAACACTTATGTGATGTTACTTCAAAGAGCAAAATTAGAACTTACTAGATTTTTTTTATATTTAGAGAATATTAGTTTCTGAAATCAAATCCACATAGATAAGACCTTACATATTTAATACAGTGTGTTACCCTGATACAAATGGAAAAAAAATGTTTAATGTTTCTAGACCAATATAGTTGTTAATTTCTATACAATGCCAACTTAACACAGTAAACTGGGATACTTTTTCCAAAGTTGACAGCACAGTTAAAGTTTCCAAAAATTCAAATTTTATATTTATATAAAAAAGACTGAGAGTAGCAATATGTTATGCATCAATAGCAGCAACAGCTTTTCCAGGTAGAACTTACTAATTTTGAACTAGGATACAGATTTCAGCTTAGTATGAGTAGGAAAATTGACAATTTGGGTATGGTGGTGTACAACCATTATCTCAGCTACTCAGAAGGCCGAGGCCAAAGGATCACAAGTTTGGGGCCAGCCTCAACAACTTAGTGAGACCTTAACTAAAAATAAAAAATAAAAATCTGAGTATGTAGCTCAGTGGTAAAGTGCCCTTGGGCACTTCATCATAAAAAGCAGATCATAAAAGTCCCAGTATCATAAAAGCAAAACAAAGCAAACGACTACCTAACAGTAAAGCTAGCTGCCTCCTTATACAAGGCCCTAGTGAAGATCCTGAATGACAGGAATTCAACTGTTTGGCTAAAGCAAAAAGGTAATTTATGGCCTCGGGTAACTGAAAAGTTAACCAGGGTTTGGGGGTTGGTAGAAGGGTAGTTTGACTTTAGTTTGTGAAGTCCGTGAGTAGTTGATTCATTGCAGACAGGCTGCTCCCTGTGGGAAACAGATGCCTGGAACAGCCCTAATCTAATCTTAATATCTTCATCACATAGCAATCCCTATGGAAAGAGAGCCACCTTCTCTCAGTGGTCCTAGCATTGAGTCTCATGGACCTAGACTGAGTCAAGTGTTCATCGAATCAGTCACTATCGATCAGGGTTATGAAGACCCTGGTTATCAGGACTGGGTTACCCAGTCACCACTGTAGACAAGATTTCTGAGATTGAGAGAACACTGGATTTCCCAAGGGAAAATCTAGGTACAGTAACCACAAGGTATTATGTAGGTCAAAACCACAGGTGTCTACTTTTGGTGTCAACCCCGGAAGTACTTTAGTAGTGGCCACAGAGATGCAGAAGAAACTTCTGCAATTAACTGAGTAGAAGGAGTAACTTGAGAATCTCAAATGAAATGTCTTTACATCCTGAGAATCTATGATTCTTGGAAATAAAATAAGGTCAAATCACTTTGCTAGCAACATAAATATTTTGGAATTGTTAGTGTGATATTTCTGGTGAGATTTAAACATTTTTAGTAAAACTTTGATATCATCACTCAGGAAGTTATATTTCTTCTCCTCCTTTCTCCAGAAAACTTGGATGAAACAATTGCTCTTCAGACCAAGAACAAGCTAGAAAAAAATGCTACTGACAATAAAAGCAAGTTTTTTCCAGGTAGGATATACTTAACTATTTTTTTAGCTTTTAGAAGAATAATCCTTTTGCATGATAAATAATTTAGTACATATCAGCACAGAATTACAGATTTCAAAAAGTTTTAAAATCTTAAATATAACCATAGAATTAAGTAAATATAACCTTGGGTATTTCGTGGCACCGCATGGCACAAAAATCTGATCTCAAAAAGCACTGGAAAGTACTGTAGGTCTTTACCAAAGATTCTCTGAGGTGGCTGGTGAAGAAGGAAAGATGGTTACATCACAAACTGAGCAATCCTTTCTAAAAGTCTCGTTTAGGTATCTTTTTTATCTTCCCAAATCACCACTTCTCCAGAATACTGTCCCTGGTCATCTACCCCCCGCCTCCCCCCCCACACTGTCCTTCTCTCCCAGATCTTCTCTCTCCTCTGGGAAGGTCTGGGCCTCTATGTAGTATGACTTCCTTCCTTCTCAGTTACTTAGTTCTATATCCTCCACCTACAACCCTCGTCAGCCCAGGAAACAGACACCATGGAGCTGAGCTGTGCTAAGAAGACTCCTTTCAAGGGGGGTGGATGGAGCAAAATGAGAAAGGACTGACAATTGCAAATTATTATACTTTAATATTGCCCCAATAGCAGAAATGACGTACATATTCTTTTTTTTTTTAAGAGAGAGAGAGAGAATTTTTAATATTTTTTATTGTTGTTTTCGGCAGACTAACATCTTTGTTTTGCATGTGGTGCTGAGGATCGAACCTGGGCCGCGTGCATGCTAGGCGAGCGCGCTACCGCTTGAGCCACATCCCCAGCCCAACGTACATATTCTTGATAGTATATTGTATGGCCCCTTAAGATGAATTTTTTTCAATTTTGAAAGGAGGACTTTTGGTTGTTGTTTTGTTTGTAGCAGTGCTGGGGATTGAATCTGGGGCCTCATGCTTGCCATACAAGTAGTCTACCACAGAGCTACATCCCCAGCCCTCAAGCAGTTGTTTTGTTTTGTTTTGGGATTTGAACTCAGGGCCCCATGTCAAGCAATTTTTAATAAACTTTCTTAGAGACCAAAGCAAGGAACAAAATTATACCACAAATATGAAAAAAATATACATTTTTATATAATGCAGTGCACAAGGGAATATTTCACACAATACAATAACCAATTTCTTCTTTCCTATTTTTTCCTATAATAAAAATATTGGGTTAAAATAAGTTTGTTAGACAGCTTGAGTTTCCTTCTAGCTGTTTAAAAATTAATTAACTTATTTATTCTAATTTGTTATACATTTCAATTCATAGTACACAAATGGAGCACAATTTTTCATGTCTCTGGTTGTACACAAAGTAGACTCACACCATTCATGTCTTCATACATGTACTTAGGGGAATGATGTCCATCTTATTCCACTGTCTTTCCTATCCCCATACTCCCTCTCTTACCCCTCCCTCCCCTTTGTCCTATCCAAAGTTTCTCCATTCCTCCCATACTCCACCCCTATCCCCATTATAGATTAGCATCTACTTATCAGAGAAAACATTCAGCCTTTTGTTTTTTGGGATTGGCTTATTCTACTTTGCATAATATTCTCCAACTCTATCCATATACCTGCAAATACCATGATTTTATTCTTTTAGTGCTGAGTAATATTCCATTGTGTAAATATACCATAGTTTCTTTATCCATTCATCTATCGAAGGACATCTGGGTTGCTTCCACAATTTAGCTATTGTGAATTGAGCTGCTATGAATATTGATGTGGCTGTGTCACTGAAGTATGCTGTTTTTAAGTCCTTTGGGTATAGACTGAGGAGTGGGATAGCTGGGTCAAATGGTGGTTCCATTCCAAGTTTTCTAAGGAATCTCCATACTGCTTTCCAGATTGGTTGCACCAATTTGCAATCCCACCAGCAATGTATGAGTACGCCTTTTTTTCCCACATCCTTGCCAACATTTTTTGTTGCCTGTATTCTTGATAACTGCTATTCTGACTGGTGTGAGATGAAATCTTAGAGTAGTTTTGATTGCAAATGCTAGTGACAATTGTTTTCCAGTAGTTACCTACAGGTTATAAGTTTCAGCTCAACACAGGATTGCTAGAAGGAATACAGCTACTTAATATAGTGAGAAGTGAGCAAATGTTACTCCATTTTGACAGCAAGATTCCAAATCTTTTCTTTACATTAGAATAGCCAGGGATAATGGAGCATGAAGAAAGGGTAAAAAGAGAGTTCTGCTTTATCCCCAAATCCTTGAGATTGGATAACTATAGTTATTCTCACTTGGAATCAAGACCATCAAATTCACTTTGGGACTTGGCATACTGCACTTGATCATCAACACTGATTAAAGTTTACTTTAATCAAATAAGGCTGAGAGTGTGGCTCAGTGATAGAGCATCTACCTAGCACGCATAAGGCCCTGGATTCCATTCCAGCACTGGGGGTAGGGGGAGGACAAATAACTGGGCTGAGCTTAGTGGCACACAAATCCCAGCTACTTAGAGGTTGAAACAGGAGGATTGCTTGAACCTAGGAGTTCAAGGCCAGCTTAGGCAACAGAGTGAGATCCCATCTCTAGAAAATAAAACAATAATAATCTATCCTTTAGTGATATTGCAGCATAAGGGAAAGAATGCTAAACTAGAATCTGGACAGCTGGAAGGGGGGTCCAGCTTTTTGTTAACTCAGTGGGTGATCTTAGGAATATCTCTTCCTTCTCTGGTCCTCAGTTTCTTCTGTGAAGCAAGGTAGAGGGTTGAACTAGATAATCACCAAGATTCTTTTCAGCTCAAAAAAATAATCTAACCTCAAATTGTACCGTTTCAATAAAGTTTATTTTTGCATTAGGAATTAATGCACGCATAGGAAATCATGCTGTAACTACAATGCCCAATCTGATTACAGTGCCATCAGAGAAGAGCCATGAAGAAACAGACAGTACCAAGGAGGAAGCCGCTAAGATGGAAAAGGAATATGGAACTTTGAAGGATTCCACAAAAGATGACAGCTCCAACCCAGGAGGAAAGACAGATGAACCAAAAGGTACAGAATTGACAGCTCTAGGTCAGCAATGAAATTGGGAAGCAAATTTCCTTAATTATTTAACAAGTGATTGCAACACAACAAACACCTTTAGGGACCTGGTAAAAACCACAAATCCAGCACATCGAATTTTCTTAAATAGCTTAAATATGTCTGTGCAATGTAAAATTTACTTCTTCCCAGGATTTCAGAAGCTTTTCCAGGTACCCAAAGAAAAAGATTCTTTGAGTATATAGGTTCTAAGTTGTCAGTCCCCTGATTTGATTTCAGGTCAGAAAAGAATATGGACCTCGTTGTATAGTACAATGGTCCAATTGCCTCCAAAACCCATATTTTTTATTACTAAGATTGAACCTGGGATACTTTACCACTAAGCTACATCCCCAGCCATTTTTGTTTAGAGACAGGGTTTCACTAAGTTATTGAAGGTCTCACTCAGTTGCTAAGACTGGCCTTGAACTTGCAATCCTCCTGCCTCAGCCTCCCAAGTTGCTGAGATTACAGGCATGCACCACCATGCCCAGCTGGATCCCCTGTGTTACAAAGTTATGTTGTTGCTTCATAGAAAATTTACATCCTTGTATCTCAGATACTCTTTTTCTGAAATCTTGTGTCTTTACCAGAAGCTGTGAACATGTGGTTTGAAACCTACCTTATCTTTTGGTCATTATGATACAGTAAACTCTTTGGTATAACTGGAACCCTACTTATGTCTTACCAATTTCTCATTAATAGGTTCATGTAAAGATTTTTTTCCCTGGGAGCTAACATAGCTAGGTTAGTGCTCTCTCTTGAGGCAGGGAGCTTGGCACTTAGATAATTTATCATCTGAAACCACATCATTGGGCTCTTTTTTCACTGGTTATTTTGTATAACCATCATTGTCAATGAATGAATGAACTTTGCTTATTCCTTGCTGTGATTTGATGTGAGACTACAAGGACTGGTCATGCTCATGATATAGCTCTTAATTTTGGAGGGATTACTTGGTCCACTTGTAAGTTCCCCACCCAGTCTCTCCTGCTTACACAAATAGACACACATTCACATTCACACCTGATAATAGACCCATACTTAACAATGCCTAAATATGATCTAGAAAAAGAAACTAGCTATGTATTTAATACCTTGTAATTCAATAATAGCAAAAATGTACAAACTAATTCCCTTTTTTTTAAATAACTACCTCATTCATTAACACTTTATATTGCATTTTCCATTCCTGTAAGTTGTTGTGGTTGATGATAATGATGATGATGTGGAGATAGGTTAACTTGGGCAGTGGGATTCCCCTTCATTTCTCCTTTGTCTGCTTAGCATATCCTCTCTGCTTTCTGACAACAGGGTATTATGGGCCCACTTCACACTTTCCTTTCACAAGACTTGAAACCAATTCCTGTTCAAGGAGTTCTAGTTCCTTCTTGTATAAAAATGTAGTTAGAGACTTGAACCTGGGTTTTTATGGCTTCAAATATGTTGTGATAGGGCTGGGAATATAGCACAGTTGGTTGAGTGCTTAACTCGCATCCCAAGGCCCTGAGTTCAATCCCTAGCACCATTTTAAAAAAAACAAACAAACAAATAAAAATGAATGAATATGTTGTGATAGTGGCCAAAGTTGCTGCTGCTGCTTCTATTTCAGCTATTGGGGCCTTTTTAGAGACAGGCTGAAAATTTTTTTCTTCTTAATGTACAAGTTCATGTAGTTTTCCTAGCTCGTGAAGCTTTATATTACTGTAATCTAACATGGATTTCATGAACCGTCACAATTTTCTTTTACATTGACAGGTGACGTATCCACTCCAACTGTTTGGTAGTAGCCTGTGTGGAGAAAGGATATGAGTTTGCATGGGCTCAGTTAGAAAGACTTTGGGGATGATTAATTCATAATGTTTGTCATGGGCAAGGGAAAGCAGAACTGGTAATAGCTGTGCCATATTTGAGGACCCTGTATGTCCACTCTGGATGAGTGATAGCTTTTTATAAATTGTGTTGAAATATATATAAAATTTACTACCTTAACTACTTTTAAATCTACAGCATAGTGACAGTAAGTATATTTACATTATTGTGCTACCATGAACACAAATCATCTCCAGAACACTTTTTACCTCTCATTTCTCCTCCCCCAGCCCCTCACAACCATGATTCTACTTTCTTTCTGTATAAATTTGATTACTCTAGGTATCTCACATAAGTGGAATCATACGGTATACATCCTTTCTGTGACTGGCTTATTGAAATTAACATAATATCATCAAGATTCATTCATGTTGTAGCATATCAGAACTTCCTTTCTTTTTAAGACTAAATAATACTCCGATGTATTGGATGTATATGCTGTATTTTATTTATCCATTCATTTGTCTATGGACCTTTGGGTTGTTTTTACCTTTTGAACAATGCTGCTATGACATTGGTATACCAATATTTCCTTGAGGCCCTACTATCAGTTCTTTGGGATATATATCCAGAAGTGGAATTGTTGGATCAGATGGCAGTTCTACTTTTAATCTTTTGAGAAATCATCATACTGTTTACCATAATTGCCGTACCATTTTAAATTCTCACCAGCATGCGCAGGGGTTCCAATTTCTCCACATCCTTACCAATACTTGCTATTTTCTGGTGTTTTTTCCCCTGCTCCACTTTAGGTTTTTATACTAATGGATGTGAGGCAGAGGATAAGTGGTGAACTCTTGAAAGATAGCTAACCAGGAAAAGGGTGGCTCATGGCCTGAGAGAGAACCAGCATACAGCATGACAGCTCTCCCCCAGCGGATAGTCAGCAGGCCTCAGTTACCCCCTCTGAGAGCAAGCCATGCACAATGATTGTATTTCACTAGAACACAGCAGAACATAGGTTAGGTCCTTCATCTTGCTGAGGCGACATGTTCAGTGCTTAAGACAATACCTTATATTACTATGCAAAGATTCCTAGGAATAGATGCTGATAGATCTCTTTGCTTTTTTTTTTTTTTTTTTTAAGAAAACATATAAAAAGGGAATATACCAGAGATGATTCTTGGTAGCCCACTATTGCCCATACAGGATATAGGCCATGTTAGTCAGCTTTCTTGTACTCTAACAAAATACCTAAGTTAATCAACTTATAAAGAGAGAGGATTTATTTTGGCTCATAGTCCATTATCTGTTGGCCCCATGACTACACTGATGGTGAGGCAGCGCATCTGGTTTGGAACACATAGTCGAGCAAAGCTGCATGCATTATGGCCAGGAAGCAAAAGAGAATGAGGAAGGGGCTGGGGTCCCACAGTCCCCTCAGCACATGTCCCCAGTGATCTAGACAACTCCTACTAGGCCCCGCCTCTGTAAATTTCTATAATCTCCCAATAGTGGCACCCTGGGAAACAAGTGTTTATCACATAGACCTTTGAGGTACATTCAAGACCAAACCATATCAGTGTTTTTAGAAATTAATAGTAAGGAAATATTTCCCATTTTTGTTATGATTTCCATTAGAGAGAAATGGGGAGCAAGGAGGGTAAGCTCTATCATCTAGGGTTATTCTTTGTAATGGCTCTCCTGAAACATTAGGAAGAATATAGATACTTAAGGTTAAAATTAGCCTTCCATCCTATTATTTAGAATTAGGATTTATTCATACTACCCTGACCCCATTATTCCAATACAGTTTAGAAAACACAAAACTGAGCTTTATCTCAGCTTATGCTCAACATTTTTGGGGGAAATATAATTAATCCCCCAAAGGACATACTAAGTTTCTTTTTTTAAAAAAAATCTTTGTACTTAGAGTTGATTATTTGTGCTTTTTTCCAAGGGCTATTTTACTTCTCTGTCACAAAACCCAGAGAGACAACACCCATTATCTCTAGGCAGAAAAATAAAAGCATGCATAGGGTGAAGACAACATTGTCTAGGTTTCCTGAGACATTTATCTGCAATAAATAAGCACTTATTCCATCTGCATGCCTGGCACTGTGTACAGGAAGCAGCTAGAGAGGGACCATAAGAACTAATGCACCAGGCACAATGGCATATGCCTGTAATCCCAGTGATTTGTGAGGCTGCGGCAAGAGGATCACAAGTTCAAGGCTAGCCTCAGAAACTTAGCAAGACCCTATCTCCAAATGAAAAAAATAAAAAGGGCTGAAGATATGGCTCAGTGGTAAGGCACTTGTGGGTTCAATCCCAAATACCAAAATAAACAAAAAACAAAACAAAAACCCAATGCCTATCTTTGAAGACTTTAAAAAGTTTGAAACAACCAAGGAATAGTTCTTACCCCATGTGTAGGAAAGTACAACATAGGCCATGTGAGCACACGCAGATCCCACTTACTGATGAGCCAGGCATGTGAAGAAGAGGCTTCCTTTAGAAAGGAAAGTTGGAGGGCATTACAGAATAGAATAAAGGATGAGATAATGACCCAGCTAAAACCGCTTAAGAAAATAATTGTTAGCAGAACACACTGGCAACAATATCTGTAGGGAGTTTGTTTTGGACTTGGGATGTGAGATGTTAGCCCATGTAACTGCAATCGATATTTATTAATCATGCCAAGTCTTGGACAGAGTCCCGTGAGCAATATAACTAGGAATTACAACAATACCCCCCTACATTTATGCCACACTTCAATCTACAGAACATGTCTACATGCATCTCAGTTGAAGTTTCATGTTAAAAAACAATTAATTACCAATGATGAAAAATGACACACTCACCTTTGAATATAATTTTAGTTAGTTAGACTAGATTCTTGCTTTCTACAGTGACTCACATTAGGGTTTTTTGTTTTTTTCCCAGGGATTGAACCCAGGGGCGGTCAACCACTGCACATCCCCAGCCCTTTTTTTTTTTTTTTTTTTATGTTGAGACAGGGTCTCCCTAAGTTGCTGAGGCTGGCTTTAAACTTGCAATCCTCCTGCTTCAGCCTCCTGAACCACTGGGCCATAGTGCCCGGCAAAGATTTTTTTTAATGTTGATTTCTAAATCTTACAAGTATTTGAATGATTCAATAATTATTTCTAAACTTAGAGCTATGCCAATAAAGTACAATGTATTCTAATTCCAACCACATTTATGAATTTGCTTAATTTTTCAAGTAA
This sequence comes from Callospermophilus lateralis, assembly GCF_048772815.1. Classification (NCBI taxonomy): domain Eukaryota; kingdom Metazoa; phylum Chordata; class Mammalia; order Rodentia; family Sciuridae; genus Callospermophilus; species Callospermophilus lateralis. The sequence goes on from NC_135307.1 coordinate 97,022,995, forward strand.
ATTACCCTCTGGAGACTAAAGAAGTTTAGAACTTTATTCCATTATCTAAATGTGGCTCTTTGTGCCAGTTGGATGCTTACTCACTGACTTCTCACGTATGAGTCACTGAAAATCTTTTTAAAAAATCATCCAAGGGATGAAATAAACTTTATAAAACCCATAAATTCATTGCAGGGCTATCATTTGTCAAGTTTATGGCTAGATAATAAAATTAATTGGAGAAGGTGATCACTAAGATAACTTTCTCCTAAATATCCTATCATCCCCATCTTTTTTACATTAAGCCAGAAAAGTTAGCCTATTTAATTAATAAATTGATAATAAATTGACTAACTCATGTGAATGCTCTTGTGTTTTAAGCAACATAAGAGACAATTCATGCCTCCATTCAAGTTCCAAGGCATTCTGCTACAAATGTCCAAAGACAGACTACTCTTCTCCCCTGACACCAGGGGAGCTGGGAGCTCAGCACAGGCCTGAGAGTGGTCTCTCAAAGACAGCAAGGGAAAAGTTCTTCCCATATGCAGAAACCATGAATAGCCTTTTTCAAATCCACCCGTAATTAACAAATCAGTAAAGCAGTGCCCAGAAAATGAAGTGACTTGCTCAAGATCTCATAGCCAGAGAGTGATGGAGCTGGGCCTTGAATCCTTGTCCCCACTCCCAGTCCAGTGCTCTTCAGTATTCCTCACTGCATCTTACGGGCATGTAAAATGTCATCACTATGGAGAAGTTCCTGAATTGAGTGACTTTGTGGCCCTTGTGGCATCAAAATTACCAATATTAGTTGTTTTGCTATATATAGTAATTATAAATATAACTATAATAATATAATCTTGCCATAATTTTAAACATCATATCAAACTTAATTTTTTAAAATACTCTTTTAGAAGATCTAATATCTTTAGTACATACTACATTCAATAGGCAAACCCTGTTGATTTCTATACCCCACCCCACCCCCGCTAGCCCCCAGGGTTAGGAAGTGGTCAGGGCAGCCTATCAGAGTCAGGACAAACTCATGCATAAAAAGGGATATTTCTCTTGCAGTGTTGAAAACCAGGACAGACAGAAAAGCAGGGCTGCATCTTGACTCTGGCCCTCATCCCATCTGCTTCAGCATATGTTTTAAGGCTTGCTCCATATTAACTCAGTCATGAGCTATTTTTTTCCAAATGAAGCTGAAATAAATTGGGGGGAAAAAATAGCCTGGCTTTCCAAAGTGGACTCTCATGGGCTTTCAGTGCACACTGTGAAAATAAAAGATTTGCTTTACAACTCAGAAAAGAAAATGTAAATAGGAAACAGCTGTTTCTCTTCATGAGCAGAGGAACACCTGATTTCATTGCTGTTATTAGCAGTGTTCCAGTAAACATATGGAGATCCCAGTACAGGTGGCGGTGACTTCCAAACTTTGCCATACACTAGACTTACCTCAGGACTGATTACAAAAAATGCTGATGCTTTTTCCCTACCTTTAGCTAGTTTGATTTAATTGATATGAGGAATAACCTGGATGTTAGGAATTTTAAAAGTGATTTTAATATGCAGCAGTTTGAGAACCACTGCCTTTTTGGCTAATTTGAAAACAACAAGAACTAAATCCTCCTTGTCCAAACTGTGGATTTGACCTAGCTCCACTGATTAGAGGCTCAAGATTCAGTCTGGCTCAAAACAAGTCTCTAGTGCTTACTGAGATGTGTCCCCTTGGGCATGTTACTTAACTTTCCTGAACTTAGTTTCTTCATGAACAAAATAGGAATAATACTTTTTACATAGAGTTCTGTGCTGTCTAGCACATTTGTGTTTCAGTTGTTTCTGATACACTTATTTAGATGAAAAAATCCATTAGATTTCAAGTCTTTCAAATAAACAATTCATTTTCTCTGGGGCAGAGAAGGAGGAAGAAAAGAAAAAAAGGAGACAGAAAAAGAGATCTATATTATTTATACTTTTTAAAAAATATTATTGTGGGCTGGGGCTATAGCTCAGTGACAGAGTGCTTGCCACAGCACCCCATAAAAATTAAAAACAAACAAAATTAAAGGCATTTAGTCCATTTACAACTACAAAAAGACAATTTAAAAAAATATTATTGTTTCCCTAATTTATATTCCATGATCACTGAGCAATCTTCTAATTTGTTTTCTATGTCCTTTATCCACATATTTGATAAATATTTATTGAGAATCTGATATGTATCAGGTTTTATTCTAGGAATAAAGTACATCAGAAATTGAGATATTTCTTAGACAAAAAGACTTTTATTTTTTTGTACTAGGGAGAGAACCCAGCGACACTTTACCACTAAACTACATCCCCAACCCTTTCTTTTTTAAACTTTTTATTTTGAGACAGAGTCTTGCTAACCTGCTTAGGACCTTGCTGATTTGCTAAGACTGACCTCAAACTCACAATCCTCCTGCCTCAGCCTCTCAAATTGCTGGGATTACAGATGTGCTCCACTGAGACCCACTCAACAATAAGAAAACAAATTATATGAAATGGTAGAAGGCGATAAGTCCTATGGATAAAAATAAAGCAAAAAAAAGAAGAATGAGAGGAATAGGGTGTTCTATTTTAAATTAAAAACATTGTCCTAATCCTATGTCATAACTCAGAAGGTATTAGTTTCTTAATAGATTGCACACTAGCTTTCTTTAAGCTGTAGTAAACTCATTCTCTGTTGTGGGTTGATGATATCAATATAGTGAATAAAATTTCTTGTATTCATTCATACTTCTTTTTAAAAACTCAACACCAGGGTTGGGTTGTGGCTCAATGGTAGAGCGCTCGCCTATCACATGAGAGACCCTGGATTTGATCCTCAGCACCACATAAAAATAAAATAAAAATATTGTGTCCAACTACAACTAAAAAAAAAAAAAAAACCTCAACACCATTTTATAGATAATTGGTTCCTGAGCAAAAGGCCACCTAACAAAATAATAGTGAAACCTTTATAACAAAGGGTCTTACGTTGGGTGCCCCCAAAACAGAGAGATACTGAGAGAAGAACCTGAGGTAGTGTAGTTGAATTGGAAGGGGCTCCCAGGAGGCACCACCAGGAGCTGGGGAAGTTACATGAGACAGGGAAGGAAAAGAAGTCGGTGTAGTGTGTTAATAAGCAGGACTCAACCTGGGCCATAGGGGTTTAATCACACTGAGGATCCCCGGGAGACTGCCTGAGGTACAGGAAGCTTAGGAATGATGTACCAATCAGTTTATGAATACAAGAATGAATACAAAAAATTTTATTCACTATATTGATATCATCAATATAGTTTACCATCAGTTGAGGGCTGCTCTATTAACATATCTGAAAAGAGGGAGGCACCAGGCAGGGATTGTCTGCCATACTATGCTTGAACCTCATAATATTTTTTTACCTTCTTAAATTCAAAATTATAGTGCAGTATTTAAAAAGAGACTAAGTTGTGGTTTTCCCTTTTTCAAGTAAGCTTTCCACATCATTATATGTTATTGTACTTTAGATTGTGGGAAGAATGTTTAAAATTATTTAAAGAACAAGATTATTTTCAGGCAAACTCAAAAGTTTCAGAAACCCTAATTACCTAATGTGCTATCATTATCTCTTTATTAAAGCAAGTCCTATGTAGAAGACTAAATTTGATTTAAACTTTTTACAAATAATAAATTTGCATTCTATATTACATGAAGATTTTTGAACCACAATGCAAAGAAAAGACTACAGACTCCAATATTAAGCCAAAGTAAAGCTTAAATTGTATACACAAGAGTTGGCCAGAAGCTGCCTCACCCAAAATGAGGGCCCGAGGACAACACCCCAGCTCTCCAGGAAAAAGGTTTTATAGCACAAGAGGGTGTGCTGGAACTTACAGCTAACAGGGTCTGGCAAGCATAATACAAAGGCAGATAGCAGGTTAATGATCTGCATGACTTAACATCTCAAGGTAGGGAATACATTGAGATTCCAACATCAGAATTTATGAGGGGCTGCTAAGGTTTTAGGGAGGGTTGTTATCTGGTCAAGAAGAGCTAGGCATGGGTGAGTTTAGAGCATGGGCAGGAATTTCTAACAAGATTAGCCCTCAGAGTATGGTCAGGCCAAATAGAAATCTTAGTAAAACAGAAATGAACTTTCCATAACTTTGTGATGAGATGGCTCCTAATCTTAGATAGAATTGAGTTCATCAAAATCTCTTTTCTTATTCAAAATCCTTATTTAACTGAATATTTTGTAGTAGAAATCACTGTTAATATTATCAAATCCAGTGGATCTTCTCTGTCATGAGTAATAATGACAATCTCTACATCGATTGTACTGAGTGTTAGAACATTCGCCTGGGGGACATGGTTCTTCATATGCTCTGATATTCTTTTTTTTTTTTTAATATTTATTTTTTTTAGTTCTTGGTGGACACAACATCTTTGTTTGTATGTGGTGCTGAGGATCGAACCCGGGCCACACGCATGCCAGGCGAGCGCGCTACCGCTTGAGCCACATCCCCAGCCCCTCTGATATTCTTGAAAACAAAGTCCTGAATCTAATGTTGTTTCCAACGAATGAAACCATTTGTTTCCCCCAACAAGCAGGGGCTGAAAATTGTAGATCACTTCAAAAAAAAAAAAATCCATTTATCCCTTTTTGCATAGAAGTTCCTCTTGAGTGGTAAGGCAAGAGTGACCCTACAACCAGAGAAAAAAGATGCTCAGGAAGTCCTTCAGGTAAATGCAGTGTTGGAAATGGGAACACTGGCAAATTTTAAAATAATAATGTTATTGTTCACGGACTCTAGTCAGAAATACCCAAATTCAAAACTGGCTTTACTACTTACAAATCATGTGAACCTTTGTATATTTCTTTAATTTTTCTGTGCCTCAGTTTTTTCATCGTGAAACAGGGATGATAAGAGGATTTCCTCAAAAGGTTGTTGTAAGGAGTAAATGAGAATGAATTTTGGAGCACAAAGCACAGCCCCTTAAGCACATAGTACAGATAGTCAAACAAGAGGTCTGTGCAGTAGACTAAAGACAAGAGGGGTCAAAGCAACCTCAGAATGGGGGATCACTGCTCCATGCCTGGACAGCCATTGTTTCTGCAGAGGCCCTGAATTTTGTTGTTGTTTTTGTACTGGGGATTGAACCCAGGGGCACACTCCCGCCGAGCTACATCCCCAGCTCTTTTTATTTTTTGTTTTGAGACAGGGACTTGCTAAGCTGCTTAGGTCTCTCTCAGTTGCTCGGCTAGCCTTGAACTTGAGACTTTTCTGCTTCAACCTCCTGAATAGCTGGTATGAAAGGCATGCACCACCATGACTTGTTTTTTTGTTTGTTTGTTTGGTTGGTTTTGTTTTCTGGTGTTTCTTTTAGATGAGAGAGAAGGGAGAGAGAGAGAAAGACGGAGGGGTTAGGGGGCAGGAGGCAGGCAGACTACCTGGTCTCTCTGCATAAACTTTGAGCATTAGGGATCCACCTAATTCAGGGAATGGTTGATTTCTTCAGTATAGAACAAGGCTAAGTTTGTGTCCATATCTGAAGATGAAGCCTTATCTTTCAGATAATGCAGGAGATATCAGAAACTAAGATCAGAGTCCAAATTCCTGCTCTGTTGTTTCCTGGCCTTAGCCAAGTTACTGAGCCTCTCTGAGTTTCAGATTCATCATCTCTAAGTTGGTAATATTCACTTACAGATGATAATGCAAAGGAATCATAGAGTAGATGCTCAGTGATGCCTGGAAGCCCAATAGGGATATATATATATCCAGGGGAGTTTTATTAGAATCAGTTCTAAAGTCTACCATTGGAATATTTTGGGGAGGGGGTATCAGGGCCCCTTGAACTCAGGGGAACTTGGCCATTGAGCCACATCCCCAGCCCTATTTTGTATTTTCTTTAGAGACAGGGTCTCAAGGAGTTGCTTAGCACCTTGCTTTTGCTGAGGCTGGCTTTGAACTCATGATCCTCTTGCCTCAGCCTCCCAAACCACTGGGATTAAAGGTGTATGTCACCGTGCCCTGCCTACCGTTGGAATCTTAAAGTGAATCCCTGGTCATCCCTTTTTTCTAAGGGGGTATATATATATATTTTGGGAGGTGCTGGACATTGAACCCAAGGGCACTTAACCACTGAGCCATATCTCCAATCCTTTTTATTCTGCCTCAGCCTCCCAAATATCTGGGGTTACAGGTGTGTACCACCATACCCAGCCTCTTTCTCTTGAGTTTTTATAGCTTCCTGCCCAGGATTGGGCAGAAGACTTGTAGAGATTTACACAAAGCCACACATTTAAATTTTTAACTGAGGTGATAGAGTCTTCAAGCATTTGCCACTCTTATTCACTCCTTGAGAATGACCTCAGTTTGAAAAATCTGTCCCTAACCAGAAGTGACCAATCTAACAGTAGTAGGGACCCATCTAACTAGAAAACAAAATCAAAACTCCTCTCTGCCTGGATATCAATCTGTACTTATTTGTGTGTGGGCATAATGCTTACCCACTTGGTCTGTCTCCTAAACTCTTGTCCCACTTGATCTGCTTGACACACACATCTATACAAACATGCACACTGCCTAGCTAGGGACATCACCTTTCAATTGCTCCATAAGTCCAATATTTATGGTTTTGAACATTAGTATGGTCTTTTAAAAAAAGAAACAGTGATGGTTTATGACTATTTGATATGATTCTTTTATCTTTTGCAGGGAAAACAGAAGCTTATTTGGAAGCCATTAGAAAAAATATTGAATGGTTGAAGAAACACGACAAAAAAGGAAATAAAGAAGGTAGGAATTCAGTGTGGTTGTACATTGCAAACTTCACCCATTTGCCAACGGCTCTTGTTACATAATGATTCCTGTAATCAAATTAGTCTAAAGAATCAGTCCAAAAAGACGGCAACTGTCTCTGAGATGACAAGAGGAACAGAACCTCACTTATCTTATTATTCAAGGCATCTTCTTCTTTTTTACATTTGATTTTGAAAAATGTCAAGTGAAAAAAGAGTGATAATATAATGTATCCCCACATGTCCATCACCTATCTTCAATAAGGATGAATATTTTGCCAGTCTTGTTTCACCTCCCACCTCATACACAGCTTGCTTTCTTTTCTGAGCACATACTGGGTGCTTCATGCAGTCACTAAAGCAGCCCCTCACTTACATAAAACAAAACACACTCTGTTCTGAGTGCCAGAGATTCAAAGGATGATCAGATGCAGCCCTCAAGCCCTCAGACAACAAGGAGCTCACGATGTCAGTGTGGCTATGGTGAACCCAGTCAGGACTGTGGTAGATGGATGCTGGAGCACCAAAGGGGTGAGATGGTGGGGTGGGTCATCCCACCATGATAGAGCCAGCTGGGAGAAAAGACAGCAGGAAAGGCCGTGATGCAAAGGTAAGGAAGAATCCACTGAATGAGGAGAAACGGAGTGAGAAGGAACCCAGGGGCTAAGACATAAAGGGGTGAAACATAGGGATCTGTTTTGGGGATCAAAGCCATTTTTCCCCCCAGGACACTGGGTGTCTGTGGGGAGGAGTAGCAGCCAGACTGGGAAGATGCTTGTACACTCTGCGAAGGAGCACAGCTTTAGCCAGGGGCGCCAAATTGGGTTAAAAAAAGAAATCCATCTGGTAACAGTGTGGTTGCAATTGAAAAAATAAGACCCCAGAAGGCAGGAAAAAGATAAGGAGGCCAGGATCTGGAGCAGAAGTGATGGGTCTTTAAACCAAGGCAAAGCAAGGCAGAGGAAATAAAGAAATGAACAACTTGAGAGCTGTCTGGTTGCATTCCAGGTATCAGGCAAGAGCACCTGCACAATGTTCCTCCAATGAGATGAGTGATGCTTCTCAAGCTTTATAGTGCATTCAGGTCACATGGGGAGCTTCTGAATACAGTCTGAATATGTTCTGAGGAAAGCATCAATAGGTGGTTTCATCGTTGTGCTAACATCATACAGTGTATTTTCATAAACCTAAATGATGTAGGTTAATCATTCCACATGGCCTTTGATGCATTCAAGAAACACAGTAATCACTGGGTACAGTGGCACACATCTGTAATCCAGGTGACTTGGGAGGCTGAGGTGGGAGGATCTCAACTTGAAGTCATTCTCAGGAACGTAACAAGACCCTCAAAGCTTAGTGAGAAAGATCCTGTCTCCAAAAAAAAAAAAAAAAAAAAAAAAAGGAATGGAGATGTAGTTTAGTGGCAAAGCACCCCTGGGTTCACTCCCCACAACCAAAAAAAAAGACATGGTAAACAGGAGATATATGAAGCTACTTCAGCATACCACATCATACCATTTTACAGGAATTTTTTTTATAAGTAGAGGAGTACACTCTGGATTAATGGAAAAAGTATAGTATTATAAATCCATAAGTTAGTCACTTGTTATCAGGTATTATATACTGTATATGAGTATGAGTGTTATACTTTATACAACTAGTAGTAAGTTAGTATGCACCAGCAGTATCACAAACATGTAATACCTTTCACTATGAGGTGACAAGGACTGTGATGTTACTAAGTGATAGGAATTTTTCAGCTCCATTATAAATTTTTGTCATTAACAAAAACATCATTCAGCTTGTCCTTAATAAAAACTTCAGGGCTGGGGTTGTGGCTCAGCAGTAGAGTGCTCACCTAGCACATGCCAGGCCCTGGGTTCAATCCTCAGCACCACATAAAAATAAATAAATAAAATAAAGGTGTAGTGTCCAACTACAACTAAAAAACAAAACAAAACAAAACAAAAAAAAACTGAGAGCACAGTAGAAGGTGTGTTTTCAGTACCTCTTTTGCTTGTGATTATCTAAATTGAGTGAGAAGGAAACAAGTTACATATTATTTTGTTCACAATGGTATGATTTCCCAAGTTGTCAATTAAATTAAAATTCACATGAAGTGGTGGCCCACGCCTATAATCTCAGCGGCTCAGCCAGCTGAGGCAGGAGGATCATGTGTTCAAAGCCAGCCTCAGTAACTTAGTGAGGCCCTGAGCAACTCAGTGAGATCTTGCCTATAAATAAAATACAAAAAAAAAAAAAAGAACAACTGGAGATCAGTATAAATTATAAATTAAAGGTACATTAATTTGGAGCATTTATGTCATTGTTTTCACTGGGTCAACATATGCCTCAGATTCCTGACCATAACTAACATCATCCTGCAAGTAATCGCCCTGTTCCAGAAACGATCCATCCAGTAAAGCATGGAGATCTGATTCTTGTCCAAGGAAGGCCTTGTGAGCGAACTTCAGAGTGAGGGTATGAGAGTGTTGGGTTTTATGTTTTCTTTTGTCTCCTGAAGGGAGGATAATATGCTGTCTTAAAGACAGAGAAAGCTCTCACATGTCATTGTGGCTTGACTTGTGGCTACCTCTCAAGGCCTATGGAGACCTAGGTGCTGCCGCCGTGCAGTGGCTGACGCTGTGTGAACCAGAGGACTTACTATTAGTTCTGATCTTTCTTAACCTCTCCTGGTGCCCTCTGTTTAGCAGGGACCTGGGCAACCTGAAACCCCTTTCCAAACTCAAGAAATGGAAGCCCATGTGGTGTGATGGAATGATGATAAAATCTTACACAGACTTACAAAAAAGAAAAAGTGTGCTTTAAAAAAGCAAACCACAAGCCAGTTGTGGTGGTGCATGCCTATAATCCCAGCAACTCAGGAGGCTGAGGCAAGAGGATTGCAAGTTCAAACCCAGCCTTAGCAGTTTAGTGAGGCCCTAAGCAACTCCATGAGACTGTCTCTAATAAAAAATATAAAAAAGAGCTGGAGATGTGGCTTGGTGGTTAAGCGCCCTTGGGTTCAATCCCTGGTACCTAAAAAAAATAAAAAATAAAAAAATAAGCAAACCATAGCCCTTATCTCTTTTGATCCTTACAAGCTTAATTAAAACCTCTTTTAAAGTTAACAAGGTGGCGATTAGCTTATGTATTCCAAAAGTCAGCCAGGGAAGAGTTGGGATTGGATTCTAGGAGCCTGCGCCATGCTAGTTTTTCTGTTGCACACAATCAAACCATACCATAAAGATACAATTTTTCCTTCTCATAAGAAAGCAAAAGCCAGGCATGATGGCACATTCCTGTAGTTTCAGCTGCTGATGGAGCTGAAGTAAGAGGATCACTTGAGCTCACGAGTTCAAGACCAACCTAGGCAACATAGTGAGACCTTCATCTCAAAAAATACCAAAAAAGCCTGGTACAGTGGTGCATACCCATAATCCCATCTGTATGGAAGCTGAGGCAGGAAGATTACAAATTCAAGAACAGCTTATACAATTTAACAAGATCCTGTCTCAAAAAAAGAAGTTAAAAGGGCTGGGGATATAACCCAGTAGTAAAGCACCCTGGGATCAATCACCAGTACCAAAAGGAAAAAGGCAAAATATTTTCCTGTTTGTTCATTCAAATCACTGGGACCTTATCTGTCATCAAGAGTCTGCCTTTTGTCTCATTAAAAATATTAATAGTGCAAGTCATTCTGAAGAGTCAGAATTAATGAACCAGGGAAAAGCAAGAGATACTTCTTTGTGCCAAGTCAGGAATTACAAAATAATATGTAATTTGTTTCCTTCTCACTCAATTTAGATAATAAACAAGCAAAAGAGGTGCTGAAAACACACCTTCTACTGTGTTCTCAGTTTTTTTGTTTTTTAGTTGTAGTTGAACACAACACCTTTATTTTATTTATTTATTTTTATGTGGTACTAAGGATTGAACCCAGGGCCTGGCATGTGCTAGGCAAGCACTCCACTGCTGAGCACTCTACTTGCCATCTCTGTGAGATACACACAAAATATATGTTTGCCTTCTACTTTCTGACTAAGAGAAAGAAAAAAGTTAAAAACAAGCATTTATTCAACATGTGCTTAATGTACCTGTCAGTAGCTTTATCTTCAGTACTCAAGATTTCAGAATGGTCAAAGCAATGACCACAGACTGACCTGGTTTCAGAACTTGGCTCTGCTGCTACCTGTGCAAGTACCTTCTGCTGTCAGCCCTGGTTTTTCATCTCTGAAATGAGCATGCTAATGCTTACCTCATGGGGCTTTGTGAAGAACAGATATGAGGATGGTTGTAAAGTGCTCAGTGCTGGGTGTTTTCTAAATACATGCCCTAACCAGGAACAAAGGCACTGTTTGCTGCAGAGGAAATGAGCTCTCAGCCTCAGGCTCACCTCCATGTAACACTTAGTGTTTACAGAGAGGTCCTTCCTGCTTCATTTTCCCTTCACACAGGTGCCTAAAGATGCCCAGGTTCAGGTTACGTTCAGCCCAACTTAGGGTGGCTGTGCAGCCTCTGTGTTTTCATACCCCCCCCCCATTTTTTCTCTCTCCCTTACAAACTGGTAGAAGGCAGGGTTTGGTCATTTATAATTATAACTATCTAATAAAATAATCAGGGAAGGTGTGGGGTTTTTTAAGTCTTCAGAAAAATGTCACAGGCAACCTTCTTACTTAGGGTCTCTTTGTGTTTTATGGATGAATTGATGTTTATACAGATTTTTTTTTCTTGCCATAAAGAGGTTACGGTTTGGCTTCTTGTTCCCTGCATATAATTTAAACAGCATGAAATAAACAAGGTAATTCTAAATTTGGAAAACAAAAATGTGGGTTGTCACATTAACAGGAATTTAACCTAATATTATAAGTTCAGGAAGTCAGGACTCCTGGTTCTAACCATAATTTTGCTGCTTTTGTGATCTTGGACAAAGCACTTTAGCTTCAGGACCTTGTTACCCCCATGGATGTTTCCTAGCCCAGCAGCACCAGGTTCTCCTAGGACATTGTTTAAAATGTAAAAATTGAGTTCTCACCCCAATCTGCTAAATATGAATCTGAAACTCTCCCAAGAGCCCCAGACGATTGGCTTATAAACATTGACATTTGTAAAGCCCTGGTCTGAATCTGTTGCTCTTTGGTCAAATGAGATGGTACTTCCCACTTGAACACCTCACAGGGTTGTGATAAAGAACAGATGAGATAATATGATACATATAAACATCATTTTAAACTGCAGAGCTCTGCCTGAATGTGAAAACAGATAATAATCTTGTTATTACACAAAGTGCTTCTCAATGGTAATCACTATAATGTGATTGGTCTCTCTTGATCTTTGCTCATGATACTTCAATAATATTTTCCAGACTATGACCTTTCGAAGATGAGGGACTTCATCAACCAACAAGCTGACGCTTATGTGGAGAAAGGCATCCTTGATAAAGAAGAAGCTGATGCCATCAAGCGCATCTACAGCAGCCTGTGAAAATGGCAAAAGATCCAGGAGTCTTTTGACTGTTTCAGAAAACATAATGTAGCTTAAAATACTTCTAATTCTGTGATTAATTTTTTTTACCCAAGAATTATTAGAAAGTGCTGAGTTTACAGTAGTTAACCTTTAGAAATAGATAAAACATAGCTTTCTTGCCACAAAAACTATCTGAAAAGTAAAATTGTATGTAAGCCGAGATTTTGTACATAGAATTCTTATTTCTTCATAGACTTACATTTTATAATCAATGTTGCTCTAGAAAAGCCTCTCATGGACTGAATATAAAACTAAGACTTCTGTCTCACACACTTACACACACTCCCTGAAGAATGAAGGGGGTTCTGTTGTCAGAGCATGATGGATCCCAAACCACCTTATTCCAAAATGTCATTTCCACTACAGTTTCCCAGTGGGCAGTGAAATAAATTCACATTTCTGCAAACCCTCTATAGCTTGAAAGCCATCTGCTTCTTCAGTTGCTCTTTTTAGGAGGCTCTTTACTAGGCCCAGTGGACAAAAAGGAACTTGAAAAATGGGTATAACATTCGCTGGATCTGCCCAACATGGTGGTATACACCTATAATTTCAGCTGTTTGGAAGCCTGAGGCAGGAGGGTCACTAGTTCAAGGCCAACCTGTTCAATTAAACAAGACCCTGTCTCAAAATTTAAAAAAAAAAAAAAAAAAGGCTCAGCCCTGGGTTCAATCCCCAGTTTTGCAACAACAAAAAAATTTTGTTGAATTTATTAACATTTTAATCCCCACTCAGCATTTTCTGTGAGTTCTTAGACACTGAGTTTTCAGATAAAGGGGGATTACTTATGTGCTCTCCACAAAGATAATTGAGGTTGTAAACAGTATAAAAGCATGTTTAAAATTTTATACCAGATCTTGGTTATCTAAACTGGATTTGACCCAAGCAAGGTGGCTCAACAGAGAGCAAAAGACCAGGTAAAGTAGAAATAGAGATTGACAACCATTAATCTCTTAGTTCCCTGTGAACTAAGTTAGAAGTGCTTCCCTTACCACAGACATGGCCCTGGAAACAAGCATACAGAGGCCAGGGCTCCTCTTAATAATGAGTCAGTGTTCCCAAAGAGGGCTTTGAAATGTATTATTCAGTGTAAATTAATTACATAAATATTTTTCTACTGTCAAAAATCAAAAACTAACACAATGCTTTGTATATTATCAGCCACTATTTCAGATTGGCCTTCTGATGCCTGTGTTGCTGTCTTGAGGATCCTACCAGTATTCTCCTTGCAGTGAGGACTGAGAAACTTACAGGACTTGGTTAAAGGCCATTTTTCAGGAGTAGGAGACCAATGCATCCCTTCCCAATCTCTTCAGAGAGTTACAGAAGCAAACAAAAACCAAAGCCTGACAGACACACAAACTAAGCTGAGCATGTTCTAGAGAAGCCAGTACCCACTAGTGAGTAGGGAGAGGTAGCCTTTGCCCAAACTCCACTTGCAAAGCACAACTCAGACAGCTTTAATGAATCTTGGGATAACATGACCAGCTGCAGTTACGTCAAACAGGCTTCATCTATATCAGACAATGAACTGGCTTGGACTAAACATTTTATCTATTTACTTTTCTATATGAATAAATATGCAATATTTTTTAAAAGATGAAATTTATTTAGAGAGATTATTGTAATTTTCAAAGTAAACTGACCTTCCTTAGCTCCCATTGATAACAATGACAAAAGGGAAATCATTAGCTTTGTTTTTATAAATGAGGAAAGTGGTTCACCTAAGGAACAAAAAGACATGCTCAAACTCATGTGGCCTGGATGGTGAAGATGGACCTTAACAGGACATGGTTAAAGGCCAGGTTTCTTGTCTCTGTCCACTCTTTCATAGTGATTCTATACCAAGGTAGGGACTAAAGTACTCTAGACCTGTACAGCTCAACTGTGGCCACAAAGTTGTTAGGAACTTGATATGACAGAATTTCCACCTGAAATTGCTAAAAGAGGCAAAAATAAAATAATGAAAAAAATTCAAGAATGTGGTCTTAATTTCAAATTTGAGTTTATATGTTTTGGATAGTATCTTTGGATTTGTCTTTTAGATTACTCTTAAATTTCAGATCATTTTATGTTAAATATCATAACTACATTTTAAAAAGTCCCTAGGCTTCCACAGAGGTTTGCTTGGGCCTTTTTTATAGGCATTTTTGTTTCCCTTCTTTTTTTTTTTTTTTTTTTTAAGCTTTCTCTTTTTCCAACTAACTCCCCACAGTTCAGGTTGTAGTGGATATAAGGAAATGGCAAAGCATGATCAATAGAGCACCCTGTTTCAAAGATGCTATCATAGCATGAAGAAAAGAAAAAAAAAGGTGGGAGGATAACGCATTTCAAGTTATAAACGAGAAATGAGCAAGTCAAGAGCAGACAACTACGGCTTCCCATCAATGGGCTGTCTGATCAGCATCCAGGTTGGATACATGCAGTTCTGGTTCTGCAAGCTCTGCTGCACTGCCATCTAAAGGCACACATTTCCTGTTCCATGGAAAATTTGGAGGAACAAAACAGGGAAGAAGAAAATAACAAAAAAATAAGAAAGGGACAACAAAATCCCTTTGGCTGGGTGCAGTGGCACACAACTGTAATTCCTGGGAGGCTGGGGCAAAAAAAAATTCAAATTCAGGCTAGCCTCATCAACTTTAGTGAGGCCCTAAGCAACTCAGCAAGACCCTGTCTCAAAACTAAGGCTGGGGATGTGGCTCAGTGGTAAAGCACCTCTGGCTTAAATCCCCAGTACAAAAAACAAACAAACAAAAATAATAAAAATTCCTTTTGCTCCAGAGACAGCAAACACCTGTTAGGTGATGCTGATGAGCTTAGGGATGGTGATGACAGGTAAATACAGAGAACTGCTGTGGAAGCATAAAGACTTAAGCTACTGCTTAAATAGAAATTGATACCAAAAACATACTTAATTGTAAATAGTATATTGCTTGAAGTTTACTGCTATAACCTGTAGTATAAAAAAAAAGACAAAAACCTAACTCTAAATTCAAATAACATGGAATATATTACATAGTGATGTATTGGAATACATTGTACAGTGATTACATACGCAACACTCTATAAAATGACTTGGTAGTAAAATCTGAACTAGAATTCATAAATGTGTCAGAACTTGGTATTTATTTATTTGTATTCTGTATTTTCATTATATCTGAATCACATGAGGTCAACAAAAATGCAAAGGATGCTAGGAACTAGAATTGATTTGCTTTTAGATCATCAAAATTTCTTTCAAAAATTGCATTTGTAATAATAAAAGCCATTAAGATGGGGGAGGAGTTGTCACCATTTCAAAACATAATTTAAAAATTAATTTTTCCCATTTTGAAAAAAAATGAAGACTCATATGTGAAAACATAGTTTATTTTCTCAGACTTTTGTAGTTTATTTTTACAAAATAGCAGACAAAATTTGGTTCTTTGTATTAATACAGAATATGTAATACATATTGAAATATATATATGTATATAGCACTTAAGTTATAAACACACAGCCAATTCAGCATCACTTAAACAGCCACCGTGTTTTTCACATAATTAGGATTTCATTAGGAGCTAAACACTGTTTTCAGCTTAAATATATAAAGTCTTTGATGCTTATCTCCACCAGTATTTACAAAAGCTAGTCTAAAAACTATTACCACCTACAAAAGTAATAAGCTTCAGAATATAATTTTGCTATCATGCCATAATAAAAACTGAACATTTTAGAAAGCCAGAGGGAAATAACCACTTCAGTGCAACTGCAGTAGGTAGACTTAATCGTGATTTTAAGATGAGTGCTATGGGAATCCAAAAGGGATGCTTCTGGATCTTCAGTCACCAGATTCTTTATGGCCCAACCACCGCTTAATCCAGGTTAGAATCATGCCACTAATCACCTAACTGTGATAGAGGGACGTTGCATAGGGACTTTCTTCATCTCTAAACAAACAAACAAAAAACAACAAATATAACATAAATTAGTATTTAAAATTATAATCAGAAATCTAAAACACACACACACATATATATATATATATATATATATATATATATATATATGTTAAGGTACAACTTAATACCTACTGGATAAGAGTGTATCCACTTAAGAGTATTGTGCACACCTTGAAAGTGGCATGAAAAGCAAATATTAATTAAGGCATACCTTACTATCTCCATCTTACTGGTGTCTCAGTTATTGGAACAAATAATGATACATAATTATTAAATATATTACGTTTATATAAATTATATTCATATTTATATCTGTTTGCTTTCTATATGCCACATCTTTCTCAAATGGTACTGAGGTACCTAAAACAAACAGCATATTTATAACAAGATGAATAAAGTAGAGATTAAAAAATCAGGACTAAGGAAAGGAGAAGGAAGCCAATAAAGTAACCATAGAAGTACTATATAGAGGTCAAACCTGGGCTATTTTACTTGTAAGTTTCCCAGGATCCAGGGGGAAAAAAGAAACACAACAGCTTGTACCTTCTTAAAATCATAAAGCCAGAAGGAAACCAATTCTAGAGGAGATAGAAAGGTTTACTCCAGTACCAAATTTTAAACAAAGTAAAAAAAACTCATAGGAGGACTGGGGTTGTGCCTCAGTGGTACAGCGCTTGCCTAGCATGGGGGAGGCACCACAGGTTCCTCTTCATGTGAAAAACTGCTATCAACTAGGTTTGATCCTCAGTACCACATATAAATAAATTTTAAAAAATAATAAAGGTCCATCAACAACTAAAAAAATATAAAAAAAGATTTCACAGGATGTTGAGAGCCACAGCGGAAGGGGCCCCAGCAAACTTTCAGACTGCCAGCTGATGAGCTGAAGGGGCCCCAGCAAACTTTCAGACTGCCAGCTGATGATTGGATCACAGCGGCCCCAGCAACATCTAGCTGATTGGCTCCTCTGCGGTGATGCTCATTGGGCTGTTTCCCTGCCCTTTCAGACCACGGAGCTGCTCATTGGGGGACTTTTTTGGCTCCGCCCATGCAACCCAGCCAATCGGCCTCAAGAGCAGGAGGATTGTGGGAGGGAGAGGCTGGGTTGGGGTGTGTGGCTTGTGGGAAGCCGGTGGTGGCAGTTGGGCTCTGAGGGTTTTTTCCTGAGGAGCTGTTTTGTTTATCTTGCGTGGTTCTAAAAATAAAGTTAGTTTCTTTTGACAAGTGGCTCCTGAATTGTGCCCAGCCAGACTGCGGCATTAGGAAATCTTATGTAGGAAACACTTGGTAACAAATAAGAGACAATGTTTTTGACAAATTACAAAAGGTCGGTATTGTCCAAGTTTTCTTTATGGCACTGCTTCCTTTGAACAGTCAACAAGATGCTATCCAGAATTACTAGCTGGACGTTAATGTTATTAAAGCAAAGAAGCAATTTTTTTATAATAAATAACAGAGACAAAAGCATTTGTAACAGATAAAGCCTTAAGCATTTTGCGGTAGCTCTCTTTGCGCTACATACATTAGAAATGTCTTTCTAGAATTAAAATGTAAAGCAAGGACATCGTAAGAGTAATTTAATCAGCCTCTGACATTTTTTTACCAGGGAATTTTTACCTGCTTTCTTCTTTTAGTTTCTTGGCTGCCTGTGTTGATAATTTAATCTGCAAATCAAGTCTTTGAAGGAAATCTCTGGCTGACACTTCCTCAGGCTGCACAGGCTGAATCTCAGATTCTTGAGGACTGGGAGGAGGGAGGTCTTCCCCACCCACCACAGGCTCCTCTTCATGTGAAAAACTGCTATCAACAGTTTCATTTTCTGGAGAATCAACGGAGTTAAGTCCATTAAACAACAAAGGCTTCTCTGATATAACTGGGATGTTCAAAGTTTTCTTCAGAAATATACAATCATTGGTAAACAGTTTATTGGCCCTTTTAATCTGTTCCATCTAAAATAAAAAAAAAAAATGAAACACAGAGTTACATATAACCAAGTCCAGGAGGAGGATTTAGTATACAATGCTGAGCAACATTGACTCTTCAACTGACTCTTCTCTGATAGAGTCTTGCTAAATTCATGAGCAATGTATGTACAATGCCTTCTCTGATTCGAGTCCTCACTTGAGTTTGTTCACCTCATAGTTTGGTCAAACTATGCTGCCTCTAAACTTGTTGGAGAAACATCTGTGCTTACGTTTATCACACTGTATTATAGTACATCTACAGACTTCAGCTGACCAGCCTGAGGACCTGCACCACATCAGGCACTCCACATACTAGATACTTCTAGTTATCAAGAGATGTCATTAAATTCTGTTTCCCAATCTTAAAAAAGGAAACTCATTTTCCCCCAGTATATTATTTCTGCTATAAGGCAGTCTTTAGCATTGATGTCCCAAAGTCTCTGAAGTTAAAAAATATAGGCTTTTAAGCATTTATTTAATGCATTTTATTCTTATTTTAACATTTGCATCGTCTGTATTAAAACCCGTTTTCTATCATTGCTACTTACTTGTGGAGAACTTCCTATGTCTCAAGAATTGTGCTTGGTGAATTAACAGATACAGGAGGTAGTAGAGGCATCAGTACAACCACATTTGGAAGAATGATATAGGCTAGAGCTACGGTCAGTCTCACAGAGAAGGTGGATTCTGATTTTGACTCTTTGACTTAAGTAGGCCTTGAAAATGAGTAGACATGGGTAAAGAAAGGTGATGGGGGCATTTTACATGCAGTATCTCATTCTTTTGCCCACATGGAATGGGTATGTGAAGATCCGCTTTATAAACAGAAGACAGTAGGCTTAAATGATATTATGTATGAAAGAATCATCATATAACTGGCAGATGAAGAAGCTAGAATTTAATATATGTTTATAATGTAATCTAGTATTTAATATATATGTTGTTGTTTTGAACATTTTTTTGGGTTTTGGGGGGATAGGGAGGACTCCAGGGAATGGAGCCCAGGGGCCTTTCCCACTTAACTACACTACAGTCTTTTTTAATTTTCAATTTGAGATAGAGTCTTGCTAAATTGCTGAGGCTAGCCTTGAACTTGCAATCCTCCTGCCTCAGCCTCCCCAGCAGCTGGGATTACAGGCATGTGCAACTGCAGTTGGCAACAGAGATTTTTCTAACCTATAATTCTTTCATAGCTAGTGGATGCCTCCCTCAAACCACAGATGTGAAAAAGAAGGGTGAGGGGGGAACAGAATTTATACAAGTTATCTCATTTAAACTTCAAAACAATCTAAATATTAATATCATCAGCTCCTCTTCACAAATGAGGAAAGAGAGGTAAGTGACCTGCTGGAGTCCACAATGCTGGTGAGCACAAAACTCAAACTCTGCTGTACCTGAGCTTGTTGGAGAAATGTCTGTGCTTATGTTCATCACACTGTATTATAAGTGTCTATAGACTTCAGCTGACCAGCCTGAGGACCTGCACCACGCCAGGCACTCCACACACACTCCAGCATCTCATTTGTACCACTCTTTCTTGTGATGTAACTTATGTGTGGATACGTGTGTGTGTGTGTGTGTGTCGATAAAACACATATACATATGGAGAGAATATATACAAAAGTATTACATATGTTCTACACATATTAGATAGATGTTAGGAGTGACAGTGGATGGTACTTTCTATTCTCCGTTTTCCAATGAAGAAATTCAAGCACACAAGAGATGATTAATTGATTTGAACACGTGCATACAGCTCTATCAATGTCTGAACTGGAAGTTCTGTCTGACTCTAAAGTCCATATGTCTGGATAAAAGTGAATGATTAATGGAATCAAATTATGGGAGCATTTAATACTAAATTGATTTTTTTTAGCAAAAAAAAAAAAATATGTTTCTACTTCTAAGAGCCTGAAGACACAACGGTAAAAGAAATTAATCCTGTTCCTCCTGCTTTCCCATGATAAGCTGAATCCATGCAAATAGTACCTTCAAAGCTTTTGTTTGTTTGTTTGTTTCTCTTTTAAAAGATACTACAAAAGAATAGAGAAAGGATGGTCCTTTGTGTGGTAGTTGCAGGAGACGGCAAATGGCAAGAAAGAGACCAAAGTCATGAGCACGTCCATTTTAGAGAAAAAATTAAAATTTCCAAGTATCTCTAGCCTTGCTTAGATTTAGATTGGAGAGTGTTAAATAACGTGAGCACTTTGCAAGATCCTGTCTCAAAATAAAATAAAAAATGGTTGGGGATGTAACTCAGAGACAGTACCACTGAGTTCAATCCCCAGTATAAAAATAAATAAATAAATAAAAAGACTGACATCTATAACAAGGGCTGGTAAATTACTGCCCAGGAACCAAATCTGGCCCATCACCTATTTTTGTATAGCACACAAGCTAAGAATGATTTTCACATGTATACGTGGTTGGAGGGGAAAAAACCAAACAGAAGAACACATTTCCTGACACATGAAACTATAGTAAAGGTTTACCAACTCCTGATTCCTTGAATTTTATAGATAAGCAAAAAATCTTTGATTTTGCATACAGGTGGCTTTTTAGTTAATTAAAATTAAATTATATTGATAAATATTATACACTTTGTATTATGGTTTGAATTGCCTCCAGCCATACAAAACAAAATGTTGAAGTACTAATTCCAAGTTAAAAAAAAAATTAAATGAGAAGTGGTATTATCTATTGTGATGGTTATTTTCCTTTTAAACCTATCCTCACCTCTCCATCCATTCCCATCTCTCCTTGAGCCTGTTCTGAACCCTGGGGGCTAACCTTTCTTAATTGAGGGGGATACATGGGATTGAACCCAGGGGCACACCACTGAGCCACATCCCCAAGCCTTTTCATTTGTTGAGACGGGGTTTCACTAAGTTGTTCAGGGCCTCGCTAAGTTGCTGTGGCTGACATTGAACTTGCAATCCTCCTGCCTCAGCCTCCCAAGTCATTGCAATTGCAGGCATGTGTGCCACCATGCCCAACTAAGGGGGTGGGGGAGAAGACCTTTTAAGAACTACATTTCCCAAGCCTCCATATTCTTGAGATGTTAGTTGGTTAACTAAAGGAAGACACCATAATTCTGGTGGTTTCATTCTTCAGTGGCCTTAGTTTTTTATCAGGAAGTCCCTCATCCCAGACTCCACCCCTCCACCAAGGGAAGACTGGATTTCCCTTGGTACTTCAGGCCTAGGATGGATGTCTTCCTGCTGTGGCTGTGTCTGAGTTCCTCACTACCCCTTGTTGGTTCCCTTCACCCTGTTCATACTCTATAAAGGTCCCTTCATGAAAGTCTGTGGATTCCCAAGTTGCCATGTCCTCTGAGTATGCTCTCTCTATCCAGCTAGGACCCGGACTGATAACATCCATCATGCAGAACAACACAGGCCATTAAGGTCCAGCCAGGGACCAAGGATACTGAGCACAAGACAAGGTGACTGAGTGGGGGCCTGGGTGCAGTCAGAGAGACTACAGGCAGTGAAGAACAGGGCTCTCCAGGCTCTTCTGTGCACCACTGTGCAAGTGATTCACTACAGAATTGCCTTGTAACTAGTCCTGAGCTTTCTGGCATCAGGGACTGTGTTTTCATTCAGAATGATCAGTAAGCATTTAAGGTATTCATTGATGGGATGGGCATGGTACTCCATGCCTATAATCTCAGCTAAAGCAAGAGGATCACAAATTCAAGGTCAGCCTAGACAACTCAGTGAGATTCTGTCTCAAGTAAAATAAAAAAAGGTTGGGGGTGTAGCTCTGTGGTAGAGTAATTGCCTGACATACCCAAAGCCCTGGGTTCAATACCAGTAAATTAGGGATATCTACATGTAGTTAGCATCAAGATGGGAACCAATCTACAGACAGATTAGATCTGAGTCAGAAGGTGGTAAATGAGTTTAAGTTAGTAGTTAGACACACAGGCCACACTTTCTGGGTTCACATTCTGGTTTTTCCATTTACTTACCATTCTCTACATCTGTTCTCTTACCTGTAAAGTAAGAATAGGAATAGTTCCTCTCATGCAATATGACTGCTATGAGGATTAAAAGAATTGGTTTATGTAAAATATTTAGAACAACACACGGCAGAGAGGAAGCACTAAAAAATGTTAGTAACTATCATGATTATATTTGGTTAAAAGTAAGAAAGCAACAGGTAAGGGCAAATCTTTGTTAACAAATATTTGGCTAATGAGAAGGAGGAGGATAGGAATTTTCTCCCATTAAACTTTTTAAAATCTCTCCCAAAATTAGAATATATAAAGATTGTATATAAACCAGCCAACATGAATAATATATCTCCAACAAAACATTTTTAAAAAGTAAAGAATTTTATCTAAACTTTACACTAACTTAGACCAAGAGCATAGGCTCCAAATTCTGTTACCTATAGTAATGTCAAGGCAAGAAACAGCTATGCCAAAGCCAGGGAGGGGAGGAACAGACACAAATACCCACGACTCCGCCTATAATCCTAGCAGCTTGGGAGGCTGAGGCAGAAGGATCATGAGTTCAAAGCCAGCCTCAGCAACTTATCAAGGCCCTAAATAACTCAGCAAAACCCTGTCTCTAAATAAAATACAAAAAAGGGCTGGGGATGTGGCTCAGTGCTTAAGTGCCCCTGGGTTCAATCCCTGGTTTAAAAAAACAAAACAAAACATACCCAGGATTCCATCCAGAAAGAGCAGCAGCAACACCCCAAACTGTGTGGTGAAATGTAGGGAGTAATAAGCCAACTTCAGGCCAAGGTAAAGAATTTGGAATTTATTTTAAATGTGATGAGAAGCCACTGGAAGACGAAGGAAGAGAATGACATGATCTGATTACAGTTAAAGATCACTTTGCAGCTGTGCAGAAAATGGGTTGGCAAGAAAGAAGCACTGGTGGAAACAGGAAGTCCAGCTATGGAAGTAAGCATTGAGGCTCATATGAGAACCGTGGGTAATCTAAAACAGTGAAAGACGTTTTGTTTGGAATATTTTATTCTTCTGTTGGAACATAGGTTAGGTTTCCTGTTCTGGAAATTGGACCCACATGAAACTAAGAAAAGCCATTATCCAATCCAAGGAAGGGCTGGAAAACTCCACAGCCTTCCCACCTGCCCACTTCACAACATTTCCTAAGAGCCACTTAAGCCTGAGAATAGAAAGTACAACCTTTTGCAAATGACATAGAACTACTTTCTGTTTCTTAGGACAGAAGTACAGCAATCAAATGCTTTCACTTCATTCTCTCCTAATCAGGGTTGAATAGTGTGACTCAGTGAAATAAAATTCACTCTTTGGTCACTAAGAAACAGGTTATAGAACTAAAGGAAGAACTAACTGGATGGGCCCTGGTCAATCATGGTGAAATAAAGTAGACAAGTGCTATCAATAACTTTAAAATAACATTTTAAAGTGACTCCCATAAATACATTTTGTAAAGGTGAAATTATTTAGGAGGGAATTCACAATGCTTATTCCCCAAAGGGGAACAAGCTCCTCAGGAGCTCTGGGGGATGGACAAGAACCTTTACAAAAGGCACTAGGTCCACCATCATCAGCTCACCTCTTGAACAGTGAAGATAATATTCAAAACCTCTTTGCTTCCTCTCCATTCCTTAAAAGAGACAAGCCCTTCTGAAAATATTTTCAGGACAATTTTATATATGTATACAACTATCATTTGATTATTATTTAATAGAAACAGATTTAAATATTAAATGATTCTCTCAAGATTCACCTCCACACCTGTCTCATGTTATGTTCCAGGTGTTGGTGGCAATCAGACCCCTCCATTGCCATGTGCTCATGGGGAAAAGAAAAGATGTATTTTTCTTCTCCACACTCTCAGAAGAGTAAATGAAGACCCACTTACAGGAAATTTCCAAAAAAGGTAACTTACAAACTAAAAAGTAGATCAGTGGTTTCCTGGGCCTAAAGAACAAAGAGTAGAATGGGCCCTGGTGATGGTTGCGCAACTGTGTAAATTTACAAAAAATCACTGAACTGTACACTTAAAACAGGGTGGATTTTGTAGTGTGTAATTATACCTTTGAGC
This sequence comes from Callospermophilus lateralis, assembly GCF_048772815.1. Taxonomy (NCBI): domain Eukaryota; kingdom Metazoa; phylum Chordata; class Mammalia; order Rodentia; family Sciuridae; genus Callospermophilus; species Callospermophilus lateralis. The sequence goes on from NC_135307.1 coordinate 97,047,242, forward strand.
TCCGGAGGATTGTTGTTTTTATTTTTTTTGGCTTTTGGTTTTGTTTTCTGGTACTGGGAGTTGAACCCATGAATGGTTTATTTATCACGGAGCTACATCCCCAGGCATTTTTTAAATTTTTATTTTGAGACAGGGTCTTACTAAGTTGCCAAGGCTGGCCTCAAACTTGTGATTCTCCTGCCTCAGCCTCCCAAGTTGCTGTGAATTTTTTTTTTAAGTATGTGAGAACTCACTCTACTAGCACCCCAAATTTCAGGCTATTGTACCATACTTCTCACTATAAGTGGCACTATGTCCAGCAAGGGTCAACAATCTCTACCAGCAGCAGACTGAAGTATTATTTGTCTGTAGTATTTATAAAACTGCAGATTTACATACCCTTCTGCTTCTAACTCACAGTGCTTATTCTCTCTAAAATGACAATCATTTCACTTTTTTTTTTTCATCAGCAAGATAACTTTCATGTGGGAAAATGTTAAGCAACAACTTGGCCAAGAAGCTAACTGGAAAAGGAAGAGAAGACCCTAGGAATAAAACTGGACAGAAGGTCACCGAGGGTACTGGGGATGAGGGGGCCTCTGGAGCTAAGAAAAGAGGCAAGTTCCCTGGGGGAAGTAAAAAGACAAAGTTTATACAAATAATAGGTGCACTTGGCTGCCTGGTTTTCACTTTCAGTTTCTATGCTGTTCTCTGGAGGTTTCTCCAGGGTTTCTAAACAAAAAGTTCCCAGTGGCAACCTAGAGCTGGTCAACTTCCCGCAAAGGCTTGAATCCAACTGGGAGGAGCGAGGATGGCAGAGAGAGCAATGGCTAAATCTAGAACACAGGGTTAAGGAAGGGGCCTGTTAGTCTCAGTAAATATTAAAACAAACAAACAAACAAAAAAAAACACTAGGGAAATTCCAGCCCCTGCAAGTTTATGTCTGAGGTTTGAACTGTATTTAACAGTTTCCCAGCCTGACCCAAATAGTTTCAGTTACCCAGACCCACTTCTTCAAATGCTTACTACTCTAATAAAAAAAAAAAAAAATGTTCGAAGCTAAAACTATGTGTAGTTCAGTGTGAAGACCCACAGCTATGGGAGGAGATGAAACCAACAGCCAACACTAGCAAGGGCAGCAGCCTCCCATAGATTTCAGAATGTGCTTCAAACTACCTCGTACAGTTCATATCTCCAGCAGGCTGCACCTCCTCACTCAGCCCTTATCTGGGCCCTGGTCTTCCAGGACCTGCTCAACTGTAGGACTTACAATTTCATACCAGTCAGGCTTTCTTGTGGATTAGGTCCCTGTGGACCCACCAGGCGCTATGAACCAGGCCGGGAGGATATAAAGATACATCAGACAAGCCAGGAGCAGTTGCACATGCCTGCAATCCCAGTGACTAGGGACGCTGAAGCAGGAGGATCATAGGTTCAAGGTCAGCCTCAGCAACTTAGTGAAACCCCCTTCTCAAAACAAAGGGCTGGGGTTTTAACTTAGTGCTAAAATGCCTCTGGGTTCAATCTCCAGTACCAAAAAAAAAAAAGAAAGAAAAGAAAAGTAAAAGATGAAACAGACAAGCTCCTTGCTTCTCAAGTAGTTACAAGACAGAAAGGAGTTAGCTGATAAATTCACTATAAATGAAAAGAGGAGGGGGATAGTAAAGGATAGGAAAGGCAGCAGAATACAACAGACCCTAGTATGGCAATATATAAATCAATGGAAGTGTAACTGATGTGATTCTGCAATTTGTATACGGGGTAAAAATGGGAGTTCATAACCCACTTGAATCAAAGTGTGAAATATGATATATCAAGAACTATGTGATGTTTTGAACAACCAACAATTAAAAAAAATAAAAAATAAAAGAGAGAGAGAGAGAGAGAGAAAAAAAAAAAAGAAAAGAGAACATGTAGCCCCAGCATCTAGAACAGGGCCTCAAACAAAGAGGCCCAATAAAAGTGGGAAAGAAATAATGAACACCATTTATTAGTAAGTAAGTATTAATGATGTTAAAAGGGGTGATGGGAAAACATCATAAAAATATTTTCCAAGTCACTGACAGAAAAACTGGGATCCATCAGTGTCAGCCTGGCCAGGTCCTTGAACCTCCACATTCTTTTTTCCTATAACGGAGCCTCCTGGGTCCTCAGGTGAATCCCCAGGGCAGAGATATTCAAACTGAACAGTAAACAAATAAGCAGAACTTTTCTAGCATATCAGGAAGTCATCCAAAATCCAGCCACTTTTCACTACCTCCTTCCTTTGCTTTGGTCCAAGTTACTGTCTTCTTTTACCTGCATCACTTGCAAAAGCTTCCGTCCTATCTGGTCTCTGCCTGGGCACAGCCTTCTTACAACTCATTCTCAAAACAGCAGCTAGAGTGATCCTTTTAATGCATAAGTAAGCTCATGTTACTCTTCTGCTCAAACCCCACCACCACTACTGTCAATGGGTCCCCAATGAGATAGAGCTTAATCCCTTAAAACTGCTTTCAAGGCTTTAAGTAATCTTGTCCAACTATTCTCAATGGCATTCTAAACACCAGCCATACTCTTCCTAGGAAGTCATCAATCATGCTCCTACCTCAGGGCCTTTGCACCACTGGCTATTCCTTCTGCTTAGAATGTTCTTCACCAGATATCTGCATGGCTCCCTCCCTTTCCTCCTCTGTAAGGTCTTCCCTGGTCATCCCATTTTAACTTGCAACCGCCTCCAATGGTCCTCCCTATCCTCTCCTTGATTTTTTTTTTCATTTTGTTCATTAATATCTGACATATAATATACTTACTTACTGTCTTAACTGACTAAAATATAAGTTCCATGAGGGCATGGATTTTTATTTGTTCACGAATGTCTCACCAGAAAGGTGGAACTGGAAAAAGAAAAAAGGAATAATTGGATGAATGATAAATACTGTTAGGAAAACAAGTCAGGGAAAATGCCAGTGTGAAAGAGGGTTGCAATTTGACATAGAATGGTCAAGCAAGATCCCACAGAGGAAATACTTAAGCAAAGTTTTGAAGGCAATAAGGGAGCAGGTCACAAAATCAGGACCAGCTAGATCACTGCCCAGAGCCCAGTGGAAAATAAAAATGTGGGGCCTTTGTTTACAAATGAAAGATTTTAAGATACAACTGAGCATTAAATCAAGTAACAATCCCTTCTAAGCATGGGGCCTTATGTAACTGCATAGGTCACACCCATGCAGCGGCTCCTGCGCTCAGCCAGCCCTTCAGCTATCTGGAAAAAAACATTCCAGACATATGGAATAGCAAGTACAATGAGCCCAAGAAGGGACAAGACTGGGAATAAGCAAAGAGGCCACACTTCTAAAAAAACCCAGAGATTCATAGATGCCTTTTCTGGATATTTTGATCCCAAAGGTCTGAGTTCAGCTGGACTCTTCATTTTCAGTCTGCCCCAGCACACTCCTCTCCCACCCAGGCCAGCTGAAGGAACACTGGTCTACCCCCATATCCTGAGATGTATTTGGCTTCCAGCTTTTGAATATCACTTTGGATACCCAGCTTCCAATTTGTTCCTCTTGGAAACCAGGGAAGGCAATCAGGTCTCCGTGTTCACCCCTTGTCAGAGTCTCTGTTCTGGGAAGCTTCCTGTACAAAGAGCACTACTGACTTTTACCCAGTTTCCCCACTAAGGGACTAAAGTCCTGCCTGGGACCCAGCCGGGTGGCTGAGGAGCTGCCCTCAGTAGTCAGGCTTGCCTGAGAGTTCCTACTCCTCTAAGTTGCAGTGCTGTGCTCCATCCCCACACATGGAATGTTAAGGTCAACTGTTTGCCTGGATTGACTCTTAATTTCCAGGTACACTACTGTGGGCCCCTTGGTCACCAACATCTCATCACTGAGTCTTTTAAACAACAATTTGAATATGTTGTAGATGATCCTGGCAGTGAATATTAGAAAATTAAACTCATTCAACTTCTTTCTGTTAAGAGAAGGAAAAAAAAAAACAGAAAACATTTCTACCTTTAAGCTTCTACCTAAAATCTCATTTACCATTAAGTAAATCCAATAATGTATACAGGTATTAATTAAAGCAAGAATATTACTTCACTGTATGGTATTATTATGTTCACTGGTTCTATACAACCAGTAAAGAAGTCTCCAAAAACTTCATCAACTACAGATCAGAGCCCAAGGTAATGAAATACATATATATGGAAAAAAACAGTGGTTCTCAACCAGGCGTGAATTTGCCTCCAAAGGAATGTTTGGCAATGTCTGAATGAGGAGAGGGATGTGCTACCTGCCTCCAGTGGGTAAAGGGCAGAGATACTGCTAAATATCCTACAATGCACAGGACACACTCCAACAACAAAGTCCATATAATCAACAGTGCTAAAATTGAAAAACATTGTAAAGGACTATTTGTGACCGTAGACTATATTTCCCAATTCATCATACCTGAGTTACATCTTAAAATCAAAAGTCTTTATAAAAGGAATGAAAAATCTGATTTACACTCAAATGGAAGGGAGTAATAAGGTTACAAGTAATAGGATTTATATTGGACAAAACATGGATTAGGAAGTATTTGATCAAAGATAGAGAACTACAGTGATCAGCTGTTTGGGAGCCGTAAGTAACTCAAGAGAAACCACTAAGGCCTGTGGGTAATGGGAGATCACCATGGGAAGAAAACACAGGAAATAACACTCCTGGATATCATAAAAATTCTTAGCTGTAGGCACCCTAGCCTAAGAGGAAAGATGTACAGAAACCAAATAAAAAAGACTTTCCTTCTTCAGTAACCAAGATGCTGAGAGACCTCTAGATAAGAGTAGATATCAGAAGTAATATCTAGAGAAAAGCAAATCCTTTATCATTGTGTTAATTCAAGCTGATCTCAATAAAAATCATACTGGGAAAAGATCCTTACCTCTTAACTTCTTCTCTTCTGTAAAAAGATTCATTCCATCTATGTGCTAGGCTTATTGTGAGTCAAATAAAATCAAGATGCAATAGGACAAATGCAATGCCTGACACATAGCAAGTATTAACAAAGAGTAGCTATGGGTATTTTCCAACTGGGCTTTTCTCTGGCTCTGACCCAAACCAGGCCCCTCTGATACACATGGAGAACTATAGGTCTATGTTCAATTTAGAGAACTCCCAAGAGGTCAAATAGGGGTTCTCCATGGCATGTCAGTTTGTGACTGCACAGCAAGGTTCCTGCTCTCAAAATGAAAATTCAACTCAAAGTGGATCAAGGACGTAGGAATTAGTCCAGACACCCTTCGCTTAATAGAGGAAAAAGTAGGACCAAATCTTCATCACATCAGATTAGGCCCTGACTTCCTTAACAAGACTCCTAAAGCACAAGAAATAAAATCAAGAATTAATAAATGGGATGGACTCAAACTAAAAATCTTCTTCTCAGCAAAAGAAACCACCAGTGAGGAGAACAGAGAGCCTTCATTTTGGGAGCAAATTTTAGCCACACACATCAGAGCACTAATCTCTAGGATATATAAAGAATTCAAAAAACTTAACACTAAAAAACTAAACAACCCAATCAATAAATGGACTAAGGAGCTGAACAGATACTTCTTAGAAGAAGATATACAATCAACAAATATATGAAAAAATATTCAACATCTATTGTAATTAGAGAAATGCAAATGGAAACTACTCTAAGATTTCATCTCACATCAGTCAGAATAGCAATTATCATGAATACAGACAACAAAAAATGTTGGTGAGGATGTGGGGGAAAAGGCATACTCATACATTGCTGGTGGGACTGCAAATTAGTGCAACCAATCTGGAAAGCAGTATGGAGATTCCTTAGAAAACTTGGAATGGAACCACCATTTGACCCAGCTATCCCACTCTTCCATCTATACCCAAAGCACTTAAAAAATAGCATACTTCAGTGAGGCAGCCACATCGATGTTCATAGCAGCTCAATTCACAATAGCTAAATTGTGGAAGCAACCTAGATGCCTTTCAATAGATGAATGGGTAAAGAACCTGTGGTATATATACACAATGGAATATTACTCAGCATTAAAAGAGAATAAAATCATGGCATTTGCAGGTACATGGATGGAACTGGAGAATATCATGCTAAGTGAAGTAAGCCAATCCCAAAAAACCAAAGGCAAAATGTTCTCTCTGATTAGTGCTTGCTGATCCATAATAGGGGTGGGGGTGCTTGGGAAAAATGGAGGAACTTTGATTGGGCAAAGGGGAGGGATGGATGGGAAGGATGCAAGGGCACAGGAAAGATGATGAAATGAGATTGGCATCATTACCCTAGATACATGTATGACTGCACATATGGTGCGATACTACATGGTGTACAACCAGAGAAATTTAAAGTTGTGCTGCAATTGTGTACAATGAATCAAAATACGTACTGCTGTCATATAAACTCAATGAAAATAAGTTAATTAATTTAAAAAATGTTAAATTCACAGACAGTCCTAATGGTAAACATATACCTGCTTAAATATGCAAAATAGATTACTTTCATCCTTGGCAATGAGTCGGAGTTTCACTTCAAGAGAAAGATATGATCACATTTCTTCTCACTGCTGTCTAAGGTGCTTCAGGAAAGAACACTGAAAACTGATACTCAACTCAAATGTAAAAAGGCCATCACATAGCTCAGAGTTAATTATAAGTAATTTTAATGAAACAATTTGTTCCCTCAGGTTTCCATGTTCTTCCCAGAGGTGCAATGCAATATACCCAAGACGCACACACATAAATTTGTAATAAACACAGCCCTCTCCACAGGTGTCACATTCACGGTGGCCAGTGAGCCCAGGGGTGTAATTTCACTTCTAAATAAAGAAGCATAATCGATAGAACCAGTACCATACAACGGGCACAACTGTACCCTTCCTGACTCATCATAGAGCTTGTTTACAAGGAGAACAGAATCCACCTCAGTGTGGCTTTGAGTAAATATATAGTAGTGAGATGGCGAGAGCAAATCGGGTGAAGGTGGCTGCCGGTGATACCAAAGCCCTGGTCCTCTTTGATCTTCCTCACGCCACAGATCTGTTCAGAGTCTGGGCAGGGCGCTGGGAACTCGAGGCAGCTACCTGGGGAGGGAGCACTGGCAGCCCGCCCCTCTGGCTGCAGGACCAGCTTGGGCGACCATCGCTGCTGCCAGCAGCGCGCGCCAGGCGAGTGCTTGGGGCCGAGCCGCGCGGGGACGGCTGGCTGCCGACTCCACACCCGAGTCCTCCCGTCCCCCTCCCCCGCCCCGGAGCCGCTAGCCCGGGCCGCGCCGGCGCGCCCTGCTCACCGTGACTCCGTACTTGAGCGCGATGCCCTGCAGCGTGTCGTCGGCGCGGACCCGGTGCTCCACCAGGCGCTCGATGACGCCGGCGCCCAGCGGCGCCCGCACGCTGGCGGTGCTGCCGTACGAGCGGGTCTTGGTGCGGGCCAGGCTCACCGACAGCTCGGCCTCCTCGGACTCCGAGCCGGAACGTGAGCGCGGCGGCGGCGAGGGGGCCGAGGGCCGAGGCGCGCGGGGGCCGCCTTCCCGCAGGGACAACGCGGGCGAGGAGTCCGCCATGGGTCCTGCCGAGGCCGCCAGGTCGGGGAGCTGCCAAGGGGGCGGTGCCTCCTCTGCCGCCGCTGCCGCCGCCGCCGCCTCTTCCTCCTCACAGGGGCTGCGGCTGGTCGTTCCGCGGGGGCGGCGGGCGGGAAGCCGAGGAGGGGAGCTGCGGGCCGGGCATGGCTGACGTCTCCCTCCTGCAAGGCCTGCCTTCCCCGGGCGCCGGCGACACAGGCGCACCTACCAGGCCAAGAGCGAAGTGAGCGCCCGCAGCAGTCTGGCGGACTGCGGCAGCTCCACCCTGCCCGCCCGAGCCCGCCGGGCCCTATGGAGCCAGGAAGCGGGGGCGCGCCAAATCCTGCGGCCCTAGGGGTTAATAGAGGTCCATCCGGAGGCGTCCTTGTCCTCTAGTGGATCCCGGGACCTGGACTTCGCTGACAAAGCCTAAGTAGAACCGGGTCTTAGCAGCAGTGAGGGGGGAAAAATAAAACCTGGAAGCATTGCTCTGCCTCTTTTATTGATTCCCAGCAGGGACCAGCTTGCCCAGACCTTCAAGCACTTTCAATGCCAAAGGTACTTTCCTCCCCTAACCCGTTTACTCTGATGACCTCAAAGTCCAGGTCACAGAAACATTAAGATCATCAAACACAGCTTCCCTAGGCCCATCTCACCTCTACTAGAAGTTCTTAAAACATAACCCCAGGAGGGATAGCGCTTTTAAAGGCTGGTGGGTGGCCTCGATCTAACCCTCCAGTTGTTTGGAGTTCACTCACCTTTTCACAACCGCTTACTAGCTACAGTTTTTTTCTCCTGGCTCACTAGTTGGAATTTGCCATATACATCCATCTGTTGTTTTTTCTTACTGGTTTCCTTTTTGACACCTGAAAGCATTATTCCCCTCGGTACTATTGTTAAATCCACCTAAGAACTCTTATCTGTACTCTTCATCTAAACACGTTCTCCTCCAAGACACCCTCTCCTCAACACCCTGGTTTCAGGCATGTTATACAAAGATTCAGGCACATTATACTAGATTCTAATATTCTAGTTTCTATAGTATTTTGGACAGCTTTCCAAAAATATCTCCATAGGTAGATCAGGAGACAGGAAGTTTGATTTATTGGCTGAAGTTTTGATATATTACTGTGTTGGACAGAGGCAAAGGGAATAGCTCTGTGTTGGACAGAGGCAAAGGAAAGAGGTGGGAAAGAAGCAAGTTGTCCCCATATCACCCTTCCATTAAGAAAGTTTTATAGTGGCTCTCCGAGGACAGCAGCATCAATATAAAGCCAAATTGGCATTCAAGTTCCTATTCCTTTTTTATTATTTATGCAATGGTCATCTATAACTCATTCCATATATTCCAAATGTTCCTGCAAAACAGAGCTACTTGAACTTGCTTACTTATTCCTACATCCATGCCTTACTTATGCTATGCCCTCCATCTGTAATTCTACTCTTCCAAATACCCTACCCTAAAAAAAGTCTACATTTTTTAAATCTTTAAGGTCTGTCCCAAATAATATATCCTCCATGAGATTTTTTTCTTAATCTTCCCAATTGTTCCTCTCCCTCACCTGCCCAGTTGTTTCTTTGTCCTCCAAATGTGCTTTGTACCTCTTGTTTTCTTTTGAACTCATTGTGTGTTGTTTGAATCATTCATGCACTTGTCTGATCTCCACCACTGATAAATGCTGATGGAAAGCATAACTAGGTCTTACTCATCTTTTAAGCTCCAGCAGTACCTAGCTCTTAAATTCACAAGTAGTATAATTGAGATGTAACAAAAAGATCCTGAAGTCTGAATTAGATTGAACAGCTTAAGCCTGCCATGCATGAACTTCTGGGTGGTATCCAGTGTGCCCCTTCCAAGACTCAAGAGAGAGGCAGAACTCCAGGGTCTCTACACATACATAAAATCAGGTAATGTTTCAAAAAAGAAGTATCCACCTTCAAAGAGTTTACAGTCTAGCAATGAGACAGCATATAACAAGTTTTCCATCAGAAAAGCATAGTAAAAGACTGGATGATTCTATTTGAAGATTAAAGAACTAGGTCACATAAGCTGTTATTAGGTGGTCAGTGCAAAAAATTCCATAATTGACTTTTTTCTGCTTTTTTATTTTTAGTTTTGTTTTTGATACTGGGAATTGAACCCAGGGGCACTGAACCACTGAGCCATCTCCCCAGCCCTTTTAAAAATATTTTATTTAGAGACAGGGTCTTTCTGAGTGGCTAAGTGCCTCACTAAGTTTCTGAGACTGGCTTTGAACTCAAGATCCTCCTACCTCAGCCTCCCAAATTGCTGGGATTATAGGCATGCGCCACTGTGCCAGGCTCTATAATTAATTTCAATTAGTTCCAATCAATTAGGAATGATATTACAAGCTGTATTTCTTTCTTTCTTTTTTTTTTTTTTTTGGAGATTCACAGTGCACATAAGAATAATGAAACTCTAGAAGTAAACTATTTTATTTCATTTGACACTGCATTTCTCAAACAAATATAACTGTAGAAACTCTTGTCTCAGAACTCCTGCAGTTTGACAAATGTTGAATTAAAGGGTAAATACAGATCTAAATAAAGAAACAGGAAGATAACTTTGAAAACTGAGGCACACACCTGTAATCCCAGCGATTTGGGAGCCTGAGGTAAGAAAATCACAAGTTCAAAGCCAGCCTCAGCAATTTAGCAAGGCACTAAGCAATTTAGTGACAGCCTATCTCAAAACTAAAAAAATAAAATAAAAAGAGCTGGGGATATGGCTCAGTGGTAAAGGGCCCCTGGGTTCAATCCCTAGTACCAATTTTTTTTTCCTTTTATGTGTATCTACATACCAGAGCACAAACTTCACAATTAATAAAATATCAGAAGCATTTCTTTTGAGAAGACTATTGAAAGGAAGCCTTCTGTTACTAAATCTATTTAACATGGCTCTGGATATCCTTGGCAAAAGAAAGGGACAAAAAGAAGAGAAACTTAAAATGAAATGAACAAACCTTTGTTTACAGATAGCAGGTACTATGGCTTCAATGTATCCCCCAAAGATCCGTATGTTAAAGGTTTGGTCCTTCGCCCATAGCACATTTGGAAGGTAGCAGAACCTTTAAGAGGTGGGCTCTAACTGAAAGTGTTCCTATGGGAACATGCCCTTGTAGGGAATATTAAAACCATGATCTCTCTTCTCTCCTCTTCTTCTCCTTCCCCTCCCTCCCCCCCACCTCCCTTCATCTTCTCTACTTTTTTGGTTGCCATGGGCCCAAAGGCAATGGAGGCAAACAGATTATGGACTTAAACTATAAACCACAATAAACCTTTCCTCTCTTTAGGATCATCTCAGGTATTTTGTCATAGTGGCAGAAAACTAACACAGTCAATAATAATAAATGTTGACAGGCTACACAGATAATGTCTACAACAGAAATGGTTCAAGCTATTAATATTTTTTTTAAAAGAGAGAGAGAGAGACAGAGAGAGAGAATTTTAATATTTACTTTTTAGTTTTCGGCAGACACAACATCTTTGTTTGTATGTGGTGCTGAGGATCGAACCCGGGCTGCACGCATGCTAGGAAAGCGCACTACCACTTGAGCCACATCCCCAGCCCCAAGCTATTAATATTTAATCAAAATTACAACTGAGTGAATTGGTGGACAGGTGTATGTCCTGTGACTTGGGAGGCTGAGGCAGGAGGATTCCAAGTTCAAGACCACCCTCAGCAACTTAGTGAAACCCTCAGCAACTTAGCAAAACACCGATTCAAAAAAATAAAAAAGACTGTGGGTGTAGCTCAGTGGTAAAGCACCCTTGAGTAAAATCCCAAGTACCCACCCCCCAAAAAAGTTAGTCAAAGTTACAGAATACAAAAATAATGTGCAAACATCAATTGCATTACTCAATCAGAGAAAATAAGTGTTAAAAAGATGATATTCCACTTCCCAACAAAAATACCTAGGAATAAATTTAGATAAAAAGATATATACCTTACATGGAAAAATATGAAACTTTGTTGAAGGACATAACAGAAAATATAAGTAAAAACAGATATATACAAAATTTATGAATAGGAAATGATAAAGTAATGAAAACATAATTTTCTTCCTAAACTAATGTATAAACTCATTAAAATCCCAAAATCCCCACAGGATTCTTCAAAGGCCTGACAAAGTTATCCTAAAATTCATATGAAAGATAAGAGCTAAGAAGAGATGAAATATTCCTTTTTTTTAATTCAAATTTAATTTTTTAAATAATAGCTTTATTGAGGTATACTTCATACATCATGACATTATTTATTTATTTATTTATTTATTTATTTGTTTTTATTTAGAACAAGTAACAGCATGCATTTATACAATTGAGAATAATTCAAAAAAGGAGGAAAATTCTGGGATGGGAGATGAATAAATTTCTGGCATAATGTCCTGGGGGTAAAATCCATTATGTAAATGAAAGGGGTGGCACAAAATTTATCTCTATTAATAAGAAGGTAAAGCAAAATTTAGGTATAAATACTAGTAGGCGGATATATGTGGGAATGAGAGCTTATACTTTCTCTTTAAAAAAATTTTTTTAGTTGTAGATGGACACAATACCTTCATTTTGTTTATTTATTATTTTTGTGTAGTGCTGAGGATTGAACCCAGTGTTTCACATATGCTAGGAAATGCTCTCCCAGTGAGCCACAACGCCAGCCCCATACTTTCTCTTTTGATAACTTTTTTTTTTTCAGTAAAAGTGAAGGTAATGTCACTAAGAGGACAAATGAGAAAAAAAGTGTTAGATGTCAAGGAAAAAGGGAAATATGAAATGGAAGGACATGAAAGTGAAATAACTTGGAAATACAATACTTCATTACATGAAGTAACAATTTTTTTTCCAGCACTGGGAATTGAACCGAGGGGTGCTTAACCACTGAGCCACATCCCCAGCCTTTTTTAACTTTTTAAATTTGAGACAGGGCCTCACAAAGTTGCTTAAATCCTTATTAAGTTGCTGAGATTGGCTTTGAACTTTCCATCCTCCTGCCTCAGCCTCTGAAGCCACTGGGATTTACAGGCATGTGCCATGATAACTGGCTGAGGTAACAAATTTAAGAGAGATAAGTTAACATGACTATGTAATTTTACCCAGTCATGTTCATCTGCATGGTATAGGTATGAAATAGGAAAATTGCTGGGAGCCACAGCCAATTAATATGATGCATGGCATTTTTGATTGAAAGGTGATGCCAGCTAGCCATTGAGATGATATGATTATGTTAAAAATTACATTCATATGGATACCGGACTCCTGCTGCGGGACTCCTGGAGAGTTCCCATTGGTTGGGAAAGTGCAGTAGGAGGGAATTCCGGGGAGGCGCTTGCGCTGGAGTTCCGGAAAGGAACCGGGAGAACGCCGCGTGGGTGGATCGGGAAGCTTCCCGGGCGGACGTGTTATTGGCGGTTCTTTCAAATAAAGTTTGTTCCTGTTTGAGTGGCTCGTGATCTTGTGCCCAGCCAGAGACTGCGGCAACTGGTGGCCCTGTACGGGGAGCGCCTGAAGCTTGGAGGTGAGTAAAATTGCTCGCCCCTGAGGGAAGGCGACAGAATGGGTGACCATTTCAAAAAACAATGTGTTCTTCTTTTGATTTATTTTGTTTTTGTTTCAAGCTGCCTATCCCTAGAATTTTCTCAGGCAAACTGGGAAAAATGGTTGGCTCAAGGCTTGAAGTTGTTTGGCCCGGAGAAAGAGAAAATTGATACAACTATTCTTTGCTCCGTTTTTGTTTCATTCTGTTTTGGCTTTGTTTTATGCTACCTTACTGGGTTGCGTTACCTTTATAGTAGATTAGAAACTAGTAAAAAACAAACCGAAAAACTGTTAAGTAAATTGTTAGAGGTCCAAACTGTGGTAGAAAACATGTCAGGTCAAGCAAAAGAGAAGGTCTCTCCAGCTAGTCAGACAGAGGAAAATTTGAAGAAAGAAAGCTTAGAGGAAAAACGACCATCAGTTGGGGAGTTACAACAGGAGGCTGCTACTAACTCCGTTCTATCACCAGAGGGCGTAACAGCTGAGCGGCCCTCAACTCCCGTAGTTGATGCACAAAATCCTAAGGCAAGATCCCAAAGACTAGCATGCCCTGTACTTGAGCAGGCAGGAGGGCAACGAATCCATCGTGCTTTAGATTTCAAAACAGTAAAGCAATTAAAGGAGGCTGTAACAACCTATGGCCCGCAAGCACCCTTCACCATAAGCATGGTCGAATCTATTACCAACTTAGACATGACACCAGCAGATTGGGCTAACATGTGTCGATCTGTGCTAAATGGAGGACAATATTTGTTATGGAAGGTTGCCAATGAGGAATTCTGCATGGAGACAGCTAGGCGAAATACAGCAGCCGGTTACCCTCAAAGAAATCTGGAGATGTTGTTAGGAAAGGGACCTTATGAGGGTCAACGGCAACAAATTGAATATGATCCTGGTGTATACGCACAAATTGCTGCAGATGCAGTTAGGGCATGGAAAACTTTACAGGGGCATGGAGATTTACAAGGACAGTTATCTAAGGTAATACAAGGAACTAACGAACCTTACGCTGAATTTGTAGATAGGCTTATTCAGACCGCTTCTAGAATATTTGGAGATGTAGAACAGGCAATGCCATTTATAAAACAACTGGCTTATGACCAAGCAAATCGTTGCTGCAGAGAGGTCATTAGACCATGGAAACATGAAGATTTAAACACATATATTAAATTATGTAGAGACATTAATGAACAAGGACAAGTCTTAGCAGCAGTACAACAGGCTTTAGATGCCAGGCCAAAAACATGCTACAATTGTGATCAGACAGGACATTTTAAAAGGAATTGCCCCATAGGAGGAGGGTTTAACAAAGCTAGGTATCAAAGGAATAGAATACCAGGTATTTGCCCACGATGCCGTAGAGGGAGACATTGGGCTAATGAATGCCGTTCTCAAACCACCATAGAGGGCACTCCGTTATCAAAAAACGGACAAGGATCAAGTGTTTACCCACGATATCGTGGAGAAAGGCATCAGGCTCCATTGCCAAAAAACGGACTGGAGGGCCCAATGCTCCGGGGCCCAAAACCACAAATATACGGGGCAATGGAGGAACCCAGCAGCACCATCAAGGTAGTGCCCAGGACACATTATCCATTAAATCCCTCATCAGACAAACTAGAGGGAGCGCAGGGCTGGACATCTGCGCCTCCGCAAGAGCAGTACTAACTCCAGAGATGGGAATTCAAATCATTCCCACAGGAGTAAAAGGACCTCTTCCCCAAGGAACGGTAGGCTTATTATTGGGACGCAGTTCTTCCACACTAAAAGGACTTATGATAAGTCCCGGGGTAATTGATCCCGATTATGAAGGTGAAATAAAAATTATAGCTAGTTCTCCAAGAGGCATATCAGTTATCTCACCAGGGGATAGAATAGCACAGTTACTAATAATACCCAGCCTACATGATAAATTTTCCAGTCGTACTGTAGAAAGAGGTACCAGGGGATTGGGCTCCACAGGTGTAGATTGGGCTATGCTGTCTTTAAATTTAGATTCTCGCCCCATGCTAAAACTAAATATTCAAGGACACGACTTTAATGGGCTACTGGACACAGGTGCAGACCTTAGCATCATATCTAGTCAGGAATGGCCAAAACATTGGCCATTACAACAAGCCACTCAAACGCTTCGAGGCCTAGGAGTGGCTACTAATCCCCATAGAAGTGCAATGGTATTAGATTGGAAGGATCCTGAAGGATGTGAGGGAACTATACAGCCATATGTATTGGATCATCTTCCTGTAAATTTATGGGGACGAGATGTCCTAGATCAATTAGGTTTGACGTTAACAAATAACATCAATCCTAATGCGCCCACTACTAGGGCTAGACAAGGTTTTAAAAAAGAAAAAAGATTAGGAAAACAAGGACAAAATATAGCAGCACCAATTCAAATAGATCAAGGAACAGACAGACATGGGTTGGATTTTCAGAAAGGGCCACTGAGACAATAAAAATTACTTGGAAATCAGAAAGACCAGTGTGGGTTCCTCAGTGGCCCCTGACTAAAGAAAAGATACAAGTAGCCCATGATCTGGTTAAACAACAATTAGCGAAAGGACATATACAACCTTCCATATCTCCCCATAATACTCCCATTTTTGTTATTAAAAAGAAATCTGGTAAATGGAGATTATTACAAGATTTAAGAGCCATTAATAATGAGATGGTTATTATGGGACCTGCTCAATCAGGGATTCCCCAATTGTCTGCTTTACCAAAAACCTGGTATGTTTTAGCTATAGATATTAAAGATTGTTTTTTTTCAATTCCTATTCATCCTGAGGATAGTCCACATTTTGCATTTACTATCCCTGCACTAAATCATGAAGGTCCTGATCAGAGATATGAATGGAAAGTACTCCCTCAGGGGATGGCTAATAGTCCAACTATGTGTCAAATTTATGTTAACAAAGCAATCCAACCACTTAGAAATCAAAATCCTGAACTACAAATATTTCACTATATGGATGATATGTTATTGGCACATAAAGATAAAAACACACTGCTAGAATGTTATGCCACACTTACAAATTTATTAAAAGGTTATAATCTAGAGATAGCAATAGATAAAGTACAATTAAATCTTCCAATTAATTATCTAGGAGTCCTGTTATCCTCAACCATGGTCCGTCCACCAAAAATTCAAATACGAGTAGATCAACTCAAATCACTTAATGACTTTCAAAAGTTATTGGGAGACATAAATTGGATAAGGCCTTATCTAGGCATACCAACAGGAGAGCTAGGACCTTTATTTGATATCCTAAAAGGTCCATCAGATCCAAATTCACCCCGCATGTTAACGCCTGAAGCAAGAAAGGCATTAAAAATCATTGAAACATATATGGAAAATATGCACTTGGATAGAATTGATATAAGTTTGCCTTTATTATTTATTGTACTACCAACAAAAAATATTCCTACAGGAGTATTTTGGCAAGAAGGTCCATTATTGTGGATACATTTATCTTATTCTCCTAACACTATTCTTACTAGGTATCCTGAGGCTGTAGGACAATTAATACTCAAAGGAATAAAAGCAGCAAAGGGAGTGTTTGGGATTTCTCCCAATAAAATTATTACTCCATATACTATGGATCAAATTGATGAGTTAGCCAATGAGTTAAATACTTGGGCAATAATCATGTGTAAATCTAATGTTTCATTTGATAATCACTTGCCATCTAATCCTTTGTTGTCTTTTTGGTCTAAGCATCCTGTAGTTTTTCCAAAAATGACAAGAAAGACCCCTATCATGAATGCTCCAAATATATTCACTGATGGGTCAAATAATGGTACAGCAGCAGTAGTTACCCCTGATCAAACTTTTACATTTTTAGTACCCAAACAATCAGCTCAAAAGGTAGAGCTTAATGCAGTATTACAAGCTTTTATGATGTTTAAAGATTCCGTATTTAATTTATTTTCTGATAGTCAATATGTAGTTAATGCTATAGTATCCCTTGAAGATGCAGGTAGGATTTCCCCTTCTTCTACTGTTTTCTCTTTGTTTTCCACTATACAAAGTCTAATCTGGGACAGAAAAGATCCATTCTTTATAGGACATATCAGGGCACATACAGGATTGCCTGGAGCCCTTAGTTTGGGCAATGAATTAGCAGATAAATCTACACATGACATACATATTTTCTCCACAATAGAAGAAGCTATAAATTTTCATAAAAGGTTTCATGTCAATGCTAATACTTTACAAAAACGTTTTAAAATAACTAAAGAACAAGCCAGACATATAATAAAACAATGTCAAAATTGTGTGACATTTTTACCACAAGTTAATCTTGGAGTCAATCCTAGAGGACTGATACCTAACCATATTTGGCAGATGGACGTCACACACTTGCCAGAATTTGGAAAATTAAAATATTTGCATGTTACAGTTGATACTTCTTCTGGATTTTTGATGGGCTCCCTTCATGCCGGAGAAAAAACTAAAGATGTTATAGCTCATTGCTTACAAAATTTTGCCACTGTGGGCGTTCCAAAACAGTTAAAAACAGATAACGGTCCCGGTTATGCTTCTACCCCTTTTAAACAATTCTGCTCATCATTTGGCATTACTCACATAACAGGAATTCCATACAATCCACAGGGACAAGGCATAGTTGAAAGAGCTCATCAAACTATTAAAATGTACTTATTAAAACAAAAGGAGGGAATTGGAAAGGGGTATATATCCCCCAAAGATAAACTTAAAATAACCCTCTTTACTCTAAACTTTTTAAATTTGGATTCATCAGGACTTAGTGCTGCGGAAAGGCATATGTATCCAAAAAATCTGCATAAGCCTAAAGTTCTTTGGAAAGATATTCTAACAGGACAATGGAAAGGTCCTGATCCAGTGATTGTCTGGAGTCGGGGCTCTGTCTGTGTGTTTCCACAGGGAGAACAGCAACCGATCTGGATTCCAGAAAGACTAACTAAAACGATTTCTACAGATCAAAAAGAAGATAATTTGACTCAAATCCATAACAGCTGATATCCAGAACTCCAGCTTGGCCATTCTTACATCTGCGACAGTGATTAACCAGAATGCCTTTTTCAATATCTATTTTATTATTGCATTTTTCCATATCATAAGGTTCTATTTTATTTTTGAGCTCATACAGACCTAGGTTGATGTTTTTCTGATCAGTTTTATTTTTTAACTGTGGAGTTTTTAACATTGCAATGGAGATTTCACCTAGGTGAAACTACAAGGCCTTTACTATTGTCTTATGTGTTGTATGTTATATGTGCACACTTCTGTTTTGTGTTATGTGTCTATATGTGCGTATGTCCATAGATCATATATGAGGAGTGCTCATAAAAAAATGGATCCAAGTACTTTGTATTATTCACGTAATTTTAATGGTTTAATTTAAATTGGGTAAACAGCTGTTAAAAATTATTTTAATATGTGTACAAATAAGCAGGTTAACAAATCTGTTTGTTTATTTTCATCTTTCCTTTTCATTATATTTAATAATTCTGTTCAAGATAATGTAAATTGTTCCAAAAAAAAAAAAAAAAATGTTTTCTTAGTACCTGTTAAAATGTTACATTTTTTTTCTTTCTCTCTTTAACATCATTGTCAGAATTCCTATTTTTCATCCCAGTGCCGGTGAAGACAAAGATGAAACCAAACTACAACTTCTTCGATAATTATCACAACAAACTGTATAAACTGATACATCAATGATCTTGGGAGGAAATGGACATATTGATAGATTCCTCCACTATGAACTGCTTACAAAACTTGCCTGGACTATGTATCACTTGTATGCACTGTGATCTATCTGTTGATACAACAAATTATGGTAATGCTGGCGTATCTTTGCTGATGTGTCACCAGTGATGCAATTTTCCCTAGGAGTCGTCAATTGATGTGGTGTTGTGGCATTTCTGTATCCTCCTCCCTTCTACTAGTGATGGTCTAATTTTGGGGGCCAACAGAGGTGAGGCAAAGAACCTCACCCCCCCACTGGCACCAAGGCCAAATCTGGGGGCCAACAGAGGTGAGGCAAAGAACCTCACCCCCCCACTGGCACCAAGGCCAAATCTGGGGGCCAACAGAGGTGAGGCAAAGAACCTCACCCCCCCACTGGCACCAAGGCCAAATCTGGGGGCCAACAGAGGTGAGGCAAAGAACCTCACCCCCCCACTGGTGCATAGGCCTATCCACAAGTATGGCTATATGCTGGACCGGTAGTCAGTGACGGGTATGATCCAATTGCAGTGGTATCAACCTAAGACAGGAGGCTGACGCCTAAAGGTCAGTTTTCCAATGACGGGTAAGAACCATATGTTGAATTGGACAAACCTAACAGGCACGGTCCTTAGCCACATTACTTGTTACTTAATTAAACAGAAGGGGGGAGATGCTGGGAGCCACAGCCAATTAATATGATGCATGGCATTTTTGATTGAAAGGTGATGCCAGCTAGCCATTGAGATGATATGATTATGTTAAAAATTACATTCATATGGATACCGGACTCCTGCTGCGGGACTCCTGGAGAGTTCCCATTGGTTGGGAAAGTGCAGTAGGAGGGAATTCCGGGGAGGCGCTTGCGCTGGAGTTCCGGAAAGGAACCGGGAGAACACCGCGTGGGTGGATCGGGAAGCTTCCCGGGCGGACGTGTTATTGGCGGTTCTTTCAAATAAAGTTTGTTCCTGTTTGAGTGGCTCGTGATCTTGTGCCCAGCCAGAGACTGCGGCAGAAAATAATTTAATTAAACCCATGGTTGGAGTTTTGCCAAGCCAGTATAGAAAGAGTCAAGAAAATTGAGGATTCATGCGAGGGAACAATGACAATGATTGATCCCAGAAGTTAGGTCATATAAGAATGTACTTGAGTTGCTGAGGGATGCAAGGTAGAATGAAAAATTGTATGTTGTTGGGATAAGACCCTTGGAAATGCCTAGAAAGCATTACTAAGACTTAGAATACTTGAGAATGCATTCAAGTTTGTCCCCAATGCATTTTCCTCCCAGAAACCTTCTCGATTCTACATATTCAAGTCTTACCTACCTTTCTTGGTCCAGTCGTTAAACCATCCTCACCTTGAAACTTTCCTGGATTCTCCCAAGCTAAAAGAAATCCCAACATCTTTGCAGCTTCCATTGAATTTCACCTAAGCTCTGTTTATCGAAATGCCCCGTCTTGGATATAGCCTTAATTCCAACAGCCCCTGAGTAACTTTATGATTCATTCTGCTCTCCCATATATCTAAGCCTATTTTTAAGCACATAGCAGAACAATAATGTCATAATGATCATTTGAAACAATGGGCTCTCTGGGATCAAATCTCCTTCACAATGAAGTCAGGATGATAAAAGAAAAAAACATCAGAAATGGCCATGTTAATGAGATTTATATGTCTCAAAGGGCAATTATCACTCTTAAATATATTTTTAAAATGTGTATTGGAGAAAAATCCTTAATTATACTTTAATCATTTGTGAATTATCAAAAATGTCAGAGCTTAATTTCAGAAAAATTAGGAATTCAGTGTTTTACCATCCCTTCTTGTAACTCTCTGATTTGGGAGTGAACCGTCTGCTCTAGCACTAATTGCTTGTGTTTGCCACTCTTAAAATCCTTGCCCAATAGGAAAATCTCTGATACTAACTTAAACAGGCAAATGCATTTAACATATTTTAATCTATTAGGTTCTGTCTCCTTTCAATAAAATTGAAGGACTTGGTAAGTAGATTAAGCAGGTTTGGTGGGGCAAGTGCACTTGTATAAAAGAATTAAATACATATTGGTTAAGCCCTCTGAGAAGAAAAGCATTATTCATTTCCTTTAGGGTCACTGAGAAATGGGGAGAAGAGGGAGGTTGGTTGATATTTTTTTCCCCTTTCCTGGGATTTTTCTTCTTCTCCTGGAAAAATATACTGAGGTCTATTTTCTCTTTAGCCTACTAAAGTATTTTCTTGGTAGAAAGTGCGAGCAGATGAAAAGCAGATGGCTTCATAGAAGTTATGGATTGGCTTCCATTTTTTAATATTTATTTTTTAGTTGTAGTTGGACACAATATCTTTATTTTATTTATTTATCTTTATGTGGTGCTGAGGATCAAACCCAGGGCCTTGCATGTGCTAGGCAAGTGCTCTACTACTGAGCCACAACCCCAGCCTAAGGCTTCCACTTTTTTAGGCCCATCTTATCAGCACCAGAGAGACCTTTAACTCTCTCTGGACTCTGCTGAGTACATACCAGGCCTTCTCTTCTTGAACTTTCTGTGGAGAGATGATTTATGAATGGCCATTTCTAATTTTATTTTTGTCTCAAGACATTTTTTGTGATATTCTCATTTTCTATGTATTTAGTTATTTGTTTATTTTTATTTATTCTTTTTAGTTATATATCACAGTTGAGTCCATTTTGACATATTTATACAAACATGGATTATATCTTCTAATTAGGATCCCAGTCTTGTGGATATACACAATATTTAGATTCACTGTGATGTATTCATATATGCAAGTAGGAAATTAATGTCAGACTCATTTCACTGTCTTTCCTATTCTTATCCCCTCTCCCTTCCCTTCATTCTCCTTTGTTTAATCCTCTGAACTTCTATTCTTTTCTTCCTCCCTACTTGTGTATTAGCTTCCACCATATATCAGAGAGAATATTTGACCTTTGTTTTTTGTTGGGATTGGCTTATTTCACTTAGCATGATTCATCAATTTACCAGTATATGTCATAAAATTATTATTCTTTATGGCTGAGTAAGATTCTATTTTGTATATATACCACAATTTATCTCATTTTTCATATATTTTCTACTTATTTGTATGTTTGAGAAGTTGGTGATAAAAATGTATAATATTAGAGTAGTATGCATCCTTGTAAATAAAGCTATCACTGTAGCCATGGTACTTTTACTTATATGATAGTTTAATATTTCTCTAAGGATTTAACTATTAACCCGAGTAAAGAGTTATTTGTTACAAGGTAGGTTAACGTTTGAAATACATTTTATTGTTAAAGGAAAGACAATTACAATATTTAATCATAGTATTTTACTTTATTGAAGTATTCAGTCTTCTGCAACAATTAATAGAGTACATTGGTGTATATTTGGTTTTTAACCCTGTGACTTTTAGTTCCTGATTTTGCTGTTTGCACAGGATGGCAAGAAGGCATGGTCCCGATTTGATGTAAATTGGATTTGGTCCAAGCTTGAAGATGTCACTGAAATAGACACTGAGTTGACTTGAAGTGGATTTCAGCTCTGGCATGCTATAATATGTACATTTCTCTGTCATCACCAAGTTTGCCAAACCTAGTTCTGGTTCTGAAAAGATTAGGGGAAAATGGCATCATTCAAACATACAGAAAAAGTCTGGAAAATAGCTCTGCAGAAATTCCAGGCAGTGGCCTGGTGCAGTGATACACCTGTAATCCCAGCAGCTTGGGAGGCTAAGGCAGGAAGATTGCAAGTTCAAAGCCAGCCTCAGCAATTTAGCAAGGTCCTAAGCAACTTAACAAAAACTTGTCTCAAAACAAACAAACAAATAAACAAACAAACAAACAAACTATATATATATGTGTGTGTGTGTGTGTGTGTGTGTTTATATATATAAACACACATATATACATCTATATACATATATATAAAGGGCGGGGGATGTGACTCAGTGGTTGAGCACCTTAGATTCAATCTCCAGTACCAAGAGAAAAAAAAAAAAACGTTCCAGGTACCCTAATTGGGATGAATTTTTGTTGCTCCTATCAATGAGTTAATTATTGTGCACATCCCTCGTGGGCAAGGGAAAGGGTTCCCTTCTGGAGGGATGGGCTGGCTAAGAAATAAAAGCTAAGAAAATAGTACTACTACGAAATAACAACCACAGGACACAGAAACACAGTTTCAATGCCCAGCCAGAGACAGGTCAAGCTGACCAGAGGGGTGCAGCTTCTAACAAAGAAAGGAGCCTTTGCTTGCTTTATTTATATCGGAACAGATGAAAGGGATTCAAGAGAAAGTTCTTCAAAAAAACAGGCTAGGGGCTGGGGATGTGGCTCAAGCGGTAGCGCGCTTGCCTGGCATGCGTGCCGGCCAGGGTTCCATCCTCAGCACCGCATAAAAATAAAATAAAGATGTTGTGTCCACCGAAAACTAAAAAATAAATATTAAAATTATCTCTCTCTCTTTAAAAAAAAAAAAAACAGGCTAGAGTTGGGGGGCAGGTAGGATGCTCAGTTGTGGGGAAACTTTGGGCAGAGCTGAGTGGGAGTTCATGTGTATGGGGCCATCTCCTTAGTGGGACTGCGGCTTTGAGTTCCCACATACTATATCTTCCCCCTCAATGGCTTCAACGCTGAAAAGGTCCACACACACTTCAGTTAATGTTTCAAACACAGCTTCTTTTATTTTCAGTGGGTTACAGATTAGTAAAACCTTAAGTCAGTTTCACAGGTTCAGTCCAAAAATAGCAGACTTCATTGCCCTGGGCTTGAGGTGAGGCAGAGCATCATCGGGGAAGGGCATGGCAAAGGAAAGCAGCTCAGGACGTGAAAACTAGGAAGCAGAGAGCAAGACAAAACATTCCTCAAGAACAATGAGAAAGAAGGACTTTCCCTCACAGCCATCAAGATTTGCAATAAAACCACTAAGACTAAACTAGTAATAGTACTGATGCTGAGATAGACGAGTATAACAAAAAGATAATAAGGAAAACCCAGAAAAAAAAAACCTCTGCATATTATGGAACATAATCTATAATAGACATAAAATTACATATTCACTAAATGTTGCTGTTACAGTTAGTTATCCAAGTGAGAAAAGATGAAGTTGGATTTCTACCTCATCCCATACACCAAAATCAACTACAGACTAATTCATGACCTACTTGGGAAAATCAAACCTTAACAATTTTACAACAGCATCTTTGTAACCTTGAGATAGCAAAGGATTTTTTAAACAATATACCAAAAATACAAACCACAAAGAAAAAGAGAAACTGATAAATCCTATACTTTAACAATAAACACTTCTAGGCATTAAAGGCAGGAGGATGGGGAGTTCAAAGCCAGCCTCAGCAAAAGTGAGGCACTAAGCAACTCGGTGAATAAACAAGATAAAAATGGGTAAAGATATTTGCCATAAATATAAGTAACAAAATGTTATTATCTAGAATATATTAAAATGCCTACAAATTATTAAAGGACAAACACCAATTAGAAAAAAATGGTCAAAATAATGAACAAATAATTTACAGAAAAGAAAACTCTAATGGCCACTAAACTTTGGAAAAGAAGTTCAACCTTGCCAGTAAGCAAAGAAATTCAACCTAAAACTACAATCTCACAGGTATTAGATTAATAAAAATTAATTCTAAGAACAGTTGAGGTTGTCAAACAACTTTCAAATAGTGGTTGTAGCAGTGCCAATTGGTATAATCACTTTGAAGAACTATAGAGCAATATCTAGCAAAATTGAAAAGGTACATATCTAGGGCTCTGGTTCTGACATCCTAGCTGTTTAAACTAACATAGAGTCCTCCTTCAACAAACACCTACAATTTAGATCAAATATTTTAAATAAAATTCATAATTGAGCCAGGCAGTTTAAAAAAAAATACATACAACCTTATGTATCCAAACAAGAGAGACCTAAAAGGCAGAGCCATAAACAATGTGCTTAAACAAATACATAAAGATATAGAAGCCAGTTGCAGTGAAGCATGCCTGTAATCCAACTACTCAGGAGGCTGAGGCAGGAGGATCACCAGTTCCAGGCCAGTGAGATCCTATCTCGAAATAAAAAATACAAAGTACTGGAGATATAGCTCAGTGGTAGAGCACCCCTGCGTTCAATCCCCAGTAGAGCAGAGAAGAAGACAATTAATAGAGGGTGACATTCTCACTGAGAGACTAATGGATAAGAATAGTGCAATCATGATAGAACTGGAGAGCATAATGCTAAGTGAAATAAGACTCAGAAAGTCATGGATGGAATACTTTCTCTCATATGCAGAAGCTGAGAGGAAAAAGGAAATAAAAAAGGGATCTCACTGAAAACAGAAGAAGGACCACTGAAGTAGAGGATGGGGATCAAGGGGGAGGGAAAAAGGGAGAGGAAGTGAAGGTACTGGGGAATTAATTGATCAACCTTTGTTATTTGCATGTATGATATGCATTTGCGTGTTCATATGTCACAATGAACCTGCTATTATGTATAATTATAATGCACCAATAAAATCATAAAAGAAAGAATAGTGCAACCAGGAAACAGAACCACAAATGCATGAGGACTTCATCTGTGACAAAAATGGCATTGTCTATCACTGGGGAATAGTTTATGAAATACATAAAATCAAGGCAATTGGTCATCCACATCTGCATTCCCTGTTCTATGCAAAATTTAGTTTCAGATAAAAACTTAGTTGAGAAAGACAAAACTTTTAGAATATACAGAGAAATACAATCTCAGAGTAAGAAAGGGTTTCTCTGGTAAGGCAAAAATAGAGTACTCATAAAAGAAAGATTGACAAGCAAGATAGAATTAAAACAAGAATTTTGCCTAACAAAAAGACACCTTAAAGAAAATCAAACAAGTTAGAAACTGAGGGAGGATACAGGTATCCCAAGAAACCAAAAATGTTTGAATAAAATATTTGAATTATGCCTCATTACATAAAATGCAATTAATTTTTATATGAAAATCAAGAACTAAATAGATTCTAAAAATTAAGCATATAAAATATTATATACTCTAAGTTACATACATATATATATATTTATATATACACTAGCCAAAAGTATACCAATTGGCATACTAGGAACATTGAAATACAAGTATCTGTTCCCATCTCTACTTTCAATGCCTTAGGGTAGATACCTATAAGTGGAATTACTGGGTCATGTGATAAGTCTATGTTTGGCCTTTTGAGTAAAAGTAACCAAGATGTTTTCTATAGTAGCTATACCATTTTACATTCTCACCAGTCATGTATTAGGGTCCAAATTTCCTCATATCTTCGCTAATACTTACAATTTTCCTTTAAAAAATTATTGTAGCTGTCCTAGTATGTGAGATGGTATCTCATTAATTTTGGGGTTTTTGGGGGGTGTGGAGTGTGTGTGTGTGTGTGTGTGTGTATGTTGGAGGCAGTGCTGGGGATGGAACCTAGGGCCTCCATATGCTAGACAAATACTCTACCACTGAGCCACACTCCAAGACCTCATTTTGGTTTTAATTTTTATCTCACTAATGACTAATAGTGTTGAGCATCATTTCACATGCTTATTTGCCATGTGTATATATCTTCTTTGGAGAAATGTCCATTTAAGTTCTTTGCCCATTTTTAAAAATTTGGGATTTACATTTTTTTGTTTTTACATTATTGGTATTTTATATATATTAAACTCTTATCAGATATATGACTTGCAATGTTTTTTTCACATTCTGTAGCTTGTATTTCCACATTTTTTGTTTTAGGTGTTGTGAATTTAATTGAAGGGCTTTTATATATTAAGCATGCATTCAACCATTGAGTTACATCCCAACCCCTTCATTTTTGGTTAATGTTCTTTGTTGGACACAATTTTTCAATGTTAATAAAGTCCAATTTTATTTTTTAAGTGTTTATGCTTTGGTATCATATCCAAGAATCCATTGCCAATCCAAGGTCACAAGATGGGTCTTAGCTTTCATATTTGTGCCACTGATCAATTTTGAATTAATTATTTAAATTGGCTTGAGATAGTAGACCAAATTCATTCTTTTGCATGAGAAAACCAAGTTTTCCCAGGACCATTTGAAGAAACTATTCTTTGTCGATTGTTTGGACTTATTGCTCTTGTCAAAAATCAACTGATGGTCTGGGGATATTGCTCAGTGGTAGAGTTTTTGGCTAGCTTCATGAGTGCTTGGGTTGGATCCTCTGAATTGCTAAAAGGAAAACAGAAAAATTAACTGGCCCTAGATATATGGTTTATTTCTGAACTCTCAATTATACTCTACGGTCTGTAAGTCTCTCCTCATGCCAAAACTAGTGTTTTCATTTTGTAGTAAGTTTTGTAATTTCCAGAGCACAAGCCTTCCACCTCCTTGGTTAAATATATTCCCAGGAATGTTATTCTTTTAGATACTACTGTGAATGAAATTTCTTTTTTTAATTTTCTTTTCCAATTGTCTATTGCTGATGGATAGAAGCATCTGATTTGTGTGTATGTTAATCTTGTTCTCTTCAAATTTGCTGAATTCTTTTATTAGAAATAGTAGCTTTCTTTCTTTTTTTTTTTAAGAGAGAGGGAAAGAGAGAGAATTTTAATATTTACTTTTTAGTTTTCAGCGGACACAACATCTTTGTTTGTATGTGGTGCTGAGGATCGAACCCAGGCCGCACGCATGCCAGGCGAGCGCGCTACCACTTGAGCCACATCCCCAGCCCCAATATAGTAGCTTTCTTGTGGATCCTTTTCTACATATAGAATCATGTGATCTGCAAATAGAGTCAGTTTTACTTCTGCCTTTTCTTTCTTTTTCTCTTGCTATCCAGTAAAATGATAAACAGCAGTGATGAAAGAGGACGTGGTACCCTTACCTCATTTCTGATTTTTGTTTTTCCCCATTGAGTAGGATGTTAGCTGTGGGTTGTTCATGTCGAGAAACTTTCCTTCCATTCCCTGTTTTCTGAGAGCTTTTTAAAAAATAGCTTATGAATGCTGATATTGTCAAATGTCTTTCCTGTATCAATTGAGATGTGTTTTCCCTTTGTTTTATAAATATGACATGTTCTACAAATAAGATGCCAATTTTCTAATGTTAAATAGCCTGAATTTCTGGGATAAATTCCACTTGATCATGGTGTATAATCCCTCTAATGCGCTGTTGGATTCAGTTTGCTTGTATTTTGTTGAAGATTCATAAAGAATATTGATCCATATGTAATTTTCTAGTGTTTTTCTCTGATTTGGGTATCAGGGTGATATTAGCCTCATAGAATG
The DNA here is from genome assembly GCF_048772815.1 of Callospermophilus lateralis. Lineage (NCBI taxonomy): Eukaryota > Metazoa > Chordata > Mammalia > Rodentia > Sciuridae > Callospermophilus > Callospermophilus lateralis. The sequence continues at coordinate 97,075,307 of NC_135307.1, forward strand.
ATGTTCTCTCCTGTTCTAATTTTTTTTAAGCATTAAAAATAATTGGTGTTAATTCTTTAAATTTTTTTGTAGAATTCATCAGTGAAGCCATCTGGTCCTAGGCTTTGCTCTGCTGGGACAAAGTGGAATTCAATCTCTTTTTCTTTTGGGGGGATGCGGGGGATACCAAGGATTGAACTCAGGGGCACTCAACCACTGAGCCACATCCACAGCCCTATTTTGTATTTTATTTAGAGACAGGGTCTCACTGAGTTGCTTAGCGCCTCGCTTTTGCTGAGGCTTGCTTTGAACTCACCATCCTCCTGCCTCAACATCCCAAGCCACTGGGGTCAATCTCTTTTCTTGTTGTAGGTCACTAAGACTCCTGTTTCTTCTTGATTCAGTTTATATAATTTGTGTGCTTCTAGGAATTTGTTCACTTCATGTAGACTAATTCATCAACATACAATTATTCATAGCATTCTTTTATTATCATTCTGTCTGGTCAGTATGATGCTCCCACTTCATTCCTGATTTTAGTTATTTGCACCTCCTCTCTTTTTTCTTTGTCAATGTAGCTAAAGGTTTGCCAGCTTTCAAAGGCTGGGATTTCATCGATTCTATTATTTTTCTAACCTCAGTTTTTCTTAAATTAACTCTAATTTTTATTCCCTTCCTCTGTTAGCTTTGAGTTTGATTTGCTTCTCTTTTTCTAACTTATCAAGGAATAAAGTTAGGTTATTGAGTTTAGTTCTTTCATTCTTTTCTTTTCTTTATTTTTTGGATTGGGGATTGAACCCAGGGGTGCTCTACCACTGAGCTACATCTCCATCCCTTTTTATTTTTTATTTTGAGACAGGGTCTTGATAAGTTACTTAGGGCCTAAGTTGCTGAGGCTGGCCTGGAACTTGCCATTCTCCTGCCTCAGCCTCCCAAATCACTGAGATTAGAGAGAGGTATGTGCCCCTGAGCCCAACTTGCTCTCCCTCCCTCTCTTCCTCCCTCCCTCTTTCTTTCTTTGTCTTTCTCTCTCTTTTCTTCTTTTCTTTCTTTCTTTTTTCTTTCCTTTTCTTTTTGAATGAAAGAAGTTTATTTAAGAAGTGTTTCCAGTGCCTCACACATGCTAGGCAAGCGCTGTACCACTGAGCTACATCCCAGCCCACATCCCAGTCCTTTTAATTTAATTTTTTTTTAGTTATAGATGGATACAATACCTTTATTATATTTATTTATTTATTTATTTTTATGTGGTACTAAGGATTGAACCCAGTGCCTCACATGTGCTAGGCAAGCACTCTCCCACTGAGCCACAACTCCAGTCCCTTCTTTTATTATTTTTTAAATTTTGAGATGGAGCCTCGCTAGATGCTGAGGCTGGCCTTGAACTTAGGACCCTCCTGCCTTAGCCTCTTCAGTTGCTGGGATTACAGGTGTGTACCACTGCATCTCGCATATTATTTCTTCTGTAAATATTCAGTTTATCACTTCAAAAGATAAGGACTTTAAAAAACATGATCATGATGCCATTATCATATCCAAAACATTCCAAATAGAACCTTCATATAATCAAACATCCTATGTTCATATTTCCCCCAATTGTGTCATTAATGTTTTTTTAAAACAGTTACTTTGTTCAAATAAAGATCCATATATTCCATTTGGTTGTCTATTATAGTTCCATGTATATGTAAGCTCTTCCTCCCTGTTTTATTTTTCTTGCAACTTACTTATCGAAGAAATTGTGTTGTTTGTCACGTAATTTCCCATATTCTGGATTTTGCTGATGGTTACACTGTGAGTCATTTAACATAATCACTATTACATAGTGATTCACTTTAAAATGCTTGTTGCCAATTACATTATGAATAAGATTTAATTCATACTTCATTAGCATAGTTGCTGCCCTTATAGTCCTTACTAACAAACTTTTTAGTGTACATAATACAAATTATCGCATTTGGTCTTTGTAACATCTCTATGGGATATTACTTTATATATATGTATTTATACATATATAGTAGTTTTATATATACATATATGTACATATATATAGTAGTTGGACACATACCTTTATTTTATTTACTTGTTTATTATTTATTTTTATGTGGTGCTGAGGATCAAACCTGCGCCTAGCATGTGCTAGGTGAGTGCTCTACCACTGAGCCATAACCCCAGCCCCCTATGTGATATTACTCTTTTTCTCCACATTTTCCTGTGGTATTATTATTCTTAGTCTAGAGGTGAAGAAAATAAGGCTTAGAGAAGTTAAAGCAATTGTGCCATGGTCAATTTCCCAGTAAATATCTGGGTTCAAACCTATCTGTCTGATGTTAAAACCATGATGTTATCTGTGATGCAATAAGATGCACTCACATTTCCTTTGCCTGTGATTTTGTGGTGGTTGGTTGTTTTTATCAGTTCTAGGAAGTAGTCTTTCAGTCTACCCAAAGGACTTACCTTCAGGTTTCATCTTAGGATGAAAGTCACACTTAGGATGCCTTTAGCTTCAAGTAACAGAAACCATATCTCAAATTGACTCAACAATGCAGATATTTATTATCTCATATAACAAGAAATCCAGAAGGAGAATAGCACCAAAGCTGATTGGTTTATTGACTTGACAACATTGTAGACCCCCAGTTCATTATGTCTCTTCACTCTGCCATCATCAGTGAACTGTTTTGGTTTTGAAACTGGAGCCTCTGATGGTTTTAAGATGGTCATTCTAACTTCAGGTCACACAGCCAGATACAATAGCATCCAATGGAGACGGTGCCACATTTCCCTTTATATCTCTTAAAAACAAGGAAAACTTTCCCAGAAGTGTTTTCAGCAGACTTCTCCTTGGGTCTTACTGGTCAGAACAAAGCCAGGTACCCACTCCTAATCTTGTACAGTTAAGAGGATCCTATTCCTTTTGCCCACAATAAGCTTACGAGTATGCTCTGAGGTAATGTTAGTGCCAGGGTCCCTGATGGAAGAACACTCATATGGGACTCTGTAAAGAAAAACATGAGAGCAGATTGGAAGTTGAGTAGGCAACCCACAATATCTACTACCTGTTCCCTGAGGTGTGATACATATCCCATTTTGAATAACTAAAGTACTTCACTATAACTGCCTCATAGATATTTTTGTTTTACTTTTTACCATGTGACATTTGTTGTCAATATATCAACTTCCTCGTTTACATAAAGAAGAGGCAACACAAGATGATTGGTAAGTTCCCTTCCGGCTCTAGAAGTTCTGTTTCATTTCTACACTTGCACTTTCCAAAAAGCAATTTGAAAAGTTAAACTTTATAAGATATGGTCCAGAAATGATGATGGATTTCAACTAAGTCATAAACCTGGCTCACATTCTTTCCTTAAAAAAAAAAAAAAAAAGTGATGTTCCATTCATTTCATCATGTGTAGCCATCTTCTTTGTGAGGAACTATGTGAAAATCAAAGAAAAGGATAGCATACTACCAAGTGTCTTTGCTACTCTTCATTACAATATGAATAAAACTGCTTCATTATTTTTAGTCTACCATCAGCTTTCTCTAGAAAACCTATGGCTGGATCTGTAAGCAGCTCTGTTCCTATTTAACGAAAGGCACAATATTTAACAAATGCACAATATAAAAAAGTCAGACAAACTGTTATACAGGATGTTTGGAATAACAAATAAATGGGAACATTTGAGACTATGATTTAAATGGGTTTGGTCCATTTCATTTAATTCTTTTTTTTTTAACTGAGAAAAAGCAGTTTTAACAACACATACATACATTCATAGGACTTTAATCAAGATGTAGTATAAAAATATTAAAAAGAAAAAAAATGAATGAAGAGGGAAATCTGCATTTACTACCTAAGAACTGGTGGACTCACTGGCTGACACGACTCTTAAGAAAACAAATGCACAGATAATGAGGTGCACCAACACTGCTAATGAGTGAGAAATAACCACCAAGATCATGCTTAACTGCTCTACATGGCCAGCCACCTGTACCTATTCTTGCCCCCTCAGAGACAAACCAGAAAAGTCAACTACCAATTTTCCAACTCAAGTCACTTGTTAATGGAACATTTCTCAAAATTTTTATTATTTCTTTAATTTAAAAATTATTCTTAAAGACCCTATACATTATTAGTGGCCAGTCCCCACCAAGTATAATCTGTTTTGATAAAAATAAAAATGCAAATGCTCCAACTAAATCTGGATGATAACATGCTATTATCTATCTTTTACATCTGGGGAGATTTTGTGAAGTTAAAAGCAAGCTACTACTTGCATTTCAAAATGAAAACAAAGCGCCAACCTTCCAAAAGGTGACAAAGGCACCACTGCCATCAGGAGATAGACAGCAAATGTACAAATGCTGTTACTTTACTGCTACGTAGATGTGTTTTCTGCATGAGCCTCTTCACTTAACTAACAGAACTATATTTTCAGCTAACAAGAAAAGCAGGTTAGAAAAGGCAAATGGTTACATACAAAAGCATAAACACAAGTATCTTAATTTTCAGCTTGCAATAAGGGTAATAAGTTTGACATATATATACCCAGATAATTAAACAAGGTGATTTTTGGCACAGTAATATTGCCAAACACACCACCACTCAGTGCAAGCTTTGTTTGCCAAGTCCCAAAAACAGCCTGACATTCTCTGTGCAATGAACATTTTCTCCCTCTCTACCATCCCATTCACTGGGCAACAAGAGGAGGGAGACAAAGCATGGGGACTCAAGAGGGCGAAGGAAAATATTTTATTTGGGAGAAAAACTAGGGGCTACTTGTGCTAAAACAGAATCACAAAATTTCTGAGAACCCAAATGCAAATACTGACTGGATTATAACCTGGAGAATGAAGATGTCTACCAGAGTCATAAATAAAAGGGCCTAAACTGATGTCTGGCCATTTATTTTAAAGGGACAGATGAAATATTTTTCTTTTAATGGAGAAAGACAATTAAAAATAGAGATTTTTCTTATTGGAACTGCTAAATAAAAATGTACAAAAGTGGTTTTAAATTTGATGGGCAGTTATCTGTTGAAACTGCAATACAAAGGGTCACTTAAAAAAAAAACCTGAATAACCCACTTGTCCCCCACCCCGTCAATGTACATGATTAGAAAATATTTACACACTATAATTACAAACAATATAAGCAGTATTTTATACTTTATGCTTTGAGATTTTGTACACAATGCAAAATGAGAAAAATATGGACACTTATAAAATTACATACAAATAATGTATCTACAAAGTATTAAATTACAGAGCGAAAGCCCTCATTGTAGGGCAAATAGATGTCAGAGTTTCATCAAGCTTCTGCCAAATATAACTCTTTGTATCTATCTCCTTAACGTTCAGTTCATAAGTGGCATTTTGTAACAATACCTTTGAGAGGTAGTATCAAGATAATAATATTCTTACCAGTAAACTCAACATAGAATAAAACTTGTTGGTCTGACTCTTGGAGCCTCATTCAGCCTGGGTTCTTAGAAACTGGATTTATTTAGTTCTGTCTATAAAAATCTCTACATGAGCTCAAAAGTTACTGATGTTATTTGAAATTAAATGTTAAATTTAAGATAATTTTTTTCTTTACTCCTAAGCTTCAATTTAGAGGCAGAAAGTTAGTTCTTAATTAAAACTTAATTTCTCCTCTCTCAAACCATAAATATCAAGTCCAGTTCCCTTCACTTCCATCATCTTTTCCCCTATAACTAAAGACATGAGAGTGCTCAGGAGAGAGCAAGTCACCCAAGCCAATGTTGAAAGAACAAAAAAAATAGTATTCTCTTTCAGGAACAAACCCTACTAAAAGAGACATTCAGTCAACGAAAGAATTTTTGAGTTGGCTAGTAAAACCTGTTACTATCCAACGGCTTTAAAGGGCTAAAACCACCATTGTACTCTTCTACTAACCCTCCACCATTTAAAACCAAAGGATGGCTTTCCAGTGTTTAAGAATTTAGAGCAGCTGTAATTTTCAAGTGCAACAACTTCAAAATACAAGCACACGAGCACACACATGCATGAGTGTGTGTGTATATAGTATCCCAAAGAATAAACACCATCCAGGTCTCTGCCAAAGTAATACACTCTTGGAAACAAGATACATTTAATTCTTTTCAGCTCAGAATTGTCATTCTGACAAGGAGGTCCATAGTACAGACCATTACCACAACTGACAGTGGAAACAACACTGATCTCCCAAGTCATCAGCTACTGTGTGCCAGAGTTCATCACACTAGTTCTAAGAGCCTTAGAGAATTAACTTTATTTTCTGATCCACCCCACTTATTGGGAAAGATATGGTCCTGTTCTGAAATGTACAAAGAAAAGCATAAAGACACCCTATGCTTACTGACCAGCTGGAGGACCTTGAGTTAAGTGTCCTTCACATAACTCTGTGTTCTTCACATAACTCTGGAGAAAAACACCTGTCCATTTCACAGGCTTGTTGCAAAAATCAAAGGAGAAGATGAATAGGAAAATATTTTCACAAATGCCAAGGGGAGTTATTATTATTTTTTAATTAATTTTTATTGTAGGTTGTTCAAAACATTACATAGTTCTTGATATATCATATTTCACACTTTGATTCAAGTGGGATATGAACTCCCATTTTTACCCCGTATGAGTTATTATTTTTTAAAATATTTATTTTCTAGTTGTAGTTGGATACAATGCCTTCATTTCACCCATTTATCTTTATGTGGTGCTGAGGATCGAACCCAAGGACTCGCACGTGCGAGGTGAGCGCTCTACCGCTGAGCCCCAGCTCAAGAGTTATTATTTTTAAGTATAGAATTTCCTCTATAGCACTTTATTTTGGCCACATGATTACTGTATCCCCCATGTCAGACTACAGTGCTGTTTCACCTTCATTCACCCTTTGCCAGTTTCAGAGATGACACAGTCATGCTTCATCCTTCCCTTTGGTTCAATTTCCTCCATCTCATCTCTAAGTGCCAATTCCACCATAACATGAAACACTGCATAGTAGCAACTGAACAAAACTCAACATATCTGAAACTGTCAAGATAAGTGCCATAAGCAAAGGTTGTAATCAGAGTGCGCAGCAAGGGATTAAAAAGGAGGAAAAACTACATATAATTAGAACAAGCTTCTGGAAATAAACTCTTACTACATCATATATCTTCATAATTTTTGGCTTTGTTTTATGTCATCCCACCCAACTTTGATGCTTCAGAATAAGACAGTGTTTTCTCTATCTTGCAACTCCTGAGAAACAGAGGAGAGGACATCTCAGTACGTATCCAGGGATGAAGGGAAAGGGATAAACGACTAGGAATAAACCCAGTGGATTTTAACATTTACCCAGCCCAATGAGACCTCATCTCTGTTTAGTTTAGCTCTATATGCAGGACTTTCCTGGCAGGAAGTGTGCCCAAAAACTCCCTGTAACTTCCAAGAAAGGAACCTTTATTGAGTATGCCCTAAGTGCCTGATACAGGCATATGTTATGGGTCCTTTAATCCTCAGTACATCTTTAAGCTTTAAGCCTATTTTACAGATGAGGTTACTAAGTCTCAGGCTAAACCGTCCAGTTTCACAAGTAGTGAAGCCACCACGTGTGCGTGGGGTCCCCGACATCCTCAGGACACAATTTTAACCTCGTTAAACCCCAGCTTGCTTATCTCTCTTCCAGAGGCAATTAACTCAGTTACTCCTCCTTCCCACGCCCCCGCCCAGTCAGTAAATCATCCAGCAGGCCTAGTCTTTTCCTGAACCCCGTCTTAACAAACAAGACTCCACATAATGATGCTCACCCAAACGCTCCTTACAAGCTTGACAAGCCTCTGCCACCCACCCCATCCTTAGCCTTGAGCGTCTCAAAGAGCCTGCAAAGCCTTTTCCCCAAGCTGAGGCTCCTTTGCAGAACGCTAACGAGTGCGGACCCTGATTCTACCGGAGGACACCTTCTGGGTTAGGGGGTAAAGGTGAGGACCGCAGAACCTTTGCTGCGTAGGCGGGGGTCCGCCTCCGCGCGGCCGCTGCGCGCCGCCGGGAACTACGCTTCCCATCCTGCTCCGCTGCAGCAGCGCGCCCCGGCGCCGCGCCCGGCCGGGAGCCGCCTGTTGATCGCCGCGCTTGCCCGGGCCGCGGCGCCGCCCCAGCTCATCCGACCCCGTTACCTCGGGGTTGACAGACCGACGGCCAGCACCGCTGGCTCCGGGATGAGCGCACGGACGGGTGAGGGCTCCGGGGGCGGGTGGGTACTGGTCCCCGCCAGCCTCTGCCTGCAGCCCCCGCGCCGCTGCCCGGTGGCCGCCGCGCCCTCCCTGTCCGCTGGAAGATGCTCCGCGGTGTCGGCGCTCGGCCAAGCAGGCGCTCAGTGCCGGGCCGCTTCTTGCCTCCCATCCCCGAGGGCTGCGCTGAGCGGCCGGGTGTTGGGCGCGGGTGGCGCGGGTGGCGCGGGTGGCGCGGGCGGGAGGCAGCCGGCGGGTGTGGGTCCCACGCCCCGCACTGCGGTTCTGCACATATGCAACCAGCACTGCCGTAGCAATGAGGGCGCGGTCTCCTGTCCCCTCGGGCTGCAGGGATGGTTTTTTCCACGCTGGGCTTTGTTCCCCACTTTCTCTTCTCCTGTGAAGAGAGAGAAATATACGCTCCCTGAGTCTTATCCATCTCATGGCCTCGTTCAAGCGGGCGACGGAGAAGGATGGACTCCACTGGCGTCTTTTCCCCAGATATCTGGAGCTGTCACTGGGAGGGCGTTTCAGCTTCCCAGAAAGCTGCCTCCTGCACGTCCTCGAGACAATGATGGTGATAATAATAATTGTTATTATTATTAAATATTATTATCATGGTCATTATTATCATTTTCTGGTTAAAGTAATGGTGGTATGTGCTCCCCGGGGCTGCCTCAGTTTTCCCTCTTGACAGGCAGAAATGAAGGTTGATTTTTGTTTGTTTTTAAATAGTAAGAGGCTCTTAATGGGAAATTTTACTTGAAGAATTGAAAGATGGGAAGGTGATGTGGTTAAAATTCAAATTAGCAATTAAAAGGCTGTGAATGCTACAGCGTCTTCTGTGCCTATTAAATATCTGATTCACAAGGCTCTTGCGAAGGGAATGAATAAGAACAGGAAGGGGGTATTTTAGAATCCTGGCTTCCGTCATAGTTCCACCATTAAGGAGCTGAGGGACCTTGCGCAAGTCCCTTCACCTTTCCCATGTAAAAGGGGAGCATTTGACTAATAAATGATTTCTAAACCTCAGTTCTTCTTAGATTCTCATATCAGGGAACTGAAGAAATGAGGGTGCTTCTGTTTAGCACCATTACAAAAAGCCTGATTGTGACAGAACAAGCAGCTGCACCCTAGTGAGGAGGAAAGATTTTCCTTCAGGGCTTAGGCAATCTAATTAAAAAACAAACAAAAAAACAAACAAAAAAACTGATTTCCTCTATCTGTTCTCTTCAATTTAACCCAGTGCATATTAATCATTTTAATTTTTGTAAGTTTCTGTGATTGATAAGCCACTACGTGGTGGCTTTTCTGTTTGCTGAAGGTGAGGTGATGGGGTCAGCACATAAAGGGTTAGCTGGGCCTGAGCTGTCAAATGTGATCAGCGAGGAGGTGGGGGAGGAAGCTCCAGGAGAAGTAACCAGAGAGAAGGTATAGTAGAAGGGAGGAGGCGCAGTGATGGGTCATTGTTTGAAAAATAAATACACAATAAAAGGAATGAGAGAAGCAGAAAATCAGTGCAGTGCAGATCCTAGTCTCACAGTTGGCTCAGCTAGACTCATCAGCTAGTCTGAAACCTTTATGTGGAAGGTTGTTGGGGAGTGAGATTTTCACATTATTTCAAAGTATCTCACCAAGGACCATTTAGAATGTCCTTACAGTGTGGAGGTTGGGAGGTCACCAACTCAACCAATGATCAAGTTTAGCTTCACCTGTTATGGAATCTCCTATTGGAATAAAGTCATAACTTTGCCTATATAGTGTTCCTGCCAAAAAGATGTGGGGGAGAGGGAACATCTATTGTAGATTAGCAATGAATTGGGATCTGTGAACTTTGAATTCTACATGAGGAAAAAAAAAGATAAAAGGACATTTTGGAGGCAATTGGGGAAATTTGAATATGGACTGAATATTGGGTAATATTAAATTAATGTTAATTTTATTAATGTTAATTAATTAATTTTCTTAGATGTAATAATGGTAGTGTGGTTATGTGGTAGAGTGTCCTTTTCTGAGATATTGGTAATAGTGGTGAAGTACATTGACATTTACAACTTTCAACTGAATCAGAAAAAAAAAAAACACGGGGTGAAAGATCAGCTGCAAAAATATAGCATGTCTGCAGAATGAAGATAGCTGGTGAATTAAGAGCATATACAGGTGCTTATTATACCATTTAAATTTTTCTGTTGATGTGGGCTTTTAAGTAAGAAACTGGAGATCAGTAAATAAATATAAAGAGAAAGTTTGTAGTAGAGAACTGTATGGTTAGTAATAGACTGCGGTAGTAAATTTGAGAATATAGGGAGTGGTTCATTTTATTTGGGGTTAAGGAAGTTTTGGGGAAAGAAATGATCTAGCTTTTGGACAGAACAAAAATTGTGGAATTCCCTTTCATTTCCTTTGTGTGTAAATCACACATATCTAAATGTTTTCCTCATAGACTATAAATAGTTCAAAGAAGTCATAGAAGTCATCAGCAGAAGAGACCCCTATTGCCAGAACAAGAAAACAATCAACTCTTCAGACAACATTTATTCTCTTATACAAATTCCTTTGCTGCAAGGATAATTTTGCTATAGCTGAATTGTGTGTGTGTGTGTGTGTGTGTGTGTGTGCATGTTTGTGTACATAATAATTTAAGGTATGCGTGTTTACTTGTATGAATGCCTAAAATAACATATGTGTGTATGATCTTTGAGTTTCTCAATCAGTATTTCCCCAAATATAGAAGATTTGTAGGTGTTACAAGAAAAATAAAGCACCTGGGCAGATATGGGAAACCCTATGCTAAACAAAACTGAAAAGGTTTGTTTGCTCTTGACTGTTCAGCACCTTTCATGGTTAATGATCATTGAGCTTGGAGATGGAGGTAGGGTGGGAATATCTGTAGGATATGGTATGGAATGTTTCTCAAACTATGTGCAAAAATATAAAAATCCTTTTTGTTTTTTACTGGGAATTGAACCCAGGGACACTTTGCCACTAAGCTATATCCCTAGTTCTTTTATTTACTTATTTTTTATTTTGAGAGAGTCTCACTAAATTGCTGAGGTTGACTTCCAATTCACAATCCTCCTGCCTTGGTGTCCTGAGTTGCTGGAATTACATAGATGTACCACTGCACCTGGCAAAAAGCTAAAAATCTTGAGGGACTAGCACTGCATGAAACTAACTTTGGGAAATACTGCCTTCAAAACATTTTTGGGTAGAAGACCAGGACATCTCAGTAAAAGAGATTGTAAATATTTGTCATTTGTTTTCTATTACCTATAGATTAGAATTCAAATTTCAGGTTCTGGTTTTAATGAATCATAGCTATTTGACCTTGATCTACTTTTCCAACCTTTATTTCCCGTTTCTTCTACGAACTCTCCTGCTTAGTACTTTGCTTGTATATATAAGCCATTTTTATTTTCCGTATATCAAAAAGTCATTTATACATAACTTTGAAGGTTTTGTAGTTGTGTAAAACTAGGTGGATTTTCTGCTATAGCCCTTCAATGGAGTTGGCATCTCCACCTTTCTTCCCATAGCTCATTTTGAGTTCCTTGGTCTTGGTCCTGCATTTCAGCACATTTCTCAAAGCTGTGATTTGGTGTTATATCTTCTCAAATGTTTTGCCCCCACTGTTGGGGCATTAAGGACACCCTATGAATTGTGTCTTTCATATGTGTCATCCATCTTCCTAGATTCCCCTAGTATGGGGATGAGAAGGTCATCTCTAGGACTGTGGGTGACAGGAACTCCTGAAACAGGGCATAAGGTGAGCTATATCAAGCCTAGACATAAGAAGCAGAGTTGGAGCACCAGCCCTAAGATAGAACCAGGAAGCTTCTCATCAGAGTGCTTGGAGGAGTTTGGAGTGTAGTGAGCTGGGCTGCTCTTCAGCTATTAGGTGTGGGTATGGTCATCTTTATTGTTTATAGACACCCATTCTGATTGGGCAGTTCCCATTATATACCAGTTGCTAGATGTTTTCCCTATGCTTTGGTAAACAATCATTAGTTAAGGTGTACATAGCCCATAAATCATAGCAAATCATAAATCCAGATCTGGCTGGTAGACAGTTGGTGTACACCTGTAATTCCAGTGACTCAGGAGGCTGAGACAGAAGGATTGCAAATTCGAGGCCAGCCTCAGCAACTTAGAAGGGCCCTAAGCAACTTAATGAGACCCTATCTCAAAATAGAAAATGAAAAGGGCTGGGGATGTGGAAGTCAGGGGGATAGACAGAGGACAAGAAGTAGGAGCTTGGGATGGGGGTGTAGCTCAGTGGTAGAGAGCTTGCCTAGCTTGTACAAGGCCCTGGATTCCATCTCTAGCATGGAGGCAGGGGGTCACGGGGTATTGAGAGGAGAGTAAAAAGAAAGAACTCAGAAAAATAGAGCCAGGCAGTAGGATGAGGAAGTAAGACCCACTAAGAGAGCTGGTAGCCTGTGCACACGTTAAGACTTCCATGTGAAAGAGCTACCCCAGCCAGGTCACTTCTTGGCTGCTTCCTGCTCAGATGGAAGTCTGTGTCATAGTTTGGCCAGCCCATACCTGATGACTTGTCGTATACCTGGCAGTACTGACCCAGGGCACTTACAGGATATTACCTCTCTGTATTTAACAAATTCTGGCAAAGAAAACAGAGGGAAAAAACACCCCCAAAAGAAGGTTATTCCCAGACCAAGGACAAAAGAGAAATAGCTTTGAGAGCTTGCATGCACAAGGCACTGAGCCCAGCACACTTTCTCCTTAACCATCACCTCCACCTTCTGGGATAAAAACAGTCATGTGCCTAATAATCTTTCAGTCAACCATGAACCACTTGCACAACAGTTGTCCCAGAAGATCATATCAGCTGGTGACACTGTAGCTGTCTTAGATCAAATACACTGTGTTGTTTGCACAACAATTAAATCATTTAACGATGCATTTCTCAGAATGTGTCCCTGTCATCAGGCAGCGCATGGCTGCTCTGTTCTTTGCCTGTTTTACAGGGGAAGGGAAGGAAGCTCAGAAAGGTGGTTGCTTGCCATGTGTTGGCATCATTACCTGGGCTGGCTACTTCCAAGTCTCATGCTTTTAGTCTTCTGTGGTCTTTTGAACCTGGAGGGAAGCCGTCACTAGTAGGCCTGTTGTTATAAAAGGGGACCATTATCAAGCATGATTTAAGCTCTGGCAATTTTTATGTTGTGAGATTGGGAAATTAAGAACAAATAGTCTCAAAAACAAATACTCGAAAATCAAAAACAGATTCTGGAAGATCTGTTCCTTGTTCCCCTTCCTGCTCACTCCTTCCCATTGCTTTGCCATACTTTTTGCCTGAAATTCCTCCTCATCCCAACTCACTTTCTGTCCTTCATCCTCTGCAGTTATTTCCTACAATGTGGTATGAGGCATTTGATTGTTTAAGGAAGATTTGACCGGCCCATCTTCAAACAACCAGATTCCAAAACACAGACTATAGTTGTCACTTCTTTATATTTGCCCAGCAGCTAGAAGTGAATTAAATATATAGGATCAGTCTGTGTTTTGTTGGAAGATACATTGATGGGCTAATTTTGTTCTCATTTGCTGGTTTTAGAAAATGCAGATTTGGCTGTTGTGAAAAGTGTTTCATTAATTGTTTTTAAATTATTACAGAATTTTGAGGATATATGAAAAGAATAAAGAACAATTCCCTTTCATTTACTGATTCACTCACTTAGAAATAAATCATTACCAGCACAGTTGAAGCCCAAGGTGGCATTTTTCCTTTCCATGAGCAGTTCTTCATGGCACTCTTAGATATGCATTTACTCCTAAGCAATTTCTAGTACTGTTTTGCCCATTTAAAAACTTTTTACTAACTTTTAAGAGTAATTTTTGTTTACTGCGTTGTTATTTGGTGTGTGTCCTTCCCTCCAGAGGTGTTTGTTTGGGCTTTGGTTTCATCTTTGTGTATAGGCAGGGCCCAAAACTGGGTGCTTCCTGTTATATCTGATTTTCCTTTTCCTTTTCCTTTTATTTTTTCAGTACTGGCGATTGAATCCAGAAGCACTGTACCACTGAGCTACACCCACAGCCCCTTTTTTTTTTTTTTTTATTTTAAGATAGGGCCTCACTAAGTTGCTGAGGCTGGCCTCCAACTCATGATCCTCTTCCTGCCTTAGCCTCTCAAGTAGCTGGGATTTTAGGTGTGCACCATGTGACTGGCTGATTTTCCTTTCTCATAGCGTAGTTATACAAATAAGCTAGTGGAAAGAGAAACAAAGAAAGCCATACTCTGTTTTTCTTCCCCAGGTTTATATTTCTGGGTTAAAAAAAAAAAAAAAAGATTTGTTTAAGGGCTCAAGCCATCTTTCCTTAAGCTCAAGCCTCTACTCCCTGTTTTCTATTTTGCTAACCAGCTTTGTATGCTTGCCCACCTTGACTCCTGAAGCCTTGTTTGATGTGTCCTTCCCTCCAGTGTGTGTGTTGGTCTCTTGTTGCATGTTGAATGCTTGCTGTGGGATACACGCCCTGCCAGAGGTCAGGCTGAGACAGAGCTTTGCAAACTTTGCACTGTAGCATCTTTAGCCTGGCAAATGCAGACCCTGTGTGGCCTCGGAGGGGCTACAAAGGCCAACCACAAACCAGAAAATCTATGATTTGACTTTAAAAGCTATGAGAATGTGGTTTCAATCCCCACTATTGCAAAAGTAAATAAATAAATGAATAAAAAATAAAATTTATGAGAAGGCTGCATCCTCTCCATAGTATATCTGTATTTTTTTTTCTTGTTTAAATAACGACTGGCTTTTCTCTGAATTTTCAAAGTTATGATGGTACAATTTTTTTCCCTTCTGACTTTGAGATTTGCTGGTACATTGACATAACATATGCAATTTGCTTTAACATTATTAATCTATCTTTCCCTGATGAACTATAAGCTCAATTAGCACAGGATATTACTGGTTTTATTCACTGCTCTTGTCCCAGCAATGTCTGGAAACAGCAGGTTTAAAATAGGCATTTGTTGAATGAATATACAAACCTGACCTTGAGAAGCCCAGGAATATAAAGGATTACAACATGGTCCCTGTCTTCTGGGAGATTGTGGTATAGTTGGAGAGAGACCCATATGTGTAGCATATATGAAAGATAATAGCAAGTGATGAACATCAAATTGGTGACAAAGGCAATGCAAATTTAAGGAAAGGAGCAACTTCTGTGGGCTGAGGTGATCTCAGATAGCTCCATGGTAGGAGGCGGAGGCAGCAGATGTAATGGAAAAAAGTGCATTAGACCTGAGGGTCACTGCACCTCCCTAAGCTCATTTCCTTCATTCTTCATTGGTTGCACAATATTTACTGGATGCCTACTGTGGGTCAAGACTAGTGTTGGGAGTTAATATTTATCAGCGAATAAATATGATATAGTACTCCCCTCACAGAGATTAGTAAAGAAAACAGAGATAAAACATGTGATTCTAATAAAGCCAAGGACAGCTGTAATCAGAAGGGAGCCATGTGGTAGGGAATGACCCAGATCTTGTGTAGGGGTCTGAAGGAGGAAGTGAAGCTCATACTGAGCATAAGAAAGAGGAGACCAGAGGAGAAGGAGTGGGACTGCTCTGAGCAGAGGAATTGGAAGTGGTCCAGGAGGCTGGATCCAGGAGGAGATGGGGAGTAAGGGCGGAAGAGTCTGATCAGGATGACAGAAGTCAGACTGTGAATTTGGACCTTATTCACAAGGCAGTGGGAAGATTTTAAGTTGGAGATATGTGGGTCTGGTCCTCAGGAACGAAGTCTAGGATGAAGATATGGATTTTGGAGTCTTCAGGGTATCAGTTAAAACTTCAGGGACAGGTGAGTAATATGAGAAAAGAATCCCTTAGACAAGACTTTAAGGAATGCCAGTATTTAAGGTAGAGGAAGAAGAATTGTGAAAAGAGACCAGAGGAATAGGAGGAAAACAACCATGTTGCTGGATTGGGTGGTCCAAGACCTGGCTTAGCTCTGACATTCTGTGGTCCTGCAGAGCTGGGATCTGAGCCAGGTCACAAAAGCAGAGCACACAGATAGGCCATGAGAATAAAGGGCATTCCAAGTAATAGAGCTATATATGCCAACTTCCCAACAAGAAACAGAGTACACACTCAAATGGAATGACTTGAGAAATTTTTAATAAAGAGACTATTTACAATGATGTGGAAAGGGTTGAAAGGCAGAATTCTGGCACCAGACAGCAGAGACCCTTCACCATCCCAAGGCCTCAAAGCAGCAAGGGAGAGCAGTCGGGGGATGTGACCTTCTGGACCCCACCTCCCTCTCCTTCTGCCCTCCAGTTCCCTGCTGATGCCTCTGGTTGGCCATATAGAAGCCAGAAAGGCAGGAACCCATTGATGCAATCTAACAATACTGTTCCTGAGGCACAGAACAGGGTGGGGAGTTGATATGGAGGGGCAAACAGAAGCAATCCAAAACAATTCACTTGGAAATGGAGGGGTTTAGATAAGAGTGTACTAGTTTTGTTTTGTTTTTAAATATTTTTTAGTTGTCAATGGACCTTTATTTTATTTATTTATATGCGGTGCTAAGAATCGAACCCAGTGCCTCACATATGCCAGGCAAATGTTCTACTGCTGAACCTCAATCCCAGCCCCAGTATACTAATTGTTTTATTGTTCTGTAACTAAGTACAAATTCAGTGACTTACAGTTCAGTAACTAAGCACAAATTCAGCTCTAATTTATTGTCTTACACCATTTTAGAAGTTAGAAGAGTCTCAATGGGAGCCGGGCATAGTGGCACATGCCTGTGATTCCAGCACTCAAAGACTGAGGCAGGAGGATCATGAGTTCAAAGCCAGCCTCAGCAACTTAGTGAGGCCCTAAGCAACTTAGTGAGACCCTAAGCAAGTCTATCTGTCTCAAGATAAAAAGGGCTGGGGATGTGGCTCAGTGGTTAAGTGCCCCTGGGTTCAATTGCTGTTGGGGGGGGGCGGGAAGAATCTCAATGGGCTAAAATCAAAGTGTCAGCAGGATTGTACTGCTTTCTGGAGGTTCCAGGGGAGATTCTATTTTCTTGCCTCTTCCAGCTTCTAGATGCTGTTCATGTTCCTGGGCTTCTGGCCCCATTCTGTACCTTCAAAGCCAAAAATCGCATCATTCTGATCCTCTGCTTTCTGTCATGAAATTTTGTTGTCTAACTCTTCTGCCTTCCTATTCCATCTTTTAAGAGTTTTGGATTCATAATTACCTAGATAATCCAGGGCAGTCTTCCTTTTTTAAGACCCTTTATTTAATTACACCTGGTCTCCTTTGCCATGAAAAGCAACATACTCACAGGACTGGAAATTAGGGGCTGGACATTAAAAATATATATATTTTTGGTTGTAGATGATCATATATCTTTATTTTATTTATTTTTATGTGGTGATCAAACCCAGCATGTCATATGTGCAAGGCAAGTACTTCACTATTAAGCTACAACCCCAGCCCTAGGGTCTAAGCATTTTTAGGAATCCATAATTCTGCCTACCACAGAGAGCAGATAAACCACTTTGGCTGGAGCAGAGGTCTCTCTAGGAAAGTAATGGGAGAGAAAACAGGAAGATCAGATTAAAACCAAATTATTGGGGCTTTGGATGCTAGATTATCTGAATTCCATTTTGTAGACAAGAAAGAGCCATTGTAAGTTCTTGACAAGGAAAGTGGTTTGTTAGCAACCTCCCAAATTGCTGGGATTATAGGTGTGTGTCTCCAGTCCCGGCTTCATCAATATTCTTAAAACTTTTTCATGTTCAGAGTTCAACTTTTTTAAAATCACTTTTCAATGTCTGTTTTTTCCACACAGTCTCTCCTCTGTGCCATTAAGAGTGATAACAGCAACAACAAAATCTGTAAAAGAACTAAACATCATTGATCCTTGGCATTTAAACCTGCTCTGTAATTATGTGGAAATAAGACCTTCCTTTGGGAGTACTACTAAACACACCTGCATTGCCACCTCCCCCGAGGCCTTGCTTCCTAGGTTTTAAAAGAATGTTCCACAGGTGCTCCTGGGGTTTCCTTCCAGATCCCTGATACCCAATGTGCTCTTTTTAAAAAATATATATATTTGTGTGTGTGTGTGTGCATACATATATATACATACACACACATATACATATATATATTAGTTGTAGTTGGACACAATACCTTTATTTTATTTATTTCTTTCTATGTGGTGCTGAAGATCGAACCCAGCACCTTGTATGTGCTAGGCAAGCACTCTACTGCTGAGCCACAACCCCGGTCCCCAATGTGCTTATTTTGAAGCTGGTACTCTTGGTGCTTATGTACGTACAGACAGGCAGCGACAAACACATGTTGACTGTTACTGGTGAAGTGTTTATAGCACCCTATCAACTAAAACAGCTCTCAATTTCAAAATGGTAAATGTGATATTGTGCAACTTAAGAGTCCTTCAGGAAGGGTAGTTCAACCAGCTCATTGGATTTGTAAGTGCCTGACAGATGAACTGTATGTCTCATACCATACAATAAATTAGTGATGGCTGTCACCAGAACAAAGTATCTGGGATCAATTTGGTTTCTCTGTCTTTCATAGGACTTTCATTTATTTTTTACTGACGTATAGCCATTGAGGCTTAAAATGGAGGGCAAAGAAAGATAGAGCTACTTTTCTTGTTGAAAGGATATGAAACCACAAACCTGACCATTGTGAACAGTTGAATTAAGGGGAGGGGACAACATTCTAATGGCCCCTAAGTGGCCCACCTGCAACCAGTCTCTTCCATGGCAGCCCATTCTTCATTCTTTCCTTTTGTACTGTCTTGTTAAAAACAAACAGGTATGTTGGGACACCCCCTACTTTAAAAGTTGTGAGGGCTTCAGCAGAATAAGATCCTAGTCTCATAACATAAGGAAGAGCCTTTATAGATGTCCCATCCTATCTTTGGTTCTTTTCTCTCCTTCATTCCATGAACCCTCCTCTCTAATCACCCATCTACCTCACCAGCATCAACACTATCAGTTAAATGTATTACTATTTCCTGAATGCAGAATTATCTTCTATGGAAGCTCTGTAAAATCTTCTGTAAGGGACTGAGTAAAAATTTCATTTTGATTGAGAGTTTAGGAGTTGGGTGGTATAAAAAAAGGGAGGTAGCTAAAAGGAGGCTGGTCTAAGGGCATAAAGTAAGAAGAATTAGGGAATGTGGCTTAAAAAAAGGAAATGAGAATAGAAATAGAATGGAAGAAAATGAGAGGAGAAAAGAGCCAGGTGCAGTGACTTATTCCTGTGGTCCCAGATTCTTGGAAGGCTGAGGCAGGAGGATCAAAAGTTTAAAGCCAGCCTCAGCAACTTAGCGAGAACCTGTCTCAAAATAAAAAAATAAAATGGGCTGGGGATATAGATCAGTGGTTAAGTGCATCTGGATTCAATCCCTGGTTAAAAAAAAAAGATATTAATCAGAGTAGGGTTCTTAGTAGCTTTATATGTAGAACACTTGCCCAGATGTGCAGATTTTGTCTTTTTTGTTTATTTGCAATGCTAGCGATTGAACCCAAGGTCTGACACATACTAGGCAAACACTCTACTGCTGAGCTACTTCTCCAACATGAGACTCTGTCTCAAAGTATAAAAAATAAAAATAAAAATAGGGCTGATGGTGTGGCTAAATAGTAGAGCCTCTCTAGGTTCTATCCCCAGTACTGGGGGAGGAGGGTATGGGGGATAAAGAAGAAAAGAGAAAAGTAGAGAGAGTGATTGTGTGGCCATGGTTTTAGACTCTCACTTAGTTTGATTGCAGGGGAGTTACTGGACAATGCTTTCTCACATAGACTTCCAAGCTCTCTTTCCTGAATGAGTCCCATTTTGTATTCTTTACATCACTGTCTCCCTGAAAAGACACAAGCATGCTTCTTACAACTGCCTTTTACAATCGATGCATTGTTCTTCCACTGTTTTTCTATGGAAAACTAGGGAGGCAAAGGAGTAGGATGAGAAAGCACTCACTACACTGAGAATGAGAGGGCCAGGCACATACATCCCAGCTTCATGACCTTGGGCAAGGCACTTGGTCACCTTCACCCCAAAGGCATCATCTGTAAAATGGGAATGCGAGTATCTGTGCAGGTTTTCTCACAGGACTGTTGTAAAGATCAAAAAAATAAAGATCATATACTATTTATGAAAATACGTTGTAAGCTGCCACATTGCTCTGAGAATGCAGATGAAGGTAATATTACCTTTTCTTTGAATTTTTGTTCCATAGATGACAATGACAATGTAGTTCTGTCTTCTGTTAATAAGTCCTGTTTGCAGAAAGAAGACAACAGTGTCTCTCTTTTATTAGTGCTAATCTGAAGTCTCAGGAAGCTGGACTACTTCAAGGTGCATGGTCCATGAGAAAGGCATATAAGAAGCTATGGCACTCCCCTTTCAAAAAGAGCTGGAGAAATACAAGAACATTGATGAAGATGAGCTTCTTGGCAAGCTCTCAGAAGAGGAACTGAAACAGTTGGAAAATGTTCTAGATGACCTAGATCCTGAGGTTAGTGACATGGAGCTGGAGTGGCTAATGATAGACAGGGTAAATAGCATGGCTTGGTCCCTGCACAATAGTAGAAAACCCTCAACTCCAAATGCAAATTCTGTCTTCTTTTCTTCAGTTGGTTCTGGGTCACTTTTACAAATTCATAGAGAAGCCAGGCAGAGGCACATGCCTGTAATCTCTGATACTCCAGATGCTGAGGCAGGAGGATTCAAGTTTGAGGTCAGCCTTGGCAATTTAGCGATACCTTGTCTCAAAAATAAATAAAAAGGCCTGGGAATATAGCTCAGTGGTAGAGTGCCCCTGGGTTCCCCAATACTGGAAAA
This sequence comes from Callospermophilus lateralis, assembly GCF_048772815.1. Classification (NCBI taxonomy): domain Eukaryota; kingdom Metazoa; phylum Chordata; class Mammalia; order Rodentia; family Sciuridae; genus Callospermophilus; species Callospermophilus lateralis. The sequence continues at coordinate 97,096,335 of NC_135307.1, forward strand.
AAAATTCATAGAGAACCTCATATAGTCACTATTTATGATTTGTCAAATATATTTCTCAAAAACCAGTTTAATGTAAATGAGGAAAAATCTTTTCAAATGGTTGGAGAAATGGTAATCAGACTTAGAGAAAAAAAAAAGGAGAAAGGATAAATTATACTGAGATTTTTCAATGTGTCACCAACTTTGCTAGGTGCAGAATCTGTTGAGATAAATCATATTATCTCCCTTTAATAAGTGAAGAGACAGACTTGTATAGGTGATATTGTAAATCAGATCCCAGACTAGGAAATGTCTGCTGCGGTAGTATTTAAGACAGGTCTCTAATTCCATATGCAGATTTTTATATCTCATTTCTTTTAAATGAATAATTTGATTATCCTACAATAATTGATAGATTAGAATGACTATATAATATCAAGTAAATTTTAATGGAGCTTCTAATATTTTTATTTTCAAAAGAAAAGCTAAGTAGCTTGTTATATTGTTTGCTTAGCATCCACTTCAGTACTGATGGTATTATCTTAAGCTTAAAATCAGACACTTTCAAAATAGTGATTTTGTTATAAATAAAAATATAACTAAAATTAATTATATGATATTCTGATATGTCAGATACTTTGTACATTATTTTTACTTTATTTTATTTTGAGATAGGGTCTCACTCTGTTGCTGAGGCTGGCCTTGCACTTGAGATCCTCTTGCCTCAGCCTATCAAGCCACTGAGATTATAAGGCATGTGCCACCATGCCTGGCTTTGTTTTCACTTTAAAAAATACAAGTACAGTCTTTTTTTATTTTGTAAAACTTAAGGAACAAATCTCGAGGCCTAATCAAACAGGTATTGACCTCTAGTATAATAGCCACTTACCTGCCCAGATGCTTCCATTGGAGAGAGGTTGCAAATGTAGCCAGCCATGTTGGCTTCTTATTAGAGTCTCCACACAGCTGCCTGGGAGCATCTTGGGCACATAGCTAGCCAAACCTAAACATGATCAAAAAGGAAAGAGGCCTTGTTACCCATTCTAGAAGGCATCTGCAGAAGGCCCAGAGGCTGCTTCAGCATCTCTGCTGTACTTGAGCTCCTTGGGAGCCCTCCTCTCAGCACAAGGTATTAGAATAAGCAGGGCCTTGAAGATGTCTCAGGGACCCCAACCCTCCATCCTCACAGGTCTCTGCCCAGGTATCTTTCTCCCTGCTTCCCTACATACAGCAAAGAGGAAAGAGGGAGTAAGTAACAAAGTATCTGTCCAGCAAATATCTTTTCTTCCTGCCCACACCTCTGTTTTGTCAGAGTGCCATGCTGCCAGCTGGATTCCGACAGAAAGACCAGACACAGAAAGCAGCCACCGGCCCGTTTGACCGCGAGCACCTCCTTATGTACCTGGAAAAGGAGGCCTTGGAACAGAAAGACAGGGAGGATTTTGTGCCCTTCACTGGAGAAAAGAAAGGTAAGGACCACAGCAGCACCTCATGGGACAAAGGGACTCTTAACGTACTGCCATGGAGAGTCAAGTGAGGGAACTGACCTGGAAATGGAAGTAAACCTATGAACTGCATGTGGAATTTTAAAACAGTGGCTGGTGGATACGTATGTGCTGTTCTACATTTGCCCAAACCCATAGAATGCACAACACCAAGAGTGAACCCTAAGATAAATTATGGGCTTCAGGTGATAATGGTGTGTCCATATAGATTCATCAGTTATAACAAATGTTTCGCTGTGGTGCAGGATGTTGTTAGTAGGAAGGTTTGGGATATAGTTGGGATTATCTGTAGTTTCTGCTTAATTTGGTTGTGAACTTAAAACTGCTTTAAAAATTAAAGTTAGTTTGTTTAAAATGAAAAATATTCATGGCAGACTGTACAAGCTAATTAAATGAATATTTAGGATATGATGATCTCAAATTAGTCCAATGGGGAAAATATCTAACTCCAAAGAAAACGTTTTGAAAACATGAAACAGGTTGATGGAGTGTTCTAGCGACACTGGTGTGCTTTACTAACTGCTGAAGCCCCCACAATGCCTTTCCACTCCCTGCCTAGGATGGCTGTAGCACCACACCCCTAATCTTAGAGCTATGCTGCTAGGCTGGTGCAGTCCTTCCTTCCTTCATCTGGCATTTGTTGAGAACCTTTCCTATACAGAGCCAGGTACCGAGTACTGGGACTACCGCTGCCGTAAGACCCAGCCTTGATCTCAAGGAACTTATGGCCCTCAGGAAGATGGGGCTGGGAAAGCTGTAAGGAGCAAGGGGATGTATCTCCACGCCAGGCTGAGCTCTGAGTCAAGACAGGGAGACTGTTGGCTTCAGAGCCTGAGCTCCCGTTTGGAGGAAGAGTGCATGATATCAGTTGCCTGTCAGCTTCCTCAAGTACAGTCAGTCACTTGGACCCGTGTCTCTTTGGTGATCCTATAGTAACTAGAGTCTTTTAAAATACAAATCAGATCATATCACTTTCCTGCTTTAAGTCCCAGATCCTTACTGCAGTCTTCACAGAGGGTCTAGACTCCACCCCCTGTCAGAATGCATCTCTTCTTCCTTACTAAGCTTCAGCCCCACTGTCTGCGTTCACTTCCCCAAACCTGCCCAGTTCTTTTACATCTCAAGTTGTCTTATCATGGACTCTTCCCTCTGACCCACATCCCACTTTTCATATCCTAAGGCTCTCAGCTTAGCTATCATTACCTCAGGTCTTCCCTGACCTCCAGGTGATATAGTTCCCTCGATTCCACCATGATACCGGGGTATTGCTATCACAGAATTGTGATAGTATTCATCATTTTGTTTATTTACTTAGGTGTGTTTTCCACATCAGATTGAGATTTCCACAGTGGGTCTGGGTCATTTTGTGTCTTGGCACAGAAATCAGCCCAAGCGAAGCACTTGATAAGCGTGGGTTCAAGTGACTGCCATCTCTGAGCCTTTATACCAAGGGGGTGGAGAGCAGAGCATCTATCTTCTCAGTTGGCATGAGTCAGCAGTACTGCTGTCCTCCATATTGTGCGTATTTAATGGATCATACACTATTAGAATGTCATTTAAAAAGTAAAGTTGAACAGTAAAAGAACTGGATCAATAACCAGAGATTATTGTGGAAGTGTAGAGCTGTTTCTGAAGCACCACAGTTGCTATTGGACTAATTGAATTATAAAAAAAAAAATTATAATGTAAAATATTTGATAAAACACCAATAAACATCAAGTATTAGGGTAGTGGCAGCATAATAAGGGGAAAGCTGTTGCCTGTTGTTCCTGGAGTAGAAGTCTGAGGACCCACTAAGGTAGATTATCTCTTGATCCAAATTAAGCTGCAGGTGGATCATGGGGAGTTAGAAATGCAGGAGCTAAGTATAAAAGGGGGGTATAGTCATATTGCAGCTGAAAAGGATGGGAAGTAGCACAGTTCAAATGAGCAGGGAGCAAGTTTTCCAAACAGAGTGGTGGGATCAGAAAGAAGTATGCAGTACCCCCAGAAGGATGAGCAGAATCATCTAGGAGTGGCAGGAGGCTGTGTGAGGCAGAAGTGAGGTCCTCAGGAGAAATCCACATCTTAGTTCCCGTTGCAGCCTGAAGGAAGCTGGCCCTAGAGTCCTGGGGCCAGATTTAACTCTTCAGTGCAGATTTAACTCTTGCAGTGCAGGAACGATCTGCATCAGCATTGCCCTGAACACTGGTAACTATTGGGTTACTTCTATACCTCATGTTTAGGGTAATCCTAAACAGTACTGGGTAGAAAGAATTAGACAACCTGTTTTGACTCTATACGCAAGATCATATAAGAGGCTAGGGTTGTGGCTCAGTGGTAGAGCGCTTACCTAGCACATGTGAGGCACTGGGTTCGATCCTCAGCACCACGTAAACATAAATAAAATAAAGGTATTGTGTCCCTCTATAACTGAAAATTTTTTTTAAAAAATCATCTGAACCAAAAATGAAATGTTTCAGGCTTGCAAATACTATGAAAATTAAGTTTGCCATGAGCACCAGTGGCTGAGATGTTATTGATTGGTTTGCTTTATTTCTTCATTTTTTATCTTCTGGTCATGTTCCCACTTTGTCCCCCAGTATATTTTCCTTCTTTCTGGGACAGGTGGCAGCTTATGTGGTGCCCAGAAACAGGATGTATGTCAGTGATAGAGGCCCTGCTGCCAAGGTTCCCCAGACAGCCACAAGCACCTCCCTCCTTTCCCTTCTGGGGTTCCCAGCTCTGGCTCCCATTCATTTATCCAGCCGTTTGATAAAATGGTAAATAATAAGGAAATATTCAACCCCTATGATCAAGGAAATCTCCTGGAAGGTTTTCATGAGAGAGTTATTAACTTTGGGTTTGACCTTTCCTTTCCCATAGCAGTAGATGGGCCAGGCCAGCCAGGGAGACCTGGAAAGGGTCTGTGTTCCAGTTGGCTAAAACTGGAGCCAGCTGTCTGTTCTATCCAAGGTGACAAAGACCATAGAGGGGTGAGTCTTAGGGGATTCTAAAGATCAAAAGGGAAGAGACTATTTCAAAGATCATGACCAAGAAGTCAGAGCAGCTCCGAAAAAGAATGAAGACTCAAGTCAAAAGCTGGGAAGAACTGAAAGGGAATGCAGGTGGGTCTAGGGTGTGCGATAGCAATGGCTCTAGAATATCCTGGGTTTACCTGTCAGCCCTTGCATATGTGGGATGTGGGTATGTTGGCCTTCTGGAAGTTAGGAGCAGGTACTGTGCCATCCTTCCAGCAGTGTGATTTGTCAATCCATAAGTTTGGGCTAAAGAGTAAAGAATTCAGATTGGCATTTTCTGAGGTAAGGGGTGGTAATAAATGGAATCTGAGTGACAGGCTGAAATGGGAACTGGTAGCAGAGAGTGCATCGATGGGAAGCAAGGAATGCCTTGCTACTCATAGATCCCCATCTCTAATTATAGAGACCCTGGTTTTTTCCTAAAATCGGGCTTGTTTGATGTACTGTGTCCCCAGGTCACTGTATTAGTCCAGCTGATCACAATTGGAGCATCCCCATGTAAAGGGAAAACTCTGGGGGATCACCAGTTCCTAGTACTGTCTGGATGGTCCTGCCCCAGTATTTACAAGGTCCAAAGCAAAAACATGAATAGAGGGGCTGGGGATATGGCTCAAGTGGTAGTGCACTCGCCTGGCATGCACGGTGTTCTGGGTTCAATCCTCAGCACCACATAAAAAAATAAAATAAAGATGTTGTGTCCACCGAAAACTAAAAAATAAATATTAAAAAATTCTCTCTCTCTCTTAAAAAAAAAAACACGAATAGAGACCCACATACCATTTTTCCCCAAACATTTAAAAAGCTAACAAATCATTAAAATATATGTATTCTCCTAATATACCTAGAAGGCCAGCATTCTTGAACTAACAAAAATTCTATGCAGGACATCAGTCTGTTCTATGCTGGGCCAGGGTATGTACTTGAGTACATACCCTGGCCCACACATTTAAGCTTCATCCATACTTCCCCCAAGGGCCCTTTTATTGTCTGGGAATGCAGCATGGGCTGCCATCAAGGACATGAATATGGACAGGAGCCTGGAAGCAGGCTCAGGACTTTGGGAACAGGGAAAGTCAAGATCCGAGAGGCCTGGAGTGCGGTCTAGCATTCTGGATGGGAATGTCCCTTTGGCCTCATGGATTCTCCCTTGGTAGGAAGAGATGTAGTCAGAAGAAGACTGGAGAGGGGCCTTCAAAGGTGCAGAGCCCAAACAGGGCTCCCCCTGCCTAAGGCAGTGCTATGGGTGGTAGGCAAGTAGAAGCCATCTTTTTCCTCAGTGTTTAAGAACTATTTTTCAAATTTCTGTGTGACTTAATGCAGGATTCCTCCTCTAATATTCCTCATGTCTGATGGTAGATTATTGACCGTCCAGAGGTTCAGCAGTCTCAGTTGGTTATGAAATAACTTAATGATACAGGTCTTAATGGCCACAACTGCACTTTTTGCTCAATGCACTTACCCGACCAATAAGGCAATATCACACAGCATTTTTTTTCCCCTTCTGATTTAAAGGAAGAGTCTTCATTCCCAAAGAAAAGCCTGTAGAAACTCGTAAAGAAGAAAAGGTGACCCTGGATCCAGAACTGGAAGAAGCCTTGGCCAGCGCCTCAGATACTGAGCTTTACGACCTTGCAGGTGAGCCTCAGCTCTGGCCCTGTGACCTCTGGCATGCACTAGTATCCCTCGCAGCAGGCTTTGAGCTTCTCCATAGCTACTGAGTATTATTATGCCACCACGTTGACTGCGGCCGTTATGTAGCTGTAGGACTTGATACAGTGACTTCATCTCCATGAGAAAATCTGATTTTGCTCCAACTCTCTGTAAAATGCCCAAATAATACCCATCCTATAAAACTCAAGTTACTATGAAAAATCAGAAAACAACTGTGAAGGTGGGTTGAGAACTTAAAGAACTAAATAACAGCCTTTATGCCTTCCAAGGAGAGTTCACATTTTGCATGTTATTGAGTTTTATCACATTTTGTAATCATGAAATTTCCATGGAGGTCCTGCTCTTCCACATAGTCACCAATCCATCTTGATTCATGCTCAGATCTCTTTGCCTTCTCATTTTCTAAACACTAGAAACATGATAATGATAATTATTATTTTAATTGATTTTACATGCAGACAGTAAAAACTCAAATAATACAAAAGAAATATAATGGAAAGTAAATCTTTCACTCCAATTACCTATACCCTTTCCCATTTCAGAAAGATTTTCTGCTGTAGGAGGCTGAGTAGGAGGATCACTTGAGCTCAGGAGCTATGCCAACCTGCACAGCACAACAAGACCCTGTCTCTTTAAAAACAATGAAAATTAAAATGAAAGATTTCTTTCATATACTAGCATTTTTGTACATTAAGTCTCCTCCAAATGTATACACACACACACACACACACACACACACACACACACAGTGTTATTAGGGCACCAAAGGGAAAGGTGCCTTGAAAACCAGTCCACCAAAAAATCAACTCAAAGTGGCTCAAAGACTTAGGCAGTAGAACAGAGACCCTGTGCCTAATAGAAGAAAAAGAAGGCCCAAGTCTTCACCATGTTGGCATAGGATCTGACTTTCTAACAAGACCCCTAAAGCACAAGAAGTAAAATCAAGAATCAATAAGTGGGATGGATTCAAATTAAAAAGATTATTCTTGGCAAAGAAACAATAACGTGAGGAGAGAGCCTACAGATTGGGAGAAAATCTTTACCACATGCACCTCTGATAAAGCATTAATCTTTAGCATATATAAAAAACTCAAAAACTGAACCCCCCAAAACAAGTAACTCAATCAATAAATGAGCATAGGAACTGAACAGACACTTCACAGAAGAAGAAATACAATCAACCAACAAATATATGAAAAAGTGACATATCTAGCAATTAGAGAAATGCAAATCAAAACTACTCTAAGATTTCATCTCACTCAGAATGGCAATCAACAAGAATACAGGAAACAATAAATGTTGATGAGGATGTGGGGAAAAAGGTACACTTGTGGAACTGCAAATTGGTGCGACCTCTATGGAAAGCAGTATGGAGATTCCTCAGAAAACTGGGAATGGAACCACCATTTGACCCAGATATCCCACTGCTTGGTTTATACCCAAAGGACTTCAAATCAGCATAACACAGTAATGCAGCCACATCAATGATCATAGCAGCTCAATTCGCAATAGCTAAACTATGGAACCAACCTAAGTGTCCTTCAATAGATGAATAGATAAAGAAAATGTTGTATATGTACTCAATGGAATATTATTCAGCTTTAAGGAAGAGTGAAATTATGACAGTTGCCAGTAAATGGATGGAGTTGGAGAATATCATGCTAAGCAAAATAAGCCAATCCCAAAAAACCAAAGGCCGAATGTTTTCTCTAATATACAGATGCTAATTCACAATGAGGTAGAGGGCACTAGAGAAGAATAATGTTACCTTAAATTAGGTTAGAGAGAAGTGAAGGGAGGGGAAGGGAAGTAATGTGGGGATAGAAAACATAGTAGAACGAAACAGAAATTATTACTTTATGTATATATGTGACTATATGACCAATATGATCTGCAACATGTACACTAAAAAAATGAAAAATTATATCCCATCTATGTATGATATATCAAAGTGCATACATGCATTCTACTGTCATGTATAGCTAATTAAAACAAATTTAAAAGTTAATTAAAAAACAGTCCACTGCAAGAATTATTTTTATTCTCCTAGAAGACATATATAATAATAATCTTCCTCCCAGCAGAGCCAGCTATGGCTTTCTCTAATACATGCCACCATCTCAGCCACATTTTCATTTCTTCTGTGTTGATGTCAGCTGTTGATACAAAGGTCATCACTGTGAACCCTTCAGAGGTCCCTACAGAAGATGAGGTACCTGCATTTCCTGGCGAAGAAGGTGCTTTGCAGTAACTGGTCTTCTTAGCCCTGTGGTTACTATGGAGAAATCCTATCATGGTTACGGCTCCTCCTAAAGATTGTCTCATAGTCTCTACTGGAATTGCCCAAAGGGAGAATGTAGGGCAGGACTTCTATTCCCAGAAAATGCCTGAAAAAGGAGAAAGGGAAAAACACCAATCATTTGGCAGATTCTAGATCCTGAAATCCATACAGTAAAACCAGAGAGATTATCCACATAGACAACTGTCCCTGTTTATCCTGACTCAGCCTTGCTCCATCATCACATGCTCCCCAGGAACTCAAGAGGAAGCCTGGCTGGGTGGTTGGCAGCATCTTCTCTTGGGTAAATCTTCCAGAAGACTAATAGCAGCTCCATGAGTGTATGGACTGACAAACAGTCAGGTTTAGATAAGAAAAAGTGTTAGTGCATTGCCCATATTATTGTGGCAGATACAGAGCAGGAAGGAAAGGTCAGAAGATCTCTTAAGACTTTGCCTCCCCTTCTTGGCCATATCTCATGTGGTCAGTGCCCAGAATCTAGTTCTTAGTCCTGCTGTTCTAGAGATTTGATTTTGTTAATACACATAGAAGCAGTCAGATTAGAGTAGGCTGATGAGAACTGACCTGTTAGCCAGATTGATAGGAAACAGCTAAAACAAATATTAAAACTTCTGCTGGGTGTGTTGGTGAGCACCTGTAGTCCCAACTGCTAGGGAGGCTGAGACAGTAGGATCACTGGAGCCCAGGAGTTCAGAGCTAGCCAGACAACGTAGTGATGCTCCATCTTTTTTTTTCCTGGCTCTAGGTTTTGAACCCAGGGCCTCACACATGCTAGGTAAGCACTCTTACACACTCAACCCTGAAAACTCATTTTTTAATCACTAAATAAATAAAATTTGGAAATGGGACACAAATTATAAGTAGAAGTTCCTTGGTGAGTATAGGGCTAGAGCAAGAAGGAGTGCTTGTTGTATGGTCTCAGTGGGTTGGATTTACTAAAAGGACATCTCCCTAAGACAATGCCAGAGCCATGGTAACAAATTATTTATTTATTTAGCAAGAATTTGCAAAGCATGTAGAGTAGTGACTGACACATAAGAGGAAGTCATGTAATCCTTATAATAGATAAAGTATAATCATTATCTCTATTTTAGAGATGAGAAAATAGGTATTTAGTAACTTCCCAAGTCACACAGTATGTGACAGGATTCAAACTCTGACTGCTCTGGAGTCCCTTTAACTATATTTATTTATTTATTTGTTTCCAATTTTCACTTTTTTTTTTTTCCCTTTTTCTTTTTTTACAGTGTTAGGGATTGAGCTCAAAGCTTAATGCTCCACCACCGAGCCATACCCCAGACCTTAATTCTTATTCTTGTTGGTGCTAACCATTTGCCCTTCCGTGTGCTGTGCTGGCCGCCTCCCTCCTTTGTAGCTTACAGTATGACTGATGAGAATCTCAGGCACTCCTCTGCTTCTCTCTTGTAATTTCACTAGCTTTGGCCTGCCTCACTCATCTGCCCCAGGGTGGCTTCCTGCATAGTGTGCTGCCTCCTAGTGCAAGTTCTGTGTAATACAGGAGACTAACATCAGAATGTTTAACTGACCTTTTATTGCTGGTGTCACTTTTATGTCCCACCTGGAGATGCTGATTGAAGGTGGGGAAAGAACAACTTCTTTTAGCACTGAGAGACAGGGAGGTTTATGCTAAAAGAGAGTCTCTATCTTTTTAATTTTTGCCTCTGGAAAGATATATGCAATAATCTATATAATATTAGATCTTCAAAATCCTGAGACTCAGTCCCACATTCTCATTTTGCAGATGGAAAACAGAATGGTTGAGTCTACTTAACTAGGGGATCCAAGGGGATCCAAACAGTTATTTAGTGATTGGGGAACATAAGTAGACCATTGTTTCTCAGACTCAAAATGATTTTACACATTTAGATATAGAAAGACATTTAAGCTCGCTGGTAGTCTTGGAAGGAGGGTTTTTAAAATAAGTTTCTTTAGCACTTTACATATACCACACACTGTGCAAGTAAAGGGAACCTAGAGACTTATCTTCATGATCTAAAGAACTGTTCTTCAAGGAGCAAATTAACACCATGAATATCCTAACGTGCTTCTCCAAACTTAATGCTCATTCATTGTTGTCTTTGTTTTTAGCTGTCCTTGGAGTACACAATTTGCTGAACAATCCAAAGTTTGATGAAGAAACAACCAACGACAAAGGTGGCAAGGGGCCTGTAAGAAGTGAGTGGATGTGGGATTGGGGTCCATGAGGCTTCGGAGCCTCACACATTGCTGGTAGGAGGAAGGCACTGTGTCATTTCACAAGGATCATCAGACTCTGTACAGTCATTCATCACAGAGAAGCTGATGAGAGGAGCTCTGTCTGGCAGTGTAACTGGTGCTAGCCTGTGTATTTTGCCCAGAGCACACTTTCTTAGTAGGTCTGTTCAGTAAAAAGAGAAAATTGTTGGTTTAAAAAAAAAAAAAAAAAAAAAAAAGGTTACATAGCCAGCACTGAAGGTGAAGTTTCATGTTCCTAAGGGTGTTTTAATCGATGATGGTAACATGACAAAGTTCTCTTCTCTGTTCAAGTGTCTTTTTGTCTCAATAATGGATGCTTGCATTAGAATTTGAGTACCTCCTTCCTCCAGAGAGCGTGAAGGACATGCTGGCGTGGACTTCTTGGCCCAGAGAAGTTCCAGTCCACTGTCTTCTATTTCAGTGTTTCCTGGAGAAGTATACAGTTAATTAAACTCTCTCAGTTACTCATTCATCAGTCACCTAAATACCTACCTTATGTCCAGAGTGTTCTAGGCTTAGATACAAATTAAAAATGATTCCTACCCAAAGGAACTTATCTGTGCAGAGTAGGGATGGACCCCTAATCAGGCAATCTTTGTACAGCGTGATCCAGGTGCTGTGAAAACTCACAGCATATCATAGCTTTGCTTGGATTAATTATATTTTATTCCCACTGATGGAGCTTTGGGAGATGCCTTCTAGTCAGTAATGTATTTATGAAGTAGCATTTATCATGGGTAATTTAGCCAGACAATGAGCAATATCCTTGTTTCTTTTCCTTTTTATTTTTTTTTTCAGATTTTGTTTCCCTCCCTCTCTTTCTCCCTTCCCTGTTTCTCTCTCTCCTATGCCAGGGATTGAATGAGGGGCACTTTACTACTGAGCTACAACGCCAGTCCTTTTTATTTTTTATTTAGAAACAAGAGTCTCACTAAGTTGCTGAGGCTGTTCTCATACTTGCAATCCTCCTGCCTTAGCTTCCCAAATTGCTGGGATTACAGGCATGTGCTATCATACCTGGCTGTTTTTTTCTTTTGTTGTTGTTGTTGTTGTTTGTTTGTTTGTTTGTTCATTTTAAGAAATGGAAATCGTTATTTTTATTTATTTATTTTTGTGTGGGCTGCTGGGGATGGAACACAGGTCCTCATGTATACTAGGCAAACACCCTACCACTGAGCCATAGTCCCAGCCTTCTGGTTTCTTATGTATTTATAGATATGAAAGGCTCATCTTTTTAAGCTTCATTATCAAAGGGTAGCATTTTAACATGCTTGCTATTAGCAATCCAGTACATGATCTTCTGAGTTGATACACACACACACACACACACACACACACACACACATACACACACACACACACACACAAGTATCATTGACTTCTTTTCAAAATGTGATCTCTTAACAGTATGTGTATGTTTATTTCATTCTTGTAATGAATAGATAGCATCCTGTTAGGTTATTATGCTAAATTTAACTATTTTCACACTGATTAACATTTTGTTTATCAGATTTTGCTATCACAAATAATTTATCAGTAAATATTCCTGCATGTATATCTATGTATTTATGCTCTCTTCTTCTGTAGGTTAGACTTCTAGATATAAAATTGCTAGGTTGTATAGTATGCAAATTTAAATTTTGATATGTAATATCAAATTACTCTCCCAAAAATATTTGCATAAATTTACATTCTCACCAGTAAGATATAAGGATACTTCCCCCATGTACACACATTGTTGCCACTCTAAATCTTACCATTTTTTAGTTTTTTACTAATGAAGTAGTACCTCATTTTTAATTTTGGAGTTTAATTATTTTTTATGTTTCTTAGTTGAGTGACAGTTTCTTTTTTTGCCTTTTTTAAATTTATTTTTCCCATATTTTTATTGGTGTATTATAATTATACACCAATGAATTCTTGTTACATGATAATGATATAATTTGGCCATTATCATTGCCCGGTATTTCTCCTTTCCCTCTCCTCCATCCTCCCCGTGCTCCCCTTCCTCTACTGATCTGCCTTCAATTTTCATGAGATGTGCCCCACTGCTGAGGGCCATAGCCGAGTCGGAATGACGCATGGCATTTTTGCCAGAATGAGTGGTAGAGAGGGTGACGCCAGCAAGCCATTGAGATGATAATGGTTATGTTAAGCTGTGTATTCAATTGTAATATTAGACCCCTGCTGTCCGCCTGGCCTCTGCCTGCTACTTTGGAATTCTCGTGCTACTTTGGAGTTCTCCCGGGGATTCTCGGAGAGTTCCCATTGGTTGGGGAAGTGCCGGAGGAGGGATTTCCAGTTGGTGTGTGGTGTGTCCCAGGAGAAGGCCTCGTGCATGGCGTTCACGGAAGTGAGGAGAATAAAGGAGTTCCTGTTTTGAACCTACAAGGCTGTGTGGCGGCTCGGTTATTTTGTGCCCAGCCAGACTGCGGCACCCCACCTTTCCTTTCCTTTTTTCTCTCTAGCTTCCACATGAGAGAAAACCTATGACCCATGACTTTCTGAATTTGGCTTATTTTGCTTAACATAATTGAGCAGCATACCTCTTCTCAAGTTTCATTTATTTTCCTGCAAATGACATAATTTGAGTGACAGATTCTTCTCAATGTATCAATTTGTCCATCTTTAATTAGGTTGTATTACCGATATGTAGAAGCTCCGTCTATATTAGAATATTAACCCTTTGTGTGTGTATATAAACATGTGTGTGTGTGTGTGTGTATAATTTTCTATTATTTGCTTTTGAGAAATCTTCCATTCTTTTCCATTCCTTTGTCTTTTCATATCTTCCTCAAACCTAAAATTCTAAAACAGAAATCAGAAGAGGGTGGAGTATGATCAAGAGCCCAAAGGAGTATTAAGATTCAGGAAGTGCAGGCTTGGAGGGTTAGCTTAATGGTAGAAAACATGCTTAGTTATGAGTGAGGTCATAGGTTCAATCCCTAACCACTCACCCCCCACCAAAATAAATAAGATTTGGAAAATGAAGAGACTCATTATGATATTTTTTTTGCATCTCAAATCTGTGGTCTAGTGATAATAGTCTGAAAGTAGTACATCCCCCATCCTTTTTATTTTTTTATTTTGAGGCAGGGTCTCACTAAGAGAGTTTTGCTAAATTGCTGAGGCTGACCTTGAACTTGCAATCTTCCTGCCTCAGCCTTCTGAATCACTGGGATTACAGGTGTTCACCACCACTCCCAGCATGAGACTTCTCATTGTGGTTGAGAAGTACCAATCTTCCAAACTTTAACTCAGAGCTATGTCACTTCCATGCTTGAGAATAAGCCTACCGTCATTGATATTACAGTATTATTAGAATCAGAGCACATGGAAGAACTACCATTTGGGGAGGAAGTCATCTCTATTTTGATAGGAAAGACTTTGTATTTTCTCTTTTAAATCAAAACTTGTGTTTTAGATGTGGTCAAAGGTGAAAAGGTCAAGCCAATATTTGAGGAACCACCCAATCCCACAAATGTGGAAGTCAGTCTGCAACAGATGAAAGCCAATGATCCCAGCCTTCAAGAAGTCAACCTCAACAACATCAAGGTATTTCATTATCATCGTCATCAGCCACCTGATTTATCATGAGGTCAGAAAACTTATTGGAGATGACTGGTGGCCTGCTTTTAATACCCATTTTCTGGCCTTTGTTATCACTGATTTTGAGGCAAGATATCCTATGCAAAAAAAGTGGATTTTTAAAAAAAGCTATTTCTAGAATTATTTGAAAAGAATCATAGTATTCATTTAAACATAGTGCATTAGTTATATCTATTGCTGAATAACAAATTACTCTGAAACTCAAAGGCTTCAAACAACAAACATTTATTATTTCATACAGATGTGTTTCACCTCCAGTTCTGGGAATCGAACTCATGGTAGGCAAGTTCTACGGCACTGAGGTACATCTCAAGCTCCTATCTCACACAGATGTGAGGTCAAAAATGTGAGAATGACACAGAAGAGTAGTTGACTCAGGGTTTGAACTGAGGCTATAGTGAAACTCTTAGCCAGACTCCAATCTGAAGGCCTGATGATACAGAAGGATCCATTTCCAAGATGGCACACCCATGTGTTTTTTACAGGAGGCCTCAATATCCACATTAGGGCTGCCTGAGTGTCCTCACACCATGACTGCTGGCTTCCCCCAAAAAAGTGATCCAAGAATGAAAGAGCAAAGAGAAAGCCCTAATACCTTTTACAATCTGGCCTCTGAAGCCACAGATTGTCACTTCCATTTTATTCTATTTGGCAAAAAGTTATTCTGCTCTCAAAGGGAGGGGAAGGGATGTTGTGTGTCTAAACGTTGCTTAAGGTATTTGGCCAATTCCTGGCATTTAATAATAACAGCACCTTTATTGAGTATTGACTACATGCCATACCTCTTGAAATTTATTATGTCATTTAATCCTCAGTGAGACTTAATGAGCTTAAGTTGCTAAGGTCACACATCTACAGTGCAGCCAGAACTTGTTCACTGCTAGCTATATCTCATATCACCTCCCTCCCCAATAGTCAGTACTGTGCTTAGTGCTGTATGAAAGAGTATAAAGATGAGTAAGATTTATTCTTTACTCTGAAAAACTTATATTAGTAGAAAAACATGAAACAATTAAAACATGATGTGTTAAGCCCCCAAATGTATGGAATTGTAGGGAAGGAAAATTTTAATGCTGCCTAGGAAAGCCAATAAACAAAGGAGGAGGTATTTCAGCTGGATTTTAAAAGATGAGTAGAATTTAATCAGAGAAAAAGACAAAAGGAGTTTTCTGGCAAAAGGAAACCACATCTAAAGATATGGAGGAGAGACAGACCATGATATATTAAAAGATGGGCAAATAGGGCCATCTGCCTAAGCTATAGAGAACAAAAGAAATAATGACCAAGCATGGTATGTGTATAATTCCTTGGTTAGAGAAAAGAGAATGCCAGAATGTACTAGATTCCCTTATTGGACTCTTAAGTGGTGCTATGGGCTCAGGATAGCTGGTTGCCTAAGAATGGGTCATGAACCCCTTTTCAAGCATTATCTAGCTATCTAAACACATACATGGTATTTAAAATAATAATGACAGTTTAAGAAACATAAATGGTATTTACAATTTGTAGGGGGTGCTAGGAGTTTAGTTCAGAAATAGAATATATCCTTAGTACAAGGCCCTGATTCAATCTCTGCACCAAAACAAAAGAAGTTGTAGGACTTTAACTTGAGGGTAGTGTGTTGTAGAATGGTTTATCTATCAGCTAGCAAAGTCTTCTCTGTTTTAGAACATTCCGATTCCAACCTTGAAAGAATTTGCAAAGGTTCTGGAGACCAACACTCATGTAAAGAAGTTCAGCCTGGCTGCAACCCGCAGCAATGACCCTGTGGCCATTGTGAGTAAAATTCTTAGAAATATAACATGAATTTTTAATTCACTTGAAACTTTTTAATTTGTTTTTAATTAATATACAATTTTTAGATATGGTAAATTTAAATTGTGCATAGTTAGTAAGTGGAATTAAAGTTAAATGAGGGTAAAACTTCATAAACCAACTGTGAAGCAGTTTGAATTAACATTAGAATCTCGCTGGTTTTACTCAAAAAGCAAAGTAAGTTTGGCATTTAGCTAAATAAATTTTTAGGGTTTGTTCTGTACTTAGTACAAATTTTCTGAAACTTTTTCTTCCATATTAACTTTTTGTTGAATCCTTTGGATCCTGCTCCAAACTCCTGCAGGAACTTGGCACATATAAAAAAATGTTAAAGTGTATTTCATTTTAATTTTTTAAATGGATTAACATGTTACCAAAGTATTTTAAACAACCAAATGCAGAGACACACTTTTTTTACATTCTGTTGACAAAAATATGAAAAACAACAATCAAAATTCCTTTTCCTTCTAAGCATTTTAGGTACTTCAGAAGTCCCTTAACTCAAGTAAATACTACTAGTTATCATTGTTATCCTTCCTGTAGTACTTCTCTAGAACGTAGTTTCTTCATATAGTTGAGGTTTGCTGATAGGATCAGGTGAATTCATATTTATCCAGAAGCAGGTAACACCACACAATTGTGAAAAATAATTCTATTCTTAAGGTGTTAAGAGAAACCTTCTGTGGCCACATCTAGCTGGTCCCAGATGATTCATCTTACAGTTACGCCCTTGTCAGGGAAGAACTTTTCTGTAGGTTGAAAATTGGTTCATTACCCCCACAAGGAACAGAGATCTTCAAATTATTATGACTGAACCCTGAAGCCAAGAATTTCAAGAGACAGCTTCTAACTGGGCAGTGGCTCCCAGTGGCTCAAGAGGTTGAGGCAAGAAGATCACAAGTTTAAGGCCAGTTAGGAATTTAGGGAGACCCTATCTCAAAATAAAAAAAAAATTAAAAGGGCTGGGGATGTAGCTCAGTATTAAGAGTCCCTAGGTTCAATCCCCAATACCTATAAATAAATAGGTAGTAAAATAAAAGAAAATTTTTTAAAAGACTTTTCTATTTAAGTTTCAAATATAGATTCAACAAGGCACTTTTAGGATTGTTGTTAATATAGACCAGCTATGTGTATGAGAAATGACATTAGTCCCATTTTACAGGTGAGGCAGCTAAGGCTCACAAAGGTTGAGTAATTTAAGATTATACAGTATGTGGTCAACCCAGGATGTAAATGTAAGTCACCTGTAATCAAGTTCAATTCACCATGGCCCAAATACTTCCATATAGCCATATTGATAGCATTATAGGGATATGAATAGAATTTGCCCTTGTTACATTCCAACAAAAAGAGAAGACCCAAATATGTATAAAATGTTGGTATTATTGGGGCCTGGGATTGTGGCTCAGGGGTAGAGCGCTCGCCTAGCATATATGAGGCACTGGGTTTGATCCTCAGCACCACATAAAAGTAAAATAAAGATATTGTGTCCACCTATAATTAAAAATATATAAATAGGTTAAATTAATTCTAATATTTTACTTAAAATATACTTTTGAATATGTTTTATTTTATTGTATTTTACGTTTTTTTTCCTAAGGTACTTTATCTTTGTATTACGTACTTTGTTTTTCCACATTTTTATTGGTACATTATAGTTGTACATAATGGTAGGATTTGTTGTTTCATATTCATACATTCACACAATATAACTATAATTTGGCCAATTATCACTCCCCAGCACTTCCCCTCTCCCTCTCACATCCCACTCCTTGATGCCTCTCCTATACTGATCTCCCTTTGATTTTCATGATTTTTTTGGTCCCCTCTCGCCACCTTCTTTTTGTTTTTCCTCTCTAGCTGCCATATATGAGGAAAAAACATCCAACTCTTGACCTTATGTGTTTGGCTTATTTCACTTACCATAATGTTCTCAAATTTTATCCATTTTTCTGCAAGTGATATGATTTCATTTTTCTTTATGACTGAATAAAATTTCTTTGTGTATATAGACCACATTTCCCTTATTCATTCATTCATTATGGACACCTGGGTAGGTTCCAGACTTTGACTATTGTGAATTATGCTGCTATAAACATTGGTATGCATGTATCACTATAGTACAATGACTTTAATTCCTTAAGATAAATAACAAGGAGTGGTATAACTGAGTCATATGGTGGTTATAGGATTAGCTCATTTTTAAGAAGTCAATAGCTACATGTTTCTAAGTTGCCCATTTGGGCAACTTAGAAAATTGGATTTTGATACAATCCTGTAAAGTACAGAAAACAAAACCTTTTCTTTAAAAATGCATTTCTACTCAAATTATTTATGTATCATTTAAGAAATCTGGTCTTTGTTTTACTAACATTATTATTCCTAGAACATGTAATTGATTCTCAAATATTTGCTGAACTAAAGTGAACTTGGGCCTACAGCCCAGGGTTGTTTGGCTGGGTCTCCTCTATTTTATTCAGTATGAGAAAAGTGTTTTCTGAAGTTTAAAAGAAATCGGCAAGATTCTGGCTGCTTGCCATGAGGTCCTGCAACTTTTTGTAAAGGACTAATTGCTCTGACATTTTGTTATTCTAAAGCTGAAAGTAAATCCCAAAGCTTGAGTGTCCAAAAGGAAAGGCTTGATATATTCCCCTCTGGTGTTCTGATTAAAATGTGTATGTTTAATTTCAATTAAAAGTTGAATACTGAGTAAAGATTCTTAAAGTCACATGGTGTACCATACTGTCAGTCCAAATCCTGGAGCTTTCTTTGCAGTTCAAGCAATTGTCTAATACAGGATTATTCTTCTACTCCAGTGGTTCTCGACCCAAGAGTTCTTTTGCCCTCCAGGGGACACTTGGCAGTGTCTGGAGATTTTGGTTGTCATGACTGGGAGGAGTGCTATTGGAATTTAATGGATCTCAGGCCAGAGATACTCCTAAACATCTTGCAGGACACAGGCTCACCTCCCACAACAAAGAGTTCTCCACCCCCAAATGCCAGTCATGCCAAGGATGAGAAACCCTTTTCAACTTCCATGTTGAATTCCTTCTCCCCCTCCTCCTTCTCATCTTTTCTGCAATAAAAACAATTAAAATAGTTTAGAACTTCATTGTTCTACTCCCTAGAAGCAATCCCCTTAGCAATTTTTCATTCTTCTGGTTGTTGTCTTTATAACTTTAAAGTGGTGTTAATCCTGTCTGCACATGATTCACTTTAAAGCTCCCAGATCATTCTAACATACAATCAAGGTGGAAAGCCAGTAGTATGCAGAAATTTATATTTTTACTCATCATCTTAGGTAATTTTTTTATTATTGTAAACGGTGAGGGCAATCTGTACTCACTCACATTTTATTCATATTTTCTTTCTTTGTCTTTTTACTCTACATCCTTAGAAATATTAGCTTTGTCTTCTAGCTTACCAACTTGGTCTTCATCCATGCTAATTTTTTAAAATTCTGGGTATCTATTACTTCCTTTTATTTCAATATGGTATTTTTTATTTTCAAAATACATTCTCATTCCTCTTTTCTTTTTTTTTAACAATGTAATAGCCAGTACCTATTTTATGTAGGCAATGCCTTTTCTTTTCCCAGTGGGGAGGAGGAAGGGAGAAGTGGATAGTAATAATTTAAAATTTTACATTGATTTTTCTTTTGGGTTATTCTGTTCATTCAATTGGCTTTTCTCTTTCATGATGTTGACTTTCCCATCATGTCTGGCAATATGATTGCCCAGTCATATTTGGGAATATAGAGCAAGGTTGTTTTATATAAAGTGGGATTATTTTTTCTGCAGTTGAGTAGATCTATTCCACCAATAGACTTGTCCCTAAAAGGGAGCCCTCTTTTTTTTTTCCATCTGTCTCACCATCTTTCAAGCTATTTATTTTATTTATTAACTATTGATCTTCCTGCTCAATGATAAGCTCCCTGAGGACATATATTTTTGTCTTCTCTACTGCCGGAGGGAGCAACACAGTAGAAACCTGACAGATGAGTGAATGAGTGAATGAGTAAATGAGTGAGTGCTTTTTTTCAGCAGGTAGGTGAATTGACCAGAAACCTTCTCCTAGTGTGTGATACAGCCTGGGAGGCCCCTGTAATTGTTAGTTAAGAGAACTGCATTCTGGGAGAGGTACATTCAGTGCCTTTCATTCCTGACACAGCTACCTTGCCCCTGCTTCCTATACTGCATCTGGTATGAAGGTCTGGAGATACCTCAGTTTCTGTCTCACTTTTGTTCTTGTATATGTATATACATATATATACACACAAACACACATATGCTATATAGTTAGTTAGTTAGTTGTAAATACATATATATTTTATAGTTAGTTAGTTAGTTAGTTGTAGATGGACATAATGATTTATTTATTTTTATGTGGTATTGAGGATGGAACCCAGTGCCCCACAGGTGCCTAGGCAAGCACTCTACAGCTGAGCTACAATCCCAGACCTCTGTCTTGCTTTTGTCCCAGGTGATGACTCTTTTCAGGAGATCTGCCATTGGCAGTCATGCTGGCAGCTGCTCTTCTTCCGGAAAGCTGCAGGGAGGGCGGTGTGCTTTCCATCTGCTCCAGCTTTTCCATCTGTTCTGAAGGCAGTTCTTTAATGAAACACTCCAAATGGGGCTTACCTCTGATATCTCAGGCAACAATATATAATATATGATAAAGACAAAGCTGATTCTATTATTATTTTTTGTGCTATTTTCTCCATCAATTTTTCTGTTTTCTGTATTTTAGCGATTCTTCAAGATAATGGCCATTTTGGGGCTGGGGTTGTGGCTCAGTGGTAGAGCACTTGCCTCGCATGTGAGAGACCCTGGGTTCCATCCTCAGCACCACATAAAAATAAATAAAAAATAAATAAAGATATTGTATCAATGTAAAACTAAAAAAAATTTTAAAAAAGATAATGGCCATTTAAAATTTTTATTGATGCATAATGATTTTGTATATTTATGAGGTAAATGTGACATATTTATACATATGTACAATACATAATGAGAAAATCAGGGTAATCAGCAATCTACAACCTCAAACATTTATGATTTCCTTATGTTAGGAATATTTAAAGTCTATTAATCATTTTATTTTATTTGGTACTGGGGATTGAACTCAGGGGCACTTTACCACTGAGTTACATTGTTAGTCCTTTTTTTTTTTTTTTTTTTTTTTTTTGAGACAGGGTCTCTCAAAGTTACTGAGGCTGGCCTCAAACTTGCAATCCTCCTGCCTTGGACTCCCCAGTAGTTGGGATTAGAGGCATGTACCACTACTCCTGGCTCTTCTTTTTTTATTTTTATTTACTTATTTGGTACCAGGGATTGAACTCAGGGGCACTCGACCACTGAGCTATATCCCCAGCCCCATTTTGTGTTTTATTTAGAGACTGGGTCGCACTGAATTGCTTAGTGCCCTGCTTTTGCTGAGGCTGGCTTTAACCTCATGATTGATCCTCAGCATCCTGCCTCAGCATCCTGAGCAGCTGGGATTCTGTACAGCCACAGCGCCTGGCTTCTAACTAATTTTAAATATACAATAAATTATTAGCTATAGTTATTACCCTCCTGTGACAGAACATTGAAATTCACTTCTTCCTTCTAACTATAATTTTGTTCATGGTAAACAACCTCTCTCCATCTTCCACCCTTGGCAACCATTATTCTATTCTCTACATCATGAGATAAACTTTTTTAGCTTTCAAATACGAGTGAGGACTTCAGGCATTTGTCTTTCTGTGCTAGCTTATTTCACTTAACATAATGTCCTTGAAGCTCATTTATGTTGCCACAAATGATAGAGATTTATTCTTATTTATGGATGAATAATATTCCATTGTGTATATATATACATTTTCTGTATTCATTCATGCATTGAGGATTCTTAGGTTATTTCCATATCTTGGCTATTGGGAGTAGCGCTGCAATAGATCTGCAATAGATAGTGCTGCTAGCTCTTCAACATACTTACTCCCTTTCCTTTGGATATATATACCCAGGAGTGGGACAGAGACTTTAGATAATGCTTCAAAGTACAGGCAACAAAACCAAAAATAGACAACAGGATTACATCAAACCAAAAACTTCTGTACAGCAAAGGAAACAGTCAACAGAGTAAAAGTCACCCTACAGAATGAGAGAAAATATTTACAAAGTATTTATCTGACAAGGAATTAATGTCCAGAATATAAGAAATTCAAACTCAACAGCCAAAAAATAATCAACTTTAAAAACAGACAAATGTGAATACACGTTTCTCAAAAGAAGACATCTACATAGCCTCGACTGTGGACTCAACTATTTTCATTGCTGTTTAAATTAGTATCTTCTTACTTGGGGGTGAAAGTATGACTTAATTAGGGTTTTTTTTAAGTGCTACAAAAATACCTGCACTTTGTGATGAGGTGTTCAGTGCCTCAATCTTGAGAGACCCTAATGGTTATTTGTTTTTGCATAATAAGGCTTTTGCAGATATGCTGAAAGTAAACAAGACCTTGAAAAGTCTAAACATAGAATCCAATTTTATCACTGGAACTGGGATCCTGGCCCTGGTGGAGGCACTGAGAGAAAATGACACCTTGACAGAGATCAAGATCGACAACCAGGTAATGCAGGGCGGGCAGAGCTAACTCACAGGAGCAAGGTGAGAGGGGACAGTGAGTTAAAAAGATAAGTTCTCTGTGGGACACAGTTGGTGTTCTGGCTTTCCTGTAAGTTTTATCAGCTTTAGGCCCATGAAGGGTGTGTGGCAGAATGTTACTAATTAAACATTGCACAGTGAAGCAGCCTGAGACATGGCACTCTCCTGCCCTGGCTAGGCAGGCAGCAGAGGAGAAAGCCAGGTGGTAGTGGCAGGGGTGTTGATGGCTACTTTGTTCAGCCATCTCATTGTCACCTTTGGTTTTTTTTTTTTTTTTTTTTTTCTTTATTGGTGCCAGGGATTGAACCCAGGGGTGCTTAATCACTGAGCCACATCGCCAGCCCTTTTTATTTTTCATTTGGAGACAGTGTCTCATTGATTTACCTAGGGCATCCCTAAATCGCTAAGGCTAGCTTTGAACTCACAATCCTCCCACCTCACTCTCCAAGTCACTGGGATTACAGGCGTGTGCCCCCACACCTGGCTTTTAGTATGGACTTCAGCCCAGTGCTGTCCCAGCATTGCTTTTGCTTCTCACTGGAACTATGGCTAGAAGGAGAATGCAGGGTGACCCTGCTCAGGTCTCTTGTCCTTGGCTAGAGGCTGCCAGAGCTGAAAGAGCAGACCTGAGCTCCCTAAGTCTGGTGCTGGAGTTAGAGCCTGTTTAAAGGAATCAGGGTTCTAAGAGATGGTCTGGCTTAATATAGCAGGCCTGGCCTACAGTATGATCACAGTCTCAACTCTGCCATGCTATTTCTCAGGGTCCCCAAATCAGCCAGAGCAAACTGCTTTTCCCTGGAGCCACCACTTTAAAGGCCTGGAGCCAGGCCTTTAAGTTGGCTCTGCTGGCTCAGCTTACTCCTGCCTGCAGGCAGCAACCCTCAGCTCTCAGGCTTGATGCTGTGCCCTGGTCCTTTGGCCAAAGGGAAGTATCTGTGATGGGGATTCAGTGAATCTGAGTGATCACCCAAGACTATTGCCTAAGCCTGGAGACCCCTGTCAGTTCCCATGAAAGTTTTACTCTCTGTCTTTGCTAACTGGGTCAAGCACGTTGTTTCAGTGCAGACCCTCTGACTCTGGATTCCTCCTGAGGCCTATTGCCAGGGGATCAGGGCAATCACCAAGAGAGAGCAGCTTTTTGGCTCCTGCCCTCCTAGAAGGGATGCCCCACCAAAACCACTCTCCTAAATGCAGAGGTGTGGCTTGAGAGCATCCTGGAAATGTGCCATACATGGCCCCACACACCCAAAGGAAGCTCAGTGCTGTGTATCCTCATGTGTGTCCAGCTGCTAATAAATTAAGAAAAAGCATCCAGAACTGGGAAACTACAGAAACCGAAATGTGAAGTGAGTGAAGAGAAGTGATAACTCAAGGATATTTGTGGAATAGACTCATATCAGGAAGAAGTAGGCTCTTAGGAAGTATTTCCACAGGATGTAACACAGAGATAGATACCTTGTTCCAAAGTATATTTAACTTTCTGTCCTGGGTTAGGACACTGTGAAACCCTATATCTGTAATAATGTCATACTCTGTTCCTAGTTTCTGGCATGATACTACCTAGTTAAGGTTACTACATAAAATACAATTCAATTTGACTTTCAGGTACATAATATATAATTTCTAGTAAAAGGATTATCCAGGAAATATTTGAGACATCTTTCTAATAAAATGTTATTCATTATCTGAAAATCATATTTAGCCATTGTCTTGTATTTTCATTTGCTAAATCTCGCAATACTACCCCTAGTGGATGATCTGGAATCCTGAAAATTTGAAGGGTTTTTCTAATGCTTAAGAAGACCCTGACACTGGGCATAGTAACCCACAAATATAATCTCAGCTGCTTGGAAGTCTGAGGAAGAAGGATTACAAATTGGAGGCCAGCTGGGCAATTTTGGAAGACCCTGCCTCAAAATAAAAAAGTTTTTAACAGGGGTAGAGATATAATTCAGTGATAGAGCACTTTCTTACATATAAAAGGCTCCAGGTTCAGCCCCTAGTACCTTCAAGGTGGAGGTTGAGGGGAGAAGACCTTGAAATATGAATTCTGAACCTTGTCTCTTAATTCCCTCTAACTCAGCCTCATTACCTCTCCCCAGCCATCCAGGAATGTGATTAAGCAATTCTTCAGCTTTAGCCCTCCATTGTGCTTCTGAAATGCTTCCCCTCTCTCCCTTCTCATCACTCATCTCCCTTTATCTACCTCTCTGTTTCTTATCCTAGGTACCAGGGATTGAATCCAGCAGCACTTTACCATTGAGCTTTTCCCCCAGCCCTTTTTATTTTGAGACAGATCTGGCTAAGTTGTTAAGGTTGGCCTTGAACTTGCAATCCTCCTGCTTCAGCCTCCTGAGTAACTTGGATTATACGTGTGTCACTAATGCCTGGTTTAAATGGCTTCTTTTTATATGTTTGTGACAAGAAGGAGAATTAATATTTCCTTGAGGAACTGGAAAAAATATTTGCTTTACTAGAAGAATAAGAAAATTTAGAGTCAAAACTTGTCTAAATTTTGTTCATTGACTCATGGACTTTTAGAAGTAACCTCAGTTTCCTCCTCATGAAGGATATGAAATAAGTTTTTGGGTTTGAAATAAAATTTCTAAGGGCTGGAGCTATAGCTCAGTGGCAGAATACTTGCCTAACATGTGTGAGGCACTGATTTTGATTCTTAGCACCACATAAAAATAAACAAGTAAAATAAAGACATTCTGTCCATCTACAACTACAAAAAATTTTTTAAAAAATAATAATTTCTCAGTTTCCTAAGGAGAACTAGCAGCTGAGACCAATTTAGCATCACAGCAAAAGGCAGCTGCACAAAAATGAGGCCTGCTGAGAACCCTCCTCTGGGGAGGGCTGCTGTGGCTAGGCTCCAGGTAAATACATAATCATCTAGTCATGTGCTCCCACTGAGAAGAACAAACAGTGGTGCATATTGAAGAAACAGATGGGTAATTGCTAAAAAAGTATTTTGAAAACATGTATGCACAAACTTTCATTTTTTTCTTTGTATTTAGTGATAAACTATGAAAAGAAAAATATCCATGTTTTAAGAAATTTTGATGTCCATTTTTTGTTCTGGGATAATGTAACACAAAAGACTTCAAATTAAGTAGCTGGGTAAGGTAGTGCATACCTATAGTTCCAGTGAGGCAGGCATTAATCCTTGATAGAATCCAATCCTCTAACCTTTGTTATGAGCTGAAGTTCTCCTGAAACTTAGAGGTCAGTGTTTGTCTCTCTCTCTCTTTTTTTTTTTTTGGTACTGGGGATTGAAACCAGGCATGAGGATTAAAAGTTTGGGGGCTGGCCTTGGCAACTTGATGAGACCCTGCATCAAAATAAATAAAAATAAAAAGAGTTTGGGGTGTAGCTTAGTGGTGAAACAACCCTAGGTTCACTCCCCAATACCCCCCCAAATTTTGTCTGGACTCAGAAGTTCTCCCATTAACTTTTCTCCTTCATCTAATTCATACTTACATCTCCCAAATTTAAAAGGTATATATTTTTAAAATATATTATAATGGCAAAGCAATAGAATAGATTCCAGAAATTGAGTACAGCTGAAATTTTTGCAGTCATGTGTCAGTATTTCAAATCAGGGAAGAATGAAGAAAAAGATGGAAGCACCAGCTGGAACAAAATAAAGTTGGGTCTCTTCAATCTTATACCAAAATTAATTTAGAATGAAATAAATATTAAAATATATGAAATCATAAAACAAATAGAAGAAATTAGGAGGAATAGAGAGAATGTAACAAAATCTGGAGGCTGATAAATTCAATCGTGAAAATAGAAAAAAGGCTTTATGGTAATCAAAAAGAAAATCAAAAGACAAACCAAACAATGTGTTTCTAGTACATTTGAAAAAGGGCTAATTTCCTAATATATGAGAAACTTATGTGTCACTTTAAAAAAAAGTCGGCAGCAAAATGGGCAAGTGACATATATGGGTACTTCCCCCAAAAAGAGAAATACAAATGCATAAGAAAATGATTGTTCTTATTCATAATTCAAGAAATGTAAATTAAAGATGAGAAATGCAAGTGGGCTGGGTATAGTGGCACATACCTGTAATCCCAGTGATGTCAGTGATTGGGAGGCTGAAGCAGAAGGATCAAAAGTTCAAAGCCAGCCTCAGCAATATACAGAGGTCCTAAGCAACTTAGCAAGACCCTATTTGAAAATATAAAGGTGTGAAGATGTAGCTCAGTGGTAAAGTGCCCCTGGGTTCAAGCCCTCATACCAAAAAAAAAGGGGGGGGGCAAGTTAAGTATAATTTTTCGCCAAATTGGTCAAGGTTTTTAAAAATGGATAATTTGGCTAAGAGAGGAAAACCAGTAACTTTCATGTACTGTTGGCAGAAATAAAAATTATCATAACCTTTGGGGATAATTCAGTAATATATCAGAATTTGAAATATGCTCACCCTTGGACCCAGCTATAACTTGCCCTACAGCGGAGTTGCAGAAATACCCCCAGATATACTGTGTGCACAGGGAAGTTCACAGCAGTGTTGCTTGTAACAGTGGGAGTGGAAGGCACAGTGACCTTCAGGCAGTAGGGGCCTGGCTAGCTCATTGACCCATCCCTACAGTGGAATGCTGTGCAGCTCTCTTTATAAGGGTGAAGTAAATGTTTATTTACCAACATGAAAAGATTAATGTTGAATGGAAAATAAACACATATTTCAGAAACATAAACTACTCTAATTGACTTATGTGAAAAAAGCATGGATGTACCTGTGTGTGGATATATAAATGCACAGAAAATGTTGAGAAGACTACACGTGGGGAAGGAGCAAGTTACAGGAAGTGGTTTTTATATACTTCTTGTTTGCTTTTTCTGAACAAACCTGTACTTTTCATTTTTTAAAAGTTTAATGATTATATTGTGATTAAATTAAAAAAAAAAACTTCTGCGCTTTTTCATTATTCTATGTCTCAACTTAAAAACAAACAAACAAAAACCCCTCTTGCTACCAAGTTTACTTGGAGATTTTTCTGTAGCCCAGTAACTTCAGTGTTTGATAATTCATCTGATCCTGCACATGGTTCAAACCACAGTGAAGCCCCTTTGGGATCTCCAGCTGAAACTTTTGAGAGAATGGCAGATTGGTTGTTGATCTTTAGTGATTTTTGGATATGGATCCTAGAATAGAAAATACAGTGATTGGATTGATTGCTGTAAGACAGTTTCACAAAGAAGAAGAAAAAACAGTGGTCAGGTGTAATTCCAGTTGCTCAAGAGCCTGAGGCAGAAGGATCACAAGGTCAAGGCCAGACTGGTCAATTTAGCAAGACCCTGTCTCAAAACAAAATACAATTGTAGGCTGGGATGTAGCTCAGTGGCAAAGCATCTGCCTTGCATTCGCAATGCCCTGGGTTCGACCCCCAATTCCAAAAAAAGACAAAAAACAAATCCCACCAAAAAAAAAAAAAAAGATCAAAATACAATTGTATCTCGGTGCTATAGTGCTTACCTAGCACTCACAGATCTTTGCAACAGCAAAAAAAAAAAAAAAATCTTTTGATCCTGGGATGACTTAGAAGCCCCAAATATTAGTTTTGCTTTAATTGTACCTCTTGAATCACCTGTTTCTTCATGAATGGTTGTCTTAATTTTTTTAGGATACCAGCAGATTCATCTGTCTGGATTTTTCTTCTAGACAAGGAGCAGGATTCAAATGACTATATGGGAGGACACATCTCCAATGACACTGTCCCTTTTGAATTTGAGACTTTGGCTTCTTAGAATTTTTGTCCAAGTAGCCACATATCTTTCCTGTGCACTAACAATTTCCTTTTCCTTTTTGGTCATCCTGTGTGTGTGTGTGTGTATGCATCTGCAACCAGAGGCAGCAGTTGGGAACAGCTGTAGAGATGGAAATTGCCCAGATGCTGGAAGAAAATTCAAGGATCCTCAAGTTTGGATACCAGTTTACCAAGCAAGGGCCACGGACAAGAGTGGCAGCTGCCATCACAAAGAATAATGACCTGGGTAATGCAGCCGTGATATGCACTGGTGACAGTAGGAAGATCCTGCTGAACATTCGCTTTTCCACCTCTGGTGCCCCCTGTCACAGATACCATCCCATTAGCCTTGGTGTCACTTAGTTCTTCACCAAAGGCACATGGTTACATGGTCATAGACGTCCTCATGGCCCCTGGAGTGTTAAAGTGTCAACATAGCATTCTTTCAAAAAGAGCTGTTCGTTCTTTTTTCCAAACTGACTTTGACTCTTGCTTCATTTCCTTTGTTTCTATGCCTTTCCTTTACTTTCTTCTTTTTACTTTATTTTTTTCTTTTTCCTTTACCTACTTCTCACATATGAATTATGCTCTGTTATCTGTATCAAAAAATCGACAAAAGAACATGGAAGTTCTCACTACTTATGATTGTTCTTCACATATTTATATGTGATATAGGTATGTCTGATACTTCAGTACTTTACATGCGAAATGTCTGATACTTCAGTACTTTACATGCGTACCACTAATGGAGGTACGTTATGACAGTTAAACTCGGAAGTAGCTTTTTCAGTTAGCTCATCTTTAATTTTGTTGAGGATGCATAACATTTCTTCTGTTAGGAAGAGGTGAGGCATGTCCCAGTTAAATACAGCACAGAAGCCTGATACACAGTAGCACACACCTGTAATCCTAGTGGCTCAGGAGGTTGAGGCAGGAGGATCACAGTTCAAAGCCAGTCTCAGCAATTTAGCAAGGCCCTAGCAACTCAGCAAGACCCTGTCTCTAAATAAAATATAAATAAGGGTTGGGATGTGGCTCAGTGGTTTATTACCTCTGTATTCAAACCCTGGTACAAAAAAAAAAAAAAAAACAGCACAGAAGAATGGAACATATTGGGAAGGTATAGTATGGGGACAACCCAGCCACCTGGAGCAACATAGCAAAAGAACATCTAGGGGGCTGGGGATGTGGCTCAAGCGGTAGCACGCTCGCCTGGCATGCGTGCGACCCGGGTTGGATCCTCAGCACCACATACAAACAAAGATGTTGTGTCTGCAGAAAAACTAAAAAATAAATATTAAAAAAAAATTCTCTCAAAAAAAAAAAAGAATATTTAGGAGCAGACACTTCACTTGGCAAGCAATGAGTCAGCTGACAACAGGTTTCAGTCCCCAGTTTAAGGTTCAGGAACAATATGCAAGACCTTGGACAGAGGAACTGGGCAAGGTGTTCCTCCAAATGTAGTTTTTCTGGTCCTGAAGAGGATTTGGATTGTGGGGAAGATAGAAGCTAAAGGTTAGAATAGGAAGGGTTAAGTAAAACTTAGTGTCCAGGTGCCTGCCCATGCTTAGCCAAGACCCTACAAGGTATATGGTATCAAGAGGCAGGTCGCATATAGGGCCATGCTTACCTGTGGGGTTCTCAGGGTAAGGCTAACAGGCAGCCCAGCAAGGGGCTTTGAAAAAGAGTAGAGGCAGTACTCCAAAGGTGTCTAGGAAAGCACATTGGGTCCACATCTTAACAACATAGTAACCACAGAAAAACAGGCAAAACAAGGTGTTAAGTAAATGGAGAGGTGATCCTGAATCCAAGAGTAGTGACTGTGGACAACAGCGTTTTCTAATTCCTTCCTTATAGACTGGGCTACTTGAAGTGGTGAGTTAGGGCAGGACCTCAGCCTGGACACCATTTTACAAAATCCAGGAAGCTATGGGGAGCCCACTTGCCTGCAACTAGAGGAACCTGCTGATGAGGAGGTGACAGGGGAAGAAGAGGGTTGCAGAAACTGGAAATCAGGCAGTCTGGGCAACTTCTTTGATCCCAAGTACCAGTTAAAGGGAAGCTTAAACTCTAAATTTGCTTACTGTTTGGATCACATCTTTTTGAAAAGTTGATACTTAGGAGTTTTTACTTTGATGAGGTTTAGAATGGGATTACTATTTGCAGAAACCTAGTCTTCAAGCCACAGTCACAATTCATGGACTGTGATTGCATTAACTTAGGAAGTTTGTTAAAGCCAATCAATGATTGAGTTGTACAGAAGTTGAAAAGGTGTGTCTAGGATAAATGACCATGAAAATATTTAGAAGTTCACAGTTTCACAGGTCTTTTCTGGACTTTGTATTCTACAGTGATGAGAAAGTTCTAATACTCAAGTTCTGAACTATCAGGCATAGCTTTATTTAAATGTAAATTTTTCCAGATACTGGATTATTTTATCATTTCCATTTATTGCCATGGTCAATTAAATATTGAAGTTTAAGATAATTGGTATCCTCACATATGTGAGATTGCTGTTTTGTGAGATTAATTATGTTTGTCTGAAATTTAAGAAATATCCCTTCCTTCAATTTGACTTGTTAAGCTTTTCTCTCGTTCTCACCTAGTTCGTAAGAAGAGAGTTGAAGGAGACCGAAGGTAAACAACCACTAGAAGAGAGGAACTTTCACCACACAACCATCTAAAAACCGACACAAACTCTTCTCCTTCCCCGTGGGACCATTTTATCAAAGGTTGTTCATTTCCGTTAAGCATACAACTAGTAATTTGTTATTCTTTTTGAGTCCTACTTATTTATCTGGGATTCTTACATATGTACAGTTGTTTTACTTGCTCATGGGCACCTCTGGCAACTAGCACAAGTGGACTGATGCAGACCTTAGAGACTGGCTTTATTAACCACTCTCATGTTGGGTTATCTTGCTTTCTTACATGAACTTTTTTTTAATCAATGAAAGGAATTTAGTATATAATACATATTTGTAACTGTGATTATGATAGAGGCCTATCTCTGTTTACATGCATAGCTTTGAGTTAGGCTAAATACATCAGAAGTGTTCTGCTTACCACATGAAAAATTAGTATTGCCAATTTCTCACTGGGTGAGGAAATGTGACCAATTTAGCACAAATTCTCCCTTAATTCCAGAAGAATCACTAAATGCACATGTCCAAATGATTGCAGATCATCTTCATAAAAAAAAGACAGCATTATGACACTTTAACACAAATTAGTAAAGAAGTGTAAATTGATTATTAGACTCACAGGTAGTGAAATGAATTAGCACACCTGCCTTTATTGATCACTCAACATAAATTGAATCTTTAACATGTCTTTAATGGATATCTTCAAAGCATTGCAGAGTTTTCCAGACATAATAGGAAGTTTTTAAACTTTAGTAAGAGAGAATTTTAAAACAAAATTACATTCCTAAATAAAAAAAAATCATATATTAATCAATTGTCTGATATACAAGAAAACATTAGTTTGACAGATTTTACAAGGGTTTATTGCTTTATCTGTAGTGTAACGAGATTGCTGGGAAAAAATGTGAGTATTCAGGTAAATTATACAGATTTTTGTCCACGTGTCATGATCCATCCTGAAATTTGCAAACATCAGGAAGAAATATGAATGATGACTTCTCCAGGTATTTGTCATCTCAAAGACAGAGCCTGTGAAAATACAGCTGAGATGACTGCATTGTAGTGTTAATCTTAATGTAACACTACAACAGTGTAATGTAAATGTAAGGAGACAGTGACAGGAGTTCTTCGCTTAGTGCAGTTAACCTGAGACTGTGCCGCAAAACACCATTGCACACCTGTGGAGATTCCCCCTCTCTTTTTTTCTTCTCCCCACCCTTCCTTTCATATCTCCCTCCAGCACTCCTTTTTCTACATAATTCTGAGCCTTATAAAGGTAACACCTAGAACTAAAGAGATTGCTAATTCTGGCAGAAGGTCAGTTTAATCTGAAACTAATAACTAAGGGTTCCTGAGTTACTTTGTAGCAGTAAAAGAAGTCAGTGGAAAAACAGTTACTATAATATTTGGCTTATAAAGCACATGGATTCTATTTAGGTGATCCCTTATAAATTGGACATGTACTTGAATTATAAGTACCTAAGTCTCTTTCTCTCAAGTCCTTTAAAACATCTCATTTTCTTGAGAATTTTTTACATTTTTGAGGGCACAATAAGTAGAACATTCTGACCTTTTTGTAACTCTCAAAATCCTTTTGTTTATTACTACACCTCCTTATCAATCTAAAAAAAAAAAGTAATAACTACTATTTGGTAGCTTTCAGTTAGATTTTTCCTTCCTTCTGAAGCATTTAAATGTAGTATGTGTAGTAGTTGGAGCCAACTTGTACAGGCTTGCTGATTGCTAAATTTTCAATAATTTTACAAACTAGTTGTTCAGCACATCCTTTGTGTGTGTATATGTGTGTGTGTGCTGGGGATCAAACCCAGGACCTCCATGTGCTAGGCAAGCACTCTACCACTGTGCTACATTCCTGGGCCAGTAGAGCCATTATTAAAAATTAAATGGCATACAAATAAAATGAAATAAATTATGGTAGAGATAAAAATAATAAATACTCAAGAATACCACATTTTACTATTTTCTATGATCTTGAGATTACTTACAGCTGTTGGTTATATTATAGGAAAACTGCCTACAGTATGCTGCTGCGTGACTCTTCCCAACACCATCACCATTAACTTCTTATAGCTTGAGATTGGCCATGGTGGGAGTAGTTATACCTTGGAAGTTAGTGCTATGTTACAAACTGGGACTTTTCCCCCTCTAGATTGCTGGCTGGTAAACAGTCATCAGCACACCACCAGGTGAAATAGATATGAGTTTTATACATACTCTTGGTTACCTTGTTGCCAAAAGGAAAAATATTTCCCTTACCTATCTTTCCTCCTATCTCTGAATTGGTTACAGATCTCTTTAAGTGTTGAGATCCTAACATGCCTCAAATAAGCCTTTTTCCTCTCTTTCTTGCCTTCACCCCTAAGAAATCTTGGACCCTGTGGAATGTTCCCTGCAGCCCCACAGTATGGACCATGGGCTAAAGCAGTTGTTGACAAATCCCAGCAAAAGCAAGAAAAAAAGTCAGAATTGGATCATGGCTATTTCTTTTGTATAAACAGTTGTTGATAGTATTACAGTAAGCTATTAGGACATTATCAAAACCATAGCACTCTTTTTTAACTTATAAACAGTTGGGTGACATCATAGAGTCTATGAGATAAAATATTTATTACTAATAATAGTGTCTTATTGTTTTCCTGTATTATAAGAATAGCTTTAAAGTTGACATTTCCACAAACATTTACATATTGAAGATAGCTATTAGAAGATAAACATACATTTTGGGGAAACTTTCAAATCATTTAATTAGCCTAAGACTTCATCTTCCATCTGCCCAAAGTGTGTAAGTGGAAGCTCTTTCATGATAGTGGACACAATTAATACCTTACTATCCATCACGATGGGACATAGTGTATATAAAATATTTTTATATGTATGTGTTTTGCTAGATATTATGTTGAGATATTTGGTAATACCTGGACAACTGATTGTAGGGAGATTATGTGTCCCCATGCCCACCTCCATTCCCCTTTTATAGTTGTGTAGTTTCATGTAAGTGTAAAATCACTCCCCTAGACTTGTGGGTTCATATCACTGAGACACCTCTCACAGCATATGTAGAAGATGACTTTTAGACATAAACTTTTGGAGTTTAGAAATCATGTGATTAGTCCAGCACTACATCTCCTGATCTGCCTGAAGTGTACAATGCAAACTCTTTCATCCTCATCAGCATGATTGAATCCCTTGCTTATGTCTATGGAGGGCATAATATAAATATGTGTATGTGTGTGTGTGTGCGCGCGTGTGTATCGTCAGATATCTAACTGGGTATTTGGCTACATCTGGACAACTGATTGAAGGGAGATGCTGTCTCCCCAGCTCCACTTCCCTTGCCCTTTGTAGAGTTGTTGCAGGCCCAGGTTAAGTGTGAAATTACTTCGTGAAGCTTGTAGTTTATGTCACCAACCACCACATTTCACAACTGTGTGGAGGATGACTCTTAGGAAATAAATATTAGAAGCCTAAAATCATTTCATTGTTCCAACACCAAATCTTGCCATCTGCCCAAAATGTATAGCATTTCATCCTCGTCAACGTGATCAAGCCCCTTCCTTCCATCTTTGTAGGGCACGTTGTATGTAGATGTTTTGTACATAACCATCACCAAATACTGTATTGAGGTATTTAGTTTCATCTGATTGAAGGGAGACACTATCTCCCAGCCTTGTTTCCCTTCCCCTTCTCAGGGTTGTATACCCTGAGCCTAGAGGGGCATGTACAGCTCACCCATCTTGTGGCACACAGTTCATCTTCCCACAAAAGCCCATCTCCATTTAAAAACTCAGAAATCATCCCAATGCCTGTACTCCTCAAATCAGTTTTCCTGAAGGAAGACGGGCACACCAGACCAATAGAACAGCTACTTCTTTTCCACGTGGAAACCCTGGTAGGACACCAGCATTGGGGAAACCACTGTCCTCTAAATAACTGCCATGAGAACATTTTTGATGCTCAAAACTTGAAACCAGTGTGAAGCATCAGCATGCTTTCAAATTAAGATAGTCCTTTGGAATTTATAAAAGCATTTGCAGGTATTTCCTTTTTCATGGATATGATGTGCTCAGCCTTCTCCTAGATACTGTAAAGGAGACAGAGGAAACAAGAATCCTGAACTGAGTGAGCCAGGTATGGTGGCACACACCTGTAATTCTAGCAATTCGAGAGGCTAAGGCAGAAGGATCACAAGTTTGAGACTAGTCTCGCAACTTACCTCAAAATTATAAATAAATAAAAAGGGCTGGGAATGTAGCTCAGTGGTTGTGTGCTCCTGGGTTTAGTGGAACCCAGTACCCAGGGCAGAGGTGGAGGGAGAATTCTGGATTGACATAATTTTATATGTGTTTTATGGTTTGTAGAGTAGACAGGAGTGCTTTTTTGCAAAGTAGAAACCATCTTTAGTTCAAGTCTTAGCAGCACCAGAAATAGGGGAGGCAACAGGAAGTAGTGAATTCTGGCTTCTATAGTATATTAACCGGACAGAGAAGAATTGTTTCTGGAGTCAGGTTTTAAGTCATGATCCTGAAACTTCCTTCTGCCTTTCATTTAATGAAGTAATCACCTTTTCCATTTTAATGCACAGATAATTAAGGAAATCTAGTAGAAATCTATACTGCCCCTCATTTCCCTATACTGCTCCTCATTTCAAATATCCCTGCTCTTCACTCCATCCTTAAAGCTAAAAGAAAAAGCAAAGGGGTTAGAGCACTTGGAAGCATCAACTGAGCTCACTGCATGCAAATCACATGATTATCCTTTTGGAACTAGACAGAGAAAAGTACCCAGAATCTCCAAGATATATTCACTGTTTTCTTGCTCCCCAATTCTAGATCTGATTGATTTTACCTTGTGGTTCAGGAGTTTAGAAAAGTGGAGGTGCTGGCTAAGGGGGGAAACAGGATGGGAGTTAAAGATTTAAATCTGTTTAATGGCTACACAGAGCTCTGCCCAGCTTACCTCTTTCCCATCTGCCTGTAACAGCAATAATGGAAAAATCAGCAGATGCATAGATGAGCAGTTGGAAGTTTTAAATGTGTAATATGATTCTGGGTACTGTGCTAATAACAGTATGTGTATCAAAGTTTTATGCTTATGCCAGTTTGGGATACGTTGCTGACTTGGGAGACAGTAAAGGAGAAGGCTGAAGACTTAGGTAGAAAATATTAATCAGCTATCCAGATTTTTCTCTGATATCTTCCATGGTAGTTATTCTGAGCACATTGGCTCAGCTGGTTGGTATGGTGAAAGGGCATCATATTAACAGATTTCAAGACTGAATCCTAATCCTATCACCAACACTTAGCAGGTATATGATCATGGGCAATTCATTTAATTGCCTGCCAATTATAGACTATATAGGGGGAAGAGCACTGGATTTGGAGTCAAGAAACCTAGTCACTTGGCTCCATGCTTTCTTAGCTGGGAGACTTTGGGCAAGCCACTTTGTTTCTTAAGCCTAAGTCTCATTAGCTATAAAATGGGAATAATATCTTCACTAACTACCTCACAGAATTGTGGTGAGAATATAATCAGATAATTGGATGAAAACACTATAGAACTGGAAAGTGCTATACAGAAGGGGGAGATCATTTTTATTATCAAATCATTAATGTCCACTGCTTCTTGAATCTGTTCTATTCTGACCAACATCTTCTACATCTTTTGGAGTAGAGGGAATTGAAGCATGGGTGTGATGGAGGGGACTAGAACTATTTTACTTTGAACACAGAGATGAGAAAGATGGTCGGTAGTGGTGGTGGGTGTTATATATGAATAATGTATGTGATAAGGCAATTTCCTAGGTCACTTTGACACTGCCTTGGAAAATGGTCACAATCCTTGCAGAGAGCCCAAGGCTGGACACAAGGGGGAAGAAAACAATGACTAGGAAGTGAGGGAAGGGCCTTGGGCACTCCTACCTTCCTGTCACTACTGGGAGCAGGAGAGGCTAAAACTTAAAAAGTGTCACTAGTGGCCTAGGAGAGAAAATTGTCCTTAGGGCTCCAAGAATTTTCATGCCTAGCAGTTGTGTAACAGGCACTAACTCTGATCATGAAGGGGAGAAAATGCCACCTGTTATGAGATCAGCTCTATGGGGCAGCAGTTACCTATCACCAGCAACCTTAGCCCTGGTCAGTATTATTTTTGCTAAGAAAGTGATTAAAGCATGGCCTCACAGGGCTTTCATGAGCACTTGGAGGCAGGGACTGTATTTCATCAATCTTTGTGTCTTTAGTACCATCTGGTAAGGTGCCTTGTACACAGTAGGTGCTTAATAAATGTTGCTTGTAATTGTCCTCCAGTCCCACAAGAGTCATGCTACATTTGCAACCATGTGATATTTTTTTTGAAAACAGATTTGCATGTCAGCTGTGACTTTGGGCAAGACTCTCCATCTATCTTGTCTTCATTCCATCTGTAAAATGAAGTGAGTGAACTAGATGCTCTCGAGGGTCCCTTCCAGCTCGAAAACTTTACAACCCCATTTTTCTAAATCACTTCCTTTGAGTCTGCATGTGGGTGGATAGTGCCTCCACTGCAGCTCTGTTTCTCTCCAGAAGACTTTGTGCAGAGGAACAGATGTGAACATTATGCAGACAATTATTTGTTCCTCTTATGCTATTGTCTTAAGAATGGTTCTAGATGTATAGTCTTTTCAGAAAGAATGTTTTAGGGCCGGGGATATAGCTGGTGGTAGACCACTTGCTTAGCCCATGCAGGTTCAATCCCCAGTACTGAAAAAGAAAAAAAAAAATTTTCAAAGGCAAGAAAAACCAGAAAGGAAATTTTAAAATAACGTTTTCCTCCTCAGAATCAGTGGGAAAGTAGAGGAGGAAATGTAAAGAAGAAAACAGAGTAAACACTGCATGTTTTTTGTAGGCTTTGATTTAAAATTTGTGTTTGTTTTTCTGAGTGCACACTGGGTAACAGAGAGAAGCCAATCAAATATGCACTGTGCATTGAGAGAAACTGGCCCAGGATTTAAAACTTCTATGAATAATCTAAATGTGGATAGATAGGAATTGGCCATATGGTCAAATGGATAGAAAAATGCGTTTGATTTTTGAGGTAATTTTATTTTATTACCAAATGTTGCCAGTGACAATCTTTAGTTAAGAAATTATTCTGACTTAAAATTCTTATCTCTGTCACTTTCTTTTTAAGGAAAAAAGCCTCTATAACATGGAAAATAATATTTATATTTTAATTAATCCTTTGTCTTATTTCATTTTTCCCAGAAAATGAATAAACTGCATTTTTCATTGCATTTAAAAATGTAAAATATTTGCATGCCACTGATCTGTAATATCTTACCCGATCAGATGCCTGTATATTGTGTGACCTTAAGTGTATTGTTATATGTATTGTTTTGAAGAGTACAAAGGAACTAATACTTTTGTAAAGTGTTTAAATTTATATTGGCAACAACTATTTGGCTAAGCAATTATTGAAAAATCCACATGGTTTCATTTTTCTTTTGAAACTTTACCATCAAAGCTAGACAATTGGTTATGTTCATTAAGGAAATAAAAGACTAATTTGCATTTTAAATGTGAAGTTGAATATCATGTGGAAAGAAAATGTGAAATAAAGCAAAATGTATGAAGTGTAAAATACTTTTGTCCTGATAATTAGGACCCAGTTGGTCCAATAGGTGCAATTTTTGGCCCTTTGGAATTACCAGCCAGACTAATGCTAAGGTAAATGTAAACTGTTTTAATTAACCAACATCTTTCTGCTTTTGAAGATGTAATGTATTCATTTGTGTCTGGAATGATGGTTCTAAATGCAAATGTAAAGAACACTGAGAAATAATAAACTTAATTTTAAAAGTGAAAGTAAAGAGTGGTTTTACCGGGCAGATTTTTAGACAGCGTCTTTTAAAAATAAGTGATTGGCATTGTGCTCTTACATTAGATGAGCACATTTACAAAAAGAACTGTAAAGTGCCTTAATATGAAGAAGATGAAAAGTAGACAGCCACCAGCAGCTAGAAGGAGAAATGGGAATGTGTTATCAAAACAAAAATGCGTGTATTTCCAGTTAAAATTTGTTAGAACAAATAGGAACAGGAATACAGAGACGTGTGTGTGTGTGTGTGTGTGTGTGTGTGTGTGTGTGTGTGTGTTTTGAACCTCTCCTGGGAATTTCTAACACTGAACACTAAAATAATAAAGTTATATAGTAAAGGCTTGACCTGGAAAAACAGGAAACACTGCACTTCCTGCCTCTCTCCTGAACTCTGTCCTGACTTTCAGAAACACTAGGCAATGCTTTACCACTGAGTTACACCCCTGTGTTCCCATTTTTTGATCTCTAAATTTCACCATTTGGGCTAATGATGGGGTCTAAGACATAGAGGACTTAATTCTAATTTCTATATTTGCTGTTTTACACCTTCTCTTGGACAAGGAAATATATTTCTATATTATAAATGATTCTCCTTTTCTGTCTATGACATTGTAATGAATAGAGATTACAAGTATGCACTAGGGGGTCACACTTGCCTGGTTCCAATCTCACTTCCATTAGTTATTTTGAATTTATACAAATTACCTAGCCTCAGTCTGTGAAATAGAAACAATTATAGTACTACATCACTGCAGTACTGTTGTGAGGAGGATTCATGCGTAAAACACACTGAATGGTGCCTAGAATGTAGGAAGCACTTAGGTATTACTTTCCCAAATTCTAGCCCAAATAAACAACAACGACAACCCAATTCTCCATTTTATGCTGACAATGTCAAGAATTTAAATAGGATCAAATGAATCTTATTCATTCTTTTATTTCCACTGCCCATCCCTTTCTGGCAAATAGGACCTCCCTCATCACATTAAATTAAATACAAAGAAGATAGAGCTGACTCAGGAGTTGCTCCTGACCCACCCTTTCATTTAATTCAGCTCCTCCTTACCTCCCTGATGCTTGAACTTGTTTGTGCTTGCTCTGTTCTCTGGGTACCCTCTTTTGGATTTGGCAGTCTGCCCTCTGAAGTAACTCTTTTACTTTCAGATTCTACTGAATGTAAAAGACTCTACTGCAATGGCTGGCTCTCTCACTTTGATAGCTCAGCTTTTTTCTATGGCTATAAGAAGTGGTGCCCCTCCTTGTCCACCCTGGCTACCAATCCACTGTCCAGTCCTACCAGTCTGGGAACAGGATCAATCAGATGCCCACATCTTTTAGCAAACATCCCAGTGTTACAGAGCTGGAGCCTTCCGAGAAACTGAGGAGGTCCAAAGGCACCACCCACACACACTCCAAACCCTAATTCTTGCAACCAAGTCAGAAAGATTTCAGACATGTCAAAATTTCAAAATAGTGTATTAACCACTTTAGTAATTTGTAAGTATATGGGAGTGAAGCAGTGATCTCTAACAGCTAGCATGAGTTTATTGACGGGATAGGAAAAGGGAAAGGACATGCTCTCAAGGAGTGAGTGGATCTTCTCAGGAGAGTGACAGCATGCCTCTCCTGTACTCCAGTTTTATTGGGGATACCAGAGAATCTTCCAGAGAGTCCTGCGTAGGTCCATCTCTTGACTTTTGACTGACAACAGGGTAACATCAGACTTTCAACTACCCACTGCCATGGCAATTCTAGGTCACCATGGCCCATACTGACCAGTTCTAATTGGATTCTTTTTGGTACCAGCAATTGAACTCAGGGGCACTTCACTACTGAGCCACATCCCCAGCCCTTTTTTATAGTTTATTTAGAGACAGAGTCTCACTGAGTTGCTTAAGGCCTTGCTAAGTTGCTGAGGCTGGCCTCTAACTTAAGATCCTCCTCAGCCTCCCAAGCCACTGGGATTATAGGTGTGAGCCACTGTGCCTGGCTTTGGTTGGATTTTTTAAAAATATTTTTTAATTGTCAATAGATCTTTATTTTATTTATTTATATGCAGTGCTGAGAATCAACCCAGCGCCTCACACATGCTAGGCAAGTGCGCTACCATTGAGCCACAATCCCAGCCCCTCTAATTGGATTCTTAACCGTACATTCTTACAGATTTTATGGTTAGGAGGATCTATCCTTATCTCCCAGAGTTTCAGGATCTGGTCACAAAAGTCTTTTGGGTTCCTCCCACCGACATTATCTGGGGCCTAGATTTCTCCTGCACCTACCAGATAGATTACTGAGGAATGTGACATATCCCATCCACTTAGGCCAGGCAGGGCTGCAGGTGAATTGCTTCTTGAAAAAGAAAGTGTGTGAGGGTTAGCACAATGGGCCCATTTTACAGAATTATTCTCTCTCTTTTTTTTTTTTAAAGAGAGAGAGAATTTTAATTTTTTTTTAGTTTTCGGCAGACACAACATCTTTGTTTGTATGTGGTGCTGGGGATTGAACCCGGGCCGCACTCATGACAGGCGAGCGTGCTACCTCTTGAGCCACATCCCCAGCCCCCAGAATTATTCTCTTAACCTTGTGTTCTCACCATTTTCATTTGTCTGTTCCCTAACACCAGGACTTCAGAAGGATCCAGATATATGTGTGATTAAATGAGACTGAACTAGGCAATGGATGATGTCAGAAAATCACACAGGTATATGACACAAAAGGGGTGGAAGTGGGGAGGGGTCTCTACAGATTATAGACTACTAGATTTATTAATTCTGAGGAAAATTTCAAAACAGTAACCACTTTAGTATTTTGTAAGTATATGGGAGTGAAGCAGTGATCTCTAACAGCTAGCATAAGTTCATTTAAAATAAATGACAGGAAATCTTGAGAGTAAGATAAAAAGAACACACTATTTTGGGATTTCAACAAAAAACATTTGGCAGTCTCAGCATCCTTGAGGAATAATGGCTGCATGAGAATGTACCTCAGTTGTTAGATGACTAAACAATCTTTTTTTTTTAAACTCTTTTTAAAAAAATTTTTTTTAGTTGTAGATGGACACAGTATCTTTATTTTATTTATTTATTTTTTGAATGTGGTACTAAGGATCAAACCCAGTGCCTCACGCATGCGAGGCAAGTGCTCAACCACTGAGCCACATCCACAGCCCTTTTTTTTTTTTTAACTCTTTATTGCAAGTAAATGATGATAAAATGTGAAAATTTCAACTAGAAGGACTTAGTAGCCACCACTGAACTCTTATCTGGACATGTCTTGATTAGCAGTGTATCAGCTATTTGTATGTGATGCTGACACTGAGATGAACAAGAAATACTTTGATAGGTTCCAAAATATTTGGACAAACTAAAGTGTAAGAAGTCATAGTGGGGCTGGGGATGTGGCTCAAGCGGTAGCACGCGCGCCTGGCATGCGCGGGGCGCTGGGTTTGATCCTCAGCACCACATAAAAATAAAATAAAGATATTGTGTCCACTGAAAACTAAAAAATAAATATTAAAAAGTTCTCTCTCTCTAAAAAAAAAGAAGAAGTCATAGTACCTTGATATTATAATACACTCTACTGTCATGTTTATATAAAAAGAAAAAAATAAAGAAAAGGTCATAAACCCATCTTCTAGTTGTGTATGTGTGTGTGTGTGTGTGTGTGTGTGTGTGTTTCTTTTTTCAGTCCTGGGATTGAACCCAGGGCTTCAACCAAGTTAGGCAAACATTCTACCACTGAGCTATAACCCAGTCCCATCATTTTCTACTTTTAAACCAAAAAAATTCCTATAATCCCAGTGACTTGGGAGGCTGAGGCAGGAGGAGCCTTTGAAACCAGCCTCAGCAATTTAGCAAGGCCTTAAGCAATTTCGTGATATGTCGTCTTCAAAATAAGAAAGAAAAAGAGCTCGATGGTAAAGCATCCCTGGTTCAATCCACAGTACCAAAAAAGAAAGGATCCTGAAAATACCCTTCTCCCCAAAATACTCCCAAACTATAATATTAATATCCCTTAATTCCATATGAGTGAATAAAGACTTTGGTATTTTAGCTGACTAAAAACTTAATGTAAATAAGTAGAATGTGTTTGTCTAAAAGCTATTTCTCTTTTTTTTTAATTTCCAGTGATAGGGATTGAACCCAGGGATGCCCTACTACTGAGATACATCCCCAGCCCTTTTTCCATTTTACTATGAGACAGGGTCTTACTAAATTGCTGAGGCTGCTCTTGAACTTGTGATCTGCCTCCTCAGCCTCCCAGGTTGCTGGGATTACAGGCATGCACTACCACACCTAGCAGTCTCTATCTTAAGTAACATTAGACAGAGTCTTGGTATTTGGCAAAAAATCTGCTACTAGTATGCACAAGGCCCTGAAATTGATCCCTAACCAACACCAGAAGGAAAAAAGAAATTTCTTCATTAGGTAAGTAAATAGGGAAATAAATTCATCATCACTACAAACATAAAGAGGGGCTATATTAACTAGCTAACTCAGGAAGAGTAGCGTATCCTTTTGAACCAATCAATGTTTATAAAAATGTAAGTCATACAAGGAAGGAGAAGAGGTCACATCATAGTATAACACTGGTCTTTCTGGAAATATCTGGTTTATCTAGTATTTACTATTTTAAAACCTAAACTTAATTCTTATTTCATTCCATTTAGAACATGAGTCATGTTCATGTATTCTCCTTGGCTGAAATTAGGCTCTTTATGGTGACTCCAGGAGAGTCTAACAGCAGGTGGTTCTAGGAAATTATTGTTTCTATACAAAGTGTTAATTTTTTAGCAATAATATTTTAATGATATTAAAATAAAAATTAATATTTTTGCAAAACAACATTTTAGGGGGTTTTTTGTGTGTGTGGTCTGGGGATTGAATCCATGGCCTTAGTACATGCAAGTCAAACACTCTACCAACTGAGTTATATACCCAGCCCAACATTTTAGATTTATTTGTGTCTCCTAGAAGTTCATTCTTTGGTAGTGATATTTGTCATCAGTGTTAGCTTCAGCTGGAGTGCTTTTGATTCTCAACCTTTTGGCATTTGGCTGAAGAGTGAATTAAGTTCATCTCTAGAAGAGGCATACTGGGGTATAAAATATGCAAAAAGGCAAAATTAATTCCAGCTGATGGCTTAGGGAAATTTGAAGAAGAAATAAACATTTGAGTTGAACATGAAACACAAGGAGGCATTTAACAGGCAGAGATGGGGTGTCGGAGAAGGACATTTCAGGTCACAAAAATTGCTTGAATTCTTTCTATAAAATTGTTTACCCAGACATGGTGTCTTAGCCAACATTTCTCTTCAACTCCAAGTCCCCATAATAAAACCTTTACGATTTAGTTTCAAGTTTAGTTTCAAGTCTACAGCTTGAGTGTTCTCAACTGTCCTATAAAATACATGTTTTTACAAATAACAACAAAAAAGAAACATAGTATAACAAGGACACTATTTCCTGAAGGAGCCATTTGATAACAAGAAAATTGCCACTGGCATTAATTTGGGTATGATGATTCAGTGTGATACAT
This sequence comes from Callospermophilus lateralis, assembly GCF_048772815.1. Taxonomy (NCBI): domain Eukaryota; kingdom Metazoa; phylum Chordata; class Mammalia; order Rodentia; family Sciuridae; genus Callospermophilus; species Callospermophilus lateralis. The sequence goes on from NC_135307.1 coordinate 97,140,950, forward strand.
GCTTTATGAGTTACACTGGCTGGCAGCTTTGAGATAACACTAATTAGGGCTTGAAATACATTAGGTAGAATTAAGTGTCATTTTATCTATCAGTCACTTTCACTTAAGGAAACCCTGTAAACCATGCTATGATTTGGATATGGAATGTCCCCAAAGGCTCATATGTTGAAGGTTTAGGCCCCAATGCAGCAATGGTCAGAGCTGGGGCTTTTAGGAGGTGACGACTCCTGTGGACACTGACCTCATCAAAGGATTATCCATCCAGGCAGAATGGACTATGGAGAGGTAGTGGAAACTATAGGAGGTGGGACCTAATTGAAGGAATTGTATCTTTTGGTGTCTTGTCCTCAGGCTCCTCTTCTCCCCTTTTCTGTCTCTCTGTCTCTGTCTGCTCCCTCCACACACACACACACACACACACACACACACACACACACACACACTTCTTGGCTGCCATGAAGTAAGCAGTTTTCCTCCATGATATTCTGCCTCTTCTTAGGCCCAAAGCAAAGGAGCCAGCTGACCATGATCTGAAACCTCTGAATTGTGAGCCAAAGTAAATCTTTTCTCCTTTAAGTTGTTTTGCTCAGGTATTTTAGTCACCTTAACAAAAAGTTGTTTAATACAACTAAGAACCATGCTCTGTTCTTATTCAAATATTTTACCTAAAGGTTTCAGATATTCTCTTTTGTACATTGAAAACTGTTTTCCATTACTTGATGTGAGAAGTGCAGAAGTGGATACCGTACCACTTGTATTTCAGAATATCATCATTCTTTGATCAGGCACTGCAGAAGTAAAGTAGGTAACAAACAAACCTAATTTCCAATGGCTTTTTCTTACATTATAAGGTCAACTCCAGTATTTGGTTGAAGCTTGACTCACATGCTTTCTTATTCTAGGACTCGGGCAGAAGGTCCAGCCTCTGCTGAGAACATGTTTTGTTTCTTAGTGTAGGGAAAGAATAGGTACCCTAGTGAGAAACAGCAATTACTTTAAAAAATTTTTTTTAGAAACTGGTGTTTATTTTCCATACCCTTATTTCCATTTTGCTTAAGTCTGAAGAAGAACAGCTCAAGTCCACTTGGTGGTGGTTCTTACCCACTTCATGTCCCAAACAGTAGGAGCTGTGGACTAGCTTGGTGCTCAGGTCTTCAGCAGAGAACTGCTGAATAGGCACAAAGGGCACCTTGCATGCCTCCAGACCAGTCTGTGACCTCAGGTTGGGCATCAGTGAACTCAGGAGCCGAAGTTGTCCGTGTACCATGTAATTCCTCCTTTTTCAGCAGTGGCCTACTCGTCCTTTTCAATCTCTTCAGGATTTCTGTACAAGTACAGATGACCTCCCATGGGTGTTCATTGAGGATGTTGTCACATGTGAGCAGAACTTCTTGGGCCAGCATCCACCACATCAGACCACAGAGTCAGCACCCTTGTTATTGTGCAGAATGGCAATGTCCACAAAATATGGAGGAGAATCTGTCCATTCAGAGCAATGGTAGGCAGGTTGACATAAGATGTTCTGTGAGAAGCTGGTGGTAGGCCCTGGAATCAGTAACTATCAGAATATGTGGATTCCACAAGGCTGTCTGGATCTGATTAGTGCAGTTCCAGGAGTGAAGCACCAATAGGAGTTGCAGTGGCAAACTCAGCACAGCCAGCGGGCCATTATTCCTGGAGGATATGACACTGATGTCAGCAGGTTTTCAATGGCAACAATGGCATTAGCTGCCAGTAAAAGCTTCTCCCAGGTCTTCTTCAGACTTATGAAGTATATGCCATTGATTTTCTTTTTTAGAATATATACTCTTCCATCTGGAAATGCAAGGAATTTGAGGATATCCTCCTCTTTCATTTGCAGGATGTCAAGGGCTCCAGATATTGTGACAGTGTCCCTTTAAGTTATAATGGGAATCAAGAGCAATGCCACCAGAGGGACCTCTTCCTGGGTAGCACAAAAAAACCAGCAATCATTCTTAAAGCTCTACTCAGAATGATCCTACTGTCACCTCCACTTACATTTCAGTGGCTAAAGCAAGGTTTTGAGATTATAATAAGACATTTGTTTAAAAGAGGGAAGGAAAAACCTATCATTAGGTCAGCCAAGTCTGAAAATGCCAAAAAGGGCAGTGCTGCAAGCCACATAGCAGTGGGTAGAGATGCCAGTTCCTCGAGAAAGCAAATATTTGGGAACCGTTTTTTAATGTATCAATGGCATTTAGTAGTCTTACCACTTATTTGTGTAAATAAAAATTCACGTTTTTCCTTTTCTTCTTCAAGAGTTGTATTTTCTAACTATAGTTAACAGTGGGCAAGAATGTTTTCTCTGATATAAGGAGGTTGACTCATAGTGGGGTAGGGTGGGAGAGCATGGGAGGAATAGATGAATTCTAGATAGGGAAGAGGGGTGGGAGGGAAAGGGAGGAGGCAGGGGATTAGCAAGGACAGTGGAATTTGATGAACATCATTATACAAAGTACATGTATGAAGACTTAAATTGGGTGTCAACATACTTTATATACAAACAGAGATACGAAAAATTGTGGTATATATGTGTATTAAGAATTGTAATGCTGGGCTGGGGATGTGGCTCAAGTGGTAGCGGGCTCACCTGGCATGTGTACAGCCCGGGTTCGATCCTCAGCACCACATACAAACAAAGATGTTGTATCTGCCAAAAACTAAAAAAAAATAAATAAATATTAAAACTCTCTCTCTCTCTCTCTTTAAAAAAAATCTTCTTCAGTTTCTTTCTTTAAAAAAAAGAATTGTAATGCAAAAAAAACAATAAAGTACATGTATAAAGACATAAATTGGTGTGAACATACTTTATATACAGAGATATGAAAAATTGTGCCCTATATGTGTAATAAGAATTGTAATGCTTTCCATGGCTGTCATGTATTAAAAAAAAAAAAAAAAAAACAGTGGGCAACATAGTACAATCCCCAGTACCCCCCACCAAAAAAAAAAAAAAAAAAAATCCTCCTCTGATCAAAGAGCGAAGCAAAAGAAATCATATTGTAGAGGGAAGTTCTTCTTAGAATAAACCATATCAGGATGCCAAGGGCCTCTGCTTTGCTGCTTCTTTGTGTGTGTGTGTGTGTGTATGTGTGTGTGTGTCTGTATTTGAGGGAGGATACTGGGGATTGAATCCAGGGGTGCTCTACCACTAAGCTATATCCCCAGTCCTTTTTATTTTTTTTTTAAGTTGCTTAGGACCTCACAAAATTGCTGAGGCTGGCCTTGAGCTTGCAATCCTCCTGCATCAACCTCCCAAATTGCTAGGATTACAGGTGTGTACCACCATGACCAGCTGCTTTGCTTCTTACAACTCTTCCTTTTGTCAGTTTCCCCAGGAGTGGTGTCCCAAACCTATAGTAGGAATTTACAGCAGACTTGCTGGTAAACCAGAATAAATTTGAATCAAACCTAGAACTATCAAGGGAATTCAAACATTCATCACATCCATTCAGAGTACCATTTTCCCCGAAATGTATTAGAGAATTTTTTTTCATGTTTCTTGAACATGGTCACATATTATCTTACTTAAAACAATTTGGTGAGATTTAGGAGACACATCAGTCTAACCAGCAGTACAAGGCATGCTAGAATTTAAGTCAGAATACCTGTGCTTCATTTCTGGATCTACAGTTAATTATTGGCTATGTGATTTTTTTTAGAAATTATTTAACTTTTTTGAGTTAGTTTTCCCATTTGTAGAAATGGAGGATACTAATTTATTCTTTGTAGGACAGTTTTGAGGATTCAATGAGATTCTGTAGATACTGGTACCCTGCTTGGTATCTGTTAAATATTCAATAAATATTAGGTGAACCTGAAATCTGTAGGAAATTACTTTCAGAAATCTATTATCTCCAGGAATGTTTAAAAAACTGATTCATATTAAGATGTTATAGAAAATAAGATCTATGGCTACAAAACTGAACGTCAAGTCTTCTATGAGTATTTACTACAAGGGTTTTTTCTTAAAAACCCAAATCATCAGGGATCTTCATTGTTGGAATTAGTGGATGCCAACTGCATGAAATTCCAAAGTGTTTACTTAACCCAGGGTAAACCCTGCTCTGAGGAGAAGTAGATGCCAGGAAGAGATTTAACCATTAGGCAACTCCCATACACTGGGTGTACCTGAAATGTACCTGCAGCAGGCACTTCAGTCCTCATCTTCGTTGACTGCATTCTTGAAAGGTGTATGGAAACTGAGCATTACTCTTGGGGATTGTCTACTCCTGAAGTAGGTGTAATCCGCCCCAATCCTCCACTATGAACTGTTGCTTCAGCCCAACTCCACTGCCTAGTGTAGAATTTGAAGCTGGAATGGGAGGATGGGATGGGGCAGAAACTGCCTAGGAAGATAGTGGTCACAGCTGCGACATTATTTGCATGTCTAAGGACATTATTTGCATGTCTAAGGGTGACCACGCCCTTGAGATGACCAGACTTATGACCCTTTGGGGCCTCAACTTCTATTTGTTTTGTTTACTTTTCTATCAGTCTTTCATGACAAGTTTAAAGAACTGATGTCAAGTCCTTGCATTAGTAACCAAGGGTACAACAGAAGCCCTGCCATGAGTGCCTCCTTATGAAAGGTCAAAGTGAAAAGGGAATCTATTGCCAAAAAAGCCTCTAGGTGCGGTTTCTAGCTTCCAGAGGGTCGAGAGTTGGTACTTCCACGAATGGAAAGCATTGTCTCACACTGGGCTACGCCTTGGTATCCACAGCGGTTTCCAGCGCTCTGATCCATTGTAAAGACCAGGGTCTAAGCAGAGCCTCGCCCTTCTCGCTTGAACTACAATTCCCAGGATGCTCCGCGAACCAGGAGTGCGCACGCGTGTCGCTGGCGGAGGGGAACCAGCCGCACCGACAGCGCGGTCGAGTTGGGGGAGCAGTGGGCGGGTGGGTCCGGCAACTCCCTCGGAGTCAAGCGCAGGCCGACTGGCGGCTGCAGGGAATCCAATAGCGGCGTGCGGAGGCAGTTCCCGCGGGTCCGTGAAGGAGGTTGACAGCTCCAGCGGACGCCTGTCAGGTAAGCCTAGCCCGGTGCTTTCCAGGAAGTCCGTCTGCGGGCGCGGCAGGGAGTCTCACCGGCCATGGTGGCTGAAGAGGGAAAGGTTGTGTTTTCCAGTCACCGGTCTCCAGTTTCCTTCCCTGCGTACCCCTTTCGGGGAGCAGAGGGACGCTGGGGGCTGCTTCGAACCAACTGACCTCTGTAGGGTCGTGGGGTACGCTGGGCGTCGCCCGCGGGTTGAGGCGCGCGAAGCCCGAGTAGCTGATGAATCACTCCGGGCTCGGCCTCCTCCGGTTGGGGACCTGCCCCTTCTCCCGCGGATTCGTCGCTGGCCACTCGGTGACGCTCTTGAGCCCCACGGTGCTTCCCCCCCACCCCTCTCCATCCGGGCGAGACTTGGGGACTAGAAATTTAAAGGGTTTTCTCTCCGAGACTCCTTCAAAGACTTCTACATGTTGAAAGTAGGAGGAAAAACAAAAATCAGACAGACTTGGGACACACCCTTTTGTGATTGAAATCTGGCTCGTCTTGCATTCATAGTTTTGATCTGTTCTGTCTTAGAATAAATTCTTGGCTCTCGTGCAGCACAGCTGGGTCCGGCTGTGAAGTTCGTGTGCTGGTTTGTTTTGAGGACGTGACTGAAACGTTATATTTTTGCTTACAGAAGTTGGTGTATTTCTTCCGCAAGCCTGCATTCTGATTACAAACAGAAATGGGAAACAGCCGCAATGTCTTTTTTCCTCCTAATTTCTTTCCCTTTTTTTTTTTTTTTTTTAATGTTTAGTTAAAAATAGCGTTTCCAACTTGCCCTTGTCTTTTCTTAAAATCAAAAGTCATACAGTAAAACTTATCCCATGAAGTCACATTTAAACAGGAAATAAACCTGTGGAGATTTAAATTACTTATGTGCAGTCTCCTTTGGATTGTAACGTTTTTGTGCAGCTCATGTTTCTTATTCTGAGAACCCTTCAAATTAATTTTTTGGCAGATTAAATTGATTAATCTATCAAAAATTTATATTAGGCTTGGAAAAAGTTTTGCCTGGGATCACTTTTGTTAGTTTCTTCTTTCTAATCCTACTAACCTCCCTGCCAATACACGCATACTGGAGATTGAATCCAGGGGCACTCTACTACTAAGTCACATACCCAGCCTTTTTTTAGTTTTTCTATTTTGAGACTGGGTCTCACCAAATTGCCCAGGTTGATTTTGAACTTGATATCCTCCAGCCTCAGCCTTCCCAGTCTCTTATGGGCTTGTGCCACCTAGTTGGGAGCCTAAGCACCTTTTACTCTGTCACTTCTTTAAGAGCCCACGGTTATTAAAATAATTAGAATCCCCTAACAGTTCTTTCAGAGGAACAAAAAGGGAATTAAAATGTGAGTTCCTGTACATTCTAGCTTTTTGTTGTTGTTGTTAATATTTATTTTTTAGTTGTAGTTGTACACAATACTTTTATTTATTTATTTTTATGTGGTGCTGAGTATGGAACCCAGGGCCTGGGTGCTAGGTAAGTGCTCTACTGGTGAGCCACAACCCCAAGCCCTTCTTGTAGCTTTCTTGCTTTAGCACTCCTCAGGATTTCTAGCTTGTTCTTCTTTATTGATTTATTTATTTTTTTGGTACTAGGGTTTGAACCCAGGGTGCTCAACCACTGAGCTAACATCCCCACTCCACCCCCTTTTTTAAAAAAAAAAAAAAATTATTTTGACAAAGGGTCTGGCCAAATTGTTTAGGGTTTTACTAAATTTCAGAGGCTGATTTTGGACTTATGATCCTCCCACCTCAGCCTCCCAGTCTGCTGGGATTACAGGCCTGCCCCACCACACCCAGCTTGTTCATCTTTAAAATGAGTTTGATGGTCCATATGACCCCACAATTATCCCCAGGTTTTTGTTTTTGTTTTATTATCATTTTTTAACCAAGAATTTAACCCACGAGTGCTTTTCAATTGAGCTACATTCCCAGCCCTTTTTGTTTTTTACCTTGAGACAGGTCCTCACTAAGTTACTTAGGGCCTCACCAAATATTAGAGGATGACTTAAAACTTGCCATCATCCGGTCTTAGCCTCCTGAGCTGCTGAGGTTACAAGTCCAGCCTATCCTAGCCTTTTTAGATTTTTTAAAAAATCATTTATTTTATTAATTCAGGAAACATTGGCCACATATATCATTCCAAGCCCTGTACTAGGCATGACAGAACAAAATTGAGTTCTTGAGGATGCTATTAACCTACTGTTCATTTTCTTTAATCTTTGTGGTAGACCAATAGGCCCATTACTCTGTAATTGATAACTTCACCTGAAGTTAAATACATATAGGTCAAACTCCATTACAATTATTGTTTCGCTCTAAGCAAAGGTTTTTGGAGGGGCTGAGGATGTAACTCAATTATACAACACTTGTCTAGCATACATTAGGCTTTGGGTTTGATCCCAGAAATGCTAAAAAAAAAAAAAAAAAAAAAAGAGTCTTTCCACCTCTCATCTTTTGGCCCACTTAAATAAAACACAGATTGATTAAGAGAAAGGATCTTAATGGTATAGGGAGGTGTTTTCAAACTTGAGAATGCATACATCATCCAGGATCATGTACTATTAAAGTGGGACCCTAGAATCTGTATATTTGATAGGTGATGCTGCTAAAGACCACACTTTGAATAATCAGAATGTTGAGATAATTTTAAAGATATTTTAAGGTGTTTATAATGATAATTTAAAGACTGGTGCTGATAATTATGATATTAGAAACATCCATGACTTTTCCAACTCAGTTTTTAAAAATTATTCACTCTGATATAGACAGTTGCCAGTGTAAAGTTTTGTTCTTCATTCTTTGTCCTTTTTCCTCCTCTTGCCCCATTTGCCTTCTTTCTGTATCCTCAGCTTTTTCCCCCTCTCCTTGTCTTGCACCCTCAGTTGTTTTCATTCATATTAACTCAGTACTTCACCAGTTCAACAACTGTGTTTTACCCCAATCTGTCAGACACTGTCTTTAGGTCCTTGGTGAATGTGTGTGTGTGTAATATGAATACATATATATTTATATTATATCACATATATAATATGATTCCTGTCTGGGAGCTTATTTTCTTTGGGGTTAGGCATGTGTGCTTGTTCATAGTCCAAAGCACTTGTAGGAGTTATTCCTAGGAAGTACAAAAATATGGTAGGTGTTCATTCAGGAGAGATCTTTTCCAGTTGTGTGGGTGGGGAACAAATGAAGTCAGTCTTTTCCATTTAGTAATTGTCTCTCTATTCCTTCAGGCTACCTTCTCTATATACTGTTAGTGTACATGACATATCTACACAGAGTACAGTATAATTTTGTATATTTAATTTGGAACATGAAATGAGCTGGATACATTAAAATCAATTAGATCTGAGCAAATTATAGGGAAGGTGAGAGGAAGCTGGGATAAAAATATATCTGGCAGAAACCAGTAAAGGAAGGGGACAGCTTCAATAAGCCAGGAGAGAAAAGGATTTTTAATAGGTTTCCCATGTCAGTTTGATGTACATGGCTATTGTTATTTAGGCTGTGTTATCATTATCTTTTAAAAATTAAATTAGCTGGCAAGTATTCTTTGTGGTTCAGTGGCTCTTAAAGTATAATATGCATGTATTGTCTTGATTAGATTAGTTGAGGGCATTATTCTCTAGGCTGTGATAATGGCTAAAGCACTGTCACTGTTATTGACCTTCCATGCTGACATTTGATTTATGTGTCTTTTCAGTTTTCTGTCAGATCTTTTAAAATTACAAGTAAAAAAATCATATTGCGAGGAAAATGATACAGAAAACAGAAAATTCCACTGAACTTATAACGGTCCATTAGGTACATGTTAAAATTATAAAGAATCAAGTCCAATTTGCTATTTATGAAAAATTAAATGTATAAATATACACTCTTTTTAAAAATTTTTTTAGTTGTTGATATTTATTTTATTTATTTATATGTGGTGCTGAGAATCAAACCCAGTGTCTCACACATGCCAGGAAAGTGCGCTACCCCTGAGCCTCAGTCTGAGCCCTAAACATCTGCCTCTGTACTCTATTAATAGTTTTTATAGGAATGAAGGAATAGAGTTGTGAATAATTCAAAGTGGCAAATAATTGAAAGTGCCTGTGTGGTATTCTAGAATTTCATTTGAAACAAAATTTTAACCTATATCTTAAAGTGGAGTACTACTCTGTATTTTTAGCTTTTTCAAATTTATATATATTTTTTTCTTTCATGTGCCAAGCCTCAAACCCAGAGCCAGTTAAGTGCCTTATCATTGTGCCATATCTCAGTCCATACTTTGTAGTAGTTATTGAGGTATAATTAACACAGTTTATGTAGAAAGCAGTTTGGAGATGCCTCAGAAAACTTGGGAGTGGATCCACCATTTGACTCAGCTATCCCACTCCTTGGTTTATACCCAAAGGACTTAAAAGCAGCTTACTATAGTGATGCAGCCACATCAATGTTTACAGCAAACTCAATTCACAATAGCTAAACTATGGAAACAACCTAGGTGCTCTTCAACAGATGAATGAATAAAGAAAATGTGATACATATTCACAATGGAATATTAGCCTTAAAGAAGAATGAAATTATGGCATTTACAGGTAAATGGATAGAACTAGAGAATATCATGCTAAGTGAAATAAGCCAACCCCCCCAAAACAAAAGCCGAATATTTTCTCTGATAATTGGATGCTGATCCGTAGTGGGGCGGGAGTGGCAGGGATAGGGAAGAATAAAGGAACTTTGGTTTGAGTAGAAGAGAATAAGGGGTGAGGTTGTGGGGATGAGAAGGATGCTAGAATGAGATAGACATTATTACCCTATATACAGGTATATGCTACCACACCCATCTTGACCCTCCCTTCTCTAAAGCAACTACTTTCTGACTATGAATTTCAGACACCGTAGATTTGTTTTGTCTAGTCACAGACTTCACATAAGTGGAATCATACAGTATGTGTTCTTTTTTAATAAACATTATTTTTTTTTATCACTTTGTTTTAATTTTTTTTTAATGTGGTACTGAGGATCAAACCCAGTGCCTCATACATGCTAGGCAAGCACTCTACCACTGAGCCAGTATGTGCTTTTAATGATGGTTTCTTGTAACATTTGTTTTGAGATTTTTCTGTGTTGTTGTGTGATTTGTCCTTTTTAATTGCTGAATAGTTTTCCACTGTAGGATTATGCCCCAATTATATATTGCCTCCTCTTCCTCTTCTCCTTCCTCTTCCTCCTCCTATCTTTTTTTGTGGTGGTATGGAGATTGAATCCAGGGATACTTTATCATTGAGTTATATCCCCACCCCTTTTTTAATTTTTGTTTTAAGACAGGTTCTTGTTAAATTGTGTAGGCTGGCCTTGAACTTACAATTTTCCTGCCTCAACCCTCAGAGTCTCTGGAATTACAGGTTACAGCCTCTGTTCCTGACTTATATTTTCTTCTTGATCATTATTTGGTTATTTCCAGGTTTGGGCTATAACAGATAAGACTTTTATAAGTCTTTTGTGGACATATATTTTCATTTCTGTAGAAAAATACCTAGGAGTGAAATTACTGAGTTACTGGGTATATGTCTGTTTAACTTTAGTTCAAAAAAAAAAAAAAATGTTGGGGCAGGGAATATAGCTCAGTGATAGAGCATTTGCTTAGCATTCTTGAGACCCTGATAAGAGGTCCATTTTGAGGGTAGCCAGCAGTTTCATTTTTTTAAATACAAACCATTTTTTCATTCAATTTTTTTCTTTTTTCTTTCTTTCTTTCTTTCTTTTTTTTTTGAGACTGGGTCTTGCTTTGTCACCCAGGCTGACCTCCCAACTCCTAGACTCAAGTGATCTCAGCCTCCTGAGTATCCATGGCTACCAGTGCATGCCAGCCTTTTCATTCAGTGAAGTTAGTGGATGTAGAGTTGTACATCATTGTGGTTTTAATTTACATTTTCCTGATAATTAATGATGTATTTTATATTTTAGCTTTGCTTATGTTGTCAATTTTCTTCTTATTTTTTAATGATGAAGATGGACACAATGCCATTATTTATTTTATCATTATTACTTTTTAATGTGGTGCTGAGGATCAAACCCAGTGCCTCATACATTGCCAGGCAAGCACCCTACCACTGAGCTACAACCCCAGCCCCTTGTTCCCAATTTCTTAAGAAAAAGCCTTGGATTCTAAAAATACTTTTTTTTTTTTTTTTGGTACTGAGGATTGAACTCAGGAGCACTCAACCACTGAGCCATATCCCCGGCCTATTTTGTATTTTATTTAGAGACAGGATCTTACTGAGTTGCTTAGCACCTTGCAGTTTCTAAGATTGGCTTTGCATTTGCAATCCTCCTGCCTCAGCCTCCTAAGCTGCTGGGATTACAGGCATGTACCACTGCACCTGGCTCCTAAAAATACTTTTGTGTACCTCTCCCTGATTACGACTAAACTGAGATAAAATCAGGACTAGTTGCCATATATTTTCTGCTGTAAGAATGCTAGTGTGTGTTTTGTTGTATTGTATTTTATATTATTGTGCCTTTGTGTGCGCGTGTGCGTGTGCGTGTGTGTGCGTGTGCGTGTGTGTGTGTGTGTGTGTGTTACTCATACATGTTAGGGAAGTGCTCTGCCACTAAGCTATACTCCATCTCTTAAATTTTTTGAGATAAATTTCTAAGGCTAGACTCAAAACTTGCCATCCTCTTGTCTCAGCTTCCTGAGGACTGGGACTACAGACATGAGCCATTGTTACTGGCTTTCACTGCATCTTTTTTTTTTTTTTTTTTACCTTTACAGTTCAATTTACTATATAGAAATCATTTGGATTTTATTTTTCAGTTAAATTTTGAACTGAGATTACAATATTATATAAAAAGATTTTACATTAATTCAGTTGTTAGCATACCAAATTGAAATATATAGGTTCAAATCCACTACATTTTATTTTATTTTTATGGTACTGGGGATTGAGCCCAGGGTCTTGTGAATGCTAGGCAAGTGCTCTATCACTGAACTATATCCCCAGCTGTTTTTATTTTTTATTTTGAGATAGGGTCTCACTAAGTTATTGAGGCTGCCTTCCAACTTGTTGTCTTCCTGCCTCAGCTGGATCCCAAGCATGTTCCACTGTGCCCAGCTTAAATAGTGCATTTTATTTTTTTAAATTAATTTTTTAATATATGACAGCAGAATGCATTATAATACATATAGAACACAATTTTTTATATCTCTGGTATATCACTGAGCCAAACACTGAGCCCATGCAATTTTTTTTAAATGTGTAAATAATATGAAACGGCAGTTAACATACAAAGAAATACACATCAAAAAACTGCTGAGCCGGGCACAGTGGCACAGGCCTGTAATCCCGGGGGGGGGGAAAAAAAAAGAATGCTAGTGTGAATTTTAATTTTAAATGGCTTGACTGTGGGTTGAGTTAATGGAGACCTTCTCATTTATCAGCTTTTGTACCTTGCCTTACAGGCAGATTTGGGGGAGGAAGAAAGATTCAAGCCCAGAGAAACATCACTTAGAACTCTAAATAGAGCATACTATAAAGAGCCCAATATTTTTTATTTATTGCCTTGGTTGGAATAGAGGTAAATATATATAACCCATGTGTTCTAGTTCTCTTTATTACACCATAAAGAAACCCTTTCTTTCAATGAAGGGAAGGGAATAGGAAAGACAGTAGAATGAGTCAGACATAACTTTTCTATGTTCACATGTGAATATACCCAGTGAAACTCCACATCATGTACAACCACAAGAATGGGATCCTAATTAGAATATGTATGCATAATATGTCAAAATACACTCTACTGTCATGTATATCTAAAAATAACAAATAAAAAATATGGAAAGAAGAAACCCCAACCAATAATATGCTGTCTATGAATTTGCCTAAACTGGACAGTTCGTTTAAAATGGAATCATGTTTTCTTTTGTGACTGGCTGCTTTCACTCTTGAATTCTAAATATATATGGTATTATTGAAATACTGTCAAGATTCCTACACAGATGTGGACCCTCTTTGACTTTAAAGATATACACTCCCGGACTGGGGATGTGGCTCAAGCAGTAGCGCACTCGCCTGGCATGTATGCCGCCTGGGTTCGATCCTCAGCACCACATACAAACAAAGATGTTGTGTCCGCCGAGAACTAAAAAAAAAAAAAAAAAAAAAAAAAAAAATATTAAAATTCTCTCTCTCTCTCTCTCTCTCTCTTTAAAAAAAAAAAAAAAGATATACACTCCCGTAAGTATGTATTGTCAAATACCTATACCCACTCACTAAGAAAGGAACACACACTAAATCAAACTTACAAACTAGGGTAAATGATATACAGTGGTAACCCTTTACAAATAGTTTCATATCTGAGCTTAGCATACCGAAGCTCTAATGTCACTATAAGTATATTCAAGGGTATACAATTCCTGAAATATGCATGAGAAAATAGGTGAAAATACAGTAAAGGGAGATAATGAAGGCTGAGTAGACAAGAATGATCAAAGTGTGATGCAAGTTTAATTTATTTAAAGTATATTCTGATCTTTAAAAACTCTTCTGAGTGCTCTTAGTATTTTTTAACTAGTAGCAGTTGTCATCAAGATAAATATATATTATTTGATATGTATATAGACTTATAGGTAAGCTTTTTGTAGTTTCTTAACCTATTTTATAGCAAATTCCTTTGAGCAGAAATTATTACTAATAATCACACCCTGGGGATTTCCTTACGGAAAATTATAACTAACAAAATATTTTGGTTTCCTGGGTGTGGTGCTATAAATTTAATGAATAATTGTTAAGGAACATTGCCTCTATATGTATAGTAGCCCCTCAAATGTGTGTATCATGTCAGGCTTATATTCAGAATGGCAAGATTTGATGAGACACCCGGATTTATTTTCAACAGTGGTGGGCTCTTATTAATTCACACTAGTTTTTGGTTTTGGGTTTTTGTTTTGTTCTTTGTTTATTTTGGTGTGTGTATTTTCTGTATGCAAAAAACAACCAAGAGCCTCAGTCATGTTAGGCAAGCACTTTACCACTGAAATATACTCCCAGCCCCCAAAGTGGTATTCTTTTTTTTTTAATATTTATTTTTTAGTTGTAGGTGGACACACAGTATCTTTATTTCATTTTTATGTGGTGCTGAGGATCGAACCCAGTGCCTCAGGTGTGCTAGGCAAGCACTCTACCACTGAGCCACAACTCCAGCCCCAAATTGGTATTCTTTTTTTTTTTTTTTTTGAGAGAGAGGAGAGAAAGAATTTTAATATTTATTTTTTAGTTTTCGGCGGACACAACATCTTTGTATGTGGTGTGTGCCAGGCGAGCGAGATACCGCTTGAGCCACATCCCCAGCCCCAAAATTGGTATTCTTAACTGGTCTCCCAGTCTCCCTACCTGCCTTGTTTTGTTTTCCTCTTTTTTTTTGTATACCAGGGATTGAACTCGGGCACTTGACCAGCTGAGCCACTCTCCAGCCCTATTTTGTATTTTATTTAGAGACAGGGTCTCACTGAGTTGCTTAGTGCCTCGATTTTGCTGAGCCTGGCCTTGAACTCACTTAACCTCCCAAGCCACTGGGATTACAAGTGCTTGCCAAAGTCACCCCCTTCCCCCAGTTTTTGTTTTTATTGTTTTCCTGTGATTATTGGAGAAAATCCCAGAACCGTTCATGGAAATGACTGAGACAGAGCTGTGTGGTTTCACCTTTGTAAGGCCTTTTGTGCAACTCCTCCTCAAGGATCTTACCTCTGAAGACATGGGTGGACATCCTAAGTGAGTTTGTGAATGTATTTGTGCTCTTCTCCAGAGACTAGCTCTTGCCACTGCACTCCATCCCTTAGCTTTCCCTCCTGCCTCAGAGGAAACCACTACCCCCAGCTTCTTCCTCTTAATCCCTCTCCCCCTTCCTCCTTCTCCTCCTCTTCCAACCTTAGTTCTAGTTTGCTCCTTTGAGTAAGAGACCAGGGAAGCCTCTTCAAAGAAATGTTATTTGAACTGGTCCATGACAAATATAAAAAGATTAGAATATGAGAAAGGAGGCAAAAGGATATTTCAAGTGTAATGAACAGTGTGGTCTAAGGATTGGAGACAATAAAGTATGGGGGTGTACTGATTTTTGGCTCTAAAATAGGGTGTATGAAGATCACTCCTTTTCCTTTACTTCTTCTTCCCCTGGCTCCCCTTCCAACACCCGCCCACTTTTGCCTGTGCTTTGATCTCTTTGCTTAGTGTGTATTTCTTCCCCATCCCACCCCCATATAGCTAAATCTTTCTTTCTCTGACCACCCACAGTGATCTCTGATCTCTGAACTTATGTTGCTCTAATTGCCAGTCCCTTTGGCAGCTAATTATATATTGCCTTGATTTAAAAAAAAAAAAAAAAATAACTGTATATGCATGTCTCGTTTTTCCCAAGTAGAGTGTATTAGTCAAGGAACACAAACCCACTTCAGCTAGCTTGCTCTAGTGTTAGAGTTGGGAGTTGTGGTGGATTATGTGTGTTAAGGCCACTGAGCTCTCTGAAATGAACTTCAGCTGAAACACAGAATAGGCACTTGGAAAACCTCATCCTCCCACTGTCTGTGATCTGCATAGATTCTTTTTTTTTTTTTTTTTTAAGAGAGAGAATTTTAATATTTATTTTTAGTTTTCGGCGGACACAACATCTTTGTTTGTATGTGGTGCTGAGGATCAAATCCGGGCCGCACGCATGCTAGGCGAGCACGCTACCGCTTGAGCCACATCCCCAGCCCATGCATGCATAGATTCTTTTTGACTCCTTTCTGTGCCTCTACTCCATTCCAGGATGTTAATTTTGATTTTTAAAAATAGTGTACATTACAGGCTTGGGATTGTGGCTCAGCAGTAGCACACTTGCCTGGCATGTGTGAGGCTCTGAGTTCAGTTCTCAGCACCACATATAAATAAATGAAATAAATGTCTATCAACAACTAAAAAATTTTAAAAATCTATCTTTAAAAAAATAGTGTACATTACAGTATAATTTGTTTTGATTACTGTGTTTTTTGGAGCCCTTTTAAAATCTTGTGTCCAAGGCTAGTGCCTATACTATCTCCCTCTTTCCCTCCTACCCAGTCCAGCCCCTTTCTCTTAACTGCAGACTGACATTTTCTACATTCTCATGGCTTACACTTCCCTCTCTGGCTTCAGTGTAAATGTGACTTTGGCTTGTTATTGTGCTACCTTCAGATTTTTTAAAAATTATTTTAATATATATTTTTAGTTGTTGATGGACCTTTATTTTATTCATTTATTATATGTAGTGCTGAGACTCTGAGACTCAAACCCAGTGCCTCACATGTTAGGCAAATGCTTTTCCACTGAGCCACAACCCCATTTCCTGCCTTCACATTTGATGATACATGATCTCTCAACTTAGATCTTGTCTCCTAGCTTTCCAGATTCGTAGATTAGATTTGATCTGTCCTGCTTGGATTTGGGATGACTGCTGTACCAAACATCTATGAGAGATGGGGTGTTGTTAAAGGCTTGCTGAGGCTGTATACTTTACAAGGGCTAGGGTAAGTTTGGATTTAATTATCCCAAAACTTGTTTACTCTGATACAAAGGTGAGAAGGAAGTGACCAGATGGCTTTTTTGTATCTGTCCCGTACCTACGAGATTGATAAATAAAAACTAGATGTGTCTCACTGGGTGCAGTGGCACCAACCTATAATTCCTGAAACTCAGGAGGACAAGGCAGGAGGATTGGAGGTTTGAGGCCAGCCTCAACAAAAATAGCAAGACTCTGACTGACTTAGCAAGACTGTTTCCAAATAAAAAAATAAAGCATGGCTGTAATCCCAGTGACTCTGGAGGCTGAGGCAGGAGGATTATGAGTTCAAAGCCAGCCTCAGCAATTTATTGAGGCCCTAAGCAACTCAGCAAGACCCTGTCTCTAAATAAAAATATTTTTTAAAAAGGGCTGGAGATGTGGCTCAGTGGTTAAGTGCCCCTGGTTCAATCCTCAGTACAATAAAAATAAAAAGGGCTAGTGATGTAGCTCAATGGCAAAGCACCCCTGGGTTCAATCCCTAGTACCAAAAAAAAAAAGGTGTCTCATATATTGCTAAAACTGCCTGACATTTAACCATTAGGATTAACTTTTAGGCATAGCAGGTTATTTAAGTTGAATTTAATTTTTTTTTTTAAAGAGAGAGAGAGAGAATTTTTTAATATTTATTTTTTAGTTTTCGGCGGACACAACATCTTTGTTTTTATGTGGTGCTGAGGATTGAACCCGGGCCACACGCATGCCAGGCAAGCGCGCTACCACTTGAGCCACATCCCCAGCCCAAGTTGAATTTAATTAAAAACAAATTACTAAAATTTGTTTTATTATTTGGATTTTTTTTTTAAGTTTATAGCAAATTATAGAAGCAAACTTTTTTTTTTTTCCCCGTTCCAGTGAACCTAGGGGCACTTTGCCAGTGAGCTATTATACATTACCCTTTTAAAAAATGTTTTATTTTAGGGTCTGGGGATATAGCTCAGTTGGTAGAGTCCTTGCCTTGCATGTACAAGGACCTGGGTTCAAACTCCAGCACCACACACACACACAAAAAAAAAAAAAAAAAAAAAAAAATTTTTTTTGATGTCTTGCTAAGTTGCCCAGACTTGCCTTGAACTTGGAATCCTTTTATCTTGGCCTACTGATTAGCTGGGGAGTAGCTATGATTACAGGTATGTGCCATGGTGCCTGGCACAAATTAACTATTTTTATTTATTTGGGGAGTAGAATTGAACTCAGGCACTTTACCATTGCTACATGCCCTATCTCCTGCCTTTTTCCCCCAGAGCCTCACACATGTTAGGTAAGGGCCCTATCACTGAACTATATCCCCAGTCCTCCAGCCCTTTTTAAAATTTTTTATTTTTTTATTTTAAGACAAGTTCTCGCTGAATTGCTAAGGGTCTTGCTAAATTGTGGAGGCTGGCCTCTAACTTGTGGTTCTCCTGCCTTAGTCGCTTGAATCAGTGGATTTACAGGCATACTCTACCATGCCTGGCTCAAATTAACTTTTTTCAACATTTGTTTTTGAAATTGCCCAGTTCTGGAACAATAGAGAGGTAGAACATTGATAAATAAAGGGGTAATAATACTTTTTTACTGATTCTAACCTCAGCCCAATTAAAATACAGTAAAACCAGACATATTCCTGTCATTGACCGTAAAGCATACTGAGCCCTCTCTTATTATTGTATATTAATGTTTAGCACGTTACAGGCACCAAAAACAAAACAAAAAAAATACATATACAACACAAAAATCAAACTATATACAACTACTGAAATTTGAGATCATACAGGTAGGGGGGATAGTTTCTGGAAAAGGAGAAGTGGGAGGGAGTGGAGGTGGAAAAAAAATGAATATTTAAAACTGATGATAGCTGAAGAAAGCAGAATTGATGACAAAGTCTCAGAAATCACTGCTATTGGCCAAGAAGCTTGGTTAATTGTCCCCAGAGTATAAGGTCTCCTTTGGCATAGGTTCTTTAAAAAGAAGCTAAAGGACATTTTTCCCTTAATAGCAAATGAAGGAAATCAACAAAGCCACATAATGCAGGGAAGGAGAGGAGATTGCAGAGGGCTAATTGTAAGATCCCAAAAGAGCAGTCAGACTATTTCTAAAATTAACATTTATGACACCAATTGCAAATTATTTTTAATGACAGAATAAAACTGGCTACATCTTAATTACCTTAGGAAAACATTTCTTTCATTTACTTGAATCTTTCAGATTTAAAAAGTGACCATGTACCTACCAGGGTACCAGGACTTGGACACGCTAGGCAAGTACTCTACCCCTGAACCACACCCCAGCCTAAAAAATGTCTGCCCACCCCCGCCAGTACTAGGGATTAAACCCAGGGCACTCTACCACTGAGCTACATCCTCAACCTTTTTTATTATGAGACAGGGTCTCACTGAGTTGCCCAGACTGGCCTCAAACTTGTGATCTTCCTGCTTCAGTCTCCTGAGTAGCTAGGATTATGGGCATGTTCCATTGCACCTGGCATTAAAATTGTTTAACTGATACATAAAAATTATACATATTCATGGGGTGCCAATAATGGTTCAATACATAATGTTTAAATCAGGTTAAGCATTTATTTCTTTGTTTATTATGTTTTTTTAAAATATTTTGTTTTAGTTATAGTTGGACACAATACCCCCCTTTTTTTTATGTGCTGTGGAGGATCAAACCCAGCGCCCCGCACACGCTAGGCAAGCGAGCGCTCTACCTCTGAGCCACAACCCCAGCCCCATGTTTATTATGTTTTTATGGTGAAAACTTTCAAAGTTGTTCTAGCTTTTTGCAATGTACAGTATCTTGTTATCTGTAGTTACCCTACATGCCACAGCACAACAAAACTTCTTGTTCCTAATTGTAACTTAGTACCCTTTAATCAATCTTTCCCCATTCCCCCATATGTGCATTTTCAAAGGCTTTATTTCAGGGCTTTTTTATCATTTATAATGAACTCCCCTATGTTAATATAATGAGAAATTTTCACTTTTATGCCAGAGGTTTTGTGCCTTCTGTCTTGAAACTTCTAATAAAAACTCCACGTTGTAAACCGTTAATGTGTCTTCACATGCAAATATTCCAGCTTAAGTCACTGAATTGTTTTTTTATAAAAACAGTTTTATCAAGGCACAAATTATATCCCATAAAATTCATCCATGTCTTAGTACATGGATGTACAATTGAATGATACCAAATTACCTTTCTTAGCAAAAACTCTTCAATGCTGTCTTTGGTCTAAGAGAGGACTGTTATCTTGGTCTTTTTCCTTTTTTGTTCCCAAGATCACTTATGGTAAGTTGTGTGGGTGTTGCTCCTCCTTGCCATGTGGTTACTTTCTAGTGCTCCCTGTCTGTCGATTTTTGTTTTAGCTATTCATTGTGGATAGAATATTATAGTACCTTTCCAAGCATGAAATTCTCTACAGTTGGGAACCAAGGGTCAAGGTGGTAGGGAATGCCATTTCTTGAAGAATTGTCTTCTTTTTTGTTCTACTGTTGACAGGGTGCTCATTTATTTTCTCTTCTTAGATAGTGCATACTTTTATCCCACCTGATAAAGAATTGTACTATAATTCCAGTCTTTGGGTGGTACTGTATTCCCTAACCTCCTCCATGAGGCATCAAGACACATTATACGGGCTGGGGATGTGGCTCAAGCGGTAGCATGCTCGCCTGGCATGTGTGCGGCCCGGGTTCCATCCTCAGCACCACGTACAAACAAAGATGTTGAGTCTGCTGAAAACTAAAGAAAATAAATGTTTTTTAAAAATTCTCTCTCAAAAAAAAAAAGACACATTATGCAAATTATAGGCTTGTCCCTCTTCAAATACCTGTTATATTATAACTGCTTCTCCCTGTTAATCTGAAAATAATTTGTGATAACAAAGCTTGGTATGTCCTCAGATTTCTGGAATTGGTTAGAGTAGTACCATTATTATCTCTAAAAATGTCATGAGTACGCCGTGTCTCTGAAGATGTATATAAAATGCCTTCACCATGTAGGAGTGAAGCATTGTCTGTCAGGGAGAGTACATTCATACCAGCTGGTATACCAGATGCATGAATCAGTGCAAAGTAATGAGGCCAACTAGTACACCCTGAGCATCCTTGATTTTCAAAGAAAAGATATGGTGGGGTGGGAAAAGTTAGGAGAGACCGTGAATAGAACAGACTTGAGCTATCTTTAAATTGTGCTGTCTATCTAAAGGGTTTGGATAGAATGGAGAAATGACATTTGGGGTAGGTAGAGAGGATTGTTGAAGAGAAGTGTACACCACTTCTTATGAGAATAAGTGAGGCAGCCAGTGACGGTTAACTGAGGAAGTCGGCCTGAGGAGAGCAGAGGATTCCTGGTGATTCTTAGTAACAATGGGGAGTTTTTATCAAATTCACCCAAAAACCCTAACAAGAAAATTTTCTAAGGAATGAAATGTTTAAAGAGGTGACTATAAGCAAGATGTACTAGAGTAAGAAAACAGGAGTGCAGAGTCATACAAGCAAGGAATTTTGTTTGGAACCTGAGAAAGAGAGGGCTTGATAAAACAGTGTTTCTATTTCCTGTTTTTATGAGGTTCCAGAAATTTCTCTAGTCCTGGAAGCTTTCCTGGGAAGGGGTAGGGGATAGAGACACAGGGCTTTTGAAGTCCTGCTGTTTCTCTTGACATTTACTTAGGGAACAGGTCTTGAGGAAAACAAGCAAGAACAGAAACATACCCTGAAACTGTTTCAGAGTTTCAGTTAAGTAGAGCCTTTGGTCAAAAGCTGTGGAATCTGGGAGAATATATAATTTGGTATCTCGAAATGATTTTTTGATATTGATTTCATAGATTGTTAGTTTTTTAACATATTAATGTCCTACTTTTTGTTTTTTTACATGTTTTTCTCTAGTGCTAAGTATTGAAACCAGGACCTCATGCATGTTAAGCACACATTCTAACACTGAGCTACATCCCAGCCCCAGAAATTCTTTAATTGGATTGTTTGATGGTTAATGGCTCTTGTGTGTTCTTTCCATCAAAGCACTTTTTGCCCCTACCAGGTTGCGGTATGCATAATTCAAAAGTCAGAACCAGTATTTGTTCTTGTTTTTTGATAGTCATCATCAAAATGCAACAGATTATTGAATTATCCTTTGGTGAAAAAATAATAAATGAAAATGGTACAAAATTCATAAGGTACCACTGGAAATGTAGCACTCTAAGTTCTCAGATATCCTGTTTCTAATCTTGTAGGTCCTTCCAGAGTTAAGACCCTTATTTTTTAAACTTGAGTGTTTAAAAAGACCTTACAGGTCTTTTGTTAACCATTAGAGTTTTATACCTACAGAAAAGTAGGCTAAATTTGAGGAATTAATATGAATGAATAATGGAGTGGGGATTTCTCCAAAACTCCTTAAAATGTCACCTGAAATTAAAAGTCTTTATGAGACTTATTCCCAAAGGTCCCTTTTCCTGAATTCCAAATCCATTTTCTTAATCTATTTTTCTTCTTCTGAAGTCTTTTTTTTTCTCCTACTATCTTTAGTACTATCCTCTTGAAAGGATTGGTTATAAAATGTAGTCAAAATACAGACAGTAGTTAGATACTTTTAAATTTACTTTAATAAGAGAAAATGAAATAGCCAGACATGATGGCACATACCTGTAATCCCAACAATTTGGGAGGCTAAGGCAGGAGGATCATAAGTTCAAGCCCAGCCTCAACAACTTGGCAAAACTCTGTCTCAAAATGAAAAATTAAGAGAGCTCAGGATGTAGCTCAGTGGTAAAGTGTCCCTGGGTTTAATCTCCAGTGCCAAAAGAGAGAGAGAGAGAGAAGAAATGAATAAGCACCAAGGCAGAAATGAATGTGCTAACTCTAGTATTTATTGCTAACTTTAGTATTATCACTGTATTAATAAAATTTATACTCAATTTTGTGATCAAACTCCTTTTTACATTTATTTCTATGTTTTACTTGTTTATTTTTCATTCCTACAGTGTATTATGTGCTGAGAATTTGTTTTCCTAGAAACACTTTATTATGGGATTAATGAGAAAATAGGAAACAAGCTATAGAAATTTGCTTTCTGTGGTCAGTTTTCTGTATTACACTGACTTTTTTCTTTTTTCCTCTACTATTTAATGGCATTGGCCCATTTTCACTTCTTTTTTTTTTTTTTTTTTTTTAAGTTGGAGATGAGAATCAAACCCAGTACCTCACGCATATTAGGCAAGTGCTCAGCCACTGAGCTACAACCCCAGCCCCTCTTTCTTTTTTTTAATCTGTGTAGTTCTGGGTGTTTTTCAATTCACTTTACTGAATTTTTTTTTTCTTTTTGAGTATCTAGCATGATTCAGCTTTCATATATTTTTTTCTATTTATATGTTATTCATGTTGGCAATGATGAGAGTAAGTCAGTTGTTTTTTGTTAAATGGTGTTTCCTTTAGAGCTAGAAGATATCTGAGTCTGTGGAGCCCAGGGACAGAGTGAATTGATTTCATCCCTTTGCCAATTTTCATCTATTGGTAGTAGCTGCGTTAAGGATTGAGACAGAACCTGTGCTCAGTGGTGAAAAGGCTGTTTGATTTGCAGCGTTTGTTGTGGGCATAGAACATTTGGTTCTTAAAACCAGTTCCACATTTTTCTGTTCTTTATCTAGCTCAGGAAACTGAGAGCAGTGAACCTGCTTAAAGTCACAGAGCACTTTTAAGTACATAGATCTGCTGACCCCTAGCTCCATGCTAGAAACTAAGTGGTAGGCTTTCTCTCCCAAAGAATTTTGCTTTTCCCTGTTTTTTTTTTTTTTTTAAACTCTTTTGATGGTAATTAAATTCTGTTAGGTACTTAGGCTTGTTATAGATTTTAGAGAAGGGCTCTGGAGTATTCAGCAAGCAGTCAAAAAGATAGAGGGTTTTTCTTATAGCAAAGATAGGAACTTTGAGTTTACATAGTGTAGTTAAAATTGAAAAAATTTTAAAAAATCTCTTTTTAAGACTGAAGATTTTCCCATTAAAATTTTAAATGTATTGTCTTATCCCCATTAGGATCCATCTAGACCCACCCTTCCCTCCAAAAAGGAAAAAATAGGATTTTATTAGAAGAGAAATGATTGGTTCAAAAACCAAATCTGGTCTGGAAAGATGAAACACTAGTAGAATCACATAAAATAAGTGATACTTTAAGAACTTTTTAGTTTAGATTTTTTAATATTTATTTTTTTTATTAGACACAATACCTTTATTTATTTATTTATTTATGTATTTTTAATTTTTTTTTTTTTTTCCGTTCTTGGCGGACACAACATCTTTGTTTGTATGTGGTGCTGAGGATCAAACCCGGGCCACACGAATGCCAGCGCTACTGCTTGAGCCACATCCCCAGCCCCTCATTTATTTATTTATTTTTATGTGGTGTTGAGGATTGAACCCAGGGCCTTGCGCATGCTAGGTGAGCGCTCTACCACAACCCCAGCCCAAGATTTTTACTACTGTACAGTGTTGACATTTTGGCCAAGTTCATCCATTATTTTATGGTTAACATAAATAACAATAGTAGCTATGTACTGTGTGTTCACTGTATTTATTGTATAATCATTTTGGGAAATCTTTTTATAAAAACAACCTCTCTGATACTTTCCATATCATATGGGTTTATTTTGGAAGTTTAGATTAGTTTGAGTAATCCCATAAAACACTTTCTCCCCATGGTTTTATGAAGACTTTACCTTATTAAAATGTCCAGAATGCTGGAACAGCTTTCATTCAAAATATTTTTTCTGAAGCCTTTTAAACTGTTGTTTTTGTTTTTTGCTTTTTTGTGGGATGGTACTTGCAGTTGAACTCAGGGGTGCTTTACCACTGAGCCACATCCTCAGCTCTTTTGATTTTTTATTTTGAGACACAGTCTTGCTAAATTGCTTAGGGTCTCATTAAGTTGCTGAGGCCTTGAACTCAGAATCCTCCTGCTTTAGCCTCCTGCGACTCTGGGATTACAGGTATCCTCCACTGCACCCAGCACCTTTTTAACTCTTCATCATTGAGTCTACTGGTATCACTAGCAACCTAACAACACTTATGTACATGTTTATCTAGACACATTTCATTGAATGTGTTCTCCCAGCACAGTTTTTTTCATTTGGGGGAATATATTTATGTAAACACATTTTTGGTTGAAGAATGATTGTGACACAATTGTTGTCATATGGCATTACTAGAAAACAGGATCTGCATACCTATTTTTGGATATAAAAATGGAGTAGAGAGAGAGAAGAAGCATCCCTGTAATGGCTACTTTTCAGCCCACCTCTCAGGCTGTGTTCTTAAGATGGAGAATGGCAGGAGAAGGCCCAGAGGAGAAGCAGGTTTATTTTTGCTGTTTGCCCAGTTTTGTTGGTAACCATTGTTGTAAATTCAGAGACAACAGCAGAATATGAAAAGAAAATGTAAAAATGTTAAGTTTGTACTTACATTGAACTTATATCTACAATTGAATGTTACAGTCTCTGTACCATGTTTGTGCCATATCTTTTATAATCTCTTAAATTCTAGTTCCAGAAACATCTGTAAAGGGATGAGAGAAAACGATTTGTTTTATTCAATTTTCTTCAATTTTTCTTTCATTCCTATGGTTTCTTTCCCCATGTCTTACCAGTCCTATACCCACCTCCAAGAC
Source organism: Callospermophilus lateralis (assembly GCF_048772815.1). Lineage (NCBI taxonomy): Eukaryota > Metazoa > Chordata > Mammalia > Rodentia > Sciuridae > Callospermophilus > Callospermophilus lateralis. The sequence goes on from NC_135307.1 coordinate 97,166,205, forward strand.
AGTACATTAAATGAGATAGGCACTAAAAAAATACATAAAAGTAGAGATTGATTTAAAGATGGAAAAAAATCAGTGAAGTACAAAAAGGAAAGTTTAAGAATTCTGAGAATCCATACCAAAATGAAACAAAAAATCAGATTTGAAGCCCAAGAAATTCAGAAGGGATAAAACTAAGGAAAGATAATTACTTTTTGTTCACTGCATAAGATTCATCTGGCTTTCAGTACGATTTCTTTTAGACCCAGCCTTTGTTTATTTTAGGATTTTGTGTATAGTTCAGTGCTCACTAACTTGGTGGATTAAGAAAATTCTTGCCAGAGGAAGAATGAGTCATAGCAATACTTCCCTTTGGGAGAGAGAAAGAAAACCCTAAGATTAATCTCTCCTTTATACATATGGAATGGATTCTGTCTTTTGATTGATGGCTGAGCACTGATAAGTTTTCCTGCAAGCTACCTCCTCCCTCCCTCTCTTTTTTTCTTCTTTTTGGTCCACCAGTCATGCTGACCAGCTGAGATAAAGAGCTCTGTAACTTCATTAATCTGAAGACTTGTTCATATGATGTCATTTCTTTTTTAAGATATTTTGAGTTCACAGCAAACTTTTAAAGAAGCTTCATCATTTCCTGGTCTATTAAAGAAACAAACCAAAAAAAAAAAAAAAGGCTGAAAATATTTGGTGTTGAGAAACTGGGTATGCTCAGGGTGTGACTGTTTTGGCATTCATCTTTGGTATGCACCACAGGGTGGCTTCCTCTCTCTGACCTTGGCTTTATCTCTGATGCTACAACTCTACCAAGAAAAAAAGAGAGGAGGTGGGATAGGAGTCAGAGCTGGCTTGAGCTTTGAGCCAGAAAAGAAAGTGGGTTACTCGCATGGGAACCAAAGACTCTGTCAGTAGGGTCTCACTGAAAGATAGTTTCTGAAGTGGCGTGAGCAACCTGTTAAATATTTTCTTGTAATAGTCACAGAAATTATTTGACTGCTTTCTTCCTAAAGATTGCCATCCCTATCCTGCTCTAATTAAATTCCTTTTTGTTCTGGCCTTAACAAGTTTTTCTGCTTTTAGACTTCAGACTTAATTTTCTTTCCTTTGGCTTTTGGGATCTACAGATCTCATTTAAAAAAAACTGAAGATGGCAGTCAGATGCAGTGATGTATGCCTGCAATCCCAGTGACATGGGAGGCTGCATCAGAAGGATCATATCTTCCAGGCCAGTCTCAGCAATTTACAAGATCTTTAGCAACTTAGAAATATTCTGTCTCAAAAAATCAAAAGTAAATAAATAAGATGAGCATGGTAGCGCACATCTGTTATCCCAGTGCCTCTGGAGGCTGAGGCAGGAGGATCACAAGGTCAAAGCCAGTCTCAGCAACTTAGTGAGGCCATAAGCAACTTAGAGAGACCCCGTCTTGAAATTAAAAAAAAAAAAAAAAAAAAAAACCGGGGATGTGGCTCAGTTCAGTTCCCATACCAAAAATAAACAAACAAAATAAAAATTCAAGATGGCGTCAGTAACAAAGGCAAGGCTACTCTTGAGTTGGTTAGTTTCTGTATAGCTTTTATGCATAATAATCAGCCACCATTTTTAAAAGCTTCTGTGTGCAAAGCAACTATATCAGATGTGCCTACATCTGGGTGTACCATTGCATCTCAAAAACACCATGAAAGACATTTAAAGCACTGTCTTTTAGGTTTTATTGTACATAAATTGTTAGATATAGCATCTAGTTTATTTTTTATGTATTTATATAAAAAATTTTACCTACTATAAAAGTAATATAATACAAACAGCTAAAATAAAATGAGTTTCCTTTTTTAGAAGGTAAATACTGTATGCACAGTGACACTGAATGTGGAATGAATGTTTGTCTCTTCCCCCAAATTCATTGTTGAAAACATAATCACCAATGTGATGGTATTAAGGAAGTGGGGCCTATAGAAGGTGATTTGGAAATAAGGGCAGAGCCCTTATGAATGGAATTAGGGCCCTTATAAAAGAGGTTCCAGAGCACTGCCTTGCCTCTGCTGCCTCACAAGGACACAGCTGGAAACGACCCTCTATGAATCAGAAAATGGACCCTCACCAGACTCTGAATCTCCTGGCTTTTGATCTTGGACTTCCCCAGCTTCAGAACTGTAAGAACTATTGTTTATAAACTACCCAGTTTATAAAATTTGGCTATAGCAGCCCTAAGAAGACACTGAATAAACTTTTTGGTTATAATCAGTGTTTAGAATCATAAACTGGTAAAGAGGAAATAACCTATGAGACTTTTTCTTTTCTTTGACTGCATTTTTCCTTCCACCTGTACAGCTTGCTTCAGTACCAATACCTATGGGCACAGAGGCGAAGCATTCATTTAGAGTCAAGGTTTGCTGTGGTACCAGACACTGTGAGATGCCCAGGGAGATCTTATGAGACTCTGAATACTCCTTTTCAATTGAGGAATTCACCACACTATGCTGACAGATACTTTTATTCAACCTATGGTGTAGCAATCCCAGGAATAAATGGAAGTCTTTTCTTTACTTAAGCTTTTTCATCAATGTGAATGTTCCTCAGAACTGCAAAGATGAAACTCAAGCCTAACGTTAAATAAGAGAACATTTAGACATTTTAAATGTTAAAATCCCAGGCAGAGATAATTTATTTTAACAAAAAAGGAAAAGGAATATTTATTTGGAAAAAAAATTTTAAATGTTTTTTTTTAGTTTTAGATGGACAACTATAACTTTATTTTATTGATTTTTATGTGGTGCTGAGGACCAAACCCAGTGTCTCACACATGGTAGGCAAGCATTCCAGGCTCTGAGCTACAACCCTAGCCCCCTATTTGCAAAATATTTACCAAAATAAATTGAAGCATATTAATGAAATTATTGAATAGTGAACCAAATTCAGTTCCAAAAAATTACATGCATATTGTCCAGAGGGAATATTTTGATCTTAACCACTATTTAGTATCTGTCAACAGTGAAGCCCTTCTTCCAGACTTGATGATATACCCCTGTAATACCAGCAATTTGAGAGGCTGAGACGAGGACGATCACAAATTTGAGGGTACCCTGGGCAACTTAGACCCTGTCTCAAAAGAAAAAAAGGGCTGGGTATGTAGCTCAGTGGTAGAGCACCCCTGGGTTCCATCCCACAAACAACAAAATGAAACACTTTTATTTAAAAACAAACAAATGTAATCACTAAAAGTTTTCTTTAGCATGAAAAGTTGATGAGACCCCCCAGTCAATATCTGAAACAAAAAAGCAAAGCTAAATTTAGTGTTTACCCTTAAGGGAAAACTGTTCTGACCAGGCATAGTTTTTCTGAGCAGAAGAGACCATTTGTTTGTTTGGTTGTTTTTTTTTTTTTTTTTAAGTAGGATTTGAGGGAAAGTTCAGAGGCCATCATGGGATGACGTCTGAAAAAGCATGATCATGATTGATTAGCTGGAACTCAAGGAGTGTTTACTGGAGTTACTCTATTCCTGACTGACTTTCAGAAGTGAGCCATTAACAGTGACTGATGATCTTATAAAGGCAAATTGTTGATCTTTTTTTTTTTTTTTTGATGACTACTTACTATCATGGCTGCAGAAAAAGCAGTTTTTTCCAAGTTTGTGGAAACTTAATTTTTAACATAAAATATATGTAATCATATAAAACAAACATGTATTTTAAGTATTTTGACATATAATTTAAAAAGAGAAAGTCTTAAATGTACAGTTTAATGAATTTTCTGTATCTGTATGTACCTATATAACTGCTTCCCAATTCAAGAATATAACATAGTTTCATCATCCCAGAATGTTCTCTGATGACCCTACCTAATCAATATCCCCTATTATGATTTTCATCCCTATGGATTAGTTATGCCTATTCTTGAATTTCATAGAATGAAAGTATGTAGTATGTATTAATTTCTAATTTTTTAAAAATTTCTCTCAATACATATGAGATTTCATTCTTTTTGTATATATCATTACTTGCCTTTTATAGTCCATTACATAAATTGATTTGTGTTAACTGTTGATGGACATTTGGTTATTTCCAGTTTAGTCATATTATGAATAAAGCTTCTCTAAAGATTTTTGTACATAATTTTTATGAACATGAGTAGCCATTTCTCTTGGGTATCCAACTAGGAATGAAATTTCTGTGTCATTATAGTATGTTTTTGTTTAGTTTTTGCAGATACTGCTAAAATAGTTTTTAATAGTTGATTCAGTTTGTTCTCCACTGGCAACTTAATGAGAGTTCCAGTTGCTCCATGTCTTTGCCAGTACTTAGAATTGTCATTCTTTTGAGTTTTGAACTAGGGTTAGAGAGGAAGGGCAACATGAAGTATCTCTAATGTGTGGAAACTTCTGACATGAACCTACGCAGATGATACAATTAAATGAAGTGTGCCTTCATTATCAACCTGCCTTAGCCTCACAAATTACTGGGGTTATAGTTAAGTGCCATTATGTCTGACTAGGTAAGTTTTTTTTTTAATATTTTTTTAGATGTTGATGGACCTTTATTTTATTCATTTATTATGTGGTGCTGAGGATTGAACCCAGTGCCTCATACATTCTAGGCAAGTGCTCTATCATGGAGCCACAACCCCAGCCCTAGGTAAGTTATTTTTAAGTGTGGAGGAGAAGGGTCCAAATTGGAGATATCAATTTGAGAGTTGTCACCATATGAAATCACAAGGAGTGAGTCTAGAAAGAGAACCAAGAAACTAAGTCCTGAAGGCTTTCTAACATTTAAAAATGAGGAGGGTGAAGAGGAACTAGCAGAACAGAATGAAATGGAGCAGTCAGGGAAATAATGGAGGACCAAAAATACTGTACCCAAAAACAAATGAGGAAATTGTTTTATTATCAAGTGTGGCTTCTGATAGCTCTCATGAGATGAGGACTAAGAATTGACAGTTGGATTTAGCACAATGCAGGTCATTGCTGATGAGGTCAGTTTGAATGGAGTGAGGGGTGGGAATGAAAGCTAGATTGGAAAAGATTTGTAAGAATAAGGACTTGAAGTACTAAATATAGTGATTCTTGAAAGGAGTTTTGCTCTAAAGGGGCGGGGGCAAGACACAGAGCAGTGTTTGGAAAGGAATATGAAGTTGAGGGAAAACTTGTTTTTAATTTGGGTGATACATTCTAGTCTCTATGCTAATGGGTATGATCCAGTAGAGACAGAGCACAATAGAGTAATCTTGTATAAATGAACAAGGATGGGTTCTGATCACAAGAAGGCATGGTTGGCCTTAGAGAAGAGTCTGGCAATTTATCCATAAAAGCAAGAGAGGAAGTAGAGTGTATCAGAAAATTATCTAAAATTATCTAATTATCAGTTATCTAAAATCTATCAAGTAACTGTTGCTGTTATATATATATTTTTTTAGTTTAAGATGGGCATTACCTTTATTTTACTTATATGTGGTGCTAAGAATTGAACCCAGTGCCTCACACATGCTAGGTAAATTCTCTACCACTGAGCCACAACCCCAGGTCCCAAATAGCTGTTTTAACATATTTATTCCCTCCTGTTTTTTCCCAGTTGATTATTTTACCAACAAAAGACAAATGGTTATTGCTAAGAGTAGCATGTGATACATGATTAAATAATATAAGACACACGGAAATAGCATTTTACTTGTCATAATAATAGATGTAAACAGGTGAGATGACATAATATTTAAAATGTTTTTGTTTCTTCTCTCCATAGCTTTAAGGAAAAGTAGAAATCACTTCTGACTATACTGAGTAGCAAGTGAGTTCCTATACTGCAGATCATGGCACTACCATTCCGCAAAGACTTAGAAAAATACAAGGACCTGGATGAAGATGAGCTTCTTGAAAATCTGTCAGAAATAGAACTGAAACAACTAGAAACTGTTTTGGATGATCTTGACCCTGAGGTAGGTTTTAGCAGAGGAAAAGAAATGAAATAACTCTTCAACCCCTTTGAAACAAAGTAGCTGTCTTTAGCAGTTTGCTTTCTCATGCCTTTCTCTTGGAGCTTTCTTCTTCTTCTTTATCCAGATGAACTTGCTTTTTGCTTCCTCTCCAGTTCTTCCGCTTTGGCCTCTACATCTTTATGACATGACTATTCTAAACTATCATCTCTAACATTGTTGTGTTTGAACATCTCCTGAATTTGTTTCTCCTCTAACAAATCTTTTCTTTCTATGCAGGGAAGAATATTTTTGGTTAAGTATAGCAAATGATTAGCTGTTTTATATACTGATCTCTTCTGTCTCTTCAGAGACATAGTATGGCTCCAGTGTACAATGCCTCTAGAAAGTTCTTCATGACCTTAAACCTAATTGTTACCTTGCTGAGAGATGCTGACCAAAGAGTGTTTCTAATCATTGGTAGAATAGATCTGAGGAGCCTCTCAAAAGCAGTACAACAGTTGACTGTGGAGCAGATCTAAACCTGAGTGCTATTTGACTTTATAGCATTGCATCCGTACAAACCCATCTTAAATTGTAAATAGTATGTCAAAATGCCTTTAATACACCTAACTTCTTAAACATCTTAACTTTGCTTAGCCTACCTTAAAAATTCTCAGAACACTTCAGTTAGTCTATAGTTGAACAAAATTATATAATACAGAGCCTGTTTTTAAAAACGTTGACTGTCTCATATAATTTATTGAATACTATACTGAAAGTGAAAACTTGAATGATTGTATTGGGTTCACTTTCTGCACCATCTTACAATTGAACCATTTTCAAAGTAAATGTTATTTGTTTTACAAATTGCACAAGGCAAAGTAGAGACTCTTAATCCTTGAATTGTTCATTTTTGGAAGGACAGGCAACAGGAGAGAACCTAAAAATATTGGTTATTTGCTAGAATTTACCACTTTGTTTATGCCCAGGCATTGATTTTTTAAGTGCCCTTTAAGAATTGAGGTAAGCCAGGTACTATGGCATATGCCTGAACCCCAGCAATTTGGGAGGCTGAGAGAGAAGGATTACAAGTTCAAAGCCAGCCTCAACAATTTAGCAAGGCTCTAAGCAATTTAGCAAGACCTTATCTCTCTCAAAATAAAAAATAAAAAGGTCTGGGGATATAGTTCAGTGGTTTTATCCCTGGGTTTAAACCCTGGTACCAAAACAAAACAAATTGAGTAGAGTTTTGGTTTTGTTTTATTTCGGGGGGATGGGGCTTGAACTTAGGACCCAGAGTATGCTAAGCATGCACTGTACCATTGAACCACACTTCCAAAGATCAAATTCTCTTGACCAAAATCAGTGTTTAAGGAAAAATTATCAGTATTCCTAAATCTGAGGGATTATTCAGAAAAATAGTGCTGTTTCTATCATGTCTCAGCACTACATTCTATAGGCAGTTCACCCTGTTAACCCTCTTTAAATCAAATGATTTTAGAACTGGGATGAACACACAAGTTTATGTAGTCTAGGTTGTTTTTGTTTTTGGTAATGGGGATTGAACCTAGGGATGCTTAAGTTGCTGAGGCTGGCCTTAAACTTTGGATCCTCTTGCCTCAGCCTCCTGATTTATTGGGATTATCACAGTTGTGTGCCACCATGCTTGGCATTGTAATCAAGTTTTTGTTTTTTTAACCTTGGCACTATTGACATTGGGACTGTATGATTTTTTTGTTGTGAGGGACTATCCTATGTATTACAGAGTATTTAACAGCATCCCTGGCTCAGTACATGCCAATAGCACACCACCCCACCTCCCCACCATTTTGAACTGTACTTGAGGTATTGTTTTAATCAGGTGTGGTAAAATGACAGACACAGAAACAACTGCCTTGAAAAAAAAGAATTTATTATGCATGGTCCAGGAGCTGGAAGCAGTCCAGGCAGGGACACATGAGAAAGCACTTTATTTGGTTAGAAAGAAGGAAAAAGGAGCAACCATGGTCTAGAGCCTTTATTGCAGTTTCTGAGGGAATGAATAAATGAAGAGACCACAGGCTCCAGACTATATAATTAGTACTTAGTTGCCTCGTACCTTGCCTTAGCTTATTAGAGTAGGGGAAATATTGGCATGAGGTGTAAGAGTTAGATAACTAAGATTATTGGGATCAGGAGACCTGGATTGACTGGTTTGCATATGAAAGTTATGCAATTGGTAGGTTTGGGTGGAAAGTAGGGTTAATGCTATCTCTAGGAATTAGCTAGCACTGGAAGGGGCCATCTCTTCAGGATTTGTAAGGTCCCTAAGATGTCAAAGCATCATAAAATATAGAAAGTAAAAAAAAAAAAAGTGATTAATACTCCAACCCCCAGTTTAACAAGCAAAAATGTTCTCAGACATTACCACGTATCTATCCTCTGGGAAACAAAAAGCCCCTGGTTGAAAAACACTCTAGTCCCTGCCCTCTGTTTTACAGATGTGAACAAAAGAGGTGACTTGCCTCAGTATTATAGTTAGGGAAAGAACTGAGATTAGATCCTTCACTGCCTGTTTGACATCTGGGATCTGGCAGTCTTTCTGTTAAACCATAGTGAGTCTCCTCTTGAACTCATATACTGTGGTATGCGTCTAAAATCTGATCACTTACATTTTCTTATTTGCAAATCCTTGGCCTACTTCTTGTATGGGGAGGTTGAGCTCTAATCTCTGAATATATTTTGTACATTTCCCAACCCCATTTGAAATTCCTTCATCCTCAGATACTATTAGTCAAACCAGGAAAACAGTGATGTTTATTGACAGCATGCCACTTGTCCTGTAATGTTTTTTGAGAGTTCAAGTAAAGTATCGGGTAGGAAAAGAGGGCAAGGGTAGTTGCAGCTGCCTCTACTAGAGACTCTGTAACTTACCAAGTCTCAAATGGTAGGATGAGAGCATAGGAAGGTATGAATGGCATCTTGTTATATTTTAAAGGGCTATTTTATTATATTTATGCTGCACTTAGGTGTATTTACTTGATAACTCACTTCATTTTCATAAAACATCTATTTCCAAAAGACAGCCAGTGTAAGTTAAAGCTGTTTTATTCGTTTCCAAGGCTGGGAATATATTGCTACAACAATATTACACTACAGTGGACTGCTAGTGTGGCTCAGTGGTAGAGCATTTGCCTACCATACACAAGGCCCTGAGTTTGATCCCCAGCATTGAGAGGGGGGTGGATTCTTGATTAGAATATACTTCTAATGAAGCTTAGTGTGTGGGTTTATAGCCTCTGAAACCAGTGAGCTGCCATTTACTTTGTGGTCAAAGACTATTTAAGGAACCAGGATTTCAGCTAACATATTTTAAAACTATATGTTTCATAGGAACTTGAGCAGCCAGGTGGCATAATGCAACTCCATTACTACTACCATCATAAAATAGCAATACAAATGCTTTTTGATGTGGGAAGAAAATAACTTCTTTATTAATTTGCCTCAGTGAGCATTTTTCTTTAAAAGTATTCTAAAATCTTTACTCATTAAATGTTTGAGGTAGATCTAGTATACATATAGTATACTAGACTCAGATATACAAGAGTGCTCGTTGTGCAGGAATTAGATTTTAATCAAATAATCATACCATGTTAGAAGAATGATGAACACTAGGAACTGTGAGTTACAATCACAGGTAGAAAAAGCTTCCCTTGGGGTCATGGAACTGCAGTCTTAAAAATGAGAAGAAAAAAAGATAGATAGTCTTCCAGGTACACATAAAGGCCTTGTGATAGAAGGATATCACAAGTACAGGGAGAGAAAAAAAATGTCTAGTCTGAATAGAATAGAGAGGATATATGAGAAGAGGTTAGGGTAACAGATTAGGGAGTAAGAGTGAGGAATGAGGAGGATTGGGCACCTGATCCAGGAAGATCAGTTGGAATGCTAATGTAACATTCCAGGCAAGCTTGGATCATAGTTTGGATCAAAGTAATGACGTTACAAATGGGAAAACGATGATTGAGTTCTTTACAAAGTAAAAATGGATAGGATTTACAGATAGACTAGGAATGGATTCTTCATATAACATTGTTATCTTGATTTCAAAGTCTAAAGGTAGAAATCTTGTTTTTCTTTTATATAGTCCCATAGACAACACAGGAACAGGCCTCCTTTGTAGTTTATCTTTATAGGTCAGCCTTCTATGTAATAAGAACCATTACATTAAGGGGAACACAAATTGAATTTTATGAAAATTATTATTGATCCCAGCAAATGGCCAGAGTTGAAGTGTAATTAGGTATAAATGCAGAGTTGTGAGCATTTTCTACTATCATTACTTATGTAAGATTACCTTTTTTTTTTTTTTTTTTTTTTTTACTTTTTTGGTAATAGGGATTGAACCTATAGCACTTTATCACTGAGCTACAGTTCAAGTTTCACAACTAAAATACTCAAGGTCACTCCAGGTGAACTGGGCTGCATGAAATAATCACACAAGAAACAGAGATACCTTTTTCTCTGGGTCCTGTGATAGCTCCTCTGACCTTAGGGGTCCGTGGAAAGAGAGAGAGAGAGAGAGAGATCCTGCTGAACCTTTTCATTGGGGAGAAGCCATTCAAATGAGGCAACGGGTCAGGTTGGGGGTGGGGGTTGAGTCTAGCTTCATGATGTCTGCTATCAACAGATTGACTGACATCTAGGAAGGCCACACCCAACAAGAACAAGAGAAGGGGGACACACAAAGGGCGGTTTCATGGAACATTCTATCCCAAACAGGGCAAATGGGGTAGGATTACAAAAGAAGAGATGAGTGACGCTCAACCCAGGGGTATGCCTACTCAGAATCCTGGCCTTGCTGTCCGAGCGGGAAGAGGGGTAGGGACCGAGTCACGAGTTATGGCACGACTGCACCAGACTATAGTGATCTTTCACATCCCCAGGGTGCATCAGGACTAGAAGGCATGGTAACTCAATGTGGCTCCCCACACCCAGGTCTTTTTATTTTTTTAATTTTGAGACAAGATCTCACTAAGTTGCTGAGACCAGCCTTGAACCTGGGATCCTCCTGCCTCAGCCTTCCAGTTCTCTGGAAATTCAGGCCTGCACCACTGTGCACAGCTCTAAGAGCAAGTTTTATAATGAAAAGTTGACTTATAGCACTATGAGATTCAGCATCATTGCCAATATTGGGAGGTGTTACAAAAGAGGTGTGACTTCTCTGACTGACTTTCATTTGTTGAGGAAAAGAATACCAGAAATAGGATTTAAGGCATCCTCATCTCTGAATTTTGATAAACAAAAAGATGATGCTCTCGTTATCTTGTCACCCTGTGTTATTCGTCGCTTCATGAAAATTTAAAGAGTAGGGACTGCCTTAGACAACTTAAATTGAATCTATCATCCTTCTTCCCCTAATCCCCACTCTCAATCCATGCACTCAAAAAGACTATATATCCACATGAAAATCCAAGGAAGCTGAATTCTGGTTTTATCTTAAGAATGCCTTGGGCCTTGAGCAGCAGTGACAGTAATCAATATAAGTCCATCCTAATGCTCATGTATGCACTATACAAACACGTAGTGGATAGTGTGGAAGCATTCCTATTATGTCTATGTAAAACAAGTGAGTATTAATCTCCTGATAGCCTATATTCATATATATGTGTATATGTGTGTGTATTTGTGTATATATGTATGTATATCATGAAAAAGTATGTGTGATTAAATGGAAGTCTTTAGGAGGGAATATCATGTATAGTCATTTAAAATTCTTTTGTGATACAATTAGTCTTAGGTACATAATTGCCTAGCAAATTTTTTTTTTGTTTTTTTTAAAATACATTTATTTTATTTACTTATTTTTATGTGGTGCTGAGGATCGAATCCAGGGCCTTGCATGTGCTAGGCGAGCACTCTACCACTGAGCCACAACCCCAGCCCCTGCCTAGCAGTTTTTAAGTATTAAGAAAATTATTTTTTATTACAATTCCTGGACACTTAAAAACCTAAGGATGTTTCCTGCTAGTAGAATACTTTCTGAAGAAAATATGTAGGTACCTATTTTAACAGTAATGTAAATGAATTGTCTATTTTCAAAAAAACAAGTTCTTCATTTGGATCATTTTTATATTACTGCCTTGAAATATAGCAGTGAAGTTTAACGCCTACATCACATTCTAGTCTGTAATTCTTTTTTATATGGAAAATATATGGAAACACTTAATATTGGCATTCGTGGTAGTAATAATGGCCAATATATTCTCTTTGGCAGAATGCCCTTCTGCCTGCAGGGTTCCGGCAAAAAAATCAGACGTCAAAGTCTGCCACAGGACCTTTTGATAGAGAACACCTCCTTTCATATCTGGAGAAGGAAGCACTAGAGCAAAAGGACAGGGAAGACTATGTGCCCTACACTGGAGAAAAAAAAGGTAAGCCCAGAATTTTGAAGTCATTATCTGATGGCATTGGATTTTTCTTTTTATAGGTAGATATGGAGAAAATCTTGTTTTTAGAGGTGCATCCTTCATTACTTTTAAAGTTATGATACCATAGATTTAAAAATCATGTGGTTTAGACCCTTAATTTTTTTTATCAACTTTGCCAATAAGTTTTTTTCTTAATGACTTATAAATGAGATTTTGCACAGTAACCCTCCCTAGTTCTCTAATATCATCAATCTAAAAGTGTACTGAGATAAATTTTTATGGTAAATTCACTAGTGTATTACAGAATGCAAATGTTGCTAATTATTCATGCCATATGTTCAAAGACCTTTTTAAAAGATATCCTTCCTTAGTTAGCATCCTTCGCTAGTGCTACTTTCAGGAAATTTTTCTAGCTCAATTCCTTCCCATTACAGTGTCCAATCTTATCTATCCTCAGTGGAGACTTGAGTGTAGCCTTTTTCTTTTACCTTTTTTCTCCCCCCTTCCCCAGGCCCCGTACTCAGGATTGAAACCAGGGGCAATCTACCACTGAACTACATCCCCAACTTTTCTTTTTCTTTCTTCAAGATAGAGTCTCATCAAGTTGCTGGCACCACTGTTTCTAGCTTATCACCCCTCATTCTTCCCCTCTGCTCTTTCTTTAGAGAGAGAGGTTTGTGTCCAAAGGCAGTCTGCTGAGAGAATTCCTTCTTACTTGGAAGAGGTCAGTCTTTGTTAAGACCATCAGTTGATCAAATGAGGCCCATCAACATATCAAGGGTAGTTTGCTGTATTCAAAGTCCACTCTTGAGAAATATTAATCTCAAGAATAAACAACTTGCCAGGCGCAGTGGTGCACACCTGTAATTCCAGAGGCTGAAGAGGCTGAGGCAGAAGGATCGAGAGTTCAAAGCCAGCCTCAGTAAAAAAGAGGCACTAAGCAACTCAGCAAGACCCTGTCTCTAAATAAAATAAAATTAAAAAAAAAAAAAATAGGGCTGAGGATGTGGCTCAGTGGTCAAGTGCCCCTGAGTTTAATCCCCAGTACCTCTCCCACCACCCCCCCAAAAAGAATAAACACCTAAACAGGAACATCCAGAATAATATTTGACTAAATATCTGGGCACTATAAGCCAACAAAGTTGATACATAAAATTAACCTTCACAATATAGCTAGAGATGGGAATATCATGTCCTCAGGTATTTGTGACCAAAAAGGGGTGGAAACCAATGCAGGGTCTTTAAGTGTAATAAGTCATAAAGTCATAAAGATAGGCAAAGGCCTGTATGTATTTGTCATAGAAAAGGTGGGGCTGGGGTTGTGGCTCATTGGTAAGAGTGCTTGCCTAGCATGTGTAGGTTTGATTCTCAGCACCACGTAAATGGATGAATAAAATTAAAATATCATGTCCATCTACAGCTAAAAATATTTTTTAAAAAAGACTACTGTTTGTATTTTCTTCTATATGGACATACCTACACTATTATTTATAGCTTTTTTTATCTTCCAGTACTAAGGAATGAATTCAGCGTACTCTACCACTGAGCACATTCCCCAGCCCTTTATATATATATTTTTTATTTTGGAAAGGGGTCTTATTAAATTGCTGAGGCTGACCTTGAACTTGTGATCCTCCTGCCTCAGCTTCAGCTGAGATTACAGAAATGCACCACCATGCTTACATAGGAGAACAATTTTATGGGAACAAATATTGGTTAATCACCTTTTATTATTCTGCATGTTTCAGGTGGCCTCTGGGTAGGAAGAAGAATGGAGGTAGAAACAGGGAGAGATGTCAGAAAAAACTAGAATTTCAGGACAAGAAGATAAGAAAATAAGAGATATGAAAGCTGCATTTATTCCAGGCTGACTCAAGACAGATTCCTAGTAAGCTCTCTATTCATAACCTGCAGTTACCTAGGAAAAGATCTTGAAGGATTAAAGAAAATAGAGAATAATTATGGAAAATAAAAAATTGAAAGGGGGAAAACAATAGAGATGAAGAATATGGATGACATCTATGTCATATAGCCTTTATATAAGGACCAGATTTATTAATGGGTATAGTGAAAGTCTCTGTAAAGGATTTTTTTTTTAATGTTTTTTAGTTGTAGATGGACAAATATTTGTTTATCTTTATGTGGTGCTGAGGATCGAATCCAGGGCCTCACACATGCTAGATAAGCACTCTACCACTGAGCCACAACCCCAACCCTCTGGAAAGGATCTTATGGATAATTACTACCAAACAAGAGATTTCCATTCTTGGAAATCTCTGTCAGGAGAGAGTGGTCTAGAACCACAAGAATGAGTTTTTGAGTTTCAGCAATCTACCTGATGGAAGCAGATACTACCAAACTGGGCAGAACTTAAACACTGTGCCGTAGACCTGAGGAGAGCCAAATTCCTCTTCAAAAATTGACAAGTTTAGATGTAGAGCTCTGCTTTGAAATATAGCAAAATGCCAGATCCGGTGTTCTTAAACTCACCCTAGACTCTTATCCTTAAATCATTAGCCTTGTTTATCCTTAGTCACTAATATACCTTCCTTTCAGTATGTCTCATCTCTAAGATCCTGATCACAGTCCAAAAGATCCTCAGAATATTTCTACATCTTAATAACATACTTCCTAATCAAGCTAACTTGTATATCCTTCTTAGCTCTAGAAAACCAGAAACTTATCTGTTTAAGATGCCTCTTCCATGACTCCCAGTCCTGAACACTTTGGGTTGACACCCAAATTTTTTACTTAATAGTGTAGTTCAGAAGAGATAGACTTTGAGATTTAGTAAGCTTTCTCAGACAAGTAGGGGTTCTCCTACTTTTTCATAAAACAGTTTGAAAACCTGCCTCTGTTAAAAACAAAAGCATTTTTACTTTTTTGGTAAAATGTACCATTGGTCTATAAACTAAGTGTTTTTTCATATAAAAGGGACTGTATTCAGAGTTCAGTAGCCAATGGCAATATTAACTTGCTTTACCAGGGAATATTATGTCAGTGTCACTCTGTTCTTGTACTCCTTTTAAGAAATAATGCCAAATTCACATGATGATCTCATAAATTTTTTTTTAAGAACTATCAGATGACTGCTTGATTTTTTTAAAGAAAAAAAAATTAGGAATCACTAAAGGAATCAGTATCCTATTATTAGAATTAATCTTTCTCATATTTTGAGACTAACTGAAGGATGATTAATTGACCAAAATGAACACCCTGTGTCTGGAGCGAAAATGACAGAACTGACTAGGACAGGAGGGAATTCTCATTAAACTGAAAATTGCATGTTTTCAGATTTTTTTTTCTTTGACCAAGAATAAATATGTGTATGTGTGTGTGTGTGTGTGTGTGTGTGTGTGTGCGTGTATCTTGGTAAATTTTATGTTTCTGTTGCTTCAGAATGTTTTTTAAAAATGTGATGTGGCTGAAGGCGTAGCTCAGTGGTAGAATTTCCTTAGAAAGCTCAAGGCCCGGGGTTCAAACCCCAGCACTGCCCCCACAAAAAATAGAGTAAGAAGACCATTTGAGAGTTATTATATGTAGATAAATTAATAACTACTTCATGATTTATGAAATTTATTTATAATTGTACAGTTTATGGAATCAAAAGCATAAGGCAAGGGTTGGGGTTGTGGCTCAGTGGTAGAGTGATGCGAGGCCCTGGGTTCAATCCACAGCACCACATATAAATAAATTAAATAAAGGTAATGTGTCCAACTATAACTAAAAAATAAATATTTAAAAAAAAAAAAAAAAAAAGCATATGGCAACATCTGAGAAGGAGGAAAGTGAAATTCCAAGGCCTCATGTCCTAGGTACAGTTTAGGGAATGTTTTGTTCTACACTAGTAAATGTTGTATTTTTAATAGTATAGTTTTAGTAACAGCAGAAAAGAAGGCATTAGGCAACTAGTAAGGGCATACTGGAAGTTGTGTTTAAGAACTCTTTTTAAGTGCATTATTTACAGGAGGACCAAT
Organism: Callospermophilus lateralis; assembly: GCF_048772815.1. Classification (NCBI taxonomy): domain Eukaryota; kingdom Metazoa; phylum Chordata; class Mammalia; order Rodentia; family Sciuridae; genus Callospermophilus; species Callospermophilus lateralis. Next base: position 97,182,482 of record NC_135307.1, read on the forward strand.
AATATGTGACTGTTAAATTTATCTAAACTTAAAAAATTCACAGTGGGAATAATAGTATTATGGTCTCAAGTAATCTTGGCATAATTAATGGAAATAACTTTCTTAATGAATCTAAATGTTGCAAAATTAAATGTTTAAAAATTAAAATAATTTCAGTTTATGTTTTACTTATAAAAATATATACATATTTGTATTTTTTTAAAAAAACATGGGATTGATCCCAGTGTGCTTTACCACTGAGCTATATCCTTAGCCCCTTTTATTTTTATTTTGAGACAGTTTTGCTAACTTTTCCAGGTTGGCCTTCAATTGCAATCCTCCTGTCTCAGCCTTCCAAATCACTGGGATTATAGGTATACATACCTTTACAGGCATACACACCCTATAATCCCAGCATTTGTAGATATAATTTTAAAATATCAGAAAAGTTTGTAGCTTTTTTTTTAAGTTATCCTTAATCTATTGTTTTTTTTTTAAAAGAGAGAGAAAGAGAGAGAATTTTTAATATTTATTTTTTAGTTTTCGGCGGACACAACATCTTTGTTTGTATGTGGTGCTGAGGATTGAACCTGGGCAGCACCCATGCCAGGCGAGCACGATACCGCTTGAGCCACATTCCCAACCCAAGTTTGTAGCTTTTTCATCTTTAAAATTTTGCAAAATATAAACTGAGGCATCTGGCCTGGGGTTGTAGCTCAGTGGCTGAGCGCTTGCCTCACATGAGTGAGGCACTGGATTCAATCCTCAGCATCACATAAAAAAATAAATAAAACAAAAATTAAAAATATATGTATATACACACACTGAGGCATAGACCATGGTAAGGGTGAAAAAAAGTATTCATCTAGCTCTTCCTGAGAATAGTGAAAATGCACAGAATGCTGACTCTGTTGTTGATTATTTCCCATCACATGTTTATGATCATAAATATTCTGTCTTAGAGCATTGCCATGAATTTGTTACTTGGAGAAATAATTTGCCCCAGTCTTTAATATTTTTTACTGCCTGTCATTTTGCTTTGCTTTGCTGATAGTTCTCCTTTCCATTGATAGTATCATATTTACCCTTACCAAGACCGAGTTTTTTTTTTTTTTCCTGTGTTCCTATTTCATAGCTGGACCAGAGCTATGGCTGCACCTTATATAATACACAGAGGTGTGCCATTGAATTCCATTTGCGCTGCTGACTCATCCAGGATGGGCTCCTCCCTTCCTTGTTTTTGCTTTTCCCACCCTGAGAATGAAATGCCCAAGAATCCCACACACTCCATCCTGCTTTTTCAGAGGTAAATTTAACCAGCTTCCTTTAAACTACGGACTTCTCATACACTTTTCTAATTTATTTATTCTCAATTAGGTTAGCTTTCCAGAAAACTTATTGAAGTCACTGTTATCCTAAAAATGGCTTCCCTCATCTTGCTTATTAATACATGATTTCTTTGGAGGAATCGTGATTCTTTAGTAAGACAGAAAATGTGCCTGAATCAACAGGATTATGTAACTACCAATGGGCAACTTGCTCCAATAAATTCAAGATACAACTGTCTTTTTTTGTGTGTGTGATGTTGGGGATTGAACCCAGGACCTTGTGCCTACAAGGCAAGCACTCTACCAACTGAGCTATATCCCCAGCCCAGCTGTCTCTTGTGGAGTGATATAAATTTTATGAGTTTGAAATATCCCTTGTATACCTCTGAAAAGTGGTTCTTCCCAAGCTGATACTTGAAATGAGCTGTTTAAATTAGCCATGCACCTGCTGTCATCTGTATTTCAGTCTGCTCACCCTGTATCATTGGAATGATTCATACTATTTTCCTTTTGGGGTAAGGAGTTAGCCAGATGAATGGTTCATCACTCATATTTAAGGTTTTTTTCTATGGGAAACCTTTCCTGGATAACTATACCCACTCTGGATGATGGTTTTCCCCCAACATTTGTTTCTGCATATAATTTACATATCATAGAGTACCTTTTTTTTTTATGTGGTGCTTGGGATTGAACCCGTGGCCTTGAGCATGCAAGGAAGCACTGTACTAACTGAGCTAAATCCCCATAGAGTATTTTTAATTGTTTTGGAATCATACCATAAAGGCATGTTACCACCTTTTTTTTTTTTTTTTTTTTTGGTATGCAGGATTGAACTCAGGGACACTCAACCATTGAGCCACATCCCCAGCCCTATTTTGTAATTTATTTAGAGATAGGGTCTCACTGAGTTGCTTAGCACCTCACTTTTTGTTGAGGCAGGCTTTGAATTCCTGTCTCAGCCTCTGAGCTGCTGGGATTACAGATGTGTGCCAACATGCCCAGCAATTTTTTTGTGGTGCTGGAGATTGAACCCAGGACCTTAGGCAAGCACTCTACCACTAAGCTACTTGCCCAGCCCTTGCTTGCTTGCTTGCTTTTTTTTTTAACCTTTTTTTTTTTTTTTTAAGTTGTAGATGGGCACAATATCTTTATTTTTATGTGGTGCTGAGGATCAAACCCAGTGCCCCACATAAGCGAGGGAGGCACTCTACCACTGAGCCACAGCCCCAGGCCCCTTGCTTTCTTTTGATTATTGTTGGCATGGTTTATTTTCTATTTGACCAACCATATGTTCCTTTTTTCCTTTTCTTTTCTTGTTTTTTTAGTTTCTACTTAACTTTTTTAACACATTGAATATAAGCATGATAAATTTTAATACCCTAGCTTGCAGAGCTTGTCATCTATTATTGTTAAATCAGTTTTGATAGACTTTTTTTTCCTTCCCCTCATGGTTTGAATTTTCCTGAGTCTTTGTATGCTGGCAATTTCTTATTGAATATTAGCTTTTAACTTTTGGAAGGTAGATATATTGATATCCTATAAATACCGAGTTTTATTCTGGGATATGATTAAGTTCCTTGAAAGTTTGATTCTTTAGAATCTTGCTTTTAAGATTAGGTGGGCCAGACATGGCAGCACATACCTGTAATCACAGTGGTTTGGGAGGCTGAGGCAGAAGGATTGTGAGTTCAAGGTCAGTTTCAGCAACTTAGGGAGGTCCTAAACAACTCAGAAACACCCTGTCTCTAATAAAATATTAAAAAGCTGGAAATGGACTCAGTGGTTAAGCACACCTGGGTTCAATCCCCAGTACAAAAAAAAAAACCACAAAGATTTGTTGGTTTGGACTGGAGCAGTGTTTAGCTTAAGGCTAATTATTTCCCCACTACTGAGTTCTGAGTTCCCTACTCAATTGTCCTGTGAATTCTGAGGTTTTCCAGTCTGGCTAGTGGGAACAGAAGCTATTCCTAGCCCTGTGTGAATGCAGGCATTATAACTTCTAATATTTCGGATTTTTTTTTTCCCTTGGCTCAAGGTAAATGTACTCACATTCATGTGTTAGATCAATGATCTGCTGAGTATTCAAGGCAACTCCCTGTACAGCTCCTGGGTTCTTTCTCTGTGCAGCTTTCTTCTCTTTGGTCCTCTATCCTGCAAATGCTAGCTACCTTGGTCTCTCTGGACCTCGGCTTTGTCTCTGCAGCTCGGAGTTTGCCAGGATCTGCCCGAATTCCTGCTCCCTGCTCTACTGCCTGGAAATTTGTTCTATAGAATTAGCTAAGCAATTGTAAGAGTCACCACCACCACCACCCCCATTCTCGGGGATCATTGTCTTTGTCGCCTGATGATCAGAGTCTTGAAAGTATTGTTAGGCATGTAGATAAATCCTGTCCATTATACCATTGTGATTGGAAGTAGAAATCTCTAGAATAAAAGACTAGCTATCCTGTTTCCCCAACTGGAGTATTGGCTTCCTTTGTTAGTCAGCTTTCTATCACTGTAACAAAATACCTGAGATAATTAACTTATAAGAAAAGGATTATTTTGGCTTACATGTTTGGATATTCTAGTCTATAATCAACTGACCCAATTGCTTTGGGCCTGTTGTGAGTCAGCACAATCTAATGAGAGTACATGGGCGCGGAGCAAAACTGCTTACATCATGAGTCAGGGAGCAAAGAAGGCAGAAGAGCTTAGGGTTCCACTATCCCCTTGGGGGACATGCCTCACCCCTTCGAGACCTAAGGAGCTTCTTCCTCAAGGCCCCACCTCTCAGTGGTTCTACCATCTCCCAGTAGCATCAGCCTGGGGACCAAAACTTTAACACGTGATTCTCTGAGAGACATTCAAGATCCAAACTATAGCACTCCCCCAATAAAAGTTTTTTTTTTTCTAATAATGTCTTTCTAGCTCATTATCTAGTATACACAAAATCACTAAATGTTGCGTAATAAATAAGCACATATTGGTGACCATGTCATACTGTCCAGTAGGTATCATGTGTATCACTGGGTCAAAACAAAAGTACCCTTCCAGAAACTACCCCTCATTCTTTGGTTTGGCTGATTTGAGGATTGTGTGCTTCCTGTCAAAGGATATGTCCCATACCTCTTGGAAACAGTGATGTAGTTGACTTAAATCTTTTCTGGAACAAGGCAACTAACTAAACAATAAAAATTAGATAAGAGTCATCTCTTTCCTATGTATGTGTGTGTGTGTGTGTGTGTGTGTGTGTGTGTGTATGTTTAGCAAGGATGGAAGTCGTGACTAAGATAATTCTTAACATTTGTTGTAGCTGTAACTTTGTGTCAGAGCAAGAGATGAGGACTAGTGAAGGAAGGTCCTTGGCAATAAAATTGTTACTGGTTCACAGTATCCCTTACTGATTTTGTGACAATAACAAGAATCCTGACAGGAAATTATTTTTTTTTTAATGTCAGAGGTGTTTTTGGATAACTGCCATACATTGAAGTTATTGTTATATGAATTTTTATCTCAGTTTCTTCTATTTCCTTAGCTGCCACTTTGTGGTTGCAGAAACATTAGTGAACTAATTTAACATTCTTGGCAACCAATAGTCACAGCCCCTTTTTTATTTGTTTTGTTTCAGTTGGGGGCGACTGATGTGTTATTTCATAGTTTTCTGGGTGACTTTTTCTGATCTAGTCATTGTTTAATTTTGTATTTTGCTATAGTGTAAAGAATTATAGGGGCTGGGGCTGTAGCTCAGTGGCAGAGCGCTTGCCTACCATGTGTGAGGCAATGTGTTCGATCCTTAGAACCACATAAAAATAAACAAATAAAGCCATTCTGTTCATGTATAATTACAAAAAAATTTTTTTAAAGAATTATAATTTCAATTTTTAAAATTCTAGTTTTGGATTTTTCCATGTTAAATAAGGAAATTAATGGCATTTAGATAGAATGCTATTTACTGAAGGATAGAAATGAGTAGCTATTTTCTCAGACATTATGTGTTTTTTTTAAATACATGGATTAAAAATTATAAGCCAGGGCTTTTTGACCATATTTCAAGAAGAAAAATATAATCAGATCAATCAAAGATAACATAAACCTCCAGATTATAGAGCTGGAGGTGTTGGTCAGTGATTGAGTATGTATTTCGCATGTTCAAAGCCCTGGGTTTAATCCCCACTACTCCTTTCCCCCAATTATACAGATTAATGATTGTCAGTCTTAGTAAGAAACAGAATCATCTCTGGAGCTTTTTCAAAATATCCATGCCTAGCCAATCCTTATTCTGAATTTAAGAACCACTGATATAGATACTATATGATTTGCCTTTATCCATGTGTTGCCAATTTGTTTTGAAAATCTCTGTCCCCTTCCCCCCTTCCTCCTCCTCTCAGACACACACACGTACAAGAAATTTGGGGGTCTGGGGTTGTGGCTCAGTGGTAGAGCACTTGCTTAGCACACGTGAGACACTGGATTCGATTCTCAGCTATAGCAATATCTATCTATCTATATATTCATCTACAACTAAAAAAAAAGAAAAGAAATTTAGGGGCAGTATGGATAAGGAATTATGTGTGTCTGTTATGTTTACTGTAAAGCAGTTCCTTTACATAGGTTAAATCATCTTACCAGGACATTGAGATTTCTATAAATAAATAATCATGACTTGGAAAAAAAAACACATCAGAAGCAAGATGATTGTAATAAAGTAGAATACTGATACGTTTGTTAAATGGTTTTGGATAAAAGCTGTATCAAATTTACAGGATTTTTCCTGTTTATTAAATATGGCTAAATGTGTTGTCTTTTTATTATTGATGAGTAGATATTCCTTATATATTCTGAACAAAAGTTCCTTGTATCAGATACATCATTTGAAAAGAGTTTCTCTCATTTGGTAGGTCATCTTTTCACTTTCTTGATGGTATAATTTGCCTCACAAATGTTAATTTTGATGTGGTCCAGTTTATCTTTGTTTTCTTCTGTCACTTGTGCTTTGGCCATCATATCTGCAAACCCTTACCTAACTCAAAATTATAAAGATATTATCTTGTGTTTTGTTTCCTACAAATTATATAGTTTATATCTTTATAAGTTTGAAATTAATACTTGAGTATGGTGTGAGGTAGTGGGGATCCAACCTGTGCACTACATTTTGAAATTGGCAAATATAAGTCATCCAACTTTGGTCTTTATTAAGATTGGCTATTTCTGGATCCCTTGGATTTCTGTATGTCTTTTTGGATTAGCTTGTGACATTATATAAAACAGATCTGTTAGTCAGCTTTCTACTTCTATGACAAAATGCCAGAGAAAAACAAAAGAGGAAAGACTGATATTGGCTCAGTTTAAGAGATTTCAGTACATGGTCACTTGGCTCTCTTGTTTCTAGGCTAGTAATGAGACAGAATATCATGGAAGGAGGGTGTGGCAAAGCAAAGCTGTTCACCTTGTGGCAGCCAAGAAGTAGAGAGAAAAAACAAGGTGCAGGGGACAAAATATAGTTCCCAAGGACACACCCCCAAGGACCCACTTCCCTTGACTGGCTCCCACCTCATAGTTTCTACCACCTCCCAATGGACCTATGAATCCATCAATGGATTAGTCCTCTGATGAGGTTAGAGCCCTATGATCCAGTTGCTTCCCCAGAGCCTTAGCTCAGAGTATTGCTGCACTGGGGACCAAGACTTTAGTACATGAGCCTTTGGGGGACATTCCAGATCAAAATCAACAATGGGCAACTAGGATTTTGAAAGGGATTGTTTAAGTCTGTAAATCAATATGTAGACACTATTTAAATTTTGTATTGTTTTGTATAACTAGATTTTGTGTTTGTGCCTTTAAAAAATTCTTGCAGTGTATTAGTATTAAATTAACCATGAAGAAAATACAAAGGGATTAAAATTGTGTTATTTAAAACACAATATTGTAAAGCTAAATATCTCTACAGCAATTTTTTTGAAGTGTAATAGACTGTGAGTTCTTTTATTACACTAAAAATATTAAATTCCTACCTTCTTTAAGGATCTAAATATTTGCTCATAGCATATAGTTCAGAAATACAGTTGCAAATATCTCATGTGCTCAGGACTACTTTGTTTTGCAAATAGTTTTAAAACATTTTGTAGAGGCTTCTCAGAGGATATATTTCCAAATAGGAAAACATGCACCCACCCCATCCCAAACATAAATGCACCATGACACCTTGGAAAGTTTCCATGTCCTCTAAAGTTCAAGGTGTTGCCCTACCTCATGTTTCAGCAATAAAATGTTTCTCCAAGGAATTGTGCAATAATATGGGAAATCGAGTAGATACACGGAATATTATATAAATTTCAGTTTGTAGTCAACTTATAAACAGCAGAACATGCCACTGCTTCCCAGTAGTGAACAGCCAAACTGGTTTGGTAGGTGAGCCCTATGACTTTTTTTTTTACAGAAAAATTTTTTCACGTACAGAGACATTATCATAAAAAGGAGTGCCAGAAGAGGTAGCAAACTATGTGAGAGCTTTATAAATAGAGGAAAATTCTCTTATCAAAGAATCCTTAGGTCCTTGAGAGTTTTGTTTTCTTTTGTCCTGTTGCTTTTTACTCTTTGCATTTATTTTATTTATTCCAATTAGTTATAAATGACAGCAGAATGCAGTCCAATTCATATTACACAAATAGAGCACAATTTTTCATGTCTCTGGCTGAAGCCCTATTGATTTTTATGATGAGATTCATTTTGTTGTTAAAGCATTAGCAAAAGTTTGTACATGGGAAAAATTAGACATGTATGAGACATGTATGAGACAGTAAAAACTGTATGTATTTGTGGTGTACAGCATGATGTGTTGGTATATATACATACTCTAGGAAGACTAAATGCAGCTATTTAGCATAAGTTATCACCTCACTTTTCATTTTTTTGTTGTTATTGTTGTAGTTGGACACAGTACTTTATTTTTTTTTATATATTTTTATGTGGTGCTGAGGATTGAACCCAGGGCCTCGCATGTGCTAGACAAACGCTTCACTGCTAAGCCACAACCCCAGCCCCCACTTTTCAATTTTTATGGTAAATAGCTTGTGTAGTTTTATTTAGTCAGTAAATACCATAATCCATTGGTTTTCAATCTTGGATACTATGCATTGGAGTCCTTCAAGAGCCCCAAGCAACACACTAGACTAGTTAAACCAGAATCCGACTGGAGTGTCATAGGGTAAGATGGGGTTGCAAAATTTGAATATCAGAATTACACACACACACACACACACACACACACATATTTTAGTGGACAAAATACCTTTATTTTATTTTTATGTGGTGCTAAGGGTCAAACCCAGTGCCTTCCACATGTGAGGTGAGCACTCTACCACTGAACTACACCCCCAGCCCAGATATCAGAATTTCTTAAAGCTCCCTGGAAAATCCACTGTGCTTCCAACAATGAGAACCACTGCCATAGACAATTGAAAATGCAAGTGAGAGACTGAGCTCAGGAAAATATAATTAATCTGAAGTGGCAATTAAAGTCATGCTCCCTGAACTGTATATTCGACTTATATAAAAAAAAAAAACAACTTTATTTTATTTATTTATTTATTATATGGTGCTGAAGATCGAACCAGTGCCTCACACAGGCTAGGCAAGCGTTCTGCCACTGCGCCACAACCCCAGCCCCAATTTTTTAAATTAGTTTTTTCTTTTTTTTCTTTTGGTGCCGGGAATTGAATCAAGAGCCTTGTATACTGAGCACATGCTCTACCACTGAACTATATACCCCTAGAACCTGTATGCCAAGTGTCTGTCTTTTTTTTTTAACTGACAAATAAAAACTATGTATATTTGTGGTGTACAACATGATATTTTGGTATATATACATACTCTAGGAAGACTAAATGAAGCTATTTAACATAGTATTACTTCACTTTTCAATTTAAAAAAATTTTTTTTTTAAGTCATAGATGGGCATACTACCTTTTTATATATATATATATATATATATATATATATATATATATATATATATATATATATATATGGTGCTGAAGATCAAACCCAGCTCCTCATATGTGCAAGGCTATGAGCCACAACCCCAGCCCTAATTTTCAAATGTTTATGGTAAATAGCTTGTGTGGTTTTATTCAGTCAACAAATTCAATAATCCATTGGTTCTCAACCTTGGATACTATGCACTGAAATCCTTTAATATCAACAGTAAAAACTACCATGGAATTATCAGAACATAATGATTTGCTATTTGTCTTTTTCTGTGACCAATAATAAAAGATTATCTAATCACCAGAACTCCAAAATTTGATAGTAAGATCAATTATGTATACTCCCATATAATTTGGCTTTTTTTATGGTGGGGGGAAGTCTACTGCTAAAAAAAATTAAGTCTGTAAGCCACTAGTTTATTGAAAAAAGGACTGACTTAGAAGTGTGGGAACTTCTCGCTGGATGTGGTGGTGCATGGTTGTAATCCAGCAATTTAGGAAGCAGAGGCAAGAGAATCACAAGTTGAAGGCCAGCCTCAGCAACTTAGCAAGACCTTGTCTCAAAATTAAAAATTTTTTAAAGGACTGGTGATTTAGCTCAGTGATAAAGTGTCCCTGGGTTAAACCCCTAGTATCCTTGCCCCCCCCTTCAAAAAAAAGGGGGTTGGGGGAGAGTTTGAGAACTTCTCCTCTTGAGTTAGTTCTGCTGTTACTTTGAACCAAAATATTTAAATTATACTCTATAAAGTGAGGTCATTGATCTAGAGATGATCACCAAATTATTTACCATACAAGTTGGATTGCTTACTGTGCTCTAGGCAAGGACACAGGATGAACAGAATGTAGACCATGTCCTTGAAAAGTTTGAAGAATTCAGGCACATGTGCAGAATATGTAAATGTAGCCATGGGTAAATGTTCAGGGAATTAAGGAAATAGACGTACTTCACTTGCTTTCAATATTGGGATAAACACTCATTGCCTATTCAGCAATGATTCCTTCAAAGCTACCTTTGAAGCTGAGGCATGAACATGTGACCCATTGCTGGAAGGTAAGACCAGAGAAGTCTGAGGAAGTTTTCCTTGTAAAAGTTGACAATTGAGAAAGTACCCTTCTTTCCTTCCTGTCTTATTTCATGGAGACAGACAATTGGCACTGTAGAGGCCATCTTGAGACTTTGAAGGCTTTAGAACAAAGAATTTCATGCTGGAGCAGCCAAAAAGAAACGTGGAAAGAGCCTGGATTCTGCATTTCAACATTGAGCTGCTAAACCCTAGAACCTTGTTATTGAGATAATAAACATCCTTACTGGTTGAATCCTTGCTGCTTTAAGAGCATTCTGTGTATAAGCAGTGTCAGCATCATCTGGGAGGTTATGGTTAGGAATGCAGAATCTCCCACCCCACTTCAGACCTGCTGTGTCAGAATTTGTACTTTAATCAGTCACTAGGTTACTGCAGTGCACATTAATGTTTCAGAGGCAAAAGTTTAAACTACTTTTAATTGAGCATTCTGTTAATATTCACTTAATTCAGCCCTACTAATCCAAACACATTTGGAATTGACCAAGTGCCATTTTTTTTTTTTTTAAGTAAGAAGATACCTAATCCGAAAGACTTGAAGATGTAGAGTTGCAAAAAATCATTATTCTCACTATAACTTAATAGTCACATGTGGGAGATGCCCAGCACAGATAACCTTCTTAATGTCCATTGATGCTTAGAGGCACAGTGATCAAGAGTTTCAGAATACCACTCAGAACATATGGGAATTTCTTTGTAAGTGGATATTAAATTTCTAGAGTCATGATTGCTTCTAGCATTCCTCAAGTGACTATGGCAATTTGTTGCTTAAGAACAAGACATTGGGGCTGGGGTTGTGGCTCAGCAGTAGAACGCTCACCTAGCACGTGCAAGGCCCTGGGTTTGATCCTCAGCACCACATAAAAATAAACAAACAAAATAAAGGTATTGTGTCCAACTACAACTGAAAAAAAAAAATTAAAAAAAAACAAGACATTGGATTTTTTTAAAAGTGTTGTGGGTTTTGCTTATTCATTTATTTATTGAGTCAGTATTTATAAAGCAACTCATAATTACTCTAAAAAGAGCCAATTTTTATTTCCTCAGGTGGGAAAATTTCTGTTATCTTTTCTTTCTAAGGTATTGTCCTGGAAATTCAATAAATCCGCATCAAAAATGAAACAAAATCACTGGATGTTAATCTTGACTTTTCCTTCAACTTTGGTTGTGTATACTTTTAATAATGTTTGTTGGAAGAAAGGTAAAATGGTAATGAGTTAAATAACTATAGTAGTGAAATTAATAAAATGTTTTTATTTTACAGGAAAAATATTTATCCCCAAACAGAAACCTGTACAGACTTTGACAGAGGAAAGTGTATCTGTTGATCCAGAATTAGAAGAAGCTTTGATGAGTGCTTCTGATACAGAATTGTGTGACCTTGCAGGTATCCCTAAAACAAATTTATGAATGAGTATCTGGGATGGGGAGAGACCAAAGGATGCATCAGTATCCATCCTACAAATGCTTTCTTTGCCTAACCACCTGCTAAAGATGAGTAGCCATATATTTGGCTTTGTATTTCACACAGCAATCTGACAGATTTCTTTAAATATTCTCAATAGTGAAGTGTTTACACTATAAGGATTTATTTTATGTTTGACACTTCTCCTATGTTGCTGTACTTGAAAGTTTTGATAAAAATCTTTCATCACCATGTGCTGGGCTAGAAGCTGTCCTATCTGAAAACTGAAAGAGTCTTCAAGGGTCGATTGCTGCCCTATTTTATCAGAAGACCTAGAGATAAGTCACTGGAAAGCAAGTGGATCAGTCAGTTCTGAATTTTACTTGCCACTTTGCTAACTTTTTAAAGTGTATATGGAGCACTCCAAACTCTCTTATTATTTTCATCATTGTGAATGTCTTATATAGACGAGTGAAATCTCTGCCATTTTTCTCAACAGAAAAATATGACACATGGGTAGATCTTAGTACCAAATAACCCCAAGAACTAACATGTTTGAAAGTAGTAATGATGGTTCTTTGGGAAGGACCTTGGAAGAGGAAAGTTGAAGTGTGGTGTCACAGAGCATGCGCTATATTTCTTGAGGGACTGAGGACTGGTGGATTTATAGATGTACATTTATAAGAGTGAAATGGGTCAGGGGCATACTGAAACTTCTGACTTATTTGTACAAAAAAGGCATAAAAAATTAAACTTATTTCCTGAGGGATGCTACTTTATTCTTTGAGAATTTAATAGTATTCTAATCAGCTAGAATGCAAATGTAACTTAAATGACATGAATTTAACAAATATAAAAATAGCAGAGGGACTGGGGTTGTAGCTCAGTGATAGAGTGCATGCCTACCATGTGTGAGGCACTGGGTTTGATTCTCAGCATCACATATAAATAAAAGTAAAGGTCCATTGACAACTTAAAAAAATTAAAAAATAGCAGAAATAAGTTGAAACCTGTCTTTTATAGCATTATGTTCCTTGAAACCTTGAAATAAATTGATCAATTTTCTTTTTTAGCCACCAGATGGAGCTAAGCACTGGTTTACCTTAAATATGGTTAGGCTGACTTCAGCTGTGAATCTGAATTTTAAAGTGTGGGATAATCTTAAATTCAGAAATAGGAAGGAAAGTAACAAGGGTATTTGTGAGAATGAGATTGTAGGTGATTTTTAATCACTTTATCTCCTCTTTTACTGTAAAATTTGCATTTAGTTAGTAAAAAAAAGTATCTGGAGCATGTTAAAGTTATTGATAACAATTTTTGGTTGCAAGCCAGGTACATTGGTGCAAACCTATAGTTCCACCTACTTGGGAGACTGAGGCAGGAGAATCACTTGAACCGAAGAGACTAGCCTGGACAACAGAGCTCAGGACTCTGTCTCGGGGTGGGAGGGAGTTTAAAGCAGATGGAAATAAAGCCTAATTCTCTTTTCCTATATTTACAGCTATTCTTGGGATGCATAATTTGATAACAAATACACAATTTTGTGATATAGTGGGAAGTAGTAATGGTGTTGATAAAGGACATTTTTCAAGTGAGTACTTAAAATATTTTGTGAATTCCAATCCTTTACTAAATATATTGTTTTCTTCATGTATTAGTCTTAGTATTTATATACCAAATATTGTATATATGTACTTGAAATAAAATTTCAGTTTGATGATATTGACAAAGCCATTGAAAATAAAGTAATAAATACTTTTTGCTTAATTTGTTAGCAAATGTACTAGGAACTGCTGTTATCTCAGTAAGTAATATTAATAGTAAGCAATATAAAACATAGTATGCAAGACCCTGGAATCAATCCCCAGAACCTAAAAAAAAAAAAAACAAAACAAAACAAAAAAACTAGTTAGACTTAGTTTTTATTGACAAGTTATCATTGTTATTGCTGATTTCTAAGAAATTCAAAGCAGTTCAAAGAACCTATGTTATAAAATCAGATTCAGGAGAAACCACAAAAATATTCAGCCCCTAAGCCTCTCAGTCTGGCTTGAAATATTAAATGGTTTTTTAAAACATTTTTTAATAAATATTTTTTAAAAATTAAAAAAATACATTGTTAAAGTGTTTTTAAATTCTTAAGGCAATACATGATTTGTAGCACTTTTAAATAGTGTATAAGGATAAGAAGTAAAAATATCTCCATCCACAGTCATTGTGCCCGCTACTCCTCCACCACCATCCTGTTAACAATTTGATATATAACCTTCTAGACTTTACTGTTTATACAAATCTATATGTGTTATATATAATATAAATTGTTTGAGGGGAGTTGTTTTAAAGGGAATTTTTTTTAAAGTGATATATTATAAATATTCCTTGTACCTTATAGTAATAATGCTATTGGCTAATTTTTTTTCTGTGGCTATGTTTTTTGGGCACAGTTTCTGAATGTGGATTATTCTCAATCCTTACAACAGTTCTGTGAAGTATTATTATTATTGTTGTTGTTGTTGTTGTTATCTTTAATTTGCATGTGAGGGAGCTAGGATTTAGAATGAAGACTTAAGGAGCCTCATTGTCACACACAATCAGCAGTTTTAACACATGCTGTGGAGTAAATCACTCAGCAATGTACCATGTTTCCTGGTTAGTATATATAGATATACCTCATTCAGACATCTTCACAACATTGTTTTATAATGGTCTATAATATGGCCATCCTCCCCAGTTTAAATTTAACTTTTTCTTTAAGAAATATTTTAATATACATAAAAGAAAAAAAGAATATTGTATTCGTCTCCTAGTTTCAGCTGTATTTTAACATTTTGCCAACCTTGTTTCATCTACCTTCTGCCTCACTTCCAACTTAATCCACTTTTTTTTCTTAAGTATTTTAAAACCAATCCTGTTCACTTGTGTTACTTCATCCGTAAATATTTTCCATATGTATCTCTTACAAATAAAGAAGTCTTTTTTTTTTTTTTTTGGCGGGGGGGAAGGGTACCAGGGATTGAACTCAGGTGCACCCTGAGCCACATCCCCAGCCCTATGTTTGTATTTTATTTAGAGACAGGGTCTCACTGAGTTACTTAGCACCTCCCTGTGGCTGAGGCTGGCTTTGATCCTCCAGTCTCAGCCCCAACGAGCCTAGCCAAGTCATTTCTTTTTAACAGCCACATGCCATTGTTAAACTTAAACATGAATAATTTTTTCGTATCTCCAAAATCCATTGCAAGTCCAGATTTTCCATGTTTTTTCAAAAATGTCATTTCATGCTTGGTTTAAATCATGATCCAAATAAGGGTTACACATTGCATTTGGTTATTTGATTTTCCAGTCTCTCTTAATTTCTTAACAGTTCTCCTCAACTGGCTCTTCCCCCCCCCCACACTCTTTCATGTCATTTATTTCTTGAAGAAACGGGGTTTCATTAAAGTAAAAATGTCTACACCCTGGATTCAGCTGATTGCAACCCCATGATGTTACCTTTCGTGTCTCCTTTGTTTCTGTTCAGTCTAGTAGCTTGATCAGATTCAGCTGCAGGGCTTTGTTTTTTTGTTGTTGTTGTTTTTTTTTTTTTTTTTTTTTTTTTTTAAGAATGCCTCACAGTTGGTAATTGAATCACATTAAGAAGCTTATCTAGCTAGCTATGGTAGCATATGCATGTAATCCCAGCCACTTGGGAGGCTGAGGCAGGAGGATCATAAGTTCAAAACTAGCCTCAGCAGCCTCAGGAAGGCCCTAAGCAACTTAGTGAAACTCTGTCTCTAAATGAAAAATAAAAAGGGCTGGGGATTGGCTCAGTGGTTAAGCCTCCCTGTGTTCAATCCTTTGTACCAAAAAAGAAAGAAAGAAACAGCAGTAGCAGCTTGTCGAGACTGATCCTCACCTTTGGGGAACTTGTTAAGATTGATCAGTAGATTCAGATGTTGGTAATCAGATCATCTGTGTAAAGCTCCTTATTTACCTAATGATTTCAGCATCCCATTGGCCAGATCCCTTGTTTCATTAAGGGGCAGGGCTCTTTAAATAAACATATTCTGTTGAATGGGAAAAGAAATCCTTTGGTTTTATAAAATATAGAACACACTAAATTTTCCATTCAGTGAGAAAGAACTTCCCCATCTCCCTTGATTTGCTATCTTGAAGAAGACTGTCTTGATGAATTTAAATGAGAAAGAGCCTAGTCTTCCCTTGGTGTTTGTATTTAATAATATCTTATTTCAACTTTATATGTATATGTCAACACACAAAGGTTCTTTTAGGAATTATGGAGAAGGAACTCTTAAATCTATTCTGTTAAGTATGTGTGTGTGCATGTATGAAAGAGAGAGACAGGTGTGTGTTACCAAGTAACTGTGTGAATCCATTCTCAATCTGTCAACTTGTGCTCTTTTCATTGTTTACTACAGATGTAGTGAAAGGTGAAAAGATTCTTCCAGCATTTGATGAGCCACCAAATCCAACCAACGTTGAAGAGAGTTTAAAGAGAATTAAAGAAAACGATGCTCATCTTGTTGAAGTTAATTTGAATAACATAAAGGTAAATGTAGACAATAAAGTTGTTTTGTATTGCTTTGAATTAGTTGAACCTAGGATAACAGTGAGGTAGTTTTGATATTAGAAGTCTGATTCTACTTTAAGGTAAAGTTTTTGCTCATGAGCATGTAGTAATATAGGTTCCTTCAAATTTTGGAAATTAAGGTATTATAGAATAGTGTTTTTTACTTACTTTTAAAAGAGTTTTATTATATAAGGTGTAAGCCCTAAAAACTCTTGGTAAATCTCTCTGACCTTTAAAGTACTACCTTCTTTGAAGAACTTCAGTCTTTGGGGTTTTGTTTGTTTTGTGGCACTGGTCATTGAACCCAGGCCCTTTTGCTTAGGAGGCAAATGCTCTACCTTTGAGCTACGTCCCCAGCTCTGTTATTGTTTTTTAAATTAGTTTCTTTTTGTTGTTTGTTTGTTTTGGGACAGGTGATTGGACTCTGGGGCACTTGACCACTGAGCCACATCCCCAGCCCTATTTTGTATTTTATTTAGAGACAGGGTCTCACTGAGTTGCTTAGCACCTTGCTTTTGCTGAGGCTGGCTTTGAACTTGCAGTCCTCCTGCCTCAGCCTCCCGAGCTTCTGGTATTACACGCATGCGTCACCACATCTTGCCAAATTAAATTTTTTTAAGGTGTTGTTTGTATGTGGTAAAATTCTCCCTTTTAGTATACAGTTCTAAGTTTTGACAAATATACACAGTTGTATGACCATTGCCAAAGTAAAGATATAAAACATGTCTGTTACCCCAGAAGTTCCTCATACTCCTTTGTAGTCATTCTCTTCCCCACAACTCACCACTGACAACCACCAGTCTATTTTTTTTCTCCATAATTCTGCATTTTCTAGAATGTCATGTAAAAAGAATCCTACAGAATGTAGCCTTTTGAGTCTGGCTTTCTCATTTGGCATAATGTATTTGAGATTTGCCTGTTGTTGCAGGTATCAGGATTTTGTTCCTTTATTGCTGAGTAGCGTTCCATCCTGTGGATATGCTACACTGTGTTTATCCATATTGGTTGCTTCTAATTGGGGATGATTACATATAAAACTACAGTACAAGTTCTCATGTGAACATATGTTTTTATTTCTCTTGGGTAAATAATCTAGAAATGGGTTTTCTGAGATTTTATTGGTTTTTAAACAATGCAACTCTTCCTTGGAGTAAGGAAAGAAGAAATGAGTTAGGAGGAAAGAAGGTCTTGGAGAAAATCAGTATCCTTATTGATCACTAATTGTCTGTTTTTTTTGTTGTTGTTTTTTTTAATTCACTCCCTGTATCTCTTTGTTTCTAAGTAAAGATTAATGATCTTTAAGACTATAGGGACTTGGCATCTTGATTGCCCACCAGAGAAATCAGTGCTTTCCATATTTTCCTCCTTTAGGTAGTATAGGGTTAATCTCTCCTAAATCTGTAAACTAAGCAACTGAGAATAGTATGTCATCTGCCTCAGGAATCATACTCAGTGGAGGCAGACTTCACATCTCTCTTCTTAGAGAAAAGTGGTTCCATTTTGGACAATTAGGGGTTGGTTTCATATACTAAGACAATTAAAAGTAGAATGGTGAGTTTCTTTTAACTGAAGTGCTAGAGAAATAGTGGTACGTTTCTGCAAACGCACCAATATAGAGAAGTCACATAGATATTGAGGACACTGCTATTTTTCATTTATAAACTTGCTATTATAATTTCTGAGTATCTTTTAAAACACAAAGTAAGTACACGTATATTTAATTAATGGACTGAATTTAAAAACTAAAATGAAATATGTTACATGTTATTGTCTTTCAAGAATATCCCAATTCCAACCCTAAAAGACTTTGCAAAGGCTTTGGAAACCAATACACATGTGAAATATTTCAGTCTTGCAGCCACCCGAAGCAATGATCCTGTTGCTGTTGTAAGTACACTACTATTAAGAATATTGAAATAATGCATGCATACCTGGATATGTTACAATGAGGTCAAACTGATTTTTTAAACAAGATTTAGTCCCTTTTTTCAATTGATGTTTAAGCTCACTATTAGGTAATTCATTATTTACTACCTTTTTGTGTTTATTTTCCTGCATTTCTTTTTTTTATTTTTAAGAGAGAGAGAGAATTTTTTTTTTTTTTTTTTTTTTTTTTTTTTTTTAGTTTTCAGTGGACATAACATCTTTATTTGTATGTGGTGCTGAGGATCGAACCCAGGGCCCTGCGCATGCTAGGTGAGCGCACTACAGCTTGAGCCACATCCCCAGCCCTTTCCTGCATTTCTTTCCATGAACTTTTTAAAACATAAATGGAGATTGGGGTATAACTCAGTGGTAGAGTGCTTGCTTGATGTGTTCAAGGCTCTGGGTTTGATCCCCAGCACTGTGAAAACAAAAACATAAATGGAATTATGCAATATATACTGTTCTGCAACTTGATTTTTCACTCAACATTTATCTTAGAGATCTTTTCATACCAGCACATAAAAACCATATATTTTTTTTAATGTTTTTGCTTCTTCTCTGTGGAAATGATCCTGTGGCTTTTGTTCTTTATTAATATGATACATTAACACTAATGATTTTTGTATGTTAAGTCAGCCTTGCATTCCTGAGATAAATCCCTGGTCATGGTATGAACCTTTTCCTTCACTTTGTTTTGGGAATTTCACTCCCTTTGGTTCTCTTCTAACCTCACTAAATGATTTCAGCTCCCTACACAAGGTTCCTCCTCATCTCCCCAACCTTTAAACATTGGAATTGGTCCAGGCCTTCATCCTTCTTTTCTCTGTCTGCACCTTCCTAGGTGATCTCATTCCATTTCATCCATGTATGTTAACTATGTATGCTGATGACTCCCAGTGTTACTATCTCCAGTTTGTACCTCTCTCCTGAACTCCTTACATATGCTCACCTTCCTACTCAACAGCTTTACTTGGATATTTAATAGACACCTACATCAAACTCCCAAACCAAACTCCTGACTCACAATCTTTTCTACTTAAATAGCAACTTTGATCTATTTCTCAGGCAAAACAAAGGAATCATCTTTGACATCCCTTTCTGACAGCCTTAAAAACACATTCAGTACCATCTTCAAAATGTTTCTAGAATCCAACCAATTTCTTTTATTTACTTAATTAATTATTTTATTTGGTGCTAGGGATTTAACCCAGAGGTACTTTACCACTGAGCTACATCCCTAGCCTTTTTTTTTTTTTTTTTTTTTTGGTATTAGGGATTGAATACAGGATCACTCAACCACTGAGCCACATCCCTAGCCCTGTTTTGTATTTTATTAGAGACAGGGTCTCACTGAGTTGCTTAGTGCCTTGTTAAATTGCTGAGGCTAGCTTTGAACCTGTGATCCTCCAGCCTTCACCTCCTGAGCCTCTGGGATTATAGGTGTGAGCCACTGTGCCTGGCCCCAGACTTTTTTATTTTTTTTTATATTTATTTTTTAGTTATAGATGGATACAATATCTTTTTTATTTTATGTGGTTTTGAGGATCAGACCCAGTGCCTCATACATGCTAGGAGAAGCGCTCTACCTCTAAGCCACAACTCTAGCCTCTATTTTTTTTTATTTTTGAAACAGGGTCTTGCTATTCCTTAGGGCCTTGCCAAGTTGCTGAGGCTGGAAATGGTTGGATTCTAGCCGGCCTGGTGGCACACACCTGCAGTCCCTCCAAAATTGCTGCTATTACAGACATGCACCTCCATGTTTAGCTAGACTCTAACCACTTCTTAACCATTTTCATTAATTACTATGCCCTAATCCAAGCCACCATCTTCTCTCACTGGGACTCCTGCAGGAGCCTCCTAATGAGCTACCTTCTGTCTTACCACTGCAAAGTCAATTTTTTTACACAGCATCAGAATTTGATGATTTTACTTGAGTTAGATCATTACATATGTATGTACATATATTATTATGTGTATATGTATCAGATTATTATATGTATAAATCATTGTGTATAAATCATTATTATATGTAAAAATCATTGAACTCAGGGTCAATCCCCGAGACATACACACACACACACACACACACACACACACAGAAACACTGAGCAAAATGACTAGCATTGCCTCAGATCATGAGAGAAATTTAATGGAAGCAGAGTAAAGACAGTATTCCTTGAGGAGTTTAATAATTAGTTAGTTCTTTCTTCTCCATAGTCTTAGCTCTTTCAGTTCTAGTTATCCGTGATCTTTTTTGGTCTTCTGCCTTGGAAATTAATTTAGTCTATAATTTCTTCTCAGTTTGGCTTCACAGTGATTCAGCTGCAGCAGGACCCAGCTGCAGTAAGAGAAGATGAAATTATTTCTACACAGAAACTGAGAGAAAGCTTTAGAAACTTAGGAGAAAGAAGCATGAAATAACATATAAATAAACATGAGAATGTGAATAGGAGTAGAAAATTGCATGTGACCAAAAAAAACCTAAAGATTATAACAGGGTACATGTGACACATAGAAAACATGTGAAACCTCTACAATATTGTGTCAGGCTGAAACAATCTAAAGAGAAACATTAAGGCAGTTATGTTAATTTATGTATTTATTTATGGAATGTGCAGCATGTAATAGGTGCTATCAAATTTTAATCTCCAAATATTTTCTTGAATTTCTAGGCTTTTGCAGATATGCTGAAAGTAAACAAAACTTTGAAGAGCTTAAATATGGAGTCCAACTTCATTACAGGAGCTGGGGTTCTGGCACTGATTGATGGTTTAAGAGATAATGAGACCCTGGCAGAGCTTAAAATTGACAATCAGGTCAGTGTTGTACAATAGCTACATCCCACACTGTGTAGGGCTTGGGACCTGGGCAGGGAAAGCAGGTGGGGGGAAGGGGGACTAAAGGGGATGAGAGGACATTTGGAGCACCCAGAATATTAACTTAATGTATATAAAGATGTGTACCAAGCAACTTTCCCTGAGTCATTTTAAGAGAATTGAGATAGCTGCCTATTTTGAACTGAAAGGGCTCATACATGTGACAGTCTGTCCTCCATTTTTTTTTTTTTTTTTTTTTTTTTTTTAGCTCTCTGGTAGCAAGATCAACATTGTAGATTTTTATGTTTATAATGTGTCACAATCTCAAACACATAGTAGACTAATAGAATAGGTTAAATGAAAGAACAGTGCCAGACATGGTGGCACATACCTTATAATCCCAGCTACTCAGCAGACTGAGGCAGGAGGATCATGAGTTCAAGGCCAACCTCAGCAACTTAGACCCCATTTCAAAATGAAAAAAAAAAAAAAACTGGGAGTGTCACTCAGTGGTAGAGCGGGTTCAGTCCACAGTACTGTTAAAAAACAAAACAAAACTTCCAATATCTAGTTACCCTGAGGGCACAGTCTGTCTGGCTAAGTAAGTACAGTCATGGTACTTAACATAATGCTGGGGTCACCCATATCCAGACGAACTTTTAAAGAGGCAGAGAGAATTATACATGTTAGAAATGCTTCCATCCAGGGTGGTTACTAATTTTTTTTAATTTGAAAAATAACTGTCCAAAAAAGAAAACCCATACCTATGAGCAATCACTCACATTCATTGCTTCTACCAGTGCCTGGAAACTGGTAATAAGGTTTCAATGAAATTATGTAATATGTGACTTTCTGTGACTGTTTTTTTTTTGACCTACCATCATAATTTTCTGAAGGTTCATCCATGCTATAGCATGTATCAGTACTCCTTTCCTTTTGATGGATGAATAATATTCTATTACACTGTGTTTTTATTTTTTTAGTTAATAAAAACAATGCCACTATGACCATTCATGTAAAAATTTTTGTGTGAACTTGAGTTTCATTTCTTTTGGGCACATACCTAGGAGTAGAATTGCTTCATGGGGCTGGGGATGTGGCTCAAGCATTAGCGTGCTTGCCTGGCATGCGTGCGGCCCGGGTTCCATCCTCAGCACCACATACAGACAAAGATGTTGTGTCCGCCAGACACTAAAAAAATAAATATTAAAAAAAAAAAAGAATTGCTTCATAGTATGGTTATTCTGTTTAAATTCTTGAGCAGTTGCCAAATGGTTTTCCATGACAGCTGTAAAATTTTATATTCCTACCAAAAATGCAGAGGGGACCCTCAGTTTTTCCCACATTCTTCTTGCTGTTGTCTTTTTTTTTTTTTTTTTAAACAGGGTCATGCTATGTTGCCCAGATTTGTCTCAAACTTCTGGGAGCTTTAAGTAGTCCTCCTGCCTCAGCCTCCTTTGTACCTGGGATAATAGGTGCATAGCACCATACCATGTGCTTATCCTTTTTTCCCCCCATCATTCTCTTCTTCATGGACATGAAGTGGTGTCTCATGGAATGCACTTTTTTTTTATGTCTGTATGATCATGTGTTGATCTTTTAAAATTTTGTTTCTTACTGGGTGTAGTGGTGCATGCTCGTAATCCGATATTCAAGAGACTTGAGGCAGGAGAATCATAAATTTGAGGCAAGCTATGGCAATTTAGACCCTGTCTCAGAATAAAAAAAATAAAAATTAGGGCTGGAGGTATATTGAAAAAAAAGACTTTTTTTTTGTTTGTTGTTTCTATGTTCATTATAGGAATTGGAAAATTTAAAGAGACCAGCTATTAACATGTGTTTGAATATCTTAGTCTTGATTTACTTGAGAAAAATTTTGACCTAGTTTCTTAATACTAATATTCATTTCTAATTCTTCCAGAGGCAACAGTTGGGAACAGCTGTAGAATTGGAAATAGCCAAGATGCTTGAGGAAAATGCAAATATCCTTAAATTTGGGTATCAGTTTACACAGCAAGGACCCCGAACCAGGGCAGCTAATGCTATAACAAAAAACAACGACTTAGGTAAGACATTTGAAGTGTCAAATCAAGTTTCTGAATTGTATTATTAAGCTAATAGATTGGGGGAACATCTATTTTACTTCTAAAATAAATTTTGACAGAGAAATTACTGGTTCTTTGTTTCTAAAATCTACACAGTCCTTTTTGTGCTGATTGAGTTAAAGTTTAGCTAGGTTGTGGTGATCATTGTGTTGGTGATAAGCCAATTTTCTGTGACAAATATTTTATAGCTTTAAGGAAATTTTCTATAAAACAAATATTTTGTTCTCATTTACAAATGTTTCAGTACAGTCAAGGTTCTTGTCCTTTTTACAGAACAGATCCAGATGGAAATTCAGTTTTAGATGATGAAATAAAGAATAGTTATAGTTTTACCCCAAGCTGTAAAGTCATTGATACATAAATGCTGCACTTGGTGGTCTCCCGAACATGACACCATTTGTTTTCCCACTACACACAGCTAGAACAGCAGTCTCCCTTTCTTTCATGTTTCTGTTGAGCTTCTAAGGCTTGTGACTTATGTTTGAAATAAACTTTCCAGCCACAGCTGAATTAAAGAATATGTTGCTCAAAATTTTATTTGTACATGTTTCCAAAAAGTGACTCTTATGATATGTGGTATTAAAGTATTTTAAAAGATGCATTTTAGAAAGAATTAAAATAGACTTCTCAAAAGGAGTTAATATTTCAAAGTGATGTAGTTTTGTTAAACTTCAGCCATATTCGAGTTTGCTGCCTTTTAAAGTTTCTGGAGCAGAAAAAAATACAGTTCCATTTCTTTAATCCAGATCACCAAGAAAAGCAAGAACATTTGGGCTGGGGTTGTGGCTCAGCAGTAGAGCGCTTGCCTACCACATGCAAGGCTCTAGGTTCGATCCTCAACACCACATAAAAATAAATAAATAAATAAATGTAGGTATTTTGTCCAACTACAATTAAAAAATAAATATATTTTTTTAAAAAATAAAAACATTCAAACCCTTCTGTCCTTTGTATTTCCTATAGGAAATTTTGGCCACTTGAATTTTTTTAAAAAATGGCTTTGTTTTGGTGGACTGTCAATTCTAGATGTAGTTTGCAAACTCATACTAAAACTGTTTTAGTATTGGTTCACAAGTTTCCATTTTTTTCTCCAGATATTTAATTTGATTTTGCTAGAGCAATATAGTCTGGCTGAACTTCATAAATAATTGAAGACCTTTAAAAACAT
This sequence comes from Callospermophilus lateralis, assembly GCF_048772815.1. NCBI lineage: Eukaryota > Metazoa > Chordata > Mammalia > Rodentia > Sciuridae > Callospermophilus > Callospermophilus lateralis. The sequence goes on from NC_135307.1 coordinate 97,206,825, forward strand.
GCAGATTTTCGGCTTTCCTTCTTTTAGGGAGTAAAGGACTTGGTCATTCAGATGCTTAATAACTATTCCAACTGATTGTGTAATAGTTCACAATAAGTGAAACCCTGGTTTGTTTCTCCAGTGATAAGTGGCTATTGGAGTTTTGCTTCTGTCATTGAGCATATGTGCCTCGTGTACCCTCTACTTGTCACAGCTTCTGTCATACTTTCTAAATGGCTTTTACTGAGTAAATCAGTTCTACTTCATTGAAATAGTATGTTTTGGGGTAGGGACCATGTTGTTGGCAGAGAGGCCATGTCCAGATGTTTAATCTTAAAATCATGTCTGACATATAGCAGGTTCTTATTAAAAATTAAGTGAATAAATAAGGGGCAAAATTTGTCTTTGCTCAAAGTTACAATTTCCTGGTAACCAAGTAGCCATAAATTAAGCCACGATCCTCCATTTTTCTTGTCCTTTGAAACTATCTTAACAAATCCCAGAATGCCATCAACAAATTTGTAGTCCTAACCATCTTTTGTCACCTGCGTCCGTCCCAGCAGGCAGGTGATCTCAGCAGCTGTCCTTGTAGGAACTGCACAGTGAAAGCCCATAAGTGTCACCTTGGGGAAACTAACCTTTGCAAGGCTTCAGCAGTTGTACTCTTCTGACAGACCGTATGAAAAGAAATGTCTAGTATTAGAATAAGGAGATTTTGGCAGATGAAAATGGAGAGCAGAAAAAACTATTTCCTAGGCTACCTTATGTAGACACTGAACAGTTTATATATTAGAGAAGATAAGGTCTGACACAAAGAAGAATCAAGAGGAAGCAATCAGGGGCTGGGTCAGCAGTAGAATGCTCACCTAGCATGTGCGAGGCGCTGGGTTTGATCCTCAGCACCATATAAAAATAAATAAATAAAGGTATTTAAAAAAAAAAAAAAAGAGGAAGCAAACAGCTTTGTGCTGGAAGCTCTCTAGACTGTACTCATGTTTGATTCTGGTCCCAACTGGATTGCATACTTGGGTCTCAGATGTGAAATGACAAGGAGGACATTCCTGGAGTGAGAAAAATGAATGAAGAAAGGCTCAGATATAAGAATAAGCAAGTTATTTATTTATATGCTGAGGAAGACCCATAGATTTTGAGAGCTAATTCTCATAATGTGATACTGAGTCCAGAATAAACTTTCCATAAGTACTTGTTTTAATAAGTACAGAATAAAAAAGTAACATTAGCAGATTAAGAAGCATAGTTAGTGGAAGATACTAAAATTATATTTGTTGGATGTTATGTGGGAAGCATTTGAGAACATCTTAGATGTCTAAAAATATGATTAAGACAATACTTTAAAAAAAAACCTATTCCTATTACTCTTAGAGAAAATGAAGTTAGGACTTAAAATTGATTACTGATGAAATATTAAGAATTTATATCAATGAGTTGGGTTTTGGAAAGAAATTGGACTAGGCCCAAATAATTGCTAATAGGGCAAAATTTATCAGCCTATTATCTAAAGGATAAACTGAGGAATTGCTGAAAAGTAACAAGTGGGCACCAAGTGAGAAGAAAGAGTCAGAGTGGCTCTTACCCATCACATTGTGCACACAGCAGCAACTTCCTGGTCATCCACTCTCAGCTTAATTTTTTTCCCAGCCATACACTCTAATCTCTGCCTATTGATGAAAGTCTAAAGACCATATCTTTTGTCAGGTGCAGATCTTAGCAGCCTGATATGTAGTAACTCAAAAAGAGCTATCTAAGAATGAGACTTAAAACTTGCACAGAATCTCTTGGGCATATTATTTTTCTTCAGCTTACAAATTAGACTGTATCAGGTCTTTGGTGTTCTGATTTTGGTAACATCTTTCTCTTATTATTTTCTTAGTCACAACTATTCATTCTACCTACTCGTCATCTCTCCGTCTAAGAAGTGTCACAGATATAAAAGCAAAGAGGTTATATGGTATACATACAATATTAAGTTGAACCTTGAGCCTCAACCTGTTTATCATCTTTACACTAGCTAACTACATAACCAATTTTCTACACCTTTTTTGTTTGCTATACTCTGTCTTATAGATCTCATTCATAACATTTTTGTAACATGCATTTTAACATCTAAAATGGTATACTGATAACAGCTAAACCCTGCCCTACAGAATTATCTGAATAATTTCACATATTTCTGTTTTTCAGAGATGTATAAATATGAGCTAAGTTTGTATTTGGAAACAGAAGTTTCCTTTGATTATTTTTCCCCCTTTATATGTTAGTAAAACTTATTCTTCATTACTGTGGACTAAAATTAGAGTTGGGGCTAGCTTGCAAAGATAAGTATAAAAATGTTCATAAGACCCTGATACTCTACTTGGCTGGTCAAGCCATCACTTGAACGTCTGATATCATCTGTTAAAGAACCAGCCAGCAGTCAGAATAACGCCAGAGCAGTGTCTATGACCTGGTCGCGAGGCCAGGTGTACCTGTTTGCATCAGTCAGTTAGGCTGAAGAGTCAATTGCATTACTACTTGCTTCCATGGACAGAAAAGAGCAGGAAATTAATAGACCAGTCTAACTTAATCGGAGAAACTTACTGAAAAAGGTATCAAAACAGTAACATATAAATACAGATCCTTTACAGTAGTCAAATTGCCTTTCCTCACCTTGGAAAAGTGACTGATATAATCTTCCTATGGTGAATAATGAAGCTGAGTACTACTCTTTCATAAAGGCTTTCTGTATTCTCAAGTACTGCACAGTGCAGCTTATAGTGCCTTTAGTTGTGCCATGGAGGTATAGATATGTATAGATATCATCATTCTCCTGGTACATAGAATAAGTTGAGGCCTTAGAGAGGTTAATTGACTTACCAGAGAACACACTACAGAAAAGTGACAGAGCCATGATCCACATTCCCATTTGCACTGACTTCAGAACCTGTTGTGCCTTTTGTCCTCTCTAAATAGGAGTCAGCTACAACACTGAGTAGCACTGAAATGCTATTGGTGGCTGGTAGGTGAGAGAGCAGATAGAACATTCCTAAAGCTGAAAATCTGGTATCCTTGCCGCTTGTAAGCGTAGCTTGATGGTTTGGTATCATCTGTCCGTAAAGAGGCTGGGAATTCTCAAATACATGCACCTTTTTTTACTCCATCAGCTGAACTAATTGGCTGGCCACTTTGGAACCAAAATTTATATTACCCAGAATTGACCTCAGCACATTACCAGAGTCTGAAATTTTCTTTTTTTTTTTTTTTTTTTCTGCATTTGTTATTTCATCAGAGCCCTCAACTGGTTCATTTTGTAGAAGAAAGAGAAGGGAAATTTGGAAAACAGTAGCAAGTCACTTACTTTAAAAATGACAAAAATGCTTTTGGTATATATTCTTTCAGACTAAGGAAATACATTGTCGTATCTAACCACAAGAGCATGCAAATTGTTACTTTTAATACCTTTTAACCCCAGCTGTCTGAATGTCATTGCAGAATTTAATTCAGTAACTTATTAATCACTTTATAAAACCTAGGTATACTCTCCTCCCCCACCCCCTCACCCAGTACTGGTAATTGAACCCAGGGGCACTGTACCACCAAGGGCCATATCACTAGCCCTTTTTATTTTTTGAAACAAAATCTCACTAAGTTTCAGGGGCTCACCTTGAACTCGTGATCCTGCATCTCCATCCTCCCAAGTTGTGGGGATTATAGATATACACCATCACACCTGGCCTAAGTGTACATTTTTTCAATAAACAGAAGACTCAAACCTAATGCTGACTACTCTGTGTTTTAGGTTTTTAGTACTGCCACTGTATAAGCACAGGGTCATTGAGCTTAGGACGCGTCTTTCTTATTTAGAAGCCCCTTGGTTCTCAGCAGGTAAATAACAATGGTCAATGATGGGAAATTGTTTTTTTATTAATGGTCATGTGAACTGGAAATGCACGCCTAATTTTTGTAAAACTAACAGAATTGTACAGAAATTTGTTATAAGCAAGTTAACATTGTAGAAACTAATAGGGATTCCCCAAAACCCTTTTCTTTTTCTCACAGTGCGAAAGAAACGAGTTGAAGGAGACCACCAGTAAGTCCAACAAAGTATAATCTTTGGAAGACTTCAGAACTTTACCAAGGGCTCATGTTGGTGACATCAGATGTAAAATTTTTCTGGGTAGAAGGGAAAAGACTGGAAATCTTTTTGTTTGTTTGTTTGTTTAGCTTTTTTGTTAACTATATGCATTATTTTCCTAGTTTAAGTTGTTATCAGTTTAAAATTATAAAATCAATAGTATCTGGTATTTTATATTTTGAAGCATTTCCACTTTCTACTAAAATCAGTTTTAATTTAGCTTAATTAAATGACTTATAATGAGTCTTGGGCAAAAAACAATACGATTATAAATAAGTTTCAGAAGTCATTTATGTAGAATAATTTGAGGACCAATTTTTTAAATTAAAAAGGGACATTGCTGATATCAGTTGCTCCTTCGAGGTATAAGGCACTTAAAAGTTTTCTTTGTTTTGTAATCTGGATACTTTTCCATTTTTTAAGAATAAATGAACTTGGCAAGGGTATATTTTTTCCTTATCAAGGAATCAAAATGCAATGATTTTTAAACAGATGGCTCAAAATCTGGTGAAGTGTTCAGAAGCCAAAGCAGACCTCCAGGGAGAGACCTTCATGCAGTGCAGGTTACTGTGCTTGTCTGATGCAGCTCAGCAACATCTAGGGATTTGTTTTTTAAACAAAATCATCAGCTGATCCAGGTTATACGCTTTGTTTAAAAATATAGTATGTCTAAGTATTTTAATTGGTTCATTTTAGTTATAAATGACAGTAGAATTTGTTTTGACATAATGAAAGCATGGAATATATCATGTTCTAGTGAAGACCCCAGTACCTCTTTTTCCCCTTCCCTTTTCCTACCCCCAGCTTCCTTCCCTCTATTGATCTTTCTGCCCTTACCCAGTTATTATTTCTTAATTAATTCTTTGTGGATGTACTTGATGGTAAGATTCACTATGGTATATTCATGTATGTGCATAGGAAATTTATGTCAGATTGATTCCACTGTCTTTCCTTTTCCCATTCTCCCTTCAACCCCCATTTATGTCTATGTTTATTACAGTTTTTCATTTTAATGTGGGCATTATTAAATTTTTATGAAAGCTAATGGTAAAAAACATCTGAGTAGAAAAGTTGTTTTCTTCCCCCATAAAAAGGCACACAGCCAACTCTCAGTTATTTAGGATAAAATAAAAAAGAAAGCTGTTGCTAAACATGTGAAATCATAGGTAACATGATGGAGTTCAGGTTTGAGGAACTTGCAAAACAGCCACTTAAACTGATGGTTACTATAAGGAAGTTAGAAACTGGGATGTGTGTAAATTACTTGGTATTGTGCTGTATGCCAAGAAGTTCCATATGCAGCGCAGAATGGCATAGACAATTTAATCCCCACTACACACTTTCCAGCCAAAAAAGAGAAGTGCTGATCTTCAGAATCTGATTCTATTATATGCTTCCTTTCATCTTGCACTTTTTCCATATTGTATACAAATATTTTCTATAACAAAAGTGGTCTTTATTGCTCAGAGTATTAAGGTGAGTGCTTGAACAGAGTTCTGTGGCAAGAGGACAAGTGTAACACTGCACACCCCAGCTGTGCTACAGGGTTTGATTTTGCATTCATGTCCTGTCCCATAGTAGCTCTTTAGCAGGAGATAGCAGACGCACTCACATCTACAGAAGACTGGGAAGAGGGGATCAGAAAAATACTGGCCTCATAAGGCCTACCTGGATCATTTACAAAAAGATATTTCTGAGTAAGGGGAAGGTAGTTTGTCATGGTTAGTTTTTTTAAAAACCTTTCGAAGTTGAATCACAAAATGTCTACTGTTTTGGCTGCCAGACAATTTATCCCATGATCTAGGCAGCAGCTTGTGTACTATAGTAATAAGCCTTCTTAACAGGCTAAAGCTTCCCTCATAGGAACTGTGGTGTGTTTGCTTTTTGAAATATCAGTATCCAGTATTTCAAAGGGGCCAAAGATTAACTTTGCACTATTCCCTTTCAGTTAAAAGCCACTGATTTTTTTTTTCCAAGTTAGAAAGGCTTCACTTGCTTGCTTTCTCACCTGACTGCCTCCCCCAACACCAGCCTCTATTGTCTCTCTCCCTCTCCTCTTACCCTCCCTTCTTCCTTCTTTACATATACAACTTTTGAATTGTACTTGATTTTGTAAACTGCGATTCCAGCAAGATTTGGAGTCAGGCATGGAGCAGGTATCTAAGGCTACCACAAAGAATTGGTCACTTAAACTTCTAGCCAGGCTTCCTCATTTGCATTGCCCTGTAAGTCAGTTAATAAGTGTGCTCCCCTCTCTCCCATATGGTGGGGTTTTTTTTTTTTTTCTAAATATTTTTAAGGTTGGTCCCTACGTAGAATTTTGTATCATACTTACAGGAATATCTTTTTTACCTACTATTTATCAAAGTATGACTAAGTTGAGTATTTTGCTTGTACCATTCCAGTTCTGTGCTATAATACATTTTATAATTTCTTTATAAATAATTTTAATATGAATACTCATCCAACTAAATATGGAAATCTCTCACGTATTATAATGATAAGGGAGAATAACAGTGTTTACTTTGAAAAAATCTGGTACCTCGCTGGGCATGGTGGCTCATGCCTGTAATCCCAATGACTTGGGAGGCTGAGGTAGGAAGATCACAAGTTTAAGGCCAGCCTCAGCAATTTAGTGAGGCCCTAGCAATTTAACAAGACCCTGTCTCAAAATAAAAAATAAAAGAAGTCATGGACTGGGATTGTATCTCAGTGGTAGAGTACTTGTCTGGCATGGGTGAAGCACTGGGTTCTATCCTTAGCACCACATAAAAACAAATAAATAAAATAAAGTTTAAATTCATTAAAAAAAAAAAAAAGTCTGGGGATATAACTCAGTGGTAGAGTGGCCCTGGGTTCAACCCCCAGTACCCTCCCCCGCCAAAAAATTGGCACCTTTTAATCTTTTATATAATCTTAAGAGAATTTTTAAGACCTTAAGTTTTTTCATCTAATCAGTTTCAACTTACATGTTTATCTAAGAGAATGTCCTTTCATTTTTAAATTGTTGCTTTTTAAGAAAAAAATTTAATTACCCATTTTATAAAATTTTATATTCATATTTGTCTGGAGTTCAAATTTTTCCAGTATGTCTATATGAAATTGTTTTTAAAACTTAATATTAATATGATGAAAATGGATTTTGGTGCTATATATTTGTAGCTAAAGCCTTGTAAAAATCTAAAGAATAAGCAAAATATATTTTCTAAGGGTGCCACATCATTTAAAAGACCAAATAAACAATTGTATTACATAATCTAGCAGATTGTTATCAATTTCAAGGGGAGTTTTCTTGGTCATTAAATAGCAAATTCTTGTTCTCTGAATCAAGTAACCCACTTGCTTTGTGCAAGAGGTATACTCGAGGAAAGTTAAATAAATAGAACTTTAGATCATTTTCCAATTAATCAATTATCTGGTGTGTTTTCCTTTTAAGGGGGGATTCCATGATATAATAAAAATTGTAAAAGAAAAAAAAAGTTTTGACAAAATGTTCCTGTTGTACATTATATATAACCTTGATTGCCATTAAAATAAGACAAAAGTTTGTGAAGTTTCATGAAATCTTATAGTTCCCAGGGCTACCTTATTTTCTTACTATAAAACCAGGAACCACTGTTACCTCCTAGCAGATCCAAGGATCATGCTATCTCTGGAGTCCATGGACACTGCCATTCTCTGCAGGCTCAGTCCTGTCCAGCTTTGCTCCTGCACTACAGTGATACTTCACTTTTGAACAGTATTGACTGAAAACATGGCACCCAAGAGAAACAAACACATGGATGGAATAGAGACCAACTCCTGTTGCTACTGGCCAGATGAAGGGTTTTAAGTTGTTGGATCTAAACATCTGGAGACTGTCTTCAATACCAGCTGATGCTGATTATTATTGTTTCTGGATAGCTCTCACTCTAAGACTTGCTTATCAAACAAATCAAACTCTTCCCTAATGATTTTTAAATTGAGAAAATACTATCCATATGCAATGATTTTTATATTGTCATATTTTAATCTGGTTATTCTTTATATCATTGATTTTTCTTCACTATAATTCAGTTCTATAAATCTTCTATAAAATTGGACAATTTGGAATTTTTAATAATAAAACATTTGTAACATTTTATTAATTTTAAACTCTACCTTGCAGTCTCATTATTCAGAGGGGCCAACCTTAGGGATTACCTAGGGGAAAAAACATAATTAAGTAAGTTATCATGGCCATTACCATATATTTTAGAAAGCCTTTATTAATATGTAAAGAACTAGGTTGGGGATGTAACTCAGTGGTAGTAGAGTGCTGAACCCAAGGGCCTGGGTTCAGTCCCCTGTGCTACTAAAAGAAAAAGGAGGAAAAAAAAAAGAAAAGAATTGGACTTAGGATACCTGCTTTAGAGTTTAATAAATTAAAACACTAGGAAACACCACCATATTTTGTTAATTATAACAAGTTCACGTATTTTATTTAAGATTCTCCCATATCCTTAGAGTCTACGTATAGAGGTTTTGCTCACTTTTCTACAGACTATTAGTATATTAGTTCAAAGCAACTAATTGGCATAAAATCCTTCAGATATCATCGTTTATATACTTGAAGTGATGTTTAAGACTTAAGAACAAATTCTAGGTTCTTGATGGGTATGTTTAGCCATTATTAAGAGTTTAAATTTCTGGGACTGGGGATGTGGCTCAAGCGGTAGCATGCTCGCCTGGCATGCATGTGGCCTGGGTTCGATCCCCAGCACCACATACAAACAAAGATGTTGTGTCCGCCGAAAACTAAAAAATAAATATTAAAATTTTAAAAAAAAGTTTAAATTTCATCTCCACTCAAGTGTATTTTGTTGTTGCGTTATGTTTGTTATTGTTTTGAGACTAGTCTCCCTGTGTTGCCCAGGCTGGCCTCATACTTCTGAACTCAAGCAGTCACTACACTCTCTGAAAAATGAGTTTTTGATTCAGTTGTTTCAAAGTTTTAGATTTGTCTGCTTAAGAATTGTTTTTTTAAGGTATGCACACAGGGGCTGAGGGTGTGATTCAGTGATAGAGCATTTGCCTAGCATACAGGAGGCCTGGGTTCAGTCCCCAGAACCACAGACACAAGTATGCACATGTATAGCATAAAAACCTTTGTAATTTCAAATAAATTTTCACTTTTATTTCAGTCTTTTGGATGAAAAGCTTGAAAATTGCCTTTGTAACATCATTCTTTGTCACATAAAGTCAAGTTTTTAGATATTTTTTTCCTTGGCTAATATATCCAAAATACTCTAAATGTCATACTTTTCCATCTTTGTAAGTACAAAAAGCAATGAATTATATAACACTGTTGTTTAAATAATAAAAAAAATCCCCTCAGTTCATAATAATGCAATGAAGTTTCTTGTGAAGAATATGCACTATAGGTATTTAGAACTTAACAATTATATTTGTATGTGTTGCTGAGAATGGAATCCAATGCCTCACGCATGCCAGGCAAGCACTTTTCCACTGAGCTACAACTCCAGCCCTAGTTCCTGTATTTTAAAATTAATTATTTATATCATTCTAGAATAAGTTTACTAATTTCCTAAATTTTCTATCCTACCTGTTATGGACTGAATATGTGTCTCCCCAAAATTTTATAGGTTGAAGATCTAATCCCCAATGTCATGGTATTTGGAGATGGGGCCTCTGGAAGGTAATTAGGATTAGATAAGGTCCCAAATGTGGGGCCCTTGTGATGAGAAGAGACAAAAGACACAAAACTCTCTGTCATTTGAGGAGATGTTGAAAACATAGCTGTCTACAATCCAGAAAGAGCCCTTCCTAGGTGCTGAACCTTGATCTTGGACTTCCCAGCCTCTAGAAATATGAGAAGTTTCTGTTGTGCAAACCAATCAATCTTTGATACTTTGTTAGAATAGTCTCAGCTAAGATATTACCCTATTGAGCCATATAAATTGCCAATGGTTGGCCATTTTTACCCATAAAAAAATAGTGATTTTACGTGGCTCAATGTAATTTTCAGTACTTGGTCTTATCTGATCATAGAACTAAATTAAATTGACAGATATGAAGAAGCGGGATTCTGTGATACAGTACATTCTGGACCTGACAGGAGCCAGTCTTGCTAATCAACTAGAGGTGCTTTTTACAGTAAAGCAGTCATTGCATATCAGTCACCTAGATCCATCAGCCAAAATAGAAAATCAGTGGTACATGTATTGGGTTTGATTGAGCTTTATATTCATAGATAGGACATCCTGATATATATGGCAACTTAGAGAGGCTTTGGAGTTGTGAGAGGCTCCTCTGTCTGAGAGGACTCAAGAGTGCCAGAAGCTCTGGGGAGAGTGCCCTCATCGTGTCCTCTGAAACAGCCTAGTAAAAGACACTCAGTACATGGGGCACTTCTGCTCTTTAGGTACCAAACTCTGGGTGGCTAACCAACCACATGTGAATCCAAAATTGCAAAACATTTGTTTTCCTTCAGATGTTTAAGCTTTCCTGCATGATCTGCAAACATTGAGGAACTGGAGATTCACAGATACATCTAAGCATCAAGGCCATATAAAGAATCCCTGAGCTTACAACTAAATTATGCTAGTACCTCTTGGTGTTCTGAATGAGTCTCTAAATCTCCTTTCAGGAACTAATGCAAATTATGAAAGTGTTTACTATACATTCATGAAATTGTGCTATTAAGGTAGGAAAAGGAGGGCTGGGGATGTGGCTCAAGCCTTAGCGCGCTCTCCTGGCATGTGTGCGGCCCAAGTTCGATCCTCAGCACCACATACAAACAAAGATGTTGTGTCTGCTGAAAACTGAAAAATAAATATTGAAATTCTCTCTCTCTCTCTCTCTCTCTCTAAAAAAAAAACAAAAACAAAAACTTGCAGCTGAGTGGCACCTGATCCCCCAACCTAAAGGGTGAGCTGCAAGTTAAAAAAAAAAAAAAAGGTAGGAAAAGGAGATAGAATGTAAGTCCAGGTTTTCTGTATTGAGAAGATGGGGCATGTTTTTCCTTGATCATTTCCATCCAATAATAAAACATCTAGTATTCAACTCTCAGAGGCAGAGAAATAACAAATGTTAGATCATGAAGGATTTACATAGTCAAGTCAAAACCCATCTACTTGAGGAAGCTGACCTCAGAGAAATCAAAGTGACTTTCCCAAGATAACACTGCTGGTTCCTTTATTCCGTATGTATTTATTAGGTACCCATTATCTTACACCCACCAGGGGAGTCACAAGGCCAGGAGTTGAAGCTAGTGTTCTGTTTCCTATTGCTCTTTTCCTTAAAGCTCATTTATCTCAGGTGAGTATCTTGAGCATCTGTCTTCATTAGGTCACTGATGTATTTGTTCAACTTTGTGATTGTTTCCATCTGTAAGGTGAGTATAATAACACCTACAGGGTGTTTTGAGGGGTAGAGCTGGAATAGAACAGCTCTCAGCAAAGCTCCCAGTATCCTCGGAGCCCTACCATGCAGAACCTGCTCTTCTAAGACAGCAGGCCATGTGGTAAATGGAATTAACGCCTTTGCCAAGGAGACTAGAGAGCACAGGAGGGCCCTAAACCCAGCTAGCCAGGGCAGAAAGACACCTGGAGGCCATCCCTGAGCTGAACTTAAGCTGACATCTGACCCCTGGCCAGGAGGAAGTGGTGGGGCAGGGCAGCAGGAATGCACTCAAACTAAGACCCACCCAGAGCAAACACTTACCAAAATAATCATCTCACTTGGCAAAAGGAGATTTTCTAAAGACTTGGTTTTGAACATTTTTTTATTCATAACTAACTTTATGCAAAAAAATTTTAATTAAAACAAGTCATTTCATCATTAAAAAAAAAAAAAACAACTTGAGAGGCTGGGGGTGTAGCTCACTGGTAGGGCATGGACTTTGCATACACAAGACTCTGGGCTCGATCCCCAGCCCCACCAAAATTTAAAAAAAAAAAAACAAAACCAGGGGCTGGGGTTGTGGCTCAAGTGGTAGCGTGCTCGCCTGGCATGCACGAGGCACTGGGTTCGATCCTCAGCACCACATAAAAATAAAATAAAGATATTGTGTCCACCTAAAAAAAATAAATATTAAAAAAAAAACCTGTTGAATGAAGTTTATACTAGTGCACATCTTATGCTTCAATCATCTTCTTCCTCTTCACCCCTTGCTTTCCTCTTTCTGGAATATTCATCTCCTGAACAGATAATAGATGAGTTGTAAAATTCAATATAAGGCATTTTTGGAAATCTTACTAAAACAGATTCTAGCTGACAAGGGAAGAGTCAGCTCCTCATGTTAGACCTTGACACTCCTGGTGGCTGACCTGCATCACACAAGACACTGGCTCTAGAAGGTCAGGCTCCTAGAAACTGGGTTTCCCAGGGCTGCTGTCATGTATGACTGACTTTCTTTCTATACTGACTATGTTTTTGTTTTGCTACACTGGAGATTGAACCCAGGGCCTTGAACATGCTAGGCAAGCCCTCTACCACTGTTTTATTTTTTAATGTTTTAAAATATGTTTATTTTTATGTGGTGCTGAGGATTGAACCCAGTGCCTCACGCTTGGGAGGCAAGCGCTCTACCACTGAGCCACAACCCCAGGCCCGCTTTTATTTTGAGACAAGGTCTTGCTAAGTTACCCCAGCTGACCTCAAACTTGTGGTCTTTCAAACCTCCTCCCTCAGCCTCCTGAGTATAGGAATACCTATACCTATAGGCATGTGCACCACACCTGGTTTACTGAGTGACCTTACCATATTACTTGAAATATGTCCCTCTCTTCCTCAGTACTTCACTTTTCTCTATCTACAATTCAGTATTTTAGAGCTTTTTAAAAGCCTTTTAATTTTAAGCAAAGATTGCTAATGACTTATGTGTTTTTTCAGTATGGTTTTAAATCTTTAAATATATATGCGTATGGAAAACAAATGAAAAAGTCACTAAAGTTTAATTAAGCATTTATGTGACTGTGAGACTTATTTCTATCTGTATCTCTGGAACTTAGAATGCAAGCCAGGCACAGTGGCACATGCCTGTAATCCCAATGACTCAGGAGGCTGAGGTAAGAAGATGGCAAGTTCAAAGCTAACCTCGGTAACTTAACAAGACCCACCTAGGAGGTAGGGGGAAAGGTTGGGGATGCAGCTCAGTGGTAGAGTGCCCCAGGTTTAATCCCCAGTACTAAAAAAATACATACATATGTTAAGTGTTACAAAAATAATGAATAAATTCATATGGCTTAAAGGCAATAACAGTGATTTTCATACTTAGTTAAGACTTAAAATTTCTTTGTTCCTTTGAAGTTATAAAAGAAAACAAGGAATTACTGGGAGAAATATTTCAATAGAAATAACCCTCAACTACTATAATATCCAAACAATAAAGATACTCATTTTCCCACAACAAACATGATAGATCCCTTGTTTTACTGACACCAAACTATCATTCTTTACCTGAGCCATGGTATCTGAGAATCCTGCATCTTGTCTTATAGTATGTTCCTACCTGAAATGCTCAACTCTGGCCCATATGCCTGCCTAGCTTCCACTTACTCTTAGTGCCTATTGGAAGTCTCCTCTGAGAAGCCTTCCAAGAGCCATCAAGCACAGGTATCAGACCCTTTTCTGGGCCCCTCTAATACCTATTATTGCATTTGTCTCACTGAATTTCAGTGAGACAAATTGCTTCTGGTCTGTGAGCTCCTCTTCCCAGGAGTTGATTCCTGGGCACAAGGCCAACCCTTAGAATTGAGTAAATGCAGGCTTACCTCATCACCAGTGATTTTCTTTTCTTTGAGTAATCTTTGAACTTCATCTTCTTCTGATCTTTCATCACTGTCGTCTGAGGAATATCTAGCTTGTTCCTCTGAAAGCAAAGGAATTTTAGACATGGTATTGACCTCTGTAGTGATTCAGCTTGACCTGACCATAGCCATCTTGAATCATCACCACCATGGTTGCCCCTGAGCAACCCTGTCCTATGCATAGTGGTTTGTGAATCTTTATGATCAGAGCCTGGTTCATCAGCACCAGGAATGTGTCTGACGTCTTTGCTGTTAGTTGCATATAAACCTGGTAGATGAATACCACCTTTGTCCTCACCACTACATAATCCTCCTTCTCTCACCCAAGTTGAGGATCCATTGATCTTGCTGCCAGCCTTGACCATGCTTCTGTCAGTAAGTCCCCAATAAATTGCATTCTGTGCAATCCTGAAACTGTCTACTTCTTTTTTCAGTCTGTCAGCACCTCCTGCCTACAGTGGCCAGTCTTTTTACACTGGCTTCTCCCGGAACAACTGACAAAGATGATGACCCTTTTATTCTTGAAAGTGTCTTCTGCTGAATATTGTTACTTCCCACTAGACATTGTCCTTGAGAAGACAACAGGTATTTTTAAGTGTCAGTGGGAAGGCAGATATAACATTCACACTTGCTGAAATGACTTAGATTGAAAGGGTTTTCTCAAGTTATTTGACCACCTCAAATATCCAAGAAAGGGGCTAGAGATATAGCTCAGTTGTTAGAGTGTTTGCCTCACATGCACAAGGTCATGGGTTCAATACCTAGCACTATAAAAACAAAAACAAAAACCAAGAAATGTTAGGTATTATCATCTTTAAGAACTATGAAATTTAAATACTGAGTCCTTAATTATACAATTAACTGCATATATAACAATTTATATGATAACATACATTTTCCTCCACAAACATTTATTTAATAAATTTTCTTTGTTTTGGAAATGCCTTATGTTCACAGTTAACCTTTTCTGTGGGAAAGTGGCTCTAACAAAAACAAAAACAACCAAAGTGGTGGGGGGTGGAGTGGGGGGTGTTGTACTGGCTGATGGACAGGGAGGAAGAGCTCACCAGAGCAAAGCAGGCCCTGTCACCTGAAGTAAGATCTGACCACACCTGGCGCAGCCCAGAGTTTCCCTTAGTAATGGGCCTCAGTGGCAGCCAGGCTGGAGGCCTCCTCACCTTCCTCATCCTCATCACTGCCAGGGTCCTGGTCGAGAACACTTGGCCCCTGCTGGTTCTGTTTCCCCTGCAGATGGACAGCCTGGTGAGTAGACAGCCTCAAGCGTTCTTCTTTCTGTAAAGAAGCAAATAAACTCTTTTAGCTGGACATGGTGGTGTACACCTCTAATCTCAGCTACTAAGGAGGCTAAGGGGGAGGATCAATTGAGGCCAAGAGGTTTATACCAGCCTGGGCAACAGCCACACCCTGTCTCAAAAAAAAAAAAAAAAAAAGCTACTTTCATGCCTACTTGAACCCTCTTTTACCCTAAGAAACATGTAAATGCCTAGTCCAAGACAGCACCTAGGCCCTGTATCTCCAGAGTGCAGACACCTCTCTTTGCACCTCTGTTACCACACATAGTGGATGGTTTGGTTTGGTTTGACATCATGAAGGCAATACAAGGGTGAAGAGGAGGGAAGGATCCCTCACTCTAGTCAGCCCACTCAGACCTGGCACAGGAGTGGTCTCAGAACTTACACTGTTCTCTCAGGACAGTGCCACTCAGCCCACGCAGAAAAGCCAACAGCCTGAGAAACCCAATCCATGCCCGGGACAGCTGAATTGACTTCCCAGGAAAGTGGGGACTGTCTTGTCATCCCTGAGCTGCACACACCGGACCTTCCTAGGTTCCACTCCCAAAGTGTCTAGATATTCCTGTCCTGACCCTCAACCCAGAGAGCATCCCACAGCACCTGACAAGAGGCGGGGGTGAGGGGATTCCCCAAGCTACAAGGCAGAACCTTCCTTGCCTTACAGCTGCCTGGCATTCTGCACTTTGGTCAAAAGGCTGGACCAGTGTCAGGCAAGTCTGGAATGTTCTTTTGACCTTCCTATTTTCTAATACAGTTCTGTAATGTCTGTCAAAAAGAGGTTGGGTTCTAAAAATCAATAGTTTTTCTCTGAAATCTAGATCATGGGGACAGTGCTTGAGTCCCTTGTTTGCTATAAGCTTCCATCAGCCATTGACATTATTGTGGCTGATTAACTACAAACTTAGCAGGTTAAGCTGGATTCTGGTAACTATAAGAAATAAAATAATAGTGGCAGCAAAAAAAAAAGTGAATTAATATTCTGGAAAATAACACCTCTTAATGCACACACACAAAAATATCTAGGATAAAACCTAGAGAACATACCTTAATCATTTCTGTGCGTTGGCATTCAGGATCACGACCAGCTATTGGCAAGATTCTAATATGTGTCTTTGAACTTGTATCCAGAAGTGGCAGGGTCATCTTTCTATGTGTGGCACTGTCTGTAGAGTGAGGTCTGCCAGGAAATGAACAACAACAATGTCTCACTCTTTACCAAGAACATTTGGGGGCAAGCATACTAACAGCCAAATAACCTGGAGACAGTGACAGCCTCACACTGGGCAGAGCAAGGAGGCAGAACCACAGTTTCCCATTCTCTGGCTCCCTGAGAAGCTCCCCACCCCCTGCTGCCCCTCCTCCTGGGGAAATCTGACTGTGTGAGTAGAAGTGGCGTGGAAAGGAGGGAAGGCAGGTGGTAGGGTCAAGGGCTTTTATAAAGAACACACAGCCCCACTCACATAGAAGAGAAGTAATATGAGATCTTAGTTCTTTAAGGGTGGCACAAATGCAGAAAGCACAATTGGAGAACTGAAAGTGAGTCCCTCCACCTGGATAAAACTGGGAGGAAAGGTCAAAGAGCAAAGGAAGGATGAGCTTTAGGAAAGGGTCTCCGAAGAAGGCATGGCTACAGAGAAATGTAAGAAACAAAGTTGTGTTGGGCAGATATCCCACTGTGAAACACGGGGCAGTATGGGGCAGCACAGGGCAGCACAGGGCATGGTGCAGAACAGGCAGAATAAGTACTGCATATCTTTGGGATGCCATTCTAGGAGACATCCTTAAAAGGAGCGCCATTTATTGTGCCAGGTTTCTGCAGGAAGTTTTATATAGTCTTCAACTTAATTAACACAACATCTCCGAGAGGTAGACATTATTTTCATGTTATAGCAGAGGGAACTGGAAGTTAGTGAGTTTGAGATCCCGCCTCAAGATTACACAATCTCAGAGCTGTCCCTCACAATGTTTATATAAACACCAACAAATTCTCTGGGTATAATAATATACCATATAACATTCACTCTTTTTAAGTATAGAATTAAATGATTTTTTTGCAAAGTTATGCAAGAATGACTGCAATCTGATTTTAGAAGATCTTCATGATCCCAAACAGAACCTGTGCCCATAACTCTGGAGGAAAGTTGATCCTAATCTCAGCAGTGTGTCTTTCAGGGGGAGGGTTCTAGAAGGTGCCACAGCACCACCCATGGCAATGAGCTCAGCTGATCTACACATTGCTTGGGCACAGCCGGTCATGCCTGTTGCATCTACACACTGGCACCATTCTGATGACACTTACCTTCCATGTCAATTTCACTAAAGGGAAAGGCCACACAGATGCATTGTTAAGACTGTTACCAGGTGCGCTGACCAATGTGAGTCAATATACCTGTCTCTAGGTTATACATCAGTCTCCTGTGAGTTTTGATGGCATGAGCTAGCTCCCAGAGAAATGGCGTCCAAAACAGAAACTTGCAGTTAACTTGAGAATCAGTCCCCAGTCCTTGGTGAGCTGCACTATGGAATTAGGTCAGTTGGAAGAATCAGGAACAACATCTCCACTTTGTTACTCTTTAACCACAAGTGACAATGTGCAGATAGGAACAATTACCTAAAGGTAAGTCTGGATTTAAAGATGGCTTGTCCCAGTAGACCAGTGTCTTCCCTTATAAATAGGTGGTTGTGATTGCCCTGCAGTGGGGCTTTGTAGATATCAAACACTTCGTTGCCTAAATGCAGAGACATGCTGGAAAGGAAAAGCCATTCAGCTATTAAGATGGATATTTAGTGGGCCCTACAGCATCCATTCTACCCTGTTAGCTTCACTTAAAAAAAATGAAGAACTATGGGATCCTGTCTTCATACTGAATTCATAAGGAAGAAAAGCTACTGTCAATAACCTACTTCTCTTCAAAGTAAAATGTGGTCAAATCTATCCTCCTTTCAACTTGAAATATAATTCCTTGTAATTTCCCCAATTGCTACCACTTCATTAGCCAACAGAAATCATTTTTCAAAAATATTAATTAAAATATCTGGAATCTCACAGATGAGAACTAGCCTTAGTCTTTCACATGAACAAGGCAGATATAAGGGATTTGAACATAACTTGGGTCCATGTCCAAGGTCTCCCACAAGCAGGGTTAGAATGACCTCGACTTTGCTTCTCTCTGTTTTTCTAGGTAAAGCCAGGGGTCTACCATGTGTCAATTCTTTAATGAAAATAACACCCAAATAAAGTCCTACTCATCCAGGCCTCCCTGAAGTATTTCAACATTCTTAGGGCATATTGCACTTACCTCCCATCTGACCACTTGACTATCCGGGCATTGCTTTCTTTAACTTTCTTTCCTTCTTCATCTCGGCGAATCCTCCATCGTATAGTATTTTCTACCTGATTCAAAACACAAAGGTATTAGAAAACCAATTTAAATACATCTTCTTTTTTCCTCAAGTGATCTATAATCATATGCCAAGAATTGATAGGTAATGATGGAATAAGCTTACTAAACACTGAAACCCATCTGCTGCAAATACCTAGAATTATTGGTTGAACTAAACAGACATTTTGCTTAAAAAACTTCTCTGAGATTCATTTCACAGCAGTGGAAGCAGAAGCACAGCATGATGCAGGCTGAGGCTTTGGTCCACATATAATGGGCAGTTCAAACTGAGATCTCTGGGCTGAGGGTGTATTCAGTGGTAGAGCACTTGCCTAGCATGCATGAAGCTGTGGGTTCTATCCCTAGTGGGAAAAAAACAAAAAAAGAATTTGAGACCTTTGTCTTTACAGAGTCCAGGAAAGAAGGGCTTAATAAGCATTCTTTAGCTTAATGAAACAGAAGAACTCTGTGCATGAAATTAAATTTTTAAAAAAGAATAAGCAACTAACTAATTAACAAAAAATTAAAACCCAAGACTTGTGCTCTGCCATGTTTTTGAGGCCAAATTTCCCCATATAGTGGGAAACTCCAAGTCATAAAAGTAGAGTAAAAATTGACCATGTCCCTGATTAAGGAAGACAAAACATCCTGTGGAGCCTGACAGGTACTGCCCACCAGTCCAGGCCTTCTAGAGAAGAACAAGCTAATGGCAAGGTTTATTTTTGTGAATAATTTGAATATCCATAGAGTCTAAGACTTTTCTACTGTGGAATGTTGCTAGCATCTACCCACCAGAAAATGTGGAGGCAGTTCTGTATACCTCACTACATAATCCTGAAGGAAGAAACAGTTTGCAACAATTTTTATCCCTACTTCTATCGAAAAATTTGAAGTTGCAAAAAAAAGAAACAGACCTACAGGAATTTAAAAAGAGAGAGAGAGAGAGTATGATGTCCCTTCTCCCCTAAAAATACTTTGAAAAGTCATTTACTTCTTTGTTCTAAACAGTTATTTATTGATAACAGGTAACATGAAAGATTTTCATAAACTCGAGTCTTGAGTTATCATTCCTGTACTTTACAAAAGAAAAAACTAGGCCAGGCAGAGTGGTAAGTGTTTGTGGTTCCAGTTACTCAGGAGGCTGAAGCAGGAGGATCCTTGAGCCCAGGAGTTTAAGGACAGTCTGGACAATACAGCGAGACCCCATCTCATAAAAAAAGCAAACAGGGCTGGGGTTGTGGCTCAGCTCTCAAGCGCTCACCTAGCAGGTGCGAGGCGCTGGATTCGATCCTCAGCACCACATGAAAAAATAAATAAATAATATAAAGGTATTGTGTCCAACTATAACTAAAAAAAATTTTTTTTAAAGAAACAAACAAAAAGAAAAACAAAAAAGGAATAGAGCATGAGGTAATACCTTTAATTTTAACCTGGTTCTGTCTTCCTCATAAAGCACTTTCTCATCTTCGAATTCATCTTCATAAAACTGAGGATCGAAAGGTCTAAAATTTTTTTAATGTCATATTAGTCATAGTTAATAATGAATATGATTGACACTATTACTCATCTTTCCAATATGCACCAATGTTTCTTAAAATCACAGTGGACAACTTCATGTAAGCCTTTAAGGAAGTATGCAAATTATGGTACTTTCTTGAAATTTATAAAACATATTGTCTGAAATAAAATCCAAATGTGACTAATAATTCAAAGTCTTCTTTGGAGGAATATGTCTTGCAAAGTGTAAGCAACACATGATCTAGCATTTCATATATTTTTTTAAGAACAGGTCATGCTTAATCACAAGAGCTTATGCCCATGTGCCATATAGGTACTACCCAGCGACATTATTTTGTTGTCAAAATAATTTTTTCTAGATTCACAATGATCTCTGCACTGAACATTTGTGGTTCTTCTCATCTTCCTCACTCATTTTCAAATTATTCAGCTTTACACTAGTGAAAAATGCCTCCATCAGTCATGATGTCTGTTTAAAGTACCAAAATGCTAGAAAGACTATTAATATTAAAACTCTTACCAATAATTCTTCATTTTTCTACCTTAGTACATCCTAAATTCATTTTTTTAAGTTACAGGAGAAATATCTTTATGATTAGTCAACTCATGATAAATAAGAAAAATATTTTTGTTCTTCAAAGTTTTAGTCAGTATCTTGAAATTTTTAATCAGTTCTCTTACTTGGGTTCTATACTGAGAAACTTGGGTAGTTTAACAAAATATAATTCATTTCCTAAGTCAGAGTTGATACTGGGAATTTTTATTTCTATTCTGGTTTCAGAAACAGGCTCTTCTTCCTGCTGGTCCTGAGGTACTCTGTGTTCATCCTAAGAGAGGAATCAGAAGGTAAGAGCATGAGGAGACATTCAAAATGCACTAACTTTACTCTGCACCAGGCAGACAAAAGTTTGAAAGGAGGTAAATTCAGGCACTGCTTTAGGGATAAAATAGCAATCTCTCCAAGCCTCTCCTAGAACTTCACCTTCCACCACTTAAAACCAGCCAACAAAAATAACATGGGAACGAGGTCTGTTAGCCTGGGTTACTAGAAAAATATATCTATTTTACTGATGTTTCTATTTTTCATAAGATAGCCAGCGACAGAAGTGTGAAATTATTCAACCCATCAGTACTTACTGCTAAAATCAGAAAATACCAACATAGCCCACATTATGAGTCCTCCTGGTCCCGCCCCAAAGTTGGTATCAGCTTTGTCTGAGCAGTTCCTGCTGTGACTTCTAATATCCCACATTCCCAATACAGCTAAGAATACCCCCATTCACCAGGTGTTCAGTTATCCTTGTCCTCTCTCAACATCAGAGAAACAGACCCTCAGCCTCTGAACCTTTTTCTTATCTTCACATAATGAGATCAATTGAGATTCATGATGGTACTTACAAAAGACTGTCTTGAAATGGGTAGTAGATTGTCCTCATCACTCTCTGAAGAAATGTCATCTATATCTCCAAACAGATCCATGGTCCCACTATAATGTTCAATGTTGGGGGGAAATGCACAATATATATTGGTCTGATTAAAGTTCTTCAACATGTTCCCAATGTTCACCAACCAAACAAATCTCCACTAAACCAACCTCACACTGGCTCTCCAAGCCTGGCCCCAGAAGCCTAACTTGTGCCTTGGAGATGTAAGAAGGCAAAGTCAGTTGGCCAAAGGCAAAGTCGCTATGACTGCCAGCTTTCAAGATGGCTCCCAGAGATTCCCACCTCTGGTTTTCATGCTTTTGTGTGGTCGCCTCCAACATGGTCTCAAGATTGTTCTATGTGGTCAATGGAGTACAACCTCACTTCGAGGTCAGGCTATGAATAACACTGGTTTTTCTGTGTTGCTCTTTCTCTCTTGGGTCACTCTGGGGGAAGCAGCTGCAACACTCAAACTGCTGGTGGGAAGGCCCAAGCGGTGAGGAAACAGGCCTTTGCAAAGAGCCACACGAGCTGTCTTGGAAACAGCCTTCAGTTCCAAGACTAGATACTGCAGTACAGCCTGTGAGACCCTAAGCTCTCCTGAATTTCTGACCCTCAGAAACTGTGTGAGATAGGAAATGTGCATTGTTTTAAGCTGCTGGCTGTTGGAGAAATTTGTTAGAGCAATGGAAGGCACTCTCTCCCTTTGTTCTCTGCATCCCTGTTTCCCATTCACTTTGTACTCCGGGATCCTAGTGACCTCCTACAGTCAGGATACTCAAGTAGAGGCCTGAGTTCTCCACACAGCTCTGTCTTCCTCTTAAAACACATAGAGCTACACTGGCCCCCATATCCCTTCCTTCAAGCGAGAATATCAGCTAAAACCATGCATGGTGGTATACACCTTTTAAATCCCAGCTACTTGGGAGGCTGAGGCAGAAGGATCACATATTCAAGGCCAGCCTGGGCAACTTAGTGAAATTCTGTCTTAGGAAAATGAAAAAAAAAAAAAATGCTGGGGGTGTAGCTCAGTGGTAGAATACCTACCTAGCATGTACGTGCAGGGTCTTGGGCTCAATTCCTAGTACTACAAAAAGTGGGGTGGGGGGAGTATTCCATTGGAAATGGTGGCATACACCTATAATCCCAGCAATTTAGGAGGCTGAGACAGGAGGATCACATATTCAAGGCTAACCTCAGTAATTTAGTGAGACCTTGCTTCAAAGTTTAAAAAGAAAAAAGGAGGGGGGGCCTAAGGATGTAGTTCAGTTAGAATACTTGTCAAGAATGTGTGTGCAAGGCTCTGGGTTCAATCCCCAGTACTGCAAAAACAAAAACAAAATCAGCCATGTGTAGGCAAAAATAAACTATACAAAACATAATACTCTAAAGGACTGTGGCAATGACCCAGGAAGAAGCTAGCAGGGAGAAAGGAAGCTAAACCTCAATAGATTTTAAAGGTCATTATTTTTCAACCCAAAATAAATGACCACTGCCAGTAACAACTGTTCAGAGAATTCAACTTCGATTTGAATTCTCAACTCCATATGACTGATCAGCTAGATAAATTTAACTTTTCACAGTTCATGAATATTTGTGTGGTCCCAGGTCCTTCAGTATTTCTAGTGCCACACTCAGCCCTCTGTCCTCATATTTATCTTCAAAAAGGTATGTCTTTAATATGAATAAGGGTCTGAAGAATTTCCCTTAATCTCATGGTTGGCCTACGTGAAGTATTCCTGTGGAGTAGTTTATTCTTCCTTTGACAGACAGGAATTCAAATGCTTATTAACTTGTCCAAAGTACACAGGGAGTGAAGGAACAAAGAGGTCTCTTGACTCCAAAGTCTACACACAGAATCATGGCCCAGAAACAGCAGGCTCTTAAGCCCCGTCCTTGCCTCTCTAGGACCCCCTCTAAATGCCCACTTATGAATACAAATGCCAGCATCATGAAATAGTAACAGGCTAACTTAACAACTTGTAAGTAAAGTAAAAGCAAGTGTCAAGTTTGAAACATCCTAGATTATAAAACAATACTTAACAAATCTAAAAATTTAAAGTCATGCAAAATATGGTCTCTGATCACAATGCAATCGATATCACAAAGATAACTGGAAAATCTCCAAATATTTGGAAATTCATACTTTCAAAATAGTCCATGAGTCAAAGAGGATGCTTCAAGGAAAATTAGGAAATATTTTGTAACTGAATAAAAACAAAACTATAACATTAAAATGTGTGAGATGCAGCTATATAAGTACTTAGAGGGAAGTTATAGTAATAAAAATTCTTTTGGAAAATAAAAATGATCCTGAATCAAAAACCAAAGTTTCTACCTTGAGAAAACAGAAAAAGAGTGTGATGGTGCACACCTATGATCCCTAGTGACTTGGGAAGCTGAAGCAGGAGGATCTCAAGTTTAAGGCCAGTCTCAGAAATTTTATCAAGACCCTGTCTCAAAATAAAAAAGGACTGGGAATGTAGCTCAGTGGTACAGTGCCCCTAGGTTAAATCTCCAGTACCACCAAAAACAAAAACAAAACAAAACAAATTCAAAGCAAGTAAAAAGAGGAAAAAGAATCAATGTAATTGAAAATAGGAAAAAAAAAATCTATGAAACCCAAAGTTGGTTTTTTGAGATGATTATGTCATATTTTATATTTTGAGATAGGATCTTGATATGCTGTCCAGGTTGGTCTTCTGGACTCAAGGATCCTCCTGCCTCAGCCTCCCAAGTGCTGATATTACAAGAGCAAAGCGGTCTTGGGACTTGACTTTTATGTTTTTATTTTTTTTTTAAAGCAGTTGCCTTGACCTTTATTTTTATTTATTTATTTTTTATTTTTTTTAAAGAGAGAGAGAGAGAGAGAGAGAGAGAGAGAGAATTTTTAAAATATTTATTCTTTTAGTTTTCGGCGGACACAACATCTTTGTTGGTATGAGGATCGAACCCGGGCCAAACGCATGCCAGGCGAGCGCGCTACCACTTGAGCCACATCCCCAGCCCTTATGTTTTTATTGATAAACCTCTAGCCAAACTAAAAACAGAGAAAACATAAATTATTAACATGAGGAATAAAAGGGGATTATTCCCACAGAATCCCAAGATACAAAAAAGAATAATGAAGGAATCATAAAAATAAATCTATACACACAAATTCAACAGCTTAGGCAAAATGACCCAAGTCTTTGAAGGTCATAAACAATCAAAATTCACTGAAGAAGAAGTAGATAATAGTCCTATTTCTTATTTTATTTTATCTTTTTGATACCAGGGATTGAACCCAGTGGTGTTTGACTATTGAGCAACATTCCCAACCCTTTTTTATATGTTATTAGAGGCAGGGTCTCACTAAGTTGTTTAGAGCTTCGCTAAGTTGCTAAGACTGGCTTTAAATTCATGATCCTCCTGCATCAGCCTCCTGAGATGCTGGGATTATAGGCATGCACCATCGTGCCCTGCTGAATAGTCCTATTTCTATTAAGTAAACTGAATTTATTGTTAAAAATCTTGTCAAAAAGAAAACTCCAAGCCCAGATGGCCCTACTAAGTTGTAAAAGCTGGACCTAATAGAAAAAGGGCCTTTCCTTTCCTTCAACACATCAATTAACACTTGTTTGATTTGTGATATTCTTTTTTTAATATTTATTTTTTAGTTGTAATTGGACACAATACCTTTATTTATTTATTTTAATGTAGTGCTGAGGATCGAACCCAGGGCCCTGCACATGCTAGGCGAGCACTCTACCTTTAAAGAAATTTAGTAGTATTTCACCTTCAAAAACCGTAACACTTCTGTAAAAATGTTATAAACCTTTCCCAAATTATTGGCTTTTAAAAAATGATGCACAGAAATGTGTCACGTGGAATCAGGACAGAGAGCCAAAATGCATGCCTTTCAAAGCTGCCATTGCTTAGGGCTACTGTTCTAATTAATGTGTATAAGTCAATGACTTGATAGACTAGTAGTTGTATACAGCTAGATGTATAATTTATATCATTTTTTATTTTATTTTTTGGTACTGGGAGTTGAATCCAAAGGTGCTTTACCACTAAGCTACACCCCAACCCTTTTTTTTACTTTGAAATAGGGTCTTCCTGAGTTACTGAGGGTATCCCTAAAATGCCGAGGCTGGCCTTAAACTTGGAACCCTCCCTGCCTCAGCCTCCTGAGTAGCTGGAACTATAGGCATGGGTCACCATGCTCAGCCATGTTATAAGTTGAAGAAAAAGTCATCTTTTGCAATGGAGTTATGCTCTTTTTCCTTGTTTAATTCCCCAACTTGTCACAAAGTAGGATGGATAGTAGCTTTAATTGTGATTGTGGCTCCCTAACAGAGACATCTGCTAACTAATGCTGATAGGGCTTCCTGATGAAATGCATAGTAATAAAGGAGCACAATTTTGACCCAAAAAGAAAATTATACATAACAGCATCTCACAAGGCTGCTCAGGAGCAGCCCAGAACTGAAGGCATCTGCACTGTCAGCAGAATGTTCACAGAAGCCAGTTGGGTATGTATTTACCCATGTTTTTGCAAAACGTTCAAGTCATTTGGCTCAGAACGCCTGAGTGTATATAATATGCCATTCTACTCCATTTCAGTTTCTTGAATGTTTTCATTAGCTGTCGGCACAGTTACTGCCCCGATCTTGAACTACGAGTACTGCAATCTTTTACATTCTCAGTATGAGTAGAGCTTTTTGATCTACAAAGCTAATGGAAATTTGCTTTGTGTGGCCGCTGTATGTGAATACACCCAGAACCTAGTAAATATCCATGGTCATTTTAGTATTTGCATTTAGAAGGACCAAACAAATGAATACATATATTGAGGGTAAATGGAGCCAGGTTTCTTGCTTTTAGAGGAGACTGAAGAGGCAGTTCCACAGGTGTCAGTATTGAGAACCCACAAGAAACTTGTCATACCCTCTGGACCTCATTGGACCAGCTGACAGATTGCCATTACATACACCCAGCTTACAGTTTTGGACATAGGTTCACAATAAGAAGCTCAGCCTGTATGGTTTTTCTTTTCTTTTTTTCCTGTGTGGTTTCTTGATGCCTGCAGTTGAGTGTTCAGAAGCAAACCAGCAGGTGTTTCTCAAGCAAGGTCATCTACAAAACAGGGTGTGAATATGGTCCCACCCCCTAGAAGCTGGTGCTCAATTCTTTAGTGATATTGGCTAGAGGGTTCATACAGCGGTGGTTCTTGCTGCAGAAATACCAAGCATCATTGGATCTGCTGGGTTATCAGGTGTCACTGGAAGAACAACTTGCCCTGCAGACTGGACTGACTGCCAAACATTCCCTTCTTGTGGTCCTTACTCAAAACAGGAAGCATCTATGGCTTACTTGGCAAAAGAGTCAAACAAAGTAACAACTGAAGTATGTGTACATTAGCTCCCAAATCCAAAAGGGTCTATAGTTTTGTTTTATTTGGGTAGCAGAGATTGAACCCAGGGGTGCTTAACCACTAAGTCATATTCCTAGCCCTTTTTAATATTTTATTTAGAGACAGGGTCTCACTGAGTTGCTTAGGGCTTTGCCAAGTTGCTGAGGCTGACTTTGAACTTGTGATCCTCCTACTTCAGCCTCCCAAGCTGCTGGGATTACAGGCATGTGCCAAGCACCACTGTTCTTTGGAAGCAATTATCCATACACACCCCATACCATTAGCTCTCCAGAAACGTTGCTGAGGTGATGAGGCCCTGAAATTTGATCGTGATTCTTTCCCACCCTCTGATTCATATGCTCATTAATAAGGCATCTAAAGTATTTGCTGTTTCCTGTTCATCAGATTCATTCAGCATATCAATGTAGTGGGCCAATGAGATGCATGGACTGTCAAGATGATCAAGGTCTCCTTGGACTCCATTAGAATGCAGGTGGGTCCTTGGACTCAGGCAAGGCTGTAAAGTTGTGCCATTGGTCTGACAAGTAAAAGCAAACTCTTTCAGTTTGTTCTTACAAACTGATATGGAGAGAATAAAAATGTCTGTCGCCAACAGCTACAGACCAGGTATCGGCAGCTGTAGAGCTGCTTCCGCTAACACATGCTCATAGGAAATGGCAGCTATTATTGGAGTCATGCTCGGATTAGGTTTAAGATGACCCTTCATTTCTAAGATCAACTTGCAGCCTTCACAGGTCAAACCGGAGAGTTAAATGGGCGTGAGTGGTATCATCACCCCTACTTCTTCCGAATCTTTGATGGTGTCTTTCCTCTCCACAATTCCCCTTAGTCATGTAGTGGTTTTGGTTTATTATCTTGGTAAGAAAAAGAAGTTCTGGGGGCTTCTGCTCGGTCCTTCCTGTCATAATGATGGTTATTACATGACTCAGAAAGACAACATGAGGAATCTCTCAGTGACAAAATATGTCAACTCTAATTGTAAGACCTGGAAGAAATAACCACAGGGTGTGTTCACAAATGTGCTGAGCATACTGTGAGTTGAACTTAAGCTAAAACTCAATCTATTACTTGAGCACTCTAAGCCCCCCTATTGGCTAGGTAGGCCATAGCAGCATTTAGATTCAACTGAGAGTCAGTATTCAGGAATCTTCGTATTTCCTTCCCCATTGCAGTCATCCTTGTATATGGCTACAGTTTCCCTTGGGGGATTGCTTGTAGGAAGATTCATAATTTATACTTGAACCCTGTCTTGTTCAAGTTTCAGATATGCAATATGTTTCCAGACCCGGAATCCCCTGTTGAATCTCCATTGTGGCAACTCATTATGATCTTGGCCTTGAGCTCTAGTCTTCCTATCATACAGACCTTGCTTGGCATCCTCATGAAGGGAGTATCTCTTGGCCCTCTCAGGGAATGAAGCTGGGGAGAGATGGGGTAGTATGAAGGTCACACAAGATAAGTTGACTCTAACACTCCTATCTCCCTAATCCTCCTCCACACAACACTGGAGGAAGTTTTGGCATCTCAACTTCACAAAATATAGGCCACTGCTGAGTTTAAGTTTTAGTTAACCACTTAACTAGAGCACCATGTCCAGCTACATGCTAAAACAGTAACTCCGGAATATATTCTTGCAAAATTATTTATTTATATTCAAAGATTTGACCATGCTCAAGTTGTTTGTTACCCCTTAAAGTCCACTTCCATACATACTTCCCAGGCTTCTGCCTATACTGATTAGCAAAATCTTGTAATTCTTTTGGTGTGAGAGCTATTTCTTCTTCATACTTTGTGCTTGCTTTGCTGGAGCATGAGATCCTAGTGATAAGTTCCCTAGTAGAAAGGCAGGTCAGATGGCACTCAGTTGTGTGAATCTTGAGAATGGAAACTGCTCAACATGTTATTACAATGTTTTCATGCAAGACTAGTTTCCTCAGACACAGGGAAGGAAGCTTGTGTCTCACAGGCAAGGGAGGCCCAGAGTCACTAAGAAATTAGGTTTTTCAGTTCATCTGAGACTAGATATTCCCTTAGTCAGCTAAGCTGCTATAACAAAATACCAGTCTGGGAAGTTCAAGATCAAGGTGCCAGAAAATAGATTTCATTCTGAGGCCTCTTCTCTTAGATACTCGGGAGCTATCTTCTTGCTCTGTGTTCTCATGACCTGTTCTTTGTGAGCACGCAGAGTGAGCAAGCTCTGGTCTCTTCCTCTTCTAATAAGTACATAACTTACATTATGGTGGTGTCCTCTTAACATCATAAACCAATCACCTCCCAAAGACTCCGTCCACAAATGCCATCACATGGGGGCGGTTAGGGATTCAACATAAATTTACCAGGAACATAAACATTCTCTCCATAACATCCCCATTCCTATTTTCTTTCCCAGTCAATGCCTTAACTTTAACATGAGACGTGGAGAGGCTACGAATTCATTTGATTTTATAATTCCACAACCACACAAATATTATTTTTGATTTTCAGATAACTCAGCCCTACAAGATATAAGATTGTGTTAGGGTTGTGATGAAAGCTCACTTTTCCCCTATGATGTGAGCTGGACATTTTATTTTTTTTAATTTTTGCGGTAGTGGTGATTGAACCCAGGGCCTTGTGCATGCTAGACAAGCGCTACTCCTGAGCTATGCCACCAGCCCTGAGCTGAATATTTAAAGAACTAAATTTGTGCTTAGGGTTCCAGAGTACTCAGAAGTACCCATTCCGCTCCAAAGTCATTCTTATCATGATTACCTACAGCAACCATTTGACCCCTCAGGCATATGTGATAATCTTATTCATGATGATCTTATGCATCACCATGCATTTCCAGCATCCCATTTCCTGGGAGTGGGGAGCTCAGTCCTGCACCATTCTATTTCTATTTCATCTTTTTTTTTTTAAAGAATTTTAATATTTATTTTTTAGTTATCGGCAGACACAACATCTTTGTTTGTATGTGGTGCTGAGGATCGAACCCGGGCTGCACGCATGCCAGGGGAGCGCGCTACCGCTTGAGCCACATCCCCAGCCCTCTATTTCATCTTTGAAAATTTGTTTTCTGAACCACCCAGACAGGTTTCTAGTAAGTAAAGGGAAAACATACCAGTTGCCTATACAGATAGAATTTAATATATTTTTTAAAGATAGTAATTAAAGTTGTTTACTAGGTTACCAAAAATTTAAAACAAGAACTCATAGGGATCAGAGTAGAAGTAAATACAGAGAGTAACTTCCACCCCTAGAGCTGAGAGAACCATATTTGAACATATGAGAGGTGCAATTATTAAAAATTAAATGCTGCATGTACCAATATATAATAATGAATCCCATCATTATGTACAACTATACATACCGCACCAATTAAAAAATGTGGAAAAAAATTAAAAACTTAAATGCTTCCAGAAAGGGCCCCTTGGAGTCAAAACTCATACCTGTGGAAGACCAGCTGTCCAACTAGTATTGATAGTCTCTCAGAGAATACAATGAGGCTGATTCTCCAAGTGTTGGTATACCACAAATTGGATTCAGCTGCTGTAGAAAAGAACTGCCTCTGCTGGGGTCAAGTGTTGATGGGCGACACTTATAGAAACTGCAAGCTAACAGGAAGCCCCCAGAAAGTTCCATGAACAAACAGGAAGGAGCAATCCTTTCTTTGCTTTTCAAGCTTCCAGTCTTCCTTTAGCGCCCCCTAATGTGACAGCTGGCAAGGCTGAAATAGGGTTTGTAGAGTCTCGAACACAACGCAAAAATAGAGGGATGGGTTTGGAGAAGAGACAAGAGACAAAAGCTTACCACACCCCATACCATTAGGTCCCCAGAAATGTTGCTGAGGTGATGAGGCCCTGATGTCTGTTAGTTTAAAAAAAAAAAAAAAAAAAAAAGCAAACAAGAATATATTGCCTTGGAAACAATGGAGGTAGAATAAAGGCTTTTAAAAGCCAGGTATTGGCCAGGTGCAGTGGCACACACCTGTAATCCCAGCAACTTGGGAGGCTGGGGCAGGAGGATCCCAAGTTAAAAAAAAAAAAAAAAAAAGCATTGACATTTCAATTTGATAAACCAGGAAACAGCAAAGCACTTAAAAGTTTTATTAGGAAAACATTTTTGCAGTGATAGAAATGAGCCCTGAGCCTGAACCTCACATATGCTAAGAGCTCTACTACTTTACTACATCCACAGCACTTTCCCCTCTCTTTTTTCGATGTTACTTTTCTTTACATCCGCTCCCTTTGAATACCTGGACCACCGTGAGCTACTCCTAACAGAATGCAGCAGAAGTGAGGTTGTACGATTTTTCATACTAGGTTATACAACGGAATGCGAAAAAAGGTAATACAATTTTCACTTGGTACTTTCAGGGCGCTCACCTTTGAAACACGGCAACCTTGCTTGAGAAAGCAAAGCCAGGACAGGGATGTAACAATACAACACTCACCTTGCTCACAAACAGAAGGGTGTCAAAATCTCTGTACTCAAATAATATTGTAATGCAAAAACTTTTTTTTTTTTTTTTTTTTTTGAGTGCTAGGGATAGAACCCAGAGCTTTGGGCATGCTAAGCACACACTGAGCTACACACCCTACCCCCTGGTCTCTGAGATGCAGTATTTTTTTTTTTAATCAAAATTCATGTCTAAAGAACTTCATAATAAAAAAAAATTAAAAAGTAATCCAGCTAGGGATGAAGGTACACACCTGTATGGCTACTAGGAGGCTGAGGCAGGAAGATTGCAAGTTCAAGGCCAGTCTTGGTCACTTACCATCAGTAACTTGGCAGGACCCTGTCACACAACCACAAGAATGGAAAGTTATATTCCACTTATGTATGTCAAAATACACTCTACTGTCATATATAAGGGGAAAAAAGGACTGGGCATATAACTCAGTACTAAAGTACCCCTATGTTCAATCTTCAGTACCAAATAAATGAATAAACTAATGTAATTAATTTTAAAAAAGGGTTGAGGATGTAGCTCAGTGGTAAAACACTTGTCTAGTATGAGGGAGGCCCTGGATTCTATCCCCAGCACTGTTAAAAAACAAATAACAACAAAAACAAAACAGAATTCAACCTGCAGTTGTATGAATCTTGTAATTAGCCTCACTCTATTCTAGTTGTTAAATCTCATTTTAAAATTTTAACTTTATTCATCATGTATTTTGCATTAATTTTGATTTTTATGTAACATTACTTAATGTGATTATTGTAGGACATTGACTAGTATTCATTGTGACTAGTATTTTATTTTATATTTTGGTCCCAGGAATTGAGCCCAGGTATACTTAACCACTGAGCCACATCCCCAGCCCTTTTTTTTTTGTATTTTATTTAGAGACAGGGCCTTGCTGAGTTGCTTAGGGCCTCTCTATAAATTGCTGAGGCTGGCTTTGAACTCAGAATCCTCCTGCTTCTGTCTCCCAAATTGCTGGGATTACAGGCATGTGCCACCTAGGACTAGTATTTTAAATCCCTAAAATTTGTCTACCCAGAACCTCAGAATGTGACTTTATTTGGAAATAGGGTTTTTGCAGATGTAACTAGTTAAGATGAGGTCACATTGGATTAAAGTTGGCCCTAAATCCAATGACTGATTTTCTTATGAAAAGAGGGACATCTAGAGACTCAAGAACACACAAGAAAGAAGGCCACATAAAGACAGAGGCAAAGATTTGAATTATGCTACCCCATTTCAAGGACTGCCAGGAAACACCAGAACCTGGGAAGAGGGAAAGGAGAATCCTTCCTGGAAGACAGCACGGCTCTGCAAACATCTTGATTTCAAACTTCCTGTCTCCAGAACTGTAAGAGAATAAATTTCTCTTGTTTTAAGCCACCCTACTGTGGTACTTTTGCAGGGCAGTCTGAGGAAATAGACATGATTCTTGAGGTTATTTTCATACTCCTTTAAACACTGCATCTGAAGAGAGGGCCTCACTCCCCCTCACCCTAGTCTTGTTCCTGGCCAGCAGACCTCTTTGTGGGGATGAGAGGAAGTGGAGTAGAGCAGCAGGAATTCGCGAAAACCCAACTCAGTGGAAATACTAACAAGTCAGCTTGCTTTAGGAAAAGTAGATTTCTTAAACACAGTCACTTGCTTTTAATTTTTTTATTACAATTAAAATTACACAAAGGCAAATCAATTCGTTTCAATGAAAATAACTCATGTTTACATCATATTTATAAAACAAACTATACAATAAAATATATAAAAGTTTTCACATTTTGTACTTTAATCATCGTCTTCTTCTTCTTCATCACTGATCACATACTTCTTATGCTTTTTATTTGCTTTATCATCATCTTCTGCTTTTCTCTTTCCAGAAGGTTCACCCTCCTAAATAGATAAAATTTTTAAAAATCTAAAATTCAACAGAGAACATTTCTAGGAACGGTTTATCAAAAGTAGCTCTGAGCTGAATGACCCTCTGATAACTCAAAGTAACTTTTTGTTTGTTTTCCTGGTGCTGGGGATTGAACCCCGGGGCACTTTGCATTGAGCTATACCCCCAGCTCTTTTTAAAAAAATTTTCAAACAGCATCTCGCAGTTGCTAAGGCTGGCCTCAAACTTGCAATCCTCCTGCATCATCCTCCTAAACAGCTGTGATTACAGGCGTGTGCTACCATACCCTGCTCAAAGTAACTTACAGTAAAAACATTCAACAGATGAATGAAACCACTAGCCAAGGTGATGGCCAGTTTTCAAATCTATTAGAGGCATTGTAAAATGAAAACTCTGTAAGACTCATTACAAACTATAAAATTCAACTCATGCCCTTGCAGATATTAGGAGAGAGCTATGCAACCAAAATTTATCTCTTACAGAGAAATAAGTGCACAACAGAGTCTATCCTGGGAAAGATCAGGGCTCTCCCAAGGAAGTTTTGCCTGTATGACCATTTCTTGTCCTAAAATATATTCACCCTTATCAGGTAATCGGTCAAAATTTTTTCTCCGCTTCTTCAGCATTTAGCTTTTTTTTTTTCATTATCTAAAACTCATTATTTTAAACACTATTAATTTTTAAAATAATAATTTCTTGGTTTGGATATATTAAAAATATAAAGGTCTTTAAGAAAATATTTGAAGATGTCAAAATGCCTTCTACTGTCAAGTATAACTAAAAAGAACAATTAAAATTTCTTGAAGAAATTAAATGTCTTCTATCACATTTCCTCTGTTTAAAATAATTCTGTACAATGTCCTAACAGAAAGAATTCAGAGAATTGTCTATAAAACAATTTTTACAAATAGAATTTGAACATATCATCATTTAAATATCAAATACTCATTACAGGAGTTGACACTAACATGACACTATCCTCCAAAAATTAAATGGATCAACAAATGGTTTGAAGGTTAAGGTTGGGGAAGGCCTGACATCTTGCTGTGACCACAGAGTGCTTCTACATGTACGATGTAATCTGATGCACCCACTTTTTTCCTGATGGTCCCAGCAGCTGGCCCTCTGAGGGACGAGATAGCATCTCACACTTGTTTCCTGCCTTGTTATCACAAATGCATTCCTACAGACCTAGAGTACCACAGGAGGGCTCAAAAAGAAAGTTATGAGCCTACAGTAAGGACTCTACTTTCATCCCAATGTGCAGTAGTACAGTGACCCCAACAGCAATTGTCTTCCATTG
The DNA here is from genome assembly GCF_048772815.1 of Callospermophilus lateralis. Taxonomy (NCBI): domain Eukaryota; kingdom Metazoa; phylum Chordata; class Mammalia; order Rodentia; family Sciuridae; genus Callospermophilus; species Callospermophilus lateralis. The sequence continues at coordinate 97,241,428 of NC_135307.1, forward strand.
TTGCACATGCCCAGAACATGAACTGGAATAATATGAAGAGGCAGTAGCGGAGGTTGGGAGGTCCAGGAAGAAGTAAAGTCTTTGTATTTAGAGAAGGGAAGAAAGAAGACCAAGAGAATATTTGGGTGGTGAAGGTAGAGGTTCATTTGCATGAGGCATTTTTGAGTTAGGCATTTTGCAACTGCCCAGCCCAGAAGGTCTTTTTTTAAGCAAAGAAAAATCTCATTTCTGAGAATACTAGGAATAAACCGAGTTCCATAGTACTTCTGAATTTTCATTAACAGTTTCTGCTTGCCAGGCAACAAATAGCATCTGCTTAGATGAGGACTTCCATTTGCAAACAGTTCAACACACTGCAAATGTATCATTAAGATGTCACCTCATCTAATTTAAAACCAATACGGTGCAGATTAATTTAACAAATTTTTTACTAGTTATTGTTCACAGTATGGCACTGAATTTCAGTGAATTGTGTATATATATGTGCTCCTAGTCTGTGAGCTCCTCATTCCCAGGAGGTGGCTCCTGAGTACAAGCCAAATCTTATGATTGAGTAAATGTGAGCTTACCTCATCACTGGTGAGTTTCTTTGCTTTGAGTAATCTTTGAGCCTTATCTTCTTCTGATCCCTCATCACTGTCTGAGGAATAGATTCTGGCTCTTTCCTCTGAAAGCAAAGGAATTAGACTGAGTGACTTTCAATGATAGTGATCTATTCAATCTCAGTTTTTCCTTCTTATCAGAATTGTACATTTTCCCTGGAGGAAGTAAATAATTTTGAATTGTTGATTTAAAGATAAAGCTCTAAATATACTGAAATGAAATAGACTTACTCTCTCCAAATATAATCCTTTCCTTCTTCCAACTCTTTGCCTAGCTAAGGACTGCCCAAAACTGAGTGTTACTTGTCTGTTGTGTTTTAATCTCTGAGGAACTGAATATTAAACATCTCTATCCCTAAATATATCTTTAACGTTTAGTTGTTTTTATTTTTGTGTGGCGTAATTTTAAAATTAATTTTTCCTGTGGAAAATTAGCAATGGCAAAAATGGAAAGATCTCTTGTACTATTGTCCCAAGATAAATAATAGGTAGGTAAGGCTTAGCAGGTCACTAGACAAAAGTTGTTGAGAGCCACAGCCGAAGGGGCCCCAGCAAACTTTCAGACTACCAGCTGATGATTGGCTCACAGCGGCCCCAGCAACATCTAGCTGATTGGCTCCTCTGCGGTGATGCTCATTGGGCTGTTTCCCTGCCCTTTCAGGCCACGGAGCTGCTCATTGGGGGACTTTTTTGGCTCCGCCCACACGACCCAGCCAATCGGCCTCAAGAGCAGGAGGATTGTGGGAGGTGGAGAGGCTGGTGGTTGGGGGGAGTGGCTTGTGGGAAACCAGTGGTGGCAGTTGGGCTCTGAGGGTTTTTCCTGAGGAGCTGTTTTGTTTGGTGTGTGTGGTTCTAAAAATAAAGTTCGTTTCTTTTGACAAGTGGCTCCTGAATTGTGCCCAGCCAGACTGTGGCAAAAAGTAGTCACTGAAAAATGAGAAAAAGTTTTGTAGGACAGCCAGAAAAAGGAAAATTTGGGTGTTTTTATAATTTTTTTACTCAACAGGAAAAACCACCTGGGGCACACTGTGATTTCCAAGGTGTGTCAAAGGGAATCAAGAGAGCATTAGAACTTCATTTTATGGACAAGATACTTAATATCAAAGAAGGGCAGTCAAATGCTCAAGGCTGATGAGGTGAAACAACAAATGGTAGCTTTAGGTAACATTTATCATTCAACTCTCAAAACACCCTCATGTTGCAAACACTATTATTAACAGGTTGTTTTTTTTCCAAATGAGACCACAGATGTTAAGGGAAGTAATAGGATCTTCTAAAAGTGATTCAATAAAAAGTGATTTTATGACTTTTGCTAGTAAATGGATGGATCTGGAGACTATTATGTTAAGTGAAATGAGCCAATCTCAAAAAACCAAAGATCGAATGTTCTCTTTGATTTGTGGATGCTAACGCACAACAAGAAGTGTGGGGAGTAGAAGTTCAGTGGAGTACAGAAATGGAAATGAAAGGAAGGGAGGAAGGATGGGAATAGAAGAGACAGTAGAATAAATCTGACATAACTTCTCTGTGTTCATATATGAATACATGACCAGTGAAACTCCACATCATGTACAACCACAAGAATGGGAAGTTATAACCCATGTATGTAAAATATGTCAAATTACATTCTACTGTCATGTATATCTAAAGATAACAAATAAAAAAAATTTTTTTAAAGGTGGTTGGTTGGTAGGTGGTTGCAGGTGTGATTCGGCCCCCTGTGGGGAAAAGGAGGCGGATTTGAGCATGGCAGAAGGGGACACCTTGGTATCAGTGGATTACACAATTTTTGGGAAGGTGCAAGGGGTGTTTTTCCGCAAGTACACTCAGGGTGAGGTAAAAAGTTAGGATTGGTAGGCTGGGTCCAGAACACTGACCGGGGCACAGTACAAGGACAATTGCAAGGTCCCATCTCCAAGGTGCATTGCATGCAGGAATGGCTTGAGACAAAAGGAAGTCCCAAATCACAAATTGACAGAGCAGATTTCAGCAATGAGAAAGTCATCTTGAAGCTGGATTACTCGGAGTTCCAAACTGTGAAATAATGGCCTGAATTTAAATTTTCCAAGAAAAAGTCAGTTTTGGTTTTTATTATTAATATAGAACTATTCTGTGTTCAATATTAGAATTAGTTATTTTTGTATCGAATATTTGTAATTGTATGTTACATGTGTGATGGAACACAGCTTTACACTTTAGAACCATGTTAAAAAAAAAAAAAAAAAAAAAAAAGGTGGTTGAGTTGAAAGCAGAGTAAGCAGGGTCAGGAGTTCAGCCCAAGCCTTGAGTTTGCTTTACAGCATCTCATCTTTCCACCAGTTGTGGGGGAATCTCTGGGTAAGAACCAAGAAGGTTTGTTGTTATTATTATATTTTTTTACTATGAGGTCTTTCATTATTTACTAAATGAGGTCCATGTCTTAAAAGACTCATCTCAAATAAATAAACACGATCAGATTAAATTATTTATAGAATCTATATGACAATGACACACAGGCACAATGATTTCCTTTTCTAAGAATCAAAATAATTATGCTTAGGTTACATGGCAACAAGTCATTGTATGATAATAAAGACACACTATACAGGAAGTTTCATGAGACCAATTCTCATTATATTCCTCATGTAAACCCGGTGAAACAATAACCCTATGGGATTTATTCCACTGACCATAATAAGTAATTCTCTTCTAAGTATTTCTTCTTCCTTGAAAAATATAATTTGATTTTCAATGAAATGTTAGACAAGTGAAGAAAGACTAAGTTAGGAGTCACCATCCTTAAAAAGTACTTAATTGCAAATACTTTATGTATCCTATTAAGTCTGTGGTAAGACTGATCATATCTATTATGTTAGTTAGGAAGCTTAATGAGGATGATTCACTGAAAAGAGACCCTGTTATATCAGTGCTTTGTCATATTTGCCATCTCTCATTTCTCTTTGCACCTCTATATTCCTGTATTATTGTTCTTCTCTCACAGAAATATAGACACCTCTATCAAAAATGTTACTCACATTCAGTCTGTTATATGAATTTACACTAGAATTATTTTCTAAAACACATATTATGTTGTCGTTAATATTGTTCATTATTCCCACTGCCTGAAAACCAACGCCTAAATATGACACCCTACAAACCCCACTGAAATGTATCTCTTTCTGAACATAGCATGTTGTTCCATGTCTATGTCTTTAGTTTTAAGTCTTTATTCTCGTTCTACTTTCCCAAGAAGATTTTAGAAGTCAGATGGCCTTGGTTTAAGAATTGGCCAATTACCAATTATGTGTCTTTCATCAAGTTACTCAACCTCTCAAAGTTTTTTTCCTCAATAACAAGAACAATAAAAGGAAATAGGTCAGGCTAGGGATGTGGCTCAGTGGTAGAGCACTTGCCTAGCATACACACAGCCCTTAGTTCCGCTCCCAGCATCACACAGGCATACACACACAAACACACACACACACACAGAGGCCCACAGTATTTAGAGATCAAATAGGACAGCAAGTATTGAGTTTGCCTGGGGTTCAGTATGTGCTGAAAAACATTACCCATTATGAATTATTAACACTTGTGAAAGGAAGGAATCTACAAAGGACAGCTCAGAAAAAAGTAAAAGAGGAAGAATAAAAGAAAACATTAAGCATTTTTTCATTCCCAATTTTTTGTCTTGATTCCCAGTTAGTAATAAAACAAAGATAAGAAAAGTTATAACATAACTGGCAAATCTTCAATCTAGAAAGCAGAAGTTCAAGGGATAAAACTGAAAATGGGAGCAACATCAGTTTCTATCTACCCTTCCAGGCTCACCTGAAAGAATTCTGTAATGATGAGACCAGAAACCTTAAAAAGAACCACTTGTTAACACTGGTTCTTTAAAAATAAAATGTCCAGGGGCCAAAGGTATTACTCAGTAATAGACTACATGCTGAGTTTAATCTCTAGCACCAGAAGAAAAAAATGTCCAGTGACATGGCATTCAGATCATGTACAATTCAAACAACTGGAACCTTAACATTAAATTCTGCCCCAGACTCACCTCGAATGCCCCCTTTGTATCGGTTTTTAATGGCAGCCAAACTGATGGACTCCTCGCCTTCCTCTTCCTCATCATATCGATCAGGTTCTAGGTAACTAGCACTCAGACCCCGCTGGTGCTGTTTCTCTCTCATTCGACGCTGTTGAGACTCCCTACGAATGGAAGCCCTCAAACGTTCTTCTTCTTTCTGTGAAGAAGCAAATAAACCATTTGCTATGGTGTGAAGGTGTTCCCCAGGTTGCATGTGCTAATCGCCAAAGTCATATGTTAAAGTTCTTTGAGAGGTAAGATATGGGGGAAGTGACTGGGTCAGGAAGCTGTGCCGTCAAGAAAGGATTAATTTATGCATTAACAGATTAATGGATGGTCATGGGAGAGACTTTGTTATTAAAAAAACAGCTGCTCCTTGCTCTGTCTCACCAACTGGTGCCCTTCACTGTTTTATAATGTAACAAGAAAGCCCTCATGAAATGCTGGTGTCATGCTCTTGGACTTTCTAGCCACAAAGACTGTGAGCTAAATAAACATCTATTTTTAAAAATTACCCAGTCTATTGTATCCATTTATAACAACAAAAACAAACTAAGACACCATTCAGCTTTTAAAAACAAACTATTTTCAAGCCCACTTGAACCCACTTTTACTATAAAGAACCTGTAAATGCCTAGCAGGATAATGTCTTCAGATTACAGTACTCCACTCACCTCTGTTACCACACACACAAGGATAATTAGATACTATGTACCAGGCACTATGCTTTGTGTTTCATACAATATTTGATTTAATTGCCATAGCTATCCTATAACATCATCATTATATTTTACATTTTATAGATTAGGGAACAAAAATTGTATAGGGTTACACAAGTGGAGGGATCCCTCATACCAGTTCACTCAGAACTGGCACAGGAGTAGTCTCAGGAACTACACTGTCCTCTCTGTTGTAATTCACAGTTCAAGGAGATGCAACGCAACCAGCCTAAGAAACCCCATCCATGCCTGGGACACCTAACTTGACTTCCTAGGGCAGTGGAGGTTGTCTCTGTCATCCTTGAGCTGCAGATACCTGACCCGCCCAGGCTCCACCAAAGTCCCAAGGTTCCCAGATATTTCTGTCATAACCCTCAATCCAGAGAGCTTTCCACAAATCCTGACAACAGAGTGAGGAGATCCCAGTGGTGTGGAGGTTCGCAAGCCACAAGGCAGAGCACCTTCATTTCCTCAGCTGCCTGGCATTCCACCCCTTGAAGTTTACACAGAAAATGAGGATGAAAGGAAGTCTGGGGATATTCTGGCATTTCTTTGAAGACATTCCTCATTCAATTGCTGCATATTATCATATATAACTCCAATTCTGTTGTTAGAAATTCTATGCAATAGAGTGTTTAACCCTTTTTGTTCCATTGTCCCAGATGTGGGACACCTATAAAAATTTAAATACAGTATATAATATTATTATTATATTGTAATATTATTAACATAATAATTATAAGCTCTATAATATAATATATAAGCTCTAGATTATGATTCCCAAACTATTTTAATGTGTTGATTTAACTGAAATATTCACAGAATTGAAAATTTGGGACTTATGGGTTAAGTAGCATGTGGCTGGCTGTACTGAGGTTAGAGTAAAAGTCACTGACAGTGGTATAAAGACTAAGAACAAACTAGTTGACTCCTTGTCTACATTTCCACAGGAGTTGAAGATGTGGAAGAGGCTATGGGAATTCTCAGAGTGGTTCACAGCACTCTTCAAAATGCTAAGAAATCCTTAGGTTCCTCCAGCTCTACTTGTCTGAATAGAAAAGGTGGGGAAATGGAGTAAGAAGTCAGACTTCAAAGCTAATGCTCCTTAAGCACCTTTAGGCCAGGCACTGCTCCGGGTCTGGGTTAGTTCATCTGCCTCCAGGAATAGGCTGGAGGGAAAAGCAGGAACAAGGGCCAAACCCTTCTTAAAGCTTACCAATGAGATTATAAGAAAGGTCCTGAGGCAACTGGATGCCTAGGCCTCAAGGTATTCCATTTCACTTAGGAATGTAATCAATCACGTGAGGCAAGCAAGACAACGACCAAGATTCAGTGAGGATTAGAGAAGATGGAGAGGAGACCATGAGAATGGACTACTGCATTCAGCTTCTCAAAGCAAGCACTGCACCAGAAAACCTTGGTGTCAATACAAGCATATGCTCTGTCACTCAGTAAAAATGCACCAGAATTGAATCTTTGAAGATTATTAACAGTTGTGTCAAATCTGAAAATGTATCAGTAAAATGTTATTAAGTGACCTTATTTAAAAAAGAAAAAACTGGACTAGGGATGCAGCTCAGTGGAGGAATACTTACCTAGCAGAGCAGAGTACCCTGGGTTCAATTCCTAGCACCAAGAAACAAACAAAAAAAGAAACAAATACACAACCTTTTCTTACTCCGCTAGATTCTACTTTTGGCACTCTCCCATTCAAACTTCTGGTCTATATTTTATACGAAGTCTCCAGCACTTGCACTGATTCCCCCTGCCCCCCACTGATTTTTTGACATGGATTCTAAACCAAACATAGATGATTTAGTGATCTTTAAAACTATATGTGAAAGTTCACTAGTTTGTGGCTGAACTCTCAGGCTGCTGTGGGAAAGAATCTAGTCTCCTGTGTCTATTTTACCACTACTGTCACATCACTCACTGTTAACAATGCTTATGAAATTAATCAAGCTCCCTATTCATGTTGGTTGGAAGGAGAAAGGGTGGGCCAATAAGATGATGGATGGACATGTTGGGAAGTATTGTTCTTAGAATACCAAAAAGATCCAGGGAAAAGACTAGCAAATATACCTTAATCATTTCTGTGCGTTGGCATTCAGGATCACGACCAGCCATTGGTAAGATTCTAATCTTCTGTGTCTTTGAACATCTATCTGCAAGTGACAGTGTCATCTTTCTATGTGTGGCACTGTCCGTAGAGTGAGGTCTATCAGAAAATAACAAAAATGTCTCATTATTTATTAAATATATTTGTGAGCCAGTCATACCCATATCACAAAAACAAGAAGTCAGTGATAATTTCCTATGCATCAGAAAAATAAGCAGGGACACCAAACTAAATATATTATGTTAGGAACTGTGAATTTTATTTATTATATAGTTTACTAAGACATTTTTATCTCATGGGTAAAGTGAAAAAACAGAGGCCTGGGGAAGACAAAAGGATTTGTATAGCATGATTACCTTCTAGAAGCACTAATGGATAGGCTTAGGCAACATTAATTAGATACTATGTACCAGGCACTATGCTTTGTGTTTCATACAATATTTGATTTAATTGCCATAGCTATCCTATAACATAATCATTATATTTTACATTTTATAGATTAGGGAACAAAAATTGTATAGGGTTACACAAGTGGAAAGGAAATTCAAATACTGGTCTATCTGATTCCAAAGTCTATCCTTTGACCATTAACAATTCTCAAATAGCTAAATCATAACCGACATTATTGTGTCCCCTTCTAAAGATCAGCATTATCCAAGAAGAATGATCTGATTATAATCAGGAAGAGATAAACAACTCAGTCTAAGGAAGGGTAGTGCCCTCATTAGCTGACCTGTGTATTCCAGTCTGCTTGGGGACACTTCTACAGTCACACTGGATGCAGCAGCAAAGGCAACGAGAGGATCCCAGGCCCCATATTTGACAACTTAATGCCTTTCTGATTACATGCACACAAACTACCTGTAGTTATCAACTGGCCCACCAGATCGATTTTACTGAAAAAGGCACATGGACTAGCAAAGAAAAGCATGTTATACCTTTTGGCAGTTATAATAATCACTGGAATTAATAATTGAATTTCTAATTTACAAAATAGTCTCTTGTAATTCTGGTTAATATAACCTGGTTTCCTAACAGTACTTTACAAAATAGGTTTTGGGCCTTCAGAACTGAAAATCAGTTCTTGGTCCTTGGTGAATTATACTGTTAATTATACATTAACCAAAAGTCAGGCACTATAGAAACACCTATATTTTACTGTTTTTTACCATTAACAAATAGTACATTGATAAAAATAGTTACCTGAAGGTGAGTTTTGTTTTAAAGACGGCTTGCCCCTGCAGACCAGTACCTTGTCTTATAAAAAGATGATTGTGGTCACCCTGAAGTGGGGCTTTGTACACATCAAACACTTCATTGCCTAAATGCAGGGACATGCTGAAGAGAAGAAACACTTCACATGTTAAAGTCACAAAGCTTTCATGATACACTCCACTAAAAATGTGATTCAGTTGCTGCTTTCTCTCTTTACATAATTCAAAAGAATGAAGAGAATAAAGAAGTTATATATGATTTAAAAAAAAAATGGATGACTACACAGGAGTTAACACCTGCTGTGGTGTTTGCCCAGCCTCTACCATGCTCCCAGCAAAAGATAATTGGGCTGAGGGAGCAGTCTAACTTTTCAAAATAAGATGATTACATTTTGGCATGCTCTTAATGTTTTCCACCAGTCTATATGACCTCCAACTATCTATTTATTTCTCTCAGGTTTTCTATGTCATCACAGGAAATAACTAATGGAAACTCAAGGTAGCCCTGAGTTGGGCATGGGGTGCATGCCTAAAGACCCAGCTATTCTGAAGGCTGTGGTAAGAGGATGGCTTGAGTAGTCTAGAGGCTTGAGGCCAGCCTAGGCAACACAGTGAGACCCCTATCTCTTTAAAAAAGAGAGAGAGCCCCCAATAAGATCCTACTCCATAACTTGCTCCTTCTTAGCCCATTCTGGGGATTTCAATAATCTTCAGACATGTGTGCTCACCTCCCATCTGACCACTTGACTATCCGAGCATTGCTTTCTTTAATTTCATTTCCTTCTTCATCTCGGCGTATCCTCCATCTTATGGTATTTTCTACCTGTTTTAAAATACATATGCCTTAGAAAACTATAATTTAACTGCCTTCAAGACTTTTTTCTCCTCAAGAGACTTATGATCATAAAAGAAGCACACATAGGTAGTGACAGAGAAAGAGACAATGTTGAGACCATCTTACTTTAATCACCTAAAGTGGTATGTAAAGAAAAAAAAACAGGAAAAAAAATAAGCTTATCTGAATTTCTAAGTTCCCCATATCAGAAACAGAGGATCTGAGCAGATACAAATCTCCAGCAGCCCTGGAATAATTTAAGAGCAACAGTGAGAGCTATGAGGGCAGGAGATAAAACTTGAGCCATCATGTCAAATTTAGAGCTAAGATTCTTAAAGTAAGTTGTCTCACAGAACTAAAAACTCTAGAAGTGAGACCAAAAACTTGGCCAACTTGTCCAACAAATGGGGAAGCTCTGGCAGTTAGGGTGTGGCTCAGCGGTAGAGTGCTTGCCTCCTATGTGAGAGGCACTGGATTCAATTCTCAGCACCACATTAAAAAAGTAAATAAACTAAATAAAGATACTGTGTCCATGTATAACTAAAAAATATTTTAAAAAATTTGTGGGGAAGCTCCCAGCATCGCTAAGGCCAGCATTACGTGTATGTACCACTATATCTGCTACCAATTAACTCTTTTAAGACTGGTAAAATCTAAGAAAATCAAAACCCCAGATTTGAATAGGTTGAGAGATGAATTTTGTATTACTGCACAGTGTTTCCCACCAGACAGATTTAGAAAATGAGAACCACTACTAATGAAATTAAAAATTCAGTGAGGCTGGGCACAGTGGCATATGCCTATAATCCCCAAGACTAGGGAGGTGGAAGGAGGAGGATGGGAAGTTCAGCCTCAGCAACTTAGAGAGATCCTGTCTCAAAATAAAAAGTAAAAAAAAAAAAAAAAAAGGGCTGGGGACATGGTTCAGTGGGAAAGCCCCCTGTGGATTCAATCCCCAGACAAAAAACAACTCAGTGAGTCTTCCAGGAAAATACGGCACATTTAATTCATGAAATTTATTATTGATGTATCCTAGAAATCCACTAAAATACCAGTAAAGAACAAAAAAAAGGGGGGGGGGTACACTTATAAGGTTAAAAAGAATAAAAATGAACAAAAAGAAGCCAACATTTTGAAAACTGACCACACTTCCCTATTCCTCCACCATCAACCATTAAAACAGCTGTTCTCATTCCCAGTTAGATATTTTGGATCTCCACCATGTTAAATATCAATGTCTTTGCATATGTGTCTTAATGGTTTGCTTCCAGTTTTTCCCTTCCTTATTCATTCCTCACTAAATAAGCAAATATAAAGTCAGCTGATTAAAGGTCTCAATAACACTCTTGAATTAGATATCATATCTGAGATTTGTGTCAAAATAGTCTGGGGGATGCCAGGCACAGTGGCATACTCCTATAATCCCAGTAGCTCAGGAGTCTGAGGCAGGAGGATCATGCTTTCAAAGCCAGCCTCAACAATTTAGCAAGGCCTTAAGCAATTCAGCAATACCCTGTCTCAAAATAAAATATAAAATAAGGGCATAGCTCCAGTTTAAGTGCCCCTGGGTTCAATCCCTAGTATCAATTTTAAAAAAATGTCCGCGGAAGGTAGGTATCAAGACTATTCAATTTGACAAGATTATTCAATTTGACAATTGTTAAAGTGAGTGATGGGCACATGAGAACTCATTATACTTTTTGCCTTACATATGTTTGAAATTTTCCTTAATAAGGAATTAAAACAATTTGTCACTATTTACTTGTTTTCCCTCTCATAAAAAATAGGTTGTCCACCTATAAGTATATATATTGGCATTATTAACTGAGAAGCCATTTTGAAAAATGCTTGCTTTCTTTTTCCTTTTTCTTTTTTATATAGGTGGGGATTGAACCCAGGGATTCATACATGCTAAACAAGTGCCCTACTTATGAGCTATATACATTTCCAGTCTTTGAAAAATGCTTTCTATTCAATAAGGTGATTCAAATAATAATAATTAAGACACACTGCTAAGACTTGTCCTATTGGAATGAAAGACACATGAAAGTATTTCTAAAGATGACCTCAAAGAGGTACATAATCTGTACCTGATTGCTTGTTGATTAAAGAATTAACTACTTAATCAACTAACTCTTTTTGATCTAGGAGACTGGAAGGGTAGCAGGGGCAAGGATGGTATTAGGGGTTCAGTGGTGCTTTTCCACTGAGCTACAAAAATTCCCAGACCTTTTTATTTTCCAAGATGGGGTCTTGTTAAATTGCTAAGGCTGACATGTGTATGTGCCATTATATCAGCTACCAACTAACTCAAGACTGGTAAATCTAGTGTTAAACATTAATTAAGAAATGAAAGGGGCTATTGTGGCTCAGCGGTAGAGCACTCGCCTTGCACATGCGAGACCTCAGCACCACATACAAAAATAAACAAATGAAATAAAGGTGTTGTGTCCAACTACAACTAAAAAATAAGTAAATAAAGAAAGAAAGAAATGAAGGGTAGTGAAGCACATGCCTATAATCCCAGCAACTTGGGAAGCTGAGGCAGGAAGCTCTCAAGCTCAAGGCCAGCGTCGAAAACTTCTTGAGATAAAAAGGGCTGGCTCAGTGGTAGTGCCCACCGTCCCCCAACCCCACCCCAGTACAAGGCAGTACAAGGCAGGCAGGCAGGCAGGAAGGAAGGAAAGAAGGAAGGAAGAAAGAAACAAAAGGTCCATGGTTCTTTTGGTTTTAATCACACACCAAGGTTCTAAAGGACAATAGTCTACATTAAATACTGATATGTTGTACTCTGAAGCACTGAGGCTTTAGAGTAAGGTATTTATTTCCAAATTCTGATGCCCACAATGGAATATATAATAGATATATTGATACTTGCTATTACATTATGACAGATACAAAAAAGAAAAAATGCAAAAATAAACGGATAGATAAAAAGTAAATAAATTTATAAAAAGGATAGAAACAATGAAAAACAGTAGAATAAGGCCAGAGGCATTAAAAGAGCCATGGGAAATTAATATTGCTAATCACAACTGAATGCATACATATCCTCCAAAGAAATATTAACAGATGGGCCAATGGTTGAAGGGTGGTGGAGGGAGGACAGCACACACACAAAAAAAACACGATCTAAGGAGTAGCTCTATTAATTGTGTAATCTTGAGCAAATCACTGGCATTGGTTTAATCTCCATTTTCTTATTTGATTTGCATTTCCATTAAGAAGAGAAGCAGTGTCGGTTGTAGTGGTGCATGCCTGTAAACCCAGCAGCTCAGGAGGCTGAGAAGAAGAATCACAAGTTCAAAGGCAGCCTCAGCAAGTTAAGCAAGGACTTAAGCAACTTAGAGACCTTGTATCTAAATAAAATAAAGAAAGGGATGGGGATATGGCTCAGTAGTTGAGTACCCCTGGGTTCAATCCCCAGTACCAAAAAATAAAAAGAGAGAGAGAGAGAGAGAGAGAGAGAGAGAGAAGAAGTGAAGCCTCATTGAAAAGCTTGGGAAGCCCTATACCCCTTGCTCAAAATTATTTAGGTACTTGATCTACCACACTTGGACAGATGGTATTAGTAGAAATGTAAAAACTCAACTTCCTGAACTCTAAAAATGCCAAACTGCCCCTTCTTAACACTGAAATACCATGTACAATATCCACTGGCAAATAAAAAACTTATGAGAAATCCTTCAGATTTAAGAATTTAAATATAGCTCCAGTTTCAGCATCCTGGATTGAACTGCTTCTTTTTTCTTGGTACAACTCAGCTCTAACATATCTACTTAAGCTATACCCTCCTTACTTAGAAGAAGATCAGAGGCTTTCCCTAGATAGAGAAAACGAGATAGTAAAGGATATCAAAAAGAACATAAAGGGGAATTTATACAATAAAATTGCCTTTTCACAGATCAAGAGGAATGACTGAAAGCGCACAAAAAGAGAAAAGGACACATAAGGAAGTGTCAGGTACTAGTAATACACTCTCCTTTCATATGTGATTTAACTATAGATTAAAGAGTCTGAAGAATTTCCTCCTAAGGAAGTTGCTAAAACTTTTACCCATAGTACATCTGAAAGTAGTTCTAAATATTTATCTACAGTACTATTAATCTGAAGGAAGCAGACACCAAAAAGAATTAATAGCAAGAAAATTATAAACCAGTAACACTTTTACAAAGAATATATTTTCTTCCTGAAAAAAAAAAAAAAATTTCTGGAAAGGCAGACAATTCATTTGATTGCAAGAACAAGAAATATATATTTTAAAAAAATCATTTTCAAAAGCAAGTCTCACCAGGCATATAGGCCAATGCCTATAATCCCAGCTACTAGGGAGGCCGATTCAGAAGGATTACAAGCTCAAGGACAGTCTCAGTAATTTAGTGAGATCTTGTCTCAAAGTAAAAATATAAAAAGGGCTGAGGATGTAGCTCAGTGGTAGTGTGCTCCTGGTACTGGGGCTCAATACCCAGTACCAATAATAAAAGAGTAAAGTATGAAATGGTACCTTTAATTTTAACCTGGTTCTCCCTTCTTCATCCAGCATTTCCTCATCTTCAAATTCATCTTCATAATACTGAGGATCAAAAGGTCTAAAAATTGTTTTTTTTAAAGTAAACTATTAATCATATTTTATAAAGAATATTACTGTTATATATAATGATATATCTTATTAATATACACCATTATATCCCAAAAAAATCAAAATAAAATTTCAAAAATTATAATGGTCAAATGTCTCCATGCTCAACTTCAAGGAAGTTTTTAAATTACCATAACTTCTTAAGATTTGGAGTTAATATATATTATTTGAAATAAAGTAAAAGTAAGGTTAAATGTTCAAAATATTTTTTATTCTTATGGAAATCTTCCAAAGAATAGGCCATGCTACTCTAACTTTCCACATCATTTTGCTTAGGGGAAAAAAACATTTAAATCACACAAGAACTCGACAATTAACTAAGATTACCTATAAGTAATGTTCAACTGTCCCTAACTATTATTAGCTTTTCTGTATCAACAATAGTTAATACAGTGGACATTTGTAGTTTCTCTAGCAAATTTCATCACCTTCAATTTCAGTTTTTTTAGGGCTCACAAATTTTAAAGTGTCTTGAAGAATTTTGATGCCTATTAATTCATAAGCAAATTAAAATGTTAAATAATCACAAGCATCAAAAGTCTTCCTATTAGTAATCCATAATTTTTCTACATCAGGATATTTGATTTGTTTTTCTCTGAGATATACAACCAGTTTTCCATTTCTATCATTGGCCAACTCAATGTATAATGAGAAAAATATCAACACTCCACATATTTCTATTCAACATCCAGAAAAAAATTTTAATTAATTCCCTTACCTGGGCTCTACACTGAGAAAGTTGGGCAGTTTAACAAAATATAAGTCATTTCCTAAATCAGTGTTTACTTTGGGTATTTCTACTTCTATTCTGGTCTCAGGAATTGGTTCCTCCTCCTGTTGATCCTGAGGCAATCCATTTTCATCCTAGTGAAAGAGTCATAGAATTTTAGAGCTTTCGGGGACCTTATTGACTCCCTAGTTGTCTTTCACACTTTATTCAGGTAAGCAAGAGAAACATTTTTGGATATCACTTTAGGGCAAAAGCAGTCCTAAGGGCTGGGAATATAGCTCAATTGGTACAGTGCTTGCCTTGTATGCACAAGGCCCTAGGTTTGATCTCGAGCACCATTAAAAAAAAAAAAAAAAAAAAGCAGTCCTAAATCCCTATCCCTACTCAATTACCCCCAAAACACCTTAGGGGAAACAAAACCATCAGTACAAGAAAAATATTTCATTTATGAAAAATTTATCTTCCAAATAATCATCAACAAAGTATAGCTAGGGGCATAGTTCAGTGGGAAAGTACTTGCCTGGCATGAGTGAAGCCTTGGATTCAGTCCTCAGTTCCAGCCAAAAAAATTTTTAAAACCAGTATGAAAGTAATCATTACTTCAATATGAAGTCACTCTAGTAATCAAAGTCAAAGATACAGCATACATTTCTTTGCATGAGCAAGAAAAACAAAAGTCAATGGTTCTCAGGTCACAGATCCAAACAAGACTTGCCCCCCTAAGGCAAAGCACCACCTCATGTTGGATGGTTATTTTTACTCCTCCTTAGAATCAAGAATTTCCTAGATAACTTAAGAAACTCATTTGTTTATCTTATTTTCCTACTACGATTCATTTATCAACTTCCTCTTCCTGGATTAAGAGAGACCCTTCATCTGAATTTTTTGTTACTTGTTTATTTACCGGCAGTGCTGAGGATCAAACCTACAGGCATGCATGCTAGGCAAGCACTCTACTGTTGAACTACACCTCAGCCCACTTCTGAAACTTTTTACTTAACCTTAAATAAGGGGCTCAGCTCACATTAATCATTTTACTTACCACAGGTTGTCCTGGAGTAGGTGGTTTATCTTCTCCATCGCTCCCTGAAGATATATCATCTGCACCTCCAAATAGATCCATGGTTCCACTATTATCTTAAATGCAGAAAGAAAAATGTACAGAATTAATATCTATAACTAAGATTCTTCAAAGCTGATCACTTTAACATATCCCCAAGGTTTTTAAACTAGCACCAGAAAATCACCCAAAACACAACTCTGATACTACCTTTCAAAGACCTGACTAGCCTATGTGTGGGGAGGGAAGGCAAAGCTGCATAAGAGACATTTCTTTTTCCTTCTATTTTCTGCATACTTATTTATCCACTTTTCCTTAACTCCCCAGGACACCTAATGTTTCTTCTTGTCTAGTTGGAGCTT
This sequence comes from Callospermophilus lateralis, assembly GCF_048772815.1. Taxonomy (NCBI): domain Eukaryota; kingdom Metazoa; phylum Chordata; class Mammalia; order Rodentia; family Sciuridae; genus Callospermophilus; species Callospermophilus lateralis. The sequence goes on from NC_135307.1 coordinate 97,257,774, forward strand.
AAGCACTCTGTATAAGCCTGTTGTCTATACAAGTCCCTCAAGTTTCAAAATTGTATATTCATATCTGCAGGACCCATCTTCACAAGAACATTATCTAGGTGCAGGCAAAAAACAATGAATGATAATTCATATAAACCAATCAACAAAGGTGGGCCAGAAAGCAGACTACTTGAAATTGGGATTATAGAAGTTACACTTATTAACAATGACATGGTCTAGGACATGGTTATTGAAAAAGGAGAAGCACATGGAAGGCCAGGATATTGATGGTTCATCTATATGATAAAATCAGCAAAATTAAATTATATTCACCCATTCTCATGCAGAAAAGGGAAAAATAGGTATGGAAATACACATACGAAAGAAATAATTAGGAGTACCTTTTGGCACCTCAGTGTCACTATCCGCTTCTGAATCAGATGCAATTGCATTCTTGCGTTTCATCCGTAACACCTCATCTTCGCTGTCACTGCCTCTTGCTGATTCTAAAAGAGTATAATTAGAAATTTTGCATAATCCCAACTGCATCATAACGTTGAATTTTGTTCTAAAAGTAACATTGGAAATATACAAATTGTGGTACATCCACAAAATGAAACACAATTTAGCAATACATAAGAACTATTGAAGCCGGGTGCAGTGGTGCATGCCTGTAATCCCAGCAGCTTGGGAGGCAGAGGCAGGAGGATCATAAGTTCAAAGCCAGCCTCAGCAATTTAGGAAGGCACTAAGCAACTCAGAGAGACTCTGTCTCTAAATGAAATGCAAAATGGGACTGGGGATGTGGCTCAGTGGTGGAGTGTCCCTGACTTCAATCCCTGGTCTTGTCCCCCACCCCCATACCACCACCACCACCACCCACCCCCGCCCCCCACAAAAAAAAAAAAAAAGAAGAAGAAGAAAGAAATATTGATGTACTTAACAATTTGGCTAAATCTCAAATTTATTTTAGTGAAAGAAGCTAATATAAAAAGGTTACAAACTCACTGTCTGATTCTATTTATACAGCTTTCTCTGAGACAAAAATATAGTGAAAGAACAGACTCAGCAGGTGCCAGAGTGAGAGGATATGAGAACAAAAGGGATAGCATGAGGAAGTTTTTTGGGGTAATAGAACTATTCTGTATCCTGACTGGTGGTGGCCACAGAAATCTATACAACGTGTTAGTTAACACTAATAAAACTGTATACACAGACTGAAAAAAGGGCTGGAGGTGTATCTTAGTGCTGTGCATTTGCCTAGCTTGAGCAAGACCCTGGATTTGATCCTTAGCATCGGAAAAAAAAAAAGTATTTGAGTGTATATATATAATAAAATGAACAAATGAAAAATCAACTTGCCAGCCTCAGCAATTTAGTGAAACCCTGTCTCAAAAAATAAAAATTTATGACTCATTATAGAAGAAAAGCAATGTAAAATTACTAGAAAGGGGGAAAAAAAACCAAATATATCACTATTTCTAGTTCTGGTACAATTGTTTCCTAAAAAATTCATAAAAATCCCCAAACCAATACAGAACTACCAAGAGTTAAACAAAATAAGTAGCTGTATTCTCTTCTACATGTCCCCAATCTTGACTTACTTTGCTAGTATGAAGGATGTTCTGTATGAGTCTTAAAGATTCTGATAACAGTACAAATAATCTACCTAATCTGAACTAGTTATTAAGTATTAATATAAGGGGTCTGGGGATATCTCAAGTCAGTAGAGTGCTTGCCTCACATGCACAAGGCCCTGGGTTCAATCCCCAGCACCACAAAAAGGAAGGAAGGAGGAAGGAAAGAAAGAAAAGTATTAATATAAGGCAGTCTGATATTCTACACAGACCTATATCCATCTCTGGAAGTATTCTGCCTTCTCTCCTAATAATGCAAAAATATGTGTTTCTTTTCTTTTTTTTCTTTTTTAGTTGTTGATGGACACAATATTTTATTTAATTTATTTTTATGTGGTACTGAGAATTGAACCCAGTGCCACACACATGCTAGGCAAGCGCTCCATCAATGAGTTACTGTCCCAGCTCTGAAAATGTGGTTTTGAATATTAATGAGGTATGTGGTCCAGGGAGAAAGATACTGCCATATTTAAACTCTCTAAGAAGATGGGAGGGCTGGGATTGTGGCTCAGCGGTAGAGCATTTGCCTAGCACAGGCGAGACCCAGGTTCGATTCTCAGCACCACATAAAAATAAAGGCATTCTGTTGTGTCCATCTACACCTAAAAAATAAATATTTAAAAAAAAAAAAAAAAAGACGGGATTCAAGGACTGGGGTTGTGGCTCAGAGGTAGACTGCTCACCTAGCATGCATGAGGCACTGGTGATCCTCAGCACCACACAAAAATAAATTATAAATAAAATAAAGGTATTGTGTTCATCTACAACTAAAAAAAAAATAATAAAAAATAAAAACAGAAGATGGGATGAAAATGTAATTAATATAATTGAACACCTACAAAATGAAGCAATCCAAATATTACTTCAGAAAGACTTCAACCTAATTAAGGTAACTTTTATATAAAAGAAACATGATCTCTATTTTTTTAATATATTCCAGATGAAGATGTCTTAACTTCAGCAGAACAGTCTAAATAATAATCATAAAAGGGAGATCCAGAAGCTAAAGTTAGTCTGTTTCCTATAGTATTTAGGGAATGAGTGTCATGACCCCAAGCTTCATAGGTTAGGAATGCATGGGCCAAACAGGCAACAGCTCAACTATCTGTTGAGCTCATCAGTCATGTTTGCATTTTCTACACATTATGGTCCCCAGGCAAACTCCTGATTAGTATAATTTGGCATCTGCTGTAGATTTGCCCCTAGGGAAATATTATGCTCAGTGAGGAACCCGAAACAAATAATTTTGCAATTCAATTTTTATAATTGGTTTCTTGCAAATTTGAGTGAATTCCTTGGAGTCTGATCACCTCTAGTTTATCAAATTTTGAATCTGAAAAAGATAAGTTGGAACAGTGCCCTTATTTCAGCACAACTAACTTACAGGGATATTTCAACCGTATTTAGTCTTTCCCCCAGAAAAATCTTGTCTCACATGAGATGAGCTTTTTAGTTACCCATGGAAATGGCTCCAATTCAATTAATTATCTAGTTCCTCTAGTACTGTACCTCTCTCTGAGACTACTGTCTCTTTTCTTTTTTCTTTTTTTTAACTTCTGTTCTATCACCAATGAAAAGAAGGGGAAGAGATAGAACAAACAGGAAGACCTAAAAGAAGCAAATTTCATAGAATGAGAAAATGTCAAAATGGAGGGACAGAAAAAAAAAAGAGTAATGATGGAAATGAAAGAGAATGGGCCACTGCTATATCTGCAAGTTTCTAGTAAGTCATTTTGGTTTTCATAAGTGTATCACCTGATTTATGGTCCTGTTCCTCTTCATCATCTGAATGCCTACGGTCTTCATCTGAGGCCTGTGGCCTTTCATCATCAGAATTTTGCATTTTCTCCTCATCAGACATCTGTGGTCGTTCATCATCATCAGAATTCTGTTTCTCATCATCATTATCAGAAACTGCTGGCCGCTCATCATCAGAATTAGCCTTTTCCTCCTCAGATAGCTGCGGTCTCTCATCATCAGAAAGCTGAGGCCTCTCCTCATCATCTGTGTTCTGCATTTTCTCATCATCATCAGAGTTTTGCAGTTTATCTTCATCAGAACCTTGTGCTCTCTCCTCATCATCAGAATTTTGTATCTTTTCATCATCTGACTGGTCACTTTTGTCTTCTCTGTCCCATTTTTCATCATCTGAATGTGCTTTTTCTGAACCTTCAGCTTCTGAGTGATGGCTCCCTCCATCTGATCTATGACCTTCATCTTCATCATCATTATGGGCTTCTGATCCGCTGTGCTGATCTACATCTGAAGGGTCATTGTCCTCATGGTCAGAACGCTCAGAGGCTTCTGATCTATTGTCTGACCTTTCAGAGTGATTATCACTGCCACTGTGATGAGAAGCTCCTTCATCCTCACTGTCATCTCCAAATAGTTCCTTATTATTTGGTTGTCCTGAATCACCTCTTTCATCTTGATCACTTTCACTTCCAGAGGCATTACTGCCAGAAGCAGCATTCTCTTGATCAGAATCTGAGTCAGATCCAGAATCAGAATCTATGATATAAACATAAGGTAACATAAGGGTTATAAAAATATAAGGTAACATCAACCAAAAAAGGGCAGAGTAAGGAACCCCAAAAGTTCATTCCAACATAACAGCCAGAAAGAAATTGGCAAAAAACTGTTAGAATCAACTTTCTCAGTACTCTGGAGACTAACTAAAAGTTGCAGGAACCTGAGGAATGCTTAGTTTAAAAAAAATTAGCTAAATCTTGGTAAGAAAAAGAACTCTTGGTATTTTAGCTTACCTGGTCCTGTTCCCTAGCTCAACTCTGCCTTGAAGATAACAGCCCACATTTCTGGTACAGGTGCCACTACTGGAGGAAAGAGAATGGACCTCATTCACAAAGAATTGAAATTGTTATTTTTGACCCCTCTGGTGGCTCCCTGAAGAACTGGCTCAAAAAGTCGCCTTTATCTCACTTAACTTGAAACTCTCCCAGTGTTGACACAGCTACCTGGAGTTTGACCAAAGCATTAATAGGTAAATGTCCTAGTTGCCTCAGCCTGGGTCAATGGATAGCAGCTGGAACAAACAGTAGAATAACAAAAAACCTTGAGAGGAAAGGGCTATTTGCATGATGAAGAAAGAACTGAGAAGCTATGCTAAGTTCTCACCCTCTTCAGGCTCTGCACAAGCAGGGAAAGGGCAGGATTATAAACTGCATGGTTGAAAGCATGCCCCCAACACATACATAGAGCCAATCTGCAAAAAACAGGAGGTTTTTGGTGGGTCTTAGGCATTTAAGAAAATTCCTATCCAAACACTACAGACCACTAAGGAACAGAAACTTCAGTGGCAATATTCATCAAAATGTACAGATTTTTAAAAAATTAGTTGAAAAGAACCACTAAATAAATCAACAACTACTGCTACAACAAACAGCACCAACAAATCCCAGGGAGGAGGGAGAATGATTGCTTGAGTTGTCATATTTTAATATATGAAATACCAGTTATCAATCAAAATAATAAGACATACAAAGAAACAAAGAATGGGCCATACATAGGACAAAGGTTAGAAACTATCCCTGAAATAAAAAATTTCCCTGAAGAACAGATATGAAAATGATGTATTACGAAACAGAATATTAATAGAGATAACTATGAAAAATAACTAAACTGAAATTCTGGAGTTGAAAAGTACAATAATTAAAATGAAAAAGTCACTAGAGAGGTTCAAGCCGTAAGAAAATAGTAGGCAATTCAGATTATCCAGCCTAAGAATCAGAAAAAAACAAAGCCTAAAAGACTTGTAGAAAAAAAAAATCATACAAGGACACAAAGTATGAGAACATGCAAATAAAGGAATCCCAAAGATATAGGAGAAGGAGGTAGAGAGGATATTTGAAGAAATGATGGCTGAAAATTTCCCTAATTTAATCTACATTTCCAAGTAGGATAAACTAAACAGATCCACACCTAGCCATATAGTTATCAAACTGCCAAAGACAAAGAATTTCAAAAGCATCAAAAGAGAAGTAAACTATCCTACACAAGAGATCCCTAGTAAGGATTAACAGCTAAAATTATGAAAGCCAAAAGGCATCCATTGAATGACATATTCCAAGTGTTGACATAAAAAGTATTGATAAGGACAACAATAGATGGAACAATTGTATATTGCTAAGGATAATGTAAAATGGTTCAGTCATGGATTGGGTACATAGTTCAGTGGCTGAGCAGTTGCCTAGCATGCTCTAGTCCTGGTTCAATCCTCTGATACCACTCCAATTACAAAAAAGGGGGTGAGGGTGGGGTTGTGGTTCAGCAGTGGAGCACTCACCTAGCACATGTGGGGCCCTGGGTTCAATCCTCAGCACCACATAAAAATAAATAAATAAAATAAAGGTACTATATCCAACTACAACTAAAAAAATACATTGCTGGTGGGACTGCAAATTGGTACAGCCAATATGGAAAGCAGAATGGAGATTCCTTGGAAAACTGGGAATGGAACCACCATTTGACCCAGCTATCTCACTCCTCAGTCCATACCCAAAGGACTTAAAAATAGCATTCTACAGGGACACAATGTTTATAGCAGCACAATTCACAATAGCTAAATTGCAGAAACAACCTAGATGCCCTTCAGTAGATAAATGGATAAAAAAAAAAATGTGGTGTGTGTGTGTGTGTGTGTGTGTGTGTGTGTGTGTGTATACACACACACACAATGGAATACTACTCAGCATTAAGAGAATAAAATCATGGCATTTGCAGGTAAATGGATGGAATTGGAGAATACAATGCTAAGTGAAGTTAGCCAAGCTCCCCAAAAACAAATGCCAAATGTTTTCTCTGACATAAGGAGGCTGATTCATAGTGGGGTAGGGGGGGAGTATGGGAGGAATAGACGAACTCTAGATAGGGCAAAGGGGTGAGAGGGGAAGGGAGGGGGCATGGGGTTAGAAATGATGTGGAATGAGATGGACATCATTATCCAAAGTACATGTATGAAGACACAAATGGTGTGAATATACTTTGTATACGACCAAAGATATGAAAAATTGTGCTCTACATGTGTAATGTGAATTGTAATACATTCTGCTGTCATATATAACAAAATTATTTAAAAAAAAAAAAAGTTTAACCACTATAGAAAACAAGTTGGCCATTCCTCAGAGCCAAGCAAAGAATTACCTTATAACCCCACAATTCCACTCCTACTCAAAAGAATTGAAAACAGACACTCAAACAAATGCTTATATGTGAATGTCCAGGATAGCACTATTCAAATGACCAAAAGGTATAAACAACCCAATGTCCATTAACAAACAACCGCTTTAACAAATTTTGGATATATATGTAGAATGGAATATTGTTCAGTCATTGAAAAGAAATAGAGCCAGGTGCGGTGGCTTACGCCTGTAATCCCAGCAGCCTGAGAGGCTGAGGCTAAGCAGGAGGATCGGGAGTTCAAAGCCAGCCTCAGCAAAAGCAAGGTGCTAAGCAACTCAGTGAGACTCTGTCTCTAAATAAAATACATAAAATGGGGCCAGGGATGTGACTCAGTGGTCGAGTGACCCTGAGTTCAATCCATGGTAACACCCCTCCCCCCAAAAAAAAGGAATGGAGGTGCCCAGGAGCATAGCTCAGTGGTACAGCATTTGCCTAGGATGCTCAAGGACCTGGGTTCAATCCCCACATCTCAAACAATTAAAAACAAAAAAGGAATGAAGTACTGATATATACTACAGTGCTTCAAAAACAGTATGCTAGGTGGAAGAGGTCAATCACAAAAGTTCACATTATGTGATTCCACTAAATGAAATTTTCAGAAAAAATAAAAATAGATACAAAAGCAAGTAGCGGGTGACAGGGATTAGGGGAAGGAGCAAATGAGGAGTTAAGTACTTACTAGACATGAGGCTCTATTTTTGAACTAGAAGAGGTAGTGATTATACAGCATTATAAATGTTCAAAATACAACTGAATTGTTCACCTTAAATGACTAATTTTATTATGTGCATTTGTCCTAAATAAAAACAAACCGAAAAAATGAAGACATTCTCAGATTAACAAAAATTTAGAATCTGGCCAGGTGTGGTGGCGCACACCTGTAACCCCAGTGATTTGGGAAACTTAGGCAAGCTGGAGGCCAGTCTGGGAAACGTGAGACTTGAGATTTGACTTGTCTCAAGTTTTTAAAAATTTTTAAAAAGGGCTGGGGATATAGCCTAGTGGTAGGGCATCTCTGGGTTCAATCCCTAGTACTGGGGAACAGGGGAAGCAAAATTGCAGAAGTCCATCAATAATTATTTCTTTAAATGCAAATGGATTAAACTTTCCAATTAAAAAACTGAAATTAGCAGAATGGATTGAAAGTGATCCAAATACACACGTGCGCTTACACACACACACACACACACACACACACACACACACATTATCTACAAGAGACTCACTTTTGAACTAAACACTCACATAGTTAAAAGTGAATGAGTGGAAAAAGATCCCACAAAATAGTAAAGAAAAGAGAGCTGTGACTGCTATACTAATATTAGACAAAATGGATTTTAAAGCAGAAATAGTTACAAAAGACAAAAAGTGTGTTACAAAATGATAAAAGGGTCAATCTATCATGAAGATGTAACAATTACATATAACCTAAAAACTGACAGAATTAAGGGGAGACGGGTAGATTGATAGACATAATAGTTGAGGAGACTTCAACATCTTTTCAATAATGGATAGAACAATTAGACAAAAGGTCAATAAAGAAACAGAGGGGAGGACTTGAACAACACTATGAACCAACTAGGCTTACTAGGCATCAAAAGCACACTCCACGCAATAAAGGCAGAATATACATTTTCCCCAACTTCATATAGAACATTTTCCAGTACAGACTATGTTAGGACACAAAACAAGTCTCAATAAGTTTGTTTTGTTTTGTTTCTCAGTAAACTGTGTTTGTAGTTTTTGTTTTGTTACTGGAGATTGAACCCAGGGTGATTTGCCACTGAGCTACATCCCTAGTCTTTTATTTTATTTTAAGATGGTCAAAGTTGCCAAGGCTGGCCTTGAACTTTCAATCCTCCTGCCTCACTAGGATTACAAGTATGTGCCACTACGCCTGGCTTAGTGAATTTTAAAAGACTGAACTCTATTCCCTGATTACAATGGAAGGCAATTAAAAATCAGTAACTAAAAGAAATAAGAAAAATTCACAATACATAGAAATTAACAACATACTTTAGAAAAACTGAAAACTAAAGAAGAAATCACAAGGGAAATTAGAAATATATGAGATGAATGAAAATGAAAACACAGCATTAACAACACATAAGTGATACAGAAAAGGCAGTACTCTAAGGAAAATTTACAGCTGTAAATATCTACATTAGAAAGGAAAACTCTCAAATCAACCTTAGGATTCAGAAAAACAAGTAGAAGGAAAGAAATAATAAAGATTAGCAAAGAGATAAATGAAATAGAGAATAGAAACACAATGAAAAGAAATCAATGAAAAAATCAATGAGATTAAAAAGTTCGTACTTTGAAAACACCAACAAAATTGGCAAACCTTTAGCCAGACTGACAAGGAAAAAAGGCAGAAGACTCAAATTCTAAAATAAAGAATAAAAATGAGGACCTTACAAAAATAATGACTATACTAGAGTTCTATAAATAATTATATGCCAACAAACTAGAAAACTCAAATGAAATAGATTAATTCCCCAACGCACAGAAACTATTACAAATGATTCAAGATGAAATAGAAAATCTGAATAGACCTACAACAAGTAGTTTGAATCAGTAATAGGAAATCTTCCAACAAAGAAAAGCCCAGGACCAGATGGCTTTATTGGCAAATTCTATCAAAGGCTTAAAGAAGAATTAACACCTATCTTTCTCAATTCTGCCAAAAAACTGAAGTGGAGGGAACACTTTTTAACTTACTCCTGATGAGAAAACTAAGACATCATTAAGAAAACTACAAACAAATATCCCTTAAGAATACTAGTGCTAAAATTAATTTTAAAATACTAGCAAATCAAATCCAACAGCACATACACCGTAACTAAGTAGGATATATTTTAGCATCACAAGGGTGGTTCAACATCTAAAAATCAATTAAAGTGGAACCTTATATCAAAAGTGAAGAAAAAAAAATTGTGATTTTTTTTTCATTTTTTTGTCTGCACTTTAAGTGATGCAAAAAAAAAATCTGATAAAATCGAACACACTTTCATTATAAAGCCACTGGACAAATATAGAAGGGAATTTTCTCAACCTGATAAAGAGCATCTACAAAAATCCCACAGCTAAAACCACAGTAATGATGAAAACCTAAATGCTTTCTCCTAAGGTCAGGAACAAAACAATAATTTCTACTTTCACCACTCTTAGCTGTGCAAAAAATACTAGTAAGGGCAATTAGGTAAGAAAAAGAAACAAAATGTAAAAATGTGGATGTGTAACCGATGTGATTCTGCAATCTTTGCAATGTTTTGAATAACCAATAAAAAAAAAAAAAAGAAAAAGAAAAAGAAACAAAAGATATCCAAACTGGAAAGAAGTACAAGTATTAACAGATGACATGATCTTTTATGTAGAAAATCCTAAAAATCCACCAAAGAACTGTTACAACTAATACATTCAGTATGGGTGCAGGATGAAAAATCAACACATCAAAATCACTTGTATTTCTATACACCAGCAACAAACAATCTAAAATAAAATTAAGAGAACAATTACACTCGTAATAGTATTCAAAAGAAAAAAAATAAGTCAGGCATTACAGGTGCATGCCTGTAATCCCAGCAACTCAGAAGGCTGAGGCAGGAGGATCCTTAAGTTTGAGGCCAACCTCAGCAACTTAAACCCAGTCTCAAAATAAAAAATATAAAGTGTTAGGTATCTAGCTCAATGGTAGAGTGCTCTGGGTTCAATCCCTAATACTACCACCAAATAAATAAAAAAACGTAATAAATTTAGTTCAGAAAAAGCAGGATCTACACAAGAAAAATTACAAAACACTGTTGAAAGAATAAAGAAAGACCTGGCACATTTACACAAGAAACACATTGGGTCTAGATAGGAATTCTACCAATTGTTATCATGAGAAACTTGTCAGATGTAGTAATTTCCCACAACTCTCATAGCCCAGAGAAATGAAATACGCTAGGCATCAGAGCAATTACCCTGTTACAGTCACACTATCTTCAGGACCAACAGCAATCTTCAAGGACAGCACACCAGATTTGGAAGTAAATCCTAGAGAATCCATTTATATAATAGTAAGATAGAAAAAAGCTGCAATGGACTTAGAAGGTTAAAACTTTTTTAGTTAAAAAAATATGAAATCCAGGGCTGGAAATGTAGCTCAGTGGTAAAATTCTTGCCTACCATGCATGAGGCCCTGGGTTGGAGCCCCACTACAGAAAAAAATAAATAAATAAATAAAAGAAGAAAAAAGAAAACCATGAAACCCAGGGGACCAACCATCTTTACACATCACTTCCTTTAACAATGAGTTTGCAACGTAAAATTGCAGGGTACATCTTATTAAACGATTGCTTCTACCCATCCAATTATTTATCAAATATGCACTAAGTATTAATGTAAACTAATGGGGAGACTATATTTTAATCCCCAGCACTCAGTAAAGTAACTGGAATAGATATAGATCAATAAACAACTTCGTGTAAGTCATGAGAGAGCTCACATAGAACTGTGCCTTGAAGGAATGTAGATAAGAAAAAACGAGGGTGAAAGTAATGAAACAAGAGTTAGTATACGGGACTCTATTCTTCCATACTTCCTAACTAGAATCTCCTGGATAACCGTCTGGGTAGCGCCCTCACGCTAGAATTCAGTTTTATGTACCACCACCTAGTGCTCCCTTCACTACACTTTATAAAATTAAGTATAAGTGAAGTTGAAGAAAATAAACAAGTGTATTGGGAGGGGTCAAAACAATGCACTTAGCTAAGGAAGAAATACATGTAGGTACACTACTTTGAGCATGGAGGATTGCAAGAATTCTGAACTTGGTCTTGGGCCCTTTTTCACTTCAAATTCTTTCTATTCGTCTTTCAAACCCAAATTCCCACCATTTCCGTGGCAAAAAACTTCCATCCACCATAAACACACATCTATTCATTCGTTTCATCAGCAAATCTTTCATCACTCCTCTCCAAACAGACCCAATATGCTCCCCAAAACTAATATCACAGACTAAGGAAATTCTGCCGTTTCTACACATTCTCCAAAGATACCCTACTTCCCGTGCATAACGCCTAACGCGTAGCTCCATCCTGGTCCCCTTCCCAGACCCCTCATCCAGATATCTCGTGCTCCCCAACACACCAAGCTCTGAAACTCGTCTACCTCAAACCCGTAATCTTAAGCATCTCATTTACATTCACTCACAAACAACCCTTTCTCGCTGGCCTGTGCAAGGCAGGACAGAGCAAGATCCTAAAGTTCTTCCCTGGGCTGCGCAGGCTCGCCCGAGCCTCCATCACTGCCCCGAGCCCCCGGTACTCCCCAGGCACCGCATGCTCCTAAGTCACCAGAACCTGGAGGCGCAGACTCGGCGTTTGTCTCTCCATCCCCGCCCGCCGGGAGAGGATGGCACCGCCAGGAGTGCAGGGGGCGCTGAGGCAGGAGTGGAGGAAGCGCCTTCATGCTGGCGGCGCCGGAGCCTCCGCAGACCGGAACCGGACGGCTGACGGGCTCCCACCGCTCACCCCTCCTCCGAAGCCCAGCCGATCCCACCTTTACGCTCGGCATCGCTTTCAGCGTCGCTCCCGAAGAGATCCTCCATATCCGCCATTGCCGCGCACCTCCACTGCTGCCTCAGCTGGGGGCGGCTCCGCGCCTCTCTTTACGACACGGAACCAACGAAACGCGACAGTGTCGCAAAGATTTGATTAAAGGACTTCTTTCCTACTGTGACCTAGTTTTCGCGTCCTCTCAGTAGGCAAGTTCCGCCCTTTCGTCAATATCTGTGTCTGTAGGCGGGGATTCTTGTTCCGGGCGGGGACAGGGTGAAATTTGGGGCTCTCGGGAGAAGGGCCTCGGTCTGGGTTAAACCTACTACTTGAGCAGGCCGGAAGCCCTTGCTTCCCTTCTTACCAGCGGCTCTCAAATGTCGTTGGTCTCAGAATTTTTCTACCCTCTTAAAAATTGGAGGTTTCCAGAGACTTTTTTGCTATGTGGATTATAGCTATTGATATTTACTATAGTAATTAAAGCAGAAATATTTAAATATTCATTTAAAAATATATGTAGCACGCCTGTAATCTTGTGGACTGGGGAGGCTGAGGCAGGACGTTCAAGTTCGACACCAGCCTAAGCAATTAAGCGAGACCCTGTTTCAAAATTTTAAAAAGGGCTGGGGGGATGTAGCTTAGTGTTAGGGTGCCTTAGGGTTCAATTCCCAGTACCACAAAATAGTAAACATGTTAACAAATTGTTTTTTAAACTTTAAATGACTGTTTTCTTTTTTAAAAAATTACAGATTTGAAGTTGTCTTTTAATATGTGACTTAAGGCAGCTGAATTCTCATTCCTGCCTCTGTATTCAATCTGTGGGGAATGTTTAGGCTGAAGTGAAACATGTTGGAAAATCTGACCTCAGACAGATAGATGTGTGTATTTGGAAAAGGAAGGATCTCTTGATCCCCTGAAAGAGACTTCTTCTAACCATTTTTTGTCAACCCACTTTTTCTTTCTTTTTTAAGAGAGAGAAGAGAGAGGGGAGAGAGAGAGAGAGGAGAGGGGAAAAGTAAGAGCTGTCAACCCACTTTTTAACCAGCACAGCTTTACAACAGTGTTTCCTTTTCTTTTTTTCCCCAGCACAGCACAATGCCTTTATTTTTATGTGGTGCTGAGGATCGAATCCTGGTCTGGCCAGTGCTAGGCGAGTGCTCTACCGCTGAGCCACAATCCTAGCCCAACAACAGTGTTTCTTTTATTTTCTTTTTTTTTTTTTTAAAGTAGAATAATCTTTTTTTTTTTTTTAAAGAGAGAATGAGAGAGAGAATTTTAATATTTATTTTTTAGTATTTGGCGGACACAACATTTTTGTTTGTATGTGGTGCTGAGGATGGAACCCAGGCCGCAGGCATGCCAGGCAAGCGCACTACTGCTTGAGCCACATCCCCAGCCCAACAGTGTTTCTTAAACATCATAAAGTTTCCATCCTAACCTGTTTTATGTACATACTATGTAAAATTGAAACAAATGTTTAATGAAACATTATTTCCCTTGATACTGAGAAGAATTCTGAGGTTTCCTATTCTATTATATTCGATTCCATTTTGGTTTTATGTTTTTAAAATACTGGTAGGCAGTGCAACCCACTACATTGATTTTATGACTTTTAATGGATTGCAACTGGCAGCTAGTAAAATATTCAGAGGATTTTTTAACAAGAAAAGTCTTGATTTTGGTAGGAAATGTTACTACAGATGTACATTATAGGCCAACAATAATTGAATTTCATGAATGGTCAAGTGTTTGGTAAAGTCCCTATCTTTACAGGGGCTCAAAGAAATATTTGCACATTAGAGAATCAGGTCTCTTCAGGAAACTTTAATTAAATTTCAGTTATTAAAGAAATAGAAATCTCCAAAGCAATCCTTAGCAAGAAGAGTGAAGCAGCTGGCATCACTATGCCAGACCTTAAACTATACTACAGAGCAATAGTAACAAAAACAACATGGTGTTGGTACCTATAATAGACTGGTAGACCAGTGGTACAGAATAGAAGACACAGAGACAAACCCAAATAAATACAGTTATCTTGGGCTGGGGATGTGGCTCAAGCGGTACTGCTCTTGCCTGGCATGTGCGCATGTGCGCAGCACTGGGTTCGATCCTCAGCACCACATATAAAATAAAGATGTTGTGTCCACCGAAAACTAAAAAATAAATGTTAAAAAAAATCCCTCTCTCCCTCTCCCTCTCCCTCCCCCCCCCCCGCTCTCTCTCTCTCAAAAAAAAAAAAAAATTTAAAATTAAAATAAATAAATAAATAAATACAGTTATCTTGGACAAAGGAGCCAAAAACATATATTGGAGAAAATATAGCCTCTTCAACAAATGGTGCTAGGAAAACCAGAAATTCACATGCAGCAAAATGAAATTAAGCCTGATCTCTCACCATGCACAAAATTTAACTCAAAGTACATCAAAGACCTAGGAATTATACCAGTGATCCCGAATCTAATAGAAGAAAAAGTAGGCCCAAATATTTATCATATCACATTAGGCCCCAACTTCCTTAATAAGACTCCTAATGTGCAAGAAGTAAAATCAGGAATCAATAAATGGGATGGATATGAACTAAAAAGCTTCTTCTCAGCAAAAGAAACAATCAGTGAGGTCAATAGCCTACAGAATGGAAGCAAATTTTACCACATGCACATCAGATAGAGCACTAATCTCCAGGATATATAAAGAATTCAAAAATCTTAACACCAGAAAAACAAATAACCCAATCAATAAATGGGCTAAAGAATTGGACAGACACTTCTCAGAAGATAATATACAATCAATCAACAAATATGTGAAAAACTGTTCATCATCTCTAGCTGCCGTAGTCCGGCTGCAGCAAAATAACTGGGGGGTGACGAACAATTTGTGTACATTGATACAGCAGGAGTGGGAGCCGATTATTGTAGGACAGGAGGGGTATATATACATTACATACAGCTTATCTTAATTAACATAAACTAGATACAGCAGTCAACCAATAAGAAATTTCCACACTTAATGGCTTGCTGGCACCACCTCACAAACCACTCCCCCTGGCAAAATGCCAGGCGCCATCCTGACTTGTTTACAGACTCTAACATCTAGCTGTTAGAGAAATTCAAATCAAAACTAAGATTTCATCTCACACTAGTCAAAATGGCAGCTATTAAGAATACAAACAGGGCTGGGGTTGTGGCTCAGCGATAGAGCACTTGCCTTCCACGTGTGAGACCCTGGGTTCAATCCTCAGCACCACATTAAAAAAAATAATAATAATAAACAAAATAAAGATATTGTGTCCCTATATAACTTAAAAATTTTTTAAAAAGAATACAAACAACAATAAGTGTTGGCAAGGATGTGGGGAAAAAGGCACACCCATACATTGCTGGTGGGATTGCACATTGATGCAACCAATATGGAAAGCAGTATGGAGATTCCTTGGAAAACTTGGAATGGAACCAACCACCATTTGACCCAGCTATCCCACTCCTCTGTCTATACCCAAAGGACTTTAAAACAGCATACTATAGTGACACAGCCACATCAATGTTTATAGCAGCACAATTCACAGTAGCTAAATGGTAGAACCAACCTAGATGCCCTTCAGTAGATGAATGGATAAAGAAAATGTGGTATATATACACAATAGAATACTACTCAGGAATTAAAAAAAAAATAAAATCATGGCATTTTCAGGTAAATGGTTGGATTTGGAGAATATCATACTAACTGAAGTAAGCCAATCCCAAAAAACCAAATGCTGAATGTTTTCTCTGATATGTGGATGCTGAATCATATGGGGATGAGGGGTGGTAAGCATGGCAGGAATGGAGGAACTTAAGATAGGGCAAAGGGAAGGAAGGGGAAAGGGAGGCAGCATGGGGGTGAGAAAGATGGTGTAATGAGAGGGACATCATTACCCTAAGTACGCATATGAAGACATGAATGGTGTGGCTCTACTTTGGGTACAACCAGAGACATGAAAAATTGTGCTCTATATGTGTACTAAGAATTGAAACGCATTCTGCTGTCATGTATAACAAATTAGAATAAATAAATAAATTTTTTAAAAAATAGACATCTGGGGCTGAGGTTGTGGCTCAGTGATAGAGCACTTGCCTAGCATGTATGAGGCACTGGGTTCAGATTCTTAGCACCACATATAAATTAACAAATAAATAAAGGTTCATCAACAACTAAAAAATACATATATAAAAAAATAGACATCTGGGCTGGGGTTGTAATGGCTCAGTGGTAGAGAACTTGCCTAGCATATGTAAGGCACTGGGTTTGATTCTTAGCACCAAATATAAATAATGTAATATATATTTTAATAGACATCTTGGGGTTGGTGGTATAGCTCAATAGTAGAGCACTTATTTAATATGTTGTGAAGCCCTGGGTTTCATTCCCAGCACTGTCCAAAGGGGTGGTGGGGAAAAGTCAATCCGTGTTAAATTATTAAATAATTAAGCCAGTTTGAAGGTTTTGGTCTTGGACAAACAACAATGAATTTTTTTAGTTTAGAGATTGTGAAATATATTTTTGCTACAAATGAGATGCATTGTCTGAAAAGGGTCAGATGGACAGGTGGGGCAGGCTAATGTCCAATGCTACAATTATTGTGAATAAAATGGATAATCTAAGAGTAGGTATATAGATGCCCTTAAAAATACCTGGAATACTGGAAAAACAGGACTCTATTTGATAGTGATTCATTTTCATTTTCATTCAGAATACTATCCTTGTGGTGTATTGATTAAACCTTAACAAACTGAATTACAGCAAAGCCTACTCAGTCATCATGCCCATATTTCTGACAGCAGAATAAATGTTTTCCTCATCTGAGTTGTGTAAACAAATAACTTCTATTTCTTTGACAGTATTTCATACGTAAGATTGAATTTGAGCTAAATCAGTTACATTCAGCTAAATACTGCACAATCATGCAGTATTTCTTGCCTAAGGTCACCTCAACTAAAGTTTAGAGCATTCAAAGGACTCCATTCGCTCACTCTCAGAGACAAAAAAAAAGGGGGGGGGCATTCTTTTTAGTTTGGCTGATTTAACCTTAGATGTTACGATGATCTCTTAATTTACTTCTAGGAATGGAGAATATTACCCATTAGGAATGTAATTAAATAAAACAGCTCCAGAGTAGCTTTGCCTTGTTTTACTGTTTTTGAAAGTTTGTCTCTTTTGTCCTATTTTCTGCTTTCCTAAGGCAAAGGTAGATTCTCAGAACACTGACTTTTTTTCATGTGCAAAACACATTTATTAAAATGGAGCACATAAAAAGTCTAATTAACTTCCCTTAACAATTTCAATAATAGTAAAAGTCACTCAGCTCTGATGAATACATATCTTTGCATCTTTTTGATGTTTTTGACTTACAGAAAACTTTAATTAGGAATATTTATACTTAAACACATTTCAATAAAAAGCAAAGGGTTGAACCATTTCTTTAGAAGAAGAATGTGCTAATGAAGGAAGGGTTTCATTCAACCAATTTACCTACAGTTTATAGTTTGAATCCTTTAAATTTCTCCACTTAAAAATTAATGATGTGGGGCTGGGGATGTGGCTCAGATGGTAGCGCGCTCGCCTAGCATACGTGAGGCACTGGGTTCGATTCTCAACACACCTCTCTCACCATTGGACAGATCTTCCAAACAAAAGTTGAATAAAGAAACTATAGAACTCAATAACACAATTAATAACCTAGACTTAACTGACATATATAGAATATATCAACCAACATCAAGTGGATATACTTTTTTCTCAGCAGCACATTCCTTCTCAAAAATAGACCATATATTATGCCATAGGGCAACCCTTAGAAATTATAAAGGTGTGGAGATAATACCATGCATCTTATCTGATCATAATGGAATGAAACTGGAAATCAACGATAAAAGAAGGAAGGAAAAATCCTATATCACTTGGAAAATGAACAATATGTTACTGAATGATCAATGGGTTGCAGAAGACATAAAGGAGGAAATCAAAAAATTCTTAGAGATAAATGAAAATACAGACACAACATATGGGAATCTATGGGACACAATGAAAGCAGTTTTAAGAGGGAAATTCATTGCCTGGAGTTAATTCCTCAAAAAAAAGAAAAAAAAAAACAAATAAATGATCTCATACTTCATCTCAAAACTCTAGAAAAAGAAGAGCAAAACAACAGCAAAATTAGTAGAAGGCAAGAAATAATTAAAATCAGAGCTGAAATCAATGAAATTGAAACAAAAGAAACTATTGAAAAAATTGACAAAACTAAAAGTTGGTTCTTCGAAAAAATAAATAAGATCGACAGACCCTTAGCCATGCTAATGAAGAGAAGAAGAGAGAGAACTCAAATTACTAACATACGGGATGAAAAAGGCAATATCACAACAGACACTAAGAAATACAAAAGATAACTAGAGGTTATTTTGAAACCCTATATTCCATTAAAATAGAAGATAGTGAAGATATCGATCAATTTCTTAAGTCATATGATTTTCCCAGATTGAGTCAGGAGGATACACACAAATTAAACAGACCAATCTCAATGGAGAAAATACAAGAAGCCATCAAAAGACTACCAACCAAGAAAAGCCCAGGACCAGATGGGTATACAGCAGAGTTTTACAAAATCTTTAAAGAAGAACTAATACCAATACTTTTCAAGTTATTTCAGGAAACAGAAAAAGAGGAAGCCCTTCCAAATTCATTCTATGAGGCCAACATCACCCTGATTCCAAAACCAGACAAAGACACTTCAAAGAAAGAAAACTACAGACCAATATCTCTAATGAACCTAGATGCAAAAATCCTCAATAAAATTCTGGCGAATCGGATACAAAAACATATCAAAAAAATTGTGCACCATGATCAAGTAGGATTCATCCCTGGGATGCAAGGCTGGTTCAATATACGGAAATCAATAAAGGTTATTCACCACATCAATAGACTTAAAGATAAGAACCATATGATCATCTCGATAGACGCAGAAAAAGCATTCAACAAAGTACAGCATCCCTTTATGTTCAAAACACTAGAAAAACTAGGGATAACAGGAACTTACCTCAACATTGTAAAAGCTATCTGTGCTAAGACTCAGGCTAGCTTCATTCTAAACGGAGAAAAATCGAAGGCATTCCCTCTAAAATCTGGAACAAGACAGGGATGCCCTCTCTCACCACTTCTATTCAACATAGTTCTCAAAACACTGGCCAGAGCAATTAGACAGACGAAAGAAATTAAAGGCATAAAGATAGGGAAAGAGGAACTTAAATTGGCACTATTTGTGGCTGACATGATCCTATACCTAGCAGACCCAAAAGGGTCTACAAAGAAACTTCTAGAGCTAGTAAATGAATTCAGCAAAGTGGCAGGATATAAAATCAACACACATAAATCAAAGACATTCCTGTATATCAGCAACAAATCTTCTGAAATGGAAATGAGGACAACCACCCCATTCATAATATCCTCAAAAAAATAAAATAAAATACTTGGGAATCAACCTAACAAAAGAGGTGAAAGATTTATACAATGAAAACTACAGAACCCTAAAGAGAGAAATAGAAGAAGATCTTAGAAGATGGAAAAATATACCCTGTTCATGGATAGGCAGAACTAACATCATCAAAATGGCAATATTACCAAAAGTACTCTATAGGTTTAATGCAATGCCAATCAAAATCCCAACGGCATTTCTTATAGAAATAGATAAAACAATCATGAAATTCATCTGGAAAAATAAAAGACCCAGAATAGCAAAAGCAATTCTAAGCAGGAAGAGTGAAACAGGTGGTATAGCCATACCAGACTTCAAACTATACTACAGAGCAATAGTAACAAAAACAGCATGGCACTGGCACCAAAACAGGGTGGTGGACCAATGGTATAGAATAGAGGACATAGAGACCAATCTACAAAATTACAACTACCTTATATTTGACAAAGGTGCTAAAAGCATGCAATGGAGAAAGGATAGCATCTTCAACAAACGGTACTGGGAAAACTGGAAATTCACATGCAACAAAATGAAACTAAATCCCTTTCTCTCGCCATGCACAAAAATTAACTCAGAATGGATCAAGGAGCTTGATATCAATGCAGAAACTCTGTGTCTGATAGAAGAAAAAATTGGCTCTAATCTACATCTCATGGGGTCAGGCTCCAAATTCCTTAATAGGACACCTATAGCACAAGAGTTAAAAACAAGAATCAACAAATGGGACATACTCAAACTAAAAAGTTTTTTCTCAGCAAAACAATAAGGGAGGTAAATAGGGAGCCTACATCCTGGGAACAAATCTTTACTCCTCACACTTCAGGCAGAGTCCTAATATCCAGAGTATACAAAGAACTCAAAAAAAATTAAACAATAAGAAAACAAATAACCCAGTCAATAAATGGGCCAAGGACCTGAACAGACACTTCTCAGAGAAGGATATACAATTAATCAACAAATACATGAAAAAATGCTCACCATCTCTAACAGTCAGAGAAATGCAAATTAAAACCACTCTAAGATACCATCTCACTCCAGTAAGAATGGCAGCCATTATGAAGTCAAACAATAACAAGTGCTGGCGAGGATGTGAGGAAAAGAGTACACTTATACATTGCTGGTGGGACTTCAAATTGGTGCAGCCAATCTGGAAAGCAGTATGGAGATTCCTTGGAAAGCTGGGAATGGAACCACCATTCAACCCAGCTATTCCCGTTCTCGGACTATTCCCCAAAGACCTAAAAAGAGCATACTATAGAGATACAGCTACATCGATGGTCATAAGAGCACAATTCACAATAGCGAGACTGTGGAGCCAACCTAGATGCCCTTCAATAGATGAATGGATAAAAAAAAAATGTGGCATTTATATACAATGGAATATTACTCAGCACTAAAAAATAACAAAATCATGGCATTTGCAGGGAAATGGATGGCATTAGAACAGATTATGCTAAGAGAAGCTAGCCAATCCCTTAAAAACAAATGCCAAATGTCTTCTTTGATATAAGGAGGGCAACTCAAAACAGAGCAGGGAGGAAGAGCATGAGAAGAAGATTACCATTAAACTGGGACGAGAGGTGGGAGGGAAAGGGAGAGAGAAGGGGAATTGCATGGAAAAAGAAGGAGACCCTCATTAGTATACAAAATTACATATAGGGACTGGGGTTGTGTGGCTCAGCAGTAGAGCACTCGCCTAACACGTGTGAGGCCTTGGGTTCGATCCTCAGTACCACATAAAATAAAATATAGATATTGTGTCCATATACAACTAAAAAAATAAATATTAAAAAAATTATATATAAGAGGAGGTGAGGGGAAAGGGGGAAAAAAACGAGAGAGAGAAATTAATTACTGTAGATGGGGTAGAGAGAGAAGGGAGGGGAGGGGAGGGGAGAGGGGATAGTAGGGGATAGGAAAGGCAGCAAAATACAACAGACACTAGTATGGCAGTATGTATAAACGTGGGTGTGTAACCGATGTGATTCTGCAATCTGTACATGTGGTAAAAATGGGAGTTCATAACCCACTTGAATCAAATGTATGAAATATGATATGTCAAGAGCATTGTAATGTTTTGAACAATAAAAAATAAAATAGAATAAAATAAAATAAAATAAAGATATTGTATCCACCTTAAAAAAAAAACTAAAAATAAATATCAAAAAAAAATTAATGATGTGGCCTGGGGTTGTGGCTCAGCAGCAGAGCATTTGCCTAGCATGTGTGAAGCACTGGGTTTATGATCCTCAGTACCACATAAAGTAAAATAAAGTCCTGTGTCCACCCTATAACTAAAAAAACAAAAAACAAACAAACCAACCAAAAAAAAAAAACCCACCAACTGCCAGGAAATAATATCCTTTTATTTATTTGTTTGTCTATTTTATCTTATTTTATTTTTAGCTGTAGATGGACACAATACCTTTATTTTATTTATTCATTTTATGTGGTACTAAGTATCCAACCCAGTACCTCACATGTGCAAGGCAAGTGCTCTGCCACTGAGTCACAATTCCTGGCCCTAATATGTCCTTTTAAATGAATTAATATATTGGCACTAGCAGGTCTATGTATTAATGAAGAAGTTGCTTTTTTAAAATGTGCATGAGGGAAAAAATAAGATTAGGTCTTTTTACCTGAACTGAGTCTCTGGTGATAAAGAAAATGTTTCAGTATAAACACCTCACTATAGCAGACTAGAAGTTATTTTAGTATAGAACCTTCCTAAAGCCATGAAGTCTATTTATCAAAATTTGACTTCAAAGTCATTTTGAAAAACTCTCCAAGACTAGGCCTTGATTTGTTTTCATTTTCTTGGTTCCTTGTGCTCAGTTCATTCCAGTGATTCTGAAAATAGTTTCCAGGCACCCGAGGAGCGTATTATAAAAATCTTCTTAAAATCTGTAAAATCCTTAGTGGTTATTTCACATTCAAATATCTTCTTATTGACAGTTTCAGAGGTTCAGTCCATGGTAGCCTGATTCTATCACTCTGGGCCCAAGGTAAAATGAAGTTTCATGGCAGATGGGCATCACTGTGGCAGGAAACAGAACAGAACAGTGACTTTTAAGATACCACAATATCCCCAAAGAACAAAATTTCAACTAGGTTAATTACATAACACGATGCAATTAGAATAGCATTAAAAAGTTTTTTACAAGGTAACAAAAAACTTTAAAGGTTTGTAAAACATATAAAACAAAATAGCAATGTGTGTTTTTAATTGTTTTTTTTTATCTCAAAGGCTTAGAGGAAAAACAATGGCTTAATTACACAGAATATGTTAACTAATGTTACTCTATTTATGGTAAACTGCCACACTACAAGAGGATCATGTGGCTTTTCTGAATATTTGTGAAAGGAGTTGGTTTTTAGAAAGGAACAGGTTGATCCAAATAAAAGAGAGGAAGAGAAGAAACCTGTAGTTTCTCTCTACAGTAGTTGAATTGTGTCCATCTACAGCTAAAAAATAAAAATAAAATAACAAACAGTAGAGCTGCTAATTTTTTGGAAAATGCAGGATTTCACTAAATGTCTGCCTTTATTCCCTGAGTACTGTGGCACATGCCTGTAATCCCAGTGACTCCAGAGTTTGAGGCAGGAGGATCACAAGTTTGAAGACACCCTCACTAATATAGCAAGATCCTCAGCAACTTAGCAAGATCCTGATGAATACATATCTTTGCATCTCAAAAGTAAAAATAAGGGGAGCTGGGGTTGTGACTCAGTGGTAGAGCACTCGCCTAGCATATATGAGGCCCTGGGTTTGAGCCTCAGCACCACATATAAATAAATAAAATAAAGGTATTATGTCCAACTACAACTAAAAAACCTTTTTTTGTAATTAAAAATAAAAAGGACTGGGGATGTAGCTCAGTGGCAAAATATCCCTGGATTAAATTTTCAGTACAAAAAAAAAGTCTGCCTTTATTAGATTTCTTACTGAAATGATTTCCTGCAATGCCTTCTACAGCGATATAGAAATAATAGTTTATTTATAAATACTTTATAGAAATATTTTATATTTTAATAGTTTATTTATAAATATTATTTATAAATAATGATTTATTCATATAGAAGGGTTTGAGAGAAATGAAGCAAATATTCTAGAACATCTGAAGAATTTCAGTCTTAAAAGTAAATTATAGGGCCAGCTGCCATGGCGCTTTCCTATAATCTCTGTGGCTCAGGATGCTGAGGCAAAAAGATCATGAGTTCAAAGCCAGTCTCAGCAAAAGCAAGGCACTAAGCAACTCAGTGAGACCATGTCTCTAAATAAATACAAAAAATAGGACTGAGGATGTGGCTCAATGGTTGAATGCCTCTGAGTTCAATCCCTAATCCCTCCCCCCAAAAAGTAAATCATAAACCATGTTAGAGGTGCTAAAAAATTGAAGACAAGAAAATGATCAATATAGATGGGGATTAGTCAGGAATGTTTTCTTAGGATGATTCAAGTTAGATTAATGAAAGGTGGGGGGGTGCTGGAGATATAGCTCAGTTGGTAGAGTGCTTGCCTTGCATGCATGCACAAGGCCCAGGACCACACACACACACACACAAACACACACACACACACACACACACACACACACACACATCAGACTAAGATTAATGAAGAAAGGAACCTAGTTATTAAGCCAAACCTAAAATTCAAGCAAGGCTTAAACTAATTTATCAAATCTATCCATTGATTCGCATGAAATTTCAAAGCACTGAGGATTAAAAGGGATGTTCTAAAAGCTTCTAGAGAATAAAATAAGCCAATATATAAAGGGTCCAGAATTAAAATGGAATCAGACATCTAAAAAATTTTGGAAGTTACAAAACAATACCAAAATACTTTCAAAAGCATTCATTTAGGAAGACCCTGATGAATACATATCTTTGCATCTCAAAAGCATCCTGAAGGAAAATGATCCACCCTAGAGTGCAATTTACCCTTTAAATTATCATAAAGTACAAGGAAGAATAATGATATTCAGAGAAAACCAACCTCTAGGTAAGCAGAGCTTACCTAGAAACTACATAAAGATACCACATCAACCCCATCTGCTAGAGAAGTCCTGCATTTCCAGCTCTAATCTTCAGTTGATTCAACCTCAGTGAGAGGCCCCAGGCCACAAGTGTCCACTTGAGCCTTTCCTCAGCTGTCTCACAGAAACCAGAAGATAATACATGGGTGTTATGGTATAATATCACTAAATTTTGAAATGACTTGTTATGCAGCAATATCAGTTGGAAGAATTCTTCAAATGTTTACAATCCATGAATTGTGGTCCACCAAAATGATAAATGCTATACAGGCAAGGAAACCAAAAATGAGACGAGGCAAAGGAAATTCCCAGGATGAGCCAGGCACAGTGACGCACACCTATAATCCCAGCAGTTTAGGAGTCTGAGGCAGGAGGATTGAGAATTCAAAGCCAACCTCAGCAACTTAGCTAAGGCGCTAAGAAACTCAACGAGACCTTATCTCCAATAAAATATAAAAACGGGCTGAGAATGTGGCTCAGCAGTTAATTACCCCAGGGTTCAATCCCTAGTATCAAAAAATTAAGAGAAAAATAAAATGAAAAATTCCCAGGATGATAGTTGGGCCTACAGGCCTAGAGGACTGCTAGTCCAGAATGGAGCAAGAAGACAAAAGTTTCTAAGAGAGAAGAGGCTGAGGAAGAAATGAAGTTGACAGAAGATCTTACACATTCAGTCACCCAATAAAGTTATGAGTGTCTTCTTTGTACCAGAAATTTCTACTGGAGATAAAACAGAACAACACAGACCAAGTATCTGTTCTGAGAAATTAGCATTTTAGTGAAGGGTAAGACATAACAAGGAAATATATAAATATATACACTATCAGTTTTGTGCTTTTCTGAAGTGTGGAAAATTTTTAAGGAATATTTTTTAGTAAGTGGTACATAAGAGGTTGTGAGGGGAATGGGAAAATAAACAAGGCGAGAAATGAATTACAGTAGATGGGGTAGAGAGAGAAGATGGGAGGGGAGGGGAGGGGGATAGTAGAGGATAGGAAAGGTAGCAGAATACAACAGTTACTGATAGGGCATTATGTAAAAATGTGGATATGTAACCAATGTGATTCTGCAATCTGTATTTGGGGTAAAAATGGGAGTTCATAACCCACTTGAATCTAATGTATGAAATATGATATGTCAAGGGCTTTGTAAAGTTTTGAACAACCAATAGTAAGTGGTACATACAAATCTTATAATTGATACATTAAAATTAAGCAAACAGCAAACAAAGACCATTATTAATATAAAGTCCAATAAAAACTAAATGAATTTATATGTGGTACCTTTTATGGTTTAGCTGATAATAACAGATAATACAATACCTGTGCTACAGAAAAGGAAACAATCAGCAGTGCATAGACAACTTACAGAATTGAAGAAAATCTTTACCAACTATTCACCTGACAGAGGATTTTAATATCCAGAATATATAAAGAATTTTTTAAAGTAACAATAAAAGAAGTAATCCAATGGATGAGCAAATGATCTGAACAGACACCTCTCAAAAGAAGTACAGGTGACTAACAAATATGTGAAAAAAGGCTATATATATTTTGTTTTGTACTGGGTATTGAACCCAGGGCCTCACAAATGCTAGGCAAGTGCTCTATCGCTGATCTACTTTCCAACCCTTTTAAATTTTTATTTTGCCAAAGGATCTTGCTAAGTTGCTGAGGCTGACCTCGAACTTTCTTGATCCTCCTCAGGCTAATGCTCAACATATTTAGCCATCAGGGAAATGCAAATCAAAACTACCTTGAAATCCAATCTCACCCCATTTAGAATGGCT
The DNA here is from genome assembly GCF_048772815.1 of Callospermophilus lateralis. Lineage (NCBI taxonomy): Eukaryota > Metazoa > Chordata > Mammalia > Rodentia > Sciuridae > Callospermophilus > Callospermophilus lateralis. The sequence continues at coordinate 97,284,461 of NC_135307.1, forward strand.
GTTATTTTAAAAATTTTTGGCAAGGATGTAGAGAAAAAAGAACCCGTATACAATATTAGTGGGAATAAATTAGTACAACTATTAAAACTAAAAATAGAACTACCATATGATCCAGCTATACCACGCCTGAGTGTATCTGAAGGAAATAAAGTCAGAACACAAAAGAGATGCTTGCATATCCAAGTTTATTGCAATATTTATAATATCCAAGATGTGGAATCAGCCTAGGGGACCATCAACAGATGAATTTATAAAAAATATATGGTATGTATACACAATGGAGTGCTATTTGGCCATAAAGAAGAATGAAATCATATCATTTGCAGGAAAATGTATGGGACTGGAAGATATCATGTTAGGTGAAATTAGCCAGGCACATGAAAAACCAAGTATGACATGTTTCTTCTCATATTTGGAAAAAAAAGAGAAAATACGAACCTGAAAGTAGAAGAGAGACAATTAGGAGAGGGAAAAAGGTTTGGCAGATGTGAGGAAAGAGGGTAGGGCAAGAGAGAGTGTTAGGGAGGGTATATATGGCCATGGCATAATATGTGGATGTATGGAACTGACATATAGAAACCCATTAATTTATACAATTAATATACATTAGTAATTATAATTTAAAAACAATATCTTGCGTTAGACATCATTCTAAGTAGTTTTTGTATACAGATCCACAGCCTTTTACCCAAACCTTTGGAACTCTATGTGTTTCATAATTTGGATTTCCTCCCAGATTTTAGAAAGGTAATACAGTGTCTAAATTATTTATTGCTTACTAACCCATTGGGCTCTAAGCAGTATCCTATGACCAAAATTAAATTTCTATAGCAAAATATATGAAAATTCAAACCAAGAGTGTTAAATTGAAGTGGCACCCCCTTTTTCCCCTGAAAAGTCTTAACTGGGCCTCTCCAGAAATCTTTATCCAGACTAATTTTAGGACTGTCAGCAAGAGTCTCTGCAAAAAAGTTCAATGTAGATAAACTTCCTATTTTCGTGTCACCCTGTTTCCTTGGCCACTGGCTGAGAAGATACCAGCACTCCAGGTGTTGGACACCTCTTACTAGTTTTTCACAAATGTATCCAATATAATACTTTGAAGAAATGTGCAAACAAGGCCTCTGGCCTTGAGCTGGGCTTCACAGAGATGTCTACATTTTTAAGATAAGTTACAAATGGGCCCATGGTAACAGCTGGCAGGGGGAGGAAAGAAAGGGGAGAAAAAGCTCTCCCCTTTTTAGGTGTTGTCCTTGAAGAGTTAACTTGCCCAGAACAGTGAAAGAAAAGCTGCTTTTATGTGAACTTCTTAGCCCTTCCCCTTACATGCTGGGTATAAAATTCTGAAACTCCCTGAACTTGGGGTTCAGGGGATTAATTGATTACAGCAAAAGCTGTGCTCTCTGAACCTGGCTACAGCCAAATAAACCTGTTTCCTGCTATCTTTGGTGCCTTGCCTCGTTTGTCCCTACAACAAAATCTTTAAATAGTTTTATGTCAGTTCAGGTCAGCATTTGCCAAATCAGTTAGAAAGAATTTTCAGTTTCTGAAGTTTTGGATTTCAGAATTGTGCATATGTTATGCCAGATTCGTGGGACCCCAATAGACCTCCAGGAGCCGAATCAAATGCAATCACACAAGAGTCTTTATTGCAAGCTCGAGCCTGGACTCACAACTGTTCCCGATGCAGCGGTCCCAGGGAGTGAGTCCTGGTCCTTTGTTCAGTGAGATTTTATAGGTTTGGGGGGATACTCTATGCGTCACAACATCACACAGCAAATCATTCCATACCGTGGGAAAATCAAACAACAACTCTTAACATTGATTAGCACATTCACTGGCGGGAACAAATTGGGTAGGGATGATTGGTTAGTACAAGAGGGAGGTTCGTTTGAACTGATTGGTTTAGGCCACGAGGGGTGTACATGCTAAACTACATGGTTTCCCAACATGTTATCAACCACCATAAACTACTGGGAGGGTCATCTGGCATCCTAGGTATTTTCCCTGTCTTATGCTGATTGGAGGTTGCTAGGGGGGTTGCTATGGGTCCTCACCTAGCCTAACTGAGTCAGGGACACCTGGCGCCACAGTCCTCTCCTGTTATTTACAGACAAACAACTCAGCAGGGTGGGTATGTTCTTAGGAGTGCTCTGTGAGTTTTTCCAAGGACAAGGGTCATACCCCCTTCCTTAGAACAGGCCTTGAGGTAGAAGCTGCTGTTATTTATTTATTTTTAAAAATGAAGCCACATTAGTTTCTCACATAAGGAATTGTGGACCAGAATTAACTTATTCACTTTTCTTGATATATGTATATCTTGTGTGTGTATAAATATATATATATTTATACACACACACACACACACACACACACACACACACATATATATATATATACACACACACACACACTCGCAAATGATCTGAAATATATATATATATATAATTTATTTTAGTGCTGGGGATTGAACCCAGCACCTTGCACATGCAACTTATTCCATTTTTACAACAACCCTCTCATATTCCTATTTTACATGTGAAAATGTGAAGGAAGTACACTGAAGCTAAATGGTTCTGCCCTAGGTCATGTAACTAATAAGACCTGCTTAGTCATGATAACACAAATACTAAACATTTTAAATTTATTAGTACTGCTTAACATTTAAAACATCACGAAAGCACATACCCATAATTTTAGTAAGGAATATCCCATATGCAAGATACATGGGAAGGGGGGAAAATTCTGACTAATCTACATGTAAAGGTACCATTAAAACTCAAGTGTGTGTGTGTGTGTGTGTGTGTGCTGTTTTTCCCTTGGTCCTTTTACTTCCTTGATGCTGATCTCTAAGTTTTTGGTTTTAAACATCCAGCAAGCCAGTTTGACCAATTCAAAGAGGGAATAACAAGTTATAATGTAAGAGTAAAAGAAACTGAAGTTAAAAAGTGAAGGACCAGGTATTGTTAAATTCCTCTGCTACACCCTGAGGCAGTTAAGACAACGCCCTACTAGGCTATTTTGCTGATTTATAGCCTAGAGCATACAGGGCCCGAACCAATCAGTTTGAATGTGTACCCCGCTTAGGAATAACCAATCACCTCTGCCCAATCTGTTCCCACCAATGAATGTACTAATCATGTCTCAGAGTTGTTGTTCAATTTTCCCGTGCCTCATGCTGATTTGTTCTAATGTATGCAAAGCCACCGCCCTCCCCAAGAAGTGTACTTAAGCGCTGCTCAACCCCTGCTCGGGGCTCTTGGCTGCTCGCCCTTCTTGAGTGGGCCGGGAGCCCCAGCGCGTTGGAATGGATCCTCAATAAACCCCCTTCTGCAATTGCATGAGTCAGTCTCTTGGTGGTCTCTTCCTCCGACGTTTCTCCAAACCCTTACAATAACTTCAATATCTATAATTTTAGTTACCCCTTTCATTTAATTGGGGGCGGTATTAGTACTGAAAGTCAGCATTATATACTATCTGTCCTGTAGTTGATGGCTTGTTTTCTAAAGTTAACCCTGGTTGCTTCATTTTGGAAGCAGTACCTCTGCAGAACACTAACAGGCAACAGTTATAAAGTTTAGAAGGAAAATACAAAATAAAATAAACAAAGCAAAAACATATAAAGTTTGTGTAATAGCTATGAACCAAGAAAAATGACTTTTACAATTTTGAACCTTTACTTAGCTATATATTATTTCCCCTGTTTGAGATCACAGTAATCTTTATAACAAAAATCAATCTTTTAAACACAATTTTAAATGAGCTGAAGTCTAGCCTATTTTGGAGCCATTCTAACATGGAGTAAAGAGCCTTATCTTAGGTAAGATGGGGCTGTTCACAAATAACACAATACAACATTATATCAGAAATGTGAATCAAAGAAAGGCTAAGAGATCTTTTAACTTTCTTTCTGTGGAAAAAGTGGCAGAATGCTTCCAAGTTTTATAATGTCCCCTTTAAACAGATCAGGCTCTCCTTATTATCTTCTAAAAATGCATTTAAATTTCTATTCCAGTGTGAAGAGTAACAAAAAATTGTATATACAATTTATTGACAAGAGTTCATTTTATCCAGCTATAACACAATAAGTGACATTGTAAAGGTAAAATTTCTAAGCTAATTCTAAGCCGCAGAGCCTGAGTTAAAGTGTAAAAGACCGGGCATTGTAAAGTTTCTAAACTGCAGGGCTTGGGTTAAAAAGTAAAAGACCAAGTATTGTTAAAGTTCCCCTGCTACCCCCAAAACCTGTATTCCCTGTAGCTGTTAGGACAATACCCGAACTGCCCAGTAAATATTCTCACTGACTCCTCTGGTTGTCTAATAACTTGGGATTCTGTGTAATATATCACGTAGGCATTTAGGCCCTAAAACCAATCAGTTTGAATGTGTACCCCGCTTAGAAGTGACCAATCACCCCTGCCCAATCTGTTCCCGCCAATGAATGTACTAATCATGTCTCAGAGTTGTTGTTCAATTTTCCCGTGCCTCATGATGATTTGTTCTGATGTATGCAAAGCCCCCACCCCCTCCCCAAAAAGTGTACTTAAGCACTGCTTGACCTCTGCTCTGGGCTCTGGGCTGCTCTATCTTCCTGAATGAGCCTGGAGCCTCAGCATGCTGAATCAATAAAACCCCTTCTGCCAATTGCATGAAGCCGGTCTCTTGTGGTCTCTCCCTCCGACGCTTCGCCGGACCCTTACAACATGAAAAAATACCAACCAAATTTGTTATTTTTATACAAATTCAATAGTTTTGCTACATATAATTTTAGTTTGGAGAACACCAACTTGGCAAAGTACTCTCCTAAGCTTTACATTTAACTAAGTTTAACTTTTAAAGTATAATTTATAATCCAGAGCATATAATAACAATAATTAGAGGTCTGCATAGCCTAACAAAAATCAAAGGAAACAGTGTTAATGATCAGAAATTGACTTAGTCAAAGCAAACAGATATAAGACAGGTCTTCAAATAACAGTGTGGCCCTTCTATGTACCATACAATGTATAAAAGAGAGCACTTATGGAAACTTACATAAACTTTAATTTTATAAACCTTTATATAACATTTAGGAAAGGTTTATGAAGCCAGATTTAAAATTAGGTAGTCAGTGTAGTTAGGTAAATCGGGTCTAATATCGAGTGAAATCTAAAATGGAGGCCATGCTGAGAATGACTCAGGGAAAACACAGGACGACTCATGGAATGTTAATGAAGTCCCGAAAAGGCCCTAGGCCAAAGTCCACCTCAAAGAAGTGTTAATGAACAGCCCCCAGCAAACTTGAAGGTGCTGACTCAGAAGTTCTTCCTGACCAGATTACTTCTTTGTCCCACCTGTGTCTGGCCCACCTGTGTCTGGCCCACCTGTGTTCCACCCCTCGGGCCTTCCAACCTACATTCCATCACCAAACCTATAAAAAGGGAAACACATTTGCCTGCCAACTGGATTCCACCTCTTGGGTCCCCTTCTTCCTCCGGGAGAAGTCTTTTCTGCTGTCCTTTAATAAACTTCTAATCTCTACTCTGACCTTGCCTCAGCGTGTGCTTTTCTGGTGTTATTCTTCAACATCGGGGAAGCAAGGACTCGTCACCGGCCAACAGCGGTAACATTTAGACAGATATAGTTCTCAGATGCATACATATGCTTAGTTGCATATATTTAGGATGTAAACTATATTGTTATAACCTAAATAACAGTTGTTTAATCAGTTACAAAGTAATCATTTTTTTTTGAGAATTTTTTAATATTTATTTTTTAGTTTTAGGCGGTCACAACATCTTTGTTTGTATGTGGTGCTGAGGATTGAACCTGGGCCGCATGCATGCCAGGAGAGCACGCTACCTCTTGAGCCACATCCCCAGTATCCAAAGTAATCATTTAAGTCTTTAAAACAGGTGCAAACCCTAATTCCTTTAAGTCTTAGTTTCCCCAAGTAATAAAACCTAACAAATACAAGAAAATTATCTTGATAAATAACATTGATCTATAAAAGACTTTGCTTTATATCACTACATTAAAGTTCAAATAACTTTAACTGACTGTGTTAATTATAGCCAATTTAGTCAATTTTTTGAGATTTACCTTCCACAAACCTTCTGCATTCACAACTTTACATCCTTAGTTTCATCATCTCATTTTGCACTTTAGCCCCAAAACACTACTTTACCAGACAAAATACTTTCTCATCCAGAAACATTTCTTTTACCTTCTAATTGTCCATACAAAAATATATTTCCATATCTATAACTTTATTTTTTTAATCTTTTCTAGTTTTTCTTTTCTTTTTTCTTTCTTTATTTTTTTTTTTTTTAGGGGTTTCCGGGGATTGAACTCAGGGGCACCCAACCACTGAGCCACATTCCCAGCTCTATTTTGTATCTTATTTAGAGACAGGGTCTCACTGAGTTGCTTAGCACCTTGCTGTTGCTGAGGCTGGCTTTGAACTCATGATCCTCCTGCCTCAGCATCACAAGTCTCTGGGATTACAGGTGTGTGCCATCATGCCTGGCTTCTTCTCTAGTTTTGAACCCTTTTTAAAATTTATATTCTGAAGCGGTTCTTATGAATGTTATCTATGCATTTAACTTACACAACAAATTTTGTACCAGGAGAGGGTTGGACAATCCAGCATACACAAAAATTATCCCTTAATCTTTTTTTCCCCCAGGTTGCATTCAAGAGATTGAAGCATAGGATATTTTTAAGCCTGACCTGTCTCCATGATCATTATCACAATTCCATCAACTTTAAGTGCATTTCCCAGTTAATTTTACCCAGAGGCCCCTTTGGGGCCTTTTTCTTATACTAGGTATGTTGATATGCACTGGAAGAGGTCCTTGCCATCCTTTTCTTTAGGCTTCTTTGAAGATCCTGTTAAATCATGATGCAAACAAAAGACCACCGACTCTAATTTTAAATCAAATTAAAATAAGTTTGTAATTCTGGCCAGGACTGTCTCTCCTGAAAACCCTGGGCTATAGAACAGTACCCTAGCTCTGTAGGAGCATAGTTTTATAGCACAAAAAGTTGCAAAAGGGGGTGTCTGGAGAACTTATAGATAACAGGATTTTGACAAGCATAATACAAAGGCAGATAGTAGGTTAATGATCTACATGGCTTAACATTTCAAGATAGAGAATAAATTTAGATGCCAACATCAGAATTTATGAGGTGCCACTGAGGTTTCAGAGAGGGTTGTTATCTGGTCAGGGAAAGACAGGCCTGGGTGAGTTCAAGGCATGGGTAAACAAGTTTAGAAATTGCAGTAATTTTATAGTAAAACAGAAATTAACTTTTCATGACTTTGTGATGAGATGAGTCCCAATCTTTAGGAGGAATTAGGTGGGGTTCATCAACCCCTTTGCAGAGGCTGCTTACAAACACAATTTGACCTCAGTTTCTGTCTTTCTTTTCTGGGTACAGTTATTTATTCTGCCAAGTGCCCAGGCATTTAGTTTGACGGGCTACTATTTTTTTTTAAATCAAGGTTTATCTACAAAGAAATTATTTTTCCATCACATCATTTTGTCTCTGTATTTTAACTGGCTTTAAATGTAATTTTAACAATAGAACTAAATCTAAAACAGGTGTTTTATTCATAACTATAACTAAGAATATAGTAAATTATCTTCAGTATTATATTTACTTTTTTTTTTTTTTTTTTTTGGTACTGAGGATTGAACCCAGCGGTACTTAACCACTGCCCCCACCATTTTTTTAATTTTGAAACAGGGTCTTGCTAACTTGCTGAGGGCCCCACTATGTTTTTTTTTTTTTTAGTTCTAAATGTATTTTATTTTATTTATTTTTTTTCCTTTTTTTAAATTAATTTTTATTGTTGGTTGTTCAAAACATTACATAGTTCTTGATATATCATATTTCACACTTTGATTCAAGTGGGATATGAACTCCCATTTTTACCCCATATACAGATTGCAGAATCACATCAGTTACACATCCATTGATTTACATATTGCCATACTAGTGTCTGTTGTATTCTGCTGCCTTTCCTATCCTCTACTATCCCCCCTCCCCCTCTCACCTCCCCTCTTCTCTCTCTACCCCCTCTACTGTAATTCATTTCTCCCCCTTATATATTTTTTCCCTTTTCCCTCACTTCCTCTTGTATGTAATTTTGTATACCCCTGAGGGTCTCCTTCCATTTCCATGCAGTTTCCCTTTTCTCTCCCTTTCCCTCCCACCTCTCATCCCTGTTTAAATGTTAATCTTCTTCTCATGCTCTTCCTCCCTACTCTGTTCTTAGTTACTCTCCTTATATCAAAGAAGACATTTGGCATTTGTTTTTAAGGGATTGGCTAGCTTCACTTAGCATAATCTGCTCTAATGCCATCCATTTCCCTGCAAATTCTATGATTTTGTCATTTTTTAATGCAGAGTAATACTCCATTGTGTATAAATGCCACATTTTTTTTTTCCCATTCGTCTATTGAAGGGCATCTAGGTTGGTTCCACAGTCTTGCTATTGTGAATTGTGCTGCTATGAACACGAATGTAGCAGTGTCCCTGTAGTATGCTCTTTTTAGGTCTTTAGGGAATAGACCGAGAAGGGGAATAGCAGGGTCAAATGGTGGTTCCATTCCCATCTTTCTAAGAAATCTCCATACTGCTTTCCAAATTGGCCGCACCAATTTGCAGTCCCACCAGCAATGTACAAGTGAATTTCCCCACATCCTTGCCAGCACTTGTTGTTGTTTGACTTCCTAATGGCTGCCAATCTGACTGGAGTGAGATGGTATCTTAGGGTGGTTTTGATTTGCATTTCTCTGACTGCTAGAGATGGTGAGCATTTTTTCATGTACTTGTTGATTGATTGTATGTCCTCCTCTGAGAAATGTCTGTTCAGGTCCTTGGCCCATTTGTTGATTGGGTTATTTGTTATCTTATTGTCTAATTTTTTTAGTTCTTTGTATATTCTGGATATTAGGGCTCTGTCTGAAGTGTGAGGAGTAAAGATTTGTTCCCAGGATGTAGGCTCCCTATTTACCTCTCTTATTGTTTCTTTTGCTGAGAAAAAACTTTTTAGTTTGAGTAAGTCCCATTTGTTGATTCTAGTTATTAACTCTTGTGCTATGGGTGTCCTATTGAGGAATTTGGAGCCCGACCCCACAGTATGTAGATCGTAGCCAACTTTTTCTTCTATCAGACGCCGTGTCTCTGATTTGGTATCAAGTTCCTTGATCCACTTTGAGTTAAATTTTGTGCATGGCGAGAGAAAGGGATTCAGTTTCATTTTGTTGCATATGGATTTCCAGTTTTCCCAGCACCATTTGTTGAAGATGCTATCCTTCCTCCATTGCATGCTTTTAGCCCCTTTATCATATATAAGATAGTTGTAACTTTGTGGATTGGTTTCTGTGTCCTCTATTCTGTACCATTGGTCCACCCGCCTGTTTTGGTACCAGTACCATGCTGTTTTTGTTACTATTGCTCTGTAGTATAGTTTGAAGTCTGGTATGGCTATACCGCCTGATTCACACTTCCTGCTTAGCATTGTTTTTGCTATTCTGGGTCTTTTATTTTTCCATATGAATTTCATGATTGCTTTCTCTATTTCTACAAGAAATGCCATTGGGATTTTGACTGGCATTGCATTAAACCTATAGAGAACTTTTGGTAATATCGCCATTTTGATGATGTTAGTTCTACCTATCCATGAACAGGGTATATTTTTCCATCTTCTAAGATCTTCTTCTATTTCTCTCTTTAGGGTTCTGTAGTTTTCATTGTATAAATCTTTCACCTCTTTTGTTAGGTTGATTCCCAAGTATTTTATTTTTTGAGGGGATATTGTGAATGGAGTGGTTGTCCTCATTTCCATTTCAGAGGATTTGTTGCTGATATACAGGAATGCCTTTGATTTATGCATGTTGATTTTATATCCTGCCACTTTGCTGAATTCATTTATTAGCTCTAATAGTTTCTTTGTAGACCCTTTTGGGTCTGCTGGGTATAGAATCATGTCACCTGCAAATAGTGATAATTTGAGTTCTTCTTTTCCTATTTTTATGCCTTTAATTTCCTTCATCTGTCTAATTGCTCTGGCCAGTGTTTCGAGAACTATGTTGATCAGAAGTGGTGAGAGAGGGCATCCCTGTCTTGTTCCAGATTTTAGAGGGAATGCCTTCAGTTTTTCTCCATTCAGAATGATGCTAGCCTGAGGCTTAGCATAGATTGCTTTTACAATATAGAGGTATGTTCCTGTTATCCCTAGTTTTTCTAGAGTTTTGAACATAAAGGGATGCTGTACTTTGTCGAATGCTTTTTCTGCATCTATCGAGATGATCATATGGTTCTTATTTTTAAGCCTATTGATGTGGTGAATAACATTTATTGATTTCCATATATTGAACCTGCCTTGCATCTCAGGAATAAATCCTACCTGATCATGGTGCACAATTTTTTTGATATGTTTTTGTATCCGATTCGCCAGAATTTTATTGAGGATTTTTGCATCTAGGTTCATTAGAGATATTGGTCTGTAGTTTTCTTTCTTTGAAGTGTCTTTGTCTGGTTTAGGAATCAGGGTGATGTTGGCCTTGTAGAATAAATTTGGAAGTTCTCCCTCTTTTTCTATTTCCTGAAATAGCTTGAAAAGTATTGGTATTAGTTCCTCTTTAAAGGTTTTGTAAAACTCTGCTGTATACGCAGCCGGTCCTGGGCTTTTCTTAGTTGGTAGTCTTTTGATGGTTTCTTCTATTTCCTCAATTGATATTGGTTTGTTTAGGTTGTCAATATCCTCCTGACTCAATCTGGGCAGATCATATGACTTAAGAAATTTATTGATGCCTTCACTATCTTCTATTTTATTGGAGTATAAGGATTCAAAATAATTTCTGATAATCTTCTGTATTTCTGAAGTGTCTGTTGTGATATTGCCTTTTTCATCCCGTATGCTAGTAATTTGAGTTCTCTGTCTTCTTCTCTTGTTAGCGTGGCTAAGGGTCTATCAATTTTATTTATTTTTACAAAGAACCAACTTTTAGTTTTGTCAATTTTTTCAATTGTTTCTTTTGTTTTGATTTCATTCATTTCAGCTCTGATTTTAATTATTTCTTGCCTTCTACTTCTTTTGCTGTTGTTTTGCTCTTCTTTTTCTAGGATTTTGAGATGAAGTATTAGATCATTTATTTGTTGGTTTTTTCTTTTTTTAAGGAATGAACTCCAAGCAATGAATTTTCCTCTTAGAACTGCTTTCAATGTGTCCCATAGATTCTGATATGTTGTGTCTGTGTTTTCATTTATCTCTAAGAATTATTTAATTTTCTCCTTGATGTCTTCTATAACCCATTGATCATTCAGTAACCTATTGTTCATTCTCCAAGTGATGCATGATTTTTCCTTACTTCTTTTGTCGTTGATTTTCAATTTCATTCCATTATGATCAGATAAGATGCATGGTATTATCTCTACTCCTTTATATTGTCTAAGAGTTGCCCTGTGACATAATATATGATCTGTTTTTGAGAAGGATCCATGTGCTGCTGAGAAAAAAGTGTAACTGCTTGATGTTGGGTGCTATATTCTGTATATGTCAATTAAGTCTAGGTTATTAATTATGTTATTGAGTTCTATAGTTTCCTTATTCACGTTTGTTTGGAAGATCTTTCCAGTGGTGAGAGAGGTGTGTTGAAGTCTCCCATGATTATTGTATGGTGGTCTATTAGACGCTTGAACTTGAGAAGAGTTTGTTTGATGAACATAGCTGCACCATTGTTTGGGGCATATATATTTATGATTGTTATGTCTTGTTGGTGTATGGTTCCCTTGAGCAGTATGTAGTGTCCCTCTTTATCCCTTTTGATTAACTTTGGCTTGAAATCTATTTTATTTGATATGAGTATGGACACTCCTGCTTGTTTCCGAATTCCATATGAGTGATATGATTTTTCCCAACCTTTCACCTTCAGTCTATGTATGTCTTTTTCTATCAAATGCGTCTCCTGAAGGCAGCATATTGTGGGTCTTGTTTTGTGATCCATTCTACTAGCCTGTGTCTCTTAATTGGTGAGTTTAAGCCATTAACATTTAGGGTTATTATTGAGATATGGGTTGTTCTTCCAGCCATATATGTTTATTTATGTTACTAAACATGGTTTGTTTTCCTCTTTGATTATTTCCCCCCCCTTTACTGTACTACCTCCCGCTGTTGGTTTTCATTGATATTTTCCATTTCTTCTTCCTGTAATATTTTGCCGAGGATGTTTTGAAGAGATGGTTTTCTAACTGCAAATTCTTTTAACTTTTGTTTATCGTGGAAGGTTTTAATTTCATCTTCCATCCTGAAGCTTAATTTCGCTGGATACACAATTCTTGGTTGGAACCCATTTTCTTTCAGTGTTTGAAATATGTTATTCCAGGATCTTCTAGCTTTCAGAGTCTGTGTTGAAAGATCAGCTGTTATCCTGATTGGTTTACCCCTAAATGTAATCTGATTCCTTTCTCTTGTAGCTTTTAAAATTCTCTCCTTATTCTGTATGTTGGGCATCTTCATTATAATGTGTCTAGGTGTGGATCTCTTATGATTTTGCACATTCGGTGTCCTGTAGGCATCTAGGACTTGGGATTCTGTCTCATTCTTCAAGTCTGGGAAGTTTTCTCGTATTATTTCATTGAATAGATTGCTCATTCCTTTGGTTTGGACCTCTATACCTTCCTGTATCCCAATGACTCTTAATTTTGGTCTCTTTATGTTATCCCATATTTCTTGGATGTTCTGCTCATGGTTTCTTATCAGTCTTGCTGAGCTGTCTATGTTCTTTTCAAGTTGAAATACTTTGTCTTCATTGTCTGATGTTCTATCTTCTAAGTGTTCTACTCTGCTGGTAGTATTCTCAATTGAGTTTTTAAGTTGGTTTATTGCTTCCTGCATTTGTAGGATTTCTGTTTGTTTTTTATAACCTCTATCTCCCTATATAATTGATCTTTTGCTTCTTGGATTTGTTTATGTAATTCATTGTCGAAGTGGTCGAAGTGGTCTTTCATTGTCTGATTTTGCTGTCTAATATCTTCCTTGAGACTCCAGATCATCTGAAGCATGTATATCCTGAATTCTTTATCTGACATTCCATCTGCTGCAGATATTACCTCTTCTGAAGTTGAGTTGACCTGCATTGCTTGTGGTCCTTTCTTTCCTTGTCTTTTCATACTGTTCGCGTTTCTTTCTGCTTGGTGAAACTGTTGTGTTATTGATTTTTCCCCCTATATATTTATATTGCTCTTGTATAGTTGCAAAGTCTCCCTCGCAGGCTTTGGCGGTGGCTCTGTCCCCCCTCCAATTGGGGCAATGTGCCTACCATGCTGGCAGGCCGCTGGGCCTGTTCTGCCGGTGGGTCGCAGGTCCGCCAACCTTGCAGGCGCGGGCAGTGGCTCTGTCCCTCCGAGGGCCGCTAGGCCTGTTCTGTCTGTCCATTGCAGGTCTGTCTATCTAGCAGGCGCTGGTGGCGGCTCTGCCCCTCCCCCAACCGGGGCGATGGCGGGTGACTGGGCCTGTTCTGCCGGTGGGTCGCAGGTCCGCCTACCTTGCAGGCGCGGGGGGGTGCCCACTATGTTGTTGAGGCTGGATTTTTAAAAATTTATTCTAATTTGTTGTATATGACAGCAGAATGCATTTCAATTCATAGTACACATATAGAGCACCCTTTTTCACATCTCTGTACACACAGTAGAGTCACACCATTTATATCTTTATACATGTACCTAGAGTAATGATGTCCATCTCATTACACCATCCTTCCTATCCCCATGCCCCCTCTATTCTCATTCTTCCCCTTTTCCCTACTAAAGTTTCTCCATTCCTCCCATTCTACCCCCACATCCCCTTTATGAATCAGCATCCACATATCAGAGAAAACATTCAGCATTTGCTTTCTTGAGATTGGCTTACTTCACTTAGCATGATATTCTCCAACTCCATCCATTTACCTGCAAATGCCATGATTTTATTCTCTTTTAATGCTGAGTAGTATTCCATTGTGTATATATACCACAGTTTCTTTATCCATTTATCTACTGAAGGGCATCTAGGGTGGTTTCACAGTTTAGCTATTGTGTATTGTGCTGCTATAAACATTGATGTGGCTGTGTCTCTGTAGTATGCTGTTTTTAAGTCCTTTGGGTATAAACCAAGGAGTGGGGATAACTGGGTTAAATGGTGGTTCCATTCCAAGTTTTCCAAGGAATCTCCATACTGCTTTCTATATTGGTTGCACCAATGTGCAGTCCCACCAGCAATGTATGGGTGTGCCTTTTTTCCCACATCCTTGCCAACTTATTGTTGTTTGTATTATTTTAAAAAATATATTTATTTTGGGACTGGGGTTGTGACCCAGTGGTAGAGCATTCGCCTAGCATGCATGAGGCGCTGGGTTCAATCCTCAGTACCACATAAATATAAAATAAAGACATTGTGCCAACCTAAAACTAAAAAATAAATATTTTTAAAAATATTTTATTTTTTAGTTGGACACAATACCTTTATTTCACTTATTTATTTTTATGTGGTGCTGAGGATCAAATCCAGGACCTCGCATGTGTGAGGCGAGCGCTCTACTGCTGATCCACAACCCCAGCCCACTGTTTGTATTCTTTTTTTTTTTAATATTTTATTTTTTAGTTGTAGTTGGACACAATACTATTATTTTATTTATTTTTATGTGGTGGTGAGGATCAAACCCAGGGCCTTGCATAAGCTAAATGAGTGCTCTATCACTGAGCCACATCCCCAGCCTCTGTTTTATTCTTTTTTTTTTTTTTTTAAATATTCTTTAGTTGTCAATGGGCCTGTATTTCATTTATTTATATGTGGAGCTGAGAATCGAATCCAGTGCCTCACACATGCTAGGCAAGCACTCTACCACTGAGCTAAACCCTAGCCCCCTTGTTTGTATTCTTAATAGCTGCCATTCTGACTGGAGTAAGATGAAATCTTAAGAGTAGTTTTGATTTGAGTTTCTCTAATTGCTAGAGATGTTGAACATTTTTTCATATATTTGTTGATTGATTGTATATTATCTTCTGAGAAGTGTCTGTACGGTTCCTTGGCCCATTTATTGATTGGGTTATTTGTCTTATTGGTGTTAAGATTTTGAGTTCTTTATATATCCTGGAGATTAGTGCTCTATCTGATGTGCATGTGGTAAAAATTTGCTTTCATTCTGTAGGCTCTCTATTCACCTTACTGATTGTTTCTTTTGCTGAGAAGAAACTTTTTAATTTGGATCCATCCCATTTATTGATTCTCGATTTTATTTATTACACTATAGGAGTCTTAATAAGGAAGTCAGGGTCAATCCAACAAGATGGAGATTTGGGCCCATTTTTTCTTCTGTTAGGTGCAGGGTCTCTGGTTTAATTCCTAGGTCCTTGATCCACTTTGAGTTGAGTTTTGTGCATGGTGAGATATAGAGGTTAAATTTCATTTTGTTGCATATGGGTTTCCAATTTTCCCAGTGCCATTTGCTGAAGAGACTATCTTTTCTCCAATATATGTTTTTGGTGACTTTGTCTAATATAAGGTAACTGTAACTATGTGGGTTTCTCTCTGTGTCCTCTATTCTGTACCATTGGTCTATAAGTCTATTTTGATGCCAATACCATGTTGTTGTTTTTTTACTATTGCTCTGTAGTATAGTTTAAGGTCTGGTATAGTGATGAAGTTTGATGGACTACTATTATAGCAAGAATTGCTTTGCTGTAGTGATGTTTGCTGTAGTGATGAATATTCCCTGATCAAATTGGGTTTCCTGTTAGATCTTAAAATGAGAGACTATTTCTATCCCCGGGTCACAAACTGAGAGTCCTGGAACCTACTGCCACATCCTTTATTACCCGCAGCCTCCACCCTCCATGGGCAAAAGGGGCTGGAAGGCAGGGCAGAGGTCAGGTTCTCTCTGGCCATTTTTCTATAGCCAAGGCAGCTTTTCTGGGATTTTTTCCCCCCTAGTTTAGTGCTAGTGTCCTTGACCACAGTGAGGTGATCTGTGGCTGCCTGGGGCTAACCTGAGAAACAGTGCTGGGAGTTTAAAGGTTTGAAATCTCTTTTTAATCTTTATTTTGGTGTCCTGCTCTCCTTGCACACCAGGGGCAGTGCCTTTTGGCACCTTTTACTTCCTGATGGTTCAGACCCCTTATCATGCAATTGCATAAATACCTGTGCGTACAGAATCTCTTTCAAATACTTTACCCCAATAGACCAACTTCAATGTCAAGATTGTATAATAATCCAGAAAAACCCTTCAAAGGCCAGATGGTGTTACAGCAAACTGACTTTCTCTTAGACAGACTTTTAGCTGTAGGGAGTCCATTAAGCCAAGATCTCTACCAGTAAGATCAATGCAGCATGGCCCATGTCTTAAAGGGCCAGTAACAAACAACAAAACAAAACAAAACAAACAAAAAACAGACAAGAGAGGATCACTGAAACAAGGGCTGACAGACGGGAACACTTAAAATGGACAGACCTGCGCGACCTGCGCGTACAAATTTCTTCCACTTATTTTACCTTTGACAGATCAACTCCAACTGCAAGATTGTACAATAATCCAGAAAGCTATTTAAAAGCCAGATCATTACAGTAAAACATTATCTTTGACAGACTTATACCTATAGGTAGCCCTTTCTTCAACTCACTTTACCTCTGACAGACTAACTCCAGTTGCAAGATTGTACAAAAAAGAAATACAGAGAGACAATAAGAGAGGAGCC
Source organism: Callospermophilus lateralis (assembly GCF_048772815.1). Classification (NCBI taxonomy): domain Eukaryota; kingdom Metazoa; phylum Chordata; class Mammalia; order Rodentia; family Sciuridae; genus Callospermophilus; species Callospermophilus lateralis. The sequence goes on from NC_135307.1 coordinate 97,301,183, forward strand.
TCCAAACCATGGCCAACAGACAGGAACCTATAAATTGAGCAGCCAAGATCTTTCCCAAGAGACTACTAATAGGATCAATGCAGTACTGGCCATGTCTTAAAAGGGGTAATGACAGATATAGACAGACAACCAGAGGGAATTCCCAAGCCCAAAGCCCACAAACATATGAGAACCTAGAACAGATCAGAAGGGAGTAAATATCCCTAGGTTCTCAAGTCCCGCTTAACTCCTACACCAAGTGACACCACAGATGTCCCCAGAGAGAGGGACCATATGTTCCCACGAACAGGAATCACATGTGTGGAATCAAGGGCCTCGGCCTGCACATGGGGAACTGACCAAAGAGCCAAAGTTTATTGCGACTTTCCTAAGTTCAGTTTCCTTTTTCTCAAAGTGGACCATGATGGAGCAAACCATACCAGGGAGAGGAAGCGGAGTTCCCTGAAGGAAAAGGGACAGCAGCTGTTGGGACAAGTTTGCCAGCCACCTTGAATCCTCAGCATGAAAGTGGGGTTCTTTGGAGAGCCAGGCCTGCCCAAGAAAGCTGGAACAGAGGCTGCTCAGGTCCCAGCTGGGGTGCCAAATTTGTTGCTGATAGCTTGGTTCTTGTTCCTGATGCCAATCCAATAATGAGGACACAGTTTGAGAAAAGGAAAAAGAAGGTTTATTGGTTTGCTAGCAAAGGAGAAACACAGGGACTCCTGTCCCAGAGGCTGTGATTCTGCGCATCAGGAGGAACAGGGGGCTTTTAAAGAAGTGATTCATTTGCTAATTTGGGAGATAGTCATTTCTGAGATCTTCCGTACCATCCCCAAAGTCTGGATTACTTTATTCCTATGGTGGGTGTGTACAAGGACAGATAAACCTGGCTAGGATGGGGAGGAAAGGTAATCCAGTTTCCCCTGAGATGAGAGAGGGGAAGAGATTAGGGAGGAGCAGAGAGAGAGGAAGAGAAAGAAACATGTTTATTTTAAAGATAGGGTGACTGCGGGGACAGCAGTGAGCCAGTGAGAGGAAAGTAGGGATGGCAGCAGCTGGAAATATAAAATTGTTTGGAGTTAACACTGATTCCAACCACAGGTGTGTCAGCCTCTACTCCTGCTGTTCCAGTTCAGACCTCAAATGCTTCAGATCATCAGATGGCATCACCGCCTTCAGGATGCCAATGCATGAAGGGAAAATGAAAGGCTGTCCAAAGAGTGCAGAACCCTCTGGTCCAACTTGTAAGAGCAAAACATGCTTTGTGCCTGCCCACCAAGATGGTGCTTCTGAGTATGTGGAGTGTCCTGTTGTGGGCGCTGCTGCTAAGAATAAGGAGAACCTGGGTATTTCAAATCTGATGCCACCACCTAATCAAACACCAGCTCCAGATCAGGCCTTGACTTGTCTACCATCAGAGAGGAGTCATCCATTCCACGAGCAGATTCAGAGAAAAAGTGGGTTTATCCTTCCAAACAGATGTTCTGGAATGCAATGTTAAGGAAAGAGTGGAAGTAGAAGGATAAGGCTAGTAGTCAGAAAGATATGAATAATATCATTAAAATTCACAATCAGAACAATGAACAGGCCTGGAAGGAGATTTATTTGTTTATTTAATTTTAGTTGTTGACAGACCTTTTTCTCTTTCTTTCTTTCTTTTTTTTTTTTTTTTTTTACTTATATATGGTGCTGAGAAATCAAACCCACTGCCTCACACATGCTAGTTCAGTGTGCTACAGCTGAGCCCCAGCCCCAGCCCCTAGAAGGAGATTTTGAAGTGGAAAGCCCTTCATGCTGCCTAGTGTCCTTGTGGTCCATCATTGATCTGATTTGGAGAGAAAGCAAAAGAATATTCACCAAGGGCAAGAATTTGTTCCTGGATGGGGCATGAGCTGCCTTTGGACAGGCACGTTTGGATCATCAACGGTTGTGGCACAGAAGTTAGATCTGTGATAGATTGCTATGATGGTGGCAGAGTTGACAAGGACTACCAGTTCACCATCCTGGACTTCCGCCCTGCCTTGGATTCGCTTTCAGCAGTATGGGACAGAATGAAAGTTGCTTGGTGGCGCTGGGCCTCTTGACCACTGTTTAGTTTGTGATGCAAAGTATAAGCTATTTTATTTTTCTGAGAGATACATTAAATATTGCCCCAAAACGGAATCGCACTCGTGATGTAATGGGAACTTCAACTGAGTAATCGTGCTTCATCCTCCATTTAGCGAAGGACCCCTGCTCCATTCAGTTTTGAGCTACGTTTTGCCTTGTGGTTTACAGCAGATCATTCCGACTTTTCTTCCTGTTTGGTTTAAGTGGGAAGCAGTACCTCAGGTTTTCCCTTAGCTGCAATATTGCCTGTGAATTTCATCTAGTCTGAAAAAAATAGTTTTTAGAACTGAGGAAAGCTGCTTTTTTTCCTTACTGTTTTCTCAGAAATATTTGAGAGATAAAACCCGAAAGTCAGTGTACTGCCCGTGAGCTTTCACCTGGTTAAATCCTTTAACTAAAACCATTTATTATAAATAAGCAAAATCTTTTTAAAAAGAGACTATTATTTCTGAAGTCCCTACAATTTAGTAAAGACCCTGAACAAAATGCAAAGCCATACCTTTGCCCTCAGCAAGACTAATGCTTGTCTTGGCTCTCTAAATTCTCCTTTATATGCATTTTTCAGACTGGGCCTTGTTAAAGAAGTTTCAACTAACATGAGGTGCTGATGAATAAGCTTTGACACATATATTTTAATTTTTAAAATATTTTTCTGTTGTTCGGATATGTAACTCTGCTCCCCTAAAACAGATCTCTTCATTGTCCCTGGAATTTCAAGTTATCACAACTCTGAGTCCCATTCCTTCCTCCATTGGAAGCCTTCCCCCTGGTTGGCCTAATCCAGATTTAAAAGCCTGACTCAAGTCACAGTGCCAGTGATTATATTTAGCTGAGTATTAACATTCACACGAAGAGTATTTTTCTCAGCTGTAGTATGTTTGCATCAATTCACTGTCTCAATCTTTGTTTTAAGGAAGCTTTAAGCTTGGTGTTGAATTCCTTGTATCCGTAACCCCAAAACTGGTTATTCTAATTAGCAACATGTTACAAATGGCTGTTTTTTAAAGTGTTGATAATATTAAATCCTTTAATTTATCCTGGAAAAAAAAAAAAGGTGTAGTAGCAGAGCAGCAAGAGTTATATTCAAAGCATAAAGTGAACCATTATTACAAATTAATTTGTGTGTGTGTGTGTAAATGTGTGTGGGAGCTCCGTTTACCCAGTTGGAATTATAAAGCTATTTGAATATGCAGCCAATTATCTCATGGAAGAGTTTTCAAGATATCTAGGAAAAAAAGAAAAGAAAATAGACCTCCCATAATTACATCCATGTTGTTTTCTCAAAAGTAGCAAACCACTTTCCTAAACTTCTTTCCTCTCACCACCATTAATCTAACTTGCTATTATGAGATTCAAGTATAAGCCCTAAAACACAAGTAAATAATTGTTCCCTAAACAAATGAGAGTTTGGACTAGCAAAGAGGAGCTTGGACAGGTTCAAGTGCAATTCCTCTGAAAATTTGTACTTATGTGGAGGAAAAAAAGAAAAAGAAGAAGAAGAAGAAAGTTAACGAATGAGAAACTATTTCTAAGGACAGAAGCAGTGGTTGTCCCTTTGGAAACCTGTCTTCTTGAATATAGAGTGGGTTTAAGAGCAGACTTCCTTGAATAGGTAGTGTTTTGGTTGCTTCCTCAAGCTTCAGGGTTACTAGGGACTATGTCCTTAAAAGACCTCTGCAGCAGGAGGGATGAGGTCAGTGCACTCAACCCGGCAGAGCAGGAACCACACCTACTGCGGGAAAGAATGACAAGGAACAAAGAAAGGAGGACTGGGAGAGGGCCACTGTGGGTGTGGGTGTTAATAGAGGACACAGAATGAGAAAAGGGATCTGTAGCAAGACACCCAACAAACCGGAAATAGAAGTGTAAGGAAGAAAAGAAGAAAAAGATAGATTATAGTTACAAAGGGAAAAAAAGGAAACCGGAAAGGATGAAAAATTTAAAGCACATAATAAAACAGTAGTAAGTTAGGGGAATATTGAAACAAAAATGGGAGAACACCCCAGCAGTTTAACCAAAGAGACAGAGTTTTTTTCCCCCCTGAAAATGATACTTTTACAAATAAAAAGAAACTTAAAAAAAAAATTGGCTCAAACAGAAAACAAAATGAAAACTTCACTTTACAATAGCACTATTCTGATTGAACATCAGCACTGGATTTTCTTATTCAATTTGTTGTTTAGAAGCATGTGAGAACAGAGCATAAATGCAGAGATATCATCTCATCAGGGGGTGGGAACCCGTGGTATACAGGCAGTATCTGGCCCTCATTCTATTTCATCTTACTCACAGAGGGATCGCCAACAAGAAATATTAGAATTTCATGCAAAAACAGCATTGCGGTATGAAAATCCTTAACAGTAATGTGGCAAAAGGCCACAAGATGGTGATGGTATACCTGAAGAGATCTCGGTCCTCTGCACAATGAGTTGTACCTAAATCCCACCCCTCCCTTAACAAATTTTTCTTCAGCAAGAAATTGTTATGTGTGTGGAATTGGAAACTATGAAGGAGGGAATATTTGAAGAACATTACCTTTATAGCAAAATATAACAATGTTTATCCATTTAGTTTCTTTTTGCCCAATTAAAAACAATGAAGTAGTACCAGCAAACAGGAACTATTTTTTTTCCATCAAAAAGGCACTCTGAAAAAAAGTAATTAATTCATTAAAAAAATAAAAAGAAGTCACTCTGCAAGTGATATTTTTGTTCATTTATTTAGAGAATGGTCTCCCTATGTTGCTCAGGTTAGCTCTGAATTCTGGGCTCAAGCAACCCTCCTACCTCAGCTTCCCAAGTTGCTGGGAGTATAAGTGTGCAGTCCTATGCTGCCTAAGGGTGCATTTTAAATAGTGACTGTTAAATCTTTAGAGAAATATTTGTATTTTTCTTGAGCTCCATAAAATGGGAAATTTTTCTGAGTAGTCCACTGAAGGTTTTATTTCCTTTACTGTAATTTATTTCCTTACTCATCAAGGAAATGACTGGCAGAGTTAATCTCTTACCTAAAAAGGGTGTACCCTTTAGGTTACTAATGACTCATATTGATATACGGATAAGTTCAACTTTCAAACGTGCAAACATACATGAACACACTTTTTATGTACTATTTAATACAGAATCAAAGCTTGGATAGAGGAATAAAGTGCAATCTTGTGCCTTAAAATACCTAGAAAAGCCAGGGGGAAAACAGTCTAAAGCAGATTTTAGGACCATAGTCCTTTCATCCCCAGTCCTTTTTATTTTTTATTTTGAGACTAGGTCTTTCTAAGTTGCCCAGGCCGTCCTCAGATTTGCAATCCTCCTGCCTCAGCCTCCCAGGAAGTTGGGATTATATGTGTGCACCCAGCTAGGACCATAACTCTTTATTTGATTAACAATATTAGTCATTAAAAATATTTTCCCTAGATAACATCAAGTAAATTCTTAAAAAAAGTATCGAGTCCTAAATATTGACTTGAAGCTGATAATATGTTTCAAAAGTGCACAACAATCTTTACCTTTGACTCTGTAATTGCATATCAAAGAATTTATCTTTGTTTCACATCACTCCAACCAGAATGAATGGCAATTATCAAGAATATAAGTAACAATAAATGTTGGAACACTCATACATTGTTGGTAGGACTGCAAATTAGTGCATCCACTCTGGGAAGTAGTATGGAGATTTCTCAAAAAATTAGGAATAGATCCACCATTTGACCCAGTTTTTCCACTCCAGGGTATCTATACAAAGAAGTTAAAATCAGCATACTACAGTGACACAGCCATACCAATGTTTATACAGCACAATTCACAATAGTCAAGTTATGAAACCAACTTAGATGCCCATCAACAGATGAATGGATAAAGAATTTGTGGTATATGAAGGCAATGGAATATTACTCAACCATAAGGAAGAATGGCTTTAAGACATTCACTGGTAAATTGATGAATTTGGAGACTATCTCTAAGTGAAATAAGTCAATCCCAAAAACCAAAGGTTGAATGTTTTCTCTTAATATATAGATGCTAACCCACAAAAAGGGGAGGGGCTGTGGAGGGGAAGAATAGAAGTTCAGTGGATTAGACAAAGGGAAATGAAGGGAACAGAGGGGGGGATAGGAGTAGGAAAGAGTGGAATGAATTTAACACAACTTTCCTATGTACATATATGAACACACCACAGTGAATTTCAACATCATGTACATCCACAAGACAAGGATCCTAATAGGATAAGATATATTCCATATATAAATATATCAGAATAGATTCTACTGTCATGTATAATAGAAAAAAAAACATAAAAACTTTTTAAAAAATAATTATCTTAGGAAAGCAAGAAATTCACATGAACATTATAAGGGTGTTTATTATAGTAGTAAAAAATTTAGAAACACCAAAGTAGGAAATTAGTCAAATAACTTATTGGCATCTATAAACTGAAATAATACCCAAAAGTTTAAATTATATTTTTAGGGTATTTCATATATTACTGATGGGAGTATAAAAATAGGCAACCTTTTGAAAGAGCAATTTGGTATGAAATGGGTATAAAATTTATCCCGAGGGGTGGAAAGGTTGTTGTTGTTTGTATGGGAATTGAACCCAGGGACACTTCACCACTAAGCTACATCCCAAGCCCTTTTCATTTTTATAATTTTAAGACAGGGTCTTGCTAAGTTACCTAGGTAGGGTGTTGCTAATTTGATGAGGCTGGCCTTGAACTTGCAATCCTGCTTCAGTTTCCCTAGTTGCTGGGGTGACAGGCGTTCACCACCACACTTGGCTAGGTACGAGTTTAATAGTCAGCTCCCCACCACACAAAAAAAAAAAAAAAAAAAAAAAAAAACTTACAAATTTATGTTTTGTTTTACTTTTTAAATTTCCATATTATCTACAAATGCCTTTATAACTATATAATGCTTTATACTAAAAAAAATTATTACATATAAAATATTGTCTTAGCCCTCCTGTCACTGTCACATCTTAGAAAGCAATTTCTTCCTTTTGGACTGCTAATATTATTATTATTATTATTTTATTAGCTACACATGATATTACAATGATCTTGGCAATTCCTACATCTGAATCATTGGGGTATAATTTCTCATTTTTCTGATAGTACAGATTGCAGAATCATACTGGTTTGGACTGCTATTATTAAAGTCAGAGCATATGAATATCTCAAAATGTAGATGGAATGGGATCTTTTTTTATTTTTCCATCTCTCAAAAGATGGTAAAGGGGAAAACTCATTTTTATTTATGGAGGACAAAGTTTTGAAATAATAGGAAAAAACTGCCCAACCCCTGACTATCAGTTGCTGCCATATAGTCCCTACTACTTTAATTATTTAAAAAAAAAAAAAAATCAGTGCTGAGTTTCAAACCTAGGGCTTTGCACATGCTAAGCAAGTGCTCTACCACTGATCTACACTCTTAGCCCCTATTCTAATTTTTTTAAATATTAATTTTTTAGTTATACACAATACCTTTATTTTATTTGTTTTTATGTGTTGCTGAGGATCGAACCCAGGGCCTTGCACTTGCTAGGCAAGCGCTCTACCGCTGAGCCACAACCCCAGCCCCCCCCATTCTAATTTTAACAGTCCTTCTCCCCACTCCACCCCCCAACTCATTTCTCCCCTTGGTACATTTCATAATGTAATTAGAAAGGATTTGGGAGAGCTATGTGTGTTTTGTTAAAAGATTAAGGGAGAGCTATGTGTGTGTTGCTAAAAGATTAATCATCTTAAAATGTGCCTTTCTTCTCTATTTTACTCAATAATCTTTAATGGTAGGTTGCAAAAGAACATTTATAGCAGAATATATTTCAAATTATTGGAATATATTTCAAATTATTAGCAAATTTATTTTTTCTAGAAGTAGTAGGATAATAGGGAAATTTTAGATATAATTTTTATGTTTCTGAAATGTTTTAAGAAAAGCTGAGATTACTTTTATAGTAAAAAAAAGATTCTTCGTGGTCCCCAACCCTTCTTTTTCCAACCAGATCTTCCATTTACAAGGCAATCATATAATAAAAAGAAAATAAAGAGCTGGGGTTGTATAAATAAATAAAAGTGAGGAGGGAATTCTTTAAAATTCCCATTGACCAGAGGGTGAAATCTAAACTCTTTTTGTTCAAATGTCTACCTGTAAAATCTACCTATTCAATAAAATTTGCCCCACCCCAGCAGCCCCTCACAAATCAGCACACCGTGTGCCATAGTATCAGTTAAACTCTTTCAGTTAATTTACAGATACTTAAGGATGGAGTTATGTTTGTTCTTCTTTTTCTTTTTTTTATGCTTACTGTTTTGTTTGTTTGTTTGTTTGTTTGTTTTTGTTTTGGCAGTGCTGGGGATTAAACCCAGGGATTTCCACATGCCCTGAACTATACCCCAGCTCCCATATTTATTCTTCATGTCCCCTAAAGTGCCTAAACAAATCCAGAGCCACAGCAGATGATCATTAAATGTTTATTAAATCAGTTTGAAATTTAACATCTAAGGAAATTAAAAAGAATATCAAAAATTACTTTCTTCAAAATACCAGCAGTTTTTCTTAGGAAGAAAAGAATAAGAGTTTAAAAATACGTTTAATCTAAAGAAGGAAAGCTGTAAAAAGAGATAAGATACCGTATTAGTTTTTTGTAGCTGTTGAAACAATTACTACAATTTAGGTGCTTAATACAACAGAAACTTATTTTTTCTGGAGGCCAGAAGTCATTAGTTTCTTTGGGTGGAAAGGTATCAGAAGGTTGTGCTTCCTCCAGAGGCACTAGGGAGGATCTGTTGCTCCCTGCATTGAAGTTCTGGTGGCTGCCAGCACTCCTTGGTCTGTGGTCCCACATTTGAGTCTCTACATCTGTAGTCACATTGTCTTCTCTTGTCGTGTAACAAGTCTCCTTTTACTTCCCTCCTTGAAGGATATGTATAATTGCATTTAGGGCTCATCATATAATCCAGGATAATCAACCCCATCAAAATCCTTAATTTACTCACATCTATAATGTTCTTTTTGTCATACAGGTAACATTCACAGATTCCAGGAAATAGGATACAGCCATCTTTTGATCATCTCATCAGTGACAGTTTCTATCTATGCACAGGAAAGATTCTTCATGGTCCCCAACCCTTCTTTTTCCAACCAGATCTTCCATTTACAAGGCAATCATATAATAAAAAGAAAATAAAGAGCTGGGGTTGTAGCTCAGTGGTAGCATGCTTGCCCGAACATGTGAGATACTGAGTTTGATCCTCAGCACCACATAAAAGTAAATAAAATAAAGGTATTGTGTCTGTCTACAACTTAAAAATATTATAAGAAAAAAAAGATTAAAATATAATCCCAGCAGCTTGGGAGACTGAAGCAAGAGGATCTCAAATTTGAGGCCAGCTTCAGTAACTGATGGAGGTCCTAAGCAACTGAGTGACACCCTGTCTCAAATAAAAAATAAAAAGGGCTGGGGATGTAGCTCTGTGGTTAGCCTTCTGGGTTCAATCCCCAGTACCAACATATAAATAAATAAATTTCTTTGAAATGTCAACTTTAATAACTTGGCTAACAATGTCTACCAGGATAGTAGACAAAAATGAAAATCTAAAAACCAGTATGATTGAGCATAATGGAGAAGAATAACAAAAGTCCATATATTTGGCTAATAAAAACAGCAAGATTAGTAAGGAGAGCCTAGAGAAGTAAAACACTTGAAATCAAATTTGATAAAATCATGCTTTGCACATCTATAGTGTACTGTTATCCCAAAAATGGCAAGAAGGATACAAAGGAGTCAGAAGACATCTCTGGGTCAGAGTTTACAATCTAATGATTTCCCTTGCACTAAAGAATTAAATGCAGGAAAAAAAAACATGACAAAGTAGCCTAGATTTTCCATAATTCCCTGCTTTATGGAACAGATTATGTGAATCCAGGCTAAGACCAACACAAAAGAAGCAGGTTGGTCTCTTACTATAGTTACATAATTCCTACTGGGAACAAGGAATTGGGGCCATGTCTCTGCAGATGAAAATATGATTTTATGAAATATGCAAAAATAATGCATACATTCTAGGGAAAATGAGAATATGTCAATGTTTCATAACTTTTAAAGTCAGAATGGTATACCATTTGGGCAGGATAAAAATATATACTTACATGGGCAAATATGAATTTGCATTGAGAATAGGTTTTATCTCTTGGCATACCAACACAACCCATTACATCATGTTAGAAAAAAGATAAATGCCTTCACTTTCTTGTCCTTTAGATTAGAAAAGTAAATATCTTTTTTTTTCTATGAGGTAGAAAATTTAAGTCTTATACTAGAAAAAAACTATTAGAAGTTCAGTTATTTTGAAGTGTGTACAACAGAAAGAAAAAAAAATCAATATGAAACATATAAACTTAGGGCCTGGGGCTACAGCTCAGATGGTAGAGTCCTTGCATGAACAAGGCCCTAGGTTCGATCCCCAGCACAAAAGAAAGAAAGAAAGAAAGAAAGAAAGAAAGAAAGAAAGAAAGAAAGGGAGGGAGGGAGGGAGGGAGGGAGGGAGGGAGGGAAAGAAAGGTATAAACTTTGCTGGGCACAGTGGCACATACCTCTCATAGATGCATACAAATTTCTGAGAGGGTTGATATTGGGGAGATTGGTAAAGGCACTTCCTTTTTTTTTTTTTTTTTTGCCATATTGAACCCATGGGTGTTTTAACATGAAAATTACATTCCCAGCACTTTTTATTTTTATTTGGAGACAGGGTCTTACTAAGTTGCTCAGGGCCTTGCCAAATTGCTGAGGGCTTGAACTGGCAATCCTTCTTTAGCCTCCTGAGTCACTGGGATTATAGACATGCACTACCATGCCTGCCTGGCAAAGGGGAGATAGGTAAAAAGAAACTTGAAGTATATTAGGGCTTGACCTTTGGAGAGGGAGGATGTCCAGGTACAAGAATTAGCATGAATAAAGGCACACAGAGGTTGGAGTACAAGTAAGGGAAAGTGACTTAGGACCTATATAGCTTCAGCGCATTTGAAGAATCTTCCTAAGGGAAAAAAGTCTAGCAGAAAGTTAGAGGCAACCAAGGTTCCATTTAAAGTAACCTAGCAAGATTAACAAAAGTTCAGAGAGAAAGAAGGAAGGAGGGAAAAGCAGTTGGAAGTGGTTGAGCAAATATACATTTTTCCCAATAAGCATGATACATATATCATGGTGAAGGAGGGGAATGTCCAATGGGCAACCTGTTGTAGATTGGCCTACATGAACCATAATAGTTCTGGTAGAAAAGAGTCCTGGCCATCATAAAGAATGAGTTGAGAAGGGCTGGGGTTGTGGTTCAGTGGTAGTGCACTTGCCTAGCATGCATGAGGCACTGAGTTCGATTCTCAGCACCACATACAATAAATAAAATAAAGGTCCATCAACAACTAAAAACAAACAAACAAACAACAAAAAAAGAATGAGTTGAGCATCCCAGTGGCTTGCAAGCTGAGGCAGGAGGATCTTGAGTTCAAAGTCAGCCTCAGCAACGGAGAGGTGCTAAGCAACTCAGTGAGACCCTGTCTCTAAACAAAATACAAAATAGGGCTGGGGATGTGGCTCAGTGGTTAAATGCCCCTGTGTTCAATCCCAAGTACCAAAAAAAAAAAGGAGTTGAACAGGCAGTGTTGGCTCTCCTGGCAAATATAAATTTAATAGGCATGAAGACAGAAATAGATCTAGCCAAAAACAAAAATGGGAATGAGTCTCAAAATAATGAGTGTACTAAAAATATATTAATGGTCTATTCCTTTATCCTCACCTTCCCATTCTCCTTCCCCTTTTGCACAAATCAGTTCAAAATCATTATATAGAACTGCCATGGTTTGCATATGGTTTGAGCGTGCCTGCCAGTATGTTTTTCCATGTATTGGAAATTTAGTTCTCAGTGTGGCAATGATGAATCCATTGGATTTTAGGGCAAGATAATTAGATCATTGGTGGAACTGCTGTGGGAAGGGATGAATAAATTAGTTGTTCTCAAGAGAGTGAGTTGTTGTAAAAGGCAAGACTGGTCCCTCCATGCTGTCTGGCTTCTTGTATCACCGTGTTGAGCTCGTGCCTGATGCAAATTAGCCATGGGGGTTCCTAGCCAGAGTCTGAATCAATGGGGCTACCTAATTGTGGAATCAGGCTCTAAAACTGTGGGCAAAGTAAATCTCTTTTCTTTATAAAGTGTCCAGCCTCTGATTTTTTTTTTTTATAGCAATGGAAAATACAATACAAGGATTTACCGAAATGAGTGTGTGGGGAGAAAAGATGTGGACCATGGTGGTCTAGAGATTAACAAAAGTTAATTGAGAGAGGTATGAGGAGGAAATATAGGTAAGAAATCAGCCTTGTATAGGAGGCAGAATCCAAGAGGGATGAGAAGGACTTTTGTGTGCAGAGTGGCCTGACTAGGCTGAGGAGGGCAGCTGTACACAAAGAGGATATCAGTGTGGTATTCTGAGCAGAGGGGGAATGGAGTTCAGAAGGGACTCTCTCTCATAGAGATGCAGTCTTGTCTCAGGTATTGGAGCCCAAGGCAGTCCACATGGGACAGGGATAGGGAAAGGAAGAGAGGAAACCAAGTGTGGGTGCACAGATCAAGTTGGGAATGACCATGGAAGGGGTGGAACAGCTCAGGGCACTGGAGCTCAAGCGGGATGAGGAAAGTATTTGGGTAGAGCAGCAGCCCAGAGCACAAGAGGAGGGAGTCCCACATTTAGGGGCAGTATAAAAGAGGAAAAAAGCAAATCCAAAGTATTTTCCCTAATTTCTACTCTTAGTCACTCACCTCAGCATGTCCAACACCAGATTCTAGTTTGGACACAAACTGGGAATCCTATAATTCAACTCTAACACTATTGACCTGCATATAGTGTCAGATCCCACAGGTTGAGGACTCAGTCCCACAAGACTGTCCCACATTTCAAACACCAGTCACAAGACAGAGATTGTGACCTGTTCTTTTAACTCTCTGGCTATAGATCTGAGTTCCCATGACCCCTGCCTTAGGTTTTATTAATTTGCTAGAGCAGCTCACATACTCAGAGAAACGCTTTGTCTAGGTTCACCCATTTATTATAAAGGCTATCACAAAGGGTGCAGATGAACAGCCGGATGAAATTGATGGAAGAAGGAGTGCGGGCTTCCATACCCTCTCTGGAAGAGCACCCTCTAGGAGCCTCTATGTTAAGCAATCTGGAAGCTCTCTAAACTTTGTCCTTTGGAGTTTTCATGGAGGCTTCTTTATGTAGGGCTGGTTCCACAGGCAGCCAGCCCCTATTCTTAGGCCATCCAGGAGCACATCAAGGGTTATCTCAGAGTAAAAGATGCTCCTAACACAGGAAATTCCAAGGGATTTAGTAGCTCAGTGTCAGATGCTCTTAAAGCTCAGGAAATTACAAAGGTCTTTGGAGCTCAGATTCAGGAACAAGGGTCAATGACCAGATATTAGAGCAAAAGATATCCCTAATATCCATATTGCTCATAAAATTACAAAGGCTTTGGCTTTGGGAGCTGTATATGAGAAACCATGGGTGAAGGCCAAATATGTTTTATAATATCACAGACAGATGTGAGAAATTGTTTACATACAGAATGTTTCATTAAGTAAGTACTCATATTAAGGATAATGGGAGTCAGTTTTCTCACTGGTAAAGGTGGTAGATATATATATATATATGGAAAATGAAAAAACTAGAACTAGTTGGTGTTGAATTAAAATTGAAGGTAGGGCTGGGGATGTGGCTCAAGCGTTAGCGCGCTCACCTGGCATGCGTGCGGCCTGGGTTCAATCCTCAGCACAAATAAAGATGTTGTGTCTGCCAAAAACTAAAAAAATAAATAGTAAAAATTCTCTCTCTCTCTCTTTAAAATAAATAAATAAATAAATAAAATTGAAGGTATCAGTATAAACTCATGATTTGAAATATACACAGTTGGGTATAGAAATAAATATAGATATAAATGTATGCATGTACAAATATATAAATTTGCATATATAAATGCACACAAACATGTAAATGCCCATGAACATTTCATATATCCCCTAGCTCTGTCCCCTTAACTTTGTACACTAAAAGGAACAATGACACTTCAGTAGCAAAGAGCACATATAATGTCACGACTTTGGTTTCTAAATATACTTTTCCACCAAAATGAACCAGGACTCCCTGGAAAATATTGATTCCAGGGCTGGGGCATGGAAAATGCCAAATAAGCTTGGAATATCCTTGTGTAGTGAGCAAGAAAATGCAAAAAGAATAATATGAGTATGTCAAAAGGGTTAAGATGTCAACTTGAAGGGGCTCCCACTGGCCAAGTGTAGAGCGATTTGAACATCAAAATAATGACAATAATGGATTATAGTCCACTGAATAAAATAGGAATCCCTTAGCCAATATAGATATAAACTAAATAACTAAATTGAAAGTTTGATGGAAAATGGGATATTTACATAGCCTCATATTATTTCACCACAAACTATTTAATTACCAAGATAACTTCACAGTAGAAAGGCCTGGCAGACACTACATGAATCAAATGATCAAAGTTACCAACGTCAGTGATAGGACAACTTGATATCATGTGCTATCTGGTAGGATACAATGAAAAGAACACAGTGTTACCTCTCTGATAGTTCTGCCAAAGGGGCATGACCTGAATTTCATCATGATAAAACCTCATGATAAAACTAAACTGAAGAGCAGTCTATAAAAATAAGTAGCCTATAATTTTGAAAAGTGTGAGATGATGAAAGTAAAAGAGAGACTAAGAACTGTTGAAGATTGAAGAAGACTGACAATCATGACAACTAAATGTAAGCCTGATTTCTGGATAGTATCTTTTAACTATGAAAAGAACGTTCTTGGAACCATTGACAAAATTTGAATGGAGTCTAAGACCATATAGTAACATATCAGTGTTAAATTTCTGATTTAGATGATTGTACTGGGGTGATCTAAATGAATTCATATGAAATATAGTCAGGTATGGTGGTGCACACCTGTAATCCCAGCTGCTCAGGAGACTAGGGTAGGAGGCTGGCAAGTTTGAAGTCAACCTCAGCAACTTAGCAAGACCCTGTCTCAAAATAAAAATTTAAAAAGGGCTTGAGGCATAGCTCAGTGGTAGAATGCTTGCCTAGCAGGCATAAAGCACCCCCAAAAGAAAAACAAAAAAAAAAAAAAAAAAGAGGAAAAGAAAAGAAACATACACTAAAGTACCTAAGTGACAGGCATTTTCAGTTTTGTCTCTGCAGGAAGAAGCCTCTGAGTCACAGTTTAGTATCCAGGATGTTTATTAGGAAGTGCCTTTGAAATTGACACCTGTGGAAGAGAAGAGGAAGCCAGCTTGGATAGAAGGAAAAGCGCGCTGTGTATAAAAAAGGCCAGTAGCCTTAACTGACCTCGTGAGGATCTCTGAAGCAGCAGTAGCCCTTGAGCATTGTTCCAAAACCAGGTTGGAAAGGCTGGGCTCTAGAATCACGCCTTGATCACCAGCCGTTGGATGTGGACTGTCTCCAGAATGAGCTTCAGTGAAGCAGCTCTCTGCAGCTTTAGGAGCTGACACTGAAGGCTGTCAGCTGACAGGTCTCCAAGTTGTTGAGGCAAGAAATCTCTCCCATCAGAAAAACTCCATGTCTTCATTTTCATATTCATTTCCTGTGCTGCTCTCAGATTCCCTTCTTCATATGTGTTTAAGGAGCATTCTTTAATTTTCTGATGGGTTTCTCCCCCTGGGGAAACTCAAAAGGGACAAAATGCAGCTGCCTCTGCTACAACTGTTTCTAGGGCTGTAATAGAGTCTAATCGCCTTTTGAAATCCTTCTTATACTTGGCTGCTACTTCTCTCAGTCTCTGTGACTTACCTGAAGATATACTGTAGGTTCTTACCCCAGTGAGGATTGAGTTCCTGGTCACTAGGAGGTGCCATGGTTTCTGCATTATCTGTTTACCATTGCCATTGGATAATGTAATCATGTAAGTAGATCATTTGTGTACCAAAACCATCTTCCTTATTCTTTTTTTTTCTAATATTTATTTTTTAGTTGTAATTGAACACAATATCTCTATTTTATTTATTTATGTGGTGCTGAGGATCGAACCCAGGGCCTCTCACGTGCGAGGAGAGTGTACTACTGCTAAGCCACAACCCCAGCCCCCCTTATTCTTTTTTAATTTTTTTTTTTTTTTTAGTTTTAGGTGGACACAATATCTTTATTTTATTTTTATGTGGTGCTGAGAATTGAACCCAGTGCCTCACGCATGCTAGGCGAGCACGCTACCACTTGAGCCACATCCCCAGCCCCCCTTATTCTTCTATAATAGCAGGCCTGACTTCATATGATGATCAGGGTCAATATCCCTGCCCAGATTATCCTCTACTTCTAGCCTACTTGTCTTTGGATAATAGGACCTGAAAGTGCCAGGGAGCAAATTTTGCTAGTAATTCAAAGGACTTTTGTTGTATCCCCAATGGAAATATTCCCATTTTAGGAACTAGGTCCTCAAATCCTGCAACACCTAGGTTACCAGGAACAGGAAGCATAAATTCCATAGAGGGTTATGGAGAGTCATGACAAGCAAGACTGTTCCTACTTCCATATTTTGCTTCCCAGATCCCTGCATTCTTCCTGCCGGAGACACAGCATCATATAAAAATCTATGATTCAGCAGGGCACAGAGGTGTACACCTATAATTCCAGCAACTCAGGAGGATGAGATAGGAAGATTGCAAATTCCAGGCAAGCCTCAGAACTTAGTGAGACCCTGTCTCCAAATAAAAATAAAAATAAAAAGGGCTGGAGGTGTAGCTCAGTGGTAAAGTGCCACTGGGTTCAATCTTCAGTGGAAAAAAAAATCTATGATTATACATTTAACGTATCCTGGAGGATAGTGTTTCATGTTCACAGGCCCTTGCATCTGAGCAGCCACTTGAGCTATGCCTCTGGTAAGACACCCCAGGTGCTTTACCAGACCAGACGATGCAACTTTGGATGATGGTATAATAAGTGACACAACCAGTAGATACCACGGTCAGAGATCCACTCTCACACGATCTTTCCTATAAATTGAATCACCTGATTTGATGCAATGTCATATTAGAGTCCATCCTGGTGACCATGAGCCCAGGGTGAAGCTCGAGGACAAGATACTCAAACATTCAGAACATGTCAGAAGGAATCACTCATCCTTTTAGGGTAAAAGGGTCCCAAAGTGGTCAACTTGTCAATAATTGGTTGGTTTCTTGGAGAAATGTTGGCCATATTAGGAGTTCTACATGGGTATTTTTTTGTTGTCCAGATGGACAGTGGCAATAATTAGTCCAGCCCAGATACACAGGAAGCCATGCTGTTGGGCTCAGAATAGCCTCATTCTGCTGCCATGGCCACTTCACTCATAGATCCATTGTGCCAGCAAGGGTGTGGTTGAAGACAGAGGCTGAGTCAACTGGCTGAGTCATTTTATATGAGGGATTTGTATCAGTCATTTTGCTATTTCTTGTCTTTATGTCGTGCCTATTTTTGTTTTTCTATTTCTTCATTAATACCTTCTTTAGTGTTAAGAAGAATTTTCCAAATTACCATTTTAATTCTCTTCTCATTCCTTTTAATATGTAATACATATACACTAATATATGTTATAATAAATAAACAAATGTTTAGTTATTTTCTTAATGGTTGTTCTGGGGGTTACAAATAACACCTTAGTTTATAGTAATCTAGTTCAGATTAGAACCCATTTAATTTCAATTGTATATAAAAACTTGGTTCCCAAATAATTCCATTCCCTCCACCTTTCTTTCTTTCTTTCCTTTTTTTTTTTTTTTGGTTTGTTTTTGCTTGTACAAATTGAGTTGTACCTTTGTTGGCTGCCCATTATTTTTCAGCAAGGGACACCATGTTTTATGAACCATAACTCTCTACAGCTCTACACCTCTCTGCAGGGCAGGTGTCCCTGGGTACCATTTTGACCTTACTGATTGGTGCATCCACGTGATTTCTTCTTCTTTTCTTTCTTTCTTTCTTTTTTTTTGGGGGGGGAGGGGGGTAGGGCTTGAAATCAAAGGTGCTTAACTACTGAGCTACATCCCCAGGTGAGATATATATATATATATATATTTTTTTTTTTTTTTTAAACAGGGTTTTGGTAAGTTGCTCAGGGCCTTGCTAAATTGCTGAGGCTGCCTCAGCCTCAGGAGCGGCTGGGATTACAGGTATGTGTCACCACACCTGGCAAATCTTCATGATTTCTGATAGATGAGTGATGCCACTTAGCTTGATTATTTCTGGTTCCTACTACATACAATGCTAACCCAGTTCAATTATGTATCACAGTATCCTCTACTATTAGTCTGGCCTGCAGAAGAGAGCCACCGCGGAACTTAGTAGTTCTGGTGTCCTTCACTACACATTCCTATTGTTGGCAGATGACATATCCACCTGCAGAACATAGTCATCTGGAGGGTTTTCTCGTCTTTCATTGTGTATCCACACCAGCATGTCCATTTCCCTGAGTGCTTTTCAAAAGTTAAGACAGCATTTGTATTCATAAAATTCACTTTTAAAGTGGAAAGTTCAGTGATTTTCAGTATATTCACAAGGTTGTGCATTAAGTTCCACAATCAATTTTATAGAATATTCATATATGAAGTTCACCATTTAAAACAAATTTTTGTAGTTGGTAGATGGACAAAATGCCTTTATTTTATTTATTTTTATGTGGTGCTGAGGATTGAACCCAGTGCCTCACACATGCTAGGCAAGCACTCTGCCACTGAGTCCCAGCCCCAGCCGAAGTTCACTATTTTAAAGTGTACAATCAAGTGATTTTTAGTATATTCACAAGGTTTGTACAACCAGCACCTCAATCAATTTTAGAATATTTTCATTACCCCCAAATGTAACCCTGTGTCTATTAGCAGTCACTCTCCATTCATCCCTCCCACCAATCCCTGGAAACTGCTAATTTACTTTGTGAGTCTACAGATTTGCCTATAGTAGACATGTCTATTTATAAGAATCATATACTATGTATGATTTGAACAAAAAGTTTATTCTGTGCTTCTCATGATGTCATATAGGGGTTAAAACTGGAGAGAGGGGTGGGTTGGAGATATTGGGACTTCTGTGGGCTTCATTCTGGAGAGGAGGGCACCAGGTAGAGGGCGGGCTTTAGGGTTTTGCTTGGAAGGAGGGTAGAGGAAGGGGCTTACAGTGGGGGCCACAAGTTAGGAAGGGCCCCAGACAGTCCACATTCTCCTGAAGAGTTAAGTAAGGTGCTTCAGCCTCGCGGGCAGCGAAGTGGACTTAATAGTCTAGCCCAGAGCCGAAGAGTTCACTTTGCAGTTTGGCCCAACAGGCGAAGGGGATTCTTCACCACCAGTTCCACGGATAGCCCCCTGTAGATGTGGTGCAGCACATCTCGAATGGGTCCCATGCCTAAGTCCGTATTCATGACAGGCTTGATCCCAGTGGGTGTTCCATAGTAATGGAGTTTGTAAAGGCTAGTTTGGAAGGCCAGGAAGCCGTCCTTCATGCCTAGTGGGGACGCCTTGCTGACAAACGAACAGATAGAGAATAGCATCTCGTACAGCAGCTTATACTCCTCCTCTTTGGGGATCCCTGCTTGCCTCTTGCGGTGCCACTCACTGTAGTGCAGACACAGTCCATTCCAGTCAAATAGGTATAGGTTGTGGACAGTCATCTGCAGGACAGGGAATGTGAACCTAGTTCCAGTACAGCTCCACTCAGCAGGCTCCATTCTCCTGGGCGATCCCGCCAACAAAGTGGTTAATATGTAGCCTTTTATATCTACCTTCTTTCACTTAGCATACTGTTGCAAGGTTTGTACATGTGGTAGCATGTATCAGAATCTCATCCTTTATCATAGTTGAATAATATTTAATTATATGGATATACTATATTTTGTTTATTCATTCCTCAGTTGATGGACACTTGGGTTGTTTCCACTTTTTGGCTACTGTGAATAATGGTGCTACAGATAATTGTGTTCACATTTATTTGTGTGTGTGTGTGTGTGTGTGTGTGTGTGTGCGCGCGCTGGGGATTGAACCCAGAGATGCTTTACCACTGAGCTACATCCCCAGACCTTTTTATTTTTTGAGACAGAGTCTCACTAAGTTGCTAAGGGTCTCACTAAATTGGTAAGCTAGACTGTGATCCTTCTGCCTCATCCTCTCAAGCTGCTGAAATTATATGTATGTGCCACCATGCCTGGCTCTTGTGTGTATATGTTTTGTATATACATATTTTCAATTCTCTTGGGTATATACCTAGGAATATAATCAGTAGCTGGATCAAATAGCAACTTTATGTTTAGCTTCATCAGCAATTGCCACAGTTTCCAAAGTTGCTGTACTACTTTATGTTCCCATCGACTGACTGCACATGTAGGTTACAGTATTCCCGCATCTTTGCCAACACCTGTTATTTCATTTTTTTAAAAAATATAGCCATTCAAGTGAGCATGAAAGGGGTCTTATTGTTGTTTTGATTCCCATTTCCTTAATGACTCATGGTGTTAAACATCTTTTCATGTTATTGTTGTCCATTTGTACATCTTCAGAGAAAAGACTCCTCAAATTCTTTGCCTATTTTAAAATTGGGTTATTTTATTTCACCACATAAAGAGTTCTTTATATATTCTGGATATTAGATTCTTATCAGATACATGATTTGCAAATTTTCTCCCATTCTATGTCTTGTTGTTTCGCTTTTTTTGTTGTTGTTGTTTTTCTTCCTTTGTGCTGGGGATTGAACCCAGGGCCTCACACATGTTAGGCAAGCACTTTACCACTAAGCTACAAGCCCAGTCCTTTTTACGTTTTTTTTTGTGTGTGTGTTGGTGGTGTGTGTGTGTGTGGGGGGGCACCAGGGATTGAACCCAGGGGCACTTAACCACATAGCCAAACCTCCAGTCCTTATTTATATTTTATTTAGAGACAGGGTCTCACTGAATTGTTTAGGGCCTCACTAAGTTGCTGAGGCTGGCTTTGAACTTGCAATCTTCCTGCCTTAGCCTCAACCTGAGCTGCTGGGATTATAGGTGTGTACCACCATGCCCAGCCCTTTTTACTTTTTACTTTTTTTTTTGGCACCCAGGATTGAACTCATTGGCACTTGACCATTGAGTCATATCCCAAGCCCATTTTTGTATTTTATTTAGAGACAGGGTCTCACTGAGTTGCTCAGTGCCTGGCTTTTGCTGAGGCTGGCTTTGAACTCGTGATCTTATTTAAGCCTCCCAAACCGCTGGGATTATAGGTGTGCACCACTGCACCCAGCCCCCTTTTTGCTTTTTGATGGTATACTTTGGAGCACAAAGTTTCTTCATTTTGAAGAATTACTTGTTATATATTTTTCTTTGATTGACTGTGCTTTGATATCATATCTGGGAACCCTAATTGAAGGTTATTTCTAAGATTTTATACCTCTTACATGTAAGTTTATAGTTAATGTTGTGTTGATTTTTGTATATTGTGTGAGGCAGAGGTTCAATTTCATCTTTTTGCATGTGGTTATCCAATTGTTCTAAAACAATTTGTTGAAAAAACATTTCCTTCTTCATATAAATGTTTTGATACTCTTGATGAAAATCCACTGCCCATTGCTATGATTTGAATGTGTCTCCTCCAAAATTCAGGGGTTACCAATGTGATAATATTAACAGGTGGGTCCTTTAAGAGATAATTAGGCCATGAGAACTCTTCCTTCATAAATGTATGAAGGGTCTTATAAAAGAATCTTCACAGCTTTCATCTCTCTGCCCTTCCACCTTCTACTGTGTGAGGATCCATCATTTCTCCCCTTTAGAGGATGCAGATATAAGATGCCATCTTGGTAGCAAAGAACAGTCCTTGCTAGACAATAGGGCCTTGTTCTTGGACATCCTATCATCCAGAACTGTGAGAGAATAAGTTTTTGTTCCTTACAAATTACCCAGTCTCAGGTATTTTATCATAGCATTTGAAATAGAGTACGATAACCTTAAATGTTTAGATTTATTTTTGGACTTTCAATTCTATTCTATTGATGTATCTATTCGTATCATTTTGGTTAATGCAGCTTTGTAATAAATTTCATAATTGGGAATTGAGTGCTTTACCTTTGTTTTTATTCATTATTGTCTTGGTTATTCAGGGTTCTTTGTATTACATATGAATTTGGGTATCAGTTTGTTAATCTTCACAAACACACACACACACACACACACATACAATCCATGGGCAGGTGGTTGATGAGGATTGCATTTAATTTGCAGATCAAATTGAAGATGATTACCATTTTAATAATACTAAGTCTTCCAATTTATGAATGCAGAATACCCTTCCATTTATTTAGGTCTTCTTTAATTTCTTTCAATGATGTTTTGTAGCTTACATTATACAGGTTATGCACTCCTTCTATTAAATTGATCACTATGCATTTTATCCTTTTTTCTTTTTTATTTCCCTGAGACTTTTAATCCTTTCCTTTATCATGTTATGAGATTTATGGCTTTCTGATTTTACTTGACATGGCTTGTCACTTTGACCATGCTTCCTCAGAACCGTCTTACCAGCAAGTTTGCATAATTCTTGGGGTCCTTGTCAAAATATAAATCTTGTATTTTTGGAAAGTTCTCCTAAATTTTGTCCAATCTTCTGTTTTATCTTCTTCGATCAACCATCTTTACAATTTAGTCCCAGGCTTACTCTTCTGTCTCCTTCAGCGTCTTCAGCCTATGCTGGTTAGATCTTTTTGCTCCTTATATAGTATTATCTGGCAAATGGCCCCAGCTGGATTGTGCTGTAACTTAACCCCTATTATAGATTTGGTGAATGGGGGGAAGGTGAGGGCAGATCCTGAAGCATCACATGTTGTCTGGTGGGAGAGGAGACTTTGTTTTGTTTTTCAAGCAAGAGGAACATATTTCTTTTAATAGGGAAGGTTAGCTCACATCTGAAGGCTAATAGGATCCAGAGGAATCTGGAAATTTAAGATTTTGGAGAACTTTAACCAAGATATTCCCATACCAGGTGTCAGAGTCTGATTGTTTACCCCCAAAAGCCCTGTCCTTGGCATAGGAGACCTAATTTGGTTGGTAGTTTAATCTTCTTTGAAACTTGGCTATATTGATTTAGCCTGAGTTTTATCCTCAACTTTCTGTGCCTTTCCATTGCAGGCTGTGAAGGTATTTTTTTTTTTTTTCATTTTGGGTACCCAGTATTGAACTCAGAGGCACTCAACCACTGAGCCACATCCCCAGCCCTATTTTGTAACTTATTTAGAGACAGGGTCTCACTGAGTTGCTTAGCACCTCTTCCTTGCTGAGGCTAGCTTTGAACTCAAGGTCCTCCTGCCTCAGCATCCCAAGATGCTGGGATTATAGGTGTGCACCACCGTGCCCGGCTGTGAAGATCTCTTTGCACCCTCTCAGGGACCCTCTGGTTTTCACACTTGGCTTTCAATTGTGGCAGTAACTCAGTCTTCTTGTTTCTTTTCTTAGAATTTCAATAGAGCTAAACAATAACCATCCAATTCATTGTCCTTATAGTACTATTTCTGCCATATATTGTACCAGTGCATGCATTTTTTTTTCCCCACTGGTTTATCATCCCAATTCGTCACTGGTGAAAGCTTATTTGTTTATTTATTTTGGTACCAGGGATTGAGCCCAGAGGCACTTAATCACTGAACCACATCCCCAGCCCTTTTTATTTTTTATTTTGAGACAGGGTCTCACTAAGTTGCTTAAGGCTTAGCTCAGTTGCTGTGGCTGGGCTTGAACTTGCAATCCTCTTACCCCAGCCTGGCAAGTCACTGTTATTATAGGCAAGCACCACCACACCCAGCTCATTGTTGAAAGTTTTAAAATATGATCTAACATGGACCAAAGGCTTCCTGTACTCCACTTATCACTGAGAATATGGTTCTGAGTGGTGAATGATCCAGCTCTGAAACGCCTCTTATATCTGATTTCTCAGACCTCTTTTGGCTCCAATTGTGGCAGTTTGGGTTTTCTAGGAAGCAGACTGAAAGAGACTTTTGTGTTCAGGATATTTATTTGAAAGGACTATTGGGCACAATACCTTTATTTTGTTTATTTAGTATTTTTACATGGTGCTGGGGATTGAACCCGGTGCCTCATATGTGCTAGGCAAGCATGCTACCACTGAGCCACAACCCCAGCCCTAGAAGAACTTTTGGGATCAACATACGTGGATGGGAAGGGAAAGAAGAAAAGAATGGGGCAGAGAGAAAGTGGATTATGAGATGCAGGCTGACAGCCTCAATGAACCCCACACAAATGGCCCACAACAATATCCTGCACAGGGCTAAAATAGCCAAGTCTTTCTATCTTTGCCTTGACCATCATTGGATTTGGGTCACTTAGGAAGGGCACATATTCTTGGCAAGGTTGTTCTCTGCAGGTTAGACAAACCTTGAAGAAAATGATAGCTGATAGCTATGTGCTGACAGTAGTCTTCATAGTTGGGTAACAAGTCCTCCCTTGTAGGGAGACCTGGCCAATACATCTCAATGTCCACCATAAATTTCAGGTCTGCAACTTACTCTCAATTTGTTCAGGTAAAAATTCATTATGCTGGGCTGGAGATAAAGCTTATCTCTTACCTAGCATGTGTGAGGCCCTGGGTTCATTCCCTAGCCTTCAATAGCAAACAAAACAAACAACAACAACTATGAGTACAACTTTTTTTTTTTTAATATTTTTTATTAGAGAGAGAAAAATTTTTAATATTTATTTTTTAGTTTTCGGTGGACACAATATCTTTATATTATTTTTATGTGGTGCTGAGGATCAAACCCAGCGCCCTGTGCATGCCAGATGATCTACTGCTTGAGCCACATCCCCAGCCCAATGGTACAACTTTTAATAGATTTAAAATACATGCATTCTAGATAAATAGCTTTTTAGAAAATAAACACCCATCAATTAAATGTGACTAAAGAAACATCTGAATGAGCCTCCTATTACTGATGTTGATAAAAAGATAAAAATTCATTTGAAAGAATAATATAGAGTCCTAGAAGAGTTAGTGGGCGATGACTGAAAAGGTGAATTGAAAATTCACCTTTGTGTATGCAATACAATTTATAATCCTTCACAATAGGGCAAGAAAGGAAAATGCCTATTTTATCACAGCTAGACCGGTCTTCAACTTCACCTCACCTTAGTCTATGACAGAAATGTAAAGTCTCTTGGGTTTACATGGGAACCAAGCGCCCCTTAGCCTTGAACGATGAGAGTGTGGAGATGTGGCAAGTCAGCCATGGGCTGTGTGTGTGTGTGAACTAGGAGCATTGGGCACATAGGGTGGACTGAACCACTTTGCCCCTCTGTTTGGGCAGGCAACATATCCGTCTTTGCTGGCTGGGCCTATGATCTCCACAGGGCACATGAGAAGGGCGTGGCCTTCCTAGATGTCAGTCAACTTGCTGACAGCAAGATATCAGGAAGATAAGACTCAGCCCTCTGAAACTTGACCCCTTCCCTCATTTGAGTGGCTTCTCCCCAATAAAAGGGTTCAGCATGTGCTGTGCTCCTCTCTTTCTTGCCTGCCTTGACTCCCTTGTGGCAGCTGCAGCTGAGGAGTGGTCACTGAACCCAAAGAAAAGGTACTTTCTGTGTCTGTCTTTATTACCCACATTCACTTGGAGTGACCCTGACTGGTTTAGTCCTGTGATTCGATAGTTTATGGTTTTGTTTTTGTTTTTTTTTTTTTCGTCTTTTCTGGTACTGGGGATCGAACACAGGGGCACTTTATCACTGAGCTACATTCCTACCTTTCAAATTTCTATTTTGAGACAGGATCTCATGAGGTTGCCCAGGCTGGCCTTGAACTTGGGATCTTACCTCAGCCTTTGGAGCTACTAGGATCACAGGCATGTACCACTGTGTCTGGCTGGATTACCTTTAAAAGTTACTGTTTCCTAGCCTTTGTTCCTTTCTTCTCCAAGGCCATTATAGAACTTGGAACCTAGAGATGAGATCTTTCCTCAGCTTCCCCATACTGGATGAAGATTATTTAGGAGTAATATCTGAGTCATAGAGGGAGGGAGGAGATAGAAAGAACCATTAAAATGGTTTCCTTTTCATTACATACCCTGCTGAACACCTAAATCATGTTATAAAATTTACCCCCTTTTCCATAAGAATACTTTGTCTTTCATTTTTCCTTTGGAAGCAGCACCTATAAACCTTTACTGGAGGCTTCTAAAAGTGGGAGAAATATTTCTTTGCTAGAATGGACCCCAGGTTAAATTAAAAGAGAGTATGATAAGCTGCTTCTGTGTAAGACAACATGTTCATTATTATACTGTTGTGGGAATGGAGAATTTCCCTCAGTCACTCCAGATCCCTTTCTCACAGTCTTCTGGACTTCCCCTTCTCTCTCTCCTAGGCTGAGAGAAGGCACACCTGCTTTCTGCTTTTGCCCCTGGAAGTGACAAGCTTGAGCAAGTTGCAGGTTTCACTATTTGATCACATTTCTTGATGAGAAATGAATAGGCACAGAAACCATGAACTTTACACTTTAAAACGGTTTTTTTTTAAACAATTTGCATATTAAACATTAAAAATAATTAAAACTTCCCAACTAAGTTACCAAGAAAGTGTGGGGGTGGGGGTGGGGGTGTGACTTGGAATAATGTATGCAAAGACTAACTATTGAATAAGTAGAGTGAAAGAGGAGAAATCTGTCTTAACTTTAGGAATAATGGTTTATACAGGCAAGCTTCTATATGGAGACTTTAACAATATCCCTTATTTATATAGTTGTTCAGCATTTTCAGAGTACTTTTCACACATTACCTCACAAAATCCTTAGATGGACACTGCCAGGAAGGTGAGGTAGATGTTATTTATACCATTTTAAAGATGAAATTAAATGACTTGCCCAGATTCGAACTACTAATAAGTGGCAGAACTGGGACCAGTACCCAGTTTGCAGACTACTGTTAGTGCCAGGATACCAAATGGATTCTTCTGGTTTCAGAGTGGAGCCCTCAAGGACTACCGCAGGAGGACCTGTCTTATTTAAAACTTTCAGAGACTGTTTGAGAGTGAGCTCATGGAGGAAGACTCATTGGACTGAGTTGTCTTTAAGCTCTCCAAAGTAGTAAACACCAAGCCATAGACCAAATAGACATATAATGAAGAAAAGATTAAATTGCACAAAGCTATGTAAGTGGACAGAAATATAGCAAATGAGTTTCATTCAGTAGATGATTTGGGATACTGCATGTAGGTTTGCTAGTCTGAAGTACATTTAAAAGAAGGTAAGCTTGGAGCTATGTTTTACTCCAAGAAAGAAAACTTTATCATTAACTGTGTCCTAAAGTTGTACAACAATAAAATGCTAGGCCTCTTTGCTAAGAATGTGGAAAACAGAACAGAAAGCATTATTT
Source organism: Callospermophilus lateralis (assembly GCF_048772815.1). Classification (NCBI taxonomy): domain Eukaryota; kingdom Metazoa; phylum Chordata; class Mammalia; order Rodentia; family Sciuridae; genus Callospermophilus; species Callospermophilus lateralis. The sequence goes on from NC_135307.1 coordinate 97,328,714, forward strand.
TTTCCTATATTTAACAAATCAGCAATGAAGCTATACTTGGAATCATACATTTAATTCTTCCCAGAAACCTTATGTAAAGGTCTAATAGATATACCAGGTCATAGAAAAAGATAACTAAAATAGATTCCCTAAGAAGCAAGTTACTTTAAAAACTGGATTATATAAGTAAAAATTTGGAGGAAATCGCTACTCACCTCTTTGAAATTTATGATATAGCAGTCAATTACAATACTCATAAGTACTTAATCTTCGACACACATTTATTGAGAGACCACTACATTTATGCACTATGCTCAACACTAGAGTTACAATTAATGAAACACAGAAGTTCACAATCACTGTCAGAGAATACCAGACTGGTTGAATCATGAGTCTAGCTCAGCTCGGCTATTCTTGTGTTCTGAATGAATTGGCATCTGGTTTATGGTACATAGTCTCTTGGGCTTGGTTAGTGTGTGCTGGTTGCCAGAGACCAGTCAACTCTGATGAAACTGCAGTCAGGTTCTTCAAGCAGCAAATGTGAAGGGTTGGACTTTCCCAAGAGGACAAAGTGAAGTTATTACTATGAATAACATTTTTTTATATTAATGTTTAGATGTTTACCAAGGGCTGACAGATACCATTCTTCTCTATAGTGTGGGAATTGCTGAGCAGGAAGGTACAGAGAGTTCCTGCTTTTGACTGAGTTACGTTCCCAAAAATTGACTTCTAACTTAGTTGTTTAAAAATGAAAATGCATTTTCCCCTGAGACACAATGTTATAAATACTGGTCAGGTTCTCAGGCCAGCTCTTGGAAGCCCACTTAGCCCACATGTAGCTTGACCACTAGACTACAAAACTGTGACCTACATTATTTTTATGGGAAAATGTGCCCCAGCAACAGAACGAAGTCTTCTTTCCTCCCCCTCTTCCTAACTCCCTGAGTAAAGAAGCTTGTGTATTTAATACAGGAAGTGGCTCCTGAGTGTGGGCGGTTAAGCTTGCGGGCGGCCTTGGACCCTTATGCACAAGGACAGAGCTATTCTCTTGCTGCTTCTGTCCTCCCAGTGAGGGGAGTGTGGGCACTGGAGATTCTTTTCCTGACCCACCTCCTTCAGGACTAGCAAACTCCTTTGAGGGGGTGGTTCTAGCACCACTGGCTACATACTATCGGGGGCCCCTGTGTCAAAAAACAGAAAAAGAAAATACTGCTAAAGGTAATAAAATATAAAGCTATTTTCTTTTCTCCTGAGGTTTCTCTCTAGTTATGGTGCTTTAAATTTGTTCTTGAATGTCATTCTAAGTAAGAAAAAAGTTAAATTTAGATTATTAACATGAATTTTATGATGTATATATTGTACAAAGCAAGTTTTACATAAGAGCATTTAACTCCTCCATGGATTTATCAAAATGATACAATTTTTATCTCATAGTTCAGATGTTCAAATGTATTTTATTCTTGGGGCTGGCGTCATGGCTCAGCAGTAGAGCGCTTGCCTAGCACATTTGCGGCACTGGATTGGATGCTCTCAACACCACATAAAGATAAATAAATAAAAAAAGTATTGCGTCCATCTACAACATCTACAAAAAAAAAAAAAAAAAATCAAAAATATTTTGTTCTTACCAGAGCAGTACAAACACTGCACAAAACTCACTCAACCATTATTTCACCTCTTGATGCACACATGTTCTATCAATACCCTTAACTTCCCGAAGAAAAAGAAAGGCCTGAAAGGAAATGTCCTCAGTATGGTGGTTGGCTAACACAAGGAAGTTAACACAATAAAAACTGTGATAGGGTAACCTGGTCTCTCTCTCTCTCTCTCTCTCTCTCTCTCTCTCTCTCTCTCTCTTTAGAACACAGAGCCATTGCCTTCAGTATTTGAAACTCAGCTTCCTATGGAAAGCATGGCATCTCACAGCTGTCAGCAACTCTACTTACTCGGCTGCAGACACTCACCTTATACTTTTATGCTTTGAACTCTAATGCATTGTGTGTCCCCCAGAGATCTGTGTTCATGGGGCATGGAGAATGTTATAGTGAACAGAATGGCAAGGAGAAGTGGGCACATGTATTGCATCTATCTATTGCATCTGTCTCTTCTCACCTGCATACTCCATTGTCCCATCTGATTTCACTTCACAACACAAGTTCAAAGACAAAATTACTAGGAATGTCAAGGTGGCAATAGTACAGCATCAAACCAAGCATGGGGTCTTTCTAACTATGGGGTCTTTCTGTATGAGGATATGGGCAGAAAGGAAGAAACTTATGGCATGCTGGGATGGTCATCATAGGCCTACAGCTATTGCCAGGATGGGCGGATGAATCTTAATTCTTCTGAATCCCTGGCCATTTTTCACCCAGGATGATACACCTAAGGGATTGCCAGAGGCAGTGATAGGTATAGTCAGACTCCAGGGGCGAGTATCAGCCTCTGGGGATGTAGATATCTTCATGTTCTAGGGACAGTAACTACCAGGGGGCAAAATATCTGCCAAATAAAGGTGAAAAATAGGAATTTATACTGTATCAGTAAGTGGAGCACCCCAAATGACTAATGTACAGCAGAGTTTGAAGTTTGATAGTAATTAACTTCTTCCCCAAATGTGGGATAGCGTTTTCTAATGGAGTATAGAGGAAGGGCATGACCTTGTGTAGTGAAAGCTGCTTTATTCTCACAATTCAAAACATTTATCACTTCCTGTACATGGGCTGAGGGGCATCATGTCTATTTTTTACTTTCATATACAGTGGCCTAATGGCAGAGGCCAGGTTGTTTAAAAAAAACTGAGGATAGTAATAGAAATCTTTGTGGTCTCAAGCGGTTCACGTTTCAATGTAACTATCTCCAGAAATGAGGAGTATCTGTTCTCAAGATTTTGAGTAAGGACAGAGTCGAAGTAAGAAAACCTTTGGACTGAAGTTCTCTCAAGCCAGATAGTGTCATTATCTCTGTGCTCTTCTTAAAACGTATGTGTCTAGGGACTGGGACTGGGAACATAGCATTCACAAAGACCTAGGTTCAACCCCAGCACAACCACCACCAAAAAAAAAAAAAAAAAAAAAAGACGGTTGTAGGGTGAGTGGGATGGTGATGGAGGAGGAAGCTATAACTTATAAACTTATATTACTATTCAGTTTTACCATTTCTACAAATGTGTCCCACTTCCAGAAAACATTGGCTTCCAAGGTACATTGGTAGTGGTGGTGGGGTTGCTTTCATTATTTAACAATTAGTTTTTAAAAACTATCCAGTAGGTATTTCCCAGTTTATTTAAGTATGTAGTTATATAACCATTATTCAAAAAGTGTTTAGATTTTTGTTTCATAAATCGATTTTATTAGAAGGAAAGCCAGTTTTTTTTTCCTAAAAAATTTAAGGTGTTTTTGGAGCTTTTAAATGAAGCTCCATTTATCATAGCCTGATAAAATGGTACAATGTTTATGAAGTGGTTACCTGAAACAGGCTACTTCTTAGGAGCTTGGTAAGTGATACCTATTACCATTCTCCTGAGATATAAGAACCTGTTTTCCCATCAAGTTAAATTTGGGATCCTTAATTTCATTAGCAGGCATTCATATGATTTGCCTCTCATCAACTTTAGATATAACTGATGGATTTTGACGGAAAATATTCTTTCCATAACCTTTTTTTCTTTTTTGTTTTTGATGCTAGGGACTGAACCCAGTGCCTTGTGCATGCTAAGCATACATCCTCCCACTGAGCTACAACTGTAGCAGGATTCTCCAGAATTTTTAACTGCAATGGAGCCTCATTATTTACAGATTGTTTGCAAATTTGCCTGTTGTTGAAATGTATTTATAATTCCAATATCAAAACTCTTTTGCAGTTATTTTCAGACACGCACAAAGTGGCAAAATATTTGAATCACTCTATATGAAAATTCCCAGCTAAGGTCAAATAAGATGACACTCCCAAGTCTCATAATATCCTCAAGTAGCCTTTCTGTGGTCTATTCAGTGCTGTGTTTCTCCCATTTTGCTTTTTGTTGGTGATTTTGCTCTTTAAAGTGGTCCCCACAATAGTGAGTTGCTGTATAGTGTTCCTACGTGGTAGAAGGCTGTGAAGCATCTTAGGAAGAAAACACATTAGATAGGTTTTGTAGAGCCATGAGTTATAGTGCTGCTGGCTATGAGTTCAATATCAGTGAATCAACAATTAATATTAAATAAGATATTTTTAAACAGAAATGCACATAAAACAAGCCTATATAGACTGATTGACAAAAATGTGACTAGAGGTTTACAGGAACTTTAGCCTGAAATTCTCCTAAGAGCTGTGGTTCTATTCACTAATTCAGTGTTCACAGCGACTTTATAGAGCACAACTACAACAAATAAAGAAAATCAGCTGTGATAATCAACTGTACCCTGCAATGAATTTCTTCAGTAGAAATGTGTTTTGTTTACAAATCAAGATACAATGTATTTTCATAGAAACCATGTCTAGGAGAAGAGTCATTTTAAATTAAGAACATAAACATAGGCCAGGCCTAGTGATGCATGTCTGTAATCCCAGCTACTCAAGAGGCTGAAGCAGGATGATCACAAGTTCAAAGCCAGTCTTGGCAATTTAGTGAGGCCCTGTCTGAAAAATAAAATAAAAAGGGCTAGGCATGTAGTTCAGAGGTAGAATGGCCCTAGGTTCAAACTCCAGTGAGTCCCTGCCCCCCAAAAAGGTAAATAGAAGCTTCAAGTTGGAGATTAACCTCCTTGGGAATTCACCTCCTTTCTGGCCCCTCCTTTAGCAATACCTTTTATAGCATCCTTGACAGGTGGCCATTGTTTTTTTCTGGTTGAATGCTTCCAGGGGTGTAGTGCTTATTTCATCAGGAAGTCCTGTCCACCTTGGCTCAGTTCCAATATCCAAAATAGTCCATTTTTAGGCGGAGCTAAAATGTTCCTCTCCAATAGCTCTCCTGATGGTCTCAGATCTGAACTCCAAGCAACATGGCATAAATCTACTCTCTGAATAACAATGTTAGAAAAATCTCTGCTGGTTAATCAGAGCCAATTACTGCATCTTTTTTTCAGAGAATACAGTTTCCACACCCTTCATGAGTGTCTCTACCTAATGAACACCAGTTTTCTATGTGTGATAGTTCTTTTTATGTATTTTCTATATTTGAACATGCAAGTGCAGAAATCCTGAGCTGAATAACACAGGTCTGGTACCCCCTATGAAAGGGACACTGTTTTCTATTAACACATTTTGTTACATTTTGTCAGGTTTTGGTGGCTGCTCAAACTCTGAATATCTACACTTATTGCCACATTATCAAGTCAAGCCAAATCTCCCAAATCCTGTCTCTTTTCAAATGATTTTTTTTTCTGAACAAAGATACTGGAATTTGTATTTACTACAGTCAAATGTCATCTTTTTAAAGAGTCCTTACTACACATGAAGATGGATTTTGAACCAAAATTATTCTGTCATCTAAATTTTGTATCTTCCTTAGTTTTAACAAATATCTTCACACAAAACATTGATAAAAATATTATTGAGACTAGACAAGTCTACTTTTCTTGAGAACTGTCTCAAGGTTAATATCATGCCATTAATTTGCACTCTTTATTTCAACTCATTTGCACTCATTTATTTTACATGTTAATTTCTCTGCAATAATCTAAACCTACATCTCTCCATTTTATCCACAAAGGTGTCTTGCCTTCCTAAAATGATGAACATCCTGGTTTAATACTGCATTAGGAAAGGAAGTGGTATTTCTTTATAATATCTTACTTGAAAAGAATCCATGATAACCTTTTACATTTTCCTAACACGCTGTGTTCAATTATTTATATTAAGAAATTTTCCAGGAATTAATCTATGTTGCTAAAATCTACTTTTCCTCCATTTTGAAAAAGTTAATATTTGGTATTTTATCCTCTTGAATAATCTAATTGGGGAAAGTAGACTAAAGGGGAATTTAAACTCAAAGAAGTGAATTGGGAGCCACTGTATGACTCAATTTACTTTCAACCCATTTGAACATTCACCATGTCCATTTCACTCTGACCCCCAAATGAAATATTCCCCTCTCATTAGAGATGCAACAATCATCTAAATATAATCTCTCTCTTTTCATGCTCTCTACCTCTACACTCTTCTCATGCTTAAACCAGATTTTTAAAAAATATTCTTTTAAATTCTTTGGGCTGGGGATACAGCTCAGTTGGTAGAGTGCTTGCCTCGAATGCATAAGGCCCTGGGTTCAATCCCCAGCACCACACATACAAAATTTTTTTTTTAGTTGTAGATGGACACAACACCTTATTTTATTTATTTAATTTTTTGTGTGGTACTGAGGATCATATCAGGTGTCTCACATGTGCTAAGCAAGTGCTCTATCACTGAGCCCCAGGCTCAGCCTCCTAAACCAGATTTTGTTTTGGCTTTTGGAGAATAAAGTAAATTTTGTTTAGGGCTGAAAAAGACAATGGATTCTCCTATCCTCTCTAGGCATCTAGCTCTTGCTTATCCAATTTACCTTTTGCATTAATGTCAGAGGTATCATTCTAAAATATTAGCTGTATCATCTAAATTCCTCTCCTACTGCCTTTAGCATAAATCCAGGTTTTGGCATGGCAATCAAAGCCGTCTCCATCTGGTGCCAACTTGTCTTCATTCCTCCAGGCCTGTCAGACTTTGCCCATTGCTCATGCCTTTGTACATTCTGCTCTTTCATTTGAGAATGTCTTTTTCTTGCTACTACTTGATGGGATCAAACTCAGCTCAAAAATGCTCTCTTCCAGTTGATTCTTTTCTGATGTCCCCAGTCCTCATCAATTGTTCCTCCCATTAAAGTTCCAAATGAGCAGGTAGTTTGCATCTCTGCTCAGGAAACTCATTTCATGCTACCTTGTTGTGTACTTACCTCCTCTTTCTCTTGGATTTATTTGTTATCTCCTCCATTCTTCCACTACAACAGTAGTTTTCAAGTTCTTTTAGCAATAGCATAACTCATGGAAATAATAAACAATAAATAGAAATGCATTTTACATTTTGATCCAATCAACAGTTATATATACCGTATATTTTACACTTTTTTTCCATCAATGTTAAGTGTTTCCTCCTGGGCTGGTGATGTGGCTCAGTGACAGACTGCTTGCCTGGAAAGCATGAGGCCCTGGGTTCAATCCCTGGCACCAAAAAAAAAAAAAAAAAAAGTGTTTCCTCCAGTTCAGTTTAATATCTATAAAGGCAGAATGTAGCAAATGAAGGATCACATTTTGATAAGGTTTTTTGCTTTTTTGTTGTTGTTGTTGTTTTGCTTTCTTAACAGCATATAAAATAATGGTGTCTCGTAATTGATGGCTTTTCAGACTTGTTGAATTGTGGGACATAACCAAAAGTTACACAAATAGTGCTTGCCCTTTTTATTATAGGTGATGCTCTCTGATTTAGTTTTTTGACTCTATTAAGGAAAAATGTAGGTCATGATACACTAAAATGATTTTACTACTTACTAGTGGATCATAATCTGAAGTTTAAAAAAGCTGAAAACTATTTATACCCACACAATAGGATTAAAAACTAGGACCAACTGCATTAACATTATTTTACAATTCAACTGTCTACAGTTTATTCTTGCTCAAGAAGATGAAGTTGCAAAAACTGTACTGCAGTTTCAGGAACTTCCTCCAAGTCCATTTATAGGAAGAACACATTAGTAACAGAACTCATCAGGGTAAACAGCCCCCTCCTTAACAAGATTACTCTATTAGGTTTAACAAACAACTGCTTTTTCTTCTATGCTTGTTTCAAAACTCTCCCTTTCCTCTGTGTACCCATCTTAAACTATTATATCACTTATATAGCATTACTTATTAACCCAGTCTCCATCTGACCTCCTCATTAAAAGACTGATCTTAAATCAGATCTCCCAAATCTTATAATTATTCCTCTCCTGACACCTTTTCCTCTTTCGAGAGGCTATAGACTGGCAACTTCATGGTCTCCCTTACTGCTATAAACCAAAAGCTTGGTTTCATATAACCAACAGGTGATTTTGGTGTTTTTTACTGACAGTCAGTGGTGATACTACTTTATAAACATTTTTTTTTTTTTTTTTTGGCACTCAGAATTGAACCCAGGAGTACTTTACTACCGAGTTACATCACCAGCCCTTTTAATATTTCATTTTGAGACAGGATCTTGCTAAACTGGGAGGCTGGCCTTGAACTTGTAATCTTCCTGCTTCACCCTCCAGAGTTGCTGGGATTATAGCTTTGTGCCACCGTGCTGGCTTACATTATAAACTTCTTGAGGGAAGACACAGGGCTTGTTATTTATTTCCCAGCTAAACTTCGAGGCTGGCCTTGAACTTGTAATCTTCCTGCTTCACCCTCCAGAGTTTCTGGGCTTGTTATTTATTTCCCTGCCTCTGGGTGATCAAATTATTGATGGAAAGGAAGAGGTAGAAGAGTTCCTGAGAGTGGAGTAAAGAATTTGAGGGAAACAGACACAAGTCACAGGCAAGGAGCTCTTGTTGCAGACAGGCTGCCTCTACACGTTGGAAATTTTGGTGTTTGAACAAACCTCCTCTTTATCTTGGAGTTATTTGTTCATTCCCTCCTCTCCACACCTGGAATTCTGCCGCAGTCTGGCTGGGCACAAAATAACCGAGCCGCCACACAGCCTTGTAGGTTCAAACAGCAACCTTTATTCCCGAACTCTCCCTGGCACTCTACACACACTTCCCGGGAACACTCCCAAACGCCACGCACGTGGCCTTCTCCCCCAACACACCACACACCAACCGGAATTCCCTCCTCCGGAAATCCCTCCTCCCGCACTTCCCCAGCCAATGGGAACTCTCCGAAAATCCCCAAGAGAATCCAAAGTAGCAGGCCAAGGAGAACAGCAGGGGTCTAACATACAATTGAATACACAGCTTAACATTAACTATTATCATCTCAATGGCTTGCTGGTGTCACCTCTCAACCACTCCTTCTGGCAAAAATGCCCTGCGTCATTCTGCTATGGCTCTCAGCATCTTCCCCCCTTCTGTTTAATTAAACACCAAGCATGTGGCTTAGGGACCAATTCAGATGCTATTGTTTTAAACATAAAAATAGAAAACTGGAGCTGGGGTTGTGGCTCAGTGGTAGAGTGCTTGCCTAGCATGTGTGAGATACTGGGTTTGATCCTCGTACAAAACAAATAAAATAAAATAAAGATATTTAAAAAATAGAAAACATGCTCATCTGAACTACTTCAAGTCACTACAGGATTTTTTTTTAATATTTATTTTTTAGCTGTAGGTGGATACACTGTCTATTTATTTTTGTGCAGTGCTGAGGACAGTACCTAGTGCCTCACACGTGTGAGGCAAACATTCAACTGAGGTGAGCATTCAACCACTGAACCACATCGCCAGCCCTACTACAGGATCTTTGAAGAGTCTTTGCTTCATTCTTGAAAATGCACATGATGATAAGCGACTTCTATATACCTGGTTCTCTTTGGGATGGTGATTATCACTGAAAAAAATATGCTGACCTGAATCTCTAATTTCATAAATCCCTACTTAAATTTCACCTAAGCACTGGAAAGATTCTTTGGACTCAATAAGTCATGACAAGAAAAATAAATTTGCTTTTAGTCAAGAAGTGGACACAAAATCTATCTTTCCCACTGCATCTCACAGTACATTACTTCCAAATTCAGTCATATTGTCCTTGTCCTGGTTTCTCTAATAAACAAGGTACTCTTCTGTGTCCCAGTGTTGGCTCACACATTCACTCAGCAGGAACACCCCTTCCACTTCACCTCCTGTGGTTATATGGATTTATTCAGGATACAGCAGAAAGAACACCCATGGCGACCTCTCCTATAAGCCTTCCTCCAAAATCAGGCAAAATTAAAGACCTTAGGCTGGGTGCGGTGTTGCATGTCAGTAATCTCAAGAGACTCCAGAAGCTGAGGAGGGGGATTGCGAGTTTGAAGCCTGTTTCAGCAATTTAGTGAGGCCCTAAGCAATTAAAGAAACCCTGCCTCAAAAAAAAAAAAAAAAAAAAAAAAAAAAAAAGTGCTGGGGATGTAGCTTGGTGATAAAGCTTCCCCCAAACAAAAGAATATTAAAGACCTTATCACTTGGCCCCTGGCGTGTTTGCCCTGTACTTGGGCTGTAACCTTCCAGCTACTCCATCTTGAGGTTCAGCTTCTAGCTCCCGGCCCACTGACAGGAGCAAGGGGTGAGGCCTCTTCTGATTGCTCAGTGCCTTGCACATAGTAGGTGCTCTTAAACGCTCAGAAGGAGTTAGGTCTCTTTATGCGTTAGTGCACAGGCAAGTAGTTTAACAGAGCGACCCAGGACTGTCCTCCTCCCACACAACCTGCGGGCACAGCCCACCCTAAGCTGCTGACTAGCCCGCGTGCTTCTCCAGCCACCCCCGTGGCGCGCAGAGCCCAGTCACGGGCGTTGGAAATTCCGGCGCGTGCAAGCGCGCGGAGCCGGCGGGGGCGGGGGAACCCGTGGAGTGAGCCTGTGACGTGAGGGGGCGTGACACATAGAGGCCCCGCCCCCTCTCCCTCGCCCTCTCTCGCGGGTCGGGGTTACATGGCGGCGACTGCGGCAAAGCGAGAGCCTCGGAGACGCCGCTGCCGCCAGCACAGCCGGAGACCTGAGCCTACACTGGGGACTGTCCGCGGGCCCCGCACTCCCTCGATGAGTCGGAGAAGTCCCGTGAGTGTGTGTGTACGAGTGCGGGGCGCGGCGTGGGGCGGCTCGGGAGGGCGCCGCGGCGGGCCCGGCGGCGGCGGCGGAGCCGGTTGCCTCCTCCATTGTGTATGACCCTCCGGCGGCCGCCTCTCAACAAAGGCGCTTTTGTTCCGTCTCCCGCCCGCCCGCTCGGGCCTGGCCGCCGCTTCCCCGCGCGGGGCGGCGGGCGACGGGCCGGGGTCCCCGCGTGGGGCTGGCGGCGCGGCCGGCGCGCCCCTCCCACCCGGCACGCCCCTCGCTGGGCGCTTGGCCGGGCCCGGCCGCACCGCGCCCTGGGGCCCTGCTCGCTGGCTTTGGTCCGGCCGCCCGCGCCGGGTTCCGCGGGTTCGAAGCCCTGCCGGCTGGCAGACAGGCGGGAGAGCGAGGGGCGGTGGCCCGGAGCGCGGCCCCGGGAGCGTGAGGTGGCGCGGAGTCTTGCCTTCCTGGCACGCTGCCTCTCCAAAGGCTCCCGGATCTCCTCCCCCATCCCGCCCCGGTGACTCGGCCTCAGCTGACTCCGGCCGGGTAAAGTCTCCAAATTACGTAGCGCGCACCACTCACCCGGCTCGTCTCGGAGCCCTGAAGTCAGCCCAAGTTTTGAGTCTAGCCATAAACGAGGTACTGAAAACCCGTCTGAGACGGAATTACTATCCCCCTTCTTTGCTGCTGCCTTTCCTTATCTTTTTTCTGGATGTTAAGTGGTGGTCTGTAAAAGTACCCGAATGGGAAACGTACTTTTGTCAGTTTACTGAAAAGAGCCTCTTCACTTTGCATTTTAATCCGACTTGAGTCCTGTTGAAAAGTCAAGGTGTTTGGTTGTCTTTTGTTCCTTGGCTGGCGTAGGTTCTCCACTGGTTCAGGTGGTATGGGGGAGCTCTGTGCAGCAGGAGCTTTTTGATTTTTCTTTTTCTTTCTTTTTTCCTTTTGTCTTATTTGGCTTGCTCACTGGAAAAGATCCAGTGACCGGAACTGGTGAGGTGGAATTAGAAGCCTACTGTATTAGCGGCAAGATTCATGTTCATTGCTAAAATGCCCTTAAGTCTGTTTCTGTATTAACTTTTTTTTTTAATGGATATAGATGATTTGCCCGTGGCGGAAAATTTAACAGGTCGTTGAACGAAGATTAAAGAGCTTCAGAGTGATTCTCTGATTACTGATTTTTCTCGCCTGTTTTTTTTTTTTTTTCTTAAATTTCTGATTGGCCATGTCTTTTTTTTTTTTTTTTTTTTTTTTAAACATTGGAAAACTGAGATGGACAGAATGATCTTATTAAAAGAACGTAGATCTAAACGGTGTCCGATCCTGAAAGGAAACTGCTTCTAGAGTTTTTTCTTAGAAATGTCATTTTTTAATGTTTGAAAAATTATTTTGAATTGGGTGGAAGAAACTTTAGATGCCTTTAGCTAATAGTTGTTCAAACGTATTTAAAGTGCTTGCTGTGTGCCAAGGAATATGAAAAAAAAATATATATATATCACATGTTTGTTAGATCAGTTAATATAATTGATCTATCAGACTTGTAAAGTTGCTTTTTGGTGTCCTAAGCTCAGTAATTGCAGTCATCTAGGAAATATGCCAGGTTTGAGCAGGACCTATTTTATCAACTAGATTTGACTGTGGGGCAGGGGGGACATGGAAAATGGAGAACTGTTAAAAAAAAAAACAAAAACAAAATACAAACGTTTTTATATGAGGATGTTTTGGAGTTCAGTTATTTTCAGAAGGGGATAAAAGTAGTCTGGATACTAATCGTGATTAAAAAAGAATCTGGAGCAGATTGATTTGAGGAACAGTTAATTTTGCAATAGAAAAAACACATTCTGATGACAAGTGTTAGCATTGAAAGTGTTCATTTAAGCATCGTGAGAATTCGAGAATTCGTAACTGACAAAATAGTAAGGTTTGCTGACTCAGAGTATGTTGCTGAAGGGGATGGGGTCTGGTAGGAGGAAGCTTAGAAGTGCTGCTGCAAGTTTTGAGTTGGATGATGACTCATCCTGCCTACGACTGCTACGTGGCTATTTTTTTTCTTTTTTATACTCTGGGTTTTTTTTTTTTTTTTTTTAAATGATAGGCTAAAATGTTTCTGCCTATATTATAATTCCCTCTTTCCTCTGAGGAGGAACAGCAATTTCTCTAAAAAAGTAATGGCTTCTTAAATTGCATTTAAAAAGGATAATGCTACCCTACAGGTGGAATTGCATAACATTTGTTGAGAGGAAAGGTAAAATCAGTCACTGATCAGTTGCTGAAATTAAATGTTTGTTAATAGAAGTTATTTGACTACTAGTAAAAGAGATTTGTTACAGGTTATTTATAAAGGACAGATAGTACTTTAGGTTTTAGTAGAAATTGAGCTTATGTTTTCATTAATTGTGTAAAAGTTATCTATAAAATCTAGAAAATTGGTTTAAATAAATGTTGTAAAAGTGTCAACACGGTTACTGTTTAATCAGATATATCTTCTGAACATGAACATTTCACTCTGTTGAAATTATTAAAACATGATTATACATACTGCTTTCTTATCTATATGAATTTTCTCCTTTAATAAAAACAAATTGATGCCAGGTTTGGTTGCACATGCCTGTAATACCAATGATGGGGGAGGCTGAGGCAGGATGATCACAAGTTCAAGGCAGCCTCAGCAACTTAGCAAGGCCCTAAACAATTTAGTGAGAACCTGGCTCAGAATTAAAAAGTACTGGAGATGTAGCTCAGTGGTTATGCGCACTGGGTTCAATCCCTGTTGTCAATCAATCTTGAAATAGGTGGTAGTGTTATAGGCACTGGTTTTCATTTTTTTTTTTTTTTTTTAAGATAAACTGATTATACAGTTCCAACTTTAGGACTTAAATTGAACCTTGGTAATAAGATATATTGATTTTTAAAACAGCCAACATTTAGCAAATTGGCTTAAAAATAAGATTGAAGGAAAAATGAAAGGATTGAGCATGGCAGTTTTGAAAGTGAGAAGAAAAAACTCCTGACCCCCACCTCTTAACTTTTCTGTGTATACTGTTTATTTTTTCAGAGTGATTTATTTGAGGAATTTTGTGAATGAAGTGTATTATATATTTGAATTAAGTCCTTGGAGACATTTTGAAATTTCATTACATGCTTTATACAAAGGAATTTTAATAAACTTCAATTCACACTTTAAAAATATCTCCTACTAAAGGAAACAAAAATACAAATACATGAGTACTGAGGATTTTCAGAGCATCACATTACTTAGAAGATTTAGAAATTGAACATATAATTTACAGTGTTTGGTTTGGAATATAGATTATTAGTTGTCATGCACAGTTCAGAATTTTTTTCTTTTTTTTGTTTTAATTAGTTATACGTGACAGTAGAATGCACTTATATACTTTGATGTATCATACATAGATGGGATATAATTTCTCATTTTTGTGAGTATACATATTGTAAAATCACGTTGGTCACAGTTCAGAATTTAAGAACAAACTAGATATCTTAGCCTATCTTCTTCCTCATGTATTGCTTTATGAAATGGTTAGCCTTCTCACTAGTGCTGTCCAGTTCCTTGTTTGTATTGCCCATTTGAATCTTGTGTTACTTTAGGGCCCCTGTTAAAGTAGAAAAAAAATATCTCAAAAACAAATTCTGTGTGACGTTGTTGGTTGTGCTCCATCATCTCCCTTAGCCTGTTTTGTGACTCATGACATCACACTGTAGACTGCCTATAGAATGGGCATTTTTATTCCTCAGTATTCTGAGACTTTACAAAAACAGTAGTAATGTTAGTGTAGCCAATGACTTTTTCCAGGGAGTTGCTTTTATGTGGAATTGATACTTACCAAGGTAACAATGCTGTGGACTGAATCCAACATTCTTTTTTTTTCCTTCCATAAATTGCATGTTTAGGAAATATAGTATGCCCCTCTGATTGTTTGTTGTTGACTGTGGTTTTTTTTTTTTTTTTTGGTGCTGAGGATTGAACCCAGTGCCTTGTGCATGTGAGGCAAGCACTCTACCAACTGAGCTATATGCCCAGCCCCCTTGACTGTCGTTTTTTAAAGAATTGTGTCTCTCTTTGTTGCTCTGGCAGGCTCTAACCAGCTGGCCTCAAGTGATCCTTCTACCTCAGCCTTTCTAGTAGTGATAACATTTTTTTGTTGTTATTGTTTTGGTGCTGGAGATTTAACCCCAGCCTTTTAGGACAGGGTGTCACTAAATTGCTTAGGGCGTTGCCAAGTTGCTGAGGCTAGTCTTGAACTTGATCTTCCTGTCTCAGCCTCCCAAGCTGCTGGGATTACAGGTGTGTTCTAAAAGCATCAACTTTCAGATAGATGCCTTCCTTTAAAAAAATTTTTTTCCACCCCCTCCCCCCACCCAGGGCTTCACACATGTTAGGCAATCACAATACACTGAGCTATATAACCCCAATGGTTTAAAAATTTTTTTGAGATAGGATCTTGCTAAGTTACCCAGGCACTACTAGTTGTGTTCTATATCCATTTTTTAAAAAGTTGTATAGAGATTGAATCTTTATATAGCAAATAACATTTTCCTGTTGATTTTCATCTAAATGTAGTTTTTTTTTTCTTTTTTGAACAAACAAACAAAATGTTAGAATCCCACCTTTGACTTCAAGGAAGACCTCTCTGCTTCTGCAGAGAATGAAAATTTATGTGCATTTAATTCTGTACAGTGCTATAACTATAAAGTGTTAGTGTTTGAGAAGGGTCATAGATGTTATTTTACTCCAGATACATCATTTGACAGTTAAGGAAACTGAATCCCAGAGAGATCCAAGACTTTGGCACTAATGTGTGATTCCTGGACCAATAGTATTGTCATTACTGGGGCACTTGTTAGAGGCGAAGAATCTTGACTTTATCTCAAATATAGAAACTACATTTTAACAAGACTTTCCAGTGATTCAAATGCATATTCAGTTCAAAAAGCATTGCTAGGGGCTGGGGCTCAGGCTCAGGCTCAATGGTAGAGGCTTACTTAGCAAGTGTGAAGCACTGAATTGGATCCTTAGCATCACATAAAGTCAAACAAATAAAATAAAGTCATGCCTAAAAAAAAAAAGAAGAAGAAGAAGAAGCAGAAGAAGAAGAAGAAGCATCACTAAGTGATGTCAGACATGAATTTTTCAACTGGTTAGTGACTGGTTTGGAAAACCCAGATCTTGTGATATGCTCTCTTTGGTGGCCCTTCTGAAAAAAAGTCAATGGAAAGTTGAGTAATTGCTGTCCAATAGAAGTTTATGTGGTGGTGGAAAGTTCTATTCTGTGCTGTCCAGTGAGACAGTCATTAGCCATGTGTGTCTGTTGAGTATTTAACAAGTGACTGGTGTGCCTGAGGAATTTAATGTTTAATTGAAATTTAATTAATATATATTTATTATTTTTGGTACCAGGGATTGAACCCAGGGGCACTTTACCACTGAGCCACATCCCCAGTCCCTTTTTATATTTTATATAGAGACAGAGTCTCTCTGCGTTGCTTAGGCCCTCAGCCTCTGGAGCCTCTGGAATTACAGGTGTGGGCCACCATGCCTGGCTAATTAATATATATTTAAATAGCTGTCTGTAGTTAGTGGCTGTCTTAATGGACAATTCAGATCTAGATGATCTTTGCCCACACCAAATTTGAAATTGTCTAAGTTGTAATTTAATAACTAATTGAAATCAGTTTAATAATTTTGCCGTCTTAATGTACAAATTGAGAGAGATGTAGGTTTTTTATTTTTTAAAATATGCCTGAATTCCAGCCACTCAGGAGGCTGAGGCAGGAGGATTTTGGGTTCAGAGTTAGCCTCAGCAACTTAGTGAGATGCTAAGCAACTTAGCAGACCCTGTCTCTAAATAAAATACAAAAAAGGGCTGGAGATGTGGCTCAGTGGTTAAGTGCCCCTGAGTTCAATCCCAAGTACCAAAAAAGAAAAAAGAAAAGAAAAAAAGCCTGGATATTATTTTAGACTTTTTTATTTTATTTTATTTTTTATTTATGTGGTTCTGGGATTGAAACCAGGAGTGCTCTATCACTGGTCTGCATTCCCAGCACTTTTTATTTTTTACTTTGAGTCAGGATCTTGCTCAGTTGCCCAGCAGACCTGGAACTTTTGATCCTCCTGCTTCAACCACCTGTTCTTGGGATTACAGATGTGCTGTTCACATCCTGGATATTATTTTAAATCTATTGTAAAGCAATATCAATGTCCTAATTGATACTCCTCTTCAATAAAGTAGTTAAGTTGTAAGAATGCACATTTCCTCCTGTTTGCCCAATAAAGTTATTTTCATTGGATTAAAAATTAAACAGTAACTTTTAAGTTAGTTTTCCTTATCTTATGGGTAGTAGCACTGATAATTTTTGTCTCTGACCTAGTATTTCCAGGCTTGTTAGCATTTGTTGATAACTGTCAGACTAATCTGCCATTTTTTAAAAAGTTATTTCCAGGTACAGAAATGGAGTGGTTCTTAACCTCCCACCTCATACTGTGGGAAGATTGTGACTCTAGAGTCAGACTGGCATATGTCCAAATCCTGTCATTTACTGTATATGTGACTCATGAAGTTGCTTCACTTCTTGAAGCATCAGTGCTGTTGTTTGTAAAATGAGACTTATGAGGTTTTGGTTAGGAGTAACAAGAAATAGCGCATCACTTAGAAAATGCCTGGTGTCTAATAGATTTTTGATAAAATATATTTTATCTTCCCTTCTTCTCCTGCTTGGCTTTTATAGTTTTCTGTAACTTGAAAATTTTAGTCTTGAGTTTAAGATTCTGTATGGTTTAGATGTGAGGTGTACCCTAGAAGCTCATGTGTGAGACAGTGCAAGAAAATTTAGAGGTAAAATGATTGAGTTTTGAGAGCCTTAACATAATTAGTGTGTTAATCCACTGATAAGGATTAACTTTAGGCAGAATAGGATGTGACTGGAAGAGGTGGGTTGTTTCAGTGGTGAGGCTTCTTTGCTTTCTGGTTGTCCTGTTCTGAATCCTTTTCTCCTGCATACCTTTTATGGTGTTTTGCTTACCTTGGGCCTAGAGAAGTAGAGTCGGCTATGAACTGAGACTTCTGAATCTGTGAGTGACACACTTTTCCTTCTGAAATTGTTCTTGTCAGGTCTTTTGGTCAGAGCAGCAAAAAAGTTAATTAAAACATTTTAACCATGCTTAATCCACCTTTTGATTTTAAGTCTTGTTGGTTACTGTAATTTTATGTCTTGCTTTGTTCTTGTTGTATTCCTTATAGATTTCTCTATAAATGTGGATTCCTTCCCTTGAATTCTTTTTTAGAGAGAGAAGAGAGAGAGAGAGGATTTTTTAATATTTATTCTTCAGTTTTCTGTGGACACACATCTTTATTTTATGTGGTGCTGAGGATCAAACCCAGCACCCTGCGCATGTCAGGCGAGCGCCTTACCTCTTGAGCCACATCCCCAGTCCTTCCCTTGAATTCTTAAGGACTGCTTTCTTGCCTACATCATGAGTTTTCCCCTTTGTGTTGGATCATTTTCATTATTATGCAAATATGTTCTGGAGTGATATTGTTCAATATGGTAGCCACTGGCTACATGTAGGTATTTTAATGAAAAATTTTTTTGTGTGTGTGTGCTGGGGATTGAACCCAGAGCCCTACACATGATAAGCATGTACTTTTCAAACTGAGCTACCTCCTTTAGGCAAAACTTAATGGGGAAAAAAAAAAAAAAAAAAAAAGAAACAACTCCTCTTTTTAGCTATTCAATAGCCATATATGGCTAATGGCTACCCTCTTGAGCAGCACAGGTATAAAACATCTCTATATTCATAGAAAGTACTATTGGATAGAGCAGCTCTAGTGAGGCTTCTTTCTTTATAATTTCTCCCTCATTCTATATAATTTTGTAGCTACAGCCTCATTTTTTATTTTCTTCCAAGCAAAAAAAAAATTTTTTTTTTTTTTTTGGGCTGTGCTAGGAATTAGACATAGGGCTTCACACATGCTAGGCAAGGGCTGTACCTCTGAGTTACATCCCCAAACAAATTTTCAAGAGTTGCACTTATGTGCTTCCTCCACTTCCCTTTGCTCTTCAGTCTACTCTGGACTGGCTTCCATCATCACATCTCTGAAATTGCTCTAATCAAGATTACCAAAGGCTTAGTTACCAAATTTATCTGTAGTATCTTGTAGCAGCATTCAATGTAGCTGACCACTGTTTTCTGCCTATTTACCTGTTTCTCTTAGCTTACAAGACGTGTTCTTATTTTCTTCCTAGCTCACACCTTTTTATTTATTTATTTATTTTTAAAATTTTGTTTTAATTAGTTACGCATGACAGTTCAATCAATGATCTTGACCTTTTTATATTTTTGACAGGCTTCTCTCTCTACCTGCTTCTAAGTTTTAGCATATTCGAGGGCTAGGTTCTAGATTCCTTTCCCCTCTTCTTTCTGAATTCTTCCCCTTGGTGGTCTCATTTAACTCATTGCCTTAAATACCACCCACATGTGGATAATCCCCAAATTTATGTTTCTTGTCTGAGCTCTATAGACACATTATCCAGCTGACTGCTTGACATTATCACAGTTTACCTAAGTAAACGGTTATCTAAATGGATCTAACCTGTTCACAGTAGTAGTCCGCCCATATTGTTCTTCTCTTCCAGTCTTCCCCATATCAGTAAATGGGATCTTGGTGTTATCCTTGATCTCTGTCTTTCCCTTGTCCATCATCGTGTTCTCTAGGTTTCTAAAATATCATTTGAATCTGTTTGTATTCAGTGATCTATTTTATATCTGCATTTCTACCACCTTGATCTCAGCCATTATCATGTCAAAGTAGCCTTTAATTTATTTTTATGTTTTATTTCTACCTTCATCTATCCATTTCTAGTAGCATCTTTTAAAATACAGTCATGTTAATTGCCTGCTTAAAATCCTTCAAATGCTTTTTTTTTTTTTTTTGCTCTTTTAAAATGCAGAGTCCTGCTTCATGCATTTCTTCTTACCTATCCAGTCTCATTTCTGCCTCAGTTCCTTCTCCCCTTGTTCTGCATCTTGTGGCTTCATTGGCATCTTTTCTTTCACTCCACTCTGCCAAGTTTTGTTTTGCCTTAGGTGGTTGTTTTAGTGTTCTCTGTTTGAAATGCTCTTTTCTGTCTCTTAGCAATGCTGGTACCTTCTTATCTTTCAGGTATTAGCTCTTCAAATGACCATTTTCCAAGTACCCAAGAATAGTACTTGGCCAAATCTGAAGTTAGGTTTTTTTCTGATTTGTTTGTCATTCTTTCCTTAGTAGAATGCAAACTCTGGAAGTGGAAGAACCTTACCTGTATTATTCCTCACTATATCATCGTACTGTCTGGCACATGTTAAGTGCTCAATAAAATTTTGAGACTATAAAGTGTTTGCTTTCTTTAAACTTCTAAAGTGAAAGGAATATTAAAAATTGCATTGTATTCAGAGCTGGAGTTGTGTGGCTCAGAGGTAGAGCATTTGCCTGACATGTGTGAGGCCCTGGGTTCGATCCTCAGCACCACATATAAATAAATAAATTAAGTAAAAGATCCATTTGTAACTAAAAAATATTTTTAAAAAGTTGAATTGTGTACTGTCATGTGTAACTAATTAAAAAATTAAAAAAAAAAAGTTGAATTGTACTCAATGTGATTTTGGAATGGGTCCTTTACCTCTGGATTACTGAGACAATTTTAGAAACTTAAATGGGATTTTAGTACTAGATGGTAATATTCTAAATAGTATTAATTTCCTGATTTTGATGATTATATTTTGGTTATGCAGGAAGATCCTTGTCTTCAGGAAATACACTATATCAGAGTTGGGGAATAGAGGGATATGTGTACTATAGCTGTCACTAAGAAAGTTACATTGTCAATCGAGAGATCATGGAGATCATGGGTTTATTTACAACCTGGTTCAAATCCTGATTTTTGTGATTTTGAATGTATTATTTAAATTATTTGAGCTCCTAAGATTCATTTTGTGATGTTATGGGAATTTAATATAAGGGTCTATGCTCAGCACAATGTTTCACATATAATACATTCTCAATAAAAGTTTGCTTACATTTAAAAAATTCAGATATTAAAAATTCTATTCTTGGGACTGAGGCTGTAGCTCAGTTGGCAGAGCATTTGCCTAGCACATGTGAGGTACTGAGTTTGATCCTTAGCACTGCATAAAAATAAACATTATAAAGGCATTCTGTCCATATATAACTACCAAAAAATTTTCTCATGTTCAGTACTGCCTTCCTTTATAATAATCAAGCAAATAAGTTTTTCATTAATTAGTTGGTAGTATGGACAAATATTTACCAAATATGTTACTTAAATCCTAAAATTAGAACTCTTGGGCCATATTACATTATATAATTTTTAATATCTTAGAATTGCACTTTTCAGACAGAAAGCAGAGCCTCTAAAATCATTTCATTGAAATAGGTATATTTATCTTGATTAAAATGTGCCATGTGAGCTGGGAATGGTGGCACATACTGTAGTTCCAGCTACTTGGAAGCTTAAGGTCATGGGACACCACAAGTTTGAGACCAGTGTAACAGAATAAGATCCTGTCTCAAAAAATAAATAAAATAAGTCCCTCATGTGATTAATTTCCAGTTTCTTTAGAATTGTCAATAGTGAATTTGGTATTGAAATATTATTATATTAATTTATATTTATCGATGTAAAACTGCTTAAAAACAAAACCCCCACAAAGTAAATCATTATTTAACAATTATTTAATAATTAATGATTTATTTATTTTTTCCATTCATTACTCTATAGATAGACATTCTAATAAAGATGATGATTAAAAGGGTAGAGTGTTTAAAGATGACCCATGGTCAATAAAAGGTTACTAGAAGAGAATCTCGATGTTTTTGCATGAAAGTTTTAGACACTGATGAGATACTCTCTTTTTTCTGGTACAGTTGTCACCAGCTTAGATTACAAATCTATGTTGGATTTATTTACAGCATGAATAAGACTTAAATTTTTAAATCATTGAAATTTGGGAGCTGTTTGGGGGTTATCTAACCTATCCTGACTGCTGCAAAGTTTTCTACTAATTTTCATTTGGTTGGAATCCTCATGTCCAAAGGAGCTTGAAGAAACAATGCTCACATGTCCTCTTGTATTTGTTCCAGTTTCCTTAGTATTAATTAAATGAGAAATCTTAGAAATGAAGGCCCAAGCAGGAGGAAGATAGGAGAGAGAATGAAGAGTTATTGTAATTATTTTAGAAGGAATCATATTTAATGTTTTGTGAACAGCAGTTTCCGTTGATTTTCCTTCATTCTGGGCATACCACCATAAAAAGTGCCAGGGAACAAAACCAATGAAATTAAAAACTTGTTCTTTGCTTTTGTAGGTCATAGACTTTTAGAATTGGGAAGGTCTTTAGATATTCTTTGACTAGTTTATCTGGTATGTGAAATGTTGATATTTCAATATGGATAACTTCTAGTAAATAACAACTGGAGATGAGCAACAACAAAAAATACTGCTGGGTATGGTAGTGCGGTGCTTATAGTTCCACCTACTTGGGAAGCTGAGATAAGAGGTTCACGTGAACTAGGAGTTACAGCCCATCCTGTGCAACATAGTGAAACTCCATCTTTTTTTTTTTAATTAAAAAAAAATTTTTTAGTTATAGATGGACATATACCTTTATTTTATTTGTATGTGGAGCCAGGGATCGAACCCAGGGCCTCATGTATGCTAGGCAAGCGCTCTACCACAGAGACACAACCCCAGCCCAAGAGACCCCATCTCTTGAAAGAAGGAAAAGATAAAGAAAGGAAAAAAAAAATATATATATACATGTATACATATGTGTATGTATTTTATAATGGCTTTTTAATGGCCAAAGGCAAACAAAAGCCCATAATGTTAAGGTGTATTTAGGCTAGCATTCAGGTTTAAAAACAGAAATTCGTAGTAGAAGAGGGTTTTTAATATTTTATTGGTGCATTATAATTATATACAATAGATTCATTATGGCATATTTGTACATGCACATAACAAGTGTTTTGTTTTATATTTTCCTACTATTTATTTTTCAGTGCTAGGGGTGGAACCCAGGACCTCACTGCATATTTGGCAAGTGCTATACCACAGAGCTACATCCCCAGCCCTAGCGTTTTGTTTTTAACTTAGATACCTTGTTAGAAGCTTTGTAATCATCCAACTTGACTTTGCAAGTTTATCTCTGTAGCAAGAGTAGTACTGTACTAAGCAGAGCCTTTTAGGCTTTGGCCTTGTAGTTTTAAGACCCCCCCCCCCACACACACACTTTCCTAGTTATTTTCTGAGGTTATTTACTAATATTAATTTATACAACTGACCTCCTTGAGGTACAAATCCTAAAAAAGGCTTCTAATAGGGCCACCCTACATTAGGAGCAAGAGCTTTTGTTAAGAATACATATGAGCTGGGTATGGTGGCACATGCCTGTAATTCTGGTGACTTGGGAGGCTGTGGTAGGAGGATTACAAGTTTGAGGCAAGCCTCAGCAACTTGGTGAAAACCCCATCTCAAGATAAAAAATTAAAAGGACTGGGGATGTAGCTCAGTAGTACAATCCCCAGTACCAAACAAAACAAAATAAGTGAGCAAGCAGCTAAACTTTAGCCCTTGGCCTTCTGTGTACTAAAAATTTGGTGAGAGTTTAGACATAATCTTGGGGAAGGATGAATTTACTATGACAATACCTCTCTGTGCCAGGGATGAGACAATTCTAGGTGAATATAAGTAGAGGTCAACCTTTCCCTTTCCAAAAGCAACTGGATTTTTGACTGAGGAGATGTGAGACTGGCTAGATTTCAGTTAACTTGAATTCACTCTGGAGAAGAGAAAAATAGGTAAGAACCTTTGAGAGGAGGGGTAAGGGAAGGACTGTCAGAGGGTATGAACAGGTCATATGACCATGTCAGCATTTAACCAGAGAAGCAACAAAATAGAAGGTGGAGAGAAAACCAGAAAAGTAAGTTTTATGTTAAAGCTTTGTGTTAAGATCTTTACCTCAAACTTTGCACATTCAGACTTCCTTTTTGACATAGGCCAGATTGTTCTACAGAATTGGGAGATAGAGCAAAGGTTCTTTTATTTTTCTTTTGCATTTTGACCTTACACTAAGATTTGACTCACACCACCTACATTTCTCTCGATTGGGAGATAGACCAGGTGGTAGAGAACTTGAAGTAATTTAGAGAAGACAGGAGTGCTTGAGGAAACAGTTGTGGTCAGGGCAGTTTCAGGAAACTGTCTTATAAACTTAGAAAACTGGTATCCAGCCTAACCTCTTACTTTCCACATTGTATTAGGTCACTGAAAGAAGACCAGAGGTAAAACAAAAACCTAGCTTTATTCTTGCTATTCTCTGTACTTCTTTATATTCACCAAATTGTTAAAAATAAAACAACATTGAGCCAACTAATTCAAACTTAATTAATGATCCTTCTCCAAACAACATAGAATCAGCACTAGTTGGTAGGAATGGTTAACATTTGAAGACAAAAAAATTGGAAGGATCCTGGAAAGGGTCATTTTAAGTTATTGCCCTATTTTTCCTTTCCTCCTTTAAGAATATAGAATGTACAACAAGAATATGGAGCCTAGTTCTTTCCTGAATCTAATACTTGAACCTTGCTTTATGAAATTAAGTATGAAGGCAAAGAAAATGGTAATAAATAAGCTGGGCACACTGGTGCATGCCTGTAATCCAAAGGCTCGGGAAGCTGAGATAGGAGGATCATGAGTTCAAAGCCAGCAACAGTGAGGTGCTAAGCAACTCAGAGAGACCGTGTCTCTAAATAAATTACAAAATAGGGGGGATATGACTCAGTGGTCGAGTGCCTATGGGTTCAATCCCTGGTACCAAAAAATGGAATAAAGGACATACATTAGTAACTAAAGCCCTTTAAGAAACTAATTTTGTGTGTGTGTATGTGTGCACTCATGTATAGATGGATGTGGGGATCAGACCCAGGCCTTTGTCTCTGAGCTAACCCCCAGCTCTGAAATTTTTTAAAATATAAAAATGTATTCACAGATTTTAATTTTTAAATGTTTCATTGCACATAGACTGGTAAGCTGTAGAATTACGAGGAACCTATCTTTTTTTTTCTCCTGAAATTGCAAACAGAAGAACTCATCTCTGTTACGGTAAAATAAAGAATGTTATTAATGTCATTCACAATATTAAGCAGATAGAAGAAGTGTTCCTTTTTATTAGAAGAACTGAGGAACAGTACCTTTCAATAAATAAGGCTGTTTTCTGTTGGGCAATAAGTTGAATTTCCCAAGGGCCAAAATCATGTCTCTTTTACTCTGGTTTTAGATTATTCTTTCTGCCTGGTTTTACCTGTCAGGAATTCTGACTAACTTACTTTCTGTGTCTCACTTGGTACTTTGGATGCAGTCATCCGCAGATTCAAGGATTAGACCTTTCAGAAACTGAAAGAAACCAAGTGTAGTGGCGCAGACCTGTAATCCCACTGACTCAGAAGGCTGAGGCAGGAGGATCCTGAGTTCAAAGCCAGCCTCAGCAATTTAGTGAGTCCCTAAGCAACTCAGTGAGATCCTGTCTCTAAATACAAAATACAAAAAAGGCTGGGGGTATGGTTCAGTGGTTAAATGCCCCTGGGTTTAATTCTTCGTACCCCCCCCCCCAAAATAACAACAACAACAACAAAACAAATTGCATTTATTTTTTTCAGGCTGGCTAGGGACCCATCTACTGGAGTTGAGGCTATTTTTTTTTTCCTACCCTTGTATAGAATATTTTTAAAATCATGAAATATTTCTAATGTAGAGAGTTAATATAATGAACGTGTATATACCACCTAGCACTATAAGATACTAATAATTTGCTATACTTCAGTTTTTAAAAAGAAATAACATGTTAAAGATATATGAAGTTATTGTGTAATGCCAGTCCATCTGATCCTAATCCCTTTCCTCATTCCTCAAGATAATCGTTATCATGAATTTAGAATTTGTCAATCTCATGGTATTTTTTTAAATTTTTTTGCTACATATATATGTAACCGTAAAATACCATTATTTTGCATGACTTTGAACCTGATATAATTGGTCTTAACAGGCACATTTCTATTTCAGCACCCTGCCCCTGCCACACTAACACACCCACACATACACACAACTGTACTGGGGAGTAGACCCAGGGATGCTCTTATACATATCCACAACCCTTTATATTTTTAGGCAGGGTCTCAGTTGCTGAGGCTGGCCTTGAACTTCCAATTGTCCTGTCCTGCTTCCTGAGTAGCTGTGATTATAGGCTTGTGCCATTATGCCAGTTTGCAGTTTGATTTTAATTTATATATTTTGGATGTTTCAACCATTTATATCTGTTTTTATTATTATATAGTAGTCTGTATAGACTCAAAATTATTATGTGTTTTTCTAATTTTGAAAGTTTATGTTTTTCAGTTTTTTTGCCATTACAAAAACAACAACAAAAAAATTTGTATATTTGCAAGCATTTCTGTAAGGAGTTTACCTGGGGGGAAAAATCATTCATTCCTTCATTCATTCATGTACTTACACCAAATTGCTTTGAACTTCTGTAATTTAAACTCTCATCAATATTGTCTGAAAATTACTTTTTCTGCATTCCTTCTCAGACTTGATATGAACGGACTCAAAAGGTTTTCCCAGTCTGAAATATTATCCTCATTTTGATTTTTGACAATGATATTAAACATTTTTACATAGACTTATTCATTGGTCAAGTTTATTTTTCCGTAAATTGAAGAGCATATCCCACAAATTTATTTTATTTATACTACAAGGTTTTTGTTCATGGGTAATGATAGTTAATAAGTAGACATTTTTAATGAACTAACATATTGCAGGCTTATTATATATGTTCATTTAGAGAAGTGTTATTAGTATTTTATCCCTCAAGAATCTCTAGAGTTCTTTTAAAATGTGAAGAACCATTTCATTCTTATTGGCATTAAAAAATGCACAACCTGATGAACCCAAGTGTTATAAAGAATGTATTGCAGTGAGATCTGGAGCCCAGGCAGCCGTGGTGAATTTCATTTTTGTAAGCTCTTTTTGATGAAGAGTAATTTAGCATTTGATTATAAATAAGTTTAATGCACCAGTAGTAGTTTATTGCTACATGCCCAGTTTGTATCATTTTACAGATTTGAAGAAGAGTATTTTCTGTAGTGGTGACTCTTTCCCTTCTTTTTTATCCTCTAGGTTGTATCAGAGTAAGATGGACGGTAGCTTTGATTGTGATTGTGGTGAGCTGGAGCCACCTGATCACTAACAAAAGACATCTGTCAACCAACAGTCGCCAGGGCTTCCTGTTGAAATATATAGCAACAAAGGAAGAAAAGAAGCAAAACGGAAATAGTGCTTACCAGCACCTTAGAATGATGCTGCTCAGGACCAGTCCAACACTGAATGTATCTGCACTGTGAGGAGAATGTTCATAGAAGCCTGTTGTGTGCATATTTATTCACATTTTTGTTAAATGTTAAATCGTTTAGCACAGTATATCTGAGTGCATAGTATGTCATTTCATTCCGTTTGAGTTTCTTGAGTGTTTTCTTTAAATGTCTGCAGAGTTGCTGCCCCTTTCTTGAACTATGAGTACTACAATCTTTTTAAGTCTCAATATGAGTAGAGCTTTTTGAGCTTTAAATCTGAGGGGAACTCAACAGGCCTGGTTGGCATATGCAATGAACATCAAGAAACCATCTTGCTGTGGAAGCATAATTATTTTTCTTCTCCCTTTTTGAAAGATCTTTCCTTTTGATGCCTGTTTTCTTCCTTGTTTACACAAGTTCAACAATTCGAAAGGAAAAGGCGATAGTAAGGGTTTCAAAATGGCAGAGAAATTTGAAAGTCTTATGAACATTCATGGTTTTGATCTGGGCTCTAGGTATATGGACTTAAAACCATTGGGTTGTGGAGGCAATGGCTTGGTTTTTTCTGCTGTAGACAATGACTGTGACAAAAGAGTAGCCATCAAGAAAATTGTCCTTACTGATCCTCAGAGTGTCAAACATGCTCTCCGTGAAATCAAAATTATTAGAAGACTTGACCATGATAACATTGTGAAAGTGTTTGAAATTCTTGGCCCCAGTGGAAGCCAGTTAACAGACGATGTGGGCTCTCTTACTGAACTGAACAGTGTTTACATTGTTCAGGAGTACATGGAGACAGACTTGGCTAATGTGCTGGAGCAGGGCCCTTTACTGGAAGAGCATGCCAGGCTTTTCATGTATCAGCTGCTACGGGGGCTCAAGTATATTCACTCTGCAAATGTACTGCACAGAGATCTCAAACCAGCTAATCTTTTCATTAATACTGAAGACTTGGTGCTGAAGATAGGTGATTTTGGTCTTGCACGGATTATGGATCCTCATTATTCCCATAAGGTATGTGAAACGTCACTTCAGACAGATTTTTTTTTTTCAACCCAATGGTGTCTTTTTTTCTGATGCAGATCTACTTTCACAATTTCCCTGCATTTGAAATGGTAGAGAGGGATCCTAATTAAATATACATCCCCAAAAGTATATGTTTATGTATTATAGTGAAGTTCCAGAGTATATGGTTATTATAACTAAATTCTTGTATAGTTATTTCAAAGGGGAATATATTTTTTTCTGTTTGGGACAGCAGTGAGGTCCTACCTGAAGGAAAGACAGGGTGCTAGTCCAACCTTTAGGCCTTCTTTTTTTTTTTTTAATGAGAGAGAGAGAGAGAGAGAGACAGAGAGAGAGAGAGAGTTTTATTATTTATTTTTTTAGTTTTCGGCGGACACAATATCTTTGTATGTGGTGCTGAGGATCGAACCTGGGCCGCATGCATGCCAGGCGAGCGCGCTACCGCTTGAGCCACATCCCCAGCCCCTAGGCCTTGCTTTTTTGACAATATTCAATTCTATAGTTACACCTTTTAAAAATAAACTGAATTTAGTTTGAAATTTAAATTTGCACAAACAGTTGGCAGTTTAGCAACTTTCCCTTAGCACTTGCTTTCGTGTAAAAATTTGATAGTATTTTCCAAATAGAATTCTATCTTTTAGTTTTCAATTGAAATCTAATGTGGGACCATGATGTGTAAAATGTAAAAGTGAAGCTACTTTGGTTATAAAGAATCATTGGATACTCTGATTGCTTGGCTTTCCATAGTGTGTGTCACATTAAGGATATCTTTACTTCATTAAAAACAAACTAACCAAAAAAGCCATAGAAATTGAGTACTGAACTGAAATGGATATCCACCCCCCCCACCACAGCCACAACCACAACCACAGCTACAACCATACCCACCCATACCCACACCCATCCTGTACTGGAGATTGAACCCAGGGCCTCTCACATACTAGGCAAGTGCACTGCCAGTCACCTACATCCCCAGCCCTTTTTCTTTTATTTTGAGACAGGGTCTTGCTAAATTGCCCAAGCTAACCTCAAACTCATGGTCCTCCTGCCTCAGCCTCCCTAGTAGTTGAAATTATAGGAGTGTGTTGCTACACCCAGCACCCATGTTCTCTTTAGAGCTAACAATGAAGTATTACATATAGAATACTGAACTAAGAGTTGTACTAACATTTACTTCCCTTTCTATACCTAACTAGCTTTATCACCTTAAGTTATATGACCTTAATCTTGAGTGTTATCACACTATAAAAATGGAGTTAATATATACCATTTATAATTTCTCAGTTTTGATTTGAGGGTGAAATAAAACAATATAGGTGTGTTTTTGTCAAACAAATGTAAATAAAATTGATTAGGAGTGGGATATATAGTAGAGCCAGTTCCCCTGGGTTCTCAAAGAATAGGCTGGTATAAGTAGCAACTCTAGTGCTCTTCCCTGCCTTTCTCTTTGATTTGAAGAATACCTGATCCTTAATTATCTTAAGACTTGGAGTGAAAAAATAGCTCCTCTTCTGAAACATGTTTTAGATGTGTGGGCTAAAGTTAGCACTAAATTCTTATGGTGTATTTTGGTCAGGAGACATGCCTGTTATCATCTTATAGATGGTATATTCTGGGGAAATGTAACTCACCCTCAAAAGTATAAGAACCTTAAAAATGATATTAGAAATCAACAGTATTCTGGCTCCATATTAATTAGTTAACAATTTACTGGGTTTTTTGTTTTGTGTTGTTTTGTTGGTAGTTCTTTAGCTAAAGTAAGCAAAAAAATAAAATATGTTTTTTATTTCTTGTTTAGGGTCATCTTTCTGAAGGTTTGGTTACTAAATGGTACAGATCTCCACGTCTTTTACTTTCTCCTAATAACTATACTAAAGCCATTGACATGTGGGCTGCAGGCTGCATCTTTGCTGAAATGCTGACTGGTAAAACCCTCTTTGCAGGTTTGTATTATGTAAAAAAAATTATCCACAAGAGAAACTAATTTTTCATTCATCTATAAGTGGGATTCATATAAAACAATTTATTCTGGTCTCTTATATTAAAAGATGGTGTTTTTATTATTGAAAAAATTGAGAAAACTTAGTCACATATTCACTAACTTGGTCACTTTGTAAATTTAGTTAGAACTCTAGTTTTTTTTTTACATATACCATCTTATTTCCTAAACCTAACTTCATATTTTGTGAACCCACAATACTAGTTGATAATCTGTGTTGATATCTGATTTGCATAGTACAGTCTTTGTCATTCTCTGGTGAAATCCAAAAAATTTCTTTTGGTCACTTCATTATCTTTGTTGCTTGAACTGCCATATCCTTTTGCGTGACTACTGTGATCTTTCAGGAAAAAAAAAGTTGTTTGTTTGTTTGTTAAGGTTGGATTATGGAGGAGTCTAAAAATGTGTCAGAGAGAACTTAGTTAAGATGAGAAGCAATGTATGAGTTTATATAAAATTGAATTCTGACTATAAGAGCTGCAAACCTAAAAATTGTTAGTCATAGTTGAAAAGGAAGGCAAATGGAGTAAAAAGTTTTTCACTACATAGGAATAGTAAAACTAGTAAAGAAGAGGGAAAAAAAACGTTATTGAAGGATGTTCATATGAAGGAATGAGCCTGGTACATTCATGAATCCATGAGAAAAGTTTGATGAAAGCAAGGTGGTCAAATAATAATATGGTATTTAAGACTAGTTAATATGGAGCCAGAATACTTAATCTCTTAGAAAGTAGGCAGAGGAGTTATTATTTGGAAAAGTAGGAAGCTGAAGATTTTTTACTTCAAGAAGTGATAAAATGGTGATCCAGGTCTTTTTTTCTTTTTCCTTTTTTTTCAGTACTGAGGAAAACTACCCAGGGGTGATCTATCACTGAGTTATATCCCTCGCCCTTTTTTTATTTTGAAGTAGGGTCTTGCTAAGTTGCCCAGCCTAGCCTCGAACTTGGGATCCTCCTGCCTCAACCCCCCAAGTAGCTTGTGTTATAAGCATGTGCCAATGCATCCAGCTCCTTTTTCTCTTTTGACATTTCTATTTTTCCATCTATAACCAGTGTTCAGAGTTGTTGGACCTCTTTCCATTCCCAGGTTGTGCTAAATGTGGACGGGTAGACAGTCTGGTTACAAAAGAAAGGTTAATAAAAGAACACTAGGGTGCATAGGAGAGTGTAGTTGAAGGAAGGTTGGTACGTACAGATGCCCCTAAGTGTGTTTTACTTGTTGCCATGCTTAGCTTACATAACATTAACAAGTTATTTATCCTCTTTTCCCTATATTTATCTGAAATTTCTTCTGTGATGTGTGATATTGATTGTATTTCAGTTATAGAAAACTTTGAGATTATACCAGTTAATAAACTGAATAGTTAAGTGAATTGTTTCCTAGGAACAATACTGTGATTAGAGGTTACATTCCTGGTATTTGAGTATCTTTCAGCATATGTAAAATAATTATTGTATTATTTGTTGCTGTGTAACAACCCAGAACTTAATGAATTAAACAATAAACATTTATTATCTTACAGATTCTGTGGGTTAGGAATTTGGGAGTGGCTTAGCTGGGTGGTTCCAGCTCAGGTTTTCTCAGTCAAGATGTTGGTCAGGGTGGCAGTCAACTGAAGGCTCCACTGGGGCAGGAGGATCCACTTCTGGATAGCTTACTGACATGACTGTTACCAAGAGGCCTCAGTTTCTTACCAGGTGGGCTTCTCCATAGGACTTGCTTGAGTGTCATCATGGTGTAGAAGTCGGCTTTCGCCAGAACTAATGATACAAAAGAGTCAGAAGAAAGCCAATATATTAAAAAAAAATGTGTAGTTGAAATATAATTCACACACAGTTCACTCATTTAAAATATATAGTTTAGTATTTAATATATTTACCGGGTTGTATAGCCATCATTACCATCTAATTTTATGACATTTCCATCCCTCCTAAAGATACTTTGTAACCATTAGCAGTCACTTCCCCTACCTCCTAGGAACCGTAATCTTGTTTTCTGTCTCTAGATTTGCCCATTTTAAACATTTTATGTAAATAGAATCATAACAGTTATCATTTGTGACAGGTTTCTTTCATATGGCATTATTTTAGAGGTTCATCCATGGGGCATATTAGTACTTCATTCCTTTTTAATGACCAATAGTATTCCACTATATGGATATTCCTCATTTTGTTCATCTACTCATCAGCTGATGGACATTTGGGTTAATACTTTTTGGCCATGTGAATAATGCTGCTATGGATGTTTTAAGTTTTTAAGTTTTTGTGTTAACATGTGTTTTCAGTTCTCTTGGGAATATATACTTAGGTGTTGAATTGCTAGTGACATAAGCTCAGTGTTTGAAGAGAAGACGGTTTTCCAAAGCAGCTGCACTATTTTGCATTCCCTTCATCTAAGAATGTGTGAGGGTTCCAATTTCTCCATGTTTTTATCAACCTTTAAAGTGTTATTTTTGATCCTAGCTGATAAGAAAAAGTATCTCATTGTGGTTTTTATTTTAATTTCCCTAATAACTTATAATGTTGAACATCTTTCGTGTGTGTGTGTGTGTTTAAGTTTTACATGGACACAATACCTTTGTTTGTTTGTTTATGGTGCTGAGGATCGAGCCCTGTGCCTAGTGAGTGCAGTACCACTGAGCTGCAACCCCAACTCTCTTTTATGTTCTTATTAGCCATTCTTATATCTTCTTTGGAGACTATCCAGATTTTTGCTCATTTTTAAATTAGGTTGTCTTTTTGAAAGAGTTCTTTACGTATTCTGGATAGAAATCCCTTATCAGATATATGATTTACATTTTTTTTTTCTCATGCTGTTCACAGACTGTCTTTTCCTTCTTGCTGGTGTCTTTTGAAACAAATTTTAATTCTGATGAAGTCCAATCTGAGAAACCATTTTCTAATTCAAGGTCATGGGTTTTCTTCTAAGTTTTATAGTTTTAACTGTTCACATGTAGGTCTGTGATCTATTTTGAGTTTGGTAGTGGTCCGATTTCATTTTTTACATATAGATATTTAGTTGTCTCTGCAACATTTATTGAAAAAGTTTGTCTTTCCCCATCTATTTATCATGACTTCTTTGTTAAAAATCAGTTGACCATAAATAGAAAATATCTTTTTGTGACCTCATGGCAAAAGTTAGTGTCACTTCAGATTATCTTATGCATTAGAAGCTAGTCAATAGTACAGCTCACACTCATGGGGAGGCGAGTTGGGTTCTACCCTTTGACAGGAGACATATCTAAGAATTTGTGGACATATTTTAAAGCTATCACAAAAATGAATCAGGAATACTAAGGAAACAAATTTAAATCTATAGAATGTAAAAGCATTATGTCATGCTCCAAGTTAAAGAAACGGGGTCAGTAAATACTGCTGTGTTGATTATACAAAGGTACTTCATGTATTTTCAAATGTTCATTTGACACATTCAGACATCATTCAAGTATAGCAGTAAAAAGAACTGGACTTTAAAAAACCCTAAGGTAATATAAGAGTAATCATAAAATGAAAGCTCTAGCTTATAGTTCCCTATTGATATTAGATTAACTGTTCAATAAAAGTAGCATGGAGAGAGATCTGAGTAGTTACCAGGTATATGCTGCAAAGGAATAGCAACATTGATTTAAATCTATTTTTTTTAAACATATGGGAAGAATCAGTCTCGTTTTTCTGTGCATTTGTTTTATGTGTACATTGTCAGTGTCCATCTGTGGTCTTGTTCAGAGCCAATCCCTCTACTTGGGCAGTAGATGTTTTCTCTTCTGATTCTAGGCCAGCATTTCAATACTCTAGCATTATTATTATTATTATTATTATTATTATTAATTATTATTCTGTTGCACCTTCATTTCATCCTCCTACTGGACCCTTTTTAATCAGTATTCAACTATTAGTATGTTTACAATGTTAAAAAATCTCTAGCCAGGCATGGTGGCACACACCTTTCTTCCCAGCAGCTCTGTAAGATCTTGTCTCAGAATAAAAAAAAAAAAAAAAAAAAACAACTAGGGATGCAGCTCAGGGGTAAAGTGCCCCTGGGTTCAGTCCCTAGTACAAAAGAAAAAAATTCTCTCCCCCCTAAACCCACATCCTCCTCAACAACTTACACATACTTTTTTTCAAAGTAAATCTAAAAAACCCTGGTATATTCTGCTATCTTTAATTCCTTTCTTTATTTTGCCTGGAACCCTCTCTAGTCAGGTTTTATCCTGTACCAAAACTGCTTATCAGGGTCACCGGTGATACTTATAATGCTAAATCCTAGGTCAATTTTTTTTTTTTTGCTTTTGAGACGGGGCCTCAACAAGTTGCTGAGACTGG
The DNA here is from genome assembly GCF_048772815.1 of Callospermophilus lateralis. Taxonomy (NCBI): domain Eukaryota; kingdom Metazoa; phylum Chordata; class Mammalia; order Rodentia; family Sciuridae; genus Callospermophilus; species Callospermophilus lateralis. The sequence goes on from NC_135307.1 coordinate 97,363,178, forward strand.
TCTCAAACTTGAGATCCTCCTGCCTCATCCTGTCAAGTCGGTGGGAATACAGTTGTGTGCCATCACACCTGGCTCAATTCTCATTTTATCCATCTCCAGCATTTGTCACAATCTTACCCTTTTTCTTTAAATTTTTTTTTCACTTGTCTTTCTGTGTACCACTCTGTTGATTCTTCCTTTTCCTTACTGACCTTTTTTTTTTTTTTTTTTAATATTTTTTTTCCCTGTTCCAGTATTTACTATTTGTAGGCCAGTTACCACTTACTAACTAGACTAGTCCTTTTAAAACACAAGTCAGATCATGTCTTTCTGCTTAAACTGTAGGGTAAAGCAAACCCTTTATACAAACCCTTTATATTCTGATACCACTCTGACTTCATCTCCTACTATTGGTCCCATCTATACTTTTCTAATTGTTTCTGGGACACATTAAACCCACTTTTTTCTCTGAGCCTTTCTCCATCTTCCTCCTTATGAAAGTGAGTGAATTCCCTCACTTCCTTAATCCTTTATAAATTAACAACCCTCCTCCCCACAGGGACATTACTCTACTTTTCTTTGTTGGGTTCATTATCATCATTTTATGTAGCGTTTACAGATTATCCATCTTTATCCACTAGATTGTTAACTCCATGAAAACAGGGACTTTGTTGTACAGCTGAATTCCTTAGTGCTCTGTAGGTAGTAGGAACTAAAAATTTGAATGAATTTCTAATAGTGGAAATACAGATAGATTTTTTTCTTAGTCACCCATTTAGCCTTTATTTCCCTTTTAGTCTATTAATAATGGTTCTGATTAGAAATGCTAACTGAGCCTAAACATAAATACAAAGCTACTTGTTGCATAAATCTAGTCCAACCTTCCTTCTCTTTTGTTGATGATGAAATCAAATCCTAGAGCTACTAAGTATTGTCTCCAGAGTAAAACCGTTAATTAGTAGTACAGCTAAGATTAGAGTCCAAGTTTCTGGAATCCTAATTCATTGCTTTTTTCCCCCACTTGTTTGATTTTGATAATCTTAGTATGAGGCCAGACTTTCAAGAGTCAGCTCCTTGTGGAAAGAGAACAGCTAAAGCTAAATATATCAGTAGGCAGAAATTGAAATAAATAGGCTAAGTAGACTAAGTGATATTCAGAATGGTGAAATCTGCTAATTAATGATCCATTTGAAACTGTCCCCCTGCCCTACTGGTCATTACAATGTTTATGTTTATTGCCAAATAAACACAGAACAATGTATTTGTTATATTTGGTGTTTTTTACCCTCAGGTGCACATGAACTTGAACAGATGCAACTGATTTTAGAATCTATTCCTGTTGTACATGAGGAAGATCGTCAGGAGCTTCTCAGTGTAATTCCAGTTTACATTAGAAATGATATGACTGAGCCACACAAACCTTTAACTCAGCTGCTTCCAGGAATTAGTCGAGAAGGTATTATGACTTCAGAGTTAATGCCTGTGTGTGTGTGTGTGTAAATATGATCTGTGTAGGGAAGCTCTTTGGGTATACAGGTTTCTCTTGAATAGTCTGTTGACACTTACATACCAAAACCTTCAATTCTTACTTCCCCCTTTTTGACATTACCCTTAGGCTAAGATGTGTTTCTTCCTACTGAATAATTTTCCAGGGTCAAAAAAATACACCCTTCTCTCTTGGTTCTAACACCATTTATTCTTTCAGCTTACCCTGATTTCCTGCTGTATGTGAGTATATTGAATCATCGGCTTTTGTTAAGTGAGAGTTGAGTTCTCTGAGGGTTATATGATAAGTATGGGTATAAGTGTCATTTAGATGTAAAAATTGAGACAGAGGAAGGCAGAGATGGGAGGAAAGAGCAAAACTTGAGCAAAATATGTACGAGTTTGGATTGGTGTTAGGAGTGTTAGATGCCAAATGCAAGAGATTGTGCAAACTTGAAAATAGTAGAAACTTGGAGAGAATCACAACTTCATTGACCACTAAAACAATTTTATGTCTCAAAATGGAGTTGATGTAAATAAGATACAAGTCTTTAACTTTTGTAATAAGGTAACATTTTCTTAAAAACATGAGACAGGAAAAATATTTTTCTTAAAAATTGTCTGATTTGGGGGCTGGGGTTATGGTACAGTGATAGAGTGCTCGCCTAGCCCGTATGAGGCCTGGGTCCGATCCTCAGCACCACATAAAAATAAATAAAATAAAGGTATTGTGTCCAACTATAACTAAAAATAAATATTTTTTTAAAAATTGTCTGATATCTTTAAGAATTATTTTGTAAGGGCTTGAACTCAGGGGTAGACCCCTTGCCCAGCATACCCTGGGTTCAATCCTCAGGACCTTGAAAACACACACACACACATACACACACACACACCTGAAATGTATCAGTGTCAGAAGTGTATTGTTTTCTCATCAAAATAGGAATAGGGGCTAGAGTTGTGCCTCAGTGGTAGAGCTCTTGCCTCACATGTGTGAGTCACTGGATTTGATTCTAAACACCACACATAAATAAATGAATAAAATAAAGGTCCATCAGCATCTAAAAAATATTTTTAAAAAAGTTAGGAAGTTTCCTAAACCCATTAAGCTTTCTCTTTATTTTATATCTATTTTTCCTGTCACCCTCTCTCATCAATTATATGTGGTTCAAGGTAATGATTATTAAAGTGTTTAAAATAACAAGTATTTTGAAAATACAGGCAATGTCTTTTTTTCTCAAATGTACTAGGAACTTATAGATGCCCAAATAAGAAGCTTACTTAAAGGTACTGATTAAATTTTAGCATTTTTTAATTTCTAACCAGTTTTAAAGTCTCTCAAGTCAAATTCTGTTGCTGGTTGCACCTAACTTTGTAGCCACTATCATGATATCCCTGTTTGTAACTAAATGGCAGTCATGTAACATTTGACTAAGCCTCAGTCATCTATGGAGCCATCTTTAAAATGCAGGCTTAAATTGGAATTCAGAGTTGGGGATGGGAAATAGGGAGGATATCTATTTTTAAAATTTTGTACAGTTGTGATTCTACTCAGCCAGCTTGAGAGACATTTCTCAGGTAACCTGGATCTGCTTCAGAGTCATTGTCACTGTTTCTTTCTTTCTTCTTTTTTTTTTTTTTTTTTTTTTTTTTGGTACTGGGGATTGGGGATTGAACCCAGGGGTACTTAACCACTGAGCCACATCCCCAGCCCTTTTAGTTTTTTTTTTTAATTTAGAGACAGGGTCTTGTTGAGTTGCTTAGAGCCTTGCTAAGTAGCTGAGGCTTCTTCATTGTCACTGTTGCTGGATCTTACTGAAAGAGGACATTGCTCTTGAAGCATTCTTAATCTTAATAATGCTCTTGAATCTTTCTTTTCTCTACCCTTATTAGGGTGGAGATTGTGTCAGCTTTGAACCAAGCTGAATGTTTGTCTGATGCTGATAATGGGTTCATTGAATTAACCATTGATGTTCACATATGGCAAAACTGTGTTTGCATTCAGTGGGTGCAGTGCAGAGTGGGTAACATTCCTGAGACTAAAGATTTATTGCTCTACGGCTGTTTTCTTCATGAGTAACATTGAAGTTCTGTTTTTGGAAAGAGGACATTCAGAGGCAAGGGGTATTTGTTAAAAATACATGTTCTCTCCCTGCACTGTTTATAATCTACAGAAGTAGGATTAAATATATAAATAAACAGGATTAAATACATATGAATATAAGTATTCATATAAGACTACTAGGAACTCCACTCTTAATATCTTCAAGTGAATACCCTCTTTTTTACTTCTTTTCCTTCTCATGCTAAGTATTTCTATATCTTAGCATACTAATACCATTGTAGCAAATTTACTGGTTTTCTCTGGAGCAGTGCTGTCCAATAGAACTTTCTATTCTGATGGAAATGTTCTGTATTTCTAGTTAAGCCTACTTGGCTAGTTTTTCTTTCTTATTGCTCCCTCTTTCCACCTGCCACCTATAGTTCCCAGATGCTAGGGACTTTATAGAATGTTTTCCTTATGTAGTTAAATATACCCCCCTTTACTTAAAGAATGTGATTGTGCTGGATCACCATCTATAACTCTTTGCCTCCCAGTTTCTCTTTTTGGGGACCCATGGCCTCAGAACGAGATGGATTCTCTTGCAGCAGAACCATTAATGCATTTTGAAATGACTTTCTAGATAAGGGAAAATGAGAAGAGTAGGGAGAAATAGCAGGGAACACAAGAAAGACCCTCAGAACTTATCCCCTGAGGTGCTTGAGTAGCAATGAGCCTTAGGTTTCTTCTTTTGGGCCCTTATTGGACTGATGGTAGAATTGAGTGAAGTGTTATAAAATAAACAGCTATAAGCATGTCAGCTATTTATGTTAATGAGAAGCTGGGTCCCTTTAGCCCGAAGTGCCCCCTGTAATCCCAAAGTCTCGGAGGCTGAGGCAAGAGGATTAGAGTTCAAAAACCACCCTCAGCAAAAGTGAGGTGCTAAGCAACTCAGTGAGACTGTCTCTAAATAAAATACAGAATAGGGCTGATGATGTGGTTTAGTGGCTAGGTGCCCCTAAGTTAAAAAAAAAAAAAAGAATAGGTTCTTCTAGAGTACAGGTGTTAGTTTTAAAGGGACTTTCTTTCCCTTTGAAATAGAAAGTGAGGATAAGAGGACATGTGAAGCTGGGTGTGGTAGTGCACGCCTGTAATCCCAGTGGCTTGGGAAGCTGAGGTAGGAGGATTGTGAGTTCAAAGCCAGCCTCAGCAACTTAAGGCCCTAAGTAACCGAGTGACACCCTGTCTTTAAATAAAATATATTTTTAAAAAAAGGGCTGTGGAGGTGGCTCAGAGCCCTTGGGTTCAATCCTGGGTACCAAAACAAAAAACAAAAGGACATTTAAGAGACCATAGTGATTAGATAGGAATTGAGATAAATATGAATTGGGTTTATATGTTCAGGATCATAGTAGAATTAGAACATAAAAATTTGTTCAAGGGGCTGGGGATGTAGCTCAAGCAGTAACATGTTCACCTGGCATGCACAGAGCACTGGGTTCGATCCTCAGCACCACATAAAAATAAAATAAAGATGTTGTGTCCACTGAAAACTGAAAAGTAAATATTAAAAATTTTTCTCTCTCTCCTCTCTCTTAAAAAAAAAGAGATTTGTTCAAAAGAGCAAGTGTTAAATTGAAATTTCACAGTATGAATTTGTATTGAGCTAGATGTGATATTGCATCTAGTTTTCATCACTATTATATGGCTGCTAGAGGAGAGAAAGAAGATGGTAGAAATGATCCAGGGTTGAAGATGAATGATAATACACAATAGTGTGTGGGTGGTATAGGGACAGCCTGAAGCTAGGTAAAGACATAGGAAGGCCTGACAGACTAGTTAATAGGAAGAATTTGGTGTATGGTTAGTCCCTCCAGAATTCTAAAATGATAAAGTGTAATGTGTGAACTGTGCTAGAGTGTGATTAAGGTAAACAGCAGCAGCTAAGTTAGTGAAGGAAGGGGAAGGGAGAAAGGCTTTTATTAAGATCAGACACTATGCCTTAAATTTTTATACTTGATGAAATTAGAGTTTAGTAAGTTTAAGTAGCTTATCTAGCACTACACAGCTAGTAATTCAGTTAAGCTAGTGAGTTGAAGAGCTGTGGGAATAAGACCTAGGTATTAGGTTAAACCATATTAAATTGCTGTTATTTGACCATTTGACAAAAACAGCAATTTCATAGAGTATTAGTGTGTGGCCATAATAAGATCAGAGTACATTTCAAATATTTACCATGTTGATGGAAGAAATGGCCTTTCTTTTTAATCAGTCAGGTAATTTTATTTCTCTGACAAATATTAACTTACCTTTAGTTGTATAGTCTATTCTTTTCCCTTTATCAGTTGGCAGACCTCTTAAGTACAGTTAAGATGTTTTGTTCCTATTGTGTAGTAAGAAGTGGTAAAATAGTCATTCAACTAGTCATTTTTATTGAATGAGACCAACATTTTCAGTTTTTCTACAGATAAAATTTCTACTCTTCTTACACTGCAGCACTGGATTTCCTGGAACAAATTTTGACATTTAGCCCCATGGATCGATTGACAGCAGAGGAAGCACTCTCTCATCCTTATATGAGTATATATTCTTTTCCAATGGATGAGCCAATTTCAAGCCATCCTTTTCACATTGAAGATGAAGTTGATGATATTTTGCTTATGGATGAAACTCACAGTCACATTTATAACTGGGAAAGGTAAATTGATTTTTAAGTAGAAAAACAGTGAACCAAAGTATTTAAATTATATATGATAAGACAATGAAAAAGTTAAGATTTTTAGTAATGGCACTTTTGGGTTTCTTGCTCAACTTACTAATATCTTTAAATAGCCTTTAGGTAATTTAAATATTTAATATTTATTGGCTAGGAAATAGATAATGAAGGCTGTTTTGAATGTCTTTATAATTTGCATTCCTTAAAGTCTTTTAAATGTGAAATCTGGAAATCTGAACCATAAACTCACAGATTTTAAAATCTTTTGATTTTTTTCCGCTGGGGATGGAACCCAGAGCCTTGCCTAATGGTTGCACTTCGCCATTAAACATATACCTCCATCCCAAGACTGGTATGATGTATCAGTAAGAGAATATCACATTGTGTAACATATGTAGATTTCTTTTTAATTCAGGTTGTTGGTCTCCAGTAAACCTTCACTTCTAGTCTGTCTTAATTACCAGAATGAAAATTTGTAAGGTACCTGAGATTAGATATCTTCATTTTGTGGCCATAAAATATTCGTTTGAAACATGTGGAATTAAACTATAGATAGGCCAGCCACCTAGATAAATGTATCTGCAGTTGTATGGATAAAAGAATAGGTAAAAAGGGAGAAATGAGACGAACGTTATTACCCAGTATACATGTCTGATTACACTACTGGTATGACTGCACCATATACAGCCAGAGGAATGAGAAGCTGTGCTCTACTTGTATACATTGTGTCAAAATGCATTCTACTTTCATGTATAACTAATTAGAACAACTTTAAAAATTTTAAAAAGAGGAGTAATGATATTTGGTCTTATTTAAGAGTAGAACCTCAATTCTTCATGGAAATTAAAAGATCCCATTGTAGTTATCAAATATCATCTCCTAGTATTTTGTGAGGTAATAGATCTTACCTGTACACCCCCGCCCTTTTTTTGTACTGAACCCAGTGGCGCTTAATTACTGAGCCACATCCCCAGCCCTTTTTTTTTTTTTTTGAGATAGTTTTTCTACAGATAAAAATTTCTACTCTTCTTACCACTAAGTTGCTGAGGCCAGCCTTGAACTCGGAATCCTCCTGCCTAAGCCTCCCAAGCTGTTGGGATTATGGGCATGTACCACTATGCCTGGTTTACCTATCTTGTTATTTGACCATTTGACAAAAACTGGGTATGGTGGCACACGCCTATAATCCCAACTGCTCAGGAAACTGAGGCAGGAGGATTGTAGTTTTAAATCTAGCCTCAGCAACTTAGCAAGGCTATAAGCCTTGTAAGACCCTGTCTCAAAATAAAAAATAAAAAGGGCTGTGGCTGTGGCTCAGTGGTTAAATGCCCTTGAGTTAAATTTTGTGGTGCCAAAAAGAAAGATTATTGTAAGTTCTAGTGAGGCAGAGAAGGCTCACGACTGTTATCACCTTGTAGACCTAGCATAGTGCTTTCACATAAGAGACACTCAGTGAATTTGAAAATGATATCATACATGGAATAACCCCAGTGTATTATTTTCAGGTACCATGATTGTCAGTTTTCAGAGCATGATTGGCCTATACATAACAACTTCGATATTGATGAAGTTCAGCTTGACCCACGAGCTCTGTCTGATGTCACTGATGAAGAAGAAGTACAGGTTGATCCTCGAAAATATTTGGATGGAGATCGAGAAAAGTATCTGGAGGATCCTGCTTTTGATACCAGTTACTCCACTGAGCCTTGTTGGCAGTACCCAGATCATCATGAAAACAAATATTGTGATCTAGAGTGCAGCCATACTTGTAACTACAAAACAAGGTCATCATCATATTTAGATAATTTAGTTTGGAGAGAGAGTGAAGTTAATCATTATTATGAACCCAAACTTATTATAGATCTTTCCAATTGGAAAGAACAAAGCAAAGAAAAATCTGATAAGAAGGGCAAGTCAAAATGTGAAAGGAATGGATTGGTTAAAGCCCAGATAGCGCTAGAGGAAGCATCACAGCAACTGGCTGAAAAAGAAAGGGAAAAGAATCAGGGATTTGATTTTGATTCCTTTATTGCAGGAACTATTCAACTTAGTTCACAACATGAGCCTACTGATGTTGTTGATAAATTAAATGACTTGAATAGCTCAGTGTCCCAACTAGAGTTGAAAAGTTTGATATCAAAGTCAGTAAGCCGAGAAAAACAGGAAAAAGGAATGGCAAATTTGGCTCAATTAGAAGCCTTGTACCAATCTTCTTGGGATAGCCAGTTTGTGAGTGGTAGGGAGGAATGTTTTCTCATCAATCAGTTTTGTTGTGAGGTCAGGAAGGATGAACAGGTTGAGAAGGAAAACACTTATACCAGTTACTTGGACAAGTTCTTTAGCAGGAAAGAAGATACTGAAATGCTAGAAACTGAGCCAGTAGAGGATGGGAAACTTGGGGAGAGAGGAAATGAGGAAGGATTTCTGAACAACAGTGGGGAGTTCCTTTTTAACAAGCAGCTTGAATCCATAGGCATCCCACAGTTTCATAGTCCAGTGGGGTCACCACTTAAGTCAATCCAGGCCACGTTAACACCTTCTGCTATGAAATCTTCCCCTCAAATTCCTCATAAAACATACAGCAGCATTCTGAAACATCTGAACTAAAACACTCAGCAGACATTTCTTTTTGTATTCTTCATGAAATGTGTTTGTCTTTTTTTTTATTACTAGTGTTTAAGTCATTTTTTACTTGAATCAGATGGTGTCATTTAGTAAGGATTTTTATTAGTTCTTGGTTTTTAAAATCCAGAATTTTTTTCTACATGAGATAGTTTTCATTTTAACTGGCATGTCATTTGCACACAAAAAAGAATAGAGCAAAATAATGCAATGCAGGAGGAGACAAAAGAAATGCACTAAGACAAGTAAAAAACATTCTCTCATAGAACAATGATCTGTTTTACAGGAAACAAAAATCTTGCCTTGAAATTTACACAGTGAGACTGTACATAATTGCATGAAAATATCTATTTTTTTCCTAAAACATTTTTCATTCATTAGTATTTTCCAGTTTTTCATACTGTACACATTTCTTAAAACACATGATACCAGCAGCAACTGAAAATGAATGCCGAATTTGGTACACATGTGTTATCTACCTCAAGGTAACAAAAGTATGTGGCAAAACATATACCACCCATAGTGCTTCACAATATGCACTTCTATTTAGCCAGCGTTTATTGTAGTAAACTATTAAGACTCATTGTTTATAAATGTTCTGGTATTCATTCTTTATAGTGAAGTGTTAATACATCACATCTTATTTATTTTAGCAAATCAGTATATTTTCTGTATTTAATTATAAAATTAACTTAGTTTTAAAACTTTATTTGCAACTACACTTTTTCCATTTGGCACTATGGTTTGTTGCCTACCTAGCTGAATATATAATATCAGCTTATCCTAAGGCTGTCCACGTACTTAATTTACTTAAGTGTTCATTTTAAGTAAAGTACTCACTGTGTATAGGAATTTGTATTTTGGAGGTGCTTGATCTATCTACAAAGAAAAATTAGGAATTACTTTATTATAAAATGCTCCTAGAAGTCTTAATTGTGTTTATTTTTTAAAAATACTGTAATGTTAGACTTGTGTGCATGGAAGTAATTAAGGTACATCATTATTGTAGTTTTAAAGTTGTACATGATAAGACATTTTTTGTTTTTACTGTATGTTTTTACCGAATGATCTATTCCCCATCCCAAGGCAAGCATGAATAAAATTAGGTTAAATGTAGCATGTGGCATCGCAGTCTCTTAGAATTTGTTTCATCTATTTTATTTTACTGAATACTGTCTGTATCTTTGGCTATCCTGTTTGAAGAAAAAGGACAAATAAAACATGGCCAGCAAAAATGGCTCCTGTTTCACTCTTTAGGTGATGAAAATTATCTGTTAGATGGAAAATTACTACCAGACTTCAGTTCCATTCCTTAGTATCTTGAATTGTGGCTTTAAATTATTAGTCTAAAGGCTGAAAAGTAAAGTCATTTTTGTCTTCACACAAAAATCTTACATTAACTTCACACATTAAGATGAAATAAAGCTTTATATATTTGAACATTTATATGGAATAGGTGTGGAAGGTGTGAACTATGTAGAGAAACCTGTAAATATATTTGGTGTACAGATACATTTTTATCTTCCTGTTTTTAATTCCTGAATATATAGCCAGAATTGGGATTGCTGTGCCATATGATAGCTCTTATTTTGAGAAGCTGCTATATTTTTTTCCCATAGTGACTGCAACAGTTTACAATACCACCAACAAAGGGTTTCAATTTTTTCATATCCTTGCCAACTTTTTTTCTTTTGGTACTGGGGATTGAACCCAGGAGTACTTTACCACTGAACCAAGTCCCTATCTCTTTTATTAATTTTGAGGCAGGGTTTTGCTAAGTTGCCAAGGTTGGCCTCAAACTTGTGGTCTTCCTGCCTCAGCCTCCTAAGCCACTGGGATTACAGGTGTGTGCCACTGCACCCAGCCTTTTTGGAGGGACATGGGCGGGTGGAGGGGGTAATGACTGTCATAAAGGATATGGGATGCTCTCGGATTTTTGATTTGCATTTCCATAATGATTAAATATACATATTCTTGTATGCTTTTTGGCTATCTGTCATCTCTGGAGAAATGTCTTTTCAAGTTCTTTGCTTATTTTTAAGTGGTATAGTTTAGCTGTAGGAGTTCTTCATTCAAGGTATTAACCTCTTATGAGGTATTGTGGTTTGCAAATATTTGCTCCCATTTGTAGACCACCTTTTCATTTTGTTTCACTTTGTTTTCTTTGCTGCACAGAAGCTAAATTTGATGCAGTGTCACATTTTTGCTTTTGTTGCCTGTGCTTTTGGTGTCATATCCAAGAAATCACTGCCAAATTCAGTGTGGTGAAACTTTCTATGTTGTATAATTTTAGGTTTAGATTTTTGTTTTGAGTTGATTTTTGTATACAATGCAAAGTTAAGGTCCAACTTCATTCTTCTGCATGTGGATATCCAACATTTATTGAAGATATCCTTTCTCCATTATGTAACCTTGGCATCTTTGTTGGCAATTATTTGACCATGATAGAGTTTATTTCTGTTTTTTTTTTTCTTCTTCTAATCTATTCTTTTTTTTGAAGAGAGGAGAGAGAGAGAGAGAATTTTTTTAATATTTATTTTTCAGTTTCGGTGGACACAACATCTTTATATTTTATTTTATGTGGTGCTGAGGATTGAACCCAGTGCCCTGTGCATGCCAGGCGAGCACGTTACCGCTTGAGCCATATCCCCAGCCCCTTCTTCTCTGTTCTTATACAGTGTCCTGCTTTATGCCTTGTCAGAGTTTTTGATAGCCACCTGGCTCTCTTGGCTACTATTTGCATGGAATAACTTTCCATCCTTTTCACCTTCAGCCTATGCATGTCCTTGTATTTAAAATTATTCCCTTTAGATAGCATATAGATTTTTTAAAGTTTATTTAGCCACTTTGTCATTTAATTAGGAATTTTAATCCATTTATATTTAAAGTAGTTATCGATAGGGAAAGACTTACTATTGTTATGTTGTTTTCTACGTCTAATAGTTATTTTGTCCACTTTTACTCTTGCCACCTTACTTTGTGTTTGATTTTTCTTTTCTTTCTTTTTTTTTTTTTTTTTTCGGTGATGTGCTTTCATTCCCTTTTCATTTTGTTTTGGGCATCTTTTATAGATTATTCTCTTTGTGCTTACCATGGGAATTACATAAAGCATTGTGGTCATATTTCTTGCACTTTAGGAGTCTTGTTAACAAGAAGTTGGGGACTAATCTGACATGATGAAGATTTGGGCTTACTTTTTCTTCTGTTAGGTGCAGGCTCTCTGCTTTAATTCCTAGGTCCTTGGTCCACTTTGAGTTGAGTTTTGTGCATGGTGAGAGATAGGGGCTTAATTCATTTCGTTGCATATGGATTTCCAGTTTTCTCAAAAAAGCAGCATTTGTTGGAGGAGGGTATCCTTTCTCCAATATATATTTTTGGCACCTCTGTCTAATGAGCTAACTGTATTTATGTGGGTTTGTCTTTGCATCCTCTGTTTTGTGCCATTGGTCTACAAGTCTATTTTGGTGCCAATACCATGCCGTTTTTGTTACTATTGCTTTGTAGTATAGTTTAAGGTCTGGTATTGTGATGCCACCTGCTTCACTCTTCTTGTTAAGGATTGCTTTAGCTATTCTGGGTCTCTTATTTTTCCAGATGAATTCCATGACTGCTTTTTCTTTTTCTATTAGGAATGTCATTGGGATTTTGATTGGAATTACATTGAATCTGTATAATGCTTTTGGTAGTATGGTCATTTTGACAATATTAATTCTGCGTATCTAAGAACAAGGGAGATCTTTCCATCTTCTAAGGTCTTCTTCAATTTCTTTCTTTAGCATTCTGTAATTTTCATTGTAGAGTTCTTTCACCTCTTTTCATTGATTTCCAAGTTTTTTTTTTTTTTTTTTTTGGGTTATTGAAAATGGGGTAATTTTCCTAGCTTCTCTTGCAGAGGGTTTGTCATTGATGTACAGAAATGCCTTTGATTTGTGGGTGTTGATTTTTTATATCCTGCTACTTGCCAAATTCATTTATTAGTTCTAGAAGTTTTCTGGTGGAATTTTTTGCATCTTCTACGTATAGAATAATATCGTCGGCAAATAGTGATAATTAAGTTCTTTTTCCTATTTGTACCCATTTAATTTCTTCCGTCTAATTGCTCTGCCCAGAGTTTCAAGAACTATGTTTAATCAAAGTATTTTCAAAGTGAAACTCAAGATATATCACCTTTGCTTCTAGGTTAAAAAGCTAGTTGATAGTATTGTTCCTTACAAAATTGTTTTATTTAAAAGTACTATTTTTAAATCAGATTCTGTGGTATTACATAGACTATATTTGACTAGTGGATGTCATCAAGCAGACTGGACTGCTCTTTATCAGCCCTTTTGGTTCCCATTTACTTTTCAAAATCCAAGAGAGGTTCTATCCTAAATTGGTCTACCATGTACACAATATTAGTTTCAACTGTAGTTTTACCCTATGCCTGTACAGTTAGGGTTGCTTATTCAGGTTTAGCATCTGCGTAGACGAAAAAGAGTGCTGAACTCTAGGGAGATCTGAGTTTTAGACTTAAGTTTTATCACTCACCTGTTGTCTCTTGATCTCATTAAATCCTCAACTCCTCCACTTCCTGTTACTGGGGTTTGAACCCAGAGATGCTACATACCTTTTTAAGACAGGATCTGACTACATCCTAGCCCTTTTTAAGACAGGATCTCACCAAGTAGCCAAGGCTGGCCTTGCATTTGCAATCCTACTCCCTAGGTCTCCTGAATCTCTGGGGATTATAGGCAAGGTCCATCTTATCTGACTTAAATTTCTTTTAATTAGAAAGTACATACTACTTGAACCTGATAATCCAGTCTTCCTGGAACAGCATTTAATAGGACAGTTTGTGTTGAATACTAACCCATTACAAGAGCACAAAGATTAGTCCTTGCCAGGGTGTGCTTCTTAACAGATTTTATTCCTTTAATATCTATATTAGACTGGCCACAGTGAAGGGCCTTTTAAACATTGAGAATGAAGTTTTTCACCCTGTGAATAAAGGAACCTGGAAGTCAATGCTTTTTTTTTTTTTGGCAGTGCTGGGGGTGGAACCCAGGGTTTCATGCATGCAGGGCAAGCACTCTGCTACTGAGCCACACCCCTGTCCCTTTTAGTTTTCATTTTGAGATGGGGTATGAGTTGCTGAGGCTGACATCAAATTTGCAGTCCTCTCCTCAAATACCTTTGCTGCTGGGATTGCAGGTATGTACCATGGCACCCAACTCACATGGGACACGTCTATCCTGTCTCTGGTAGATGGGGGTCCTTCTCTAACTGGGTGCTGTGAATCACCTATTTTTTGGAAAATTGACACATTTCAAACTTTGATTCCATAAAACTTTGCTCTAGGAGCTCCATTCTGCTTTGGTTATTTTAAAGGATAACCTCCCATAAATGTTACTAAGCCCTTTCCTCATTTCCTTAGAGCATAAAAAGCCTGCATCTAACCTGTTTGGAAACCTCAATGCATGAAATATCATTTTTTTTAACCCTAAAAACAAAAGTTGTATTTATTGCACCCTTACCTACTGATCAAGGAAAAAAGAGAGCCAGAGTATTGAAACCATAGTGATGTTTACCTTTGACCTTGAGAGCTTGTGTGAAAGTTCTAGTAGGGGAGCACAGCTGCTTTTATACCCTTAACCAGAGAATCAGGAATGTTGTCCTCCACCCAAGCCTGCAGTTCAGGTGGGATGCAGGTAGAGTAGTGAAGGAGGAAAGGGACACCCATGTGGCCAGCCAGATCAGTCAACCCAGTTGATCAGTAGGTGACAGATGTTAACAGCTAGATGGCCCTTACATCTGGTTGTTTGCTTTTGAAAGAGCAGTGTGAACTCACCAAGCTCTTTCCTCATAGGACCTGGGGCAGTCTCCTGAAATATTCCAAGAGATGGATTTTTGTGTGCTCTTCCTACATTTTGTGTTTAACAAATATCTTGAAGGGAGGGGTTATTGATCATTCTCTTTAGAGCACTGTCTTGGTTACAATGCAGAGATCTAATAATAAGATTCCATTACCTTTGCAGGTTCTTTTGGACACCTTAGTCGAGTGCAGTGGTAGTGTTGCAACTGTAGCTAAGCAGAACATTTCCCTTTTGTTACAATGTGTCAGCACCTGTGAAGCCTTGCTGTGGCTGCCAGTGGGCAAGTGTGGTGCTAGTGCCTGGTCTGAAACACTGCTCCTGGTCTCCTGGTTCAAACTCCATTCCAAGCTTATTTCTTCATACCAGATTTAAACCATAGACTTGGATTCATGTCTGTACATTTAGACTTTGTTTCCACCTGTGCTTACCACTCCCACCCACTCCTGGCTTGAACCTCTGATGTGACTTCAGCTGCCAGCTGAGACATTGAATTTTGTATTGTTGCATAGTGCTTAAGCACTATGGGAATCAGATCTCATCAGCTTTAAACTGCATGTTGTTATGTATCAACATTATATATATTATTTAACTTCTTGGCTTTCTTTATTTGTAAAATAGGCTAGTGACACCTAATTCATGGGGTTGATGTAAGAATTAAATGAGACTACGAACATGGCCTTTTAACATGGTGTTTGGTTCCTAATAAGTAGTTATGGCCTTTTTTCCTGTTTGATAAATTATTGTTCATTCCTGCCAAATTGAACTGAAGCACTGGACTCTGACCTTGACTTACTTTTAGTATTGAATTCCTCTATCTAAACGTCTGACCTGGATCTACAAGTGGCTTTGTGCTCTAGCCATCCTACTCATCAGCAATCTCCAACTTTTGGTTGCAGTATCTGGACCTTTATCACCAGCTCAGACCCTTATTTGAATGAATTCAGTGTAGGGAATACTCAGATCCCTAAAAGACTAGACTGAGTTCATATTCACTTTTTGGGTTTGCCATAAGTAGCCTACATTGACACCCTGCCCAAATAAGCATCTTCACTTCAGCCAAAAACCCCACGGTCATTTTTTTGAAAACTCACATCCCACCCATCAATGAATTCTGTGGCAGTATCCAAAATCTGACGTTCATAGCTGCCACATGATTCCCACCTACAGGACTATCTACTGCAGTAGCCTCCTAACTAGTCTCCTTGCTATGACCTTGACCATCTACAGTTTATTCTTAATATAGTAGCCAGATTGGACATTTTAAATCCTAAAACAGACCATGTCACCCCTCTAGTTACTCAAAATTTGAATGACTTTTTCCCTTAGTAAATGCCATAGTCTTAATTGAGGCTTAACAAGGTATTTCTCTGCCACTCTTTGTCAATCTGTCTCTCACAGCTCCAAATCACAGTGGCTCATGGTTGCTTCCACCTTAAGGTGTTTACCAGTTGTCACTGCCTAGAAAGTTCTTAGCTCAGAGAGTTCTTCATTCTTTCAAAAGTCTCTGTTCAAACATCACCTTATCACAGCAGTGCCATACCAGTGCATGTAAGATAGCACATATCCCAGCACCCTTATGCTTCTGCCCTGCTTGATTTTTCTTTCTAGCATATAACCACTGAAATGTTATGTCCTTCATAAATTCTTTCTCCCTCTACTTAAAAGTATAAACTCATTACTGCAGTTTCTGGACCTTTCTCACCAGCCAGGACCCAACACCTAATATAGGGCTTGGTATTTATTGGTTGAATGAAGGCGTGAAGGGGACCATGACCATTGTCTTCCAGATTCTGCATTGATGGTACTCTGGTGCAAGGACACCAATAGTTCTGAGGTTTGCTTACTTTGGGGATAAGTCATTCAACTTTATAATTTGCAGCGGGGAATCTGTAACCTTGGGATGACTCTGCAGAACCAGTAAGCTCTTCAGTTGCTGTTCTAAGAGCAGTTAAAAATTCTCGGAAAACATAAGTCTGGTCTGGCCAGTTTATTATCCTTAATTGCATTTTCAAATGTGGGTGCAGCTCGGGTTAGCAATTGTATTGCTCCTGAGTCAGCTGCTTGACTGTTTCCCTGTTCTTGTCAGAATGACTGTACCTGTTAGGATTGCACAACATGTTCTTGACCCAGTTAAGATCTTGCAATGCTGTTTGTTTTTCACTGTCTCTGCACTATCCTTGTTAATCGTAACCCTGGCAAATGAGCCAGGCCTGGATTATATGTCTAGTTAAGGATCACTGGTGACCACCTATGCTAGCCTTAGCAAAAAGGAGCCATTTCTCAGTATGCAAGAGTGACTCATGGATCATGGATCCCAAAAACAAGAGTCACAGGAAGGACCAGAACTAGGCTTCGGGTCTCTGCTCCTCTGCTTTGTTCATTCACGGTCAACTGGGATTTCTGATCCAAAAAGCTGGCAGAAGACAGGGCTCATTGCTCCAACTTCAGTCATTACAACTCTATATAGAATTCTTCTGTCTGTCCATCCCTGTGTTTCCTTCTCCCAGTTCAAAGTTTCTCTGAAAAGAAATCACATTGGCCCACCCCAAGTTTAGTTAGCTGGTTGCCAAGTGGCAGGGTTATGTTAAAAAAGCAGCATTAATGGGCATTAAACCTTGTTGATGTGAAGTGGAAGGCAGACATTTTTAGCTAGCTGTCCACCAAATGGACCTGTAACATGGTAATAAGCTATCTCTTATCTATTGGTCAGCTTTCAGACATACTCTTTAGATTACAGTTGCTCAAACTGGGCACACTGGGGCCCCAGGCATTGATGCTACTAGTTTATCTCTTGGCTGGCCTTGCACATGATGATCCTCCTACCTTAGCCTCCTGAGTTGCTGGGCTTATAGGCATGTGTGATCATGTCTGGCTTAAAAAAGAATTGTTTTTAAAAAGTGAGATAATGTTGAAATAAATTTTCTCATATATAATAATGTAACCCTAAAAAACTTAACCTGAGTTATTGGTTAGCTACCTTCATGCACCACAAGAAAAAAAAAAAAGGAATTCTAAGACTTATAACAAGAAATTAGAATGTTAATATTGTATCATTTGGATTCATAGATATCATATGAGTTATCTTGTACATAATAATCAGTTATTCAAATTGAGGGTTCACAAGTTATACATCAAAAACTTGAAGTTGTGATGTCTCAAAGAGGGACATACAAAGACACTCGTGATTTCCAGGTCTATGATTTGGAGTCTCATTCTCGCATGGCGTTCTAAGTGGTGTTTATTGTTTAGAGTCTGTCTCCATGTGTACCAAATGTGTCTAGGGCTTTCCTCAACTGACCAGCGGCTGAATACTAAGACATCAGGATGTTCTTTTATTTTTCACTTTAAAAAGCAAGTTATAAGCTTATTGTTGAAAGCTAGAAGATGCAGGTAAGAAAATGAGGAAAATAACTATTATCCCATCACATGGGTATAATTACTCTTAATCACTGTTAGTATTTTGGGCTTTTCCATCCAATCCATGCTTATTACTTTATTTTTCTATTTGGTAAAAAGTAAAAATTCAAAGGTACCTGAAATAATAATTTCCTCTTTTCCTCTCTACACTCTCTCTTCCCTCCAAATATCCTACTCTTCACAGGTAACCACTTTGAGGGCTTATTGTATATTTATCCAGAATTTTCCACACATATACAAATATATGCACTGAATTTTTAAAAATTGGAATATTATATGTACTGTCCTGCAACTTTTCTTCTCACATTTCAAGCATCTTTCCATATTAATGGTAATTGAGATATGCTGTTTTTAATGCCTCCCCAGTGTGCAGTTTTGAAGATAGATTGTCACTTATGTAACTGATTTCCTAGGAATGGATATATGTTTACTATTATAAATGCCACTATAATAAATATTCTTCCTGTGCTTTTTGATGCATTTCTGAGGATACACTTCTAGAAGAAATTCTGGGACAAAGTCTGCTTCCACTGAACATTTTGATAGATCCTCCCAGAACTGCCTTATATCCTGTCTATATCAAAGTAGCAGATCGATTATTTTCAAAATCTGGAATTTCTGAGCTGAACTGTGCCATATCCACTGGAATTGCTGTTTAGCATTCCCCAAATTGCCTTCTAAGTGGCTGCACTGTTTTGCTTATTTTTCCCCTTTCTGGACTGCATGGCATATTATTGGGGAGTTCATCATTTTCTTTTTTTTTTTTAAAGGACACCCACTAAATATGCCACACAGATTGCAAAAATCCTCTGTGACTTTGTATGTTTATAATAAATTATAATTGAAATGAAAAATTTACATATAAATTTTATAATGTCTTCATATGTATTTCAACATATAACTCCATATTTTAAAAGGATACAGAGAAATGTTCTTAAGCATATTAACAGGGTTGTGCAACTATCACCAGAATTGCAGAACACCTTCGTGTCCCTTAAGAGAGACCCTGTCCCTATTAGCAGTCATTCCTCAATCTGTATCCCTCCAATCTTCCTGCAACCACTAGTGTGCTTTCTCTAGATTTGCCTGTTACATATCCAATAATGTGTTCATAAATAATGTGGTCTTTTGTGAATGGCAGCTTTCATTTACCTTATTGTTTCACTGATACAGTAGCATGTATCAACACTTCATTGCCTTTTTTTCCTGAATAATATTTTATTGTATGGATGTATCAATTTGTTTATCCATCACTTGGTAGACAGTTGTATGGTTTTTACTTTTGGCTATTATGAATGATGCTGCTTATATGTTAATATTCAATTTTAAAATTAAAAAAAAAATTTTGTTGTAGGTGGACACAATACCTTTATTTTATTTTAATATTTATTTTTTAGCTTTTAGGTGGACACAATATCTTTATTTTACATTTATGTCATGCTGAGAATCGAACCCAGTGCCTCAGGCATGCCAGGCGAGCACTCTCCACTGAGCCCAAGACCCAGCCCATATTAATATACGGCTTTTGTTTAGAAGTATGTTTTTGGTTCTCTTGGGTATTTATCTAGGAGAATTATTAGGTCACATGATAATTTTTTGAGATGTTAGACTCTTTTACACAAAGACTGTACAAATTTTCCTCCCAACTATTGGTGTATGAAAGTTCCAATTTCTCCATATCCTTTGCAAAATTGGTATTGCTGTCCTCTGAACTATAGCCATACCAGTGGATGTGAAGTGATATTTAATTGTAGTTTTGATTTCTACTTTTAAGATGACTAATGATGTTGAGAAATTTTGTGCTTATTGATCATTTGTATATAGTTTTTAGAGAACCGTTTCTCCAGAACCTTTTCTAATTGCATTAAATTGTAAGAACACCTTACATATTCTAGATACAAATTCCTTATCAGATATATGATTTGCAAATATGTTATCCCATTCTATGGGTTGTCTTTTTTTTTTTTTTTTTTTTTTAGTTGTAGATGGACACAATACCCCCATTCCGTCTATTAATTTTTTGTGGTGCTGAGGAGCGAACCCAGTGCCTCACACATGCTAGGCAAGTGGCTACCACTCAGCCACAACCCCAGCCCCTGGGTTGTCTTTTCATAGGATAAATTGGGGAATATTTTTTCCCTCTTCTAGTTTTAGAACACTTTGTGAAGGATTGTTATCAATTTTTTGAATGTTTCATAGACTTCACCAATGAAATCATCTGGGCCTGGCTTTGTGGGAAGTTTTAAAATTATTGTTAGATTTATTTTTGTATGTGATGTTAAAATGGGTCTCTAATGTTTTTCTAAATAAATGGCAGTTGTCCTAATGCCATTTGCTGAATAATCTACCTGTTCCTATTGATTTTGAATGAACAAGTTTTGGAGATCATTTTTGGATCTTGACTACAACTTTACTCCTATAAGTTACAAAGCAAATTTCATTTATTAGTGGTTATAATGCTGGAGTCTTGAGAAATTCTTTGTCCCATTATAATGTGGGACATCAGGAAAACAGAAGGTGCCAGGATATGGATCATAACTTCCCTGCCATCACAGTCGATGTGTTGGTGTGGTTGGAACTGCATACTTGGACCACTAATACCCCAGAGGCGTGTCTAGTAGGCTGGGAACACATACCTTGGACATCTGCCCATCCACACACAGGTTCAAGCCAGGCCAGAGGTCACCACCCAAGTCTGCTGGCATGGATTCCTGCCTCAGGTGACTCTCTGGACTTTGGAGTCTGCTTGCTCTGTTGGGCCTCGCATGTTCCCTGTACCCCACCCTACCTTTGCCTTGCTGTTCTTCTCAGACTTTGGACTTGGCATCTTAACACACATCACAGTGGCCACACCTCCCTCCACCCTTGGGAGCAGTGTCTGGGACTTCAGATCTGGACACTTTTCTCCCTCTAGCATGTGCCTTTGCTTATCATCTGTAGAACTTGCCCTGACCCTCACTGCCATGATCATCCTACAACTGCTCATGATTTAGTCTGAATACATTTTGCTGGACCATGATGTCCGGGAAATATGACCCTCTGTTTGTCCCTGTGACATTCTGTCTCCTGATTCTATTGTGCATAGTAGATGCATATGAAGTCATGGGAGTAAATGAGAGCAGGAGGGCATGGTGAGAAGGGACCAGAACCTAATCCTGTAGAACAGCAACATTCAGAGTCGAGAGACAGGAGGCACACAGCCAGCAATGGAGGCTGAGAAAAAGTGATGTCAAGGGTAGGCAGAAAATGAAGAGGACAGAGTGACTCAAGTCAAGAGATAAGAATTCTTCAAGCTGGGCATGGTGGTACATGCCTGTAATCCCAGCAGTTCCAGAGGCTGAGGCAGGAGGATCAAAAGTTTAAACTCAGCCTCAGCAACTTAGTAAGATGCTGTCTCAAAATAAAAAATTAAAAAATGCTGGAAATATGGCTCAGTGGTTAAGTACCTCCAGGTTCAATCCCTGGTACCGCCCCACACACACACACACACACACAAATCTTCAGCATGGAGGGAGGTGGTAGCAGGTAACAGTATCAAATGGGACTAAGAGAATTCATACTTTATGCTGATTGAAAAGCACCTAATGGATTTGGCCACCTAAAGATCATTGACTACCACATTTATATTCACGATCAAGTAACTGTTGAAAGCCCCTCAAGGGCTCTCCAGTACCCTCCAGATAAAGTATCCTTCACACCAGTACCATCTTTTAACACTTCCACTCACCCAGGCTCCAACAAAACAGCTATTGCAAGGATAGACGACACATTCTCTCTTGTCCCTGTGCCGTTCCCTCTCCTACACCCCTTTCCTCCTTTCAGACTCCCTCTGTCTTTTAGGTGCTCAAGTATCATCCTCCAGGAAGCGTTCAGGCTGGGTTGGATGGCTCTCTTCTTTCTCTTCCCAACTGTGCTGGTATAGGTAAGGTTCTCTTGTCCACCTTCCTCTCCCAAACCTCTGGTCAGGGCCTGCCCCATTGATCTCTCATGAATGTAATGAAGCAATTCTTGGTAGTGGAGGTCGGGGTGCATCCTGCTTCTGACCAGGTAAGTAGACACTGGCAAGCCAAACTGGCCATAGGCCACAGGCTTTGGTTTTGTTTAAGCTGTAGGCTAGGTTTGCAAAGAGACTTGGGCCAGGAATGCAATTCCAGGTCATTAGGTTAAAAAAATCTCCAGTGCCATGAGGTCAGTGGCTTTCCACAGCAGCACATCTGTCTCCCCACACATCATGGCCTCTGCATCCTTCCCCTACTCCCTCACATTACATCCCTTCCCTCCTGCATGCACCTATCTTTTACAAGTGTCTGAACCTGGTAACTCATACTTGCTTCTGCATTTATTAATTCCCTTTGGATCATCCCTTGCCTTCAGGTCTTCTTATCTCAGTGCTTACACTGTGAAAAGGTCATTGTGAGTTTGCTGTTCTGGCTGGATGGCTAACTCTCCAAGGGCAAGGAACATCCTTGCCATTGCCCAGCCTAAGCCTTGCTACTCGCTTGTCAACTGGTTTCAGGGAAAATCAACTTTTATATTTTTGATTGAATCTAGGAGGCAGGCATTAGGATGCCAAAATCTTCAGACCATTCTGACATGGTTCTTAGGCATGGTGACAGAATTACCTATGCAAGATTTTTCCTTCACAACACTAAAAATCGGGACTCAAAGCTCATCTGCCACCTTGAGGCCAGGCGCCCCCTTGTGGAAAAAGACCCTCTCTTCAGAAAGGTCAAACACGACTCAGAAACCACACACTGCCCCTTGCAAAAAATTCTTCCTAGGGCTGGGGTTGTGGCTCAGTGGTAGAGCGCTTGCCTAGCATGTGTGAGGCACTGGGTTTGATCCCTGGCACCACATAAAAATAAACAAATAAAATAAAGGTATTGTGTCCATCTACAACTAAAAAAAATATATTAAAAAAATTCTTCCTGGGATTAGAAAGTAGCTTAACTGCTTTTTAAAACGTAATAATGTATATTACTTCACTTTTGATAATAAAACCGTAACTACTCATAAAGTTCAGTAAGTTGTAATAAAGAACAACACAATAACAAGCTCCAAACCCAAACCAAATCCTACCTTCCAAGAGAGCTAGTGGGGATATTTTAATGTCATTTATTCACCTAAACCTTTTTCTATGAAAATAAAGGAAAGATGTAAAGAATAGGAGTATATACATAACACAGAAAGTAAAATACAAATGTAACAGTTGAGGTCCCTCCTCCAGGCGAGCCCTTGTCCTAGAAAGTCTTCTGACTTATTGAGCCTGCAATCATCCTGGCTCACCCTCAGCGCTTCCAGCTTTCCCAGCCCATGGCTTTCGTTTTCTTTAATGCCTAGCACCTTTCACCTACTGCACAAATTTCTTATTATGTTTATTATGTGTCTGTCCCTTACCTCATGAATGTAAGAACCAAGAAGATGGATCTTTGTTAGTTCTGTATCCCAAATGTCCACAACCATTCCCAGCACACACTAGGTGTTAAATAATGATTTGTAGAAGGATGATTTAACATTGAATATTATGAGTCTTCCATTTTTCATTAAAAAATTTATAAACATGGGCTGGGGCTGTAGATCAGTGGCAGAGCACTTGCCAAGCATTGTGAGGCACTGGGTTCCATAGAATAAAGGTATGCTATCCACCTACAACTACGAAAAACTATTTTCAAATAATGTGCAAATGTGTAATAACTGGAAAGTATATAATAGTCCATTCTTTGCCTCTATCATGATTCATTTGACCTTTTCCCTATTATAGATTGTTTAGATTGATAGTTTTTCATCATGATAAACAATATTTTGACTTTTTTTTGTATGTGTGTAGGGCCAGGCTTTGAACCCAGGGTCTTGTTCATGCTAGGCAAGCATTCTACCAACTGAGCTATATTCCCAGCCCCTAACTTCTCTTTATTTTTTATTATTTTCTTAGAATAAATTTCTAAAAGCTTAATTCTGGGTCACATAGTATTAACATTTAAAGTTTTTCTGATGGCCAATATAAAATTCATTTCTATAAAAATTATGCCACATTACAATGTATCACCCAAGTATACTGATATTGAATATATTCTTTTATCTTTTCAATCTTGGCTAATATTCAGGCCAAAAAAAATTACACCTCAAATTAAATTTACATGTCTCTAATTTTTATTATTTATTTATTTTTTAGAGAGAGAGAATTTTATTTATTTATTTATTTATTTAGTTTTCAGTGGACACAATATTCTTGTTTGTATGTGGTGCTGAGGATCGAACCCGGGCCTCACGCATGCCAGGCGAGCGCGCTACTGCTTGAGCCACATCCCCAGCCCTGTCTCTGATTTTTCAAGTTAAAAACATTTTCATGAATATTGGCCATTTGATTTTTGCTTAAATAACATGCCAATTTATATATTTGCCCATTTATAAAAGTAGAGATTTGTTTTCTTTTTGAACCACACGAGTGTAAAAGTGGTCCACTTAATGCTTTGACTATAGCCCCTGCTGCTCTGCCACTGCAACTTATTTTTGTTTTATTTATTTATTTATTCTTATTTGTTATATATAATAGCAGAATGTACTTCAGTTCATAGAACACAAAAGAACACAATTTTTCATGTCTCTTGTTGTACACAAGTAAAATCACACCATTCGTGTATTCATACATGTACTTGAGGTAATGATGTCTATTACATTTCACCATCTTTCCTACCCCCATATCCCCTCCTTTACCCTCCTTCCCCTTTGCCCTACTAAAGTTCCTCCATTCCTCCCATGTTCCCCCCCCACACACTTCCCCATTATGGACCAGCATCCTCATATCAGAAAACATCTGGCATTTGTTTTTTTGGGATTGGCTTACTTCACTTAACATGATATTCTCCAGCAGCTCCATCCATTTACCTGCAAATGTCATGATTTTATTCTCTTTTAATGCTGAGTAATATTTCTTTGTGTATATATATACCACAATTTCTTTATCCATTCATCTATTGAAGAGTATCTATGTTGATTCCACAATTTAGCTACTGTGAATTGTGCTAATATAAACATTGATGTGGCCGTGTCACTGTAGTATGCTGTTTTTAAGTCTTTTGGGTAGAGTCCAAGGAGAGGGATAGCTGGGTCAAATGGTGGTTCCATTCCCAGCTTTTTTTTTTCCCAAGGAATCTCCACACTACTTTCCAGATTGGTTGCAGTAGTTTTGATTTGAATTTCTCTAATTGCTAGAGATGTTGAACATTTTTTCATATATTTGTTGATTGATTGTATACCATCCTCTGAGAATTGTCTGTTCAGTTCCTTGGCCCATTTATTGATTAGGGTATTTGTTTTTTTTGTGTGTGTGTGTTAAGATTTTTGAGTTCTTTATATATCCTAGAGACTAGTGCTCTGACATGTGTGTGGTAAAAATTTGCTCCCATTCTATAGGCTGTCTATTCACCTCACTGATTATTTCTTTTGTGAGAAGAAGCTTTTTAATTTGATTCCATTTCATTTATTGGTTCTTGATTTTATTTCTTTTTAAATTAATTTATTTTAATTAGGTATATATGACAGCAGAAATCATGTTGATTCATTGCACACAATTGTACAACTTCACATTTCTATGGTTGTACACAATATAGTATCATACCATATGTGCAGTCATACATGTAACTATGGTAATGATGACTATTTTATTCCACCTTCTTTCCTGGCCCCATGCACCCTCACTCCCCTGCCTCTCCTTTGCCCAATAAAAGTTCCTCCATTTTTTCCATGCCTCCCCCTCCCCGTTATGGATCAGCATCTACTTATCAGAGAGAACATTCAGCATTTGGTTTTTTGGAATTGGCTTACTTCACTTAGTATGATATTCTCCCATTCCCTCCATTTACCTTCAAATACCATACTTTTATTCTTTTAATGCTGAGTAATATTCCATTGTGTATATATATATATATATATATATATATATATATATATATATATATACCACAGTGTCTTTATCCATTCATCTACTGAAGGGTAGGTTTCTTCCACAGTTTAGCTATTGTGAATTGACCTACTATGAACATTGACGTGGCTCCGTTAACTATAGTATGCTGATTTTAAGTCCATTGGGTATAGACTGAGGAGTGGGATGGCTGGGTCAAATGCTGATTCCATTGCAAGTTTTCTAAGAAATCTGCATACTACTTTCTAATTGGTTACACCAATTTGCAGTCCTGCTAAAATGTATGAGTGTGCCTTTTCCCTCACGTCCTTGCCAACATTTATTGTTGCCTATATTCTTGATAGCTATCATTCTGACTGGAGTGACATGAAATCTTGGAGTAGTTTTGATTTGCATTTCTCTATTTACTAGAGATGTTGAACATTTTTTCTGATTTTTTTTTGATATTTTATTTTTTAGTTGTAGTTGTACTAAATACCTTTATTTTGTTTATTTATTTTTATGTGGTGCTGAGGATCAAACCCAGGGCCTCGAATGTGCTAGGTGAGCACTCTACCGCTGAGCCACAATCCCAGCCCTGAACATTTTTTCATATATTTGTTGATCAAATGTATATCTTCTTTTGAGAAGTGTCTGTTCAGCTCCTGAGCCCATTTATTGATTGGGTTGCTTTTTTTTTTTTTTTTTTTTTGGTATTAAGGTTTTTGAGTTCTTTATATATCCTGGAGATTAGTGCTCTATCTGACGTGTGTGTGGCAAAAGTTTGCTCCCAAAATGTAGGCTCTCTGTTTACCTCTTTGGTTGTTTCTTTTGCTAAAAAGAAGTTTTTTAGTTTGAGTCCATCCCATTTATTAATTCTTGACTTTATTTCTTACACTTTAGGAGTCTTGTTAAGGAAGCCGTAGCCTAATATGACATAATAAGAATTGGGTCTACTTTTTCCTCTATTATGCGTAGGGTCTCTGGTTTAATTCCTAGGTCCTTGATCCACTTTGAATTGAGTTTTGTGCATGGTGAGAAATAGGGATTTACTTTCATAATGCTGCATATGATTTTCAGTTCTTCCTGCACAATTTGTTGAAGAGACTATCTTTTTCCATCATATGTTTTTGGTGCCTTTGTCTAGTATGAGGTAACTGTATTTATGTGGGTTTGTCTCTGTGTCTTCTATTCTGTACCATTGGTCTACATGTCTATTTTGGTGCCAATACCATGCTGTTTTTGTTACCATAGCTTTGTAGTATAGTTTAAAGTCTGGTATTGTGATGCCATCCTGCTTCACTCTTCTTGCTAAGGATTGCTTTGGCTGTTCTGGATATCTTATTTTTCCAAATGAATTTCATGATTGCCTTTTCTATGTCTATAAGGAATGATGTTGGGATTCTGATTGGAATTGCATTGAATCTGTATAGCACTTTGGATAGTATGACCATTTTTTTTTTATTGGTTGTTCAAAACATTACAAAGCTCATGACATATCATCTTTCATACATTTGACTCAAGTGGGTTATGAACTCCCATTTTTACCCCAAATACAAATTGCAGAATCACATCGGTTACACATTCACATTTTTACATAATGCCATATTAGTGACTGTTGTATTCTGCTACCTTTCCTATCCCCTACTATCCCCCCTCCCCTCCCCTCCCATCTTCCCTCTCTACCTCATCTGCTGTTGTTCAATTCTCTCCCTTGTTTCCCCCACCTTTCCCCTCACAACCTCTTATATGTAATTTTGTGTAACATTGAGGGTCTCCTTCCATTTCCATATGATTTCCCTTCTCTCTCCCTTTCCCTCCCCCCACTCGTCTCTGTTTAATGTTAATCCTTTCCTCATGCTCTTCCTCCCTGTTCTGTTCTTAGTTGCTCTCCTTATATCAAGGAAGACATTTGGCATTTGATTTTTAGGGATTGACTAGCTTCGCTTAGCATGATCTGCTCTAATGCCATCCATTTCCCTGCAAAATCCATGATTTTGTCGTTTTTTAGTGCTGAGTAATACTCCATTGTGTATAAAAGCCACATTTTTCCCAACCTTTCACCTTTAGCCTGTGTATGTCTTTTCCTATCATATGAATCTCCTGAAGGCATCATATTGTTGGATTTGTTTTTTTAATCCAGGTTACTAGTCTATTCTCTTGATTGGTGAATTTAGGCCACTAACATTTAAGGTTACAATTGAAATATGGTTTGTACTTCCAGTCATGTTTATTTATTT
Organism: Callospermophilus lateralis; assembly: GCF_048772815.1. Lineage (NCBI taxonomy): Eukaryota > Metazoa > Chordata > Mammalia > Rodentia > Sciuridae > Callospermophilus > Callospermophilus lateralis. Next base: position 97,391,430 of record NC_135307.1, read on the forward strand.
ATTTATTTTAGTTTGGCTAGTTTTTCCTCTTTGGTTATTTTTCTCCCCCTTTACTGAGATACCTCCCACTGTTAGTTTTGGGCGCTATTTTTCAATTCCTCTTCTTGTAGTGTTTTGCTCAAAATGCTTTGCAGTGCTGGTTTTCTGGCTGTGAATTCTTTTAGCTTTTGTTTATCGTGAAATATTTAATTATTGTCAAATCTGAAGCTTAATTTTGCTGGATACAGTATTCTTGGTTGGAATCCATTATTTTTCAGCGTTTGAAATACGTTGTTCCAGGATCTTCTTGCTTTCAAAGTCTGTGATGAAAAATCAGTCGTTAATCTAATTGGTTTACCCCTGAATGTAATCTGCCACCTTTCTCTCGTAGCTTTTAATATTCTCTCCTTGTTCTGTATGTTGGCTATCTTCATAATTATATGTTTTGGAGTTGGTCTATTACGGTTTTGAATGTTTGGGGTCCTGTAGGCTTCCAGGATTTGGCAATCCATTCCATCTTTCATCTCTGGGAAGTTTTCTAGGATTATTTCATTTAATAGGTTGTCCATTCCTTTGGTTTGAACCTCTATACCTTCTTCTATCCCAATGACTCTCAAGTTTGGTTTTTTTATGACATCCCATATCTCTTGGATAGATTGCTTGTGAGATTTAAGCATCCTTTCTGTGTTGACTATATTCTTTTCAAGTTGATAAACTTTGTCTTCATTATCTGATGTTCTGACTTCTACTTGATCTAGTCTATTTGTAATATTCTCATTTGAGTTTTTAATTTGGTTTATGATTTCCTGCATTTCTAGGATTACTGTTTGATTTTTTTAAAAACTCTCTATCTCCTGGTAAAGCTCGTTCTTTGCCATTTGAATTTGTTTGTTTAATTCGTTTTCAAAATATACTTTCATTGCTTGGACTTGCTGTCTCATGTCTTCTCTAATATTCCTTTCCATCTGAGTCAGGTATGCCTTGAGTTCTTTCCCTGTCCATGTTTCTGATGCTTCTAGGTCCTCCTGTAGATTTAAGTTGTCCTGCATTGTTTGTAATCCTTTTTCCCTTGTTTTTTCATGTTGTTCATGTTACTTTCCAGCTCTATTTGACTGCTGTGTTTCTGCTCTCTCCTATAAATTTGTTTTGGTTTTGTGTATCTCTGTTGTCTCTCCTTTGTGGTGGTGGACTATGCCTAGAAATGTTGGGCTTTATTATACTTTAAAGCTGCTTCATTCAATTCATAAAAGGCTTCCGGATTCTGTATGCATATAGTGATTTGTTGTTTGTTCTTAGGACTTTATGTTTAGGTTAGGTGCTATGATGGTGTGAGGGTTAGTATGTCTTGGCTACTTTAGAAGATTGCTCTACTGAAGGGGGATACTAACAGGCAATTGGATCAGGGTGTTGGTAGTAGCTAGGTATTTAGGAGCCCTATAGACAGCCTCGAAACATTCACCTATTTGCATTTAGACAATTACACGTAATGGAAGATGTAATGCTTGGGATGAAAGTTGGGGGGTAGGGGAAGGAAGGTGCTCTTAAAAAGAAAGGAGGAGAGAGATAGATAGATTAGAGGAGAATGGAAAGAACAATAAAACTTGAAACAGGAAAGAAAGAAGGAAAAGGGGAGAAAAGAACAAAGAGAAAAAAAATTGAAGTCTTAGAGATCCATTTTCTTCTCTTCCAGTAGGCGGAGCTGTGCCCTCCGCGCCGAGCTTCTGCCCTCTTCGTGCAGATAGCAATTCCTGTGAGGCAGCTCCTGAGAGACTCTCAGTCCTGTTAGTCCAGAGCCGTATCACTTCTCTGACCCCTCCCCCCCTTCCTCCTGCCAGTCAGCCAGCCAGGTCCTGTTCACCAGAGGCGGTTCCCCAAAGAACCGGTTACACTTGCAGCCCCACCGCGTGTCCTAATTCCCGAACGACTGAGCGCTCTCTCCGGCATTCATCTAAGCCCCAGTGCTGTGGTGCGGTGATCTGGGGACCAACAGTTTTAATTTTTCTGGACTCCTTTGGTGGGCCTTCCCCCAGTAACTGGCGGCTAAGACCTTGGGTGTCGCCGCTGGTGGTAAGGGGAGGTGGGGATCGGGAATCCCCTCTGCTTCCCTACAGACACGCCCCCCAGGGAGATTCCTGAGGTTTCCTGGCTGCTTGTATCTGGAGGGGGTTGGAGTCACACACCTACTAAAGTGGATTCTGCTGGGAAGGAATTCCGTCGGCCGAACTCCGGTGACGTCACCTCTCTGCCATGGCGGGCCCCAGGCTCCTTGCCGGAGTGTCTGAAGGGAGGGGTGGGACTGGTCTGTTCTGGTTGGATTCAGCTACTTCATGAAGGCCTGGCTAGAGACCTCTTCCTAGAGTCCCTGCACCGCACCTGCTGGGCCGTGCCTCGGGGTCTAGCCATGTGGTCGCCAGCTGGCAGGCGGTCTCTAGCCACCCAGTCGCGTGGGCAGTGGGCAGGCGGCCTACAGCGGGTGTGCGGTCTCTAGCTGCCCATTCGCGTGGGCAGTGGGTGGGCGGTTGCCGGCGGTTGTGTGGTCTTTAGCCACCCAGTCATGGGGGCCAAGGGCGGGCGGTCACTGGCGGTCGCCGAGTGGAGTCGCGCGGGCAGTGGCTGGCAGGTCCGGACCTCTACGCTGCACTGCGTGGCGGAGATTCACTGGTCTGGGGCAATCTGTCACCTCCAAAAATCCTACCAATTGCCGGCAGGTCTCTCTTCAGTGGAATTTCTGAACTATATTTTCAAAAGGCTCTTTGAGAAGCAGTATTCCCGCTGCTTGAATCCCAAGCCATTGAGCAAGTAGGAATGCAGCCTTCCTCTAGGCCGCCATCTTGAATCTCCCTAGTATGACCATTTTGACAACATTAATTTTGCCTATCTCAGAGCATGGGAGATCTTTCCATCTTCTAAGTTCTTTAATTTCTTTATTTAGTGTTCTGTAGTTTTCATTGTAGAGTTCTTTCACCTCTTTTGTTAAGTTGATTACCAAGGTTTTTTTTTTTTTAGGCTATTGTGATTTCCTAATTTCTTTTTCAGAGGATTCATCACTGATATATAGAAATGCATTTGATTTATGAGTATTGATTTTATATCATGCTACTTTGTTGAATTCATTAATTAATTTTAGGTGTTTTCTGGTGGAGTTTTTTGGATCCTCTAAATATAGAATCATGTCATCAGCAAATAATGAGAGTTTGAGTGTTTCTTTTCCTCTCTGTATCCCTTCAATTTCTTTCATCTGTCTAATTGCTCTGGCTAAAGTTTCAAGGACTATGTTGAAAAGAAGTGGTGAAAGAGGGCATCCCTTTCTTGTTCCAGTTTTTAGAGGGAATGCTTTCAATTTTTCTCCATTTAGAATAATGTTGGACTTGGATTTAGTGTAGATAGCTTTTACAATGTTGAGGTATGTCCCTGTTATTCCTAGTTTTTCTATTGTTTTGAACATGAAAGTATTTTGTCAAATGCTTTCTCTGTATCTATTGATATAATCAAATGATTCTTATCTTTGAGTCTATTGATGTGAGGAGTTATATTTATTGATTTCCAGATGTTGAACCAAACTTGTATCTCTGGAATGAACCCCACTTGATCATGGTACATTATTTTTTTTGATATGTTTTTGTATGCAGTTTGCCAGGATTTTACTGAGAATTTTTGCCTCAATGTTCATCAGGAATATTGGTCTGAAAATTTCTTTCCTTGATGTGTCTCTGCCTGGTTTTGGTATCAGAATGATACTAGATTTGTAGAATGAGTTTGGAAGGGATCCTTCCTTTTCTGTTTCATGGAATAATTTGAGTAGTATTGGTATTAATTCTTCTTTGTAGGTTTTGTAGAACTCAGCTGTGAATCCAGGCTTTTCTTGGTTGGTAGGCTTTTGATGGTGTGTTCTATTTCCTTGCTTTAAATTGTTCTGCTTAAATTGTGTATGTCCTCTTGACTCAGTTTGGATAGATAATATGCCTCTAGAAATTTGTTGGTGTCTTTGAGGTTTTCTATTTTGCTGGAGTATAAAATTTCAAAATAATTTCTAATTGTCTTCTGTATTTCAATAGTGTCTGTCATGATATTTCCTTTTTCATCACAGATTTTAGTAATTTGGATTTCCTGCTTCCTTTTTGTTAGAGTGGCTAAAGATTTGTCAATTTTATTTATTTTTTTCAAGGAACCAGCTTTTTGTTTTGTCAATTTTTGAAATTTTTTTTAGTTTTAATTTCATTGATTTCTGCCCTGATTTTAATTATTTCCTGTCTTCTACTACTTTTAGTGTTGGGTTGTTCTTTTTCTAGGGCTTTGAGGTGTAATGTCAGGTTTTTTAATTTGTTGACTTTTTCTTCTTTTAATGAATGAACTCCATGCAATGAACCCCTCTTAGCACTGCCTTCATAGTGTCCCAGAGATTTTGATAAGTTGTATTGGAGTTCACATTTACCTCTAAGAATTTTTTTTAATCTCCTACCTGATGTCTTCTGTTATTTATGTGTCATTCAATAGCATATTGTTTATTCTCCAGGTGTTGGAGTAGCTTCTCTTTTTAATTTTATCATTGATTTTTAATTTCTTTCCATTATGATCTGATAGAATGCAGGGTAGTATCTCTATTTTTTTGTATTTGCTAAGACTTGCTTTGTGGCATAACATATGGTGTATTTTGGAGAAGGATCCATGTGCTGCTGAGAAGAAAGTATATTTGTTCCTTGACAGATGGAATATTCTATATATGTCTGTTAAGTACAAATTATTGATTGTATTATTGAGTTCTATAGTTTCTTTGTTTAGTTTTTGTTTGGAAGATCTATCCAGTGGTGAGAGAGGTATATTAAATTCATCCAGTATTATTGTGTCTTGGTCTATTTGGTTCTTGTATTTGAGAAGGGTTTGTTTGATATATATAGATAGCCCATTGATGGGGGCATAGATATTTATGATTGTTTTATCTTGTTGATGTATGAATCCCTTAAGCAGTATGAAATGTCTTTCTTTATTTCTTTTCACTAGATTTGGCTTGAAGTCCACTTTATCTGATATGAGGATGGAAACCCCTGCTTATTAACATGTTCCATGTGAGTGGTATGTTTTTTCCCACCCTTTCACCTTTAGTCTGTGGATGTCTTTTCTTGTGAGATGAGTCTATTGAAGCAACATATAATTGGGTCTTTTTTTTTTTTAAATCCAATCTGTCATTCAATGTCTTTTAATTGATGAATTTAGGCCACTGATATTCAGGGTTGTTATTGAAATGTGATTTGTATTCCCAGAAATTTTGGTTTATTTTTGGTTTTTAACTTAACTTGGTTTCTCCTTTGATTGGCCTTTTCTTTAATGTAATTCCTCCCTTTGCTGATTTTCATTTCCTCCTCATGGAATATTTTGCTGAGGATGCTCTGTAGTACAGACTTTCTAGTTGTCAATAAACTTTTGTTTATCATGTCAATAACTTTTGTTTATCATGAAACACTTTTATTTTGTCATCAAATCTGAAGCCTAATTTTGCTGGATATAAGATTCTTGGTTGGCATCCATTTTTCTTTCAGAGCTTGGTATATGTTGTTCAGGATCTCCTGGATTTTGAGGGTCTAGGTTGAAAAATCTGCAGATATCCTAATTGGTCTCCCCTCTATGTGATCTGATTCCTCTCTCTTGCGGCCTTTAAGATTCTGTCCTTATCTGTATGCTAGGCATTTTCATTATAACATGCCTTGGTGTGGGTCTGTTGTAATTTTGTACATTTGGTGTCCTGTAAGCCCCTTTTGTTTGATTTTCCAATTCATTCTTCATGTTTGGAAAATTTTCTGAAATTATCTTATTGAAGAGATTGTGCATTCCTTTGGTTTGAATCTCTGTGCCTTCCTCTATACCAATAAATCTTAGATTTGGTCTTTTGATGCTATTCCATAATTCTTGGATATTCTGTTCATGGATTCTTATCATCTTCACTGTGTGGTCAACTTTATTTCCCAGACTGTATACTTTGTCTTTATTATCTAGATATGTTCTGTCTTACAAGTGATTTAGTCTCTTGGTGATGCTTTCTATTGACTTTTTTATTTGGTTTATTGTTTCCTTCATTTCAAGGATTTCTGATTGGCTTTTTTTTTTTTTTTTTTCAGAATCTCTAACTCTTGAAGTAATCTTTTGCTACCTGTATTTGTTCCCTTCCCTCTTTGTTGTTGTGATCTATGGTTGCCTGTATTTGCTCGCTTATCTCTTTGTTGGAGCGATTAATTTTTGCCTGTATTTGCTCATTTAAGTGTTTCTTTAATTCACAGATCATTTCTTAAAAATATTCTTTTTTAGTTGTAGATGGACACAATACCTTTATGTTATTTATTTTATGTGTTGCCAAGGATTGAAGCCAGTGCCTCATACATGCTAGGCAAGTGCTCTACTACTGAGCCATAACCTTGGCCCCTCACAGATCATTTTAATTATGTACATTCTGAACTCCTTCTCTGATGTTTTATCAACTGTGCTGTCCATGGGTTATGTTATTGTAGTATCTTGGTTTGTTTGGGACACTATTTTCCCTTGTTTTTTCATGTTATCTATGTATCTTCCTTTCTTGCAGTGCAGATCTGAAGTATTACAGTTTCTGCCCTAAATGTTATAGTAACCGTGCATATTATCTCTACCTCACCTTGGTGTTGAGCTTCCAGAACCTGCCAGTGACCTGTGACGGATGCTACTGGAACTATAGGTGGTGGCGGCAATAGTAATTGATCTGTTTAACTTGTGATTCAGTTCGGGCAAATCATATGACTCTAGAAAGTTGTCTTTCTGTTTTATTAGAGTACAAATTTTCAAAAGAATTTCTAATTATCTTTTGTATTTCAGTAGTGTCTGTTGTGATATTTTCTTTTTCATCTTGGATGTTACTAACTTGAGTTTTCTCTCTCCTTCTCTTCATTATCATGGTTAAGGTTTTATCAATTTTATTTATTTTTTAAAAGAACCAACTTTTTGTTTTGTCAATTTTTTTTGTTTCTCTTGTTCCGATTTCATTGATTTCAATTATTTCCTGTCTTCTGCTGCTTTTGGTGTTAATTTATTCTTACTTTTCTAGGGCTTTGAGATGTAATGTTAGGTCATTTATTTGTTGACATGTTCTTTTTTTTTAAGGAATGAACTCCATGCAATTAACTTTCCTCTTACTACTGCCTTCATAGTGTCCCAGAGATTTTGATATATTGTATCAATGTTCCCATTTACCTCTAAGAATTGTTTTTATTTTTTAGTTGAAGATAGACACAATCTTTATATATTTTTATGTTGTGCTAAGGATGGAACCCAGTGCCTTGCATGTGTGAGGCAAGCGCTCTACCACTGAACTATAGCCCTAGCCCTAAGAATATTTTAATCTCCTCTTTGATGTCTTTTGCAACCCATTGTTCATTCAATAGCATATTATTTGATTTCCAGGTGTTGGAGTAGCTTCTTTTTTTAATTTTATGATTGATTTCTAATTTTATTCCATTATGATCTGATAGAATTCAGGATAGTATCTCTATTTTTTTATATGCTAAGAGTTTCTTAATATATGGCAGCATATATTATGCCACATAATCTATGTGCTGCCGAGAAGAAAGTGTATTCACTCCTTTATGGATGAAATATATAACTGTTATGTCTTGTTGATGTATGGTTCCATTAAGCAGTATGTAGTGTCCTTCTTTATCCCTTTTGATTAACTTTGGCAAAGTCTACTTTATTTGATATGAGGATGGAAACCCCTCCTTGTTTATGTGGTCCATGTGAGTGATATGTTTTTTTCCCAACTTTTCACCTTCAGTCTGTGAGATGAGTCTCTTGAAGGCAGCATATTGTTGGGTCTTTTTAAAAATCCAATCTGCCAGCCTGTGTCTTTTGATTGGTGAGTTTAGGCCACTAACACTTAGGGTTATTATTGTGACATGATTTGTTTTCCTGGTCATTTTTGTTTATTTTTGGTTTTTGACTTGACTTGGTTTCTCCTTTGATTGGTATTTCCTTTAGTGTAGTACCTCCATTTGCTGATTTTCATTGTTGTTTTTTAATTTCCTCCTTATATAATATTTTGCCAAGGATGTTCTCTAGTGCAAGCTTTCTAGTTGTAAATTCTTTTAACTTTTGTTTATCATGAAACATTTTTGTCATCAAATCTGAAGCTTAATTTTACTGGATATAAGATTCTTGGTTGGCATCATTTTCTTTCAGAGCCTAGTATAGGTTGTTCCAGGATCTCCTGGCTTTGAGGGTCTGGGTTGAAAAATCTGCAAATATCCTAATTGGTCTTCCCTATATGTGATCTGATTCCTTTCTCTTGTGGCTTTTAGAATTCTCTCCTTATTCTGTATGCTGGGCATTTTCATTTATAATGTGCCTTGGTGTGGATCTGTTGTGATTTTGTACATTTGGTGTCCTATGAGCCTCTTTTGTTTGATTTTCCAATTCATTTTTCATGTTTGGGAAATTTTCTGAAATTATCTCATTGAAGAGACTGTGCTTTCCTTTGGTCTGGAACTGTATGCCTTCCTCTATCCCAATAATTCTTAAATTTGGTCTTTTGATGCTATCCCATAATTCTTGAATATTCTGCTCATGATTTCTTACCATCTTCACTGTGTGATCAATATTTTTTTCAAGATTATATATTTTGTCTTCCTTGTCTGAGGTCCTGTCTTCCAAGTGATGTAATCTGTTGGTGATGCTTTCTATTGAGTTTTTAATATGGTTTATTGTTTCTTTCATTTTGAGGATTTATATTTGGTTTCTTTTTCAGAACCTCTATAACTTTATAGAAGTAATCTTTTGCTTCCTATATATGCTTATGTGGTTCTTTATCAAAATGATCTCTTGCTGCCTGTATTTGCTCTTTTATGTCATCTTTAATTCAGAGAACATTTTAATTATGTACATCCTGAACTCCTTCTCTGTCATTACTTCTGCTGTGCTGGCCATGGATTCCAATAATATAATGTCTTGGTTTGTTTTGGACACTTTCTTTCCTTGTTTTTTTTTTTTTTTATGTTGATTTTGTGTCTTCCCCTTAGCACTGTGGATCCAAGGCATTACAGTTTTTACCCCATAGGCTGTAGTGTCCCTGCAGGTTTTCAACACCTCTCCTTTAAGAGGGAAAACAATGTGAACAGATCCCAATACAAACAATATACAACCTTACACCAGAGAGCTGCTATTAAGATGTTTATGGTTTTGTCACAATTATTATCCACAGTATAAATAGAAGATTTGCAAAGGGGTCTACAGTTTCTGGTGGTGGACAAAGAACCAGGGATAAGGTGTAGGATGAGATGTTGAGGTGGTAGGAGGTGAGGATATGGAGTTATTATTATATCTTTGAAAGTGTGAAAGAGGAATCTAAAGAAGTTGGTTAGTAGCAGGAGAAGAGAGAGAAAGTGATTTGGGGGAGACAAGCAAGTGGGAAGACAGTAGCATACAAAAGACAAACATAAATGTCAAGAAAAATAAAAAATGAGAAAATAGGAGGTAAAGAATATACAACACTACTTTAATATACTATTCAGACATCCCAGTCCTCAGTAGCCTAATTCATGAAAAGTACTTGGTTTCATAAATGTTGGGGATGTGTTGGAGGACAGAGAGAGAAATCTTGAAGGAAGATACAAGGATTGTTTCTCTTGGAGATCAGTGTCTTTCCTACTTCCCTTCTCATCTAGTGGGTGGGCTTGTTTGTTGTTTGCTGGTGTCTTCACCCTCAGGATGGTGAGGGTTATTAGGGTGGGAGGGTTGGTCTTGGGGGCAGAGCTCCTGGAAGTGGGATATAGCAATTGCTGGTCCCCAATGGGAGACTGCACCCTAAGGATCTCCTTTAGGGCCCACTCGTGTGATGTGGGCACCTGGTCTTATCTCCTTATATTACCTGTAGACCTTGCAATTCCTGGTCTCTAATTTAGTATCTAAACTATATCTCGCTCAACCCCATCTTGGGACACCTTTGTCACCATCTTTAGTTGGGGCAACCCCCAGCTTGGAACACCTGCTGGGGCTTAGAAGCAATATCAAGGTACTGAAAGTCTCCAACTACCCACTCTCCCCAGCAGCTGCTAACCCTGCACAGTGCATGAGGTTGTGTGGCTGATCCATAGTTCAACAAAACCAGGTCACAAAACCAGGTCCTGAATTGCCCGATGTAAAACATCTCTCCACAACAGGTGTGCAGCCCCCAGATCCCAGCCCACAGGAACCTTTCTCTCCAAGGTCTTGGAGACTTTCAGTACCTTGATATTGCTTCTAAGCCCCAGCAGGTGTTCCAAGCTGGGGGTTGCCCCAACTAAAGATGGTGACAAAGGTGTCCCAAGATGGAGGTGGCTGCTCTCAGGTATGGGGTGTTGGGTTGGGTGGGGCCTGGTGGTGGCATTGAGCAGCTTGTTCAGAGATGCAGCTCTGTGGCATACAGTGTTGTGGACAACAGCTGTCTCTGAACCCAGTGCAGTATCTCCAGGTGCAGGTTATCCTGTGTAGGGGATTGTGGCAGGGGTTGTAGTGCCCCAAGATGGAGGCAACTGAGGGAGCCCCATGTTGGTAGATGGGGGTCCACACGGGAGTGGCAGCTGGAGTTCCTGTACAGGTGGTGGCCAGGAGTCCCGCATGGGTGCCGATGCCAGTGGTTCTACTCGGGCACCTGGAGATCCTGTGTGGACGAGTGGCTGGGAGTCCTGTGCTGAAGCTGAGACCTGGTTACCTGCACAGGCACGACGGCCATGATTCCTGCATGGGAGCAGCCGTAGGGGGTCCTCTAATCACTTACAGAGAAACAGTATTCCCACCACTTGAATCCCAGGTCCCAGAGTGGCACAGAATGCAGCCTCCCTCTAGCCCACCATCTTGGAAACAGCGCCCCCCCCCAACTTATTTTTAAAAGGGGACTTGTTTTTTTTCTCTTCCTCTCTCTGCTCCTCCCTAGTATCTCCCCCTCCCTAATCTCTGGGGAAACAGGATCACCTTTATTCCTAATCCAAGCCAGAGTTATCTGTCCTTGAACACACACCCATCACAGGAATGAAGGAATTCAGATTTTGGGGATGGTACTCAGAAATAATTACCTTCCAGATTAACAAGTGAATTACAACTGCACCAGAGAACACATGGAATGTAGGCTTTGAATCATCTCTTTAAAAGCCCCCTGTTCCTGCTGATGGGCAGAATCAGCCTCTGGGACAGGAATCCCCTGTGATTCTTTTCCTTTGTTTGCAAAGCAATAATATTCTTTTTCCTTTTTTCAAAACCATGTCCTTGTTATTGGATTGGCATGGGGACAAGGATAGAGCTTTTGATAACATGAGCTCTTTATATATTTAATATTAACATTTACATCTTGTTAGATTCATCACTCATTTTGTCCAGAGTAACTTTCAACTTAGAAATTTTTTTTAAACATTTAGGCGTTAAAAAGTTCTTTTTATACTTGAATTTACCATCGTTTTTCCTTCGGTAAGTATCTTCCTTTTTTTTTTTTTTTTTTTTTGGTTTTGTGGGTTTTTGGGGTACTGAGGAATGAACCCAGGGGTACTTAATCACTGAGCCACTCCCACAGCCCTTTTATTTTTTATTTTGAGGGTATAGGGATGGAGCTCAGGGGCACTCAACCACTGAGCCACATCCCCAGCCTTATTTTGTATTTTATTTAGAAACAGAGTCTCACTCAGTTGCTTAGGGCCTTGCTAAATTGCTGAGGCTGGCTTTGAACTTGCAATCCTCCTGCCTCAGCCACCCAAGCTGCTGGGATTATAGCATACACCACCATGACCAACTTGCTATTTTTATAACTAGAAAGTTGTTCTAAATGTAGAGAGTTTTTTGGTTTTATTTGGTTCTGATGTTTATTATTAATTATTAAATTTATATTGATTTACAATGTAAAGGACTATCTCAGTTGATTTTCTCCTGGAATGATTGAACTTCCAAATTTATTTATCAAATAAGCCTTTCTGATTGATTTCTGATTATCCCACTTTCATTTATAAAGTATTTAAGTATATTAGGAACTATTCTTTAGGGTAGATATTGATTTGCCAGTTTGTTGCAGCATTAGTACCATACTGTTTTGAATATTATAATTTTAATATTTGTATCTTCAAGTTTCTCCTTATTAAAAAAATTTTTAGCTACCTTCCATCTCTCCAAATTGAAATGAGATACCTAGAAGGGGATTCACTTCAATGAATTCAACACATACTTGGGAATATGTTCAGGCTGAGGATATCACCTCTGCACTGTCCTCTGCAGTTAGTTGACAACTCACCATCACAGAGATGTGATTCTGTTTTAAAGATCAGGGAGCTAAAGTAAAAAGAAGCTGGGCTTCAGCTCCAAGAATGTCTTCTTGAGCAATTGAGGGCAGGGTAGAGCACGAGGAAGGGAGGACATGGCTTCCTGTGCCTCTGGTAGCCGTCTGGTTCAGGAAGGGCCCTGAGCCTGCACCTGCTTATGCTCTCATGGATTTCCTGAGTCAGATCCTCAGTCAAGCTAGTTCCCTGAATTTTCTGTTTTTTTACAGAGTTTGAACACAGTTTCCAAATATATTTGCCAAAAACTCTAAATCAAAACAACTCCCCCTAAACCACACAGTTCCACACAGAAAAATCCAGATCTCTAACCTCTGGAGAGAACAAAACAAGACAGAAAACCTCAAAGAATCTAGTTACGTTAGGGGTTCTCACTTTGCAAAGATCAGTGGGGACTCCCCTTTAGATGAGTCATACGTTCCCTGACCCATTTATTTTCTGGCCTGGCCTTGTAGGCTTCTGAGGGGACAGTCCCCAGAGTTAAGGGACCAGGAACAGAGCTGCAGGTCAGTCCCCACTTCACTGATTCTGAGATAGCAATTTAGGATAAAGAGAGAGAGAGAGATACTGAATCTTAAAGGAAACACTCACTGCCATTGAGATGTAGAAAGCATAGTTGTAAATCTTGAGCAAAAAGCCTTGGCCCGTGACCTTTAAAAATAAGGGAAATACAGAAGTGCAGGGGAAACTGGTAGAAATTTTGCTGCTCCACCCTGGCTCCATCTCCAGACTGGCCCCTGATATAGCCCTTCTATAAATATTGGACCCCCAGTCCAAGTCAGGGCCGCTTCTCACTCTAAAGACAGCCCACATTCTCCCTTGAATGTGTAGCTGCTTTCCTAAATAAACCTCTGTCTCAGCCTCTGTCTGGCTTGTGTGAACTTCTTTTCCTTTGCACTAAGAATCTCGCTGATTGTGAGTTGAGTTCCTGCTGTCCTCTGGGAACTCCTCAGACCCTTCCCTGGAGAAATCTCTTCCACTTCAAGCTGGGAAGTGCCTCATGAGGTTGTCGTGTGTCCTGCTGCTGATTCCCTGGGAGATGCTCCTTGCTCCGTCAGCATCCCATCCATCCCTGATCTCTGCTCTGCTTTCTGACAGAGAACAGCAAAGTTTGCCTTTCCTGGCCTCAGTGGACTAGGTCCCAGGATGTCCACAGTCCTTTGGATATTTCCATATAAGCAAATCTACTCCATCTTGTGGGACAAAGGGGTTGGGCCTCACAGTACCCCTCACCCTTCATTTCATGGGATTCCCAGCACAGAAGCAACTCCATTGATTGAACACCACCTAACAGCAAAGGCTGTCCAGAGTCAACCCAGCACCACCAGGGCCTCAGAAATCAGACTGTTAATGTCACCCTTGCTGATTTGTCAGAGGTCTTTGAAGCTGAAAGCATCCTGGGCAGTTGCTGAGGTCAACCCACTGAGGACTGAGGAAGGCACAAGTTAGCTCCCCATTGTCTCACAAGATTTACAGCAGGTTTTTTCCCTTGCATACTACATGTAAGAATAAAATACTGGTTAAATAACCTATGAAGCTAGGCACAATGGTGCATGCCTGCAATCCCAGAAACTCAGGAGGCTGAGATGGGAGGATCTCAAGTTTGAGACCAGCCTCAGCAATTTAGCAAGACTCTCTCAAAAAGAGAGAGAGAGAGAGAGGTAGGGAGGGGCTGGGGATGTAGATCACTGGTAATGTGCCTCTGGCTTCAATCCCCAGTTCCTAAATAAATAAGTAAATAACCTATGGCAAAGCAGAGAGAGGCCAACGCTATATGATCTCACCATATGTGGAATTTTAAAAAGTCAAACTCTGAGGTAGAGAGCAGAATGCTGGTTACCAGAGTGAGGGTGGGTGAGTGGAAAGGGCAGCCATCAGCTAGCCAAAGGGTATAATGTTTCAGACGGGAGGAAGAGCTTCTGATGTTCTGTTGCAGAGCATAGCTACTAACATTAATAATAATGAATTGTATATTTTTAAAATTTTAAAAAGATTTTAAATGTTCTCACTGAAAAGAAATGATAAATGTATAAGGTAATGGACATCCTAAATAGCCTATTTAGTTATTCTATAATGCACAGATGTAGTAAGACATCATATCGCACCTGTAAATATATATAATTATTGTTTGTCAATTTAAAACAATATTTTAAAAACTTGGGCAAATCTCCTCTGGGATGTACTAATGGGAATATCTCTAACAACATGGAGTAATATATTAAATATGTTATTAAGTAGAAAAAGCAAGGTTAAAAACAGATAAAATGTGGCATATACATATACTGGAATATTATTTGGCAATAAAAAAGAAATACTGGTACATGCTACAACATAGATTAAGCTTGAAAACATGCCAAATGAAAAAGAAAAAGGGCCAGCAGGTATGCTGACACCTACCTATAATTTCAGCAACTTGGGAGGCTGAGGCAGGAAGATCATAAGTTTGAGGCCAGCCTCAGCAACTTATTGAGTCCCAAAGCAACTTAGCAAAGGCCTGTCTCAAGATGAAAAATTTTTAAAAAGGGCTGGGGATATGGCTCAGTGGTAAAATGCTCCTGGGTTCAATATCAGTACAAGGAAGGAAGAAAAGCAGGGAGGGAGGGAGGGAGGGAAGGAGGAAGGCAGGCAGGCAGGCCAAAGGTCCCATAGGTCCCATACTGTATGATTCCACTTACATGAAACATCTATAATAGCAATTCCATAGGGAAAGAAAGTACCTTAGCAGCTGCTTAGGCTTGTAGTGGGGGAGTTGGGAGAAACAGGGTTGATGGGTACATGATTTCCTTTTGGAATAAAAATATACTAAAATTGATTATGGTGACGTTTGCATGACTCTGAATATATTAAAATCATTGAGTAATACTTAAGGTTAATTGTATAGTATGTGAATCAATAAATCTAAATACTAAAAAGTTAAACCTGGAAAAAAAGCAAGTTAGAGAAGTGTACAATATGCTCTTGATCTCCTTAGAAGGGGTGCTAAAACTATAATGAAAATTCACTTCAGAAGGATGAAACATAAAACAAAACTTGTTTTTTTCTTTTTTTTTAACCTATGGGGAAAGAGAAGGGATAATAGAGTTGAAGTTTCACGGATAGAAGCCAGAATACTCTGAATAGACTTTCTAAATTTGGATTTGAAATCATGAGAATATTTGAATAATTTAAAAAACAATTCAAAATGAACTCCTACTTTAAAATCTGGAACAAGACAAAAGATGTCCACTTTCACCACTTCTATTTAATATAATGCTAGAAATTCCAGCTACAGCATTTAGGCAAGAGAAGGAAGTAAAGGTATAAAAATAGGAAGAAAGAAATCAAATTATCACTGTTTGCAGATGATACGATCCTGTATTTAAAAGATAAAAAAACCAAAACAAAACAAAACAAAAAAAAAAACTCCACCAAAAGATTGCTAGATTAGCTTAGTGTTGTGGCACATGCCTGTAATCCCAGCAGCTTGGGAACCTGAGGCAGGAAGATTGTGAGTTCAAAGCCAGCCTCAGCAAAAGTGTGATATTAAGCAACTCAGTGAGACCCTGTCTCTAAATAAAATACAAAATAGAGCTGGGAATGTGGCTCAGTGGTAGAGTGCCCCTGAGTTCAATCCCTGGTACTCCCCTTTACAAAAAAAAAAAAAAAAAAAGACTGCTAGATTAGCTAGAGCTACTAAACAAATTTGCCAATCTGGTTATAAAATCAACATACAAAAATCAAATAGCTTTCCTATATACTAACAATAAACACACCAAGAAAGAAATCAGGAAAACAATCCCATTCATACTAGCCTACATATAAACAAACAACAAAAACAAAACACTTAGGAATAAATCTAACTAAGAAGGGAAATGATTTCTACAATGAAAACTATTGAACATTGAAGAAAGAAAATTGAAGAAGACCTCAGAAAGTGGAAAGATCTCCCATGTTCATGGATAGGCAGAATTAAGATTGTTAAAATGGCCAAATTACCAACAACAGATTGAATTCAATCCCCATCAGAACACCAATGACATTCTTCACAGAACTAGAAAAAGAGTCCTAAAATTCTTTTGGAAGAATAGAAGATCCAGAATACCCAAAACAATTTTAAGCCAAAAAAGCAATGCTGAAGGTATCACAACACCTGATTTCAAATTATACTACAGACCTAGAGTAACAAAAACTGCATGGCACTGGCATAAAAACAGATGCATAGAACAATGGTACAGAATAGAAGACACACAAGCCAGGCACAGTGGCACATGCTTGTAATCCCAGTGGCTTTGGAGGCTGAGACAGGAGTATCACGAGTTTAAAGGTAGCCTCAGCAATGTCGAGGTACTAAACAACTCAGTGAGACCCTGTCTGTAAATAAAAAATACAAACAAGGGAATGTGGCTGGCTCAGTGGTTGAGTGCCCCTGAGTTTAATCCCCAGTTCAAAAAAAAAAAAAAAAAAAAGAATAGAAGACACAGATACAAACCACACTTTTACATCTGATCCTTGACAAAGGTACCAAAAACATACATTGGAGAAAAGACAGCCTTTTAAACAAATGGTGCTGGGAACATGGTTGTCCATATGTAGAAGAATGAAACTAGACTCTTATCTCTCACCCTGTAAAAAATCAACTCCAACTGGATCAAAACCAAGACCAGAAACTATGCAACTCCTAGAAGAAAATGTAGCGTCAACACTCCAGCAAATAGGCACAGTCAATATGCCAAGCTCAAGAAATAATGCCAAGAGTTAATAAAAGGGATAGTATCAAATTAAAAAGTTTCTGAACAACAAAGGAAATGAGAATGTGAAGAGAGAACTTACAGAATGGGAGAAAATCTTTGCTAGCTATTCTACTGAGAGAGGATTGCTATCTAGAATATATAAAGAACTCAAAAAACTTCACACTCATAAAATCAAATAACCCAATTAACAAATGGGCAAATGTACTAGACACTTTTTAAAAGAAGAAATACAAATGGCCAACAAATGTAAGAAGAAATGCTCAGCATCATTTGCAATTAAGAGAAATGCAGATCAAGACTATACAGATTTAATTTCACACTAGTCAGAATGGCTAGAAAACAATTAAGAGTAAATGCTGGAGAGGATATAAGATATAGAGAAAAATGAGCACTGTAGGTGGGATTGTAAATTAGTACAACCACCATGGAAATCAGTATGAAGTTCTCAAAAGACAAGGAATGCAACTACAATGACTTAGCGATGCTGCTCCTTGGTGTTTATCTTAAAGAAAATTAAAGGCATCACGGGTTGGGGGTTTACTCAGTGGCAGAGTGCTTGCCTCCCATGTGCAAGGCCCTGAGTTTGGTCCTCAGCCCTGAAAAAGAAAAAAAAATGATAAAGAATTAAAAGCAGCATGCTATAGTGATATGTGTAGACCCATGTTTATGGCAGCACAATTCACAATAGCTAAACCATGGAACCAGCCTAGGTGTCCATCAACAGATAACGGATAAAGAAAATGTGGTACATATACACAAGAGAGTTTTATTCAACCATAAAGAAAAATGCAGTCATGTCATTTGTAGAAAAATAGATGGTACTTGGGAACATTATTGCAAATGAAACAAACCCAAATTAGAAGGTCAAGGGTCATGTTTCATATGTGGCATTTAGAGAAGAAAATGGAAAAGAAAGGTGGGGGTGATCCTATGAAAATCAAAGGGAGATCAGTAGAATAGAGAAAAAGGTGGGAAGGGAGTGGGGATGGAGTGGGGAGGGTAGGGAGGAAGACTGATCAAATTCTGTTGTTATATTGTGTGCACATACGAATATATAACAACACATCCCATCATTATGAACAACTGTAATGCATCAATAAGAAATGAACCCTAAGCAATTAGAAGCAAAATTAACTTCATATCAAGTTTATGGATAACTAAAGAAGAAAGAACACTTCTTGGTGTTTGAAGGAACAGAGTTTTAAGGAAGTATACTGATCACAAGTCCCTAATAGGATTTGTCCTAGGGACAAAAAGAACTGCAGAAATATCCCAAACTATTTTTAGTAACTACATCATTTTTGACGCAGCAGTATGCTTATCTTGACATTGTTGGATATATATTGCACAGAAAAGCCAATGAACGTTTGTGTATTGAGAAGTGGGATTTTTAGCATAAGAAATAGAGATGATTATCAGTAAAGTTAAATAAACACTGTATAACCCTGAACTGGAATGGAAAATACCAATATGACCTCATAATGTTTTCCTGTGTGTGTGTGTGTGTGTGTGTGTGTGTGTGTGTGTGTGTGTTTTGTACTGGGGATTGAACCCCGGGGCATTTAACCACTGAGCCACATCCCCGCCCCTTTTTATATTTTATTTAGAGACAGGGTCTCACTAAGTTGCTTAGGGCCTCACAAATTTGTTGAGGCTGGCTTTGAACTCATGATCCTTTACCTCAGCCTCCTGAGACACTGGGATTTCAGGCACCACCACACCCAGCTCATGATGTTCTCTTTATCCTTATTTTTTTACATCTTCTTCAGTATGAAGGATTGAACCCAAGGGTACTTCAACGCAGAGCTACACCCCTAGCCCTTTTGGAGACAGGTTTCACCAAATTGTTGACTCTAGCCTGGAACTTGAAATCCTCTGGCCTCAGCCTCCCAAGTAGCTGGGATTACAAGCACATGCCACTGCATCCAGATTTCTTTATCCATATTTACTAACCTTTACTTTATCACTTATCCATCTACCATCTATCATCCATCTCTATTTTCCTAGATCTGACCAGTGAAAAGCTTTGCCTATGTACATGGCTTTAAAACCCCACTTCTCATTTTCTACTGTGTTTATTTTCCAGCTCTGTTCTCCTGGAAACCTGATAACAGTGGAATGTCAGTTGTGTTACTAGGCAACGTTGCTAGTGGTAAAAATGACCCACTGCATCTGGACAGTGAGGATAGTGACTGAATGCAAAGAACTGGTGGGAAGCTGTGGCTTCTGAGTATATGATTCAGAACTAGATATGTCCCTTGAGGCACCATGGGAGCTATTCCTGTTAAACTATTACTAGAAATATCAGGTAATGGGGAAATGAGGCTTTAATTTGCTGTTTATCTGAAGTTCCAATATAACTAGGTATCCTGTATTTTATTTGCCAACCCTATTTGGGGACAAGGGGCTAAAAAAATGTCCTCTGCTACCGACACTGGTATGCTGTTTCCTGCCCTTGAATTTGTTGTTGTTGTTGTTGTTGTTATTGTTGTTGCTTGGTTTTGGTACTGGGGATTGAACCTGAGGCACTTAATCTCGAGCCACATCCCCAGCCCTTTTAAATATTTTATTTAGAGACAGGGTCTCACTAAACTGCTTAGGGCTCGCTAAGTTGCTGAGGCTGCTTTGAAGTCACCATCCTCCTGCCTCAGGCTCCTGAGATGCAGGGATCACAAGCATGAGCTGTTACACCCGGCTGCCTTGAATCCTTTTTCTAAATGAAGTCAATATCAAGTGTGGCCTACTGCAGTCATGTGAGTCCAGAGGTCTAGTAGAACCTGAGAATAACTTCAAGGAAAGCATTGTCACCTAGAAAGAGTAACCAGCTCAGGGATATTAGCACCTTGAGAACCCAGACTGTGGTCTCTAAATAACTGTTTCCTATTTAAAGGCAATGGCTAATTCCTGTCTAGGGCAAGAAAGGTACAAGATGAACCTGGAACCTGGTCCTACAGGCAAGCAAGGAGCTACTGAAGACCACAGGCATGTGTTTCAGAGGACTTAGGAGCTTGCATGGAGAGGCTGTGATGAGCATAAATGAAGATATGGGGAGTGAGGGAGCATGTAGAAGAAAAAGGATCGACCATATGTTGAAAATTGTTGAAGCTCGGTGATGGGTATGTGAGGATTCATTATGTTATTTTCTCTAAAATTGTTTTTGAAATTGTCCATAATAAAGGTCTAAAAATAATAAAATAAAAAGTGGTTGTACCAATTTCCACTCTGTGCAGGAGGGGTATAGAAGCATAATGACAATTTTAAGTGGCTGCATGGAAATGAAATATCATAAGTCATTTATATGTTCTATTATTTTAAAGATACTTCAAAGACAATTTGTTTTATATAGGCTGGGAGTTTTGAAAAGTTTGCATATAAAGAGGACCTGAGTTGTAAAAAATTGCAAGGACCCAATTGTACATAAATATAAATGAGTAAGTAATCAAAAACTCTAGGTTCAGCTGGGTATGGAGGCGCCTGTAACCACAGCAGCTCAGGAGGCTGAGGCAGGAGGATCACAAGTTTAAAGCCAGCCTCAGCGAAAATGGGATGTGAAGCCACTAAATGAGACTTTGTCTCTAGATAAAATTTAAAATAGGGCTGGGGATGTGGCTCAGTGGTTGAATGCTCCTGAATTCAATCCCAGGTCCCTCACACCACCACCACCACCACCAAAAAAAAACAAACAAAAAACCCAGCCCTTTAGGTTCAATGAGTAAAGAGCTAAGATTCAGAGAAAATATCAATTTTACTCAAAAGAAGATAAGCTGAACCCCACTGGTAGTCAGGGGATGCTCGTGCCTCTGTATTCCCTTCTTCTCTCTTCTAGGATCAGACAGGAAGTAAATCAAGCATCTTGGGTCCTCGGAAGACCACTTCTGTGGGGCCAGAGGCAAAAGCACCTTCCTGCCACTGCACATCCAGGGCTGCTGGGTGGCAAGTCAGGGCTCCACCTCACTGCAGGGGGACCAGACCACTGAAGCAACAGCCTAGGCTGTGTGGCCCTTCCCCAGACTGGAGAGGAGCCAGACTTTTTAAGACTTTGAGAGCTTTCTCTCATTCCAGCAGGTTGCCTTGGGAGAGCAGGGCTATATCTGGGTGTCCTTTGTCAGGAAGCAGAACTGCCCAGCACATTACAGCCAGTTGCTCAGTCTGTGCCAGTCACAGGGCTACACTTGGCCCATGGAGTGCCCTCTCCTTCCTTCACTCTAGCACCACTGGCTGTCTTTTGGCCTCTTGTTTTATCTACCCCCCCTCCCAACTTCCACCTCCGTGTAGAGCAGGCCCTGGGTCTCAGAAGAAAGTCTCAGGAGTCAAAGGCCTCCCAGAGCAATTGCCAATCTTGAGAGTTGCTCACAGTTACTGGAAAGCTGCTCCAAAAATATAAATAGTTGTGGTAAAGTCTGTGGTCAGAGCTGTCAAACCACAGTAAACCCAACTTCTCTCTCTTCTTTCTCAGCTGATTTCTGAGAACTAGTCTTTACTCATTGAATAGCAGGTCTGTCTCTAGTGGGGGACACTTGTTTCCTAACAGTACACAGAGGACACAAGAATCTTGTGGGTGGGAAATGTCCCAGGTGCCTTCTTTATTTGACCTTTATCAGAGGAAATAAATTTCTTAGCCAAATTAGGCATTTTCCAGATATGCAGTGGGTGCTAAATATATATCTTCTAAATCAAATTTACTCTTGCTTGATTTTTTGGGTGATGGAAACATACAATCACAATCATGCTGAAATGCATGTGTTTCTAGGAAGCTCCTAATTTTTAGGATGAAATAATCTTTGTGTTTTTATGCATTCTTTTTCTTCCTATTTCAAACCTTTAATTCCAGCGTGGTGTGCTGTGGGAGCACAGTTTGCAGGGTGATTATTTCGGATGAACATATGTAACAGGGAAGAGCACAAATGAATATGACTGTATTGTAGAGAAGAGCTTTTAAGTCTTTTCTCTTTAGGGCTGCTTTAACAAATTCCACCGCTTAAATCAGTCCTGTGCAATTCTCTAAGCTCATGAAGAGCAGATGTGGCTTTGTGTGGTGAGGTTTCACATGCTCTCTCCACGTGGCCGATGGCACCTCATCTCCCCAAGCTCCTCTGTATATATTACTCTGCCCACTTGGTAGGAAGTTCTACTTGGTTCTCCTAACCCTTTTCTACAGATTTTCTGAAGACACCAAGAGGGACCTAAGTGTTCTCCTGTCTCATCTTAGTTTCCCCACCTTGATAAGACATGGTTTCACATGACATCCATGAGTTCAAGTCTTTCTCGTTCCCTCCCTTCAGTCAATCATCTATCAAATATTTACTGCCTGCAGAAATGTATCAGTTTGGAATATATTTGGCTCAAAGAACAGAAAAAAAATCAACCTCCAGAAGCTTAGAAAATGACGATCCATTTTTCTCATGTAACAAAAATTCAGGGGACATGAAATTTTTTTTGTATTGGTTCAGTGGCTAGAAAACATTGGGAATAATGTCTGATTATTTTGCCTTTCCTTTGTGGGTTCAAAATAACTATTTCAGTTACATATTTATATTAATATTATATGTGGTTTCATATTTATCCATATGAACTCATACTTAAGGCAAGGAGAAGGAAGAAGGGACCGTGCCAGCCTTGTCGTTCCCTTTGTATTAGCAAAGCAAAAGATTTCTCAGAACCCAGTTACATACCTTCACTCACATTTCCTTGGCGAGGGTATGTGACCACATCTAGCTGCAACTGTGAGCTGGGAAAGCCACTACTTAGCCTTTCCAATTCCAAATGTAGAATCAAAGAAACAAGAAAGTTGAGACTAGGCAAAGATGAGTCAACCCTCTGGGTCTGCAATGAGAGTCTTCCAATTGTATTTTGGGTTTTTTTTTCTTGGAACTTAACATGTCTGAAGTCAAGTTCCGCATTTCTTATCCTCCAACCCATCCTTCCAGTTTCCCACACCCTAGCTCTGTTTCTTGCCTTCTGTCAAGGATTCTCAACTATAGACTTGTAGTGAAAAATAGAAGGGGAAGACCCTTGACTAAAAGGCAAAAACAAGTCACTATGACTCAACTCCACAAATGACTTGCTTTGGGATCTTAAATTATTTGCAGCTTTTGAGCCTTGTTTTTTTTTTTTTTTTTCTCACCTGCAACATACCTTCTAAACACTTTCACTCCATCGGAATATTGAAA
This sequence comes from Callospermophilus lateralis, assembly GCF_048772815.1. Taxonomy (NCBI): domain Eukaryota; kingdom Metazoa; phylum Chordata; class Mammalia; order Rodentia; family Sciuridae; genus Callospermophilus; species Callospermophilus lateralis. The sequence goes on from NC_135307.1 coordinate 97,414,611, forward strand.
AATTTGGCTGGACTAACTACACCTGAAAGTTCCTGGTTCAGCGTCTGACCCATATAGATGCCCACAGACCTTTGTTGCATAAAAAAACAAGGCTGTCAGTGTACATCTATTGGTCTGGGATGCCAGCACTCCTTACCCACCTCTCTGGTAGCATTACCCTTTTCAAGAATCCCCTGACTACATCTTGCAGTTATATATGGCTGGCTACTCACGGGGCCCCCACTCTTGGTCAAAGTGTGAGCACATGATCCTGTCCTGACCAATTATATTGCCCCATCTCCTCACACAGTGATCAGTGTGTGACAGGAAAGGCCAATGAGAGAACTTCTCTAAAAATCATATGTGTACCAAGAGACATTTTCCTTGGCCATTGATTCTTCCGGGATTGTATAAATCTGAGGCTGCTTTTAGCCCTGGTATTCCCTTTCTCAGTCACACTGTCACCAAGTTTTTAATATGTGCTGTGTGTTGGTTGGTGTGGATTTGTCGACAATTGGTGATAAATACTGTGATAGGGGAGAAAGGGTTACTGGAGGTTACCTGCTCAAGACACAGGATATTGGTGAACTAAGGGGGTTAAACACAACCAAGAAGGCAATTAAGGGAATCCAGGAACATATGTGAGGGGAAAAATTGCACTGAGTAAGATGTTTGCATTTTAAGTTTATTTTCAATGGAGGGATAAAACAAATGGCTGAGACTTGCTCCAGTGATAGTTCCAACCCAAGTTCATCACCAGGGCTGCATAGAGTACGAATCAGCCGAAGCTTGTGCCTATGTACACACATCTGGAAAGCACAATTATAATTTACTGAACTTGAACAGTGCACCTGGCCATGATGGAAGAATGGTTAAGGCACAGTTTTTTCCTCTGGCTTCTAAGCACCTCAGGCCATCTCAGTTTTCCTCCTGTCTCACCGCTTGCTCCTCCTGGCAGTCTTTGCCGGACTCACTTCTCTACTCAGTCAAGAGTCACAGCCTCCCAACAAAGCTCTGAGTTACTGCTCTTGCTCCTCCGTTTGTGGTCAGTCTCCCTTGAAATCACACCATTTATGTGAATCCAAAACTGAACTTCTGAAGTCCCCTCCCTGCCCCCAACCCCCCCCAAAAGACTTGTTTTGACTTTTGTCTCTTATTTCTCAGAAAATCTTATCACTTCCAAACTCAAAATATATCTAGAATTTGACATTTTGTCACTGGTAGTGTTAAAGTCATGACTATTTACCAGCTGTGTCAATTCAGTAGCCTGCCCGTTAGCCTTCCTTTCTCTGCCCCTGATGATACCCTGTACACACAACAGTGTTAAGATTTAAATCACATGTCATTACTCTGCATCAGTCCCTGTCCCTCCTCAAGTGACAGCCTAAGTCCTTACCACATCTCAGAAGGCCACAAAATCTGCACTCTCCACCTCCTCCCTGCCTCAGCTCAGCCCCTGGATTCCTCTGGCTCATTTTGTCCCCAGCCACACTGGTCCTGATACAATTCCTCAACATGCCGCGCACGCTTCTTTCTCAAGGCATTTTTTCCCATTTCTTCTGCTTAGAGAATTCTTCTCCCAGATGTTCTGCCTGGCTGGTTCCTTTGAAATGTTAAAATCTTATTTTCAGTGAGAACAACAACGCCTTCCCACGGACTCCTGGGTTCCCCTTACTCTGCTCTGCTTGTCTTTTTCTCCCCTATATAACACATTTCTTTCTTTCTTTTTTTTTTTTTACTTGCCTTGTTTTTTTCTGTATTTTTTATTGGTGAGTTAAAATTGTACATAATGGTGGGATTCATTGTTACATATTTGTGCCTGCCATATAACAATAGGATTTGGCCAGTATCATTCCCCACTATTTTCCCCTTTCTTCCTCCATATGTGACAGGGGTTCATTTGATGCTTTGACTATATCCCTTGTGGCTTTGAAACTTACATGTTTTTTTTCTTTTTCCCAGTCTTCTTTTCCCTAAACTTCTCACTTCTCTCTGATCTTCTTTTCTCTAATCTCATTTTCTCTAAAACACCTCTATAAAAGCCCCCTGTTTCTTCTGATGGGCAGAATCACACCTTTAGGTGTTTCTCCTTTGTTAGCAAAGCAATAAACATTCTTTTTCCTTTTTCTCAAAACTGTGTCCTTGGGCTGGGGATATAGCTCACTCGGTAGAGTGCTTGCCTCACATGCACAAGGCCATGGGTTCAATTCCTAGCACCACATAAAACAACAAAAAACTGTGTCCTTATTAGTGGATTGGCATCGGGGACAAGGACTGAGCTTTTGGCCACACCTCCACCGGGTTACTTTCCTTCCTTCTTGGGATCTCCCTTTGATTTTTATGAGATGGCCGCACTCTCCTTTCTTTTCCTTTTCTCTTTCTAGCTTTCATTTGTGAAAGAAAAAACATGACCCTTGACTTTGAGTTTGCTTTATTTTGAATTAACCAATGACAATTTCATTTTTCTTTATGGCTAGATAAAACTCCATTGTTTTATTCATTTTTTTTGATGACTCAAAGCAAAATACAGTATAAATTTATTGACTCTAATCATTCTTAGTTAATATTTAAGCAAAATGAACAGACAATAGAATTAGGTACAAGTAAGCAATGGATTAACACTAGATATTCTATTTGAGTATGGATTTTTACTCCAAAACAGCTTATTCCTAAAAAAAAAAAAAAAAAAAAAAAAAAAAAAAGATGATTTACTCCAAGGCCTAACAACAAAACCACTCATTCATTGTTTTTACTGAATAAAACTCACATATATCACATTTTCTTTATTCATTCATCCACTGATGGACCACTAGGCTGGTTTCATGGTTTGGCTATTGTGAATTGTGCTGCTGTAAACATGAGTATGCATGCATCACTACAGCACGATGCCTTTAATTTTTTAGGATAAATACTGAGGAGTGGGATAGAGGGATCATACCGTGGTTCTATTCCTCATGTTTTGAGAAACCTCCATACTGATTTCCATAGCAACTATATAATTTACAATCCTACCAACAGGCACATATTGCTTTCTAACCTATCATATTTACTAATTGTATTTATTGACTCTCTGCCCCTATTAAAATGTTATTTTCATGAGGTAAAGGTCAAGAATCTTCATCCGTTTTGATCACTGATTTTCACAGGAGATGGGAAAGGTCTTTGGGAAATCTGATCCTCCGGGGAAGGATCTCAGGATAACAACTTTGGATTCTACAACATTCAGCCCAGCCAGATCACCTGACAGTGGAGTACACTGATAAGCATCCTTAAAGTTTTCAACCAGCATTTTACTTAGCCCCTGTTTTTTAGATATAGGCAAACAATATAAAATTACGAAATACCCAAGGAAAGACTCTAATATGAAAGAAAGAAAGAAAAACAAAAAAAAAAATTAAATGATAACAAATTATGGGAGGTGCAACTGGAACAAAGACTGCAAGAAGAATATTTAATACCCCCGAAAGATTATGCATTCAGGAAGCAAAAAGAATGTGTTATAAGAAGGAATATTCAGAAAACAAAACAAAACAAAACAAAAGCTCTAAGAAACTAAGAACATGAAAAGGAAAAAGAAAGATAAAATTGAAGAAATCTAGTACAAAACAAAACTCCAAAACCAAGATGTAGGAAAATAAGAAAAATCAATGAGACAAAGTAAACCCAATATCCAAATATTAAGAGTAGTAGGAGCAATAACACAAAAGTAATAAGAAGATCAATGGACTGAACCAAGTAAATCTCCCAGGATAGAAGAAAATGAGTCTCCAGATTGGAAAAGGTTTTATCTAGTCTCCAGAACAGTGGATAAAATTATACACCTGCATCATTGTGAAATTTCAGAATCTAGGGATCAAAGAGAAGATCCTGTAGTCTCCTGGAAAGGAGAAGAAAAGAAAAGAAAGGAAAGGAAAGGAAAGGGGAAAGGAAAGGAAAAGAAAAGAAAAAAAAAAAACAGTAATAAAGGACTGTGAGCGCCAGGCATGGTGGCATACACCTGTAATCACAGCAACTCTGGAGCCCAAGACAGGAGGATCACAAGGTTGAGGCCAGCCCGCACAACTTGGCAAGGCCCTAAGCAAGTTAGTGAGACCTTGTCTTGAAATAAAAACTGAACAGGACTGGGGATGTAGCTCAAGGTAGAGGGCCTCTGGGTTCAATCCCCAGTACCCCCTTTGTCCCCCCGTCCCCCAAAAAAGATCAGGAATCAACACTAGAAAGGAAAGAAACATGGAAAAATCTTGGAAACCAGAGGAAAATGGAGAGGCCCCTCTAAAATTCTGAAGGATAATAATGGACAATTTTGAATCCAGACGAAGCATTAATCAACTGCAGGGGTGAAATAAAGATTTCAAAGCAAGGCTTCGAATATTCACCTCTGGAGTACTCATGGTCAGGAAGATATCAGAGGGTGAGTTTCACCAAAATGGGGGTGTAGAGCAGGAAAGGCCAGTGAGGCATAGAAACAGGGGATCTAGCACCAGAGAAAAATGAGGGGAATCCTAGGTCCATGACACTGAGGGAACAGGATGACGATTGTGTGCCTGGCAGGGAGGTAGTCAGTCCTAACGTGAGTCAGGGAGAAGGTTCAGGTAGGTTCTTCAGGAAAATGAAATTTACAGAACACCCCATGTGAATAAATGTCAAGAGGAGACTTAAACATCTGATAGAGAATTTAAGGACAGATTACTGAGAAGTTTATAGAAAGCGAGTCCCAACTAATCAAGTAAAAAAAAAAATTAAGGCAATTATTAACTCAAGGAAATGAAAGTGAAAGCACAAACTAATCATAGTTGGTTACATGACTCAGCTAGGAATAAGATACAAAATCATAATGTAAAACATGAATATTGATTGAACTAAAATTATAATTGAATTGAGTAGAGTTGGGGAATGGAAATTGTGTATGTGGCAAGAGACGGGGGTGGGAAGGATGCACCTATCACAGTGCAAAGACAAGTGACAATGTCACTAAATGCAAAAACATCAAGAAATAAAATCCAAGCACCCTACTTAAAGATAGAGCAAATCCTGAAAGAATCTATTTAAAGACTCGAAAGATGTCATGAGACTGGGAAATGGAGGGAGGAGCCTAGGAACTGTTTTTCCCCAACAGACCTGATTGAAATATTTGATTCTGTCAATTATAATTCTGAAAAAGCTTGCATTCATCTAATTCAAAGTGCATGTGCCTATTTTAAGTCTGTTACTAATGAAATCTTAACTAGGTTAATTAATGTGATTGAGCTCAAATAGAGTTTTATGAAAGGGTAACTATCAGATATTCGTTTAATGCTGTGGCTCAGTCCTGGATGTACAAGCACTGGCTGCGAGTTAGAGCCATCTGAGGAACTTTTAGAACTAGTCATGCCATGATCCACTGATCCACCTAAACCAGTAAAATTAAATCCCCAGGACCAGCAGAGGCAGCCCCAATTTTATATGTACTTCTAATATGTATTCTAATATAGTCTAATGAAGACCTGAGGAAATATTTTTAGATTTACCTCTACATTTCTTTAAGTGCCACTCATGGGCTACTCAATCAGGGGCATAGACTATTGAGGAGTTCTGGCCCCACTTTGAGGACAGGAAGGTGATGCACAAGACAAACTCCACCTCGGAAGCAGGACTGGAACAGGGTCTCCTGGTTCTATGGGAAAGTCAAGGTCAGTATTACTATAATCCCAAGGTCAGAAGAACAGTGACCTCCATGGCATTGGCACAGGATAAATTATGAGGGGTCAGGACATGCATTTATTTTTTGTCTTTGCATTTTCCAACTTGTGAGGAAAACCAAATGCTGAAAGATTCTTTCTTTATGAGGTGGCCAGAACCTGGGTTAACCTGTTACTTAAACACAAAAGAAGAGAAAACCAAACCTTCAAAATAATTTTTTAGCACATAATAAATTCAAATTTATGGCCCCTTCACAATCCCATACTTCTCTTTGAACTGCTAGGACCACCTTTTTTTTAAAAAAAAAAAAAATTGTTTTTTAGTTGTTGAAACACCTTTATTTAATTTATTTATATGTGGTGTTGAGAAATGAACCCAGTGCCTCACACATGCCAGGCAAGTGCGCTACCGCTGAGCCCCAGCCCCAGCCCCAGAACCACCTCTTATTAGTCATGGAGGCATGATGGCTCTAATTCATCTTATTTTTAAAAGCATGATTTATAGACAAGCATTACATCAGTAGAAACTTAGTCTCCACTTGACATTTTTTTCATAAATCAATTGCAGAAAATAGCAAGCTCATGCCAGGATACCCAGGACTGTAGCAGGAAATCAAGATCACTATCGTTATAGCCCAAGTCAAGAGGAATGAATGGCCTTCTGTGGCTCAACTCTTAGGATAGTTAGGGAGCCCTTACCTGAGGCATGGGATGGACACTAGGTTTCAAGCAGAATGGAGGGTCCCACCTAACTGAACCAGAGCCTCTTCCTATTTCCTTGCAGGCATAAGGGACCTGTCTGAGGCAGGGTCTGGATCAGGACTGGGCTATAGGAGCTGTGGCCAACGTTGTAAAGGCTTTACATGCAGGCCGTGTTCCAAAGGCTTTGTGCATATCACCACCAGTGATGGGCTTGCGTGGATGACGTTAGATGACTTATCACAGGGCTCAGAATGGCCAAATAAGAGCCAAAATTTACAGAAGGTTCACACTGGGACAGAAGTAGATTAAATCTCCACAGAGCAAAAGCAGTGTCTGGGAGGAGATAGGAAGTGGAGGCAGTTTGCCTTGCAGTTGGAAGTCCCCGATGAGTGTCACAATGCCACGTAACTACTTATGCTCTAGGGGGCTATGGACTCCACCTCCCCAGTAGGCAGTGCCCAACCCCAGACAGTGGTACTTTGCCTCAGGATTTTCATCAACTGCAGTCATCCACATTTTCAATTCCTTTGAATTTCAAAGATTAGATGTTATTTTTTGGTTATGAGGTGTCCCCTAAAAGCTCATATGAGAGATAATGCAAGAAAGTTCTGAGGTGGTTATGAGAGCCTTAACTCAATCAACGCATTAATTCACTGATATGAATTAACTGGGTTTAACTGTAGGCAGATAGGGTGTGGCTGGAGGAGGCAGGTATGACTTTGTGGTTTATGTTTAGTCCCTAAAGAGCAGAGCTCTCTCTGCTTCCTGGTGGCCATGTCCCCAGCTGCTTTCCTCCTCCACACCCTTCAGTCCCGATGCTCTGCCTCACCTCAGGCCTGGAGCAGTGGAGTTGGCCCTCTATGGACTGAGACCTCTGAAACCATTAGTGCCAAATAAACTTCTAAAATTTTCTTGTCAGGTCTTTTGGTCACAGCAGCAAAAAAGCTGACTAAAACACTAAGACATGATAAAGAAACAAACTGGCACTTTTAGCTAGTTGAGCAGAATCTTAACAGGTGTGGAATATCCCACAGCACAGGATGCAGGCTTGGTGTGAGAACTGGCCAACCTTCATGGCATAAGCAAAGCACCATTTGGCTGCAGAAGGGGCAGAGGACCCTGTCTTCCGGCCGGGGTTGGCAAATCAGCATGTGTAGTCGTGTGGTCCAGGAAGCCAAGGGAATAGGGGCAGAGGTCTTCTATTTTAAAGAAACAAGTTGTGTTTTCCTCAGATCTTGCTTGGGTAGAGATAAAGAGTTTCCTTTCCCATTTGGGTGGTGTGACAATGGTCCACTTTATGCTTTAATCCATTTATGCTGGATGCTCTGCCACTGAGATAAGAGCAAAGGACTGATAAATTAGAGAATAAATGATTGGGTCCCTAAGATGGGGGCTAATTCAAAAGCAAATAAAATGCTAATACCTCTAGAACACTTCTCCCTCCTCAAAACCTATTGCCAAGTTACCTGCCTGCAGGGAAGTGTTCCTCCCAGCAGAGTTGTTAATGAGCACGTCCTGGGCAGCTCCTTTCCCATCTTTGGTCATTCCCACCTTTTGGCCAGGTAGGCAGGATGGCAGAAAGGGGCATGAGAAGAAATCTATAAAATCTATAAAAGGGCAAGACACCCCCACTCCTCCGGGCAACAGCTCTGGACCTCCTCCTCTCCAGAGGAGTCTTTCTCTCTGTTCTATCTTTTAATTCAAACTTTTTGCCCTTGCCTCGGTGTTTCTCAGGTGTTTAATCTTCCACACCAGGGTTACAAGGATCCAATGCTGATTTTCAAGACCAGTTTCACTACTGTGACTTATTTTTAAAAGGATGCTTCTTTCTCTTCCTCACTCCTCCTCCCTAATCTCAGGGGAAACAGGATTACATTTCTTCCCCATCCTAAGCAGAGTTATTTGTTCTTGAGCACACACCACTGGAAGTAAGTACTTCGAGGATGACACAGGAAGACAGAAATGAGTGTCTTCCATATTAATAAGTGAATTACAACTCCCGACAGAGAACGCGGATTGTAGCCTTTGAATCACCCAGTTCCCTCATGGGCAGAATGTGAGGATGGCCTTAGGCCTGAGCCTAAGCAACTCCATTTTAGAAACTCTAGTTTGAAACTTGGAGTATCACCAAGCATGCCTAACGGAGCCCCCCAATATGGCCCTCAAGCACAAACAAGTCACTTCTCCCCACCCTGACAAACTCAGGGTGAAGTTTCTGTTGTGCTATCCTCCCCTGAGAAAATCAGGGTGGAGACCACCAGACCAGATGTTTTAACCCCAGGGTAAACGATGTCACTGAGAGACCTGGAACTGATAAGGATTAAAGGTGGGGGGGTTCAAAAGCCCCAAAATTTCATATAAATATTGGAGCAAATGAATAGACATTAAGCCAGCTGACACTAATGCACCCAAGCCTGAGAGCCTGATGAGGACCTGGACTGACATCCCAACACTTGTCATCCTTGCCTGATCCTCTGCATTTTCCTCACTGCTCTCAAACTCTGCAGCCACATCTTGACCCTGGTGAAAGCCAAAATTCTCCCTATGACCCTCTCCTCAACCGGCTGTCAGCTCCACCCGAGGAGAAGCCTGCCGTGATTCCTGATCTGATCACCATGGTCTGAGTGAGTGTGCATCTGCTGGACGTAAAGCCTAAGGCTTGAGACTTTTGACCTGATACTTGAACTTAGCACTCAGAGGGAACGTCTGTCATGAGCCAGTCATGATTAAGGGTATTTGTAGTGCTTAGAATTAATCTAGAATTGTTTGCTGTGAATTGATTAAGTCTATTGTAGTGCCTAGCATTAAGGATTGTCATTTTCTTGATTAAGAACCTATAGAGTGAAATTGTATTGAGTGATTTGAGTGAATAAAGCATTGACTAGGGCAGAAATGCATGGACATTCTTTATCTCTACCCTCGATTACAGATGTTGCACCTTTTGCCCCTCTTGACACAGAATCATAGACTCTGGGACAGGAGTCCCCTTGTGCTTCTCCTTTGCTAGCAAAGCAATAAACCTTCTTTTTCCTTTTTCACAAAACTATGACCTCATTATTGAATTGGTATCAAGGACAAGGACTAAGATTTTGGTAATAGTGGGAATGTGTAATAGTGTGAAGAACAGTGTAGAAGTTCCTCAAAATGTTAAACATGAAATCACGTGACCCAGCAATTCCATTCCTAGGCATATACCCAAGAGAAGAGAAAACAACCACACAAAAACCCATGAAAGAAGGTTCCCAGCAGCGTATTTGTAATAGCCAAAAAACAAAAACAACCCATGAGTCCGTTAGCTGATGAATGGATAATAAAGTGCTACATTAACATAATGGAGTATTAGCCCCTAAAGGGATTGAGTACTGACACGTGCCACTGTGAGGATAAACCTGGAAAACACTATGCTAAATGAAAGAAGTCAGACAAAAAGTCATGAGTTATCTGATTGTTTCCATGAAATGTCCAGAATAGGCACATCCATAGAGACACAATAGGATAGTGGTTGCCAGGGAGTGTGGGGAGGGAGGATTTGGGAGTGACTGATAATGAATCTAGAGTGTCTTTTTGAGGTGATAGAATTATCTGGAATTAGATAAAGGAAATGGTTGTATGACACTGTTAATACACTAAAAACATGGAATTATCAGTGTGCTTTAAAATGTTAAGTTATTGTTAAACAAATTTATTGCAATAATAATGAACAGAAAAACTGCAAAATATACTCTTTTCAACAAGTTGTTATAAAAATAATGTCCAGCAAGTTTATTTTATATTGGTGGTGTTGGCAATCAAATCCTTGTCCTTACTAGTATTTCAGTAATATTTATATTTTTGTACTAGGGATTGAATCCAGTGGTGCTTTACCACTGAACTACATCCACAGATATTTTGGAGACAGGGTCTAAGTTGCTGAGACTGCCTTGAACTTGAGGTCCTCCTGTCTCCGCCTGCTGTGGTGCTGGCATTATAGGCATGCACCACTGTGCCTGGTGTCAGTAAGATTTTTGATTTCCAAAACCTTTATTATGGGAGATCTTTTAAATGGTTGAAGGTCTTCCAAATTGGAGGTTTCTGTGTTTTCCTGTGAAGTTTTTTTTTTTTTTCCATTGAACCCACAGTGCTTTAACCACTGAGCCACATCCCCAGTACTCTCATCTCCTTTTTTAAAAAGTATTTTTTCTAGAGACAAGTTCTGAGTTGCTCAGTAAGTTATTGAGGTTGGCTTTGAACTCATGATCCTCTTGCCTCAGCCTTCCAAGTCCTTGAGATTATAGGCAGGAGCCTTAATCCTTTGAAGTTCCGTTTTAGTTGCTTCTTCGATTCTGTTTTCTTGGGAGTGTTCTTTCTGCTCTTTGTTACTTCTATGCAGTTAGAATTTTCTCTCAATGTTTGGTGACTCTTAGGGGTTAGTTACTAGTTACTGACAAGGATCTAAATCAGTAGTGCTTAATCCTGGCTGCCAAGCAGGGTCATCTGGGAATGCTGTAGGTGGCAGGGGGACCAACAATATTGGAATTTGGGGGGAGTTGGGAAGGACTGGCATTGACATAAAGACCCATGTGATTCAATGTGCAGTGGAGTCAGGAGCTCCTCATCTAGATTGACTGGCCAAGGTTTTGGGGGCCAAGTGTGAGCCCCTGAGTCCAGGCAGGAACTCTCTTTAGATGTTGGAGAGGACAGGGAGGAAAAGGGCCACTTGTCTGCAAATAGGGCCGTGTGGCCGTCTGGGTCTTCTGTGACCTATGGCCCTCCCTGGCTGAATTCAGGACTCCCTCTGGGAGCCTCCCTTATTACAACTCTCATTTCAGGAAGCTATAATTATTTCTTAATCCACTGGGACACACCTAGAGCCAGATGTTTGGGATGGGAGACTGGCTGCCCCTTTACTCTTTATGCACCCCCCCACCCCATCACAGGACCCTGCTTTCCCATCTTACCATTATTCCACAGTTTTGTGGGAGAAAAACATCACGGGTTTTGAAGATGCTCTTTATTTCTGGAAGCAGAGCTAGAGATAGAGATCCTGGGTTCCACTGTCAATTCACTCCCAGTGACATTGAATCTGGATAATCCATTCTCTAATAGCACCCCTCCCTACTTTGCTAATGTTGATTATCAAATTGTAATATATACATATACACACATTTGGGCTGGGATTGTAGCTCAGCGGCAGAGAGCTTGCCTAGCATATGTAAGGCACTGGGTTTGATTATCAGCACCACGTATAAATAAATAAAATTAATGTCCATTGACAACAAAAAAATTAAAAAAATATATATACACATATATACATATACACACATATATATGTGTTTACAATAAATACATATCTTTTGGTATTGGGTATTGAACCCAGGGGCCATTAACCACTGAGCCACATTCCCAGTTTTTTAAAAATATTTTATTAGAGACAAGGTCTCACTGAGTAGTTTAGGGTCTCGCTAAGTTGCTGAGGTTGGCTTTGAACTTGCGATCCTCCTGTTTCAGCCTCCTGAGCTGCTGGGATTACAGGCATGTGCCACTGTGGTCTTTCACAAGCTGTCTATGGGCTGTGTGTGGACTGTTGTGTATAGTAGCCTCGTGGGGGGATAAGTCTGATATTGGGAACTCCCTGTGGCACTCCCCACAGGGATTGACCGCCTGATGCAGGTGAACTTCGCCCCTCAAGCTCTGCCAAAGATCCCACACAGCACCTGAGATGGATGTGACCTACCAAGATGCCAATCAGCTTGCTAACTGCAAGACATAAGCAAGACTCAGCCCTTGAAACCTTATTCCTGCCTTTGGTGTACCCCCATAAATAAACCACCAGAGCCATTTTGTCTTTCTTGTATTTCCAGAGCCCATGTGGACTAGATCTATCAGGGGCTTCACTTTCTGTAAATATTTCTGAGTATTTGAGCTTTGTTATTTACTAATTATTTGAGATTGTAAGTCTTAGGGTGGCTTGGATTATCCTGGGCAGAAAGAAGTCCCTTAATGAGAGGCTGGCTGTAGTCCCCTTGATAGTGCCTAGTCCCAAACCATTCTTAATTTTGTTTTTAATTGTAAAGTTTATTTTTTACAATGAATCTTCTTCTGTGGGAAACCAGTGACAAAAGATGAGTGTCTGTACTGGGGTCCTAAGCAAATACAGAGGATATGACAGCACACCAGAACAGATACACAGCAACCACCGAGAAGCAAGTCTCACAGAATAGTCAGAGAAAGGGAACTTGGGTGTTCTTATAAGCTATTTTGGCAAGGCAAAACCAGGATACAGGTTGTCCCAGATCCACCTCATGCTGAACAATTCTTCTTCAAAGGTCTGTCTAGTACAACCAGGGGACTGGTTATTAGGGCCTCATATTACATATAAAGGCATGATATTCAAAGATGGGAATCACTTGCTTAGAGCTGACAAGTGCTAAGAACAATAACATTAGTTTGACATTCAGTACTTGTGTACTAGGCTCTGGGCTAAGAACTAAGAGAAGACTCGTTCCATCATCAAAACAACCTCAACTTGTAAGTACTACTGTCAATAGGCATTTTCTCCCTGATGAGGTAAGAGAGGTTAAGGGAGGTTAAATAACTAGGTGTTGGGATTTCTGTCATGGTTCTCTCTAATCTACTCTTGAGTACGACTATAAGTCAAGGTAGCCACTCTCTAGGAGAACCTGGAGCAGGAGGTTCGGGTGTGCCAGTCAGTGAGACCCAATGAGGTAAAACTGAAATGAACGAAATACAAGAAATTTGTTACTTACAGATCCCAGAGAACTTAGGAGACAGGAAGTCTGGAGGCAAGGGTAGGAGAGTTGTGGGACCACTCCTTTATTAAGGCCCCAGGGGCTTTACCTGTTGGGCTTTCCCGTGGGTGTTGTGATTGGCCAAGTTTTAAGTGACTCTGGTGTTATTCAGTGTTATCCCTGTCAGTGGCTGTGGGCGTGTTGCGTTTGGTCAGTGCAATGAGGAACAAGTGGCTGTACCGCAGTCCGTTGGGGAGGAGAAGTTTCAACCAGGCCAGCCCTGGTGGGGTATGGCTGGGTTTGGAGCAATTTATGTTGATGCCAAGGCAAAACAAAACTATATTAAACACATTTGACGATTTGGCCAGTGTCATTCACTTGAAAAGTGGCAGAGCTGAGGGCAGAGCAGGCAGGGTCCAGGGCCCAGGATCCAGCCCAAGTCTTCTGAGTTTATCTCCAGCACGGAACCTGGGAGTAAGACCCAGCGGACAGCACAGTGGCTGAGATAGCCAACTCAGAGGTCAGCTGCCCTTTCTTCCAGAGCTGGTCACTTATCAACCAAACTTCTTAAAGTCTGTTTCCTCTAAGTTATTGATACTCGTGAAAAGAGGCAGAAAGGAATACACAGAGGAGAGCTTAGATAAAAGAAAAAAAGAGAAAAATTATGTACACCAATAATTCAGTTTTTAAAATTCCCGATTAGCCCATGGGAAAAAAAATCCAGAAAAAGTCAAGTTGATTTTGCCAATTTTCAAATCAGAAAGCAGAAGCTCAAGGGATAGAAGGGAAAGTGGGAACATGATTTTCTCAGTCCTCTTCTTACACGGACCCGTCAGGTTCCACAGTCGATCATGTCTTCTACCTTGAAATGCTTTCTTCTCCTAACTTTCAGGGCTGCAGCCTGGTGAGGAATTTGTAATTGTCGACAACATTGATGTTATCCTTAACTCTTTAACTCCCACTAAATAAATATTACTTTTGAAATCCAGCCCATAGATTTGAGTCCCATCCTAGTATTTGTTCTATACAAATACAAAGGATGTGTCCCATGGCAGAGTGCAAGTGTTGGCCACAAGAGTAAGGCAGAGTCGTGAGCACGAACAAGGTAGCTCAGAAGGCAGAGGCAGTAATGACACATATGCGTAATCAGTAGGAAAGGGTGCCCTGTGACCATCTGGAGCAGGGGGCCTCAGAAGTCCCTGTTACCTGCTTAGGAGCTGGAATGGGAGCATCTGATTAGCGTTGCTGCTCAGATTCTTTCCCTGATCTCCTACCAGATGCTGCACTAGGTGCTGGGTGTACAAATGAACCAAGTAGGGCACAGGCCCCGCTCTCAGGAGCTTATGGTCAGATGGGATGAAACAAGTCCAGGGCTACAGTTTGAGTCATGAACACACAGAGAGGATAGGGTGCTGTGCAGGAGGGGCTCCTCCCAAGGGGGCTTCTGAAGAGCAGTCTCTTGAGCTAAATCTTGGACAGCAAGCAGGATGCAGCTGCATGTAGAACACAGTGGGTGAGGAGGCCCATGGACAAGTCTCCAGCTGTGAAGTTATAATCCACTCAATAAGAAGGAACCCAGTGGGGAAGGGGCAGGAGAAGGCTCAGTGCATGGGGGTGAGCACATGGCAGGACGTGCGGAGTTGAATGAGATGTCCGTCACCTAGGCCCTTGTGGATTAATTTAAGCAATTTGAACTGATCTGAAAACTGGAGGATACCGTTGCATGACTTAAACTGGGAAGGTAGACACCAATAGGCTGGTGTTTTAAGGAAGAGCTTCCTGGCTGCAATTCAGAGGACTGCTAGGAGTGGGGAGCGGCTTGGGTCCCACTTGGAAGAGGATGAGGGTGGACTGTCTTGTGTCCTCCTCACCCCCTGCCAAATTCATATGTTGAAGCCTTAACCCCCAATGTGACTGGATTTGGAGACAGGGCCTTTCGGGAAGTACTTAGGATTAAATGAGGGAATAAGAGAGAGTGGAGTTTGGTAGTTCAATGGGTGGCATCCCCATAAGAAGGAGATACACCAGGAGCACATGAGGACACAGTGAGAATACAGTCACCTGCAAGACATGGAGAGGGGGCTTAGGAGAAACCAAGCCGGTTGACACTTTGACCTTGGACTTTCTAGCCTCTTGAATTGAGAGATAAGTTCCTATTGCTTAAGCCATTCAGACTGTGTTATTTTGTTACAGCAGCCCTGGCAAACTAACACCAACAGTGTTCTCTAAGTTTTAGAGGTTGTAAACAGTAATTGTGGGAAGGTCACAGTGTGAGGATAGGTCATAGGCCAGACTGACATACTACCTAGGTTAGCATTAGATAACCAACACATTGCAAAATACACATAATTATTTGTGTGTAGCATGAGCATTAGGCCTGGACTCTAGGTGATGAACTATAGTTTTGTCAGCTTCCCTACTCCCTTAGTACCAGGGATTGAACCCAGGAGATCTTTAATCACTAAGCCACATCCCCAACCCTTTTTATTTGTTGAGACAAGTCTCACTAAGTTGATGAGGCTGGCCTTGAATATGCTATCCTCCTGCCTCAGCCTCCTCAGTGGCTAGGCTTACCACCACACCCAGCTCAAACCAGCTTTTGAATAGGTTTTCTTTTGTAGCTCTCTGCTGTCTGCAATGAGGCTTGTCAGTTTTAGGATGCCTCGTCCTCATCTCTGCCACTTTGGATGAGGAAAACCGTGGCCTGCTAAGGGTTCCTTTCTTCTGCCCATCACCTATCTGGGGTCTAGAATGTTGGTCACAGTTTGAGTTACAAGCAGCAAAGACCACCCTGGCTAATTCAAACAGGACTAGAAGTTTCCCTGGAAAAGTCCTCGGGTGACACAGTGTAGTGTCAATGAACTGAGCCCCAGGAGCAGCAGCATCAGGGAAGGAACATGCCTCATTTGCTCCCAGCAGTCATATCCTGTCACTGAGCTCTTTTTGTGTGTGTGCTGCCACTTGAATAGTTGATTGTCCTAGGACATGTCCCATTTGGCACATCCTGTTACAGTAACTCCTTCCCTCACATGGCAACCAGGTATAGAGTATGCACCTGGCATCTTTCCAGGTCATGACCCTGCTGGTCAGAGTGGGGAGGCAAAGGGGGACCTCACTTCCACAGGGAGGTCTGCCTTTGCCCTGGGTCTGGGCTAGCTCGTGACTGGCATGGTCTCATTGCAGGGCACTTTCACAAGGAAGGGTTTGGGAAAGACCACAGAGCTAGACACACTTAGGTCAAGGGCCAGCTTTTATATTGAGAGGAGGGTAAATTGTTCTTTCTTTCTTTATTTGATTTAAAAAAAATAAATGACAGCAGAATGTATTACAATTTTTATTACATGTATACAGCACAATATTTCATATCTCTGGTTGTATATAAAGTATGTTGACACCCAATTCGTGTCTTCATACATGTACTTTAGATAATGATGTCCATCGCATTCCACCATCCTTGCTAATCCTCTGCCTCCTCCCTTTTCCTCCTACCTCTCTGCACTATCTAGAATTCATCTATTCCTCCCATGCTCCCCCTCCCTACCCCACTATGAATCAGCCTCCTTATATCAGAGAAAACATTCGGCATTTGTTTTTTGGGGGATTGGCTAACTTCACTTAGCATTATCTTCTCCAACGCCATCCATTTACCTGCAAATACCATGATTTTATTCTCTTATTGCTGAGTAAAATTCCACTGTGTGTGTGTGTGTGTGTGTGTGTGTGTGTGTGTGTATATATGTATATATATGCCACATTTTTTTTTTATCCATTCATCCACTGAAATACATCTAGGTTGGCTCCACAGTTTAGCTATTGTGAATTGTGCTGCTATTGATGTGACTGTGTCCCTGTAGTAAGCTGTTTTGTTCTTCTTTTATTAAAAGTAAATATGAGTGGGCTGGGGATATAGCTCAGTTGGTAATGTGCTTGCCTCACATGCATAAGACCCTGGGTTCAATGCCCAGCATCACCACCAAAAAAAAAAAAAAAAAAAAAAAAAAGGTAAATATGAGCAGGCATGCATGGAGCAGTTGTGAGTGGTCAAGAGTTAATGAAGATTAGTGTGATTCTGTGTACCTGAAGGCCATTAAAAAGGTAGCACAGGATTATAATTAAGGATTTGAGTACCATTCAATGGTATTTTGTGTTGGTTTTATGTTGATAGGGAAATTTGGGATGGAAGTCAGGGATCTGTGCTGTTTTTAACAATTCACAGCCCCTTTGAGGGAGATGAGAAAAGGAAATGGGTGTGTGTGTAGAGGGGAGTAATGAGGGAAAGTCAGTCCAGGTGATTTGGACCATTTCCACTGTAGGCAATGAGGAATCCATAAAGGTTTTCGAACAAAGATATATTTCTGGTATTTTACTAGTTTACACCAAGTAGCAGAAATTCAGATGGATTTGAGGTATGTAAGGATAAAATGTGCCAAAAAAGAGCTGGAAAGAGATTCTAAGTTCCTAAAGAAACACAGGACCAAGAAAACCTTCTCTACCACTGACCTACATACCCGGCCATTTTTATTTTTTTATTTTCAGAAAGTGTCTAAGTTCCAGAGAATGGCCTTAAACGTGCTATCCTCCTACCTCAGCCTCCTAAATTGTTGCGATTACAGGCATGCCCAGTGAGGGCAGAGAGATTTTGATGAGGAAAGAATATGCCTGGGAGTGATACCAAATACTTAGGTATGTGCTGGGAAAAGCAGCAGGGAGATAAGGAAGTGGGGTCTCAAAGGACTCCCAGATTACAGGGAAAGTTCAACCGGGGGAGGAAGTTGAATTTGAAGCAAACAACATTCACCTAGAAGACCCAGCCAGCATTTAGAAATGCAGGAAAAACTTGAGATAGCAATACATGGCCTTCAAAATAGCCAAGGAATGGAGCATCAGGCCAAAAGTCCTTACCTCCAAGACCACAGGACTGTCACATTGAGATATGCTATTTGAGGAACCTACTATGTATAGGCTGACAGGTGATATCACTAAAAATTTGCACCCGAGAGGCCTGAACTGCCTCAGCAACCTGTGCTATGTCATGCTAATCCTTCTTCTTCTTAGTAGGCCAGACCACTTAGCTTATGGAGTAAGCTAGAAAACAAGTGATTGCCACGTGAGAAAAATACTTCTTTCCTGTAGCTAGAAATACTTCCTGAGACTGCCAGGCTCACCACATGGTAGTCAGCACTGCTTACCTTCAGGAGATAGTTTCTTGCCTCAGAGGATTAATGCAGGTGTTTTATAATCCCTAACGGACTCAAAGAACTGAGAGTCTAGGTTAAATTCTGACCAGAACAATATCTCCGTCTCTCCTTCCTTCTCAAGTAGGGGGAAAATGCTAAAAGAAAAGGCAGCATCTATCAACTGGATATCAAGGGAGATCCTGGTAGATAGGGGAGAGTTATCACAATTATTTATGAATTTATGCAATTAACTAAGAAGGTAAGGTGTAAGTGTTGGAAAAGGAAACTAGTTAGAACTAATGAGCATTCAAAACAGCCAGATTTAGACTCTAAATTTCTTTTTATAGTAGTCATACCAAATACTTAGGACTCATGACTGAATAGTTTCATGTGTATCAATAACTGGTTTAAATAGAAAAGGAAATCTGGGTCCCAGGTAGTTTTGGGCATAGTCACATCCTGAGACGGGAGCACTAACACCAGAGCAGTTTCCTGGGGGGGGGGGGTCCCTAGCATTCCGTGTGGTCTTCCCTTCATGTAGGCTCTCTTCACATGGTGCGCCAGAGTCTTCCCCACAGAAACCCAGGGCCCGAGTCCTGTTAGCTTGGCTCAGGAGTGGGCTCTGTCAGGCCAGATCTGGATTGTGTTTCCTCACGTTGGGGTGGTGTAAAGTGGGGAAGAGTGGACCCCATCAGAGCCACATGGTCTGAGAGGAAGGAAGATGCCCATAAGAAAACTGAGGTGTTTGCTGGGCATGATGGTGCATGCCTGTAATCCCAGTGGCTTGGGAGGCTGAGGCAGCAGGATCGTGAGTTCAAAGCCAGACTCAGCAAAAGTGGTGTACTAAGTCAAATCAAAACTATTCTAAGATTTCATCTCACTCCAGTCAGAATGACAGCTGTTAAGAATACAAGCAACAATAAGTGTTGGCGAGGATGTGGGGGGGAAAGGCACACTCATACATTGCTGGTGGGTCTGCAAATTGATACAACCAATCTGGAAAGCAGTATGGAGATTCCTTAGAAAACTTGGAATGGAAGCACCATTTGACCCAGCTGTCCCACTCCTTGGTTTATACCCAGAGGATTTAAAAACAGCATACTACAGGGACTCAGTCACATCAATATTTATAGCAGCACAATTCACAATAGCTAAGTCATGGAACCAGCCTAGATGCCCTTCAGTAGATAAATGGATAAAGAGAATGTGATATATACACCCAATGGAATACTACTCAGCATTAAAAGAGGATAAAATCATGGCATTTGCAGGTAAATGGATGGAGTTGGAGAATATTATGCTAAGTAAGCCAATCCCAAAAAAACCAAATGCTGAATGTTTTCTCTGATATATGGATGCTGATCCATAATGGGGATGGGTGGGGAGCATGGGAGAAATGGAAGAATTTTAGATAGGGCAAAGGGGAGGGAGGGGAAGGTAGGGTGCATGGGGGTAGGAAATATGGTGGAATGAGATGGACATCATTACTCTAAATACATGTATGAAGACACGATGGTGTGACTCTACTTTGTGTTCAATCAGAGACATGAAAATTTGTGCTTCTATGTGTAATATGAGTTGAAATGTGTTCTGCTGTCATATTTAACAAATTAGGGTAAATTAATTTAAAAAAAGAGAATTCGTTCTATAAGTAGGGAAAGAACAGATCACTTTATAATCTTGGGATAAGGATGACCTTCTTATAGAAGACCCAAATACCAAAAGCCATAAAGGAAACATTTAGGATTACAACTTTGCCAAGAATGTGAAGAGCTAAGCATCTACAACTTTGGACTGGTATATCCAATTTGAATAATAAATTAGTGGAAGCCAATTTTGGATGGGGGAGGTGAGGAATTGAAACCATGGGCACTTTGCCACTGAGTTACAGTTTCAGCAGAGGCTGCTCTTGAATTTACAATTCTGCCTCAGCCTCTCAAGCCATTGGAATTACAGGTGTGTACCACTACATGCAGAAGTAGCAGCCAAATTTACACACACACACACACACACACACACACACACACACACACAGAGTTAGAATTCTCTAACATAATCAGCATCTGTGAAAGGGTATGCACATACACACAAGAAATCCATGCAACATTGTTTCTAATAGCCTGAGGAAGGAGAAACACCCTAAGGCACCTAGCAATGGAGGGATAGTTAAAGCAGCTAATCCTGCCATAGGGGAGAATACTCTATAACAGATCTGCATGGCAGAGCTTCATGCTCTGAAGTACAAGAGTTCATAAGACTAAGTCAAAAGAGCATGTCCACTTTTATATGATGCAAGTATAACAGTGGCCAGGAAGGCCTGGAGGGACATGGCACAGTTGACCACCTTGTAAGTGATGGGTTGATTGCAGAATGGAAGGTGGAACAGAGGAAAATGATTTTTATGAGCTTGTGTAGTGATTAAATGATTTAAAATAAAGCATTGTTACATATTATATATTTAAGGAGGCAATGAAAAATGGTCATCGAGTTCCTCATAAAAACAAAGGAGTATTGAATTAGAGGGAAAACCAACTAAGTTTCTTTAAAAATATACATTTATTAAAACTTTGAAGTTACTTAAAATTTTGTTCAAGTCAGAGGAAAAAAACCAATATTAGTTTTATAAACCTAGATGTCCCAGGAAGTAGATATCAAAGGATTTAGGTTTCAAAGAATTCAATTTCAAAGAATTCCTTATAAAAGGATTAATATCACATTCCTTGTTGCATGGGACTTAGGTTTCTCTGAGGATCATTTTGCCCTGAAACCACAGCCATGGTGAGTTAGCAGCAGAAATGGTGGATGGACAGGAGAGGTTTCTATTCATTCATCCAAATGCAGCCAAGAGCACATTTCTCAGTTAATGGAATGCAGTTTCTTCTGTAGTTCTTCGGAGCAAAGAGCCTTTAGATTCCCTACTTCCCCCACTCAGAAAAGAGCCTCTGTGGCTTAGTCCTCACACCTGAGTATATGCTGAAACATTGGCTGAACATGAGCTGAAACATTGGCTGAATCATCACCGCAGGACTCCCTGTAGCATGGGGGTAAAAATGTCTCAGGGAGAAAGTTTTCCTGAGTTCTTGTCTTCTTATCTAAAATTGTCACTTAGCTGGTCATGGTTAACAGATAAAAATGGGTTAAAAATGTTAGGAAGTACGATAAAATCGATAAAATCGTGTGCAGAAATAGATGAAGATAGTTGCTAAGAGGCACGACATAAAAATCTGGACCAGAAGATTTCTCCAAAACGTTAGTGGCAAGGGTGTTCTAAAGAAGTCACAAAAGCCATCCTACAAGGGACAGAGAGAAGAGAAGAATTAGGTTTCATGATGCTCAAAAACCTGAGCTCAAATACACAGGAGAGACTAAGGGTGCAGCCCAGTAGTAAAGTGCAAGCATAGCAATGCACAGGCCCTGGGTTCAATCCCTAGCATAAAACCAAAACCAAGCAAACAGAAATATTAAAAAACCCAATATGCAGGAGGTTCCAGATTAAACAGTAAAATAACTCTTGTATTTAAAAAGAAAGGGGATTCTGACAATAGGCAACTTGTAGCTAGGAACCCATCAGAATTTGTAAGAAGTCCAACATAGTGCACAGAAGCAACCATTTAACTTTTGTCACCTAGAGTGGGAACACTCTAAATGGAAGAAGGGAGACTGCCATGAGTAAGCATGCTCTTTTCTGAACAAAGAACCTATGCCATTAGGGGAACTGCTAAATCACTAGATTAAAAAACTATCACCTGAGATAATAAGGCAAGAGGCTCCATTTAGGAAGGGAATTAAACTCCAGGTTGTGGCATTTTACTTCTAGCCAGAAAATAAGGGTAAATCCTGTTTACCCAGTAGGAAAATTTCCCACTTCTTGATGTTAAGAGATTACTCCTTAGTCACTGTTGATTAGCAAAAAACAAACAAACAAAACCAACAACACCCTCCTAATTTCCTCTTTAGGTGCAGAGAGCCTCAGGTACCCCATCTGTTACCAGAGGAAGACTACATGGAAATTTACAGACTAAAGTTTTGTTTTGTTTTTTTAATTACCAGTTTCCATAGTTTAGCTGTATTTATCCTGTAATATGGGTCACTCCAGTCCTGATTCAAGACTGGTGAGGAGGGGATGAAAGAAACAAGGGGTCTAGCTCGGAATCCAAGAGTCATACTGTGGGGCTTAAGTGGTCAGCTTTTCTTGGGTCCAGGAGCTGAAAATTAAGAATCTCCAGTGTAGTGGGCCACGCCTGTAATCCCAGCAGCTCGGGAGGCTGAGGCAGGAGGATCTCAAAGTCAAATCTAGTCTCAGAAATTTAGTTAGTGTCTCATTGAATTTCTTGGGGCCTATCTCTAAATAAAATATAAAAAAGGGCTGGGAATGTGGCTCAGTGGTTAAACACCCCTGGGTTCAGTCCTCAGTACCAAAAATCATCATCACCATCATCTCCAACCGAAAGTCAGGGGCCTGGAAGGTCCCATCAGCAGGGTTCAGGGGATTAGAAATGAAGGACACCGTGTTGGGGTCCCCACTGGTGACCACACACTCTGCCGGATCTTTCTCCAAAAGTCATTTAACAAGTAGCAGGAGGGGAAAACCCGCCTGGCCTGGGCTGCATTATTGTTGACTTTACTAGTTGGGAATCCCTACCTGAGTGAACCCTGCAGACCTAACAGAGTTTCCTAAAAGCTAGTTAAGGGGGTAAGGTCAAAGCTTGCAGACCCAAGTCATGCTCAATTAATTGGAGCCCTCTAGCAAGCTCAATTTCTGCCAATCTGACTGCCAAGAGAAGAAACCTCGGACATTCACCAGCCTTTCCCCTGCTGCTGAACCCAGACTTTTCACTTTCAAGAGAACACCCCCCTCGCCCGGGGGCTGATGGGTCGGGGTCCCCCTCAGCGCTAGCAGACCTGTGCTGCGGGGTGCTCACCCAGCCACCTTGAGCTTCCAGCCAGGCGCGGTGCCGCCCCACGAGCTGAGCACAGAGCAAGTCCACGAGACGCTGACAGTCCAGGGCAGCTTGGTCCCGCGTGTGCGGCCCGTGGGTGTCCTGCGGCTTTCTCTGCAGCAGCGTCCCTGCGAAGGTCACAAGCATCACCACATGGCCCCAGTTGAGGGCCTGGTTGTCGGAAAGAACAGCCTCTGCCATCTGTGCCATCAGCTCGACGCGGTTACCTGGGTACCCGCGGTAGAGGGAGAAGAAGGGCTCGTATTGCTGTTGTAACCGGGCGGCCGCGGAGCGCAGCACGGCGGCCTCGGGAGTGGACGGCGGCGGCTCGGGGGTGCCCGGCTCCCGGGCACAGTACTCCAGGTAGTCGGTCAGCAGCCGGGCGGTGCGCTCCTGCAGCAGGTCTGCCATCCTCTGGCCTCCGCACGGGGCCTCGACCCCCGCCTTCTCTCTAGAGCCCACTGCGTCTGCCCCAGCTGGCGCCAGGTTCCTGTTTTTCTAAGGTCGGGAGAGAAGCCTTTGATGGGAATCCCACTTGCACCTGTGACATTCCATAAGCGAGTCCCAGAGGTTTGCGGGAGTTCGCGTGTGTCTGTAGCAATCAGGAGCAGTGCGAGACTGGGATTCCTGCTTAGTTCTGGGCCTGGGGATTAAGAACCAGAGCTGACAGTCCAGAAAGCTGGGCATGGCTCTTGCCTTTCCTTTAAGGCCACACACAGCCTTCACTGACTGCTCTCCAGCAGCCATTAACCAGCATCTCTAGATTGGAAGAATGCATTCAGGTGTGTGTTGATTTCTTTGGCTGGGTGTGGCAAAAGGGGCAGGAAACAGGGCTAATTCTCCTGGAGGCTGCTACAGTGCTGTATTCATTTGCAGATGTTAAGCTAGGCCTTTCCCTCTTAGCACTGGTGATGTGATGAAGAACAAGACATATGGTTCCTGACCTCAAGGACCTTAACTTCTAGAAATCGGTGGACACAAAGGAATGGACCATTTCTTTAATTATAATTATCACTATGATAGGAGAAGATGAAGTATTCAGTTATTAGGAGGCAGCTGCTCCTTGTACCACCATTCCTATATTGCTTAGAGTTCTCATTTCTTTTACTGACCAATCCCTCATTATTCCAATATCCTGATACAGTAAAAAATCTTCTATTAAACTCTTTCAGTTCATATTACTCTATGGTTTCTTTCTCCTGATTGGACCCAGACTGATATAGAATTGGTACTAGCAGTGACATTTCTCCGGTTCAGTGGTCTGGAACATGTTTTAATATCCCTTCCAGAGTGAAAGACAAATTGCTACATCTGCATCGCCTACAAGAAAAAATAAAGAAGGGTTGAGGTTGTGGCTCAGCGGTAGAGTGCTTGCCTAGCATGGGCAAGGCCCTAGTTTCAATCCTTAGCACCACATAGAAATAAATAAGTAAAATAAAGGTATTGTGTACAACTACAACTAAAAAATAAGAAAAAAATGGTGAAAGAAAAAAGAGACACAGCACTTATTAGTTATCTTAGTCCATTCAAGTAACTATAACAGAATACCATACATTAGATGTCTTATGAAGAAGGGAAATTTGTTACTTACAATTCTATTGGCTGAAAAGTCCAATGTCAAGATGCTGACAGATTCTGTGTCTGACAAGAGCTCACTTTCCTGGATCATGGCAGTTTTCTTACTGTGCCCTTACATTGCAGAAAGGGTAAATGAGCTCTATGGGCCTTCTTTTATAGGGGCAGTAATCCTATTTATAAGGGTTCCATTCCTTGATCTAATCATTTTCTAAAGTCCCCCATCTCCTAATACCATCATGTTGGGGTTTAGAATTTCAGCATGAATTTTGGAGGGATATAAGCATTCTGTCTGTAGCAGTAGGCCATTTAGGTTTCACAGGCAACATGTACCACATTTGAGTGTTCTACTTCAACCCAGTCTACAGGCTGGTGAATTGGGGACCGCAGTAAAAGAAAGCTGTGCAGAACATGCAGGCTGGCATGAGGCTACTCCACCTCTTGGGTCTTATGATCCAGCAGATCTAATGGTACTTGCTGTGTCAAAATATGCTGTATGCAACCTCTGGCAAGCACTAGTAGGCGATGGTTGGAGACCACTAGAATTTTAGCAAATTCTATTACTTCTTCTGAAGATGACTTTTCTTCTTTTGTGAAGTAGGCTGTGGCTTTCTACTGAGACTTGGTGAAGACTATAGGCCCAACCATAAAGAGACTACACAGCTTGAGTCCCATCTGAACTCAATGTTGTCTAGACTACTGAGTCATAAAGCTGGATGTATAGAGCAGCAATCTGTCATCAAATGGGAATGGCATATGAGAGACTGAACTCAGGCAGGTTGCCCCGACTCCTTCAACCCCAAGGTGCTTTGCCTTCCCCCTCTTTCCATGTGTATGGTCTCTTGGAGTGTTGTTTAGGGCCAGCTGATGGAGGAAAACTCAAGCCTGGATTACAGATGGTTCCATATGATAAGCTATTTCCATATGAAAGTGGATAGTGCCAGGCATGGTGGCACAGACCTATAATCCCAGAGACTTGGGGGGCTGAGACTGGAGGGCTGTGAGTTCAAGGATAGCCTCAGCAAATTAGCAAGGCCCTAGGCAACTTAGTGAGACCCTGTCTCAAAATAAAAAATAAAAAGAGCTGGGGACTTAGCTCAGTGGTAAAGCACTCCTGGGTTCAATTCCCAGTACAATTAAAAAAAAAAAAGTGAATAGCTATGACATTCACTCACACTTAGGGGTGACTGTGAAGGACACTGGCAAAGGAAAATTTACTCAGTGTGCAAAAGTAAGAGTAGTGTGTTTGGTTGTCTACTTTCCCTGGGGTGAGAGATGCTTAGAGTACAGATCTACACTGATTCATAGGCATTCCTGATGGTTTTTCTAGATTGTCAGAGCCTTTAAAAAAAACAGGAGTGAAAGACCGATGATAAGGAAACACTGGGAAGATGATTATGGCCGGAGGCCTCTGAATGGGCATAGACTGTGAAGGTATTTGTGTGCTGTGTGAATGCCTGCCAAAGGGCATCCACTGCAGAGACTCAATCAGGTGGACAAAATTAAGGACTCTGTGAAATGTCAGTCAGTCTCTCTACCTAGCTGTTTGCTCAGTGAGCAGGAAGGTCATGGCAGCGGGGACAGAGGGTATGTACAGATTCAAAAACATGGAATTTCCACTATAGAACTTGAGCTGGCTAATGCTACTGTTAAGTGCCTGATCTACCAATGGGAAAGATTCCCATCAGAGTGAGCCAAATGAGATATGTTGTAAGAGAATATAAATCTATACACATCAAATTCCTATCTGAACTGGTTTTGATATCTTGTTCCCTCATTAGTTATTGAGTTAAATAAAAGTTTTGATATTTATTTTTTTATAAAAGTATCATATATGCAAGAGAGTCATGATTCTACTATTCTGAACAATATATTTTAACAATAAGCACAACTTTTCTTAGATTTAGAGTAGCTTGAGAGTGAATGGGAAATATCTGGTCCTGCCATTGGTAACTCTTTTATCAGTAGGACTAAACAATAAATAAATAAATTATCCCCCACACAGAATTTCCTATTCACACATAGTGCCAAGAGGCAGTTTGTAGTCAGACATGATTAAAATCCTGGCTCTGCAGCTTTGAAGCTGTGTAATCATGGGCAAGCTATTCGCACTCCTGACCTTGATTTCCCATCTCAAAAATGACGATAAGGAAATGTCTGCATCCCAGGACTGTGGCCAGGAGTACATGAGTTGGTGTATGCAGAGTGCTTAACACAGTGCCTGGCATGCTGTAAAAGCTTGCTTTTGCAGAGAAGTTTTTGATATTCATACGAATTAACCAGGGCTCCAACCCAGGCTCATTTGTTTTACTCAAACACGACATACAACTGTCTTATCTATGTGATTTCTGGGTTTTTTTTTTTTTTTTTTTTGAAATTTTGCAAACAGCTTGTAGCTGCCTTTTATTTTTCTGCATTTTAAAATAACAGCTTTACTGAGATATAATTTATATACCATAAGACTCACACCTTTAAAGTATATAACTCAGTGATTTTAGTGTATTTAGTGTGCAATCTCACCTCCATCTAATTTCAATACTCCAAAAGAAATCCATTCAGCAGTCAAACTCCACCTCCAGCCCTAAGTAACCACATATCTACTTTTGGTCTCTGTGGATTTGCTTATCTGGACATTTCGTATAAATGGAATCATATAATCTGTGACTCTTTGAGTCTTTCTTTCACTTGGCACAAAGTGTTCAGGGTTCGTCCATGAGGTAGCATGAGTCAGCGCTTCATTCCTTTTTATTGCTGAATAATAGTTCATTCATCCATTCAGTTGTTGTTCAGCATTTGGGCTATTTCCACTTTTAGCTATTATAATGCTGCTATGAACATATGTGTTTGGGTTTTGTGAGGACAAACTTTTCATTTCTTTTTTATTTTATTTTTTTAGTTACAGATGGATGCAATACCTTTATTTATTTATTTCTATGTGGCGCTGAGGATCGAACCCAGTGCCTCACACATGCTAGGCAAGTGCTCTACCACTGAGCCACAACCCCAGCCCTAAACTTTTCATTTCTTATGAGCAGAGACCTAAGGGCAGGAGGCTGCCTGTTACTGTGGAAAACACATAGGCTGGAAACAGTGACCTCAACTTCATGGTTTCTTGTTTTTGACAAAGTCAGGCATTCACAGTGGTGTGTTGGTTAGCTAACCTCAGGTTCAGAGACAAGCACTTCCTGTTGTCAGTTTTCACATAAGTGAGATACCATTCTTACATTCAGTTATTGGTATTTATTTATGTGGGTTAAATTAACCATAGCACCATTTCTGATCCTGTCTCTTCACTGGAGGCTCTGCATCCTTTTTGAAATACAAAATATAAAATAACTTCATATCTTTCACCAGAATTAGCCTGAGTTAGCCCACGGGGGGCCATAGTCCCTGTGGCTGTTAGCAGTTCTGAAAGCTGGCCTGGCTCCAGACAAGTCCTGTCTAGAAATGAGAAGTCAGGGGTATGCCCTGAAGAGTGACCCGATTCTCACTCACAGACAGGATCTGGAGACAAGAAGATCCCCCAGGGGGCTTCCTCATCATAATCCTGGCCCCCTTTGTGCCTACCCAGTGCAGCCCGAGGAGCCATATTTCACCCTGCTGTTGACTGGGAAGGTTCTCAGCAGGCAAGTTTGGGAAATGAAGATCTACAGTAAATCCCTGTTCTTCAGGCCTGGGAGAAACAACATGGCCTCAACCCCTGCCTCTGTTAATCTTCCAACCTATCATCAGTTGCTCTTATCCAGGATTCTAGAGGTCCTCCTTAGAAAAGGTTTTAAGCAGGTCACAGGCTCCAGTTTCTCTTGGGCCCTTCTTACTGCCTCTCTGGGACCCTTTGGGACTTCCTGTGCTCCCATGGTTGCCCCAAGCCTCCTCTGGGGGCCTTTCCTAGAGGCCAGCTCTCCTTATTTATCCTGGTTTCTTCTTTTCTAAGCTCTTCTAAGGCCTTAATGACCCCCAGGGAGTTCTCACTCAGAGGTGCCTGAAAAGGGCCCACTAGCTGCTTCTTCTTCTTCTTCTTTTTTTATATTTATCTTTTAGTTGTAGTTGGACATAATACTTTGATCTTATTTATTTTTATGTGGTGCTGAGGATCGAATCCAGGACCTTGCCTGTGCTAAGCAAGTGCTCTACCGCTGAGCCACAACCCTAGCCCCTAGCTTCTTAAAAGTATGAACCAGAGCCCCTGAAGGGGTGAGAGGGAGGAAGCCAGGAAGGGGATGAAGAGAGGAGAGAAAAGATGGTGAGGGGAAGAGAGGAGGAAGAGAAAAGAGGTAGGGATACGAATAAGAAGGAAGGAGAGAGGGAGAATGAGTAAGAGGAGTGAGAAGGGAGAGGGAAGAAATAGGAAGGGGACTGGGAAACGACAGAGAGGGGGCCAAAGTTTTGAGTAGGCATTTCACCTACTTTACTACCGTCCCATTTCATAGATGAGGAAACTGAGGTTGAAAGATATTTAGAATTATCACGTATCCTGCATAAGTGATAGAGCTGGGAACCCAAGGTCCTCACTCTTTGTCACCATACCGCCCCTCCTAACTTATGGAGGAACCTGGTGTCAGTGGGGCCAACTTCCAGCTAGCTGGAATTACCTAAGCCCAGACACACAGGCCTTTCCAAGGCCTAGAACCTTGTGCTGCCTTTAAACCACCAATCACCGAGAAGAGGGTGTGGAAAGGGTTGGAGGGCAGAAGAGAAGTGGACATGGAGTGTCTGCTTCTGGCTCACCCGAGAACAGGGAAGGTCACTGGGACCCCAGGTTCTCACAGGCCGACTGCCTACTCTCTAAAGCAGCTGATATGATTTGGTTCCACAAATATGTCCCACCAGCACTGTTGACTCTACACATCCTTTCTGCCTAAAGTTTCTCTCTGGCTGGGGAGGAGGTTCCCTGAGGCTCCTCTCTTGCCTAGGAGACATCCTTTGGGCCCCTTCACCACAATTGGTTCAGCAGGTTGTCCCCAGGTCTGCTACAAAAAAGAAGAAAAACTGATTCAAAAACTACACTCAGTATTATTTTCAATATGCAAAATACAATTTATTACATGGAGTTTACCCTTGAGTCTCCACATGGCATAGTATATTCCAAATAAAGAATTTCACCAATAAATACTAAACAGCACCCACTGTGAGAACATGGACTTTGGGGAGAGGTGGCTTCCTGCCCAAGGCATTCTGTGGAGTACTTTCATCTGGCCTTGAAGTTGCTCTCTTGGTTGGAAAATCTTGGGCTACTTTGCAGGTGGACTGATGATGCTTCCACCCACAAACATGGACACTTGAACTTGCTTCCCTGAGTGCAGTGGGCTTTCCTTTGCCCTGTGTTTCTTCACTTCTGGAAGCTAGCAGGTCCAGGTCAGAGTAGAGAGACAAAAGGGTGTGTGGAGAGGGAAGGGGTGACAGCTCGAGGTCAGTGAGTCCCAGGCAAATTCTGGGATGTTCAGGAGCAGAGCTCATCCCTTAGAGTTGACCCTGTCAGCCGTTGGACGATCCTAAGACATGGCTCCTCTGAGCCATGCTCCCTCTAACCCTGAGCTCTCAGGAGGCAGGAAGAGGCCATTAATCTTTTCCTCTCTACCCTGGCCCTGGTGTCTTATAAAACCCTTGGTAAATATTTGCTCTGCAAATGATTAAATACAAGTATTGTGTTTATTTAAAGTGAGTTTGTAGAACAGCTGGTCTGCTTGATTTTGACTGGTGGCCCCATCATGATGCCTGAACAGTTTTGAGGGTGGGCCTGGCACTCCCACCTCCCCAGTGCTTATAGCAGGCCTTTCCCATGGCGGTTCCAGCTCCAGCTGTGCAAGGGCCTCTTGGAGAAGCAGGCCCCGGGGCTGGGCGGACAAAGTCAAAACTACCACTAGGAAAAGGGCTGGGCAGAGCAGAGAGGGGACTGGACAACCCAGGGGATGTACACAAATAGCCTCAGCACAGCAAGCACCTGGCCGGTCAGACCCCAGGCCACCCACAGGGCAAGCCTCGCCTAGGAAGGATTTGGGTCTCTGAGGTGACCTTTCAGTCCCCTAAGTAATGTATCTTTTTGTATGCACCCCTCCCCACTTTTTTGACAGGGGTCTGGCTATCTTGCCCAGTCTGATCTTGAGCTCTTGGACTCCAGCCATCTTCCTACCTCGGTTCCTGAGCAGCTGAGACCATGCATGTGTGCCACCGTGCCTGGGCACATGTGAACTTTTTGAATGAGCAGCTTACTAAAACAAAGAATAAATCTCTACACCTTAAAATTAAAGAAAGGGAAAGAAAGAATAAAAGGAATCTCATAACAAAAAGTACTTGGCATCTTCTAGAAGGAACTGCTGAATTTCAAATAAAGACAAAATGTTCTTTTGATATTTTTCTCTAAATATATGATGAATAAATACATTATTATTCAAGATCTATCCATCAATCTGTGTATGCAATTACAATTGCAGTACAATATATATGAATATAATTTATATGGATAAGATCCACTTTGATCCAAGTGTTTCCACTAATGCTACTAATAGGTTTTTAAATAAGTTTACTGTCCTATGTTCCTCACAGGAAGGTTTTGCTTGCTCTCAGAAGCATTGTGTTACAGACAGCATTCAGCTTTTCCCTCAAATGAGGAAAAATGCCCTAATACATTTATTTAGGCATATGCAACATCAGCAATGTAATTCATGAATCAAACATCCTGTCTGTTTTACGCATATTCCTGCTTCATTTATAACAGTGTACACAGACAAAGGATGTTTTATCTCAAAAAAGATGACAGGAGACTGAAAAAAGATAATTTTATAATAAAAACACATTTTTAAAAAAGTGGTTTTGTCCAATAACATTTGGAATTGGAATTTTGTTCTGTCACAGGCCAATTAACACATTCCTCCTTAGACAGTCCATAATACCAGCACTTCTAGAGCAAGGTTCCAAAAGTCACAGTGTACACTAAGAAAAAGCAGATTTTAAAGTGTTCTGAAAATGAATTTGATTCAAGGAAGTAGTATGAAATATTCAATTGCTGAATTCTATGGGCAACAGAATGAGTTATTTAGAATAAACTTAAAGTTATTTAGAATAACCTTAAAAATGGATAAACTTTATAAATAGGTCAAAATGAAAAATACTGTTCTTCAAAGTATTCTTGTAGTGCTGAAGGCTCATGAGAATGTATTTCCAGGGGCGGTGGTTTTAGCAGTGATGCTGAA
This sequence comes from Callospermophilus lateralis, assembly GCF_048772815.1. Classification (NCBI taxonomy): domain Eukaryota; kingdom Metazoa; phylum Chordata; class Mammalia; order Rodentia; family Sciuridae; genus Callospermophilus; species Callospermophilus lateralis. Next base: position 97,446,580 of record NC_135307.1, read on the forward strand.
GATGCTTAGTGAGTTTGAGCTATGCAGCTGATCCCTTAAGCTAAACTGCAAGAAACCCTAAGCTCTTCTAGAAGGTCTATCTATTTACAGGTGAAGATTTCACATTCCATTCTCAGGTACGTATGTGTGAACTGTGAGATGACGATTATGCCCAGACCTGTGAAGACAGATAATTTTTAATTCCTTAGTAGTTAACAACTTGTCTGACTTGAACTTAAGGAGATAAAATCAGTCTATCCACTTGTATGCACACGGCACACGCATGAACTCACTCCATCCAAACTAGGGTACTCACGTGCCTTAGGAGGAAAACATTTCACTCCCAGCCACCTGAAGGTGCTTCTGGGGATCTGACTCCCCTCTCCCTTAGTTAATCATCCATAGGCATCTGTGGCCTCCTTACTAGAGACTGGTAGCTCTTTGAGATTGAGAACTGAACCATCTGTACCCCAACAGTTCACCGTGTTCGTCAATAAGACACTTAGATGAACTCACAGAAAACTTTTTGTTTCAGGAATTTTGTAAAAATTCTTTATGTCTATTTATCCTAAAACTAGACATTCCATTTGCCCACTTTAGAAATAATGTCCAAGTCTTAGGCCAACTCAGAGCATCAAATGACTGTTTACTCTACCAGTCTTTGAAATCCTTCCCTCACCCAGGTTCTAGCAATCTTAAAACTATCATGCCACAGACATGCCCAATCCTAACCAACTGCCTCTGTCCTAAGACCTGCCTTAAGCCAGACCCTCACATGTGCCTCTGCCCTCCCCTTCTGAGCTGCTACTAAGTCTCTGTCAAGTTTGTGATCCTTCACACTGACGTGTGGAATAAACTTGCTTTGCTTGATGAATAGGCTATTTTGATGGTACTTTGAGGGAGCCAATGGTGGACAAGGTCATGGAGCTTGAGAATCTGAAGAAAGCCACGAGGGCTTGTTTCCTGGAACAATGCACACACACAATTTGTAAGACCATTTTAGGGGCTTCACAGGCTTCCTAAAGTGTCTGTGGCCTGTGTTCCTTGTCATAACCAGGTCGTAAGAAGAACCCAGCAAAACTGGGAAGAGAGGCTAGAAATCTGGTGTGCCAAAGGCTAGGATCACAAGAATTGTCCCTCAGGGTCAAAAGCAGCACTGTGGATTATTGAGCCCAGCTATCCCTCAGCTTGACGCTGATACAAGGTTGTCCAACCTGTGCTTGAACACCTACCTGTGCGGTTGGGGCCCTCTGCAACTCCCCAGGAAACTCCTTGCCTCTATGGCTGCCCACAGAGCTTAAATGAGAGCTGCCTGGCTGACCAGCCCATCTCAGCCTGCTCTGCCTTCTCTGCTTTAAGGAAGCTGGTCACTTCTCCCTCCTGTCACACACGGAACAGTAGAAACACATTTCACTTACTCTCAGGGTATGATCCCACGATCCTGAGCAGAAAGCAGTCCCATCAGGGGAAACTCGGAGAGTACTGACGCGGTTTTCATGCCCAAACAGGATGGAGACTCGGGTGCCTTTGAGAACATCCCAGACGTTGATGGTATAATCATTGTATCCAGCAAAGAGCAGGCGACCTTCAAGTGGGTGATGTGATGGTTATTAAACCAGTTTCCTCTCTCCTGCTTTCCTTGTCACTCACTCGCACATTCACTCACTATTCATTCAACCAGTAAACAGTGACTTAGGCCATGGTGTGCCAGGCCCTGCGCTTTGCCTTTCGGATTCAAAGAGGAAAAAGCACAGTTGCTGGCCCCATGCTGGATGTGCGGCAGAGAGAAATAAATCATGTAATATCATGTGACCATTCTGTAAGGACTTATGTGTACGTACAGGATATGGGACCCCCGGGGAAGGGGGACCAAGGGGCAAGGCAGACAAAAACAGATAATTTTGCCAGGTGTGGTGGTGTACCCCTGTAATCCCAGCTACTTGGGAGGCTGAGGCAGGGAAATTGCAAGTTCAAAGATGGTATAGACAATTTAGCAAACCCTGTCTCAAAATTAAAAATAAATAAATAAATAAAAAGGGCTGGGGATGTAGTTCCGTGGTAAAGTGCCCCGGGTTCTATCCCCCAGCATCACACAGACACACACACACATACACACACAACACATACACACAAAGGGCAGTTGAGGAAAATGGCACAAATGTGAGTTTAGCACATTGGTTCACAGAAAGTTTAGTTAGTGGAAAGCTTGACAGAGAGCTGGGTCGCATTCAGGTCGTGTCTTACAATCCTGGGGAAGTTTCTTACCACTGAGGGAGAAGTCCACGCTGGATGCTCCGAATATGATACTCTCTTTGGAATAGATGGCGACCTCCCTGTCTGCTCGGAGGTCATAGAGGCGACACTGAGGTACAAAGAAACAGACAAAAAAGCACTTACTTTTGGCTCCACTTTGGTGACATGGTGACCCCAGAGCTACTGGTGGGTGCTGGTGGCTTGTATGGTTTGACAGATGAGGTAAAAAAAATCTCTTTAGTTTTTTCTTCTACTATTTCATCCCTCAGTTTTGACTTCTATTAATCTCCATGGATCATTAGAAACCCAAACAAACAGTACATGCAGAAAATTTCTTCAGGTACAAAAACAAAAAATCTTTTCCTGATAAAGGAAATATGGTTATTGTAGAAAATTCAGAAATATTTAGAAGTGCATAAAAAAAGGAAATAAAAGTCACCCCAAGTCCTAGAGGTATGCTAATGTCTAGATTGTTTCCTTCAGTCTATTTCTATTTTATGTATATGTATATAAATGGGGTAGATTTTTAAAATTTTTATTAGTTATTGGTGGACCTTTATTCATTTATTTGTTTATATGTGGTGCTGAGAATCAAACCCAGTGCCTCACATATGCTAGGCAAGCACTCTACCACTGAGCCACAACCCCAGCCCAGGATAGATGTTTTATTATTGCTTATAGAAACATTATAAGCATTATTTAATTATCACTAGATAACCTTCAAAAAAATTTACATGGTTGTCAAACATCCCTCATGTTGATTTGTTAGAATCTATTTGGTCACACCCTGTTAAGTGCTTGCTTGTGACTAATTTTTATCTATAAATAATACTATCATGCTGCCTCGTCTGGTGGTGTACATCTGTAATCTCAGCTACTTAGGAGGCTGAGGCAGGAGGACTACAAGTTCATGGACACCCTGAGCAACATGGTGAAGATCCTGTCCCCAAATAAAAAAGGTGTGGGATATAGCTTAGTGACAGAGTGATTGCCTAGCATGTGAGAGACCCTGGGTTCAATTTCCAGTACTGAAAAAAAAAAAAAAAATCTTTTGTGAGCATTCTTATGTAAAAATCTTAATACACCTCTGAAAATTTCCTTAGAATAGTCAAGAGGTAGAATTTCTAGAATAGAATTGTTCTCAAGAAATGGCATGCCAAGTCAAAACACAAGGATGTCTTAAAAGTTCATAATTTCTACTGAAAATCTTCCCTTCAGAAGGGTGGTACCTACAAGCCTCACTGGGGTTTCTCCAAAGATTCTCTGCCTCACCAGCTCCACCCCTGGGCAATGCTTGGCTGATCCAACAGGCAAAACAGGCATCTGAATATATTCAAGTTGCATTTCTTTGATTATAGATGAATTAAAAAATATTTTTAGGTATTTATTGGTCATTTTGGATTTATTATTTTGTAAATGGTCTATAGTTATCCTATTTAATAAATGAATAAAGGTCCAACAAATGTGGTATTCAGCTAATTGATTATGTAACCTCTTCACATCTAAAGGATTTTTACTTGGTCTATCACATACATGGCAAGAATTTTTCCAAAATGTATGCCCTACCTTTTTTTCTTCTGGCACTGGGATTGAACTCAGGGGCACTCAACCACTGAGCCATATCCCCAGCCCTATTTTGTATTTTTTTTTGGAGACAGACTCTCAGTGAATTATTTGGTGCTTTGCTTTTGCTGAAGCTGGCTTTGAACTCTCCATCCTCCTGTCTCAGCCTCCCAAGCTGCTGGGATTACAGGCATGTGCCCACATGCCCGGCTATGTCCTTATCGTTTGTTAATATTTTTTGACATAGAAAAGCTTATGATTTTCATTATTACCAAAACTCTTAATCTATTACCTTGTAATTTTTTTTTTAAAAGAGAGAGTGGGAGAGAGAGAATTTTTAAATATTTATTTATTAGTTCTCGGCGGACACAACATCTTTGTTTGTATGTGGTGCTGAGGATCGAACCAGGGCCGCAAGCACACCAGGCGGGCGCGCTACCGCTTGAGCCACATCCCCAGCCCTTGTAATTTTTTTATAGCATCAAATTGGAATGAAATCTATTATTTAATAAGATATTGAATGCTTTTTTTTGTTTTGTTTTGTTTTGTTTTAGGAACAGGGTCTCCCTATGTTGATTAGGCTAGCATTTAACTCTTGGGCTCAAGTGATCCTCCCACCTCAGCCTCCCAAGTAGCTGAGACTTACAGGTGCACACGACCAGGTCCTACTGATACTTGACTTTTTTTTTTTTTTTTTTTTTTTAAGAGAGAGAGAGAGAGAATTTTTTTTTTAATATTTATTTTTTTTTTAGTTTTCGGCAGACACAGCATCGTTGTTTGTATGTAGTGCTGAGGATCGAACCCGGGCCACACGCATGCCAGGCGAGCATGCTACCGCTTGAGCCACATCCCCACCCCGAGAATTTTTTAATATTTACTTTTTTTTTAGTTTTCGATGGACACAACATCTTTATTTTATTTTTATGTGGTGCTGAGGATCGAACTCAGCGACCCGCGCATGCCAGGGGAGCGTGCTACTGTTTGAGCCACATCCCCAGCCCAATACTTGACATTTTTGAGGGCAGCCAAAAAATATTTTTGCCCTCAAAAATTGATAAACATAATTTGCAATTAGTATCAAAAGCCTTGAAGCTGGGTCTACTTTTGGCTCAGCAAGTTATATCTAAGAGTTCTAAGGAAATAATAAGAAAGGTACACAAACATTTACTTAGAGCAGTGTTTTTAACAGGGGAAAAGAAAATGAGAAAAGCTGACTGTCCATAAATCAAAGCCTGGTTAAGTAAATGCTGGTATGTCTATATGTGGAATGCTATTAAGAAAAATATAATGTAGACAAATATTTACCAGTATGAGAAGAATTTTATAATCTACTATGTGAAAAAGGCAAATTATAAAGCATTTTGCTTGAAGAGACAAAAGACAGGAATTTATCTAACTGATTTTTGTCTTAGAGATATTAAGGTAATTTTATTTTTCTCCTTAAAAAATTAAGTTTTGGGGACTGGGGCTCAGCGGTGGCGCACTTGCCTGGCATATGTGAGGCACTGGGTTCAATTCTCAGCACTGTGTATAAATAAATAAAATAAAGGTCTATCAACTACTAAAAAATTTTTTTAAAATTAAGTTTTCTTCACTGAATATACATTACTTTCATAAGAAGCTATTTTTTATAAGACAAAATTAATTTGGCATATCTCTCTTTCTCATAGGAAAAGCTTTCAAGAGCTTAGAAACATACCGTAGCATCATCTGACCCTGAAGCAAAGGCGTCTCCACTGGGATAGTACCTGCAGAGAGAGTTTGGGTAGAAAGCAGTTAATCCAGAATGGTCATTACTGTCCCTTGACACCCATAAGAGGGATGGCTGTTCCAGGAAGACCCTCCCATGTGGCACATCCAAAATCAGAACCTCCACCTCTAGGGACAGAGGGACATTCATTAAAGAGACCTGAAGGGAGGCTTCTATGGCAGGTCCAGTGACCTCTAGTTTTCTTCTCTGTCAGCAGGGGATGGTGACACTGGCCTTGCAGAGTGTGAATGAGGAATAAATGAAATATGTGTATTTGTATCAGGCACTGAACACAGAGCAGGTGCCCTGTAGATGTAGTTTCCCTTGATCACATACCTATTTCCCAAGAGTAGGCTCAGAGCTCAAGGATAAAAACGTGGTTATGAACAGGCACTGGAGTCAGATATACACAGCCATGTCCAGCTGTCTGTGCTGTCACATACTACATGTGGCTGTATCTTGCCTAGCTTTAGTTTCTTCAGCTAAAATTGAGGATAATATCACATATACCCTGTTGGGAAGACCGAATAAGACCCAGCATACAAAGAATTTCACATGGTGCCAAATAAAAAGCATTCAATAAGCAACTATTATTGCCATGTTCACTCTTCTCAATGATAGGTAGGAAAAATAGGTAGATGATGGGCTGTGGGCAGAATCAGAACAGAGGTCTCCAACCCCCGACTCTGCCAGCACTCAGAGGTGTCCCCACACCTCCTGCTGCACCCTCTTTCTTGTACAAATGGCCTACATCCAACAGCTCTATAAAGGCTGGAGCAGATCTTTTAAAACAGCTTATGGAATTACCTCTCCTACCTGGGGGAGTTGAAAGTAAAGACATTTGGCAAGAGAGAGGGAAGCTTGACTTTGTGTGACTAACTTATACCAGCCTGAAAGCAGGGGATGGAGAACAGAAAGGCTAGATGGCACATGCTAAGAACTGGAAGCTCTGCTCCAGTCAGTCTGTTGTCTTGGGAGCTCATATTTTTGAAAGCACTAGAGATTCATGGAGTCTGACACACCAATATTCCAATGTCAAATTAAAATGATTTCTACATTATACTTCATTTTGGACATCATGAGCTATGATTTCCTTCTGCTGGCAGGAAATTTAGGGTTCAAGTGTAAAATGGATTATCTGAAAGTGATGTTTGGTGTATATGTCTCTTTCCCTCACTGTCTCTCTCTACTATTGCTTTGGTTAAATATGAGCAGGATTTTTGGCTGTCAACAAACCTAGGAGGTGCTACTAGAATTCAGTGGCTGGGGCATCCAGGGATGCAAAATGTCTGACAAGGGCCAGTCCCTCATGATGAAGAAATGTCCTACCTAAAACACAAGTAGAGTGCCCCACTGAGAAACACCAACCCCTCTCTTGGCTCCTGGCAGAATGAAAACTACATTCTAGTTTTCCTGCAGCCAGACTGGCCATTTAGTCTAGTTTTGGCTAATGGGATGTAAGCTGAAGTGATACCTTCAACCCTCTTCTTCATCTTAAGAATTCATAAATACTTAATGGTTGGTTGTATTTATCCCTCTGATTTCCTCAGCAGAGGAGGCGGATGAATACATTGGCCATACAGTGTGGCCCCTGTCACCAGAGGACATCTAACTCAGTTCTGGGAACTAGGCAGCTTCTTGAAGAGACCTGGAGACCTGAGAGTCTGATGGACATTAGAGGAAGGGGGTTCAGGGTAGAGGGCACAGCATGGGTGAGAGAATGTGCACTTTAAAACTGTACTTCACTATCATTTATTTTTGAGGCTTTATCTTCCATCATGCATCTTACTCACTTCATTTGCTCTCTGTAGTGTTTCTGGATTGATTTTCCTTGATTGTCCAGGTAATTACTACTCATTTGCAAAAAGGAAGTCTCTTTCTTTTTCCTTACCCCACATTTGACAGCAGGGAGTACTGAAGCAAATAAGTATTCTTTTGTTCTTGCTTTTAAGAGAAATAAGTTTAGTGTTTTCCCACTAAATATAAAGAACATTCTTGGGATTCTGAGGATAATGAAGATTCTTTAAATACAATCTCAGCAGTGGTGTCTTCCATACATGTCACATCCTGACCTCTCCCTTAGAATCCCATTCACAGATTCTGCTATTTACTTGACATCTTCCTTGGATATCTATTAGGCATCTCAGACTGAACTAGTCCTGAACAGAGCTCCAAGATCAATGTGCAAAAGCATCTCCTTCCTGTACTTCCTCTGGTCTTCCCTATCTCAGGAAATGGATCACTACTTACTGCCCGGATAAAAGATTTTTGTTCCCTAAGTTCAGGGTTCTCCCATAATGCATCCTGTGAGCGTGCAGGTATTATTTGGCTCTCTGTATGTCACCCTAGGGTGACTTGGGCTTAAGTAACCAGCACAAACATTCTGATACTCTGGATATTGCCACTGCTGTTAATATAAACTGTCCTTCATCTTTGAGTTGTATCTTCTAGCAGCATCTATGAGTGATGGCAGCCTAACTTGTTAACTTTCAGGTAGGTAAAATCTCAGACCCTTGATAATTCTTGACATTTCTCTGTTTCCATCATGTCTTCCTTAGCTTCAACCACCATTTCTTTCTTGAATTCACACAACCTTCTAAGTGGTCATCATACTGCCATTCTTGCTCCCCTATGATCTATATAGAGTGTTCTTTTCAAGGTGAAACATGATCCTATTAGCTACCCTGCCAACTCTCCAGTGGTCACCTGGCCTTTTGTTAAGTCCCTCGACATCTCATTTCTGTGTTCTTCCCCCAACTCTTCCACCTGCAGCTTGGCTCTTTTATTATTCTGGCCCCGATTTCAGTGTTTCCTTCTAGCAGAGGCTTTGACTTTTTATCTAAGAAATAGCCCATCCCATCATATCTCCCTGTCTTACTTTTCTTCATAGCATTTATTGATATCTCAAATTAAACTGCACTTTTATTATTTATAGTTTATCTCCTCTAGCAGAGAAAAGACCTTGCCTATGCCTATCTTATTCACCACTGGCAATCTCAGTTATGAGAATGATGTCTAGTATATTAACACTCAGTAAATATTTGCTGGATGCATGAGAAATACTAATTCAACTTAGGGAGCATAGCGATTATTCCTAAAGAAATTAAATTAAAACTCTCCATGTGACCTGGAGCGCTGATCAGTTCTATCACCATCAGCCTCTCTTGCTGAGTAGTCCCTCTCAGCCAAGTAGACGAAGCCTGAAGGTGGTTCCTGGGCTAGGGACAACCCAAGCCCAGGTAATGCTGACAGGCCAGAGAAGTAACAGGAACATTCTGTTTACTGACCGGACACTGTTGATGTCTGATTCGTGTGTTTCAAAGGCCTGCACACATTGGCCAGAGCGCATATCCCACACCATGGCTTTCTTGTCACATCCCTGCAAATGTAAAATTACTCAGAGTTATGGCACTGCAAGGACTCTCTATAGACAGAGCAGGAGTCCCAAGACATTTTTTCTGAGAATAGCTACTTTTCTCAACTAATAAACCCTGAGAAAGTTAGATCTGGGTCTTAGAATGGGAAGGAGCAAGGCAGGGGGGCACCCAGCTTTCCCCTTCAGCATGTTTTCTTCTTTCCCACATTTCTGAATGGAGGTGACTCTCCAGAGCCTCCTTCTCCCCTCCTTCTGGGCATTTCCCTGCCCTTCGTTTCCCCTTCCCTTTTTCCTTTTTCTGTCCACCTTCCTAAGCCCAGAGGACAAGGCAGGCAGATGGTGGTGCATGGTGGGCTCTGTCTGCTGTGACACTAATGAGTGGGTCAGAAGGGCTAAAGCTGAGCAGCAAAAGTACCAGCTCTGTCTAAGGTGCCCTTGGGCCACCTGCAGCTCAGCAGCATACTGGGCTGGGAATTGGCAAACAGGAGCTTAGTCTTGGATATGCCATCAACTTAGAAGAGGCACCTGCTGGGCTTCCACCTCAGCACTTGGAAAGGCACCACACAGAGGATCATAAAATGAGCCTTTTCACACCATGCTATCAGGATTCTGGGAACAATTTGATAAATTCCTGCAGAGCAATCCTGTTACCAAGCTTAAGTGGTAAAATGCAGACCCTCAATAGTCAAACCGAAGCAATGGTTTAAACTTGATGTCCAAGTTGCAGCTTCAATGCAGAGCAAAGGGTTCAATGAAGCAGCATAGGGGCTATCTCGGGGAGACCTGGTGGGGTGCAGCACTCTGAGTGTTGCTGAGATGAGGACAGTAAAATCAGAAGTGTCTTCACATCTTTAGTGGACAATAAATCAAATGGAGTCCAGTGCTCTAAAAGATAATATCATCTACAGTAATAATGATAATTAAAAAAAAAACCCTGCATAGTTGAGCAGTGATAAACACAGTTATATAATCACAACGGGATAAAACCTACAGATGGTCAAATATCCATGAAGAAAACCAGGGTCCATGCCAATGACTCCCAGGGCTGAGGCATACGCAGCCTAAAGCAAAGAACCTTATCTCTCTCAGGAGCAAAAGTCATGGGACAGACTGTGTGTCACTGTCCTCACTCACCACTGTCTCCTAAGTGAGGTGAGTCAGGATTGGGGGTCAGGTTGGCCAGCTCCGTTCTGACCTTTTCCTGGGCTGCCACAGAAATGCCTGCCCCTATTATCGGCACAACACAGCATGAACTCTTCCATCCACTGCTGGTAATGTTTTGAGGAAGGTGAGGGGGTAGTTCTATTGCATATTATGATAAATTTATAGGTGAAGATATTTGAAATCAGGTAGTGAATCCAGGAGCCAGGAAGCCTGATTCCTAGTCTAATGCTGCACCGTGTTATGTGGCCTTGTCTTTCAACTCTTAGCCCTCAAATACTCTGGTCCCTGCACCCTGGAGCGGGAAGGGGTTGGTGGCCAATAGACATGGGGCTGGAAGAGTTTTCGACAGCTCTGAAGCTCTGAGCACATCTCTGTGCCACTTCACCTTAGTAGCCATTGCACCTGCGTGGTGCCTTATCTCTAGTGCTAATACTGTATGGCAGATATGCACCTTGAGTTGAATCATTTATATGGGAGAACATTCAGATCTTTCTTTAGATGGCTGAATGTCAGCGGCAGAACAGAAGGGGGCCCGGAGCCAGTGTTGCCATTGTGGTAGGAGCTGGGGTGGTGTAGGGAGTTGAGGACTCTTCCTGCAGCTCCTTCTACGGAAGGAGCAAGTCTGGTTCCATGAATGCATAAGAACTGCTACCACAGGCCTCCCTAATGGACAAAGGACCATAAAGATTTTCCCTGGGTCTTTACCCCAGACACAAAGGTGTTTCCGGTTTCTGAGGGGGCCAAATCCAAGCAGAGGACATCAGCCCCGTGCCCATGGAAGCTCTGCAGCAGCTGCCCGCTCTCCACATCCCATAGGGCGCATGTGCCATCGCCACTGGCTGTCAGGATCTGTCAGCAGAAAAGGACAAGGGAGAGTGTTGGGGGAAGTCCATCAGAGGCTTAAAATTCTCCAGGAGTCTGTCCAAGCAGCCTCGTTAGACAGACAGACAGACAGACAGAAACATACACACACTCCTTGGTGGATCTGGATACAAGCACAGAAATCTCTCCTGTAGGAAGGTCTCTGGCGCCAGCACAGTCATTGAATCATAGATATCTGTGCCTCTTTTCCTCGAAATGCCAGTGGCCCCACTGAGGTACCTACGGGGCTCCACCGCTGGCTGCATGTAGGAGGTGCTCTATGGAAACCTGTCAAACAGAAGCTTCCACAGCTACTACTATTGTGCAGGCCAGATACTAAAGTGATTCTCAGAGGTGCCCGCAAACCACTGGGCTGCTTGCTGATCTAAGAAGTCTGGAGTGGGGCTTAAGAGCCCATATTTCTCCTACACTCTCGGTGAGGTTGTGGCTGGTCACTGAACTGTACGTAGAGTAACAAGGACCTAGGCAGCTGTTTGTCAGGTGCATTCTCCTGCTGCTGCTTCTGCCAGAGCAGGATGTGGCTCTAGAAGCTCCACAGGATTGCTGACACGTGCTGGAGGACACTCATGCATACATGAGTGTTCAGTAAACATTTGCTACATGCTAATGATGTCTGGACCCTGTGCTGGGGCATTAGGGCTTGCAGAAAGATCCTGTGATGGTGTCTGTTTTCCCAGAATTTGATTTAACAAGACTGGCAGTGAGAATGGAACCAACATAATTCCCTTTTCTGTGTTAACTTGAGGACCAGGCATTGTTTTGTCACTATGCTAGACAAAACTAAGACCATTAAAAGGACCTGGATGCTTGCTCTAGGAATACCTGCTCCTGGAAGAAAAGACTATGAACCAAACAGACTTCCTTATCAAGACTAACCATGTGCTCATCAAGACTCCAAGACCTTCACTGTGCTCACCAGTCCACAGCTATCATATCTTAAACAAGTTTCCCATCTGTCTTGCAAGGCTCATCTTAAAATCACTCAGCCTGGACCCTGAAACATGGGGAGAACCCTCCCCTGACAACCCTATTTGAGATACAACAGATGTGATGGAGCTGAAGTGCTCCCTAACTGCAGGGGTCTAATAAACTCAGCTCTGCTTGACAACATGTTTTCCTGATGGTTGCCTGGGGGCTGAAATCATCACCAGACCATGCAATGATCACTGGAGGCCATGTGAGAAGTACTGAGATGCAGGCAGTACCTGAAGAGCCCTGACCCAGGAACAATGTCTTAAGTGGCCTTACAGGAGTGACAGCTGGCCAGACCAAGAGAATGGGAGGGAAGGGTGACCCAGGAGGTGAAGGTCCGCTCTGAACGAAGGTGAGCTGCACCAGACTGAGGACCTCAGACTGCAGGTGAGTAGCTGTGGAAGCTTCTAGCAGAACAGCAAGAGAAAGGCACCTTCCAGGAAGTCTGCTGGAGGCCAGTGCAGCCACCCAAGTGGCCTCTGTGCAGCTGCCAAGCACAGAGGATGGCCAGAGTGCAGAGGAGCCCTGGTGCCAGGGAAAGGCCTGGGTGGAGGTGGAGTTCTGGTTGTCACCACTGCCAGTGCATGGGGGGCTTGGGCTGTGGTTGAGCACAGCCTCCTGAGGTTGGGAGAGAGCTGGTAGGGACTCAGGGCTCATGGCCCACTTAGGTCCTGCTGGTTGCATCACAGAGCCCTGGAACCCTCTTTGTACCCAGCAGAATAGGCGATCACCACAGTTAAGTCCTGAGAGCAGAGCCTCCTACTCCTCACCTCTGGCTGCCCCACAGGGTCAAGGTGAGGTGTGGGTGGCTACTGAGGGCCAAGGGAAGGACACAGGGACACAGCCCCTCCAGGGCTGTCAGAGCTGATGCACTCACTGTTCCCATCCCTCTGCTGATTTCCAGGACTGGTGAGTTCTCCCTCCTCTCTCCTCCTTCCCCTTTCTCTTGTCCCTTCTTATATGTTAGATCTATCATTTAAGTGTTGTTTTTTTTTGTTGTTGTTGTTGTTTGCTTTTTTGTAGGGATTGGACAGATTACAAGGAGGAGAATCTGTTCCCACCCTGGCCTTACTGCACTGTGTTGGCTTGGGTTTCCTGATGGAGAGTCTGGGGAGGCCAGGATCTCCCTGAAGCCAGGAGAGGATACTCTGAGGTTCCTCCCCAGCTCACCTGCCTCCTGGGCAAAGCCACTGAGGGCCCACTCAGGGGCAGCACTCAAATTCAGGGGATCTCCAAGGCTGCAAAGCCCCTGCACCTGTGCTCAGGGCTGCCTCTGGCCCCGACATCCCTTGGGAGGCCTGTGCACATTCAACAAGATGACTTAGGTTGGTAAACGTAGCTTGTGAACCCTTAGACTTGAACCAAATATATATATATAATTTATTTAAAAATTTTTTTTTAGTTGTTGATGGACCTTTATTTTCTTTGTTTGTATATGGTACTGAGAATTGAACCCAGTGCCTCATGCGTACTAGGCAAGTGTGCTACCACTGAACCACAACCTCAGCCATATATATATATATATATATATATATATATATATATATATATATATATATATATAATTTTATTTTATTTTTTTAATTTTCCACCCCGGTACTAGGGATTGAAACCAGGGCCCCATGCATACTAGGCAAGTGCTCTACCACTGAGCTACATCTCCAACCCTTGAAATAAATCTTAATTTGGGTACCAGTGTTTTGAAATGTGCTCCAGATCCCTTCAGTCTCTCCTGGCCCACACCCACTAATGGATGCTCCAGTCCTTTCCTGTCCTAACACTTGCAAAGGGTCAATAACATGACTTTTTATGGGACACTAGTTCAAATAATCTGCTTTAAATGATTACCCCAGCCTAGCTCTTTGAGAGATTTTTATACCATACTCTTTCACCAAAGAAATAGTTTTTAAACATCCAAAGTAAATTCTTAATAGGGAATTTTTTTGTTTTAATTTTTTTGATTTTCATTATAATGTAAACAAAAATAAATTTTTTAAAATTCCAAATATTTATTCAGACAAATGCACTATACCAAATCCTAAACTCACTGTCACTTGTTTGTTCTGGAATGTGGAGTTATAGCAGCCACTTTAGTTTTTGTTTATCATCCTAGATCCTAGACATGGAAGACAGCTATAAGACTCATTAGTTCAGTGGTACCAAACCATGAAGTGCACCTGAATCACCCATTACGCTTTGTGTAATATTACTGAAATAATATCAGGTAATATTTATTGATATTTACCAGGAACTATGTTATTTTATATAAATTATCTCACTTAATCTTCAGAAAACCTTAGGTGGGAAGAATTTACTATCATCCTTACCTGTAGTGAGAAAAACAAATGACACAGAAGTAAAAACCTTACCTAGCATCACTCTCTAGAACACCAGGGAGCCAAGACCTAGCCCCTGCATTGCCCTCTGGGCTTGCCCCCTAGAGGAAGCCAGCAGGGACTTCCCTCCATCTCCGCTAGCTGCAGGCTAGAAAGCACTTTCTGACACAGGTGTCCCCTTAGCTCCTACTGCCAGCCCCTGTGACAACAGAGTGAAGGGGATGGGTCTTCACCAGAGGGACCTCAGATGGTTTCAAGCCACTGATCTTGAATCCCTCAGAGCTTCTCTTTATCCAGACTAAATGTCCTGTGTTGCTTTGGCTGACCCTCAGGCCCAAGGACATTTAGCTATGGCCATTGCTGGTTGCAGTGCCCCCTACTGCGCAGGTCTGTGAGTCTCAAACAACAGGTGCTTGCATTGCCCATTGGTGGCACCCCAAGTGTGGACATTCCTTCCACCAGTGACTGAATGGTCACAGATACCTGGACTCCCCACCTCCAGCCTCGCCTCTCTCCTGACATCAACCAGCTGAAGCCAGAGTAGCCTATGGACTCTCCTTAAACAACCCGAATCTGACTCACACCTACAATGGTTCCTTCTATAGGGCCCATCCCTGGGCTCCACCATTGCCTGCCTCTAGGGCTACTTTCTTCCCATGGGCTCCCTCACACACTGTGGCAGCCTGAGGTGGCAGCCATCCCTTCTCACAGGCAGGGCATGTTTGTGATGCCCTCTGGCTCTGAGCTCCCCAGCTTCCCCCACTGTCCAACCATTATTGATTCTCTTGGAGGTCCCTGAGGGTGAGACTGAGTTTTCTGCCCCAGAGTCAGGTGGTATCTGTCAACAGGGGGTAGGCACATAGGCAGGATTGCTGGGTAAGTGTGAATAAACAAACTATGGGAGGCTTTTTACAATTTGCTAAGGAAAATAGTGTAAGTTTTAGGGTTGTACTGCTTTTGCTGTGGTTTATTGAACGTGGGGCACATATTTAATATCAGAAGCATTTTGATTTTGCAGTTGTTAAAATAGGAATGTAAAGTATGGACATGAGATGTGTGAGAAGCACCACCCTGAAGCTCAGCCAAGTTTTACACAAGTAAGTGCCCTAAAAACTCCATTCAGACCAGGAGACAGCAAGTCCCACTGCCCCAGAAGATTCCCTGCCCACTTACCTGCATGTCAGAGTTGGTGAAGCTGCAGGCCGACAGGTAGTTGGTATGCATAGCTACAGACTTCTTTTTGGCAGCCATGTTCTCATTTTTGTCAAATGTCAATGGGTACACAGAGCACTTATTATCCAAACCACTAGCAAGAGGGAAACAAGCATCAGGGTGAACGCAGATGAACAGGATATGTGTACTGTCTTATTTGTATACACTTGCACAACCTTTTCCTTAGCAGGAAACTTACACTGTAACCTTCCCCCCAACTTTTTCTTTGAAGATTTTCAAACCTGCAGTAAAACTGAAACAAAACAAAAACCTTATATCAGATTCCTTCACCTACATTAAGTAATATTTTGTCATGTTTGTGGGAACAAATTCTGAACCCTGTGAATGCAAACTGCAGACATGTTATTTTATTTCTGAATACTTCAATTTGCAAATTCACATCTCCTAAAAATTATAATGTTCTCCTATATATCTACTACATCTTTATCACATCTGAAAAAATTAACAAAAATTCCATAACATTATGTAATAAGTCATCCATATTCAATCTTCCTCAGTTGTCCTCAGGATCCAGAACTCAATGAAGGTTCACATCTTACATTCAGCTGTTACAATTGTTTAAGATCTTTTAATCTAGAACATACTACCTTTATGTTTTGCTCATGACAGGAGATCTTAGGTCAACTATTTTATAGAAGGTCACACACTCTGGATTTGTCACATTGGTTACTCAAGCACAGGTTGAGAGTCCCTTAGCCAAAATGCTTAGGACCAGAAGTGTTTCAAAGTTTAACTTTTGAAAAATTTGCATATTTCAAAAATTCTGGGGACCCAGGTTTAAACATCAAGGTCTCTGTGTTTTATATATACCTTATACACATAGCCTGAAGGTAACTCTATATAATACTTTTAGTGTATCTATGTGTAGACAACAATAGTAACAGATCACAATGCAAGGAGAAAAAAGTCTATAGGTGTACAGTAACACTGGGAGAGGAGATTCCTCCTTCCAGAAACATACCAGCCAATAGAGGCAGAATTTTCTACTTGTGGTATCATGTTTCAGATTTGGGGGTACTGTGGACTTCATATTTCCAGATTAGGGAAATTCAAACTGTATAATATTTTTTGGCAATAATAATGTAAAGGTGATGTTGGATACTTCTCTCTTGTTGCTTCACTTCAAAAATCTTGTGATGCCTATTGTTCTAAGATTGGTGATGCTTACTTTGACTCCTTGGTGAAGGTGGGCCTTCACCAGATCTCTCTTCCAAGGTAAAGGAAGTTAGTTGGTCACAAGTAATAATCTGTGGTGTGATATTTTGAGACCATGAAAATATCCTCTTCCCATAAAGCCTTTCATACAATGGCTTAGTGTGATCAGCCTTGCTTGAATCAAATATTACTGTAGGGATACAAAATGGTGACCTTCTGATTTGATAATGCCTTTTGCATTTATCAGCTGGTTTGTTTTTGGGAGGAAGAATTGCCTCCCCAGTGTCACTGAGCACCTACAGACTTCTTTTCTCCTTGTGTTGTGATCCATTACACAATTATAATTATCTCATTTAAATAATTATTTCAAATCGTCCCAAATTTGGAGTCAAGTTAGCTCATTTTTTTTTTTTAAATGACCCTCAATTGGTCCTTGAACGTCTCCTCCCTTCCTCTTCCTTCTCTCCTACTCTTCTTTCCTGTGCTAGGGATTGAACCTATGGGATGTTAAACACATGCTCTACTACTGAGTTACATTCCCAGCTCTTTCCTACTTTGGGGAACAGGAAAATATCCCAGGTTTATTATTTTTCTGGCCCAAACCTAACATCAGCCTTTAACCAAGGATCCCTGTTTCCCTTCAGTAGGGAATAAGCATGGGGTCACTCTTTCTGAGGCTCTGGGGAAGCCCAGGGAACCCTCTACCTTTCTAGAGATGGAGGTGTATGCTTGGGTGGTTTATTATTAGCAATCTACTCTGGCAAGCTTGTTCACAGATGGTGTGATTGAGAATGATTTGCAGTAGGCTGTGGTGATGAGCAAGTGCGCCATGGGGCAGTGTTCTCACCTGAACCTTCAGTTGGGGACGTGTCTTCCCCAGCCTGGAGTCTCACAATAATTTCTCTGTAGCTTTGTTGGAACACTTAATACTTAAGGTTATTTGTATCGCTAAGGGAAGCAGAGCTTTGCAGAGTGATGCACTTGGTATTGAATCTCTGCTTTAGCACCCAACTAATTTTGTGATCTTGGTTGTTTTATAGAACATGGCATAGGGGTGGACTTGTGAGGATGCCATGGTCAGGGAATATTATGTTAGATTTACCACCAGAAACTTTACCACAGTTGCTCATGGTAGTTCAAGGTCTGGGGGAGGGGGAGACAGTACTTTTGCCTACACTGAGGATTCAGTATTTCCCAGTTTAGTCTATTGCTCTCCCATCCATCCTCAATTAAAAAAAAAACAAACACAAATATGCGCACTTTCTTCTGTTTCCCTTCTCTGAGCGATTGGCGAGGCAGCCAGTACAGGTACTGACCATCCCCATTGGCCAGGGCCAGGGAATCAGATGACTCAGATTAGGGCACCTGTGAGTCCTCTCTGAACTGTTTCTGCACCAGTGTAAGGCACCAGGAAGCTAAGTACCAGGGCCTTTCACAATCCTTCCCTCCTGTCCCCTTGCCCTCATCAAAATCCTTTCACTGGGTTCCACTTAGTGAGGGTCATAATAATAGCCTACAGCTTCACTTTTAAACTATTATTGAAGACATTGTTCATTCTATTATTATCTGCATTGTAAGTTACAAAAGAATCTACCCAACATATTATTTACCCAGTATATTCTTTCTAAAATTTAGACCTGATTCCTAATATTTCAATATCAAACACTAAAGAATTATGTGACCCATACAACTTTAGGCATTTGCCAAAATACATACCCAACTAGAAACATTACTCTAGGATTTTTAAACTGTATTTATTATACCAAGTGGTGAAGAACTGACCTGACCTAAGAGAATTTCTTCCTTTGCTCCTGGGAGGTGATGTCTGGGCCCCTGCAATGTCCTGCCCGGTAAATGTCTTTGTTTGCCTGAGGGGCTTTGGCTACTAAGCAATCTCACAGGTGACTTATGATGAGAGCTTTGGGATATGTCAGTTCCAACCCCAAGAGGAACTGCAGACTGACGGTATGAGCTGGGACACAGAAGGCCTAAGTGAACTGCACCAGCTGGGGATCTTCTGTGGATACTACCACACTGTGGCCAAGAGGAGGAAACGGCATCACCTCCTGGGGAGAGGCCTGGGGAGAGGATGATTGGAAGCTCACCCTTCCCAGACTCTACCCTACGCCCTGTCCCTTTGGATGGTTCTGGTTTCTACCCTGCTGTGATAGAGCTAAGACAGGAAGTACAGCGCCTTCCAGCCTGAGGGTGGTTGTGGGGACCTCTGACAGCCTTGTGGGGACTGTGCCTCCTAACTGTACAGCCAACAGAACTCCTCTGCACCAACCTTATAATTGTGGCTGCTTCTCTCTCCCTCTCTCTCTAAATGTGGCACGTATTTGGCACATATATATGTCTATTTTTTGTAGCCACGTCATATTCTTTTAGAAAGAAAATGGGATGAATTTTAAATAAATGAGCACCCAGCTATAATTAACATGACACACTTTTGTTAATTTAAAAGTTAGAAAATATGAAATACATGTGTATGAGCTCTAGGGACACATGTGGTCTTGGCACTTGGAAGGAAAGAGTGAGAAGATGTCCCCAGGACAGCTGCACAAAGGGAGCAGACACTGGTGAAGATGGTTGGTATGACTCTGGCTGGGTGACAAAAGTTTTTCTAGGGGCCCTGAGTTTTCCTTTTTAAAATGCCTTTTTTTTTTTCTGATTATAAAAATAACAGGGCTGGGGCTGTAGCTCAGTGGCAAAGCTCTTGTCTAGAGTGTATGAGGCCCTCGGTTCAATCCTCAGCACCATATAAAAATAAAAAAATTTAAAAAGGCATTCTGTCCATCTACAACTAAAAAAAAAAATAACATATGCTTATTTAAAAAACCCCTAAAAGTAGAAAATATTATCAAGAAGAGAAAAATTTCCCATAGTCTCATCATCCAGAATGAACTACTATCACAATGGCTACAGTTTATCCCAGTCTTTACTTTGTCTCTTTTTTCAAACATGGCTGAGATACTAGAGAAGCATTTTGAATGGTTCCAGAATTGTTTAACACAGGACAGGAAATTATGTATGTTTCAATTCTAGCCATGTAAAACTGAGCTCCAGGAGAGAGAGAGAATAAGGCACAATTTTCCTAGTAACCTTGATATTCTTTTCACACACTGTAATTGAGAATTTCTCTTTTTATTGCTGTATAATATTTTAATCAATTCATATATCACAATTCACTCATTTTTTGATGAATATATTGTTTCCTTTCTTATTTATTTATTTAAAAAATACTAAATAAATGTCATTGTTTGCATGGCTTTTGTACATTTTGGGTCATTCTTTTCAAACGAATTACTAAATGTGGTCACTGGAGCAAAGCTTACAAATATTTCAAGGCTTTTGAAATATACCACCAACCTGCTCTCCAAAATGTTTGCACCAATTTACAGTCCCACCAACAGCAGTTGAGAGGACAGGGGACAGGTCTGGACTTACACTTTTGTCAATGTGCAGTGAGAATCATCATGAAAGAGAGTTTTGTGGGTTCTTCTTTGATAAAGTTCAGGGAAGGATTTACCCATTGTTAACAAGTAGTAACAAAACTTATAAATTCTCATTTGTTTGCTTGTTTTTGCCAATAGAAAAGTATTTTGTGACTAACTGGAAATCTGAAAAGCTTACCCGCAAGCTATGGCACATCCCGACGGGGCGTAAGCACACGCCATCACCCACGTGCAGGGCATAGTGACCGCGTGCTCCTGAAACACAGCATGCACCGTTCCAGAGTGAGTGACAGGCTCTTCTGCACAGGTCTTAACATTTTACTTTAACAAAAGAGTTCCCACTGAGTCACCTCATAGTCTCAAAGAGGAGAGGTGTAGGACAAAGGTGGGCTTGGGACTGACGAAGGGTCTCAGCCTCCCATCATCAACCAAACTATGTCCTATATTCTAAAAGTAAAAAATCTCAACTAGAAAAAAATATTAATATGTTTACTTCTTTCTAAGTATTAATTAATATTTTACTCTTTTTTTTTTTTTTTTTTGGTACCAGGAACTGAACTCAGGGATTGCTTAACTACTGAACAACATTCCCAGAACTTAGAACTTTGTTTTTTTTATTTTGAGACAGGGTCTTACGGCCTTTCTAAGTGATGGAGACTGGCCTGGAACTTGTGATCCTTCTGACTCAATCTCTAAATAGATGGGATTACAGGTATATGTCGGCATGCCTGATAATATTTTATTTTTATTATTATTCATTATTTTGGTGGTGGTGCTGGGGATTGAACCTAGGATGTTGTACATGTGAGGCAAGCACTCTACCAACTGAGCTATATTCCCAGACCAATATTTTACTTCTTAATGTTACATTCCCTTTGTTCTTCTGCTTGACTACTGGGGTTCCTTTTCTTTGAATCTGAATAGGTATCTGCATCTCCTTTCAGGTAAGTATTTTACCTTACTGACTCTGATTTCCATTTTCCATGTAGAAATTTGCTTACTGGTGAGTAAACATAAGTCTCTGCTCACTATAGGTCCTGAAACCATTTCTGGAGAGGGGTACATGCATGGGGATGACAGGAGGAGGAGGGTGATCTTGGGTTGCATGCATGGATCATAGAGAACCTGTAAATGGAAGCATTAAGAACTAAGCAGATGGGGCTGGGTTTGTGGCTCAGTGGTAAAGCACTTGCCTAGCATGTGTGAGGCCCTGGGTTCAAGTCTCAGTACCGCATATAAATAAAATAAGGGTCCATTTACAACTAAAATAAATATATATTTAAAAAAATTACTAAGCAGAACATCCCTGGCTTTTGCCTGTTGGCCCAGTCACTATGTCCTCCTGCATGCAGATAAGCAAACAATAAAAACCATATCTCTTGGACACTTATATCATGATCTTAATTCCAAGGAGCACAGGATATTGGTCCTGGTTTTGACAGTAACAACATATGTAATCCCATGTGGAATAACATTTTTCCTGCTTGTCCCGTATTGTCTGCCGATGAAGCGAGGGATGGGACTAGATGATTCCCAATGGACATTAGAGGCCAGGTGTTCTTTTCTGTTGTGAATCTCCATGTTTCTGTGGGGAAACACAGGCTCCAATACTGCCTGCCAAAATCCTGTTGTCACTCACAGTCTTGCAGCCTTTCAGATGCTAAGAATAACCCATACCCTCCAATGAGTGGAGCTGAACTGGCCGCTTTCAGCACAGGGCCAGGGCCCTTTTGCTTACCAGTAATGACTATGTTCTCTAAGCAGCCACAGAGCATCCCTGAAGCTCCCAAAAATCAGCCTGTGCCCTATGCCTAAGGTGCAAATAGAAATGATTGCACCCCACGGTGCAGAAGATGCTGAGAAACGCCAGGAGAGGCTGTAGCTTGCAATGAGGTGATGTGTAAGAAAGCCCTATTTAGATTGCTCTTTTTATTATTCTCCAGGAGCCTGACCATTAAGGACTCTGTTCTACAAAATGGTTCTGGTCCCTCACTGGACTAGAGCACGTAACAGCTGTTTACCATGACATTTACTAACACAATCAATGATGGGGAACATGGATGCTATTTAGCTGCCGCTGTATCGGGAGGTATAGGTCTCCTTTTCTTATATGGCTAAGAGGAAGATCTCCTTTCCAAATAAATATTGGAACCCATATTTAATACGTAGTTCTCCTACTGCAAATGCTGTATGATACAGGCATGCAAATGCCTACGCAAAGAACTCAGCCTATATGTTAAGTCTAAATCTAGATCTAATTTTAGGCATGTGTGCCCAGACCAGACTCCACAGTATCACATGATGGTTCAGTTCAGTCCCACAGCAGCCTCAGCTTTCCACCTGTTCATTTCCTCTGCTGTGGATTCTGGCCCAAGGTACAAGGGGAAGAAATGACGGAGGATTCTGGTACTTCCCATCATTACTTTGGAAGAAAAATAGTAAAATGCAGTGGGACATGTGAATGTGGCAGTTTTCTGTGCTATGCCCATTCCCACTTTAGCATTAGTGCCCTCTATAGTAACTACATGTTCTTAGGGTGAGGGAGTTCTCGAGAGAGGAACAAATGCTGCTCTGGGCTGGCTGAGCTGCTCAAATGTGGCTGGGCTTTCTCTGGGCTTCCACGTCTAGAGGCTGAGTGGTCACTCGCAGTGGGGCCCTGGTGGAGGATCAGGACAGAGCACCTTCAAACCAGGCAGGATACTGAGATTCCCTGATGTGCCTGGGAAGGAGGCCTCACCTTGTTGGTGGTGAAGGAGTCCCACACGATCACCTTCCCATCCTGGAGGGAGAAGAGAAAACAGTTCAGGGGCTGGCAACAGGTTCTCTCAGGTAATTGCTGAGAAGTCCGTGTCAAGCTGCGTCCAGAGGGACAGTGAAGTGGAAAGCTGGTGCAAGTACCTGGTAATCGAGACCCGCCAACCTACTCATGAAAAAAATGGAGGTGGGGAGGGGCTGAACTTCCCAGGCTGGCGAAAGGCCCAGTTTTCAACCCTACATTCTCTGAATCAACATG
The DNA here is from genome assembly GCF_048772815.1 of Callospermophilus lateralis. Taxonomy (NCBI): domain Eukaryota; kingdom Metazoa; phylum Chordata; class Mammalia; order Rodentia; family Sciuridae; genus Callospermophilus; species Callospermophilus lateralis. The sequence continues at coordinate 97,469,711 of NC_135307.1, forward strand.
AGTACACAAAGCAAGGCTCAGACGCTTCTTCTATACCGCTGATCAACCTGCACAAGCTGTTGGCACACTGCTGTCATCCCCCCTATTCTAAATGTCCAAAAGTTAGACAGGGGAGTAAAAATTTAAAATTACCTTTAGGTGCCTGAGAGGTAAACAATAAACCTCTACATTACCTCCAATACCTCATCCCCTCTCTCATTTCCTTGAAGTCCACGTTCCCTGCAGTCCACTTCTCCAGGTGCCCAAGGACAGCAGAGCTCCCCACTCTGAGATTTCATACCCAGAACAATGTGCAATATGCTCCTATAACAACGGGGAGCTCTTTGGGCAGTTGTTCAGTGAACAAAGAGCACCCCCTGTCAGGGGAGCTATGGGCTATTGATTTCACAAACAATATGGTTACTTTCCTTGTGACTGTGGTACCCATGCTGGGGGTGTAGGGCATGACCACCTTGCCGTCTATTTGTAGTATAAACCCACTGGAGGTAAATCTATGAGTCCTGCCCCCTACAAGCATCCACCTGCCCAGATCATGGCGGATAGTGGAAGAGGGTGGACAAGTTGGCCTCCTTCAGTGCATGGTGTCCCTGCACATCCTCAGGGATGGTAAATCTGCGCTCTCTGGGGCAGGCTCAATTTTTGAATCACTCAAGCATTTGGAGCCAAATCTGCTGAATGAGCTTGGGGGAAATCAGAAGAAAACGCCACACACAGGCAGAAGCAAGGTCTGATTTCTAAAGGGATGCAGCTTCTTGTTTCACATGATCTGATGGAAAATTTCTGGATTAAGGTGTGTGGCTGAGGAACCTTGAAGCTAAGTCAAAGTTGGTCATTTGGGGCCTTTCAGGATCCCTAAGTGCAGTGGTTCTTCTGGTCTGAATTCTGACTAAATGGCCAAACACAAAGTGTGGGTAGCTCAGCTAAGCCTTCTGTGCCTCAGTCCTCCGTGCCTAGAGCCTCCACAGACTGTTGTAGGGGAGAGTACTGATGTCACCTCACTTCCCATGTCCATGGCTTCCTCCCCCTCCCAGCCCACTGGTCTCCCTGTGTGGAATCTCATTAAACTAAATGTGGTCCCCTCCATGAGCACAGATTTTTATACCAGGGGCCTACATGCCTAGAGAGATTGTGCCTTCCACCACAAACCCTGATCCTACCCCATCAGGGTGACTAATCTCCTGTCTTTTAAGGGAGAAGGTTGCTAATGAGTCAGTCTGTTTCAGAGCTTTCCTGTATTTTCCAGTTTCCTCCCCACACCCACACGCTCCTCCTCCTACCTCTCTGCAGCAGAGGAGGATGTGCGGGGCCTGTGCAGTTGTGGCCCTGGTCTTCCCACCTGCAATAGGTGGTGCATGAGCGATAGAAAAGCTGGTATTCCATATGCTTGTAAGGATTAAAAATCCAAAGAGCTAGCTAGGTAGCACCATGTACATCTGGATTATCACTTTGTGAAAATAAACATTTGAGAAAAAAAGAAAGGTTAGAAAGAAATGCTGCAAAATAATAATAATGGTTGGGACAAGGCAGTGGGAAGAAAACCTTTTTGTTCTGTTTTTCAGGGTTTCTTTAATATGCCTAAGTGATAAATTTATTATGGACAAAAATACAAAGCAAGTAAATGTGACATGTTAGGTTTGTAATAATATATGATAATAACTGTCCTATCCAATTTTAGGCTGACATAAATGTTATAGCTTGTGGATAATCTAGGATATGTAATTTTTATACTCACAAGTTATTAAGAAAAAATAAATCTTCTTTTAAAAAAGCTGAGCAAAAGCCAGGGGTGACAGAAAACCTACACTGACCATAAAAATCTGATTTATGAAATATCTTATTGAACTTCAGTTTACATGTATTATGTGTAATACATATAACATAAAAATGGATTAAAAAAAAAAACAGATGTAAAGGTTACTAAACTGTGGGAGCCAGCCTCCAAGCACCTCCCCATCATCCCAGGTGATGAGTTCACACTCCCTAACAGAATCCCCTTCCTCATATCAGGAATGTCATCCTAAGGCTAGGTCATAAAAGACAGCATGGCTCTGCCTCTGTTCCCTCTCCTGGGTCACTTGTTCTGGAACAGACTATCTATGTTTTGAGTAGAACTTCAGATAGGTTCACATGACAAGGAATGGAGGCCTCTGGTCAGTAGCCAGCCATGTGAGCAATTCATCTTGGAAGTGAGTCTGCACCTCAGTTAAGGGGTCAGCTAACTGCAGCCTCATCAATGTCTTCACAGCAACCTTGTGAGAGGCCCTAACCAGAATCAACACCTGGGTGCTTGATTCTTAGAAACTGTAATAATAAATATCTGCTGTTAAAACAGTTGCTAAATCTTGAGGTAATTAGTTATGCAGAAATAGATTATAAATTGATAAGTTGTAAAATAAAATATGTAAATTACAAAAAATAAAAATGAAAAAAAACAATAATTTCCAAACACATATTTTTAATTTATTAAGATATAAGAATTGATAAACTCTTAAAATTAAAGAAAGTATTGGTGGAATCTCAATCACTTATGTCCTTGATTCAGGGGTGAAAAAGACTTTCAAAACTGCATTTGCTCACAAATAGGACCTTGTAACATGTTCAGATAGAAATAATCTTAAATGGCTCATGAAAGAAGTCAAATTCAATCTACAATGTTCCAACTATTACCAATTTCAAATCTACCCAAACTAGTGAAGTTCTATAGTGTGCAAGAGAATTCTTTCTGCTAAATCATGTCCTTTGGAGAATACGCCCCCCATAAAGATCAGAAGATGGCTTTTGAAAAGGACAGCTCTGCTTTCTCTTAGCTGCAAAAGCAGAAGGCTGCTCAGGTCACTCACCAGGTGCAACGTACCTGTGAGGAGCTCACGATCCTCCTCTTATCTTTGCACCAGTCCATGCAGAGAACTTTGTTCCCATGGCCTTTGAGGGTCCTTCTGGTCTTCATGACAAACTGGCCCAGGGCCTCCACCCGCTCTGCCACCTGGTGCACTGGAATGACAATGCCACAATCAATCTTGAGCCCCGAGCTAACTCAGCGATGACACTGGCTTTGCGAGGGTGAGGATGCTGTGCATCATCTGTGTCACAGCTTGATTGTCCTATTGTACACATTACATTATGCCTTTGCAATACTCCCTTCTAAGGTCAGTAGTGGGTACAGATAATACAGTCATGCTCTCTTTGTGTTTAAAGCACTTCAAATAGGTGCATATTGAGGGATTAACAAGACGCCGTATTTGCAGAGCACTCTATAGAATCCTCCCACTTAAGGGCCTTGGCTCAGAGAGGTGGGCACTGCTATCCCCATTTAACAGGCGGATAGGAGACTGCTATCCCCATTTAACAGGCAAGGAGGTGGAGGCTCACAGAGGCTCTTTGAATCATACAAGTTCATAGGACTCACTGGTAGCCAGATGGGGACTTCTGGTCATTTGATTATCACTTTATACTCACAAGGAAAGCTGACCGTATAAAAATTGCCCCATTAGGGCCATCCTGTGCACCTTGCTGCCTGACAGAGGCACCATGTCTAACTGATCCTCGTGTCTAGCACATGCCTGGCACATGGTAGGTGCTGCAGCAAGAATGAAGGGGAGGACCACCAAACAAGCTGTCAGCAGAAGGCGCACCTGTGAGTTTACTGCAAATCTTAGAGTCCTCAGAGAGAACAATGTAATGGCCTAAAAGTCTGAACACATCCTCTCCCTATGACACCACCTACACCAGGGATGAAGCTCTCAAGGTCAGCTTCCCGTGGCCGTGGACCACAACCTGACACTCAGGGAGAGCTTCCTAGGGCTTAGAGAGAGGCTATGACTGATGAGTCTAAGAGAGAGACAAGTTCACAGGAGCAGAAGAATCACAGGGGACAGCAAGCCCAGGCCCTTCATCATGCAGGTGAGGAAACTGAGATCTATGGGGAGCAGGGGTTCTCCTGCCATGGGCAGCAGTCGAGGGTGCCCCTCCTTTTTGGGTCAGTGAGAAGTCAGTCTCCTACCCCCACCTTCTCCTCTTAACCCTCTTGGTAGGCCTTTCTGCAGACAAGTGGGGAGGGAAGGGTAATCTGGACCAGTGGACAGCCTAGGAGGGGCACAGTTCCTTACAGACAGAGCAAGGAGTGATGAGAGGCAGGGAGGTTGACCTGCTCCCCCTGGGAGTGGGGAAGGGCAGGGAGCAACCTGCCAATGGAAACCAGTGACAGGGCAGAGATGTGGTTTGGGCGGAATGACAACAGCACCCTTCTGGCAAAACCATCTTCCCTTGCCTTTCCCTAAACACCACAGTGTGCAAAGAGCTATCTTCAATAATATTTAATGATCACAATCAGAAAATTATTGCTGAAACAATACTAGTGTCTAAGCTAAAGCCTTATTGAAATGCTGCCTATTGTCCCAGCAATATGCTTTATAGCAAAGGAAAATCCAAGATCAAGTGTTACATTCAGGAATGCTTCTCAGCCCCCCAATTATCTCACTCCCTAATTTGTTTTTTTTTTCCTGATGTTTATTTAGGATTAGGTTTGGCTAAGGCATATGTGGCAGGGATGTGGAGTTCCTGGGGACACATGCTGCCATCAGCCACTGCTATGGGCGGTAACCTTCATCATTTGTTTAAGGTAGCACCTGCCAGGTTTCTTTTTCTTTTTTCTATCTTTCACTGTCTTTGTAGTGAACAAGTGTCTTGTGGGGATATACTCTGAGACTGTGTAAATACCATGGTATTCCTCAGACTCTGATGTCCTTATTGTGAAACTCATTAATTTCTCCTGCCTACCCCAGTTATTGGGCTGCTAGTTAGAAAGTGGTGACTTTTCTAAGTCCACCATCCCTTCTGCATTTATTAGTTGGTTTTCCAATCTGAGGAGGTGCTTTTCCTCCTCTCGCATTTATTTATTCGTTTATTTATATTAGCATGAATTCTTACTGTATTCAATAGGTTATAATCCATTACTAGCGCTATTTACTTTGATGCTGAAACTGTTCTCTTTGCCCCCTGGGAACCCCTTCTGCAGGCTTGTGACTTCCTGACATGCCCCACCGTCCTTGGTGCACTTCCCACTCTGAGCTCCTGTTACTCTTTCCCTGTCCTGGAATCAGTCACTTCTCCAAGAAGTCTTGGTTCCTCTTACTTGCCCCACTTCTGTGTGATGAAAGAAAAGAGGTGTGCAAAAAAGTCTTTGTGAGAACTCAAAACTGGAAAAACACTTGCTACACTCTGAAGTGCTCCATTATGCCATTGCTCCTGCTGAAACTCTGAATTACTGCCACCAACAGCATGGCAGTCTTATTGATACACTGTTCACAGAAACACTTGAATGAAGTTTAAAAACAGACCGAATTTTCTGAATTCTTACAAGCCTTTTACACAAGCCTGTATCATCAGTTCAGCATTGTGAGCATATTCTATTTTAATATTTTACTGATATTATACTGATATTACTGCTGCTTCTCTCAAATTCAGCATTAGGACAGCCATAGCTTTTTAACATCCCCCTTAAAAAAGAGATGACTCATCAACTAAAATAGAGCCCTCCTTACATAACATGAATTTGAACATATCCCAACTATTAATTACTTTTTCTCACTGCATTTTCCCTTCCCACGTAGAGATTCACTCCCAACCCACTCCATCCTGTTTCTGTCTGCCAAGTTTTGCAACCACTGAATTCAAGATTTTCTTAAAAGTTAAATATCAGAAAGTAAAAGGAGATCTGGAAATGAGCTAAATATGTTTTGTATTCTATTTGGGGGAGCTCAGTCTGGGGTACATGTGGTTTCTTTTTTGCCTTCTGATGAACCATACTTCCAGGATATAAGTTTTAAAATAATTTTTTTAAAGAAATGATGACCGCAACCGTCTGGTTTCTGCAAGAATGGCAACCTGGTGGAAAATTCCACTAGAAGCTAAACTTCAGGAAGCCAGGGGTGCTGTCTTGTTGAAGGCCTCCTCAAGGCATAACCGGAGCAGGTAGATCAGAATTCTGGCCGTGGGGTCAAAGCCAGGCTCTGCCACATGCCAGCTGTGCAACCTTGAGTATCACCTTCCCTGTCCCACCTTGCTTCTCTCGTGGGGTTGCCAGAATGACTGCTCAAGCCTGGCCAAGGGAACACGGGGTAATTAGCTGTGATCTTCTCCAGCTCAGGTACCCTGGAATTACTTTTTTTTTTCCTGGTAAAATATTATAGGTTTATTTAAAACTTATTTCTCACCTTGAGTATGCAAAATATAAACTTCTCAAAAATGTTCATTTTACTTTGTAGTTTACAAATATGCAAAACAGAAGTATGCTTAAGTTTATATTTCATATCTATTGAGGCACGGAACTATAGAGAAAAAAACACATTTGTTCTGCTTAAGGCATACCTGGAAATAGATCATTGTACAAATAGTTGCACATTTGAAATCACAGTGCATAACAGACCATCTACATAAAAATGTAAAAGAAAGAAATCTGGCATATTCCCAGTAATACTTAATTGACATATTCATAGTGCTTAGTATTTACTACACTTCAATCAACTGGAGCAATTCTAAGCAGCAGTTTTTGGTGGAGCAACCAGACTTAAGCCCCTTTCCCTGCTTTTTCTGTACCTCTCTTACACCAGCCCTTACCTCTCATTACTACATCAGCTGCCAAGCAGCTCCTCCAGTCATCAGGGCAACTCACGAGCACTGGGGGAGACACACAGTAGTTTCAGGCCCACTTCCTGATCTGCACAGGAACTCAATATGCAGCCCTGGGGATTGAACTCAGGGGCACCATATCCCTAGCCCATTTTATATTTTATTTAGAGACAGCATCTCACTGTCGCTTAGTGCTGCACTACTGTTTAGGCCGGCTTTGAACTCGTGATCCTCCTGTCTCAGCCTCCCCAAGCCACTGGGATAAAAGGTGTCCGCCACCATGCCTGGCAACACGGAGCCTTTGTAAAAGTTCCTTCTAAATGTCGGTCTTTTTCTGTCCTTGAGAACTTGGACTTGACCTTTACTATACACAAATCTTAATGCCATATACAGACAGCTTGAGCTCTCTCCTGGATGATCCTGGTTCAACTTGGGCAAAGCTCCCAGATCACCAGATGTGTGAGATTCTGTCTAGGCTCTCCCTGGAGTTCAGAACTGGGGGAAGAGATGGAGCCATAGATGACTTCAACCTAACATGTGACTTGCTAAGCTAGAAGTGTGGACACAGGGTATCACACTGGGCTTTCTGGGGTGATGTTTGAGATCAGAAAAAAGGACAATAAGATGATTCAGAGGTAAGGGGGACTAGGTGGGCACTCTAAGTGAGGAAATGGCAAAAGCTAAGGCCCAAAAGTATTATATTAGTTAGTTTTGGGGGGGCAAAAGTTAAGGCCCAAAGGTATTATATTAGATAGTTTTTTTGTGGCTGTCACCCAAATACCTGCCTGACAAGACCAGTTGGACTCATGGTTTCAGAGGGTCAGGTCAGCCTACTCCATTGTTTTGGGCCTGAGGTGAGACAGAAAGCGTGGCAGAAGGGCAGCAGTGGAGGAAAGCTGCTCAGCTCATGGCAGGGTCAGGAAGCAGAGAGGGGAAAGCGAAGGGGCCACAGGGCAGATGAGCCCTTCCAGGGCACACCCTCAGTCACCCATCATGCCCCACTTGCCTACAGTTACCACCCAGTTAGTCCATTCAAACTAAGATGGACCGATGAGGTTATAACTCTCATCATCTAACAAAATCACCTCTGAATATCCCTATATTAACACAGGAGCTTTTGGGGGACATCTCATATCCAAACCATAACGGTCAGTATGAGATAAGCAAACGTTTTTAGGGCAGTACAAGCAACTTAATCACAGTAGAGGACTAAGGGTGAGGAATGGGCGCAGGCAAGTAATGGCTTTGTATACCCACAACAGAGCTCCCCCAGGGACAGCAGCCTGTCGAGGGGCTGTCATCAGGGGCGTGACATGGCCAGATCTGCCTTTTCATGCCTTCCTCTGGAGCAGTCTGGAAGAGAGTTGATGGAAACCACACTGGAGGAGGAATCCAGTTAGGAGACTCCTTTCCTTGGCAGATCCCTCTCACCGCTCTTCTCTATGGTCCCTCCAAGATGTGCCTGAAACAGCCTTGAGGCTACTCCAATAGGGGCTGCTCCCTGGCCCCATGCTCTCCTTCCCATGTCCCTGAAGTGGGTGCTGTCATTCTCCAAATTATAAGGGTGACAGAGTTTATCCAGATGGGGCCTTGGAGACAGCTTATAATTCTGGCAAAGACTAACATTTCGCCAAGACATAGCTTCCTCTCAGCTTACAGAGGATAGTTTTGCTGTTTATTTTATAATCTATGCAATGTGATCCTAAAGCAAAATGTACAGCATGCAGATCCACCACCAGAATTCAAACGATGTAAATTTACAAAGTGAAAATATGCGACAGGGTCCTTCTGATCATTCCATAAGGCCACCAACAAAAGGACCGGGGCAGGAAGAAGCTCCAAAATGTCCCTGAAAATGAACGTTCTGAAACTGAACGCAGAGAAGATAAGTTCAAACACAGTGAGATGTCTTAGATAGGAAGACAGAACTATTAAAAAAGATACTGAATTGTTTTCAAAGGTTTGTACTAATACAGCCTTTTAATAGCTACCATTTAGTAGAACAAGAATTAAAGAGGAAAATTATCCAAAGCTAATTTTTGAAAACTCATACAGTCTGATTCTACCCCTAGGTAGAATGGGATGGGATGAACTCACACCCCTCAAACATGGGTATGCAGGGAAAACATTTACAATTACAGTACCTTTCTTGTTTGTGTCAGATTTTTTTTTATGGTATGTCTTTATTTTATTTATTTTTATGCAATGCTAAGGATCGAACCCAGTGCCTCCCATGTGCTAGGCAAGCACTCTGCCACTGAGCTATAGCCCCAACCCTCTGTCAGAGATTTTTGAATTGCTTTAAAACCATACATTATCCACAAAGAAATTCTACTCCCAGTTCCCCGATTAAAGACAGAAGAGTTAGGTTGTAGTGCAATCTTGAAGATAGTCCAATATAATAATATTATATGACAACATTAAAAGGAAACATAAATGATATAGGGAACTATTCAATGTATTAGGTTAATGTAAAAACTAGGCTTGAATTCTACATCCAGTACAGTCCCAAGTGTTCTATAAATATACACACAAACATAAAAATAAGCTATGAACTATATCAAAAAATTGAAAGGCACTACTCTACATGGTGGAGTTTTGAAAGATTTGTTTTCTTTTGTATTTCTAAGTTTTCCACAGTATTAGTTTATTATAACAGTCCACTAGAAACACTTGCATTAGCTGGCACATGTGTAATTATGAATGTAGAGCAAAAGGCAGGGAAGAGGAAGTGCAAGGCAGAGGGCTCTTGTTCCCAGCCTGAGGCAGAGCAGCAGGAGGAGGGGGATGGAATTCTAGAAGCCTCTGTAAGTAGAGCACAGAAAAGTAAATGAACATATTTGCTTCAGACTAATCTAGAAGTATGGTTTTTTCCTAGATTTCCCCCCTAAACCATGATATCAGAATATCCAAGGCTGCAGCCATAAAGCATTAGAGAATAAAACTTTTCAGGTCAGGTGCAGTGGTGCATGCCTGTACTCTCAGCAGTTTAGGAGGCTTGGATAGGAGGATGGCAAGTTCAAAGAGTTGAGGCTCAGTGGTTAAGGACCCTTGGGTTCAATCCCTGGTACTCCACCCAGCAAAAAAAGAAAAAAAAATTTTCACAAAATTATATCTAGAAGAAACAGAAAAGTCTGTAGCCTCTGATGATGAATTCTGAGATTCACTCAAATTTAATCTTGATTTGTACTCAGAGAAATTAGTTTCAGTTGCTTTGTTACTTAACAAAGGAAACTGCTGCAAGGAGCTGGGAACCTGGATGAAGCTCCCACACAGTCCAGGAGGCTGTTATGTATATTGGATGAAATGAACACTGTGTCCTTCCTGCTCTGTCTGCTGTCTGTCTGTCTTCCAGATCATTCCTCGGCCTAATTTCAAATTAAAGAGTCTTTAAAGTTGAACTGTCTCCCACCTCTTTCTTCCTTGATCATATTTTCCATTTCAGGATTTTTTTCCTATATATTAAAAAAGGAATAATGTGCTGATGGGTATAAAATGAAAAATGTCTCCATTAGTGCATATTAATGTGGCTTTTTTAAGCTAAGGAAATCAGATTACATATACTGCTTGGCACTTTTTTTTTTTTTTTTTTTTTTACTTACTAAAAAATGAACTTCTTTTCATACATCCATACATGGATTTACTTTTCATTCTTTTAAATGCAAATCTCAGCTTTCTAAAAGTCAAGTACAGTGAAGGGAAGAACTACACCCAGAGCCTGTACTTTGGCTTTCCTTCCTGTTCTGCTCCGAAATCACTGCAGCTCTCTGCCCTCTCATCTGGAACGATGGGTTTGCTAGGAGAAGAAAACTCTGTGCTGGAAACGGAGGATGAAGCAGGAGACCCTTCTGGATTCCAATCCCTAGAACCTGAGATTATGCTACCTAAATGGCAAAAGGGACTTTGCAGATGTGATTAAATTAAGAATCTTGAGATGGGAAGATTATCTGGGATTATCCAGGTGAGCCCAATTAACCACAAGGATCCTTTTAAGAGGGAGACAGCAGGGTCCAAGTTAGAGAAGGGGATGTGACATCTGAAGTCGTGATCAGAATAATGTGGTCAACGAGTCAAAGAATGCAGGTGGCCTCTAGAAGTGGGGAATGGCAAGGAATGGAGACCCCTCTAAAGGCTCCAGAAGGACCTGCTGACTGATTTTAGACCTCTGACATCCAGAACTGTTAAGAGAATAAATTAATGTTGCTTTAAGACACTAAATTTGTGGAAAATCTGTACAGCAGCAAGAGGAGACTAATATAAGCTATAGCCGTGATTGTAAATGCCTTAGAATCAATCAAGGAAGCACTCACCCAAAGCAGAAGGTAAGTAGCAGGTGACAAGGGAAACATCTAGGGAGAAGCAGGAAGCTCTGGAGGAGTGTGGGGAGAAGTAGAGTCCCCTGGAGAACAGGGCCTGGGCTCTTAGTTTGAGGTAGGCTGAATTCTCATCAGATGATTCACATTAGCTATTTCTGTGTTTCATGTTGGTCAAGGGCCTGACTTGGGGATGAAGGTCCAAAAGAATGGACTAAAGGGACTGAGGGCTAAAGGGATGGGATTTGAAGAACCTAGGGTTTGGAGTCAGGAAACCTGAATTTTCCCCTCCAAATTCATGAGCTCCAATTTTGTTGCACTAACTTTTCAGGCAAGGATCTGAGATAACAGTAGGGTGACTAACCATTCTGGTTTGCACAGGACTGAAGGGCATTTTAAAACCCAGTCCTAGGCAAACTGGGATGAGCTGGTCATCTTAGAGCTTATGGTGTAAAGGAGTCTCAGAATAGGGAGGGGTTACAGTGCAAAAGTGCAAAATGCAAAAATGTACAAATATCCAACACCTACTGCTCTGGGGAGTAAACCATGACCCTCTGGTGTACAGCCAGATTGTACCCCAACAATACTACAAATCTTATGTGTCTGGTTTCATGTTCTCAATTTGCTGCAAACTCCTTAGACTCCACAATGGGACATATCTGTTTGGGCCATCATGAAGCAGGCAGGTAATCTCAACGGGGTCTGTGTGTGTCAGAAACAGATCTATCAACTAAGAAGCTGCCTGCCACATACTGGTTGCTCTGGGAGATACAGGAAAGTACCCAATGCCTGTCTCTGCTTTGGAGAGTAAGCCAGATTCAGCTTCTGCTCCTCCCCAGCTTGATAGACTCTTCTCCCCCAACCCTAGACTCTTGGCCATTTGCTTAATGGAGAGAGAGCTTAGTGAAGGCAGCCTAACTCCCAAATTGAATCCTGGCCATCCTCTTACTAGTAGCATGATCCCGAGCAAGTGTTTTGGTTTTGCCAAGCCTGTGTATTCACCCTCCTAGACGGGGGATACTAAGTTTCCCTTCATACAGGGAAAAATGAGAGCACAGCTGTTTGATCTTAGCAGGGGCACCAGCATCATGTTTTCAAACTGCTGATTACCCCACCTTTCTTCCCCTTTCCCACCCTGAGTGCTGAGAGATGAATGTGCTTATTGTAGAAGGAAGCAGAAGGTTTCTGGGGTAGAGTGTGTGAGAACAGCTAAAGGTCAGGCTGTGGGACCAAGGCAAGCTTTGGAATCACCTCTTACTCTCCTACCTGGGGCTTTAACTTCCAGTAGGAACTGGGGTGCGGTGAATAATGGGGCTTTCCACAGTATCTGATAAACTTCTGCAGAGAATCCTGTACCCTAGGCATTGACATCTCATGCTTCATGGCTCTCCCTCAAGCTGTCTTATTCTCCCACAAAACACAGCAGGTAGAGTTATCCCATTCAAATTAGATCAGGCCTCTCTCCAAACTCCGCAATGGCTTCTCAACTCACTCAAGGCAATAAAGCACTAGTCCCCACCCAACCCCACAAACCTCCGGCCAGAAACCCCACTCTTCCTACTCTGCCCTTTGTGCACTCCCTCTAGATGCTCTGGTCTCCTGGTTCTTCCTCCCCCTCCTGGGCTTTGCAATAGTGTTCTTTTTGCTTGAAATGCTCTCCCCTACCAGCCATATACTCCTGCTTCCCTTACTTCAGGAGGGATTTTTGAAGATTCAAAGGCCCTTCTCCAGAAGGCCTGCCGACGCCATCTTCTCTGAAGCCTTCTTTTGCTCCCTCATACCTCATTCCCCACTTCCCCACTTTCCTCCTTTTCTCTCTAGCCCATATCATCTAGCCTATCACTGGTTTTACCTATTGGTCACCCGACTCCCACTTGAGAATGGAGGTTCCACGAAGGAATTCATTCACTGCAGTATCCCCAAGGGCTGACAACAGAGCCTGACTTCATGGGCTGTCAAAATGTGTTGAGTTGGTAGAGCGCTTGCCTTGCATGCACAAGGCCCTGGGTTCAATCCCCAGCACCACACACACACACACACACACACACACACATACACACAGTGTTGAGTGATGGGAGACTTGGGCATGTGTAAATGTCAACAGAAGAGGTCAGGGGAGATGGAATAATCGACAGGCTGTGTTAACTGAAGACCAGAGATGATGAGAACCTAAGCCTAGGGGACATAGGGAACTGGTTCAAGCCAGGAGGGGACAGATGTGAAGGAAAGTTTGTAAGTGTGAACTGAGAGGTGGTGGTGGTGTGAAGGGGTCAACATATTGGCTTCTATTTTCTGTGGAAGAGGAAGTGAGAATACAGAGATGGGGGAGAGAGGAGTCAGAGTCCTGCACAGAGGTGCAGAAAGCCTAGAACTGTCAAGGTGGGGAGCTGACCAGGGAAACTGCTGAGCAGCTCTGAGAGCCCAGGCGACTTAGTGACTAGAATGATAACGGTATCCATGTGCTTCCTGGTGCTTTTCTCCAGCAGCATCTGTGTTCAGGAGCAGGAAATGAAGGATTCATCCAGAGCTGAGGCTTTACCAGGCAGCTCTGATGAAGAGACAGGAAGGCCAGAGTTAAGGTTACTTGGCAAGATTGTTGCTGAAATGCTGGACCAAGGCATCCATGCTGGATTTATAGGGAAGAGAAGAATGGACAAGACTGGAAGAGAGAAGAGGCAGGGTCCTAAAAGATCTCTCCTGGGAGAAACTGTTAAGAGCAGGTTGCAGCAATTAAGAGTTCTGGGAGGAGGAACAGTTCTGAACACTGACAAGATCCCAGGTGCATATGGAATAGGAGGTTGTGGTGGAGTGAGGGTCTTATGTCATAAGGGCTACCCTTGTGAGGCTTAGGATCAAAAGCAAGACCCAAGACACAGTCTTAAGAAATGCCTAAGTTAGGCTGGGGTTGTGGCTCAGCCGTAGAGCGCTCGCCTCGCACGTGTGAGACCCTGGGTTCGATCCTCAGCACCACATACAAAAATAAACAAGTGAAATAAAGGTATTGTGTCCAACTACAACTAAAAAATAATAAATAATTAAAAAAAGAAAAAAAAATGCCTAAGTTCTTAAGAAACAAGGGAGCCTGGCTGGAGGTCAGGAGACGACATGTGAGAGAAGAGAAGAGATCAGTGGGTGACAAGAACCTTATAGGAAAAAGGTTTTACAAGATAATGCAAGAAAAGTGGTTTAGAAGCTGCAGGGAATAAGGGAGAACACATATTGGAATAGACCCTTCCACTGTGGATAGAGAACCCAAAATTTGGGCCCATCCCTGGATGGTACCCTGCTTTTGGCAGGCCAGCAGCAGCATCCACTTTTGGAATGAAAATCCACCCTCTGGGGTTCCCTGTTGAAAAGATACATCTCATAGTTCTGGCCAAGGAACAGGTAAATAATGGAGGGAAAGAGAAAGTGGAAACTGGTGCCCACATTTCCTTTCTTCTTGTCTTGGATACAGAAATGATGTGTAGAGCTGAGGCAATCATATTATAGTCATGGGGCAAAAGCCAGTGCTGTAAGTGTGGAGAAGAAAGGCAGAGAGGCCTGGGTCCCTGAAGGAATACTGAGAAGCTGAACCTCTTGTAATATAAGAAAAATAATTCCCAATTTACTTAACTACATTATTGCGGGTCAATATTTAATTATAGTTAGACACATTTCTAAACTATATAGGGACTTGGTGAATCTTTTACTTACAGAAGCCCGGAGGAAAGCGTTTCTCAGCAAGGGGAGCTGCTGTCTCCTACGCCAAACGGTAGGAGATAAGACCAATGTCCCAAGCCTGGCCTTTAGCCCAAGTTCTGCCAAGGAGGAGTCATTTGACCAAGAAAAAGAAAAGCTGATCTGGCCAAGTCAAGTGCTCCCTCAAAAAGATCAGAACTGGCTCTGAATCATGGTGGTGGTCAATAATGTAAGTTTATTTAACACCGCTATTGCCCTTTTATGCCAGTCTGTGCATCTGTGCGAGAGCTACTTAAACTGCCTTAAACAAACTAATGGTTGGATTTGGTTAGTTCCTGCGGCTTCCCTGCAGGGGGGACAGTAGAAAAGTGAGGTATGAAATGGGTGTCTCCATCCTTGCAAAATCAAAACTAAAAAGGACACAACAGTGATGGAGAAGCCAGATAAAGATTTAAAAATCAAAGCAGTTTTATCCCTAGGCCGCACCCACACGGGCTCTCGGCGCTGGTCACCATTGGCATCCTCTCGCCCCCGCCCGGGAGGGGCGGTCTGCATCTTCCCGGCAGGTGATGACCGAACCGGTGCCAGATCCTCTGCCAGCCAGGGACCGGGACTCTGCAAGGTGCCAGGCCATCCAAGGCCCGCTCCCCGCGCCAGCGCGCCTGGGCCCGGCCTCCACCTGCGCCGCGCGGGCCTGGCTGCCCGTCCGTTCCCCCGGCCCCTCCCGGCCGCAGCCCCCGCCCCGGCCCGCACTCACGCTCCACGTCGTGCAGCTTGGCCCGCTCCTCCTCCAGCTTGCCCTTGAGGCTCTCGGCCTCGCTTTTCAGCGACGCCAGCGTCTCGTTCTCCTGCAGCCCGTCGGTTGCCATCTTTGCGCGCGGACACGGCCGGGAGGGAAGCGCCGAGCGGGGATGCGGTGAGCGGGCGGAGAGGCCGGGCGGGCGCGGAGCCGCGGCGGGCGCAGCTCCAGCCGCCGTGACCCCCGAGCGCCGCCCCGCGGCCCCGCCCTCCGGCGATGACGCGGGCAGCCCCCCTCCCTCCGTCCGCCTCGCCCGCGCCCCTCCGCAACCCGGCGCTTGTGCCCCGCGGGGAGCCGCGGTAGCGTTGCTGCGCCCACCGCACCCGGGAGAAGCGAGCGAGGGTCGTGCCCATCTTAGTGCGGGGAAACTGAGGCTCAGAGATGGAACGTGACTTGCGGGAGACCTACGCGTGGTGAAAGGTCACGTTGGGGTTCAACTCAGGACTCCTAGCTCCCGGGGGTGGGATGGGGTGGGTGCTGGTGACGTCCCAGAAATACAGTCCTTTCCCTCCACGACTCCCAGGGACTTGATTCGCATCTGGTGGCTCCTGCTTGCGGAGAGGACAAAGAAGGAGAGGGCAAGGAGGCCTGGCCCACGCCTCTGACACCGGCTCTGACACTGGCTAGTTCTGCAGCTTCCAAAATATAACTAGTTCTGGCTGCTGAGAAGCTCAGTGGTCTCTGAGACATTGGGAGGCCACCCTTAGTTTTGCTTTTCCTTTCTTCACTGGGCAATCTGGCTCCTGTCCTGGGGGCCGCGGGAGGGGTGGTGTGGGTCAGAGGGCCTCGGTGCACAGACCCAGCCACAGGGCTTCTAAGCTCCTGTTCAGCCATTTGGCAAGAGTGACTTTTGAGAACTCTTCCTACCCCTAGAATGAAGGGTTGCTACATTTTTCTTAAGAACTCGAATTAGTGTCTTAGGGACAACACATCACCCTCTCTCTCCCAGGCACACTTCGCTGTCTTAAGGGCTTTAATGAATAACTCGCTTGATGCTCCCAAGAGTCACCCTGAATGGGCACTATTATGTCCATTTTACAGATGTGGAAACTGAGGCACAGAAAAGCTCAGTAATCACTCAGGGGTCACACTGCCAGAAAAAGGGAAAGGCAGGATTTGGACCCAGCTAGCCTGGCCCCATCAACAAGCCTTTGGACTTGGGTGTGGACCATCCAGCCCAAGCCTCTTTTCTTCCCCTTCTCTGAGGCATTCTTAGGTGAAGAATGGGAAGGAAAATCAAAGTTATAAATCCTGGAGAGGACAAATGGGGTGTGAAAACTCTTAGCAGACTTCTCCATACATAGCAGATGATCATTAACTGCCAATTCCCTTCTCCCTGCCAATCAATATAGGTTTATTCATCATTTATCCTCAGCATTTAGCATAATACTGGCATATGGTTGGTGCTCAGTTAAGGCTAGTTTATCTCGTGGGTATATAAAACAATATATAAATATAAATGTGTATATATATATATATATATATATATATATATATATAAATTATGTCATTAAAATAAGTACATAAATTATGTAAATAGAGAAATATTTTTATACTACTAAAGTACACATTTAAAATAAAAATAAAATGTGAAGGCAAAATATTACATCTGTTTTTGATCTGAAGTGTCACAAGATTAAAGGCTGGCTCAGGCTCTGTCTACATTGGACTTCCTGGGAGCAAGTGTTGACTCTGCCATGTGGCCTGGAGCCATCTACTTCTCAGACTCAGGCTCCTCTTCTGTAATGGGGTAGCACCTTCTTCAGACAATGTAGAGCATTCAGAGCAACGTGTGGCACACACGTTAATATTATTGAAGCTGTTTGATACATTTGAGCAATCCACAGGAAGTAACTTAAATGGGACAATAGATTATGGGGTGCGCTTCCCACGGGGCTATCTCAGGAGGCCCTAGCAAGGAAGCATCGTTTCCTAGTATCCTTAGACTGGTGCTTCTGGACCCACTCTGGGTTGTGTATAGCCCAGGGTGTCCCTGCCTGTGGAGACTGTGGTGGGTGGCACTTGATACTGGTGTTCTCTGTAAAATAAACCCCAAATCACCTCCAGTCTGGGGAATCTACCATCTAGAGATGAAGTCATGATGGCAAAATGCCTTCCTGAACTTTGGTGTTAGCTCCCTTTTAGGAGTGGGGAACCTGGAGATCAGAAAAGTTGCGGTCAGCTACATTTCAGCTGCGGTTGAGTTATAGAGTCACCTCTGTTCATGAAAAGGGTCCTTTGAGGGGCTGTGTCTACATGATCTAGAACATCTGGATGAAAAGCCAACTGTCAGTCACTGGATGTCTCCTCAGCCATAGGATTATTTGGGAACCCCCAAGTGCTTGTGGTGGACATGGCTGGTGCTTGACCCCTGGAAGAGCCCTGGCAGGTCCTCTGAGCTGGGAAGAAGCTCCCATGCAACAAAGGACCCGAGGTTTGGGATTCTGGGCTCCTCTGCCCACAGAGGAAATTGCTTAAAACCAGAAGACTTAGATTAATCAACAGCAGGAGGGTAGGCCCCCTCCCAAGCAGGTTTGTTTTAAGAACTGAATGCCTGCAGTTTTACAATTTGCAGAGACAAGTTTAGAAAAAAAATGTACTACAGGTAGAGTCCCATTACATGGAGCCCCAAGAGACATCAGAATTCCCATGTTGTACCAAAATCTTTTTATGTTTACTTGCCATTTGCTTTTTGGGAGTGATTTTTTTCCCCATATTTTTTATTGTTGCATTATAGTTGTACATAATGGTGGGATCCATTGTTACATATTTGTACATGCACACAACAGCAGTTTAGCCATGTAATTTGGCCAATATCATTTCCTGTATCCCCCACCGCTTTCTCTACTAATCTTTGGAAGTGAATTCTGAAATATTTATTTATTTATTTTTTAGTTGTAGTTGGACACAATACCTTTGTTTTATTTATTTATTTTTTTAATGTAGTGCTGAGGATTGAACCCAGGGCCTCGCATGTGCTAGGTAAGTGCTTTACCACTGAGCCACAACCCCAACCCGTCCCCCCTGGAAATAAATTCTCTTTTCAACTGCCTATCTCTTTTCAACTGGGTAGAAGCCAGGCACCTGCATGCCTGCAATCCCAGCAGTTTAGGAGATTGAGACAGGAGAATCACGAGTTCAAAGCCAGCCTCAGCAATAGTGAGGTGCTAAGCAACACTGTGAGACCCTGTCTGTAAATAAAATACAAAATAGGGCTAGAGATGGGCTCAACACAGTGAGACCCTGACTCTAAATAAAATACAAAATAGGGCTGGGGATGGGGCTCAGTGGTCCAGGCCCCTGAGTTCAATCCCTGGTACCAAAAAAAAAAAAAAATTCTTCTATTCTATTCTATTTCCTCTGCCCTCCCCGCACCCCCCCACCCCCTGCCCACACACACACACACATTTTTTAAAAATTTGTTGATATTGTGGGAATTTCCAGTTGGGGTTTTCTGGAAGAGTGCTTTACCACTTTTCACCAGGTGGGGGCTCTGCTCAGCCACACTATTTAGCACAGCTTTGCAAATCCTCTGAGATATGACTAATACCTAGAATTTTAGCCACTCTGTTGGACATGTTTACTGCAAGATCTGAAACCTGTGCGTAACCACCTCTGGTGAGGACATGATTTTTGTGTACTTCGAAAAAAAATTCTAGGATTTGTGTTTCAGTTCATAACCCTTCCCAAAATCTTAGCCAAGAAGGCCTTTTGGAAGCTAATTTTGCTCACTATTCTGAGGCCCCAAAATGTTCAGACAAGCTGTACACACAGCTGGGACAGGGTCCTTGGGAAGATGGTCCCAGGCTATTTATTTTCCAGTGTCTTTTAGCTTGGTGGCTTCTTTCACAGACTGGTGAAGACTAAAGAAAAAAGCATTAGGCCTGAGAAATAACAGCTCACATATTCATTGAATGTTTTTTGTGCTGGGGCTGTTGAAACACCTTACTAAATGAATTCACTGGAGCCTCACAGACCCCCCCTGATGCAGATGCTAATAATGTTCTTATTTTCCACATGGGAAAATGGGTTCAGGAGAGTAGTAAGAACTGGTGGCACCTCCACCTAGAACACAAGCAGGACTTGCACCCTACACCACAGTCAAACACCAAAGTCAACACCCTGTGCCCCTGTGCCACACTGCCTCACAAGCCCGGGCATGTGTTCTGTAAACTGATTCTACGGCAACTAATTTTTCACAGGACTGTCATTAAATATTGTTCTAAGACAGGTAACTCACAGTTAAAAAAAAAATAGCACTTACAAGTTCTACACATATTGAGCAGTAGCTGAGTTGTTGTGATTTCTTGAAAACTGTTCTCAGAGCTCTTTGTTTGAAACATTTGTCACAGGAGCCAAATACGTTAACTAAGAAGGTCTGATCACACATCTTTCACCCAAGGTGTTTCTGAAAGGAAATAAGAAAGGGCAGGTATGAGAGAAAACCAGTGCTTTTAGATTTGTAGCACCTCTGCTTCCTTCTGTGGTGGTAGCTGCTTAGACCTGTACATGTGGGATAAATCACAGCAGTTAATTTGTAACCTTTGATTTATTGCAATACACTGGGTCAACACCTGAGAAAGCACCAGAGAGTAGTGTTCTTTTTAAGTCAACATGTCTAACTGGTTGTTTTGGTGACTTGCGGAACCCTCCCAGTGGATCTTTGTAGCACAATATCAGTTCTGTGGGGTTTCAGGATGGAAAACATTGTTGTAATGAATACTAAATCTAAAATTTTAAAAAACCATTCCTCCTCTCTGGGTGAACTTTTGAAGTAAAGACAAGAATTAGGAAATGGTGGAGTCTGATCCCAACCAAAAATATGAGGCCGAGTTAGTGTGGAGTTGGTTCCTTGCAAAGCAAGCATCCCCTTTATTAACAGGAAGTCAAACACCCAGGTCCTTATTTGCACTCAAAAGTCAAGATGGGCCCAGGCCACTCAAGGGAGGGCATCCTTGGGGAAATATCACCATCTAGTGGCTGAAGATACAGGTTCTAGCTGCGCAGATCCCAGCCCTCTGGTCAGGTGAGTTCCTTGACCTCCTGAAGCTTTTGTTTGCTAGTCTACCAAATGGAAATCTCAAAATCATTCCTCATAGGATTGTTAGGTAAATTTTAAGATGCAATGCTTAAAGCACTGTCTCAAGGTCAGAAATATAGGGGGTGCACCTGTGAGTGGTAGCAGCAGGAACAGCAACAGCTTTGTGGGGGAAAAAAATGCAGAGAAAAGAGCAAAAAGAGCCTATGGCAAGACCTAATGAAGGCCCAGACCAAAGCTAGGCAGTGGGGTGGCCTTGGACCATGCTTAGGAAGGAGCAGGAGAGGGGGCTTGGCGTGAGAGAGGGAAGAAGAGAGGAGATATCTACAATATGGCCTAGGTTTCTTGGGAATTCTGAAGGACTGTGATGTAATGTTGGAAACTGGACAAGGCAGTTAAGTGGGGGAGTTTAGTAGGTGATCCAAAGAGGGTTAAGATTCAAAGAAATGACTCCTCGAACAGAGACATCTGGGGGCTCTGATCTGAGACTTTCTACGCAGCCAAACTTGAAAGGGATGTTTTTGTGGGGGAGGTGACAATGGGTACACTTCTGAGGGGAAAGTCTGCCATGTAGAGGTCACCATGGGGCTGGAGAAGGAATGGGAGCTCATGAGTTGGGGGAACTTCTGTAGCAAAGGGGCAGGGAGGGGCACAGCAATTGAGCACTCTAGGTGACAGAGGAGTAGAGGGCAGTCCCTTAGAGAGCGAAATTACAAGGCAATCAGTTACCGACTGCCACAGAGCACTTGGCCCTAGCCTCTCACAACTGCCCCAGGAGGGAGGGAGGCAGGACATCTGTGTCACAGCTAAGGAAATGTGGAGGGACTACACAATGAGGTCAGTGATGGAGCCTGAGCCTGGATGTAGTTTTACTGCGGAGCCAGTGTGATCAAGTTGTTTTGTCGTGAAAGGAGAGTTTGCCCACCCTGGGGCTCAGTAAACATGTCTCCCACTCCCCTACCCTGCAAAGGCAGCCGGTTTTAATGTCAGGCTGAGGACACCCAGTAATAGCATTAGAACAGGCTTTAAGCAGGAGAGCAACATCGTTCCAGTGGATTATTCCAGCATTTGTGCTTGCAGAAGTAGGTCAGAGTGAAATGGACAGCAGGGCAGCCAACAAGGTTAGGAGATTATTTCCATGTTATAGAGGAGAGGAAATGAACGTTGGACAGAGCAGTAGCTACAGGAATGGAAGGCAAGAGCAGCCCAAGGGACTATAGGAAGAGGGAAGAGGACAGCCGGGAGTGATGGGAGATTAGGAAAGTAGAAGCAGAAAAAATTGCCAATGTTCTTAATGTGGACAGAGACAACATTTTTCTTCTCTATGAATTTTAATTTTTTTTCAAATTATAAAAACCACTTATACTATTCATTACAAATAATTAGGAAACTATTTACCTATATGGCCTACACCAGCAACTGACCTGTTAACATTTTGTTTTCTTCTAGTATCTTTATAAGCATATATGTGTACACTCCTTATATACTATTTTGAACTTCTAGATTTTGCTTAATATGTGTTTTCTTCTTTGCATGTCTGTCTTCCTTCCTTCCTTCCTTTCTTTCCCTCCCTCCCTTTCTTTCTTTCTTTCTTCTTAGGGATCAAACCGAGAGCTTTTGGTGTACTAGGCAAGTGTTTTTAAACTACATATGTTACTGATGTTCACTGTAGAAAGTCTGAAGAAAAACTCAAAAAGGTTTAAGAATTAATTATTTATAATCCTCACCCTCCCAGAGGGGCTCCTTTTCATATTTTGATATATATGAGGTAGATGTTTAAGATCATTGGGGGTCATATTGTTTACGTATATTGTTTCTATTTCTATATCCTGATATTTTCATTTGGTATTTGTCATGAGCCATGTTTCATTTTAGTATGTTTCATTATACATATTGTCAATCATCCTTTTTTAGGATGAGGGAATTTTTCACAACTAGGGCAAATACCTCAAAGAGTATTTTGACAAGAAAAAGTAAAAAATGCTCCCATTTTCACTGAACTTACTCTGTTAATGCTTATAGATTTACCTTTTTTTGGCAATAGCTTCAGTATTATTCTATACTATGGAGTGTCACAGTTTATTAAACCATCCTCCTATTGTTGGAGATATAGGGTATATTTCAGTTTTTACTTTTAATGTAGTACTCCATTAACTCAATTGAAAATGGGCCAAGGACCCCTCCTGCATTGCTGGTAATAATGTAAAGTGGGGTAGCCATTCTATAGTAGTGCAACTGTGGAAAAAAATTTGCCATTACTCAGAAAGTTAAATATAGAATTGCTACTATATGGCCCAGCAGCCCAATTCTAGGTATATACCCAAGATAAGTGGGGAGCATTATTACTAGCTAAAAAGTAATTACTCAAATATCCACCAACTAAAGAATGGATAAATATGTAGTATATCCATATAGCAGATTGTTATTTAGCAATAAAGAAGAATGAAATCTGGTGTGACATTGATGAATGTAGAAAATATTATTTTGTGGGAACCGTCAGAAAAAAGACCACATATGATTCCATTTATATGAAAGGTCCAGGACAGGCAAAGCCATAGAGGCAGAGAATAGCTTAGTGGTTGTTGAGGGCAGGGGAGGGGAGGGGTGGAACTGGGAGTGACTTGCTTGATGGGTATGCAGTTTCTTTTTGAGGTGATGGAAATGCTCTGGAATCAGTGGTGAAGATTGTACATCCTTGTACATATGCTAAACACCACTGAATCTTTTTAAAATAGTGAGTTTTAAGTCATGTGCTTTATATCTCAATAAAAATTATTTTAAAAATGGGCAAAAGACTTGAACAGGCACTCCTCCAATAGGCAAAAATATAAAAGTGTGCTGGACATTATTGGTCATCAAAGAAATGCAAATTAAAACCGCAGTGTGATACTACTGCTTACATATTGGAATACCTAAAATTAAAAATATGGCCATATAGAGTATGGGCAAGAATGTAGGAATTTAACTATATTTCCTTGCTGGTGGGAATGCAAACTGGTACAGTTACTTTGAAAACTGGTTGGTTGGACCTACTGGTGTAAACATGCACATGGTCTGTGATTCAGCAGTTCTATTTTTGGGTATGTATTCAACAGAAATGAATACTTATTTCCTTAAGAAAATATGAATAAGAATGCCCTAATACCTTTATTCATACTAGTCCCAAGCTAGAAAAATTAAAATGTTCACCAGTGGTAGGCCAGAAAAATAGTGATCTGTTCAGACAACAAAAAATGAATAAACTGTTGATACATGCAACAACGTGGATGTATCTCGCAGGCTCCCTGCAGCTATAACATGTTCAGTGTCAAAAACCTTCTATCATATACCACAATTTCTTTATCCATTCATCTGTTGATGGGCACCTAGGTTGGTTCCATAGCTAAGCTATTGCAAATTGTGCTTCTATAAATATTGATGTGGCTGCATCACTGTAGTATGCTGATTTTAAATCCTTTGGATATAAGCTGAGGAGTGGGATATTTGACCTGGTTAGGTCAAATAGTGATTTCATTCCTAATTTCTGAGGGATTGCACCAATTTGCAGTTCCACCAATAATGTATGAATTCATGCAACTTGAAGAAAATGAGAATATACAACAACAAATAAACTATAACCCAGGTTCCCACTATACAGGAAGCCCCTGGGAACCTTGGTCTGTATGCACCTGGACACCCTGCTTAGCTTTTAAGAAAACCTGAGTACATTCACCCCTGCTTACCTTCCACAGAGTCACACTTGGAACCGACCAGCCAACAACCAACTGACCAACTGGGCAGGAAGGTGAGAAGTTTCTGCTGCAGTGTGAAGGTGTGAAAGCCACTGGCCCTAATCTCCTTATCTAGGTATTACGCTCAGCCTTCTTGTTCCTCTCCACCTGCATGACCATGCTCACTCTTGGGCACTCACTTACCCCTTGAATCTCCTGCCCATTCACATGGCTAGGATCCCAGTTAATCCCTGAGGACCACTTCATGGGCCCAATTCTTTGCCCTCTGTAGGATGCAAACTTAGGCATGTTTGATCCCATGAATCCGCATCCACTCACCCTGTGACTGCATGTGGTCAGCGTCTCTCAGTGTTGCCCCCACCCCCTTTAGCTGTTAGAACTGATCAAGACTATGCGGTGAGTGCTTTTCTCCTCCCCTTCTGTAAACTCATGGGCCTCCACAGGTCTCCTTGTCCCCAAGCAAGATCTATTCTTTCTCATGACTGACTGCTCCCCCACACTTTTGATCCCTGCCACCTCCAAAAGGACTTTTCTCCTTCAGTTCTCTCCCATCTCACCAGCATGAAGATAAATGTGGGGTGGATGGGGTATGACCTCCAGGAGCCCACAGGACAACAGGAAAAAATGGTCAATGTTATTGGTTTACAGCCCAGAATAAGCACTAACATATAGGCATGAATCCTGAGGTGGGAGACAGAAAGGGAGAGTGTGGGAAGGTCTGGACAGGGCACCGAAGCTCAGAAACCAGACGATTCCCTGCCCAGTAGCCCTTCTTTATGATACACTCTTAGAGCCCCATGGAGACCCAGCCAGAGCCAGTTAGGATGTTTACTTCTTCTCTAAATATTTCATATACTTTAAATGAGATATTTTGAATCTATAAAGATTCTAGTATCTTTCTTACAACCCCTAAAGAAGGACATAAAACTTGTGCACTGAAGACTTATAATCTACCAACTACAAGAATCTGACCCAATTCATCTTGTAATTTATTTTATTTAAGTATTATAAAGTTCCATTTCTCATTGTTTTATATACAATGTATTGAAGTGAACTAAAGTAAATCATTTATAATTTGAAAAGACATTAGTACATAGTAGGGTGGCATTGCTTCATAATCATGTGTTATTCCCACTCCTGAGATGTATGTCTCTAGTGTAGAATCACAGTTTTGCCTGAGACCTTGTCAGAGGCACAAGGGGGTCTGGGATTCCTCGGGTGTGTAAGAAAGTGGTAGATCCACAGGTCACAGGTAAGGAGTGTATAACAAAGGAAATTTTATGATCTGAAGGGAAGGAATGAGAAGGTTTGGGGCATAAGAAATAGCCAGTTTCCAGAAAATCTGGGAAACAGATTTCTCAAAAGGAAAAACTGACACAAGTCTTCAGTTACTTTTTTTTTACTCGTTGGTACCAGGGATTGAATCCAGGGGCCCTTAACCACTGAGCAATGTCCTCAGCCCTTTTTTTATTTTGAGACAGGCTCCTGCTAAGTTGCTTAGGGCCTTGCTAAGTTGCTGAAGGAGGTTTTGAATTTTCAATCCTCCTGCCTCAGCCTCCCAAACTGTTGGGGTGACAGGCCTCTGCCACTGCACCTGGCATCTTCAGTTACTTTTAGTAAAAAATTTAAAAATATATTGGGGTGCTGATTAGGTACAGAAAAATACTTAGGTTGCCTTTTTAAACTTAGTTTTAAAAGTTATTGTATAAAAATATTAAACCATGAAAAAGTATGGCAAATATGTTGGCAGATACAATTTAAAGAAATATTTCAGAGAATATGGTAAATGGCACAGCAATTAAGGCTTGATAATATATATGTTTTAAATAGATTATATATAAAATACTTATGATTAATTTGAGATTGAGTATTCTCTGAAAAATTAGAGGAGTCTGAAATAAGAAAAAATATATATATATATATTTATGCTGAGCTGTTTTTAGTAAAACTTAAAAAAAAAAAAAAGTCATTGAAATCCCTCCCCTCCCAGTAGGCATAGGGAAAGGGGACTTCTGGTGGCTCTGGTGGCCAAATAAGACTATTTCTTGGAAGACACAGCCATAGAACCAATTTGTGGTTTCATAAATGTCCCTGAGCTTCACAGGAAACTCAAAAACGTTAGAAGCCACTGGTCCCCAGATCTCATTCCCTAGTGTGGAGCCCTGTCACAAGACAGATTAAATCAAAGGCATCTAGAAGAAAATATGATCCTTCCAGGGATTCCAGTAAAAGCCAACTGAGATTCTGAAGTGAGATAGGGCCTTTCCAACCACAGCTGGCACGTGTGGATTCTTACAAAATGACAGCAGCAGCACCACCACCACTGTGAGACAGAGATGTGGCCGGTTGGGAAGAACTTTCTTTTCTTCCTGAAATCACATTCCAAAGCATTTCCAGTTCCAGGGAATAAACCATGTTCTTCATCTGTGACTTCACTCAGGCTTGGAGGGACCAGCGCATTGACCTTTTCTCCTGTTATAATCTATTGAGAAAGCCTAGCTTGAAACTGCTGGGGATCTGAATCATTTCCAGAGCATGTGGAGAGGCAGTAAAAGGAAATGTGACTTGAAAGAGGTATTTGGTATCTAACATCAGCTGTGATGAATCCTCCCGGCTATTCAGAAGTGCCTGAAATTAGAACCAGAGGAAAAGTGAGTATGGAAACCAGTGCATTCAGTTTCATTGCTACCTGGAGGTCAAGAGCAAAGAAAACCCAACAGCTGCAGCTTCAACGGAGAACTCCTGTCCACATCCTGTCATCTCACACTGTTCAGCAGCTCAGCTCTGAGAAGAAAGATCTGTCCAGCTCTCATGAATCCTTTTGTTCCAGAAGTGAATTTCCCAGAGGATGGGCAGACTGTAAATCTGTTTTCTATTCTTACATATTCTCATGGCATAATTCTAAGTGCAAACTTTGGGTCTTATGGCTGCTTTATATTCTTAAAAATCATGAGGACTTCTCACACCAGTCAGAATGGCAGTCATCAACAAATTCTGAAGAGGATGTGGAGAAAAGGAACACTTACACTGTTGGTGGGATTGTACATTAGTACAACACTATGGAAATCAGCATGGAGGTTCTTCAAAAGACTAGGCATGAACTACCACATGACCTAGCAATACCACTCCTTGGTATTTATCTTAAATAATTAAAGTCATCATTGTATGGTGATACATGTATACCCATGTTTATAGCAGCACAGTTTGAAATAGTCAAACTATGGAACCAGTCTAGGTGTCCATCAATGGATGAGCAGATAAAGAAAATGTGGTATATACACAATGGAGTTTTATTCAGCCATAAAGAAAAATGAAGTCATGACATTTGAAGGAAAATGGATGGAACTAGATAACATTATGTTAAGTGAAATAAGTGAAAATCAGAAGGTCAAAGGTCACGTTTTCTCTTACATGCAGAAGTTAGAGAGGAAAAAAGAAAAGAAAGGAGGGGGAAGATCTCATGAAAACCCACAGGGAAATCAGTAGAGGAAGGGGACCCAGGAGTGGGAAGTGGGAAGGGAAGGAGGAAGTTCTGAGGAGTGATATTGGCCAAATTATATTGTTACAATGTTGGCATGTATGGATATGTAGTAACAGATCACATCATTATGTACAATTATAATGTACCAATAAACAATGTGGAAAAAATTTATGTGGACTCCAAAGAGCTTTTATGTATGTGGCTGTAATTATCGACATTTATTGTATCAATAATTAAAATAACAATTTAAAATATTCACTAATTCACTGGGATAATAATAAATCCAGTATGTGTTAAACATAACATTTTCAATGAAAAAGAACTAATTTTCAAAAAAAAAAAACTTAGGTGAGAAGTGATATTTCCTATTTCTATAAATCTCTTTAATGTCTGATTTAATATAAGACACATGACGTAAGATATTATATCTGCTTATGTGCTCAATCTGTTGTGAGATGTTATTTTGGTTGAAGTAGATGAGAAAAATCCTGCCTCACCCAGGTTATGTCTTTGGGAAAAGGAAGGATTTTGCAGACCTAGGAAGGAGTCCCAAGGACCCCTCCCCCCACCCCAGAACCTTCAAACCAAACTTGGGGAACTGCTGTCCTAGTTCACTGGGGGAAGAAACTTTAGGGATTACATAAGAAAACCAGATATGCAGGTCCCTGTTTCTATTCAGCTGTGCCCATCTGTGCTGTATTTCAAGACCAATCAGAAACAAGATGGGCTGAAAGATCAATCACAGCAGCTGAGACCCAGTTTGAGTGTTTTCATTCCCTTCCCACCGGGACTAAAATGGATTCTGAAAGCTGGGAACATTCCTATTGCCTTTGAGCTGGGTGTCTTTCATTTGCACATATGGTAAAATGTACTTTAACCTTGGATTTCAAATTAATTATGTATCAGTGGCTTATATCGTACTTAACAGGTAAAATTAAAAGGCACATCCTAAAGGATCTCACCTGTACTTTTCGAACAAAGGATGGAGTCACTCTTTTCTCGAAGTCATCTATAGGTGTGTATGAATTAAGGATCTTTATGATCTGCAAATATCACATAACATGGTATTAGACCACGAAAGACAACCAACACTCTAGTCATGTAATAACAGTCATGGAATTTTGAGAACCACAGTTGGTTCTTTTATACTGTCATTTGGCTCAGGAATCATGTTTTCTATTTCCAAGAAAAGAGAAAACAAGGGGAGAAGGGTGTAGAAGACAAGCAAACACAAATAACATAATTAGATGACAGTAAAGGAACCCCCCTTTCCAACTTCCCTGCCTCCCACGTGTGCACCCTTCACATATGCACATGTATGAGTTTAATGGTCAAAGAGATATCACATATGTGTTTGTGTTTGGAGGCCTAGAGTTAGTATCTAATATATATTTAGTAGGCAAAAGGATGGGCCTTGGGAGATAAGTGTGCTCTGTGAACACAAAGTCCAGCTCAACCCGGCTGACTGAGCCAGGAAAAGCCATGACAATCCACAATCTGTCCTGGAAGATCCAGGGAGGGACTAGGGAAGGCTGGATACCTGCACAGCTGACAATGAAGTGCAGCGTTCGTAGATCTCCTTGGCATCGCTGTCTGTGGTCTTCTTGACCTGGAGCAACCAGGCTGCCTGAGAGAGGGGCTCCAAAGTTTCCTTGGCTAAGCTGTTCTGCAAATTCTTATCTTTAAGCCATTCTTCTAAGTAGCTGATGTTGCACCTGGAGTGAAAGGCAGAGG
The DNA here is from genome assembly GCF_048772815.1 of Callospermophilus lateralis. Classification (NCBI taxonomy): domain Eukaryota; kingdom Metazoa; phylum Chordata; class Mammalia; order Rodentia; family Sciuridae; genus Callospermophilus; species Callospermophilus lateralis. The sequence continues at coordinate 97,499,115 of NC_135307.1, forward strand.
AGCACAGAACACTTCAGGTAAGATGTCAAATCCTCCAGTATGTCCCACACAGTTTACAGAGATCTTAGGAGCCGGGTCCAGCAGTCTCATCTCTAACAGGAGGGGATGGATGAGATGACCAGCTCTCTGGATCCATGGTTCTAAGGGTCATGGTGGTCTAAGGTAAGGGGCTGGAATAGCTATGTACTTGAAGGAAAATCTGAGCAAAGAATAATGACTACAGTAATTTTTAAAGTTGAGTTTTGAAAATCCATAAAAGGACCAAAACAGTAATATTTGAAGAGATGACTTCTGTAGGATAAAACATTGATTTCTTTTCCTGAATTGGCAGAAATGTTTCATTTGGTTGGAAATTTGCTTTCGGTCAACTGGGTTTTCATTCTTGTTTCTGTCACTAATTATTACAGGTTTACGAGTTAAGAGGCACTGATTTTAGTACCACCAATCATTGTTGAGCTTAGGAATTCATCAGCTTCTCTGGGTATGATGAAAGTGTGAAGAACCTTCATACGTTGCAAACACATTGCTAATGGGAATGTAAAATTACACAACTGCTGTGGAAAGTAATCTTGTAGTTTCTAGAAATTAAACATAGAGTTACTGTATGACCCAGTGCTAGAGTTTGGATCTTGGATGTCCCCCAAAAGCCCATGTGTTGAAGGCTTGGTCCATAGCAGGTGGTGCTACTGGAAGGTGGTGAGACCTTTAAGAGGTGGGGCCTAATGGGAGGAAATTAGGTCACTGGGGGCATGCTCCTGAAGGGGATCCTGGGATCCTGGCCCTTTTTCTTCCTTTCTTTTTGTTTCCTGGGCATCCTGCACTCTCTACCATGATATACGGCCTTGCCACAGGCCCAAAAGCAATAGATTTATCTATCTGTAGACTGAAACCTCAACCATTCTGAGCCAAAAATAAAACTTTGCTTTTTATAAGTTGATTACCACAGGTATTTTGTTATAGTGACAAAAAGCTAACATACCCAGAGATTCTAATAGTAGACATATATATATATACTCAAGAAGACTAAAAACATGTCCACATAAAAAACTACTGTACACAAATATTCATAACAGCACTATAGGCTATCAAATGGCCCTAAAATTGTGAAAATAACCCAAATGTCATCTATCAACTGATGAGTGGGTAAGCAAATTGTAGCATATCCAATACAATGAGATATTTTTCAACAAGAAAAAAAATTAGGTGTTGATATCTGCTTTATGGATGAATTTCCTCTTAAGTGAAGGAAGCCAAACACAAAGACGACATATTTTATGATTCTGTTGACTTAAAAATGTTTAAAAATACACAAAATATGTAGTGAAAGAGAATATATAAGTGGTTGCCAAGGTTGTGGGTAGTATTTTGGGGTGGGGGGAAAGAGTGGCTGCTAATGTGTATAAGATTTCTTTTTGGGGTGATGAGAATATTCTAAATCACATTGTGGTGATGCTTACTTAAACCACTGAACTATATGGACATTAACTTGGAAGACCACTATGATATAGAATATCAATAAAAATGTTAATAAAAAGTTTGAGTGTAGGACATCAATTAGGTGCTCCTGAAGGTCGATCTCAGTGGATCATTGAAGTTATCTCTAAGGTCAGTTCCAGTTCTGGCCTTCCAGATTGGCAACTCCCCATGTGGGACTTCTCTCTAATTATGAACTGTGGCGGTAATGCTGACTTATGTGCTCCATAGGGACAGAATGAGTACATCGGTCTCCTCCTGCCCCCACTTTGTTGCATTGTCGCAAAGAACTAGTTTGAGTTCTTATGACTTGCAGTTTTTATTGCAACAGATTCTTAATGGACCTCCTATCTCACCCCTTCCAATCCACCCTATTCAATCCTGCCGTAATCCTTTCTAAATCTGAACTCAGCATGCTAATCCTCCCATCTGTGAATGTGTATGCAGTTCTGGTTCTTGGGGAGAGAGAATAAGCATATTCCACCCTCTCTCTCCCACTGAATGGGGTATAAAACCTGGACAGACTGCATGGAGCAGATGTCTAAGGTCTTGAAAAGTAAAAAGTAGCAGGTGTGTTGGGGAAGATGACCAAAATTTAAAACACTTCCAAATTGACAGTGAGTTTACCAATTTTTCTCCTATTCACTGGCTTGAACTCAATGCAGCCTGAAACTCAAAAGTGGGCATTAGGGCTGGGGTAGCCCAGTGGTAGAACACTTGCCTAGCATATGTGAGGCACTGGGTTCGATTCTCAGCATGGCATATAACAACTAAAATAAAGATCCATTGACAATTAAAAAATTTTAAAAAGTGGGCATTAACAATAAGAAGCTCTAGGAGGGGACCCCTGGTTCTGGCTGAAGAGCTAAAAAGGAATTCCCAAGGTTGAGAGAGGGAGGGTGGAAATATCCTGCTTTTATTTTTAGTTCATCATCATCATCATTATTATCCATAAGACAACTATAACATAAAGTAGGGAGCATAAAGGGGCTTATGTAAGATTTTCATAGTCCACTTGACATGGTAAGATTGATTCTAACTAAAAATTCTTCAAAGAGATATGGTTAAAATGCACTAAGTAAATTAAAAGGCATACTAAAAAATGTTCAAATAACACTAAAGACAAAAAAAAAAAAAAGAAAATTGGACAAACAAACAACAACAAACAGAAGGATACTGGGAGTGGGTGGCACACACCTGTAATCCCAGTGATTTGGGAGGTTAGGGCAGGAGGACTGCAAGTTTGAGGTCAGCCTCAGCAATTTAGTGAGCTCCTTAGCAACTTAGTAAGACCCTGTCCCAAAATAAAACATAAAAAGGGATGGGGATGTAGCTCAGTGGTAAAGTACCCCTGGGTTTAATCCCCAGCACCAAAAACAAAAACAAAAAACACAAAGAACAAATAGAAAATAATCAGATGGTAGACCTAATTCTAAATATATCAGTAATTACATTAAATTAAGATGGTCTAAATATCCTATTTAAGGAGCACAGATTGTCCTGTTGGATTTTAAAAAGTCCCCCAACACCCTAATATATACTGCCTATGAGAAACTCACTTTGAATATGATATATATAGATTAAAAGAATGGGAAAAATATACTATGAAAATGCTAATCAAAGAAATATGGAGTAGCTATGTAATTTCAGATTTAAAAAAAAAAAGACTTCAGGGAAGAGGAAATTATCAGGAAGGGATAAAGAGGGACATAACATAATCATAGGAGGGTCAACTCACCAAGAAGACAAAATAATTCTTAATAGGTGTGCATTTAACAAAAGGCTTCAAATAACCACAAGCAAATACAGACAGATTACAAGGAGAAACAAACAAATCCATAAGTATAGTTGAAGACTTCAACATTTCTGTACTAATTATCAGAACTGGTAGAAAATCAGCAAATATATAGAGCTGAACCTATTCATCAACAAACTGTGTTGATTTGATATTTTATTCAAACATTAACCCAACGCCACGATATGCATTCTTTCCAAATGAACGTAGAACATTCACAAAAATGGACCATATTCTGTGTCATAAAAGCAATTCTAACAAATTTAAAAGAATTGAAATCATACAGATTATGTTTTTCTTAACTGTTAATAAATTTAGAAATAAAACTGGGGAAGTCCTGAGCAAAGTGGGATGGTTGGTCACTCTGGTGTCACAATCCATGCCCTTAGTCCCTGGGAACCACTGTTCTACTTTCTGTTTCTAAAGCATGTTCTGTGACCACCATGGAATTAAACTAAACTCAATAACAGAAAGATAATAAGAAAGTCTCCAAACACCTGGAGATTAAACAACACAGATGACACTTGGGTCAGATAGTAGGCCTTAGGGAAACTTAAAATAGATTTTGAATCGAACAAAGATGAAAATATAAACATACCAAAATCTGTGGGTTGGAGCTAAAGTAGAGCTTAGAGGGAAATTAATAGCATTAAAGGCTTATGTGGGAAAAAAAGAAAGGCCTCAAAATCAATCATCAAAACTTCTACTTTAAGACACTAGAAAAAGCAGAGCAAAATAAATCAAGGCAGCAGAATGAATGAAATAATGATGATAATGTGAGAAATCAAGAAAGTTAGAAACAAAAGTAGAGAAAAATCAATGAAACCAACAACTGGTTCTTTGGAAAGATCGATAATATTGACAAACTTATAGCAAGACTGATGAAGGAAAAAAAAGAGAAGACACATATTTCCGATATCAATTACTCAAAAAGGCACAACATTGCAAATCCTGCAAAAAATGAAAGCATAAAAAAAACTTATTAAGAGCAACTCTATGCATGTAAACTTAATAATTTAGATGAAATGCACTGATTTCTCAAAAAGCAAACAACCTGAACTCACCCAAGATGAAATCTACAATCTGCATAGTCCCATGACTATTAATTGAACTCATATTTTAAAGCCTCTGAAAAAGAAAACATCTACTGTAGCTGCTGAGGAGGTAAAGTATGCATGGCTCACCTGGCCTTCCACTCTCTGTCTCTAAAAAGTTCTCCCATTATTCCTGGGTGCACAGTTCTAAAGGGGCTTTTCATTCTCTGTCTTTAGTTTTTCCTTCATTTCAGCTTGTGCTCATTGAGCTAGTTCTTGATCTGTTAAAATCCTACCTGTCCTTTAAGACCCAAATTAATGCCTTTTATATTCTCCCCAGATTTCCTCAGGTTAGAAAGCAAGGTATTTATTTGAGCTAGTTCTTGATCTGTTAAAATCCTACCTGTCCTTTAAGACCCAAATTAATGCCTTTTATATTCTCCCCAGATTTCCTCAGGTTAGAAAGCAAGGTATTTATTTGGGCCACATTTTCTAGTTCCTGTTCTGGCAGCCAGAAAGCAGAGTCAGTTTTCAAGCTACTCTATGCACTATATATACTTTTCATTGATTCTGATTTTCTACTTATTTTCATGTTTTATTGTTTTGGTGCTCATATTTTCATCAAAAAATCTTTTGCATGCCTTGCATATGGCAGGTGCTTAAATATATGAATAAGTGAATGTTGTTAAAATGTACATGCTACCCATTGCTTTCTAACACTGGCACCACCTCTAGCTTGAGGAGTTCCAGCCCACGGAGAAGTGGGGTAAGTAAGCAGGCCTTTCTACAGTGGCTCTTACAAACTTACTCAGTAGTTGAGTGCCTCTGAGTTCAATTCCCAGTGAGTCATGCATCTCACTCATGTCTCCTTTTACTGAGGTCCCCATTTAGTTTAGGTGTATGGCTTTAAAGAAGGCTGCAACCTATCTCAGAGGGCCACAGGGCATCTGCTTAGAGCTTGCAAAAGAAACAGAACTCTTTACTTTCTCACTGAAAAGAAAAAAACCTGCAAAGGCCAGTCCTTCTGAACACTCCTTTGCATCTACAACTTGGTGTTATGGGAATTTGTCAGCCAGCTTTGTGGGGATGCCCAATTCCAAGTTTCACTAAAGAGATATGATGGATGCCTCACATTTATTTCTAGGCTCAAGAGACTCTGTCACTTTTGCTCACATTACCATCATCACCACCCCCAGCTCTCAAATTACACACAGGTGTCCACTTCCTGTATACATTCTCTGAATCATAAACATCTCCCCTGTAGCTCCACTGTTACTCCTTTGCCCACTTCCCTGCCTGGAAGTTCTTCTCCTTCAACTTTACCACTCAGTGCAAACTCTCTGGCTTTCTCAGTTTTCCAACCACAATAATCTCTTTTCTCTGAAGCATTTCCTGTACCACTTGCTTGTGATTTACATGGTTGTATTGAATTGTTATTTAGCTGCTTTGAGCTTCTCAAAGGTGGAGATCCTATAGACTTTTCCACTGTTCCCTGTGTTCTCAGCCTGGTTTCTCCACAGAGAAAGTGGCCAGTATTGGTAGAGTGTATGGTAACCCTGGAAGGCCAGAATTTAAAATATACAATTACTGGTTCTCAGCTACAGTCACTATGCCAGAGCTTCAAGATGGTGGTGTGGGGGTGGGGGTGGGGGACATGCCACCATCAACATCTCCAAGGCTCTAAGTGTCCTGCACAATCCTACAGTACCACCCCTGTGCATCTGATGCTGGGGTGTGTGTTGCATCTACACTGGGAATTGAACTCAGAGGCACTCAACCACTGAGCCACATCCCCAGCCCTATTTTATATTTTATTGAGAGACAGGATCTCACTGAGTTGCTTAGCACTCTTTCAGGCCAGCCTCCCCAGATTAGCGGCGGTTTATGGGCTTTACCTTATCTGCATCCCTTTCCTGCAGGAGCACATGTCCTTGCGCAGGAAGAGGCTATTCAGGGTGACTGCCCCAATCAAGAAGAACAGCTGCTTCACTGCCTGCCTCACGAGCTCCGGGTCCAGGCCATTCTGGCACATGGTGGTGTAGAAATAGCTCAGCTGCTGCAGGATGGAGGTCATTGTGTAGGCGTCCGTGTCATCAATGCTGGATGACCGCTTCCGGAAGCCTGTGGGCTTCAGGCCGGAGATGCCCTGCAGACTCTCATACTCCAGCATGCCAGGCACTAAGGGGAGAAATAGAAGCACTTCTCACACAGGGGCACGTCAGAGAACATGTCCCACTGCCCTTGTGTGTCTGACGAAGGAGATGGCACACTTTCTACAAGAGTCAGTGGATGTAGATGAGATAGAAAAAGCAAGAGTCAAGGATTTGGGAGCATGGGGGTGCTGGGCAGGGGTGGGGGGATACAATGGACAGCTCTCCTTCAGGGCCAGGCTCCTTACAGGCTTGATGCCACTCTTAACTCAGAGGAAGGAGAGCTGTTTAGCAATAACTCAGGGCCTAAGGCATTTTAGTTTCAGAAAACTGAGCAAAGTATACAAGAATTTGAATGGGACTTTTAAAGCTCCAGAAATAGCTACCTAATAAGTAGAGAGATCACATCAATGATAGAAGCTCCCAAGTGTTTTCTTTCAGGATGGATCATCTTTACAGAAAGAAAACTACTAGCTGTGTACTATTATTAATGGAATCATTTTGAGCAAGAAAGGAATGAAAAGGTGGGCATTTATGTTTTCTTGGTTTTTAAAATTATGTTACTCATAATCAAACATTCCTAACACCAAGCCTATGTTTTAAAAAGTTTCGGTGTTACTATGAATATTTTTTTGGTCATCAACTCTCTTCTTACCTATTATTGGTTGGATGTTATTTTCCATTACGATAATGAACTGATGATATATTCGTATGGCCACATCACTAAGAATCTGTCTGTATTCTGAAAGGTCAAAATTGTTCAAGCAATTCTTATTCTGATGTGGACTGTTATGCTTCATAAATTCCTGAAAGCAATTTTGAGCATATTAATATTAGAACACAATAGATACGTAGAGAATTGAAAGTACTATCTCTACTAATGATATTATAATCAGCATCTACTATAGCTTGCACACCTTAAAACTTCATGTCTGCTTTGTTTCAAATGAGTCCTTGAAGTTTGGGGTAATATTTATTTTCTATTAAAAAATGACACCTTTTTCCTTAATGATGTGCCAGTCATCGTGTCACTGCACTTCCTTACAAACGTGCCCTGGAGCCTGGGACTAAGAGGAAAACAACTCCCACAGAAGCTCACAGAAAAAACTGCAAAGCTCCTAAGGAAACCAACTGCTGTTTAGAGGTCTTTAGATGGAGTAGCCTTACAATTACAAGGTCTAGATCAACCTGAGATGTTTTAAAATGTATATTATGGACTGAATGTCTGGGTCTCCCTGAAATTCATATGTTGAAACCCTAATTCCCTCTAATAGGTGTGGCTATACTTGGAGAAGGAACCTCTAAGGAAGTAATTAAGGTCAAGTGAAAGCCAGGGTGGGTCCCTGATCTGATACCATTGGTGTCCTCATAAAAAGAGACAACACAGAGCCCACTCACGCACCCTCTGTCATTCCCTGTGCACCCAGAAAAGGACACAGGGTGAAGGTGGCTCTCTGAAGGCAGGTAGAGAGCCCTCATCAGGAACTGACAATCTGTCAGGATGGTGAGAAAACAAGTTTCTATTGTGTGAGCCACCTGGTCTAGGGTATTTTATTTAGTCCCTAATACGCTAATCCAGTACATTTAATATGTTCAAAGAGATTTAAAAAATTAAAAATAGGACATTATGATAAGGGGTAGTGGGAAAAAACAACAGAAATATAGAAATAAAAGTATAGTAAGTAATTGAAAAATTACTCAAACTTAGAAAAGAATACTCCCTATGTGGCTGAAGGACACAAAGAAAGAATCCTAAAATAAATGGTGTTGAATAATATCCTCTTCCATTATCATCTCATAGATGCCAGTTTGTCTTAACTAGACTGATCCATGGTACCTCCTGCCTTTCCTCTTACCCCTTGGTGATTTTTAGTCAGATTTTTTTTTTAAGTTGGAGTTTCTTATTTCTCTTTTTGTTTTCTAGTACTGGAAGGATAATTTTTATGCTTTATTTTACCTTCACTTTATTGGAACGATTGGCTATCCACATGGAATAAGATATGAGATCATTACCTCACACATTATTTGGGATTGATAAATATTACACCAATTTTGGATAATTGTGGACTCTAAATTCTAAACTGTAAAATTCTAGAAGGGAATATATTCATGATCTTGGGTAGAGAATTCTTGAGACACAAATCATGAAAGAAAAGGATTAATGGATTTAAGTACATAGAAATTAAAAAAAGAACTATGTATGACAAAGGACTCCATCAAGAAAATTAGAAAATAAACCACAGTACATCCATAATATGTAAAGTCTTCCTATAAACCAACAAGAAAAATATCAGCCCTAAGAAAAATGGAGAAAATATGTGATTAGGCAATTTAAAAGGAAACACAAATTACCAATAGCCTCTGAAATGATGCTTGATGGCACTAGTAATCAAGCAAATAAGACTCAAGTAAAAACGTATCCTTTTATATTCATGAAGATTGGTAACAATCTTAATACTAAATGTTGAAGGTATGAGACATTGGAAGCTTCAGACATTGCTGGTAGGATTATAAATAGTACAACCATTTTAGAAAGCCACAAAACCCCTAAGAGGCACTTTGTTTTTTTCATTCAATGAAGTTTTTCTCTGTGAGTTCTTGAAAGTGAAGAACTACTTCATGGCATCAGCTCCAAGAAGCAGAGTTGGATTGTAAAGGAATTCTATTTACAAATCGTGGAAAAAATAATCAGAAGCTATAGAGAACAGCTCACAAGAAATAAGCACATTGGACTAGAGGCTATATTTTGGAGTCATAATACCAAAAACTTTGAATCCCAACCAGAAGGACGTGGCCTATGGTGTACACCCAAGTGATTGACAGGGGACATGCCTCTGGTCTCTTGGGTGAAGGGGAAGCCAGAAGCCAGTTGGAACACTGGCTGTCTCTGGAGCTGAGTGTCCAGTTCCTAACCCCTATGTGAGCTCTGGATCAGGAGAAGGCCAGAGGCCAGCAGTCAGCACAAGACACAAAGCAGGCCAGTATCCTACCTCTTCTCCACTGTACTGCTTCAGGCAGTTGAGGAAGTGACACGTATTGGAAAGCCAAAAGGACAGCATCTCAAAGTCTTCTAAATGGTCCTAAAAAAATAAGATAACGCTGGACTTGGTGATGACTGGTGTGTCTGAGCCAAGAGCAGATGTCTCTTACCTGTTTGGTTCATTGTTGGCTTTTGAGCAAAATTAACTTTTACTTTTATTCACTAAAGCCTCGATCAAATTTATGCTGTAATAATAAGAGCTTCTATTTCTATAGCAGGTGCATTTTGCAACATAGTTCTGTGCAGATTATGTCTGTAGTTATGAAGCCTGCAGAAGGCACTGCAGGAATGCCTGGGAAATGTCAGTCTCACATTCTGAACAGGAGGACAGATATAGCAGATGTAGGAACAGATAAATAGGTGGTCAAGTGCCCACATGGTTGATGTAGACCGTGCTGCAAACGCTCAGAGGACAGAGAGATGATGGGGAACCACAGGGGGTGAAAATCTCATGAGAGAGGTGGAAGGATCTGCCTCTTGAAGCACAGGGTGGAGAGAGGAAAGCCGTGGAGAAGGAGAGCAGGAGTGAGCAAGAGGCAGAGGCAGAGTGATCATGATCAAAGAGGTACAAGGAAGACTTGGAAAATCCTGGAATTTGGAAAACAAGGGAGAAGCATTTCAAGAAGACGGGTGATAATACTTTAGTCAATTTCAGGAGAATAAAAACCAAAGCAATACCATTGGATTCAGTGGAGGAGTTATTTTAGGTATTTTAGTAGATTGTGGGGTACTACATCTTTGTCATTCCAGATTGTAAGGAGTGATAAAGAGAACTGATGGAGGCTCCTAGTAGAAGCACTTTGGCAGGCAGAATTGGGGAGGAAAAGGAACAGTGGCTGAAGAGGACATGTGGCCCAGGTGAGCACTGGTGTATTGGAGGTGGGGCAGGGGCAGGTCCTGAGCACAAAGGCAGAGGGAGGTGTCCGTGGAGAATTTGAGACTGAAATTGCTGGCAAGAAAGGGCTTTTGTAATTCTCATGCCAAGCATCTTTTGGTGTATAAATATTTAGATAAACATTTCAGAGCATCAAGATGGGATAAATATTGTGTGCCTACGGCTGGAACACAATGTGAGTTTGTCTTGTTTTAAGAAAACTCATTTATGAAAACATGAATAAGGAAAATGTCAATTTAAGGAAGCCATTTCAACAACATTCCACTGACTCTATGAAGATAGTGACTATAAAGTGTATAGCACAAAGCAAATGCTCATTTTCTCTAATACCAGATGAAAAATGAATTATTGGTACAATTTTTTTTTCTTGGAGGAGAGGGGGAAAATGCCCATATTCTGACCTCTCAAACATCTACTTTTTTTTTTTTTTTTTAAATTCTTTCCTTTTGTTAGAGTAATTTAACTAGGGTTTAACTCTTCAAGAAAATATATTTTGGGGCTGGGGTTGTGGCTCAGTAATAGAGCACTTTCCTAGCACATGTGAGGCACTGGGTTCCATCCTCAGCACCACATAAAAATAAATAAATAATATAAAAGTATTGTGAGCGCCTACAACTAAATTTTTTTTTAAAAAAAGAAAATATATTTTGCTAAAAGTGAGGTAGGTCTTCCTTCAACTAAAACATTCAAATATATCCCAACATCAAATGGTGCTTCTCTTTTGGAGGGGCATGAAAAACAGTGGATCTATATTTTATTGTTCCTTTTTCATGTGGATCAGTATGTTATAATAGCTAGAAACTTGGACTTTTAACTGAAAAATTGATTGTTATTTCCTAGAAAGAGAGAAAACAGATTTGGTACTAACTCCACTAACTGTGGTTAATGGAATTTTCTAACTGAGGACAGCATAAAGTCCAGCTTTGTGCTTTATCAACCACCCTACCCATGCTCTGGTAGCCGGATATCCCAGGATCCAGGTTGAACCAAGCATTACCTAAGAGCTCTTTTTATACAGAGCTTCCACCCCTGTGACAAGGATCTGGTCTGTTTAAAAAGATCTCTGAGTCTTAGTTACAATTATTTTCTCATTTATCACTTAAGAGTTTCCAGGAAAAAAGAAAAAATAAATGCAGTAAGTGCAGAATGGTTTTAGGATTATGTTGCAGCTGGAAAGGAAATTGACAATGAACTATATCTTATTGTTACATCAGTGTTCACATAACTCTTTTCCTTTTTATTGTCACTGTTTTTCATTGCCTACATGTCACACCATGAGAAATTTAGTTAGTAACTTCTGATTATGCACTACACATACAGGATCTATGTCCCATGGTGGGACATAGATGGATTGGCATGGATTCCCTACCACCCAGTAGCAAATTCCTGTTGGTGTAGTTGCCCAGTCTTTCCAATGAGGAAAATGTCCTAGGGATTGGCATTCAGCAAGGTGGAAGGAACCTGGTTCCCTGCATGACTGTGTGGAGCAGAGCCTCCCTCCAACATGAATGGCTCATTATGAGCAGAGGAAAACCTCCATTTTCTTTCATTCATTGCATATTTGGGGTGGGTAGATGGGAGTGGTCTCTCAGCTACAGTAGCTTAGCCACTAACCTAACAAAGACACAGCTCATCTTCATTTCTGGACTGGGTAAAACAGTACATTATGTGATTTTAGGAAGGAGAAATGTATCATTGCCAAAGGAAGAGATGAGTAATTTTTCACTTCTTCCCATTCTTCATCATTCATGCTTGCTACACTGTTAGAACACATATTATGTCTCACAGCTGGTAATCTCACACCCTAAGGAAATAAAAGTAATGAGGTAGGGGCTAGTAGGTTGTAGTCTCACTGGTAAGGTTTTGAGGTGCTAGGGGTTGAACTTAGGGCCTCTTAAATGCCAGACAAGAGCTCTATCACTGAATTATATCCCCATCCTTATTTATTTTATTTTGAGACAGGGTTTCACTCAGTTGCCAAAGCTGGCCTAAACTTGTGATCCCCTGTCTCAATCTCCTGAGTAGCTGGGATTGCGGTGTGCCTTTCCACACTTAGCACTTCTGAGGTCTGTTGACAGATTCTTGTCCACTTGTCTTTCTCTGACAGCTTTTACTAGTTGGGCCTCAAACTGGTTTGAGGAATTATGTGGCTCACCTAAGACTGGACACTAAGGGTAGGTCAAGAATGGGCATCCAGATGTTCCCATTGGTGCACACCGAGGGCCAATGTCAAAGGCAATTCCTTACCTTAACCACCTGCTTGATTCCATTAATGGTGCTGTTCATGAGGGACTTCAGCATGTTGGCATCATTTAAAGAGTCTGCGTAGCGTACACACATGAACAGGATGTGAGCCGGCAGTCCGGGGATCATGTTCACAACCACACCGCGGGGCTTCAGATCTGGAGCAGAGAGAGCCAGTGAGGACCAGAGCTGATGGGTCAGCTCTCCTCCTGAGGACCCTTGGTTGTGGGCAGGGGATTTGGTCATTTTTCTGCACTTCATGCAGAGCCTGAACACTCAGGGTTTTCTTTTCTCTTTGAGGAATTCCATCTGGGTCCTCCCTCTGGTGCCACCTGCTCCTCTCACTTCTCATTTGCAAAGCACTCTCTCTTTTTTAAAAGTCCAGATGAAAGACAGAAGTTGTAATTTTCCTTGGTGTGGAGACCCTGGATTTTTGATCCCCAATAGAAGAAAGGAACCCAGTATCATAGAATCCCCTCCTCAATTTCTTTGATGAGGTTGAAAAATGATCTCAACAACCACAAGAAACCACCTTGAATAGGAAATCCAGGGACATAATAGTGTAGAGGAGTCGAGCCTGGTCTTGGGTAGAAGAGAATGGCAGAGTGACAGAATGAGGCTGAAGGGAAAGACAGCTTCATAGAAAAGGAGTTCGTTGCTGCTGCATTAAGCCATGGGAACAAAGAAGAAACCACTACTCATGGTATGCCAGTGAGGGTAGGGAAGGGAAGGATTGGGGATACGTCATGCTCTGAGGGGATCATTCTGAAGAAGAGGAAGTAAGACTACCCCTCAACTTTCTATTTAAAAATCTTGGGACCAGCTATCAGGAAGGAAGATTTTCTCCCTTCCCCTGGAAAACCACTTGGAGACTATGGAAGATTGATTCTAAGACCACTAACCCTCATGCAGTCTGGGATGTTCCTAGAACTGGGGTTTGGCTGGGCAGCTCCTATCACAATGCCTGTAAGTGGATTTCTCAGCAGAAGTCAAATAGTACACAAAGACACAATTATGACCACTGTGGCTCCTGTGCTGAGACCCAACGGTGAAGTCAATGTCTGGAGATATTTTTATTGTCGTGACTAGGGGTTGCCACTGGCTTCTAGCAGGCGGAAGTCAAGGATGTGGCTCAGTATCCTACAGCACACAGTCCACCTCACTCCTTCAATAAGGAGTATCTGGTGAGTAGTGCTAAGGCTGAGAAACTGCAAGCTAGAGGAAGAAGCAATGAAGGAAGAAAGAGGAAGACATGGGACTTGCCCTGCCCAGGACTTTGGCATTGACTGATGTTTGAGTTTTCACAGAGAAAGCAAGAAAAGCAGAGTTCCAGGTTTTACTACCAAGAATGAGGTTTTGAATGAGCTTGGCCTCGTCTTCTCTCTTGTATTCCAGCATTCCAAGATACTCCTTGGGTCCCGAGGACAAGTGTACATCATTGGCTGCAGACAGAGGCAAATAGTCAGCTAAACACACAAAAACAACACTCACAGATTTCTTAATGAGACTTCTCCATCTGCTCTTGCCCCGTTCTGGCTGGTCTGCTTATGAACTTCTGTGGCTTTCAGATATAGAGAAACCTCACAGTATCTTGAAGATTTTCTCCCAGTAGTGATTTCTGTCTGTGAATATAATCAGTGAGCTCAGCTGCTACTGAGAAGGCTAAGTGGTCTCAAAGGACCCCGATGAGCACCTGATAGGTCTCCAGCACAGCAGGGATAGGAAAGAAACCAAGATGCTGCCTGTCTTCAAGGTGCTGATGCTGTGGTGAAGGAAACGGCCCAGGAAACACTTGTTGCGCAAACTACCAAACTATACAGTCATGACCACAGTGATGGTGTTAAATTTTTTTTTTGATTGCTGTGACAAGTTATCCAAAACGTGGTGACTTAAAATACCAATTTTTTTTTTTTTTTTTTTTTTAATGCTGGGTATTGAACCCAGGGCCTCATGCATGCTAAGCATGCTGTTTACCACGGAGCTACTTCTCTAGCCCAGACAACACAAATATTTAATCAGATAGTTCTGAAGGTCTAGAAGTCTGAAAGCTAAGCCAAAATACCTGGCTCCTGGATAAATAAATTGCTCCTGGATTCCTGACCCAGAACTGTGTTGTTAAATTTTATTTGTTGTAGGTTTCTAAGTTTGGGGGTAATTTGTTGTGTAATTTATTGCAGGAAAGCAGATGAGTTCTAATTTAGACATGCTGATTTGGAGGTACTGATAGAAAAGCAAAGGAAGTAGTGTTAAAGGCAAAAAAGAGCTCGGATGAAGGAAAATGAGTGAAGATGATCACGGATTTTGGCAGTTCTTGGGTAGAGATGGTAGTTCATTCATTTATTTGTTCCAACAGTGGAGACAGGATGAGGGGTAAGAAAGGACAGAAGTGGCTGTGCTCTCATGGGGCAGACCAGCATATATCATTTGTTATTGAAGGGGAAAGAGCCTCAGTTTTGTTTGGGACATTTCAGACTTGAGGTGGGAGTTGAACACACAAAAATAAAAAAAGCTCTACAAAAAAAATTAATAGAGTCCGGTGTGAAGTGAATGCCTGTAATCCCAGTGACTTGGGAGGCAGAGGCAGGAGGTTCGCAAGTTTGAGGCCAGCCTCAGCAACTTAGCAAGACCCTAAGCAACTTAGTGAGAACTTGCCTCAAAATAAAAAATTAAAAAGGCTAAGGATGTGGCTCTGTGTTTAAGCACCCCTGGGTTCAATCCCCAGCTCCCAAGACAAAATGAAACAAAACAAAAAGAAATGAATAGAGAAAAAGGAACAGACAGTTGCAGACACAACCTGAGCAAGAAAATTTGAGAGGAAGAGGAAAAGTAATAAAGGACAAAAGAGTGAAGAGTGAAAGGAGAGAGCCGAAGACGGGCAAAGTTCAGGGACTCTGCTGCAGAAAAAGGGAGGAGAGGTCCTTCCCCCAGGGGCTCAGAGAACGCTTGAAGTGTGAAGTTCAGTCAGAGTCTGCCTTCTTGGTTCTCTAGTCCTCTCCCCTAATAGGAATCCGGATATTACTGATCCTACATATGTGACAGGGAAGAAGGTGAATTTCAAAGCAGTTAATTCAAAAACTGCAGTTTAATTTTTAAAGGGGCAGGGCTAACAGAGGAAGAGGTTACAAGTATTTATCATAAGACATCAGCTGCAATGACATGAGCACCTCTCGCATTATCTGAGGGGTGGTGAGCTGTCTCCCTGCCTTGAAAGACTTTTTCTTCAGTGCATCACTAAGGCCTACAGGTGACCAGTTGAGAATCACCGCTTTAGGTTTCCTACGTGGCTTTGGACCATGTAGGACATACACGATTCAGCACATGTTGGCCTTAGCTGAAAGCGCCAAAGAATAAGTACCTTCCTACCTTTTTCAATCGTCTTGGTTAGAGTCTTGACTTGATCTTGTAGCTTTTTAATCACTCTGTCCTTCATGTCTAACTCTTCTTCAAGGTCCTTCAGAAATGAAAAGAAACAAGGACATTAGTTTAGAAGCACCCCTGTCTGTTTTGGGGCAACAGCTTTATTGAACTACAATTCAAATACTGTACACTTCACTCATTTAAGCCACTCTGTGGTTTTTAGTGTAGTCCGAGCTGTGCTACCATCACCATTATCTAATTCCAGACATTTTCCTTGTCTCCCAAAGAAAGTATAACCTTTAGTGGCCAGGCTTCTCAGTGATCACTAATTTTTTCCTGTCTCTACAGATTTGCCTATTCTAGACAATTCATATAAATGAAATGATATACTATGTGATATTTCATGTCTAGCTTCTTTCACATAGCTTACTGCTCTCATGCATGCTGTGGCTTGCAGTTATATTTCATACCTTTCTATGGCTGAATAATATCCCATTGTAGGGTCAACCGCATATATCTTGTTCTGTTTTCCTCTTACGCTTTTGAAAAAAATATTTATTTCTTAGTTTTAGGTGGACACAATGTATTTATTTTACATTTATGTGGTGCTGAGGATCGAACCCAGTGCCTCATGCATGAGAGGCCAGCACTGTACCACTGAGCCACAATCCCAGCCCCAAGAAATCTGTGACAATGAACTACTTGTGTGTAAGACTCTAAGGGGAGAAATGCTCTGGAGAGGTGAAAGCCACTGACCCACTGGAGAAGAATTAGATTTTTTTTTCTTTTTGATGATGCTGGGGATTGAACCCAGGGCATTATGCATGTGAGGCAGGCACTCTACCAACTGAGCTATATCACTCTTAGGTAATCGTCCATCAAAGAAAATTTTAAAACACGAGTATAGAAAAGTGGGCCCTCCAGTTGTCCGAAGCTGGAGAAACTGATGAGAGATGTAAGCCCTGATTTTGTCTCTCCTTCTTTATAAGAAGATGGCCTTGCCCATGATGAATTTGGCTAGTCTTAGATACCTAGAAATATTTCCTGTAGAGAGCATCTTCTTAAGAAGAAGTTCTCATCGGTACAGTTAGATCTCTAATAATTAATGTGTAGTTTCAATTTTGAATTTGACTAAAGGATTATATTATAGGTTGAATAGTCTTTTTAAAATTTATGGCTCCCCCAAATGTGACCTTATTTGGAAACAGGGTCCTTGCAGTTGTAATTAAGCTAAAGATCCATATAAGGTCATACTGTTAAGATGGGCCCCAAATTCAATAAGAGTGTCCTTTTCACAAAAAAAGAACACACAGGGACACACAGAGAAGGCCACGTGAAGAGAGGAAGAGGCCAAAGTGTGACGCTGCCATGAGCCAGGGAATGCCAGGAGCCACCAGGGTGCTGGAAGAGGCAAGGAAGGATTCTCCTCAAGAAACCTTGGAGAGCATGGCCCTGATTTCAGACTCTGGCCTCCATAACTGTGAGAGAATCAATCTCTTTCTTTTTTCTTTTCTTTTTTCTTTTTTTTTCTGGCAGTGCTGGGGATTGGAGGTCAGGCAAACACTCTACCACTGGCTCTAATCCAAGCCCCGAATTTCTATTCTTTTAAGGCACCTCATTGGTGGTGACTTCTTATGACAGATCCAGGAAAGTTACACAGATCAAGTCTCATTGGGCAAAATCCTCCACCTAATATGGCATGCAGAAATTATATATTTTTTGTTTCATATTCATCTGATCATTTGTAACATGTAGGCTCACTCATTGGTTCAAAAATAGCTTGTTGAAGACAGGGATGCCCTCTCTTATCACTTCTATTCAATATAGTTCTCGAAACACTGGCCAGAGCAATTAGACAGACGAAAGAAATTAAAGGCATAAAAATAGGAAAAGAAGAACTTAAATTATCACTATTTGTGGATGATATAATCCTATACCTAGAAGACACAAAAGGGTCTACAAAGAAACTACTAGAGCTAATAAATGAATTCAGCAAAGTGGCAGGATATAAAATCAACACCCATAAATCAAAGGCATTCCTGTATATCAGCGACAAATCCTCTGAAATGGAAATCAGGACAACCACTCCATTCACAATATCCTCAAAAAAAATAAAATACTTGGGAATCAACCTAACAAAAGAGGTGAAAGATTTATACAATGAAAACTATAGAACCCTAAAGAGAGAAATAGAAGAAGATCTTAGAAGATGGAAAAATATACCCTGTTCATGGATAGGCAGAACTAACATCATCAAAATGGCGATATTACCCAAAGTTCTCTACAGGTTTAATGCAATGCCAATCAAAATCCCAACAGCATTTCTTGTGGAAATAGATAAAGCAATCATGAAATTCATATGGAAAAACAAAAGACCCAGAATAGCAAAAGCAATTCTAAGCAGGAAGTGTGAATCAGGAGGTGTAGCGATACCAGATTTTAAACTGTACTACAAAGCAATAGTAACAAAAACAGCATGGTACTGGTACCAAAACAGGTGGGTGGACCAATGGTATAGAATAGAGGACGCAGAAACCAATCCACAAAATTACAATTATCTTATATTCAATAAAGGGGCTAAAAGCATGCAATGGAGGAAGGATAGCATCTTCAACAAATGGTGCTGGGAAAACTGGAAATCCATATGCAACAAAATGAAACTGAATCCCCTCCTCTCGCCATGCACAAAAGTCAACTCAAAATGGATCAAGGACCTTGAATATCAAATCAGAGACTCTGCGTCTGATAGAAGAAAAAGTTGGCTCCAGTCTACATATTGTGGGGTCGGGCTCCAAATTCCTCAATAGGACACCCATAGCACAAGAGTTAATAACTAGAATCAACAAATGGGACTTACTTAAACTAAAAAGTTTTTTCTCAGCAAGAGAAACAATAAGAGAGGTAAACAGGGAGCCTACATCATGGGAATAAATTTTTACTCCTCACACTTCAGATAGAGCCCTAATATCCAGAGTATACAAAGAACTCAAAAAATTAAACAATAAGAAAACAAATAACCCAATCAACAAATGGGCCAAAGACCTGAACAGACACTTCTCAGAGGAGGACATACAATCAATCAACAAGTACATGAAAAAATGCTCACCATCTCTAGCAGTCAGAGAAATGCAAATCAAAACCACCCTAAGATACCATCTCACTCCAGTAAGATTGGCAGCCATTATGAAGTCAAACAACAACAAGTGCTGGCGAGGATGTGGGGAAAAGGGTACACTTGTACATTGCTGGTGGGACTGCAAATTGGTGCGGCCAATATGGAAAGCAGTATGGAGATTCCTGGGAAAGCTGGGAATGGAACCACCATTTGACCCAGCTATTGCCCTTCTCGGACTATTCCCTGAAGACCTTAAAAGAGCGTACTACAGGGATACTGCCACATCAATGTTCATAGCAGCACAATTCACAATAGCTAGACTGTGGAACCAACCCCGATGCCCCTCAATAGATGAATGAATAAAAAAAATGTGGCATTTATACACAATGGAGTACTATGCAGCACTAAGAAATGACGAAATCATGGGATTTGCAGGGAAATGGATGGCATTAGAGCCGATTATGCTAAGTGAAGCTAGCCAATCCCTAAAAAACAAATGCCAAATGTCTTCTTTGATATAATGAGAGCAACTAAGAACAGAGCAGGGAGGAAGAGCAGGAGGAAAAGATTAACATTAAACAGAGTCATGAAGTGGGAGGGAAAGGGAGAGAAAAGGGAAATTGCATGGAAATGGAAGGAGACCCTCATTGTTATACAAAATTACATATAAGAGGTTGTGAGGGGAATGGGAAAAAAATAAGGAGAGAAATGAATTACAGTAGATGGGGTAGAGAGAGAGGATGTGAGGGGAGGGGAGGGGGGATAGTAGAGGATAGGAAAGGTAGCAGAATACAACAGTTACTATTATGGCATTAGGTAAAAATGTGGATGTGTAACCGATGTGATTCTGCAATCTTTGTAATGTTTTGAATAACCAATAAAAAAAAAATTTAAAAAAAAAACACAAAAATAGCTTGTTGAAACGAGCACACTGGGGTGCCTACTCCCTAGCTCTGGGCACTGCAGAAGAAACAGGGCTCCCTTCTCCCTGCCTGGGAATTCAGCCAGACAGGAGAGGTGAAGGACCCCACTGTGCTCCTGGGGAATCAGGAACAAATTCATGCAAATTCCAATCAACTCAGGGAAGACACCTGCTTACAGCCAGTGGGTGAAGGATCACAGGGGATGACATGCACATAACCCACTGCTCAGCCTCTCTCTTAGGCTCCACTGATAGCCAGTCCCCCACAAGAGGCCTGCATATCCCCTTCCAGTTCGGGCAGCCTCACATGCATATGGCAGGCAGACAGTTGCTTCTTTGGTGGGATTTGAGAATTCTATTCTCTAAGAAAGTTGTACTTGCCTCAAAATAGATGGCCATCACTTAGGGGCCACTGACTGGAATTTGTTATTTCCTATTAAATGTCAAACTCCTGGAATTCCTTTGTTTAGATGAAATTACTCTCTTAAGTTAAATCTTGACACTGCAAGACATGCTTTTATCCTCTCCAGGCTTTTCTGTGAGATAGGATACAGGGGCTTGACAACAGAGAGAAGGGCTCGTGAGCACATCCAGACTGACTTTTCAGAAGGGGCCAAAGAGGGTCCTGACTCCTAGGAAAGGATCCTGTCTCTTATTTCATGCTTCTGAGTCTTGTGGGATTTATACACCAGTACAATTTCAAAAAAAATAGCTGGGGATTAAAATAGGGCTGCTAAATTTCATTTTGGTGAGGGCATTTAAAATTTGGAGAGAACTTTATAAAATTTAAAGTCTTCCATCTGTTGTCATGGTCAATTCATAGAAGAACAATGTGACTCTCAAAATTATAGGTGATTCATGCTCCCAGAACAAGCATGGGCTTCGTGAGGGGTACGTTCTGCTCAGCAAAGTGCTCACACATCAGCCTTGTTCTCCATGTGCTAGAGACCAGGGCCCCCTCGTCTCAGACGGTGCCATTTGGGGACAGCACTCAGGAAACAGGGTCCTGTGCAGTGTAGCCTCTCCTCCCCTCTCCGCTGTGCCTTTCAGCAACTGGAATTGTTCTCACCCTGTTTTCTAAAGAGAGACGAGAAGCTTCCTGCCGAAAATCACTCCCAACTTCACTTTCGGTCTCACGTTGCTTCTTCAGGTGCTCGCTGGCCTCCTGTAGCTCTTGGATCTTATCCATCAGCTTCTCTTTCGCTTTGGTGTGTATTTCATTCTGGGCTTCTGCTGCCCTGGGAGAGACAGAGGGACTTCTCATCCATCATGCCAAGCGCTGGTGTTTCCACAGAAGGAAAAACACCAGGGCTGATTTGCAAGTTAACACTTACTTTCTTTGTGTTCCTTCCTCTTCTAGACGGCGATGTAACTGATTAGACAATTCTTCCAGTCTTCCTGTAGTGAGAAGAGCTGTCAGTGCTGTGGTGGGCTATCTCACGGCATTCTGATTTGGGTTGGGCATTATTTTCAGTTATCAGAGGTTCTAAACTGCATTCAGGCAAATGTTAGGTTTTGTTGGGTCTGAACAGTGTTTTAAATAATTTGTTAAACCCTTATTTAAAAGTTATAATATTTCATGTGAAAAATCTAGATTTTCTTTAAAGATAGGAACATCCAACAACGCTGGAGACTGTCTTCCCACTTGGCAAAAATCAACGGAGCCTCGAGGAAGCTGTCTCCTTTAAATGTCCTCCAACTGTTACTGTACCTTCCACTGCCCGTGCTGGGAGAATCAGAGCTTAAAACCCCTGAAAGCAATGACCTTTCTGGCCCTAGACACCCTGCACACCTTTGAAAAGCAGGCCCATGAGGGTTCCATTTACCTTTCATTTTCTCAGTTTGTTCATTCAGACGAATTTCAAGATCTTGCTTCTGTTTCTCCAGCTCTGAAATTTGCTGTTTAAAGTCTGGGATCATCTTTAGAGAAGAATTATAAACATTAGACTAAATACCTTCATCTATGAACTTTACCATCTCAGAAACAAACTACACTGTCTCTGTGTTCAGACCATAGAACGTGTAGTTGTATAACGGGGCCAGCTGAGATGCCCTACTGGATTCCCTCCCTTCCTCCTCCCCCCCCCCCGCCTCTCCCCTCTCTCATTTTATCCTTAAGACCTATATGATAGTCTCAAGGGATTCCAGCATGCTCAGAACTACACTGAGACAGATGTGCAGTGTAGCAGATGTGCACTGTGCTGAATGGAGGGAGGGGTGATGTGAAAGATGTAGGCAGCTTTTTGGTCCTAGACCCAGAGACCCACTCTCTCATCAGGGAATAGAAAAAAAAAATTTTTTTTCAAATCATTCCACTGCTACTTCTGAATTCCAGGCCACATATGGCTCCGTTAGTGTAGGTCTGGAATTGTCCACTGTGCTCCACAATCCTTTATCCTTTTCTATCTGTTATTTCTTTAAAAATGTCCATCAGCTCCATCCTTAGCCAGATAAAAACTTGTTTTTGTTGTCTAAGCTTTATATAGACACCAGTGACTTAGAATTGCAAATTCCTCATTAAAGTTTTATCCAAAGAATATAGGAAGACATGAATGTCCTTAATGGCTGTTCTACATGTCCCGCTCCTGTCTGCTCACCTGTTGATGCACCCAGAGAGTTCCTAACTCTCCCAGGTAGAGGAGGAGATAGTAAAGAAGTGGAGGAGGAGCATACTGAGGCGGGGTGAGAAGCCTGGGCGAGTGCAGTGATCTGGAAGCCAAGAACAGCCGGGAGGTGGGGAGTGATCCACGTCATCAGAGGCTGCTGAGAACCCGTGGGGGTGCAGGCCGATTTGGCTGGTAGTAGGGGCATGTGATAGAGCAGTGTGACCAGAGAGAAATGAGAGGCTGGTAGAGAAAGTATGATTAGATGGCCTTTAAGAAGTCCTTCAACTCTCCAAAACAATGGGAGGGTAGCCATGGAAGACATGAGGTTAAGAAAAGGATGGTTTTTGAGTAACAAGATTCTGAAAGTATTTTTCCATGCCAGAAGGTGTGGGTCAGAAAGAAACAATGAGACAAATGCTGTGGGTGAGAATGAGAGTCACTGAGGAGGAAGCCCTAGAATAGGTAAGCCTCACACCATGAACCGAATATACTCCCTTCTCAAGAACCAAGCTTCCACCTTAATGGGGGTTTCTTTCCAAGGGCTTAGAGCTAAATTTAGATACATGGATTTAAGGAGACACACACATACATAGAATTTAAATCCAGCATATGGTAATCAAACCTACTCTGAAATCAAACTGCTCTCTAGCCTGGGGTCATTTTACAGTTTTATCTTCTGATAAAAGTATTATTTCTGGAAAAAAAAATAGTGTAATTCCCTTGTTCAACTGCCAAAAAACTGAATTTTACTCTACTGAGGAATAATGTCTCCAGGATAATGGCCACGGCCAGGGACCATGGCTGAGATGATACCATGTTTTCTGATGTCAGCCTGGCAACTTCATGACGGATACTTTCATTGATATCATTCTCTTCTCTAAACAATTTCTGCAGGTGGTTGATTTCTTGACTTAGATGCACCACTTTGAAGTTCAGAGCTTCAATTTCCTTTTCATAGCAATCTTTCTGAGACTGGAAATGGTTCTCCAAAACACTGTTAAAGGAGGATCAAGAAATAAACCATAGGGCCTCTGTTCTGTTATGCTGACTACTGTGAGAGTGTATATATGCATCAGTTATGAGGGTCATGGTTGCAGTTGACTTATGAATATGCTAGGTGTTAGAGACTGTCATTATGGGGTCCATCTGGGTATTTATGAAGCATTGTGTGGGGTTAGCATGCAGTTAATGATAAAGAAATTTCATTTTAGAAGTTATTAAATTACATTTTTTACTTTCTTAATAGTTAAAAATATATGCTGTGGCCAGGCGCAGTGGTGCATGCCTGTAATCCCAGCGGCCTGGGAGGCTGAGGCAGGAGAATCACAAGTTCAAAGCCAGTCTCAGCAAAAGTGAGGCCCTAAGCAACTCAGTGAGATCCTGTCTCTAAATAAAATACAAAATAGAGCTGGGGATGTGGCTCAATGGTCTAGTGCCCCAGAGTTTAATCCCTAGTACCCCCCCAAAAATTATATATATGTATATATGCGCTACGTATGGTGCTACAATTGTGAAAACATTTCATTATGTGTGGGAGACCAACCCTACACATGACTGGGTTACACTCCCCGGCTGGGTGCTGAGGCGCTCAGTCGCAGAAATGTGGCAGAGCTTTCCCCACCCTTCTTGGGTTCGAGGGTCCGTGTCTCGTGCATGGGTGTGTCTTGCTACAGCCCCATGGGTGGAGCTATGCTCACCTGTTCCTTTGTAAGCTAACCCCTTGCCCTGTTTAGGATAGAATCTTCCATGGAAGTGCCTTGTGTGTGTCCCCCTCTCTTACTGTGCCCTTGGGTGTGGCGAACCCAGGTGTCAGTCAACCTGCTAACAGTGGGCATCATGAAGATAGACTCGGCCCCTTAAACCTGACCCCTTGCCTCATTTGAATGGCTTCTCCTCAATAAAAGGGGTCAGCGGGTGCGCTCTCTCTCTCTCTCTCCCTCTCTCTCTCTCTCTCTCTCTCTCTCTCTCTCTCTCTCTCTTTCTGCGGACCCTTAAGGTCAGAGGAGCCGTCACAGCAACCCCAAAGAAAAAAGTATTTGTGTCTCCTGTGTGGTTATTTTGCGCAGCCCAGTTAGCCCAGTTCAGCTGGAGTGACTCCTGAGCCTTTTAGTCATGAACAGAAACCCGGCAATTATGCATTATGGGCTTTGGGTGGTGGCAGTGTGTTGGGGTGGTGGGATGTTGGTGGTGGGAAGGCTGCGTGTAGTCACAGGGATATGTGGGAACTCTGTATCCTCTGCTCAACTTTGCTCTGAATCTAAAATTGCTACAAAAAACAAAGTGTATTAATTTAAAGAAGACAAAAAAACTCCTTAAATATGCCCATATATCCACAAGCAACAGTGACTGACTTATTTGCTATAATTAGCTTTTACTATATAGGCTATAGATTTTATTACTAGGCAGTTTATCCAATGAAGAGATTATTTCTCATTACTAAAATAATTACCTAATTCTCAGAGATATTTCCAGTAACTATTAGATTATTCTCCTGTAAGAACATACTTTATGTGTCAAATCTACAAAAAAGATAAGCTTTTGGCTTTTCAATAGTCTATTATCTCCGAAAAATAAAACAGAACCCTGAGGGAAATTTCTTACCGTGTTGCTTTCTTTAGTCCTTCATAAGCAAACCAAAGTTCTCCGTCCTCATTTAAATGTTCCAAATCTTCCACAGAAAGCCTGGAAAATAAGGAGGGTAGGAAAACTCTATCATCTCTCTCATGTTTTACATGTTTTCAAATGTTTGATGATGCAGAAATGATTACCTGCTTCTTACGTCTTCAACGTCATAGCTCTCGAGAAGTTGTTTCGTGATCTCTGACATCTTTTCTGAAAGGAAAAGGTAGTGCAGTATAAATCACATTTGTACATGATTTCTCTTCCCCATGACATTGCTAGGGCCCAGCTAACGAACTTACCAACTGTTTGCCCAAGTGACCGACCAACCTCCCAGGTATTCAACCAACTAGCTATCCAAGCCACCAACCGACCAACTGAACGCACACCAGTCACGGGCGACATCACTTCTGCAGGGACACACCTATGATAACTCAGCCAGCATCCCACGGACAGTGACTTATATCTTTGTTACCTCTCATTTCTCGTTTCTGTGATTGCACGTGTTTTTCCACGTCTATCTTCTGGGTCTGAAGCAGCTCGATCTCCTTCTCAAACTCAGAGATGGTCTGAATCATAGTGATGACAAACAGGTGGAGAAAAAATATTGGTTTTGCTTTGCCTGGGACAAGGGAGCTCTTACAGGAGTGGGTGGGGGCAGGCACCCTCCTGGAGTGCCTTCGTAAAATCTCAGAAAGCCATCAATGCTTGTAACAACTGCCCTTGAGCACGGTTCACGGCTCAAAATGCTGTTGTTTATTCTCAAATCTACTTGATTGTACAGTAGAATTAGCTTCTGTATTATAGAAAGGAAAAGATAACTACTATAAGCTTGCAGAGGGAGTGGGTAGGGGCCAGCTGGGAACAGTAAATCACAGGGACTAAAGCTCTCTTTCAGGGGATAACATCTGGGAGGGGCGGTGGGCAGAGTTGCCATCTTCCTAACTGTGGGTTTGGGCTACAGCCAGGCTTAAACGTGGGACAGCGGCCCAGGTAGGGTGATTTCAGGTAGTCAGGAGGGCGGCCTGGGCACTGGGGTCCCTGAGGGCCAGCTCTGGTGGTGGAGAGGCTGTATCCTACCTTAGCTTTCGAGCTCAGCTCGAGGAAGGATCACGGTTTGTGCTTTTGTAGCTAAGAGAGACATAAAGATTCTTGGGGCAGCAGAGGTGAATCACCTCTCCTTGGTATTTTCTGAGTTAGAATTCTGACGAGTCAAGGTCTCCAGCTCCTGAATCCAGGAGGAGCAGGGAGGGGGATCAAAGTGACATTTACTGAACGCTTGACCTAGATGACCTAATTCTCCTAACAGACCTGTAAGGTGAGTAGAGAGATCTTTTATAGATTAAAAAACAAAGGGTCACTGATGTAAAGGTTAAATGGCATGTTCAGATCACATGCCAGGTATATGGGCAAACTCAGGACTATCCAGGCCTAAAGCCCTGCTCTTCCTTGTAATATTTCGGTGAATGTTATAGGTCACATTTGTATTTACTTATGCATTTTAGACTGACTATAACACAACTAACTTGATAAAAATGGGTTATTTTCTTGGAAAATCCAGACATCTTAATGTTATTACATTGGGGAGCTTGAACCAGAGTTTTAGCTACCAAGGAGGAAGTGAGTGACATCTACTGGAGCCTCACTCCAAGTGCAGCCTCCTGATTTCCCAAATGTAAGAAAGGCTGTAGCCAGATGGCATGACTCGTGCAGATTGATGTCAGTCTTATGTGATTGCTCAGAATAAAGAAGGCATAGGATTATGTGGCTGAAGGTGATGCTTTCTAATCATGTGTCCTGTATCCTACTTTCAAACAACTGGAGACCAGGATCCAGAAAAAATGGTCAGCCCTGCCAATAGAGTTCAGAGGCTACCCAGATGTAATTTCAGGAGTTCTTATATAAAGATTATGCATGACTATTCCAGGACAGTCATGTAGAATATTTGCATAATTTTATAAATATTCTACTAATGTGTTTCACATATTTACTAGAAGCTTAAAAGCTCTCCAACTTTACAATGAAATGTCTTGTATTTATGAACATAAGTACACATAGGGTTACATTTTCTGATAGGGAAACAATTAAGATAAACCTTAATTGTCCAAACATGGGTCATTGCTTTGTTTGTTTAAAAAATTTTATTCTTTCTAAGAGCTTTTTATTAAGTTTCCCAGGAACATTTATATGTTTTTATGATAAATAAAATACTAGACAACAGCTAGTATTTTTTATATGATTTAGCAATTTAAAATGTCTTTCTATATGATTTTCCCTCTCCACTTTTTTATTTTCAATGTAAATTGACATAGTATAGTTGTGTATATTTATGGGGTACAAACTAAAGTTAAGATTTTAAACCAAGCTAATTAACATATCCTTCCCCTCAAATACTGGTCATTTTTTTGTGGGGAGAACATTTGAAATGTACCCTCTTGGCAATTGTGAAATGTGCAATACTCTGTTGTTATCTATACTCATCATACTGTGTAATGGATCATTGCTTTGGGGGACTTCTGATGAGAGTTTAGAAGGAATATTCTGATATAGAGTAAGTTAATTTTGATATAGGTATTTATAGATGTATAACATGATGGGTTATATAATAAGGGCTCACTTCAATTTATAACTTGATTTGGAATTATTCTTTAAATCAACATATTTAGATAACTATGTAAATTACATTTACATAGTTATCTAAATATGTGTTGGTGTTTCCCCAGCACCACAAAAAAAAGTTAGAAAGCTGACTTTTAAACTATGAAATCCAGTTTCATAAGGGTCTCCTGCTCAGAACCTGGTGGACTCAGGCTCCTCTGGCCTTTGGCCCTGATGCCCAGGCTCTCAGTTGTTCAGGAGGGAACATGGAACAGCTTCTACAGGTCGGATGGTTTCTGGATGGCTTGCCAGGGGAGTCTGAAAGCCAGAGTGTCCCACCTTAGCCTGCTTGCTCAGCCGAGCCACTTCCCCCTTGAGGCCATCTGAGGTGACACGCTCCTCCTCCAGCCGATGGTGGAGCTGTGTTTTCTCATCCTTGAGAGCTTTAATTTCTTCTTTCAGAGATTGAATCTGCTTCTCATAGTCTTGTGTTTTCAACTCAAAACTTTTTTCAAGAAGTCTAGGCAGAAAATGAGGAAAACAACTTAGAACTCTCTCTTCAGTCTTTGAATTAGAACAAAATATCATTTTGGAAATAATGAAGAGACCCCCCACAGAAGAGAAGAAAATGAACTGGGACCTATTGTGATACTTCTACTAGCCAGTGGGTTTATTTGAGCAGACTGTTTCCTGTTCTCCTAGTTAAAAGAAACTTTTTATACCTTCTGATCTGAGAAGTGCAGCTTTGAGATGATCATGCACAAGTAACACAGGACCATGGGCTGAATTTAAGACATAGTGGGGGGCTGGAATACAGCTCAGTTGGAGGAATGCTTGTATCGAATGCACAAAGCCCTGTGTTCAATCTCCAGCACCAAAAAAAAAAAAAAAAAAAGACACAGTGGTTGCTGGGGCTCTGCATTCCTAAGCCATCACTGGGTTCCATGCAGTCCTCCTGAGGGGCCCCTTCCCTCAGCAAAGACCTTGGCACGCTCTGTCAAGTCTGAGCTCCTTGTCAGTTTCAAGGACCCTGTAGGGGCTTGATTTGGTCCTAAAGAAATTAATACAAATTGAGCACCCCAATAATCTGAAAATCCATAATCTGAAATCTAACATTATTTGATCACAACATGATGCTCAAAGATTTCAGGTTTTCGAGCACTTTAGATTTTTAGGTTAGGAAAGTCAAAGCAATGACTCCAAAACATAAAAAACTGAAATTTGAAGCACTCTGACTCCAAGCATTTGAGATAAGGGATACTCAACCTGTAGAGCCATCTGATAAGTCCAGGGATTTAGCTCTTCAAAATTTTTAGAACACATTGCAACAAATGCAGGTTCCCTGATCTCCTGCTAACTGCATGGGGAAGTTGTGGATTTTATTGTCCCACTGTCTCAACCTCTGGTCCCTAAGAAACATGACAAGAATGTTCCATCTCTTCCCAAACCCTGCCATGCACTACTACTTTGAGGTCTAAACACACACACACACAGAAAGATTGAAAGGGGGGGGAGAGAGAGAGAGAGAGAGAGAGAGATCTAAAAACCTTTGAGTTAATGGAGTAAATTTGATTGGGGAAGGGAGGGGAGGGGAGGGGGCATGGGGGCAGGAAAGATGGCGGAATGAGATGGACATCATTACCCTAGGTACAGGTATGACTACACATATGGTGTGATGCTACATTATATACAACCAGAGAAATGAAAAGTTGGCTGCAATTGTGTACAATGAATCAAAATGCATTCTGCTATCATAGAGACCTAATTAGAATAAATAAATTTTTAAAAATGGGTAGAAAAGTGGAATACTAGGCCCTATGACCCAAAGAATTACACATGTTCTCAGCCTTCAAAAATGTATAATCCAGGTAAGAATTTCTTTGGTGATGACTGCCTTGTCATGTGATTGGTAACTAGAGGCAGAAATGTTCAGAGTCAAGAAATTGCTCTATCTTCTTGACCTGACTTATCAGTGTTTTTACCCTCAATGTACATGAAAGCTGAAGCTTTTACTTTGACTTACTTATCTATAAATAAGATCTTCAAAAAATTATTATAAAACTCTCCTGTTTTGAAAGAATCCACTTGAAATGTATTTCTTGGAATCTACTATTTCTACACTGAATTGATATTTCTGGCCCTGTGTATACTGTGTATACTGTGTATTTCTTGTATGTGCATAAATTGCATGCATACACAATTTAAAATAGAAACTGAGGTAAAATTGAGATTTTTCTATAGTAAAACTATAGTCATTAATGGTTATATGTGCTCTTGCGAACATAAACCTAGGAGGAAAGTAACTAATTTTGTGTAATAAAAAAGAATCTAAACCAGAAACAAACAAAAACACTTTGAGTTGATTTCCTTGAGAGATGGGAACCCAAAATGACATCCTTGGAAATTAGCAAGGGGTTTGATATTGACATAAGAAAGGGGACTGACTGGTATAGTCCAAGGTTATGGGGACCTACATTATTTATTTATTTATTTTTGTACTGAGGATTGAAACCAAGGACACTTAACCATTGAGTCACATCCCCAGCCTTTTTAAAATATTTTATTTAGAGATAGGGACTTGTTAAGTTACTTAGGGCTTCACTAAATTGCTGAGGCTGGCTTTGAATTCATGATCCTCCAGCCTCAGCCTCCAGAGCTGCTGGGATTACAGGCCTGTGCCGCTGTATCCCCCGCCTACCTTAGTATTTGTAGGTGGGTTACATAACTTATTTTCTGGGACAGAAATCAAGTTAACAGGTACAGCAGGTGAGGGGAAGAGAGGGAAGTGTATTTCTTTGGCCATAATTTTAATTCTTTGATTTCATGGAAGTTGGAGCAGGTGGTTGTCTTTGAATTTCTCACTGTCTCAACAACAAAAAGCAAGAAATTCCTAGTCATCTACCGTGCCCATCTGGCAGAAGCTGTAAGAACAACTTCAGAACCTGTGGTGTCTGAAGGCGTATGCTGAGCTCTCATGCATCTCAACATCTTTTACTTCCTAAAAATATTCCCACCCGCCCTCCTGTATCTGTGATGCACTATCTGCAAGCTGAGAAGCAAAGCAGAAAATACCAGAGAGGAGGAAGAGGTGGCTTTAAGTCAAACTAGATTTCATACATTCTTTGTCGTTCTTCTTTTTGTACATCATCAAAGAGCTGCTTGGTGAGGTTGTCCATTTTTTCTGTGAAAAGAAAATGTTCTTTGAAATATGACTGCCAGACCAATGATGATTGTCTCATGTCACATTCAAGAAACTGAGGATGTAAGAACAACCATGTGGCATTTATTTCTAACGGTGCTTGAGATGGAGTGCATGCCAATTTTTTTTTTTTATAAATTAGAAATGTAGATGAGAGGGTTTCAAAATAATAATTCTCACCAATCTGTCATGTTGGAATTTATGAATAAATAGTTTCATTTCTAGTACTTTTATTGGCCTGAATGTTAAATGCTTTTTAAAAATAGACATACTGGCATTAGGACAATAAATATTCTTAGAAATAAACAGAAACCTTTTGGGAAGAAAAAAATCACAAATTTATCATAGGGTTTCTCAGTCTCAGCACTATTGGCACTTGGAGTGGATGATCCTTTATTATGAAGAGGGGCTGTCTTGTGTTTTGTAGGGTTTTGAGCAGCATCTCTGGTTTCTACCCTCTGGAAGCCAGTGGCACCTCTGCTTCAGTTGTGACAACCAAAAATGTCTCCAGACCTAGTCAAAGGTGCCAAGGAGTGGGGAGGGAGAAACAGTGCCCCAGTTGAGCACCACTCATCAGTGTTGACCAAGAAAACACGAGTGTCTATTTCATTTGGGCAGCAGAAGAACCCCAAAATGGCAGAATCTCAAACACAAAGTCTGTAGGTTAAGGGGGAACTTGACAAGTAGGAAACCACTGGTAGGGCTCAAGATTTTCCATGGTTATGACAACCCCACATCCCCAATATGCCTCTACACAGCAGGGGCCATCAAGATGGAGGCTTGCAGATGCAGCCCGTCAAGGTGGCATCCATCTTTGCACTCAGCTAACATCCTATCATCTGTAATAAAAAGGGTAGAGGTAGGCAAGCTGAACCTGACTCAGGTTCATGTTTACTCCCAGACCCATGACCCCTTCTGTTCACTACCAACATTTCCATGGACTCCAAGGACCATGATGTCAGCCCTATGAGACAGGGTGGGGGGCATGCCTCCTTATCAGCACTCCAGTTCCTTTCCTGCTTGCCCACCTGGACCCAGGATGCTTACTTCCTCCTCACTGACATGGGCTTCTCCCATGCTCTGCCCTGAGTTCCTCCAGATCCACCACCTGCTGGCTGGGGCATATGCAAGTCCTCCAACCTGAACCCTCATGTCTTTGTGGCCTCATGGTGGAACTCAAGGAAAAGACCCTTGGCTAAGATATTAAGTATGGGGACTTCAACTATCAGATCAGAAACCACCAGGCTCACATTCCTGTTGCCTTTTCTGGGATTTAGCAAGTACTCTCTATTCAAATTTGAGCTGGAAAGCTTCAGGTGGATAGAGTTAGGCTAAAGATAGCTGTTCCATATCCTCAAAGGAAAGTGTTACCCACTAATCCAAGGTCTTCCAACCCTTCAGGGCCAGGACAGTGGCAGAGAACATGGGTACCACTTAGACTAAGTAACCCTGATTATCAGAAACTTTCTGTGCATCTTTGATGAGCAACAAATGTCAACTGCAGCATTACCCTGACTGTGCATCATGATTGCCATGGTGTTTTAAAAATACATGTCTGAGCCATCCCAGCAACCACCACCACCCAGACACCCATGCACACGCGTGCACGCACACGTTTCCTGATGCAAATGCTCCAGGCTAACAGTCCAACCATCTGTGCTTTGCAAAAGGCCCAGGGGGCTCTGAGGCATAGGAAGGGATTGCTTTGCTGTCTGATAAGAGATGGAACAGATATACAGGGTAAGCAGCCACAGTTAAATATAATATAGTTATAATATAGTTATTCCCTGTGAAGTAAAAAATGCTCGTGATACTAAGTACACCCAGAGACCCCTGATTCTAAAATGACTGGTTTAGTGAGTGTATGGATTTATCAGCTATCTTGAGCTTTACCTTTCAACTCTTCAGTCTTCTCTTGAAGCTTCAATTGTATTTGCTCTTTCTGTATTTCCAGTTCTGAATTATGCTTCTGAAGCTTTGCCAATTTCTATTGGAGAGAAGGGAGAAAAGAAAAAAAGAAAAATCTTTTTTGAAAATCTCACTCCAAGTTTGTCACTGCCTTCCTCCGTGAAAAGCTCCAGGCTCTCAGGCTGGCTTCTCCCCATGGCCCCCGCCCACCGGTATCAACCAACACCAGCCCATTGCAAGTGCTCCTAGCCCAGTAAGGCTGACACCCAGGACAAAGCCAAATCCAATGTCTCTTCAATGTCAAGGAAATGACAATGTCCTCCTCCAGAGCTTCTTGACAGCCCGGGAGCTTACACATTTAATATAATAGAATTACTTAATTTATGACTCAGGAAGCACGTGAGCGTGGCAGAATCTCTATCTTTCAGCTTCTTCTTTCAGCCTTAGTGCTGATGGCAGGTGACTAGCAGTTCTGGTAATGCCAGCGGCAGCTGTGTGGGTGCACCAGGGCACAAGTCACAGCGAGGGCAGAGGGGCTCCTTGTTACCTGCTATGGGTGCCAAGGACTTTGGAAAGTGCAGGATAATGGATGGTAATAATAAAGATCTCCTTCTTTAGAATATGTTAGCTCAAGCTAATGCAGGGCCTATGATGGGCGTTTGGCTAAGTTACCTTCACTTGACAATTTTATCCTCACAACAATTCAGTCCCTAATTGTTATTCCTGTTTTACATTCAAGGGAACTAAATTTCAGAGAAGATAAATGACTTGGCCAAGGCTGCTCAGCCAGATGGGAGCAAAGCCAAGATTTGAATCTAGGACATCAGGTTTTGGGGTCTATTGCTCTTTTCACTACACCACAAAGATGAAAATCTTCTCCAAGCTTTGCAATGAGGTTCAAGGAAAGCTACCTTCAGGGCAGACCTGATGGACAAGTGGTCAAGGTTCTCCTAGAAGAGAGAGAAGCATCCAGCCAGGGCTCCTTCTCAGGCTTCTCATCACTTTTTGAACATTGGGAAGAGAGAAAATCTGTGCTATGCTTCCTGAAGCATTAGTCTCCTCCCTGAGTAGACTCCAGTCCTCTGGCCTCCCCTTCCTGTGGTCCCACCACTAAGTTTGCTCCGCCCTGTGGAAATGTGCTTTACAGTCTCATGGAAAATGCAGGTGGACCCCCACAGCCACCCTGGCCCTGACCTCTTCCACTGTATCCTTGTATCTCTTGCCCTTCTCTTCGTAATTCTGCCTGTGGGTGGCCGCTCTTTCCAGCTCTGTTTCCAGCTTCTGAATCTTCTCTATGTCACCGGCCCGGAGAGCAGCCAGGCTGGTCAGCTTCTCCACCAGCCCGTGGTTCTCTTTGTTCTAGAGAAAAGAAAGCTCAGCGGGTCAGAGGTTCATTGGAAATAAAGAAGCTTCTTATAACCTGTAACGTGGCCTTACTGGTCACATTTGTCATTATGTCCATGTTTATTAGCATCTTCACCACAGTGAAACGAGTGAGGCAGATCTTGTCAGGTGACTATCTGCTTGAGTTGGTGGCTCTTTTGGTGTAGGGCTCATCTGATCCTGGAGCTCCAGGACAGCCTCAGTGTTGTGGGCTAAACTGTGTCCCCTCAAAAATCCTAATCACTAAATCTTGGAAATGACTGTATTTGAAGATATGTTCCTTAAAGAAATAATTAAGGCAACATGAGACCATTAGGGTGGGCTCTAATGCAATATAATTGTTTTCTTATAAGAAGAGGTTAGGAACAGACACACAGATGGAAGGGCCTGTAAGGACAGAGGGAGAAGGCAGTAGCTACCAGGCCAGGAGGGAGGCCTCAGAAGGAACCAAGCTCACCAACTTCTTGATCTGGGATATCTGGCTTGCAGAACTGTGGAAGAATGCATCTCTGGTTTTGAGGCCACTCTCTCTGGGGTGCTTTTTGATAGCAAACCCATGCACTTAGAAGGGAGCTCAGGCAGTGTGGGGACCCCACCAGGCACTGCTCCTGTTAGGCCACGGCTGTGTCTAAGCACCATTCTGTGCATCTGATAACATATAGATATGCTGCACAAGAGTGTGATAAGGAGAAACTGCAATAAAACCTCAGGTTTATTCATTGACTCATTAAGGACTCTCATGATGTTGTTTAGGATTGAGTTTAAAGTTCACTGTAGAAGAATCTCTGTATTATTAGAAACAGATCCAGGAGTGAGTTTTGTATATTATAATTCACAGCTCTCCACTGGCTGAGAACATATGGATTTTTTTTTTCCCTACCAGTGGAGAATCAGATGGGGCTGCAGCAAGGCCCTAAGGTACCTGTGGGCAAGTTAGAAAACAGCAAGTCCTCTGAGCTGACAGTCTTGAGGGATGCTGGCTCCGTCTTTGTGCATGCTAGAAAAAGGCACCCTTGCCTCAAGCAGCACAGCTTCAGATAGATACAAATTTCTAGCCAGACTCGATTCAGGCCCACTTGCCCTCTTGGGCACTCGCCCTTCTTCAGTGAGCAACCTACACAACCATGTGAAGCAACCTTTAGAGTGTACTCCTGCAACCTAGCCCAGGAAGTCCTTGGAACCTGTTTGAACTTCCTAATATGGGCACACACCTTAATAACAAAGAAAAGGATCTGATCCAGAACAAGATAAATCTATGTGAGAAGTATATATGGAACTAGGTATTATGAACACCTACCTGATCCTCTAGCTTTTTCTGCAAACGCTGGACCCTGTAAGTCAGCTGAATGTTGAGCACAAATCGTCGGATATTCTGGAATCTGCGCCTGGCCAGCCATGCCCGGGCATATTTCTGAAGGATCACGGCCTTGTGTTCCTCCAGCATCTTTAAAGCAAGATTTTGTAAAATGTAAGCTGGATCTCCACTGCTTCTCTCGCTGACTCTTCCCATGCTGGAAGATGAAACTACCAAAGCATTCCCACATTCCTGCCGTGCAAAATATGAGTTTCTTGCCATCAACCCACAGAGCCCATCTACCTGGACTTCTCAAACAACCAGCAAATCCCAGTTGTGGCAGATGGGTGTGAATAGATGCTCTCACACCCAGGAAGGTCTTCATGCAGAAAAACTCCCTCACCACTGGTGGTAAAAACCAGCATGAGTCCTGGAAAACCCACCTCCCAGGAAGCGCTGTACCTTTCGATACCTCCTCCGGGCCAGGAATCCTCGGGTGTAGGCCTGGATGGTGATGGTGGCCACGCGGATCAGCTGGTATAGATTGCGGACCAGGTATCCACGGCAGTGCTTCTGAATGATGATGGCTGCCCAGGCTTCTTTCAAGGCCAAGGCAGTGATAGCTTTCCTTAGTTGAAAGAATGTGGGGTCATTCTGTTGTCCACAGTGCCCAGATCCCACTACCCAACTGCAAGCTTGAGCAGTTTTCAGTAGGGACTGTCCAAATGTCTCTCATCTCTACGGCTGAAGGCTTTAAGTGGTTTATCATAATATGAACTTGAGGCCTGTCCTGGCTACCTTTCCTTTCCACCCTGATCTGGCTATGGGTCATTTCAGGCACACATTTCAGGGACCACAGGAGGCCTTTCATGTGCTGATTATTCAAGCCAGCTGATCTACCTCCATGCATGTCCCCACAGAGACAGTGACACTGAGATGGTGCGACAGCCTTGCACTTGCTCATGCACGGATTCATCAGAGAGATCAGGCTGGAGGCTGTATAGATCAGGAGTTAGCAAGCAATGGTCCAAATCTGCAGCCATCCGTTACTGTCCAGCCTTACGGGAACATAGCCATGCCTATTGTTTAAATATTGCCTATGGCAGCTACTATGGTTTAGATGTGGGTGAGAGTTCACATTCTAGAAGCTTGGTTCTCAGTGTGATGTGAGAGGTGGTGTATATTTCAAGAAGTGGACCCTGCTGGAAGGAATTGGGTTATTGGGGATGCTGTCCTTAGAAGGGAGCCATGCTGATGGAGTGAGTCAGCTGTCATGAGAACAGGTTTTTATAAAGAACAGCCACCTAATGCAGTGACCTCTGTGCTTTCCTGTTTCTCTTCCATGTTGTGATACAGCCAAGGTGGCCCTTCTCAGAGGCCAAACCAGTAGGGCTGCCCCATCCTCTAAAACTGTGAGCTAAATTAACTTATTTCCTTTATAAAGAACTCAGACTCAGACTTTTTGTTATTGCAACAGAAAATGAACTAATACAGCTGCATTCTTGCTATGATGGCAGAGCTCAATAGCTGCAACAGAGGCTATAAACCTCTAAGGAGTCAAATGGTCACTATCTGACACTTTACAGAAAAATTTTGTCAAGTCCCAAGTAAAGGACTGTAGGTACAAAAAAAATTCTTTCCTTCAAAACTTACAGTCTCATGGAGCTGACAGACTTATAAATGGCTAGGAAAGAGGGAAAATAAAATAACTTCTACACAGATCTGTAAGTGAGAGAATAGGGAAAAAGACTAATTCTATTTGGGGAGAGATGGCAGATGAGCTGCTGTTGAAGGAAAGCAGGATTTCTGTCAACAGTGAAGGTTGGGGAAGGCATTTCAGGCTAAGGCATTAGCATAAGTAAGGGCACAGAGGCCCTGCAGTATCTAAAACATTCAGGAAAAAGGAATTTGCTGGACTTGCTAGAGTATAGGATTTTACATAGAGAAAATTAATTAGTATTCAATGAGATTAGAAAAGTAGATGGGACCATTTGTTATTTAAAAAATATATTCATTAAGCTGTGACTTCTATGTGACAGCCATTGTGCTAGGTCCTGGACACAAGAGGGATGGATAAATGTGGCTCCTGTTCTCACGGAGCTTTTGTTCTTATGAATGCACAACTAAGGTCTCCACATGGAGGTTGCCATAGTTTGGATCTGGAATAGTCCCCAAAGGCCCATGTGTTGAAGATTTCATTCTTAGCCTGTGTCACAGTTGGGAGGTAGTAGACCCTCCAGGAGATGAGGCCTAATGGAAAGGAGTGAGGTAGTTGCGGGTGTGCCTTGAAGGGGATATTGAGTCACTTACCCCTTCCTGTCTCTTCAGTTTTTGGCTGCCATGAGCTCTAGCCATGATGTACTTTGCTGCCATAGACCCAAAGCAACAAGGCCTAGTGACCCTAGATTGAAACCCGTGAAAGTGTGAGCTAAAGTAACCTTTTTCATTTACTGAGTTGATTTTCTCAGGTATTTTGTCACATTGACAGAAAGCTGACTAACATAAAAGTAAATGAACAGAGGGTTTCAAACACCATGTAAAAGATGGAATGTGTTCTGCAGGAAATGGGGGACCACTGGAGGCACTAAAGACAGAGTAGAACAGCAGTCCAGACAGACCCTACTTAAGGAAGATGAGGGAAATGTGGTAGGTGGAACGCTGAGCTGATAAGTGTAAAGTAAGCAGCCATGAAGGCCTAATCCAGGGGAGGAGCTGGAGAGATGAATAGGGCAGGTCCCAAAGGCAAGCGGACAGAATTATCAGAAGGGGAGTATGGGTTTGGAGTAGAAGATAACTCTATGGTTTCTTGCCCTGGAGACTATTGTTATTAACTGGACCCAGAAGCATAGGCAGGCAGGAAAGCTTGGTTGTGCATGGTGTCCCCACCTGCAGAGAAGCCCAAATACTGCTGGAGGTTGGGCCTTGCCTTAGTTTGCATCTGGAATGTCCTCCAAAGGCCCAGGTATTAGAGGCTTGGTCCCAGGCTTGGTGCTATTGGGAGGGGTGGGAGGCCTTTGGGTCTTTAGGTCACCTCAAAGGGAATTGTGGAACTCTGGTTACTTCCTCTCTTTTGCTTTCTGGCATGAGGTGAGAGTTTTGCTCTGCCACCTGCTTCTGCCATAACATGCTGCCTTACCACAGACCTAAAACAACAGAGCCAACTGACCATGGACTGCAACCTCTAAAGGTGTGAGCCAAAATAAACCTTTTCTCTTTATAAGTTGACTACTTCAGTTTTTTGTTATAGTGGTGGAAACTGACTACCACAGGCCTCAAGCTCAGGAAGAAGTCAGACTCAAAGATGCAGCTTGACTCATAAACCCCACCTTCTCAGCTCCCAGCTCCTCAAGGAGAGAGGGAGGACAGTCATTCAGAAACACACAAGTCGTCAGGGAAGGCTGACTGGCCCCACGCTCTCCAACAGGTACAACAGAGCAGGGAATGTCACAGGATGATCCTGCAGTGGGTCACAGTTCTTCTGGGCTCTTGGGCCCCTGAAGGAGGGGTAGGATTGGCATGGTTGGTGAACTCCCCATGGGGCTGCCACTCCTCCCTCCCAGCATCTTGCCATTGGTCCCTTCTGTGTACCCCCACTCTTGCAGGCAGGTAATCCGGGGATATTTATCTTTATCCAGGGCCTTCACTAGGGTCCTACTGGTCTTGGGCATTTTCAGTTCCCATGGGAAGGGACCCTATGCCTCTGCCTGGAATCAGTGGGAGCTCTACGTCCTTCAGTTACACCCTGATCAGGGTTTCCTCCCCTCAGGGTGGTCAGCTCTGCCCACAGGACACCAGGCAGTCAGCACTACCTGTCCCTGAGAGAATCACCCTTCTTATCTCCAGGGTCCCAGACTTTAAATGAGACTTGCACTTACACATCTATACCCCAGGGGCAGAAGAAAAGTCCCATGTCCTCTACAGTGCCTCCCCCTGGAGGTGACCAGCAAAGAAAGCCCTGCCATTTGACAATGCCCTCGATTCCAACATACCTCACGGTTTGCTGGCCCCGGAAGTACTGCTGGATGGTCAGGGCAGCTTGCCTCTCTCGGAGGAATTTTTTCCTCTGAAGCCAGCCACGGACATGCTTTTGTATCACAATACAACCCTGCCTCAGTTTATCCAATCGGAGTTTCTCTAAGTAAGCCACTTGACCTGCTCTGAAGAAAATTTTGGTTTTACCAAACTGGTACTGATTAGAATCCTAGAAGAAAAAAAAATGTTATAATCAGAAATGAAATCTTTCAGATCTGACATGATTTGGAAAAGACATTTTAGAGGCTCAAAATTCCAAAAATATTGTTCTTTTTTTTTTTCCTTTTTTTCTTTTTGGTACTGGGGATTGAACCCGGGGGAACATTACCACTGAATTACATAGCCAGTTCTTTTTTATTTTTTATTTTGAGACAGGGCCTCGCTAAGTTGCTGAGGTTTGCTTCAAACTTGTGATCCTCCTGCCTGAACCTCCTGAGTTGCTGGGATTACAGGCATG
Organism: Callospermophilus lateralis; assembly: GCF_048772815.1. Classification (NCBI taxonomy): domain Eukaryota; kingdom Metazoa; phylum Chordata; class Mammalia; order Rodentia; family Sciuridae; genus Callospermophilus; species Callospermophilus lateralis. The sequence goes on from NC_135307.1 coordinate 97,539,236, forward strand.
CACCACTTTGCCTGGCTAACATTGTGACTTTGACATAAAGCAGAAAAATTCTAATCACGATCTAGAAACTTATACTAAAAGTTTCTGTTAAAGCTCCTTTGTAGAACAAATAGGGTTTAGGGGAGGGTGTCCATTGGAAGGCAGGAGGGGATGTGTGCGCTCTCAGTGATTCTCAACTGGGCTGCTGGGAATGTCAGCCTCCCTCATGTGGTTTCCCTACAAGCGTAGGAGAACCTGGAGAAGTCTGGTTTTCTGTCTTGATTTTGGGTTCCCTTCACCACCCCCTTTGCTGGCCATCATAACTTCCCTATCTCTTTCCCATCCTAATTCACCATTTCAGCAATAATCTAAATCTACCCTAAGTGTCAGGTCTGGCGCCCACTTGTCTTGGTGATCTCAGCTGCCCATATCCTACGAGCCAGGTTCATGGAGGATTGGATTAGATTGTGGGAGAGCAAAGCAGGATAGAGGGACACTGGGAGAAGCCAATGTTCGAATTCGGCATCCCAAAGAAGCCTGCTGTCTGGAGCTCTTGCCCAGTGAGCGAGTCCGCTCTGGTCTTGCTCAGGACACATTCCCTTTTTTCTTGGGTGTCCCTGACAGTTACAGCCCTGAGGCTCACAGGCAATGATGAAGAGATACATTTGAGAGACATGCTGTTTGGGAAGAGCCCGTGGTTCCAGAAGGTGAGGAAGGCTGACCTGGATGAGCCTGTGCAAAACCACCTTGCACACCTGCTTCTTATCACTGACGGCGAGCTCCTGCGGGGTCATGAGGACGCCATAGCGACTGTAGAACTCGATGTACGTCCACCTGCAAAGTCAAAGGGGAATCCAAGCCAGGCATCCAGAGAGAAAGCTCTTGGTGTCTGCGCACCCTGCTGCCTGGCCTGCCACCCAGCTTGCCATAGGAGTGGGGCAGTGGATTCTGCTCCAGCAATTCTGACCATGGGTCCCCTCCATGGGATGCCACCAAGACCACCCCAGCACATGTGCTGCTCTTGAACTGTTTCTGTTGACTCCAGCCCCACTACTGCCCTCTTCCTCCCCTTCAGCTTGTGTTCCCAGTACACTGGAGAGGCAGCAAGCAAGGAGCATGGCCAGCAGCTAAGTGGGAGCACTGGGGTGCTATAGTGCTGAGAGCCATAGCTGAGTCGGAATGACGCGCGTGGCATTTTTGCCAGAACAGAGTGGTTGAGAGGTGATGCCAACAAGCCATTGAGATGATAATGGTTATGTTAAGCTGTGTATTCAATTGCATATTAGACCCCTGCTGTCTGCCTGGGCCTGGAGTTCTCAGGGGATTCCCAGAGAGTTCCCATTGGTTGGGGAAGTGCCGGAGGAGGGATTTTTTGGAGGAGGGATTTCCGGTTGGTGGGTGGTGTGTCCCTGGGGAAGGCCGTTTTCGGGGGAGTGCGGAGAATAAAGGAGTTCCTGTTTTGAACCTACAAGGCTGTGTGGCAGCTCGGTTATTTTGTGCCCAGCTAGACTGCGACACTGTAGTGGCTTCTGTCCCACACCTTCTCTGGCCTTCCCACAGGACAGTGGGACGAATCTTGGGTGCACCTTGCAGGAGCCAGAGTGTGGAACAAACCACACGGCAGCATACCCTTGGTTCTCAGCACACGCTCATGCTCCCTCCCCAGAGGGCTGACCACATACCTGGAAGGATAGCTCTGCGCACTGATGCGAATTGTCTCCAAAACACCACAGGCTCGCAGCTGCTGCACGATTCTTTTGGAGTCAAACCTTGAAGAAGCAGATTTTGTAATGTGTCAAGTGTTGTAACTGATGGCACATCCACAGCAGCTATAGCAGAGCTGTAGGGACTGCAAGTACCAGATAGTGTTTAGGCCTGTTGTCCCCATGACAGGCAGACAGCCCCTGTGTGACCCAGCCAGAGGGCTGTGGTGGTGAGGTGAGGACAGAGCACTGATTGTGGAGGAGATGACAGGTCTGTGGGGCCAGGAGGCCTTCGGTTTGAACTTTGAATAACAACCAGGTGGAAAGAAATGTGTGAACTGGACTGGTTTTAGTACCCATTTAATGAAGGAAAGTCCTTTACAAAACACCCACAGGTGGCCCTCCAGCATACCCTCTCTAGCCCTCTAGGTATCTCTAAGTACCCCCCCACCCCACCCCCCCACTCTGGCCTTTTTTCTTTTTTGGCACTGGGGATTGAACCCAGGGGTGTTTAACCACTGAGCTGCATCCCCAGACCTTTTAATTTTTTTTTCTTTTTTTAGACAGGGTCTTGCTAAGTTAAATAGGGCCTAAGTTTCTGAGGCTGGTTTGGAACTTGTAATCCTCCTACCTCAGCCTCCCGAGCTGCTGCAATTACAGGCATGAGCCATCATGCCTGGCTTCTCTAGGCACTCTTTTAGCCCTTGGGGTTCCTGCTGGAGCCCTGGGAGCAAGACTGATGTCTTGTGTCATGTGTGAGAATGTATCTTTCACCCTTCACAGCCTTTCTTCTACAAACACTTGTCTTCTGACAGCCAAGCAAAGGTCCTGGACTTCTGGGCTGCCTACCTTTAGTTGAAGACTGTCATCCCTTTGCTCAACTCTGGAGAACAGGTAGCTAAGCTAGAGGGGTTGTGCTAACATATGAAAAGGGAGGCATTGTTTTGAGTCATTAATAAAACCAGAAACACCCTGCTATTTTTGTTATGATTGCTCTGTAGTATAGTTTAAGTTCTGGTATAGTGATGCCACCTGCTTCACCCTTCTTGCTAAGGATGGCTTTAGCTCTCCTGGGTCTCTTATTTTTTAAGATGAATTTCATGACAGCGTTTTCTGTTTCTATGAGCAATGTCATTGGGATTTTGATTGGGAATTGCATTAAATCTGTATAGTGCTTTTGGTAGTATGGTCACTTTGACAATATTAATTCTGCCTATCCAAGAACAACGGAGATCTTTCCATCTTCTAAGGTCTTCTTTTTTTCTTTAGCGTTTTGTAGTTTTCGTTGTAGAGGTCTCTCACCTGTTTCATTAAGTTGATTCCCAAGTATTTTATTTTATTTTGGTTTATTGTAAATGGGGTAGTTTTCCTCATTTCCCTTTCAGAGGATTTGTCACTGATATACAGAAATGCCTTTGATTTATGGGTGTTGATTTTTATATCCTGCTACTTTGCTGAATTCATTTACTAGTTCTAGAAGTTTTCTGGTGGAATTTTTTGGGTCTTCTAGGTATAGAATCATAGTGATAATTTGAGTTCTTCTTTTCTGTCTATATCCCTTTAATTTCTTTCATCTGTCTAACTGCTCTGGCTAATGTTTCAAGAACTATGTTAAATAGAAGTGGTGAAAGAGGGCATCCCTTTCTTGTTCTAGTTTTTAGAGGGAATGCTTTCGATTTTTCTCCAGTTAGAATGTTGTTGCCTGGGGATTAGCATAGCTAGCTTTTACAATGTTGAGATATGCTCCTGTTTTCCCTAGTTTTTCTAGTGTTTTGAACATGAAGGGATGTTGAATTTTGTTGAATGCTTTTTCTGCATCTATTGAGATGATCATATTGTTCTTATCTTTAAGTCTATTGATGTGATGAATTACATTTATTGATTTCCATATGTTGAACCAAGCTTGCATCCCTCTAATGAACCCCGCTTGAGCATGGTGTACTATCTTTTTGGTGTGTTTTTGTATTTGATTTGCCAGAATTTTACTGAGAATTTTTACATCTATGTTCATTAGAGATATTGGTCTGAAGTAAGCTTCCTTCCTTCCTTCCTTCCTTCCTTCCTTCCTTCCTTCCTTCCTTTCTTTTCTTTGCCTGCTTTTACAATCCGGGTGATATTGGCCTCATAGAATGAGTTTGGAAGTGCTCCCTCTTTTTCTATTTCCTGAAATAAATTGGGGAGTATTGGTATTAGTCCTTTTTTAAAGTTCTTGTAGAATTCGGCTGTGTATCCGTCCAGTTCTGGGCTTTTCTTGGCTGGTAGGCTTCTTATGGTGTCTTCTTCTATTTTGTCGCTTGAAATTGATCTGTTTAAATTGTGTATATCATTCTGATTCAATTTGGGCAAATCATATGACCCTAGAAATCTGTCGATGCCTTCGATATTTTCTTTTCTTTTTTTTTTTTTGCCTTCGATATTTTCTATTTTATTGGAGTACAAGTTTTTTTCAAACTAATTTCTAATTATCTTCTGTATTTCTGTATTGTCTGTTGTGATATTTTCTTTTTCATCATGTATGTCAGTAATTTGAGTTCTCGTTTTCCTTCTTTTCATTAGCATGGCTGAGTCTGTTTATTTTATTTAGTTTTTCAAAGAACCAACTTTTAGTTTTGTCAGTTTTTTCAATTGTTTCTTTTTCCAATCAAAATCCCAATGACATTCCTCATAGAAACAGAAAAGGCAGTCATGAAATTCATCTGGAAAAATAAGAGACCCAGAATAGCTAAAGCAATCCTTAGCAAGAAGAGTGAAGCAGGTGGCATCACTATATCAGACCTTAAACTACTACAGAGCCATAGTAACAAAACAGCATGGTATTGGCACCAAAATAGACTTGTAGACCAATGGTACAGAATAGAAGACACAGAGACTAACACACATAATTATAGTTATCTTATATTTGACAAAGGTGACAAAAATGTACATTGGAGAAAAGATAGCCTCTTTAACAAATGGTGCTGGGAAAATTTAAAATCCATATGCAACAAAATGAAACTAAACTTCTATCTCTCACCATGCCCAAAACTCAACTCAAAGTGGATCAAGGACCTAGGAATTAAACCAGAGACACTGTGTCTAATAAAGAAAAAGTAGGCCCAAATCTCCATTATGTTGGACTAGGCCCCAACTTCCTTAATAAGACTCCTATAGTGCAAAAATTAATATCAAGAATCAATAAGTGTGATGGATTCAAACTAAAAAGCTTCTTCTCAGCAAAAGAAACAATCAGTGAGGTGAATAGAGAACCTACTAATTGGGAAAAAATTCTTAACACACGCACATCAGATAGAGCGCTAATCTCTAGAATATATAAAGAACTCAAAAATCTTAACACCAAAAAGACAAATAACCCAATCAAGGAACTGAACAGACACTTCTCAGAAGAAGATATACAGTCAATTAACAAATATATGACAAAATGTTCATCATCTCTAGCAATTATAGAAATACAAATCAAAACTACTCTTAAGATTTCATCCCACTCCAGTCAGAATGGCAGCTATCATGAATACAAACAACAATAAGTGTTTGGCAATTATGTGGGGGGAAAGGCACACGCAGGCAGAGATATGAAAAATTGTGCTCTCTATGTGTAATATGAATTATAATGCATTCTGTTGTCATATATAACAAATTAAAATTTAAAAAAAATAAAACTTCCCTTTTCCGTTTTAAAAAAAAAATCTCTGTAAGAACATTAAAGAGTAATTTTAACAAGGAAATACTTAGCACAGGCTTTAAAGACAGACCTTTTCTTGTCCATCCATTTATAGGTTGGTGTATCCTACCATATAACTTTCTTTTTTTTTAATTTTAAATTTTGTCTCTCAGAATTACAGTAGGAAGACTTAGATGGACACTTAGAGGATCCTTATGAGACAAAGGATCAAACTGAGACTAACATACGTCACTATGAATGGCATCTGGATAAACTACAACTTCTCTGGAAGTCTCCTAGTATCTCATCTATAAAATGAAGGGGTTCATCTCAACCTCGAAGCCCCCCTCTGTCCACAAAGCACTATGATTTGGGCTTCTGCAATTATTATCTAACAGGTTACTGAATTCTGTTGAGAGTCACAGCCGAAGGGGCCCCAGCAAACTTTCAGACTGCCAGCTGATGATTGGCTCACAGCGGCCCCAGCAACATCTAGCTGATTGGCTCCTCTGCGGTGATGCTCATTGGGCTGTTTCCCTGCCCTTTCAGGCCACGGAGCTGCTCATTGGGGGACTTTTTTGGCTCCGCCCATGCGACCCAGCCAATTGACCTCAAGAGCAGGAGGATTGTGGGAGGTGGAGAGGCTGGTGGTTGGGGGAGTGGCTTGTGGGAAGCCGGTGGTGGCAGTTGGGCTCTGAGGGTTTTTCCTGAGGAGCTGTTTTGTTTGGCGTGTGTGGTTCTAAAAATAAAGTTAGTTTCTTTTGACAAGTGACTCCTGAATTGTGCCCAGCCAGACTGCGGCAAATTCCAGTTACAACTATTCTATTCTATTTAATAGAAGTAGGAATTTGGTTTTGTATACTTGAGTGAATTTAACCTTTGAAAACCATTTGTTCCAGTATTGTAACTTGAGAAGTTATGTTTCTTTAAAAATCATATCATTTCTTGGTGGATACTAATTTTCATTTTGGGTGAGTACTTGTTAAACCACTTCTATCTGTTTTGGTATTGGATTATTAAGTACCAAAAGAGAGCTGTCTGAGAGCTTTTTGGAAACAAAATCATATGCATTACAATAATTCACCTCTCAAGAGTATTAATATAGTCAGTTAGCACTTAGAAGTCTTTCCTTGTACCTCAACTGTGTTAAAGTAGTAAAGATTAAAACTAATTATGCACATAATATCAGTGCCAATATTTGAAATTAATTGTGATTTATAGTACACTAAATAATAAAACAGTTTGGAATTTTTAAAATGTTATGTGAATAGTCATTAATGTGTTTCTTTTCTATTGCCTTACTCATTTTTAGAAATATATTAAATGTGTTCATATTTTTAAAAGCAAATTAAAGTCATGCTCAGCCCAGAAAAAGAAAAAAAAATTCCAGAAACAAAGTAAAGTTTACATAATTATCAACAACTTCTCCATATCATGAAAGAAACTGCTTTCCCAGTATTTTTGTTCTCTGAGGTGTAAAAATACTTACTCAAAGGGCAATTTCTCATCATTTGGCTTGATGCATCGAACATAGTGAGGTGTTGTGGCATTGAGGGTCTCCATGAGCAAGTAGAGAGAGCTGCGGAACTAGGAAACAGGGCCAGAGATTAAACATTATTCTGAAATAATTTAATGTTTAGATCAAAGTAAAATGAAGTCCAGTCTTGGTAAGTTGATCAGTATGCAAAGCTAACACATCTATTATGGAAGGTTTCAGACCATGACTTTGGTTGTTAGCATGACCCACGCTCTGTCCAGTCCTCCCAGAGAGCAGAGAAGTGGTACAGCATGCTGCCATGTAGGGGGGTGCAGCTTGCTCGGGTGTATGCTGCCTTGGCATCTGGAGTATGATGGCAATGAACTTTTTGCATTTGTGTGTGTACTGGATTTGAAGAGGCCCATGGTCTATAGCCAAGTCTGTGGTGTGGGTCCTATGATTGCTCCCAGGTGACCCCCTCGCCCTTAGCATCTTCTTGTACCTTGCTTCCAACTGTGGTCCGGAAGTGCTTGCTATTTGGCTTGATGACTTGCTTAGCAGACTTAACTGTGATCATTGAGCCGAAAGGGGAAGAAGGAATGGGATTTTCTTGAAAAAAGTTGGCACAGAGATGAAACTGGAAGTAAAAGAGAGGATTTCAACATCCAAAAGTGTCTGCCCACAGTCCTCACTGGTGCAAACCAAGAAGTTACAATAGCCATCTAAAGTGGTGGGTAGTACAGTAACAACCTCAGCCACTATCTGCAGCCAGAGCTCAATCCCGCTCAGGGTCATACTCACTAAGGGTGCCCCATGGCTTCTTTCTCAGGACAGGGGACATAGAGGACAAGTATAATGTCTATATCTGGATATCATTCCAAGGGTCAGAAAAGCGAGACACTTCTATTCCACCTGGTGCCCTGGCTCACCTGGAATCTCCTCCTTCCTTCCCCACCTTCTCATCCCTGCAAATCCAACCCCTACCCAGCAGTTGAGGCTCTATCAAAATGTTTTCCAGCTGTGCTTTCTTATAACACTCCCTGATGCCCAACATGAGTTAATCTCTATCTTCATCTTCTATTTGTACCTATTTTAAGGCAATTGTTACTTTCTTCCTTGTATCAGTTATTCCCTTGAATGTCCCTCTTGTCTCTGAGTGAACCTCATATTTTGTTTTTGTTTTGGTGCTGGGCCTCAAGCATGCCAAGCACAAGCTCTGCCCCTGAGCCACTCCACCAGTCCCTATTTCATTCTTCTAAACCAGACATTTACGGTGTCCTTCAAGGCTAACTCTGCCTAAGGTATTCTTGTATGCCCTCAGGAATGAATGAATAGGAAGCTCCCACTGTGTGCTCAGTAAACACACCCATTTCTGTTTCACCAACATTTGCCTTCATCTTCTAGACTGGACCTCTCAGCGACTCAGCTTGGGGCTGAGTAAATCACTGGTAAATGAAATCCACTATTTTTTCCCCACAAAAAATGCAGTTTGTTTCAATATTGATTGCTCTGTCATAAGCCAATTTTAATAAATTCAGTTGTCATGGCCTGGCATCTATTTATAATCACCTGTGCAAGTTCCTGGGCTCTTTGGGGAAACTGCCAAGAAATTTGAATATCAATAATGTGCTCAGATCTTTTAAAGGAGGGAAAACAAATATCATAACCAAATTACCACAGGAATGAAGCCTAATGCATGAAATATTCTCAAAATTTCATAAAGAAATATTTAAAGTAAAAGAGAAGAAGCCACAAGCCATTCTTTTGGTGAAACTATTCATCATAGAAAGTGTGGACTTGAGGATTCTACACATGCCAAGCAGCATGTCCTTCCTGAGCAGTCTCCCTTGGCATTTTTCGTTGTCTCTTAATACTACCAACCTGCTTGTTTACACATCCATCTAGAGGGACATGGTTCCACCAGGGCAGGAACCTGCTGGCTGTATCCTCAGAAATTAGAACAGCACTGGACACAGGGCAAGTGCTATTGAAATGCGTGAATGTCTGAATTAAAGGTGAATTGTGCTTCCCTGATTGGGTTAGCTATCTTCCTCTCTGGCATCTGCACATTTAGTTTCTGATTTGCATATAATTGATTTACAATGCTTTCAGCTGCTAGAAGGATGTTTTACTCCCAATTTAAAAAACAGTTATTTTTGGCCAGGCATGGTGACCATGCCAGTAATCCCAGTGGCTTCAGAGGCTGAGGCAGGAGGATTGCAAGTTCAAAGCTAGCCTCAGCAACTTAGCAAGTCCCTCAGCAACTCAGCAAGACCCTGTTTCTAAATACAATATTTAAAAAGGGCTGAGGATGTGGCTCAGTGGTTAAGCGCCTCTGGGTTCTGAAAAAAAAAAAGGTTATTGTATCTACGAGCCAGCCACAACTTGCTATAGCCTAGACAACATGTGTACGTTCCCCCACCCCCGTCTCTTTCCTGATATATATCTAGATCCATATCAATTATATAATGAATTATATTCATTACCCCTTAGGACTCCACAAACCTTGCTTGCTCTCAGGGTTTCAACCAGCATGTCATAGACAGTGTCTCTGTTCTTCTCGAGGAAACCTTCACATTTATACTCTACCTATGCAGAGACAGGGATTGATTATTTTCAAAGAGACAGGATGTAAGTACAGTTGTCATTTCTTTCCTTTTCTCTCTTTCTCCACCCACCCGCTCTTTCCTTTTTGTTTCTGTCTTTGTGGTGCTGGGGATTGAAGCCGGGGCTCATACATACTAAGCATACACTCTTTCACAGAGCTACACCCCAAGCCCTCCTGCTGGGCTATACCCAAATCCTCTCTTTTAAAAAAAAAAAATCTTAAGAAAGAGGCTTATAAAGGCAATTTAACAAGGAGGTTCCTGTTTATCACAGCAATCCCTTTACAGGTCAGTTTAGGAAGTGGGGGATGGGTCTTCTGATATACAGAGCCAGGTGCTCCTGCGGACACTGACCACACTGTACTCACCTGTGGGTGCCCTCTGGCCACAGGTGACCACTCCTTTCCTGTAGCATTGTGCAGTTCATACAAGAAAACCAAGCTTAGGGCTGCCTTTGCTTGGGAAGCCACCAGCAGGAGGAAAAAACTGAGTGGTGACCATTGGGTCCAATGCTGTTTTCGTAAATGAGCATCGATATGCAAGAAAGGAAACAAAAACTACCCACTACCCACTGAGCTGAGTGCTCACTAAGCTCTCATTGTCAGGCTGCGAGAGGGTAAATGCTTGCAATACTTAAATTTGGCTTAAAAAAAAAAAAAAAACCCTCCATGTACTTTCTGGTTAGTAAGGCTTCTCAAATCCCTCAAGCAAATCCAGGGTGGCTGTCTAAACATTCAAAACCTCATAGTTTCTGCCTCTGGATTGTAAGATTTCATATGATTGATATATATATATATATAAAATTAAAAATACATAAATATTTATAATAAATTAAAAATACACCAGAAATTAATTATAAAGCTGCAGATGTGGCTCAGTGGTAGAGCATTATGCCTAGCATGTGAAAGGCCCTGAGTCTGAACCCCAGCACTGCAAAAACAAATTTTTTAAGAGTTGACTCTGAGCAGACAGGCCTTTGGGGGTGCTGAGGTCTGGAGCAGTGTCTCCTGGGTATGGACCCTGCCTGGTAGCCCCAAGGTGAGGAAGAGTCCTTGCTGGTGGATTAGGAACCAGGAGCACTGGCTGTTTGTAAACACTGCCCTGAGAATGAAGTGCATGGGTTGTTGCACAAATTCTTCCTGAATGATGGTGAGAGCCACTAGTATAAATGGACGGAGGTCTACCCAATAGAGAGCTTTGTGGGTTGAGGGAGACCATTTGCAGACCCAGTGGTCCAGGCAGCTGGGTGCCTTTGCCAGGACTTCTGGGATTGAGGGATTGCGGAGCAAGCTGCTGCATCTAAACCCATCTACTTTGTTCTCAGAAGGATTTTATTCCTTCGGCTGATTAGACCCAGAATCTAATCTAACCTATAGTGTGTATGTTTCTTTCTTTCTTTCTTTTTTTTTTCCTCCACATAGTCCAAAATGCTGCTAGTTCTTTTAAAGGAGTACTTCTTGGAAGTAGTAGATGAGAGAAGGATATGTATAAAAACTATGAATAAAGATAGACCCTTGAACTAAATCTCATGTGATTTTTATGGATTTTAATTGTTTCTTCTTTTCCTTTTCCCCACAAAACTAGATCCCTGACATTATGAATGACAGTTTGGCATACCATCATTTATTTTATAGGCATCTTTTCAGGGACCCATCTAAAAGACTCTAAGCATTACATCATATTTAACAGTACTCCTCTGACCCACAAAGGTGTTACCCCTTTCTAGGTCATTGTCCCCTCATCCAGCCCCCAGTAACAGCCAGCAGGAAATGGACAGAGAGCAGGAGTTCCCCCAAGGAAGGAAAACAAACAAGAATGTGCATTTAGGGCAGGCACTTATGACAAGTTTTCTTTTTTGCCTTCTATTTTCTAAGCTTTCTATGAAGAGATTTTTAAAATTATTTTTCTCCTTACAAAAGTAATATCTGCTTAGTAAAAAGTAAAATAAAAAGGAGCTGTATAGAAAACAAAGATGAAATTGAAAACTGATCACCTTGAGTTACCCTATGTTGTCACTATAATGAAGATATTCTGGTTTAATAAAAAAGGAAAACCACACACACAAAAAGAAATAGCTTTCATCACTGAAAACAATTATTCTGCTTGATTATCGCAAACTTATAGAGAAAACAAATTGGAAAAGGTTAATGGATTTACCAAATGTCAAAAATAAAAATTCTAAAAATCAGAAATAAAATCCATTAATGACACATTTGTCTTTAAAGCAGTCCAGTTGAGACTTGACATACTTTGTAATAAAAACAAATTAAGCATCATTACCTAGACACATTTGTGCAGGTATCCTTCATCAAAGCTACATGCTACATGGGATTTGAACCCCTCCAGAAAAGCTGCAGCCCATTCCTTTGGGAAGCCGCACAGTTCCTGGGTAGAGAATACGCAAGACCTCACCGTACCTTATCGGCAAAGTGCTGGATGATAAAGGATGCGCTTGACATTCTGGGTTTTTCAAATAAGGAGTTCTTGTTGACAAAATTATTATACAGCTTTTGAAGCCAATTTTCATCAGTTCCATGTGGTAACTGGAAAAGAAAAGCAAATCAAACAGCAAGTAAGAAAGTGGGAGATGAAAGATGATGGAGGTGAGGAAAGCACTGATGTAGGTGGAGGCCCTCCCTTCTTGTTTGTTTGTTTGTTGATACTGAGATTGAACTCAGGAGTAGTCTTCCACTGAGCCCCAGCCCAGCCCTTTTTATTTTGACATAGGGTCTCACTAAGTTGCTTAGGGTCTTGCTAAGTTGCTGAGGCTGGTCCTTGAACTTGTGATCCTCCTGTCTCAGCCTCCCAAGTCACTGGAATTACAGGTGTGCACCACCACATCCATCTCCTCCCTCTCTCATTAAAACAACAAGAACCCTGTAGACATTAATCTATCTTTGATCTTAATAACCTTTAGGGTAGTTTCTAAAATTATTGTTGACTAATAATTGTGTATAATTTGTGGTATGTAGTGAGATTTAAATGGGTATACCAATGTCCTTTTAGAAGAACAGAACTTTTCAAACTAAATAGAAATGGCTGTGTAATCATTTTTAAAAAAATTTCTGCAACTTGTGCAGAAATAAAAATGGGTAATATTTTGTGATTCTTCCAAAAGAAGTCTCAGAGTTCAGGAAAAACACAATGGGTCCCATGACAGGAGCATGGCTTCCTTTTTGGCACAGTGGGACAGAACTGGCACCTGCCTGTGTCCTCTCCAGGTCTGCCTCAGAATAATGGGTTTTCTTACCTAAGTAACGACCACCTTGAATTAAGATCTTACCTCCTCAAACTGAGCTCCTTGTAAAACTTGCTCTTGATGCTGGTGATTTTGAAACTATCAGTTACATTCAGCCCAAACTCTGTGACTTTAAAACCTCACTGTGTCTAAGTGACTTCTGCATTGGGTGTTTATGATTCACCTAGGAAATACCTGTGTAGAACAGATATAAATATTTCCTAGCAGCTTCTTTGGCCTTGGCACCCTGTGCTTTGTGGATCATTCCAGAACACTTGGCCCTAATGCCTGCCCTTTAATTCTACATACTATAAGGGTTGAGGCACAGGTGGCATTGGAAAGGACAATTTGTGAGAAGAATCTTGGAATGGAGAATTCTAAGGAGAAATCACCAAAAGTTTTCAATATAATTATTATTATTATTATTATTATTATTTTAATCTTTATTTGGTTTATTTATTTATTTTATGTGGTGCTGAGAATTGAACCTAGGGCCTTGCATGTGCTATGCGAGCGCTCTACCACTGAGCCACAACTCCAGCCCCATCAGCATTATTTTTTTTTTTATTTATTTTTTTTTATTTTTATTTTTTTTATCTTTCATACATTTGATTCATGTGAGTTATGCTTTTCCATTTTTACCCCAAATACAAATTGCAGAATCACATCAGTTATACATTCACAATGTTTACATAATACCATATTAGTGACTGTTGTATTCTGCTATCTTTCCTATCCCCTACTATCCCCCCTCCTCTCCCCTCCCATCTTCCCTCTCTACCTCGTCTGTTGTTGTTCCATTCTCTCCCTCCCCCCCCTTTCCCCTCACAACCTCATATATGTGATTTCGTATAACGATGTGGTTTTCCTTCCGTTTCCATGCAATTTCCCTTCCCTCTCCCTTTCCCTCCCTTCATTCATCTCAGTTTAATATTAATCTTTTTCTCATGCTCTTTCCCCCTGTTCAGATCTTAGTTGCTCTCCTTAAATCAAAGAAGACATTTGGCTTTTGTTTTTTGAGGATTGGCTAGCTTCACTTAGCATAATCTGCTCTAATGCCATCCATTTCCCTGCAAATTCCATGATTTTGTCATTTTTAGTGCTGCATAATACTCCATTGTGTATAGATGCCACATTTTTTTTATCCATTCATCTATTGAAGGGCATCTAGGTTGGTTCCACAATCTAGCTATTATGAATTGTGCTGCTATGATCATTGATGTGGCAGTATCCCTATAGTATGCTCTTTTAAGGTCGTCAGGGAATAGCATTATTTTTAATACAATAAATCTTTGGGGGGAAAAAAGCTATGTTTAAGCATCAAAATATGTCATTTATAGCAAAAACATTAACATTCCTTGGGGATTATTCTGGTGGAACACTGCTGGACTGACCCACTGTACAGCTGCTCCTCCCAGGGTAAAAATAACAGGACAACTCCTAGAGACCTCTTCTCTACATCATATGGTGTTGATTTTTCAGCTACACCTCCTGGTGACTCACAAGAACCAGGAAAAGAAAACTCATTTCTTGTGAGTCATTAACAACAGCAGGGCGTCATTTGCTGTTTCCAGACCTATTCTGGGCACATGGTGCACTGGGGTGCAGCCTCAGAGGTCACCTCCTTGCTGGATGTCACCAAGATGTCCTGTCTGCTGCCCAAGGGTGGCATGCATTTGCTGAGGGAGGGAGGGCCACCTGGCCCCTGGGGTCCTGCTATCATTACTGTCCCAGAATTAATATCCCATCAATTAGGTTAGACATAAGACTTTACAAATATTGCTCAAAAATAAAGGGGGAAAAAAAAGGATAAGATCATTAAAAAAAATTTTTTTTTTAAACTTACCAAACATTCTTCATCCAGTAATTCCAAAATGCCCATCTTTGCTTCGATTAGGTCAATAACTGGCTGGTTGTCATAAAAATCTATCAGAGTCCAAGGGATGTCTTCCTTCATATATTCTTCTTGTTCAAGTTTAAAGACATGCTGGGTACCCAAAAGTTAATATGGTAAGTAGAATATTGGAGCATGCTCCCAAAGAGCAAGGTACAAGCATTTGGGAAAATAGATAAAGAGTTGATGGCTACATTAAAGTTTAAACAGAAAGATCTTTGTTGGCAACCCCCCTTTCCTAGGACCAATGTCCTGAGTTTCTAATGTGGGTATAACTGTCATTGTCTCACCTGGTCTTAGTGGGTCCCCACCTCCTAGTGTGACCACCATCCTCTCAGCGTGGTACTCAGTGTGGTCCTGGAGGCCCTCCCTGCTCCCAGCAGATTCAACCTCTTGGGCCTGCAGCAGACTGGCAGGGGCAGCCATCTGAGGATGCTTGCTGCACAGCCATTGTGAGAAGCCCACAACTTAGAGAACTGTGTGGACCACTTGTTGGGGCCATGAGGGTATCAAAGAGGCTTCCCAGGGGACAGGGCTCAGGCTCCGCCTGGAGGACAAAAGAAGTTTTGGCTGGCAAGTGGCTGGCTGAGGGGAGGAGCAAGAACAGCAGAATTGCAGTGAGGATGGTTCAATAGGTGGTTGAGAGGTGAACCTTGTACAGGCTTAGAGCACCACAGTGACGGGGAGGTGATGAGATGGCAGAGGATGGTACAAGTCAGATCACACAAGGCCTTCATGTCCTCCCTAGAGAATTCAGGTCCTGTGGCCTCGGGCCAATGAGGGAAAAAGCAGGAAGGTCATGATGACACCTGGGGTGGCTTTGAAGAGGGCAAGACTAGAGACAATAAGACTCAGCCCAGTGTTATTTGGTGGCTGAGACCCTGGAGGAAGCAAAGCAAGGACTAGGGGAAGGGGAGGGCTGAGGAGCAGGAAAGAGGACAGGGGATAGGGTGAATGGTGGGCTCAGGACCCAGGTCAACCCTGTTGGTTTAACCATGAAAAGTAGCAAGGCTGGTGGGAGGGTGAGCAGGCTAAAAAGGCAAGGTAGCTAGTTCACTCCTGAACTTGTTCCTGTTGGGCCTCGGAGCATCTGATGCAGCCCAGCAGCAGCCAGATGCACAGCCCAGAGATGAGAGTCCTCAGCAGAGCATCGTGTGACCTGTGAGGGTAACACCCTGCGGGGGCGGGGGCCTGCACGATGACACAAAGACGGAGGAGAGGAGGGGTGTAAGCCAAAGCCTGTGGTGTCCCCAGTGTCATGCTGTCTTCTCCTGGGGGGTTGTGTAGGAGAATGAAATGCCCGGATACTGGGTACTAACAGTGATAAGCTGTTCCTTGGAGTAGCTGTTAGGATTTTAAAATGCATTTTCTATTATGAACAGGAATCAAACTTCTTTCTAAGGAAATGAAGCCAAAGTTTAAGTTGGAAGCCAAAAGACAATGCTAGTGACTAAAGCATTTTAGCTTTTCAGATGGCTCTTCAATAGCCAAACCTCAAAATGAAGAAGCCGGCATAAAAGTACCATACTAGTTTGTGGTAGAGCCAACACAGAATGATATCCAGCAATGTTTAATTTCATTGATCTCTGGTTAGAAACAAGGTATAAGTGCTGCTAGGAAATACAAAGAATGAATTCAATAAAATTCCTGCATCCAGGGAACTTAAAGAGATGACAATTGTATTTAATACATGTAGCAATATCAAAATGCCCAAATATCCATAAGTAACACATAGCTAACAGTTCTTAAGTGTCTTATCCATCTTTGTATCTCAGCACTCAATTCAGCATCTGGCATACATACTCTGCACTCGGCAAATTTGCTTTAGAATAAATGAATTTTCCCTCTGTGGGAAAAATTGGAATCCATCTCTTGTCTCTCTTTCCACCAGAGGACATATTTGATTTTGTAATTAGGAAGGTACTACCTATGTCTTGCTTTAAATTCAGGTTGCAGAAGCTCATTCCCATATTCCTCAGCCATCCACTGTTAGTACTGATGCACTGAGGCAGGCACTGAACCAAGAGACAAAGAACACAAGACCTGGCCTCTCTGAGTGCCCACGTGTATTTAGAGACATGCATGCAAACAATGATAATTCCATGTGATAGAAACAAGCACAGAAGAATGTTTCCTAACCCCCAAAAGACAGAAGGCAGCACAGAAGACCCTCATGGAGAGTAAATCTCAAAAAGCCTGAGTTCTCCTAGTGAAGATGAAGCAATGGGGAAAGGACGGGAACAGGTGGGTTAAGGCAGATGCAAAGATACAGAGGCTCACAAGACAGTGGAGTCTTCAGGAAACTAAATGGTTAATCCTGGCTGCATAGACGGTCTGGGCAGGTGATGACCCAAAGCTCAAAAGTTGGCTGGAGGCTCAAAAAGGATGAAATGAGACAAGAGGGTGTGATTTCAAAATATGGCCACAAGGTGGCACAGGGACTCAGCAGGAGGCTCCCTTAACAATTGGGAAATTTGAAGATGGAGGAAAGCAAGAGCAGGCCTCTTACTGGCTCAGGGCTGAGAACTAGTTCTAAGAAGGTAGAAAAGTCACCTACCAGGTTAAACTGTTGTTGCAGCTTTTCATTAGCATAATTGATGCAGAATTGTTCAAAGCTGTTCACATCAAAGGTTTCAAAACTGAAATACAGTTTAAACAAACTTAAAAAAAGGAAGTAGGACATATGCATCCATTTATAGGCAAATGGTGTGTGAGTGTGTGTGTGTGTGTGTGTGTGTGTGTGTGTGTGTTGCTAGAATTGAATCCAGAGGTTTTATTTTCCTTTCTGACAAATTTCATAGCTTAAAAGTTTGCTGTTTTCTCCAAGTTTTAAATATACCTCTAGGCTTCCAGTTTTAATATCCTAGAAGTTTATAAAATACATTTTTCCTCATTATCTCCAAGAGGGAATCTGGTTATGTACAATACACCTACCCAAAGCCAGGCATTTAAACAGGCATGTCCCAATATGATGTACCCATTTAATCCATTCAAGAATGATGCCAGCTTTATCATCCTCTTTTTATAGACCAGGAAATGACTCTAGAGGTTGGGAAACTTGCCTGAGATCACACAGCTTGTGTCAGAATTTAGCTGTGAGCCAGACTGACAGGACTGTCCATGCTTTCAGTGAGAAAGTCATGTGGGTCCTATACCCTCACTCCCTGCCCACTGCACAGAGAGGCAGCATGAATTTCCCTCCCCAAGGTTGGATTTTGCAGTTCCTGGAAGGAAAGGGAAGGTCATTTAATATCCCATGGCCCCACAGACCCCACATGGGGCAGGGCACAAATGGTCCTGCCTCCACTTTCAGGCTTTCAATAGCTGTCTCTGTGGTTGCCTGGGAGTTGCAAACTCAGGAGCCAGGAGCAGCCAGGCAGGAGGCACAAATGGGAAACAGGCTGACTATCACACAATAGTGAACTCCGAGGAGCAATGGCAAATGGGATTGTCCTAGGGGCAGCTGCTACTTGGCTCCTGCCAGCTGCAGCAGCCATAGATGAATGTAGGCTGGGAAATTAGATCACCTGATTCCCAAGAAAGGGCAGAAATCTGAATCTTTAGGTGAATCATTCCCTTTGTAAAACACGGTGCAGGACAAACAAATCACAACCCCAAATCCACCACCTGCCAGAGGAGCACCCTGCTGGGAGGAGCTGGCTCAGGCTTTTAGGTGTCAGCACATACACATACACATCAACTCCTTTCACCTTAACTCCGCCCCATTTGCAGGACTCGGTGACCCCACTGTACAGAGGGTCAGAGGGGAAGGTGACTATGGCGAGGACCTGCAAGTGCTGCCAGAAGGCTATTTGGCCCAGTTCCTGGTACCTCCAAAGGCTTTGTTCTTAATCGCTTTAATCCCGAGAGATTCTGCCAGCTCCAACCATGGGGCCCCTGAGTCTCACTTGACTGAGCCATTTTGGCTCAGTTTAGAACTCCCTGGCCAGTTAAGGGCCTGGACTGTCCTCTAGACGGCTTCAGGGGGACTCAGAGCAGCAGCAGGATGCACACAGCTCTGTGGCCCTGTTCCACCTCATCCTCGGTGGTTCAGAATTCTGGAGGCTGATCTGGACAAGGAGGAGAGAACTGGGGGAGAATCGAATGAGCCTCATCATGCTCCAAAGCCCACAGCCAGACCAAGGATGGGACTTTCCAGAACAAAGCAGAATGTCAAATGTCAGTGATTATTTTCATGCACTCTAAACTGAAGTTTCAAACAAAACCTACAGGAAGACCTAAACCTATGACTTAAAATGCCAGAGGTGCGTTGAGTAGAATAGCACTTTGCAGTTGGACAACACTGATGGTCTTCAAGGTCCTTCATAATTTTCCATTTGACCTTCACAGTAACCCTGTAAGAGACCTGTCTAACAGACACAGGAACTGAAATTTGGAGAGGTCCTGTGACTCCCTGGGGGACACACAGCTGGTCTGCTACCGAGTTTACTCCTTCGCTCTGATTCTCAGACCCAGTTCTTTCCAACCAAAGAACATAAGCACACCACAGGCTGGCGAGTCATGGCCTTGGTTTCACTTGAATCTTAAACCTCAAAGCTCACAACTTGGGCTTTACTCATCTTCAAAGAGTAAAGAGTTTACTCGTCCTCCAATGCTTCCTTATTTCCAGGTCAAGCTGAGCTCTCAGAAGTTTCGGGGTCTGCACAGGTGAGGGTTAGTCTGCACACAGGCATGCTGGAGAAAGAGGGAAAGATTTGCTCCACGCTAGAGCTCTGCCTCTTTGAGGGGGCACTTGCATTTTAGAGGGTGACCATGCATTCATGGGTGGCAGCAACCACGTGACTTTTATAATTTCTGAAGAGGAATTCCATTTTTAAATTAAAATTGTAAATATACGGGAACAAGTTCTTGTAATTCACAAATACTCTTGTCTCAGGTTTGTCTGCTTAGATGAAAAAACCAAAGTCTTTATTTCAGTGGTCCACAGGCCCACTGGACCCAGGTCTGGCTGGCCTGCCAGGCTCCTCACTCGCTGCTCCTTCACATTCCCATCCCGCTCACCTCCAGCACACTCACCGACTCCTCCAAGGTATCAGCCCTGTTCCTACCTACCTGTCTGCCTACCCACTGAAACTAAGTCCCCAGAGGGCCTGGACCCTGCGTCTACTCTGTTCCCCACTTACAGCCCAATAGAGTAACTGGCAAATGTTTGTTTATTGGATGAAAATAGGAAATAATATATTCTTAAATATATTACACATAAATATTATACTCTACTATTTATTTACTTATTGGCAGTGCTGGGATTGAACCCAGGAGCACTCTACCACTGAGTACCACCCCATCCCTTTTTACTTTTTACTTTAAGACAGAGTTTCACTAAGTTGCTGAGGCTGGCCTCAAACTTGCTGTCCTCCTAACTTAGTCTCCTGAGTCACTGGGATTAGAGGCATGCACCTTTATTTTTAAAGTTAGTTTTTAAAACACAGAGAAGAACCTGGAATAACAATAGTCACAAATTCCCATCATAATGAAAGAGACGATTTTAAACCAGCCTATTACTTTTTTTTAAAGTTTACTTAAAATTTTACTGGCTGCTCAAATTCTTTCTTGGAACAACATAAGGTAAATAATTTACTAGACTCTCCCAGTAATGTATTAGTATTTTATAACTGTTGACATAAGCCATTATTTGGGAGCCATATGTATTAGAGTCTAAATAAACAGTAACTCTTTTGTGGCATTGTCTCCTGAATCAGCTGTGGGAAGAGCTGACTCTATCTGGGTGAAAGCTCAAGGGCTTGGCAGTGGCCCCTACACCCTCCCCAAGTCCACAGCAGGCAGCAGCAGGGGCGTGAAGTCCCAGGGCACAGCTAGCTCTCCCTTTACATGGGGAGAGTCCGTTGAGCTGCTTGTCACCAGGGTGTGGTGACTTCCAGTCTAGGTGGAATACTCTACAATGCCTTTCATGGGACAACCTTCCCCTTCTCCCCCTGAGAAGCTGGGGGTGGTCCTGAGGGAGGGACAGTGCTGGGTATCTGGGGCCAGTTGCTAACAAACAGAAGCCTGGGTGGTGACAAACCCCTCAAGCCCTGCTCCATGTCAGCTTCTACTCTGCCACTCTGTAGGCATCCTCAGCTAGAGCCGGATCTGAGATTCAGAAAAGCAGGGTGGGTAGAGAGAAGGAAAAGAACAAAGTCCATGGTGAGACCAAGTGTAGATCTTGGGGAGAAGGGGTGGAGCTTATCATCCCACCCTGGGAAAGGCTTTATTTAGGCAGGTGCAAGTGAGAAATTGGGTTTGAATCAGCCTCAGGCCCTGCAGCATGGCCAGGAGCTGGTCAGCTGTGACTGTCACTTCTGTGAACCAGAAAAGTGCCGCAGGGCTGTATGCCTCAGGGGCCTCTGGGGGAAACAGAAGTGGGCTTCAGAGCGCTGAGCTCTCCTGCCAGTGGGGCAGCTGTGAACAAGGTATGTATGGACTCTTTCCAAGCCTTGATTGCCGCAACTCTAAAACAAGGACAGTCGTCATGTTGTTTAAGGACTCAAAAAGAAAGTGCATGGGAACCTATGAGTGCTGGCATGCGATGAGCTCTTGATGTTGGCTGTGATTATTTTCACATTTGCTTATGCACTCTGAATAAAAGATACCATGACCCAGGAGAGTGCACTCTATACATGGAAAACAGAGAATCCCATCCTCGTAACCATGAAAAACACAAAATTCAAAACAGAAGGAAGTGATCACTGACATCTAAGTGAGAAAAAAACAGGCTCACTGAAGAGAATCTTACCCATAAATGTCCAAAACACCAATAAAAGTGTGCTGCTTGCCTGAAAACTGCAATGCTTGGTTAATTCTCTCCACAATGAAGTCAAACAGGTGAGCATAGATCTTTTTGGCCAGCGCATCCCTGGCGTTGATGGCCTGGGGCCTGGTCATGGGTTTCACCACTGTCTCAGAGGTTGTGACAATTTTACGGTTGCATAGCCACTGAGCGACTTTGCCATTCTCCAGACCCAGGAGCTCGCAGAACACCTTCAGGTGACTGTCATCCTCCTTTAAAAGCAAGCACAAACTTTGTCAGGACTGCTCAGACATCTAACGCAGCACCACCCCACCAGTCCTGGTCCTTGTCCCTTGCCTGCACTGGGGCCTGTGTGAGAGTAGAAGAGGAGCTGGCAGGAGGGAGACCAGGCCTAAGGTAGTGGAGCAAATCAGGAGGGACTCTAGTGACACGAATCCCGCACCTGTCCCTGAGCAGGCACCATGGCTGTGATGGTGGGCCCACCAGGGCTGTGTCCCACCTGTACATCTTCATTCTGGTCAAAGAGCATCAATAATGATAGCGGTCATGGAAGCCACTGCCCCTGCTCCTGTGCACGTGGACACAACCCCCAGCCCTCTCTCTTCCCTTGGCACCACACCAGGTCATCTGTCAGGATGTGCACCTACTAGCCCACCTAGTGTAGTCAGGAGTCTACCTAGGTGGGCTGGCCCAGGAGGTGCCCGGGTGTTGTGGCAGACAGAGCTGGTGGGGTTTCCTCGGCTTGGCTAGCTCTTCAGCCAACATGAGGGCTGCAGTGGGGAACTTAGCCTGAATGCACCAAGTGACTCTTACTCCTCCTCCAGGTCTGGGCAGCAAAGCTCCTGTTTATCTTCAGCCAGCGTGGACTGTGGGCTCTTTCCACTTAGCCTGGGGATGTGATGCCATGCAACTCAGCACCATGGATGGTCTCAAGCACGGGACCTTCCATCTCAGCCCAGCAGCGTATCCGTGTGATTGCTTCTTAGAAGCATCAGGATAGGGTGGAGGAAGCAATCTAAAAAGACCTGCCACCTCCTCGCTGTCCATCCACTGCCTTCTGACCAACACCACGATAACTGGTGAGCCTGACCTCCTTGCTGGAGAGGGGACTGGCAGAGTCATTGGTTTCCTTCCTTTTAAGAAGGAACAAAACCTTTTAAGTCAAAAAATTCAGCTATAGGTGAGGCTAGGAAGGAAATGCAAAGATGCAGCAGTTTCAAAAAATTTTTAAAAAGGCTTCAAGTGAATTTAATTTGGCCAACATTCTAAGTGCCTGATTTAAGTGAGTTATATGTGTGTACCAAAGCTAGACCAATGATTATGGAACTGGTAATTTTCTTTCTTTCTTCCTTTCTTTCTCTTTCTTTCTTTTTCCTAGTGGTACTGGTTTTTGAACTCAGGGCTCTATCATCAAGCTACATCTCAGCCCTTTTAATTTTTATTTTAAGAGAAGGTCTCAATAAGTTGCCCAGGCTGGCCTTGACCTTGGGATCCTCCTGCCTCAGCCTCCTGAGTGGCTGGGATTATAGGTGTGCACCCCTGCATCTGGCTAGGGCTGGTAATTTTCTACAAAGATTCTTAGAATACTTAACGAAGAATTTCTTGTCTACCGATTTTAATTTCTCCTCCAAAATGCCACCTTTATGATAAAATTCATGAAATAGAGCTCAATGTGACAACATTTGTTGGGTGGAAATCACACTTTTAGTCTATGAGAGCTCAGCTTCTCTGGGATAAACGAGCAAGGAAATAGGGGGAGCTGTCACTTCAAGCACATTGTATTCTCACCCTGGGTCCAGGTCACCTCTCCCAACTTAATAGCCATTTGAGAATCAACTAAGAGGTGAGGTCTGGACACTGCAGGGATGGAAGGGGAAGAGTTGGAGCAGAAGGAGAATTAGTTCCTGGCCACAGGCAGAGTGCGCCCTCCACTCTGCCTGGCTCTTTCCTCCCTAAACTGCAGGTGCCAGAGAGTTGAGAAATCACAGGTTGCACAAAATTATTGACTGTTCCCATTTTTGGGGACATGAATAAAGACACGGTTATGGGCTGTTTGTGTACCCTCTAAAATTCACACATTCAAGCTATCCTCCAGTGAAATGATATTTGGAGCCAGGGCCATTGGGAGGTAATTAGAGTTAGCTGAGGTCAGGAGGGTGGGGCCCACATGATGGGTTTTAGGAAGAGACAGCAGAGAGCCTGCTGTTTCCACCAAGTGAGGATGCAAGATGAAGGCAGCCATCTGCAAGCTAGGCAGAGTGCGCTCACCAGAACCCAGCTCTGCTGGTGCCCTCATCTCAGACTTCCAGGCTCCAGAACTGGGAGAGAGCAAACTTCAGTGGTCAAAGTCACCCAGTGTATGATTATGGCAGCCAGAGTGGACGAAGACAGAAGTAGTAATACAAAAATTTATAAAGGTGTGCTGATTTTGTGCTTCATGGAAATGTATTTTTAGTACCTGTTGTTCATTTTGTTCTCTTCTTCATGTGGACATTGATGAGACTAACCAAACACACCCCCTACCCCGGATCTCTGCTCATAATATTTGTTGCAGAACAGACTTCTGTTAAGTGTTATCTTGTGTCAATTCAAAACAGTAAACTATTGCAGAATCTAGGTGGGAATATATTCTCAGAGAGGGAGCTGGCACTCTGATGTGGATTGGAGCCGGTGTTAGGATATAGTGTTTTGGCCAAAACTGTTCACTGCCCTGAAGACCCTACGTGATCTGCAACACATACTCCCCGTTTCTGGTCTCATCCACCACCCTGACTCACACTCGCCACTCTCTATATTTGCTGACTTGACTTTTGTTTCTCAGATACCATCTCTTTTCTGAGGGTCTGTGCACTAGCTGCTTCCTCTACTTCCAAAGTTCTCCCCCTAGATATAGATGTGATTTGCATCATCATCTCCTTTGGGTCTCTGCCCGCAGCCACCTTATCAGAAAGGCTCTTCCTGACCACCCTATACAATAGGCACGGCTCCTGTGCAACCCAACCCTGCTTTATTTTCCTCCATGGCAGACATCACCAGCCCTGGAACTTGCAATAGTTTGTTGTGCCTCCTGCCCTCCCTCCCCAGATCACAAGATCCACAACAGAATTTTTATGTTTCAATGCTGTTCTCCAGAGCCCCTGGAACAGAGTGGATGCTTCATAAATATCTGTTGAATTGAAGGAAAAAAAAAAAAAAAGACAAAACAGAGAAACAACCAACCCCCATCTCAAGGGGAGGAGGGTCTCTTCTTTGAAAACAACCCCAGGAAACCCTGGCTTCCTCCTTCCTGCTAAACCAGTCTGCCCAGCTGGTCCAACTGAGCCTGGTGCTAATGCAAAGGCAGCTCAACTGTGAGCCCTGCTTCCCACAAACCTCCCACCCAGAAAGGACAAACAAACAGGACTCACACTAATGAAGGATCTCTCATTGCCCACTGCTGTGATCTGCACGTTGCCCAGGTGCAGGATGGCTGCCAGAATCTTAAAAACATCCATCTGAAAATCCTCCTTGAAACCTGAAAACAAATATTTCCCCAAATTAGGGATGCTGCATCTCTTTTCTTCCTAGTAAGAGAAGCACCTGGATCCTTTCAAGACCCTCTGGTACCATCAGTGCAAAAAGCTGGGACAGGGAGCATGAAGCAGGCCCAGGGACAAGCCGGCTCACTGTTCTCTCAGTCAACACTCCTGTACACACAAGGCGAACACTGCTTCCCCTCTGCCATGGCTGCCGGGGAGCAGCGCAAAAGCGAATGTCAGAGTAGCCGTTGTATGTGGGGTTCCTAGGAGAATCAGCTCTTATTTATTGTATGCTTTCTTTATTTAGAAGGTTTTTCTTTTCTCTTTCTGCTTGTGAGTCCCTGGAATTCTCTTTGAAGTGGGATGCCGGTGGGATCCCATCTGCCCCTCTGGATTCTCTGCTCTCAGGAAACTGACCTCTGTGGACCAACGCAATGGGCTCTCATGCCCTCTGGCCCCTGGCTGGGTTGGATTAGTGGGGAGCCCTAGCAGATCAAAGAGAAGGAGGAAAGGAAGTTCTAAGCATGTCTTCCCCTGGCCCTGGGGGAAGTTGCCTCTGACCGGCCGTGTGGCCAGAGGTCCCCACTCCTGACCTGATACTGACTTGACCTAAATCTCCTTGGAGGCTCTCAGAACACTTCTGGGCCTGAAAGGGAGGGCGCAGAGAACAGCCCTGCTGCTGTCCCAGGGTCTCCACTGCCCCTGGGTCTTGCCTAGGCACCACCTACTTCTTTGTGTTTGTCCCTTCATAAGTAGACCAACCCTCTTCAATCCTATTTTGAGTTTACTGCATGTTTCCCCAGGGCCTTGGTTGATGTGGGTGGAATATGAGTTATGAATATATTATACATCCAGTCCTCGTGAGAGGATCAGCACACCTCCTGGAACTGCAAAGAAATGACATTAGCTGCTGGCAAGACTTTGTTATTAGCCCTGAAAATCACAATAAAGAAGCTGCCAGCTGAGAGCCGGGCTTTGCTGGGTCAAGTTCCCTCCAGTGTGTGTTAGTGGCAGTGTGCTGAGTCCAGGAGCGGGGACAGACACCTGGGCTCTCTCATAGCACTATCCAAGCTCCTGAGTCCACACTGGAGTGGAGGCCGATGCCTCCCCTGACTCCCTCTAAGCAAAATGGAGCAGTTCCCAAGCCCAAAGAAGAGCGACTACCACCCACTCTTCTCACTTGAGGAAACCTGGAATATTTTATTAGCAGGTAGGTAACATGCTTACATAATTCCAGGACCTAATGAGTCTTCTCTGCTTCAAAGCCTAAATAAAGCTGAAATCCCCAAAGATTCCAAACCAAAAATATCTGGGAGACCCCAGCTCAAACCCAGTCCAGGCATTTGCTGCCTTCCCATGGGAGCTAGCTAACCCCCAGCCTCCCCTGCCACACACACAACATGAAGGACGGATGTGTCTCCCAGGTCATCCACCCAAATAAAGGTAAGTAAGGGGAGAAGCAAAGCAACTAAAAATGCAGAGACTGGGAATCTTCTCCTGGCACTCCTATCAGTTCTCTGTGATCCATAATGAAACCCTTCACTACTCCATGCCTTCTACAAAGAAAAAGGTGGAATAAGTACTCTGAAGTGATGTGTGAAGTCAAAGTCACATGAAAGTAACACCGGCCTGGATTAGACTATGAGGAGCAGCAGCCTGGAAGTGGTCCTCCAGCCTGAGGTCCAGGCGAGGTCTGGCCATTTCCTGGCTGTTCTTTCTGTCAGAGGTCAGAGGTCATGGCAAGGATCAGTGGGTGAATCAAATGAGGAAGAAAGAGCAGAGAAAAAAGTGCTTTCTACCAAAACTCTCCACCTTCTGCTTCCTCAGGGGGCTGCTTCTCAGCCAGTTGAGATACCTCGGAGCAGGACCAGAAAGAAAGCGCGTGGGACCCCAGCAGTCCCTGTTCTCAGTACTTTCATCTAATGCTCAGGACAACTATATGAAGTGCTAGAATTGTTCCCATTTTACAGAGGAGGAAACGAAGGCATAGAAATGTTAGGAAACTCACCCAAGGTCACCCTAGGTGTTTATTATATAGGCAGCTTAGCACCAGTGCCCACTGCAGTACGTGACAAGACCTGCAGAGTTCATCAAGCCATCCTGACTTCACCCCATGTGTTCTAGGACCCGGGGCCAGCCAAAGGAAAGGACTCTGAGCAGAGTCCAGAGGCTCATTCACTGGGCATGGTGTGGAGTGGATTTGAGTATTGAACCAGATGGTCTCGATGCTAAGTTGCCCATTTCTCTATAACAAACACCACCAATAGATGAGTCAACCAACAACCATTAAGTTACCAAGCACTTTTCTTTTTTTTTTTTTTTTTTTTGGAACCAGGAATTGAACTCCAGCCACATCCCCAGTCCTTTTCATTGTTGGTTTTGAGACAGGGTCTCACTAAGTTGCTTAGGGCCTCAATAAGTTGCCAAGGCTGGCTTTGAACTTGTGCTCCTCCTGCCTCAGCCCCTTGAGCTGCTGGGATTACAGGCCTGTGTCACCATGCCCAGTGAGAAAATTTTAAACAGGATGATGTGCCCAAGTGAGTTATAAGCCTCCATATGATTCAAGATAGGCAGTCTGCCCTGGAGATGATCTCTAAGAAAGATAATACCAAGATTCAATCAAAAAGACAAGTCAATGGGATCAGAAGTATAAGTAAGGGATTTGCATTGTTAGATGTGCTGTTCTAGGTTTCCATGGTGACAGAGAAATCCCATTGCTGGGTTGTATAATAAGGTAGCTGTTAGTCACACGTGGCTGTGAGAACTAGAAACATGCCTAGTACAACTGAGGAATTGAATTTTACATTTTATTTCACATTGGTTAAAAGTAAATGGAACAGTCACTTGCAGCTGTGGCTTCTGGGTTGGAAAGCACAGGTTTAGAGATCATGAAATTGACATAGCACTTGACCACTGTTTGTGGGGTCATGTGATGATGGCAATCTCCGGGTGACTATGAGGTTATCTGGTCCCATCCTACACAGTCAGTGGAACTCTGGCACCTGCCTGGCATGGGGTCATTGGGAGACTTCCAAGTTTAGACAAGATACACTGGGATGAAGCAGGCTTCATAAAACCCACAGTTTATGAGAAAACCCTAAAGAACTCAGCATCCATGTCCACTCCACCATCTAGGATGGGGGTCAGCAAAGGTTTTCTTATGAGGCTCTTCAGGCCCTAAGGTCTATGTCACTGTTACTCAACCCTACCAATGTAGCACAAAAACAGCCCGAGATAATACATAAACAAATGAGGATGGCTGTTTTAATAAAGTTAGATTTTCAAAACTTGCCAGAGTGCTCACCCTGGGTCTAGGACATTTTTTAGTGATTGCTTTCATGGAAGTGCCCTGACCTCTCACACTGACACAGCATGGCACAGCTCCTAGACCACTTTAGACACTGGCTCTTACTCCTTGTAACATCCCTAAAGAGACCTGGCAGCAGTGATGCTGTATGATTTCTGAGGCTGGTTCACAGACAGTCCTGCATGTCCCATCTAAACCTTTTGCAAATGGCTCTGGAGGAAGCTGGTTACAAATAACAAGTCTGTCTACCCTGAGGCCAGCATGCTGTGAGGAAGTCCAGGGATAAGGCCACTGAAGTGAGAGATGCCCACCCAGCCCCAGAAGTTCTAGCTGTCACAGCCCTCAAGAGAGGAAGATTCAGAGGATCCAGTTCCTGCTACAGTCATGTGAGAGTCCCCAAGTAAGATATTCCCCACCTGAGTCAAGTCAACCCAGAAGCAAAAGATATACTAAGGAGCTGTCACTTGAAGCCACTGAAATGAGGAAAACAGCAATAGATAATTGGAATAAATAGGTATTTTCATATCTCCACTGTACAGATGGGGAAACTGATACCCAGAAGTAATGACTGACACTTGCCAGGTCACAGGTCATGTTTGCATAAAAAAACTGGAGAAAATGCTTGACAACAAATAAATAAATACAGAATTGAAAGGTCTAATTGCCAATGCAAGGCATTAAGAGAACACGGAAATCATCAACTATCATCTTTGAATAACTAGTCCTGGGAATAAGCAGGTTTTGCCTGATTCTAGATTTCTTCAGCCATCCCTGCCCCTGGCTGAGGTCCCCTATCTTTCCACCCGTCTACCACATACAACAGGGTGGTAGCCCTGTTACTAGGGGAGTGGCGGGTTGCTGTCTTCTACCTCTCCACAAAACTCCAAGAGCTGTGTCTACAACTCTAGGCCTGTGTGCAGGGCTGGGACCGAGGGCAAACCAGGTTAGGCGCCAGGGCCACCCTCTGCACTTTCTGACTCGGAGAGTGAGTACCTCTCTGGCCTCATCCTAGTCTCAGCTCTGGTGGCATGGAAATTTGTGGAGGTAATCTAATTTGTGTGATACAATAGGAATAACTGCTGCAAACTGCTGATCTTCCATAATTATAAGCTGTGTGAGAAGAGGAGATGGTTTAATGCAAGCAATGGTTTGAGATGGGACAGTAGGGGGCAGAGAGAGAGAGAGAGAGAGAGAGAGAGAGAGAGAGAGAGAGAGAGAGAGAGAGAAAAGGCAGACAGCAGTATTGGCCAAGCACCTGCTGGGTGATGGCCGTGGCTAAGGCTCTTATGTACATTTCCTTGCCAACTGTCGTGAAAGGTCAGGATGTTGCCATTGTATAAGTCAGAAACTGAGTCTCAGAGAGGGCAACCTCCTGAGTCATGCCAACTAGGATGTCAACTGAAAGCCTACACTGTATTTCCTTTCTGTCATTGCTCTGTGAGGAGGAGGGAGTGAGTACCCAGGAGGATAAAGGGGGTCGGGCAAGGCTGGGGTTGTGGCTCAGTGGTAGAGCACTCGCCTAGCATGTGTGAGGCTCTGGGTTTGATCCTCAGCACCACATTAAATAAATAAATAAACAAATAAATAAATAAATGGAGATATTAAAAAAAAGGGGGGGGGCACAGTCAGGGCAGGCACGGGGACCAAGGTCTCCTTGAACTTGGCCAGAGCTGGGCTAACTGTCCCTGTCTCATAGCCATGCTTCCTCTCAATGGAGTCTGTTACAGAAAAATTGAGATTATGTCTACAACTATTTTAAAAAACTGTTAATCAGTACCAAGAGTGTTTATCTTATTAAGAAATGTGTAAATCACCCTTCTTGCAAGCAGTTTTGAGGGAGCAGAATCTGAGAATAATTTTGCTTAGGAAACCGTCTGGTTTTCACTCTGAATTATCCAACTTTACTCCTCTTTCCTATTACTTTGATAGATTTTAATCTCAAATTATTTGACTTTTACCTTCAAATATAGCTAATCAGGCCACAGCAAAGGAAACAGTGGCCTGAGATTTCATTAGGATGTAAAATGGCTTATTCTCTCACACTCATCAGAAGTTTGACAGGCGGTTACATGCGGATGTCTAGACAAATATAAAATGAGAATGTAAATGACTATTTTTATCCTTCTGAACATGAGCTCCGAGTGGGACAACGACTGCAGAGGAAGACTGAGACCCTCTGGCTGCCCTGTGAGACACCTTGCTCCCTCGGGGTCTCCATCCAAGTGAGTTATTTGGTTTTTTATATAAACATGAGATATTTTAAGACCTCAGAGAGCAAAAAACCAGTTCTGCTCCACATTAACCATGAGATTTTGGATAAATCACTACCCACCTGTAGGCCTTAGTTTGTATTGTAAAATGGGAAAATACCAACACCCACTTCATGGGGTGGTGGAAAAGTTAGAATGAGTTAATACAGGTGATAAAGTGCTTTGGATGGAGCCCCATGCATGGGAGGCTCCACAGAAGTATTTACCGTCTCATTAGCCTCCTTATCAAGATCCTCTGGAGTCCAAGTTGGGTCAACAACTCTCTTCTGAACTGAACCAGAACTCTGCGTCACCACTTTTCTCCATAGAAGCTCAGAGAGCTTAGGAGCATCCGCAGGCGTGAAGCCCATGCCTCTAACAGCCGGTCAGCAAGCCCGAGGGCAAAGTGAGGGACTTCTTGGCTCTTCTAAGGGCCTTGGCCACTCAGTCTGCAAATATGTTCTGAGTGGCTTATCTTGAAATTAGAGTTTACTAGGAGTCTTCAAAACACAGAGATGCTGGGATCCCTGATTTTTCTCTTCTTTCTTTGATTTTCTTTTTCTTTTATTTTTTAGGAAATGGCCATAGCCTGGAGTAAGATATTTTTACTTACCCAGAAGCTTGAAGGTCTTCTGAGTCTCTACCATGTCAGCTCGGTCATTCACACCCTCGATGACAGTACTGCCTCCCATTCTTGTATAATTAAATTCTTCTGCACTCCCTGAGACAAAAAAAAGTAAGATATACATAGTTACCAGACACAAGAAGGGAAACTCACACTGGATGAGCTATATCAAACACTTCACATGCTTTCCACTTATGCCTTAGGATTCTACGTTGCAGATGTAGAAGCTGGGCTCCAAAAAGCAAATGACTCTCAAGAGCCCACAGCTGACAGCAGGGCAGGAATTTAGGCCTAACTCTAAAATGTATTTTTGTTCCTGCATTAACACTTTTGCACAACTTTATTGAGGCTTATTGAATATATAATAAACTTCATACATTTAAGATGTACAATTTGATGAGTTTTGACATAAATATGCCCTTACAAAGCCACCACACATGCACATTTAATATTCAAACAACAAAGGACCCTTCAGAAAGCTCTTGTGCATGTTTGCTTCTTATATTCTGTTGGTATTAAGCCTGGGTATTATCTTCATGTAAAATCTGCAGAAACTTAGATTCCAAGAGTGCAAGCAATTTCTCCAGAATGAGAATGTGTGA
Organism: Callospermophilus lateralis; assembly: GCF_048772815.1. NCBI lineage: Eukaryota > Metazoa > Chordata > Mammalia > Rodentia > Sciuridae > Callospermophilus > Callospermophilus lateralis. The sequence goes on from NC_135307.1 coordinate 97,570,861, forward strand.
GTTCAACTCCAACACACTCAAAAGTTACCTCTGACAATTCTCACCCATCAGAGGAAAGAGGGAGGAGAGCTGTGTCAGCCATGGTGAAGGCCATTAGTGCTGAAGGACAAATAGCTGTACATCTAAACTGTCCTTGAAGTATAGTTAACTATGACTTCAAATAACAAATGGCCTCTAGCTTATCAAATTATGATAGAGGGGCCTTGTTTAGGAAGATGGGGTGAAGCCGTACATGTTAGAAAAACAACTCTCTAAGGATGCTCCAATAAAAATAAACCCTGGAGACTGCAGCAGTAAGCAAAGCCAGTTGTCGGCAGTCTTTACTGAGGTGATTCTAGCTTAATGACCATAATCATCCAATAAGTTGTGAGAAGAGCCCCCAGGGCTGATGCGACTCCTGTCCTGGACTCACCCTCCACCCCAACCAGAATGTATTTTCTTAGGAAGATGTATCAACTCCATCCCTGAAACCAAAGGATATTTTCTGTCTTTAGACAAAAGACAAACTTTTCAAAAGTTGTGTTATACTAGTAAGAAGAAATTAACCAACAATATAAACCTTTACAAAAAAGAGATATTTCTATACACCATTCATCACATACCCAGTCTAAGATGTTTAAATTCCGACTGTTGTGCAGACGCGCAAAGCTGATAGAAAATGTGGTAATTCCGTTCATTTTCTGACTGTAGAATAAAGAAAAGAACTCAAAATTATACCACTTTTTTTGCAAGTAAAAGTTCCAGGTTTATAATGAGAGGAGTCTAGATGGCTAATTTGGATGTACAGTTCTGTTCATCCAAATTAGGACTAGGGATTTAGCTCAGTGGTGAAGTGCCCCTGGGTTCAATTCCCAGTACCTGTCCTCCAAAAAAAAATTTTTTTTTAAGTCTTTGCATTACAATTATTGGAGCAGTATTTAGTAACAACCAAGACCATGTGGACACCCATATTCATGGCCAGCTCACAAGCAAGCCTGTCCTCTCAACTGATTGAAAACTGGGTGACCAGAGATCTTCCAAATAGTGACCACGAAGAAAATGTTATTAAATGAAAACATCCATGGAATGGCCATGATGTAATTCATACCAGATGAAACTTGAGAATTCCTGAAATACAGTACAAGGTTTCCCGTTGTTCTTCTAGGCCAAGACTATGAGAAGTTTCTATATTTTACCGATGAAAAAGCCTTTCTCCTGGCCCATTCCCTCACTAGCTCTAATCCCATTCCTTCCCAATATGAAAACCAGGCCAACTGCTTAGCCTATTTCAGTTTTTGTCTTCTATAAAGATACCTTGATTTTTTTTTCTGGTATTAGAGATTGAACTCAGGGGCATGTGACCACTGAGCCCCAGCCCCAGCCCTATTTTGTATTTTATTTAGAGAAAGGGTCTCACTGAATTGTTTAGTGCCTCACTATTGCTGAGGCTGGCTTTGAACTCATGATCCTCCTATCTCAGCCTCCTGAGCTGCTGGGATTACAGGAGTGTACCACCTGCACCTGGCAGATTTTTTAAACTATAAGGATTTTTTTTTCAAATTAAAAAGCCACAGCCTTTTCTCTCAATCATATTACTACTCCACTGATACTGAACCCACCCATCCACCAGTTTTTGCTCTTAATACACAGAGGAAAACAAACAAACAAAAAAGAACTTAAACTGCAAATGAAAAATGAGAAAACATGATTCTTCTGATCTCAGAACAATATATATTGACTGTTAAGTATATACATCTATGTAATATTTTAGAAGTTGGGAAAAAGGAAATTTAACTAATACTTTTATTCTTACTTGAAAGACAACTCTGGATTTCTCCAGGAGGTAGGTTCTCATGTTGGCTCCTATAATCTGATTTCTCTCATCAAAGCTGATTTCTGTGTACTTCCCGAAACGACTGCTGTTGTCATTGCGTGTGGTCTTGGCATTTCCAACAGCCTATAAAACAGAGGACTTTCTTGAAATAGAGTTTAAAGATCGATTCTGAAGGCTGAGGCAGGAGGATTGCAAGCTCAAGGTCAACCTCAGCAACTTAGTGAAACCCTTGACAACTTAGTGAGACCCTGTCTCAAAATGAAAAATAAAAAGGACTAGGGATTTAGCTCAGTGGTAAAGTGCCCCTGGGTTCAATTCCCAGTACCCGTCCTCCAAAAAAAAAAAATTTTTTTTTAAGTCTTTGCATTAAAATTACTGGAGCAGTATTTAGTAACATCCAAGACCATGCTCTGGCAGGCAGGTCTGACTCAGAGAAATGTCTGGGGTCAGAGAAGGCGAAAAGCAGCTGGAGGCACACAGGGAACATGGTCCAACATGCACATCTGTCCTAGGCTCCCCTCATCCCCGCTGAGAGACACTGGGGAGGAACAGAAGCATGGGTTTTGCCATTTTGTGGCCATGGGGTCCATTTCTGCTCTCTGTATAATGTTGTGAAAGTTATTTCAGCTGGGCGTGGAGGTGCACACCTGTAATCCCAACAGCTCAGGAGGCTGAGGATTGTGAGTTAAAAGCCAGCCTCAGCAACTTAGCGAGGGCCTAAGCAACTCAGAGAGATCCTGTCTCAAAATAAGAAATAAAAAGGGCTGGGGATGTGGTTGAGTGATTAAGTGCCCCTGGGTTCAATCCCTTATTTAAAAAAAAAAAAAAGTTATTTCAGCTATCCAAGTCTCAGTTCCTCTATCTGTAATGTGGAAATAACATGCTTCTTTACCGTTATGGACTGAAAGCTTGCACTCCCACCTCCAATCCATGCATTAAAATCCTAACCCTATGTGTTGGTATTAGGAAGTGCTACTTTTGGGAGGTAATTGGGTCACGAGGATGGAGCCCTCACAAATGGGATTTAATATCCATATACAAGGGACCCCAGAGAACTCTTGTTCTCATTTTTAGCCTTATGAGGGTACAGTGAGAAGATGGCCCATCTGCAACCCAGAAGAAAGTCCTCACTGGAACCCAACATGCTAGCACCCTCACTTTGAGTCTCCATAACTATAAAATACATTTCTGTTGTTTATAAGCCACCCTGTCCATGATACTTGGTTATAGTATCTTGAACTGACAGTTGGGAGGAGCAAATGAAATAATATGAAGTGCCTCAGTTCATCCATGTTCCAAATATTATACATGCTCAATTAAAAGTTCACATCCTCCATTCAACCTGTATTTTTTTCAAATAAAAATTTAGACATTGATGAACCTTTTTTTTATTAATTTATTTATATGTGGTGCTGAGAATCAAACCCAGTGCCTCACACATGCTAGGCAAGCGCTCTACCACTGAGTCACAACTCCAGCCCCTCAACCTGTATTTTAAACCTTATTCCCTTAGTACTTCCTTACTCAAACTTTATTTTCAACCAAAAGAATTCTGCTCTTTCAGACCTCCTACACTGTGGGCCTGATTTGTGCTTTCTGCTTCTGTTGTTGAATTCCATTACTCCTCTGCCTGAGCACCTTACTATGTTCCATGCAGAAGGACTCTTCTTGTGCACACACACTGCTCTTCCTGCCCAGGTCATGATGATTTTGTCAGCATGTTTGCTGTGCACTATGTGCTGCACACATGATTAGCATAAATGAACCAATTAGACATGATTCCACCTTCATGGAGCTTACAGTCAAGTGGAGAGACAAACTCTAAATAAATAATCATAACTCATCATTGCCCCTTGACAACTTTCCTGTTGCCATCTTGGATAGTAATTTGTGTTTCTATTTAGCAGCCTATGGCCTCACTGAGTTGCTGAGGCTGGCTTTGAACTTTGACCAAAGCCAGAAGAATCAGCTTGCAAAACTCTTGAATATGGCACACTCAGCTCATGAAAATTGATGCCAGCTGGCTGGAGAGCACCAGTGCCTCCGTGCGCCTGTGGTGGCTATGGAGGGCATCTTCCCTGGGACATCAGCAGCAAACAGGGGACTCCTGAAATCCAGTCATAGAGTTTCTAGTCCAGCAGGCAGAGAAGAGCCTTGGAGGGAGTAATCTCTGCCCCAATCTCCTTCAGATCCCCTGGGAAGCCAGGTCCTTGTTCCTTCCCACCTGACTTCTTTGGTTTTTAAAAGATGGGAACTTGCATTAGCAAGGATGACATACACACACAGGCCGACCCACATCTCCACCATGACACACTGCTGCCTGGCCCCCCACCTGCCTCCTTCCACAGGAACACACCTCGGTGATGGGATTGGACGCCAGGACCTTGTCCTCCACGTGAGCGTTGCTGCTGGACTTGCTGACGGTGGCGAAGTACCTCATGGCATAGCGAGCAGACACCGTCTTTCCAGCTCCCGACTCCCCGCTCACAATTATTGACTGATTTCTATTGTTTCTAAAGCAGATAAACGAAAGAGTTTTAAAATATTATTATTTTTTCTTTTCTCAGTGTTGGGAATCGAACCCAGGGCCTTGTGCATGACAGGCAAGCGCACTACCACTGAGCTACATTCTTTAAAACATTAATCTCTTGCCATTAAAAAAATGAATTCTGCCTGGACAAAATCCAGCGTAGGCCACATAGTGGGACTTTTAAAAATAATATTAAGAATAAAAGGGACAATTAAGAAAAATACAGACAAACCTGAAGGCAAACTTCGTTTTATCACTATAAACATTTCAGCGAATTTCTTTCTAGTCTTTTCTCCCCGTGTGATCATGCAGAACACATGATCCTGCTACGTTCCCCATTGAGGGTCCCCAAGCCCAATCCCAGGTTCATTGGTCCACTAGGAGGAGTCAGCATTTCAGCATAATAGCTATGCCTGTGGTTCAGATTAATTATAGCAGAGAATTCAGAGAAAAGTCAGCAAAGAAGCACATGGCAAATCAAAGGAAACCAGGTGCAAACTTCTAAGGGTCCCCACCCCCGGTGCCCCCGCCCCGCCGCCCCCCCCCCCCCCCCCCCCCCCCGCAGTCCAGCGACTTGCGACAGGCCTCCAGCAATGAATCTAAAGGCACAGGTAAAACTTCCCCTCCTGGGGAAGCTCTTTGGGGCTTCACATACCCACCCCTGGCCTAACACATACCCAAATCCCAGACTCCCAGAAGGAAAGCACCTATTCAGCAACAACCACACTGTTCACACAATGTACCTCATTTTCGGTACAATGAATGAGCCACTTCAGTAGTTAGGAAGTGGTGGGAAGTGTCCTGAAGTCCGAGGCCAACCACAGGTCTGCTGGCAAGGTCTGTGAAAGCACAGCAGCCTGGCCTGTCAGCCCCTTTGTGCATGTTCCACTGAAATGCAAAACCACCTCAGATATTATTTTTGAGAGCAATTATTCTGAATATGCTCAGGAACACGTGTACCCTATAAACCAACGTGCTGTTACATAATTTCTCTAAATTAAAAAAAAAATGCATTGAACTTTTCATGCCACAAGAAGGTGGTGATCGAGTGATTCTGTTCTATGTATCGAGCACTGCTTCTGAGCCAGGTGCTTGCCGAACACTTCACACACATACTCAATTAAACTTCACAAAAATCCTAGGACATACGTAAATCTATTTTGCAGATGAGTAAAATCTGTGCTTGTCTGTCATTAAACACTGCCTCCTTGAATGGGTTTTTAAAAAAAAAAACTTAAGCATTTTACCATGTAAAATCAGACTTTCTCCAATCAAGCCGACTGCAAGAGAAACGTGCTATTCCCAGATGGGCAGGACTGACTTTTAACTCTCCAGAAGGAACAAAACCCAGGAAACTCAGTCCAGACAGGTCATTATGCTGTAGCCATCACGGGCTACTGAGTACAGGTCATCTACTCAACAAACCATCCCTCTGGTCTGACAGTCTCCTTCCATGAGCCCAGCCAGCAAGTGCAGGGAGGGTTGGGCGAGCTTGAGGAAGGCCAGCCTGGCAGGAAGCTACCTGGCCATCTGCTTGTAGGCCTCTTCTGCCACGGCAAATATGTGTGGGTCCATGTCGCCCATGTTCTGCCCGCTGTAGGCATGGATGATGGCATCCCCATATATGGGCAGCTGCTTATAGGGATTCATGGCCACCAAAATGATTCCTGTGGAAAGACATGAGATGTAGTTAACAGCAGTCTTACAGTCACCCACTGCTGTGATTTAAAAGTGTTCCACAAAATTCACCTGTTAGAAACTTGATTCCCATATTCATATGTTAGTGGTATTTGGAGATGAGCCTTTGGGATTGGGATTAGATGAGGTCATGAGGGTGGGGACCCCATGATGGCATCAGTGGCTTTATAAGAAAAGGAAAAGACCTGAGCTAGCCCACTTGCTGTCTCACCAAGTGATGCCCCATACCATGTGTTGGGGGCCCTCGCAGATGCTGTGCCTTGCTCTTAGACTTCCTGACCTCTAGCCATGAGCCAGATAAACTTCTATTCTTTTTTAAAATTTTTTTGGTGCTGGGTACTGAACCCAGAAGTACAAACCACTGAGCCACATCCCCAGCCCTTTTTTATATTTTATTTAGAGACAGTCTTGCTGAATTGCATAGGGCCTTGCTAAGTTGCTGAGGCTGGCTTTTCGATCCTCCTGCCTCAGCCTCCTGAGCCACTGGGATTAGGGGGTGTGTGCCACCACATCTGGCAACTTCTATTCTTTATAAAATACTTAGCTTCAGGTATTTTGCTATGGCAACAGAAAACAGACTAAGACACCCATCTCTCCAAGTTCTTTTAGGAAACCCCAGCTCTGCCACTTAACTAAACCAGCTTGACTTTGTCAGATCACTTGATGCTCTGAATCTTGGTTCCCTGATGATCACCTGTATCTCTGGGATATTCTGATGTTTGAATGAGACGAATGAGATGACAGGTGGGAAATGTACCCAAACTGAGAGGCTTTTGTCATTTGCAGTGTAACTGTAATAATAATACCAGTGTCCCAGTAAGTGATCAATGTATCAAATCCAATGAAAGACTTAAACACAAGCCTTGTTATTTTGTTTTTCTAAGCAGTCCAGTCTTAGTTCTTGTGGACTCTTCTCCCCCCATAGACACTTTTCACAGCAGATCCTAGATGCTCAGTATAAACATGATAAAAACAATCGGGAAGCTCTAGACAGCAGGCGTTCAGGTTCAGGTCCTTCCTTACCGCTGTAGGTGTAAATGAGTTTGGACTCTGCAAAGCGGATTCTGAGATTGTGGAGCACTGCAGGCTCGTGGAGATAGCTGAGGGCGGTGAGGTCATTCTCGCCCACAAGGATGTCAGGATTCCTGAGAGGAGGCAGTGATCCTGGGTCAATGGGATAATCCAGCTCCTGTGGGCAAAGACGAAATTAAACTTTTGAAAAGACAAGACTTTTAGCATTTCTGCAGACCACTGGCTTTTTTTCTATCTACCTCCTGTAGACTCATCACTGACACTGAAAAACAAGCTTTCAAAGTGGAGCAAAAGGAAAACCATCTTCATAGGCATCTATTGGAGCAGTAAAAAGTGGGAGCCAGGGGATCAGGGCACTGACCGTGTGCTGGGGGCAAGTCACTCACGCTCTCTGGGCCTCCCTTCTCATCTGTGAATAGGGCTAAACCAGATTGAGGTAAGCAGAGCTGAAGAAGCTTCAATGCAGGGTGACAAGGAAACTAGATGGGCAGGGACCCAGGGACCTCACCCCAGTTCTACCACAGGGACTCCACTTGTTTGTGGTTTTCGTTAGAAAACAGGGTGCTGCTGCTAAAATGACAGATATCTTCAGGTCACTTACAGCTTCAGGGTGGCAAATTTCTGGTCAGAGTTGCTATGCTTGGTGGTGAGAAGGGTCTGAAGGAGGCTTTGTGGGTGGTGGTCGCGAGACAGGCCGCTGGTACAGGCAACTGCTATCTGCAGCCTCCTGCGGGGTGCCCAGGGTCATGGCTCCCCCTTCAGAGCCCTGGACTGAGTAACTTTCCCAGTGGGCCCTTCTTCTGCCAGATTTACCTACTGTTCCCAAAGTAGCTGCCTGAGCAGAATGAAGACCAGGTTAACATCCCTTGTTAGCATCCATACCAGAGACCACCGTGTCCTCCAACTGTCAGAGTAGTCTAGGGCCACTCTTATTTCATGACTGGGTAAAGCAAAGCCCAGAGAGGTAAGGTGACTTGAGCAAGATCACCTGGCACGCCTGTTTCTGTTCTATTTTTCCAGGCTGGCTTCCTGGCATTTAGTCAGTACCACTGGCTTGCTTCTGATCCCCAGTCCAGGGCCAGCTGTCGCTTGGCAGGTGCCCCTATATACTGCACTCATGCCAAGCACTTAGCACTGATTGCTTTGTTTAATCCTCAAAACTGCCTTCCCAGGACAGCGTGACTACTCTAATGAACTTTAACAAGACAGGTTCAGAAAGACTGAGCCTGCTGTCCCAGGTCACATGTCAACATGGGCCTGGCTCCAAAACCTGTGCTCTTTCACTACCTCGGCGCCTCCCATCAGTGCGGATGGGTTTTGACGGCTGGCAGTTGGTCTGTCTTGCAGCAGATGACCAGGACAATCCAGGACAATGGAACACAATCCTGGAAACAGCCCTTATTCCACCATCAACAGCACAAGTTCCTGTGTGGGCCAGGCCCAGTCAGCGACTTGCTGCCAACTTGTGTTTTGAGAATAAAATTCAGAAAGATGTTTTTCATATAATATGTTTTACTTTTCCTGTTATCATTTTTCTGTTTTAAACCAACAAGCCCTGTTTCCTGTTCGGCCATCGTGTGTGCAATGTGTGAAAGAAACCAGGGAAGAGGGGGGATGTGAGCTGGTCTTTGAGGGGAGAGGTGTTGGCTGCTGGAGGCAAAGGTGACATTTTCTCACACAAAGCAGGCTTTGTCCTCCAGGTGCGGCTGGGGCTGAGGTAGGAGCAGCCTGGCCCTCTGCCATCCTACCTGCCTCTACCTGGGCCGCTGGATCAGAGCCTTTTGAGCAGCCACCGCAGCTCCCTGACCACTAGAGCAGCACACTGCCACTGCACCTGCTGTCTCCAGGTTCTTCTCCCAAGATGAGGCTCCTGACCCCTAAGGGGCACCTCAATGGTGCTCAGGAGGGTCTCAGGAGAAGTCTCGAGGCGATACTGGTGGGGAGGGAAGGGAAGGCTAAATGGCACTGGGGCCTTCTCATGCAGGTTCTTGCACATGGACGCCACCTGGGTGATCTGTGTGATCTCAGGACTCTGTGATGGCACTGTCACCAATTGCTTTTACATAGGAGGAAGCCGAAGGGCCACTGTCACAGACTTAGCAAGCAAGCGGCCGTGCCAGGACCAGATCCAGCCAGCTTGATTCTGGAGGATATGCCTTCTGCCGCCATGTTTGCCTCCTTCCCAGAACCTCAGGAATGTCTCCCAAATCCAGGACAGTCTGATGGGAAATGCATTTTGTAATTTCCAGCATTCAGTATTCACCAGGTATTCCTCAGACCTCCTCTGGTCAGCACCAGAGCACAAATCTTCTGTCTATCTCTGTATCCAGAAACTATTCTAAAGACGTAAGGTCACCTGGTTATGGATACCAAGGGGTGTCATTTTGGTGGGAAAAGGACCACTCATGATGGCTGCTTAAAGAAGACGCCGAACCCTTCAGAAGCCGCACAATCAAGCGGCACAGGTAGCCTAGAGAGGCCCCTCACAGGCTGTCCCACCATGGAGCCCCCACTGACACTCATGGCTCATGGGTGGCCTCTCCCTCACCATGCCAGCACTGACAGAGGCTCTGCCTAATGTCACACACAGCTGCATGTTCCTGTCCTCTTGTGCCGGCCACGTGTCCTGTATACCTACAGACAGGCTTTCTCTCCCTCCCGTCTCCTCCCACACCTCCCTCTTCCTGATTTCTCTCTCTTCTCTTCTTCCCATTTTGACTTATTTTTTTCCCCTAATTGATTACGCCCTGGGCTCAAATTACTTTCCTCCAAGTTACTCATCTTTGTTCAGTTTCTCTGCTGAGACTCACAAAGCCAAAATAACTCATCACTTTTCAACATTCAGCAAGCAATGCTGAAAACCTGGAAATGTGGAGGAGGGGCACAGAGGCTGGCAACTGCATCTGACCCCACTACAGGGAGAGGCCTGCTGATGTGGAACAGCACGGGGTGGGGGGGGCATGGTACGAATACCTCAGGGGGTCCACAGCACCAGCTGGCCTTCCTGGACTGGAGCTGGTGCCCTCTCCGGGGCTGCTCCCACAGGACCATCTCCCCCCTCCCTACCACATACCCATTACCACTTTATACACCACTGTAGCTAGGAAGAGCAAGGACCCTCACCGTTCCATCTTCTAGCAGGAGTTGCAGGACTTTGTCACCAACTCTGTAGTCCTTTGCTATTTCAGCAGACTTCCAAACTTCTTCAGGATCAGGAATCCAAACCCTGTTGTACTGCCCAACAGAATAAGATGGACTCAATTTCAGCACTTTAAAACCCACAGCACACACAGATCGTTAGATGATTGGATGCAGGAAGGCTTCTTTCTGCCAACTAAGTTCCTTTGTTAGGAATACTTCTTACCTACATTTTACTGATGAGACATTTTTTAGTGCATTCTGCAATCAGTGTAGCTTGATTTGATAGGAAATAGATCTCCCAAAGCATCCTAAGTATACATTGAAAACTGAAAGCCTTGGGGGTGGAAAGGAAGCCCGAGAATCCCTTCCTGGAATTTGTGAAAACTGAAAGCCTTGGGGGTGGAAAGGAAGCCTGAGAATCCCTTCCTGGAATTTGTGAGTACTTTCTGCAAGAGTCAGAGCAGAGGGATTTAGTTCACCACGGATGGTCTACGGGGGTTTAAGCCAGATACTTCACTTCTAGTGTCTCAATGTTTCATCCATAAAATGCATACAATACCTACTTCATGGGCTTGCTGGGAGGCCCAGTTAGACTGTGCACTTGAAAGCACTTTGTAGAGTGTCATGGCAATATCCTTACAGGGACCCCATCACTGTCTCATCACACTGGGACGCAGCAAGGATTCCTACCCTGGAGATGCCAAGTCCAGAGGTAGCTGCCCAGCTCCATTCCCAATAGGCAACTGGTACACCTGGCTCAGTGCTGATGTCCAGGTATTCAGGTCCATGTTGACGTTCTGACCCTCTCCCCATTTGACTTCATTTGGAGACTGGGTCATTAGAAGGTGGTTCATTAGAAGATAATTCAATTCAAATGAGGTCATAAGGATAGAGGATTGCTTGAGCCCAGGAATTTGAGACCAGCCAAGACAACATAATGAGATCCATCAATTAATGAAAAAGGAGTAAGAATTTAAAACAAAGTTCAGGGCACAGTGGTTGACCAGGCACAGGTTGAATGAGGAATGTATCCGTTAACTCAAATTGTCTCAATCAACCAAAATAGAAAAAGAAAGATAGTCATTGGTTGATATCAGTCATATCAATCATATCTATGTGAGTTATCTGAATTGCCTTAATCCTCCACAGCTAGCAACCAGAAAGAGCTTGCTAAATGGACATGGGACCAATAAGTTTTGACAGAGAAAGAAAATATGCAAATGGAAGAATGATCTAGAATGAGCTGGCAGGCAATGACACACTCCTGTGCCTCATAAACAGACACACCTCACACAGACGCACACCACCCACTCCCACACACATCCTTGTTGCCACGGGCTACATGTTGTCTACCTCAGGTCTGCTCTTAAAAATACTTACTGATAACCTCATTAAGTGGAGTATCCCAATTTATCAAGAATTGGCCAAGACAGAGTTTCAGAGCTAAAAATATCCTTGGAGACTATTTAGTCCAAGTTGTTTGTCCACCTTCTTAAAACTGCAGAAGCGTATTCCCAGTGATAGTGGAGCCCACCATAAGAAGGGGTGAGGGTGGAGGTCCCTAACAGGATTCCTGGGCGGTTGGGCCCTGAGGTCCTTCTTCGGAGGCCTGGGGCTCTGAGAGGTAAGGTCCAATCACTAAGTCAATCAACCCTTTTGTTTTACTGATTACCCAACCCAACTCAGGGAAGGCAAAAATTCCTTTGAGACTCATCGAAGTCTCAAAGGACCAGAGCCTGTGACTTCAGGTTTGAACTCCTGGTTAAGTGAGTTTGGCCCGAGAGAGAAATCTGAACTCCTAGCAGCAGCCCTCCACCTGCGAGTCTGCATGCTCTCTGAGCAATAGTTTAGGATTTGTTTCAGCTAAAAATACTATTAAATGGCGGGTAGTGTCAGGAGAGACGCATGTAACTACTGCTGCTTCTCCTCTGTGCCCCAGTGTGGTAGGCAGCCCACACCCTGCTGGTCCTGGTGCCGCTGATGCCATATGCGGCCAGGTGTTCAGAGCCCTGCAGTGTAACCCAGCCTGGTAAGCAAACATGAGGCAAGTTTACTCAGCCCCAAGGAAGTTCCACCCATTGGTTCCCTCCCACCTTCCTCACATTCCTGTACCCATAGGCAACTCTTCAAGCTGCAGGGACAGCTAACTATGCAGTGTTTAGACAAATACAAACTCAGGCCCTGCAAACCATGTGACCAGCTCTTGCATGAGTCCCTGAGTGTGGTTCCTTCCTGTGAGGCAGACGCCTCTGGAAGGCCTCTGGATGGCTGTAAAAGTTGCTGCAGAACCAAAAGAGAGGAGAGGTCACCGCCTGAGCCTTTTCTGGGACTCCTCGTGGGGCAGACTGGGGAAGGAAGCGCAGGCTCAGGAAGTTATATGTGCTCTCGAACATGCTGGATGCCCTAGCCCTGGTGTGCACAGGAGATGCTGCTGCCTGTCTGAGGGGTCTTCTGGCACTAGCCATGGAAGTGGCTTGAAGACTTACACAGAACATGGAGTAGTACGAGTTTCTTTCCTAGAGCCACTTTCCACTAGAAGGGCATCTCCACTCTTCGGGTCAGCTAGGCTGACCCTGGCATATGCTAGCTCCACTGAAAACAAACAGCACTAACATAATGCCAGGTTGTAGTGATGGGTGCTCACAGAAGGTCATACCATGCAGTTCCAGGGGCTCATGTTGAGCAGATCAGATCTAGCAAACTGAAGACACTGTGCTCCTTAGTGTCCGGCTTTTCATTTGTTTCTCAAAGGCCCTTTCCCCAGGTCCCTCTGTCTCCTCTGCCCCATGTCCATATCTCCCAAGATCCTTCCTGGCCTCCTCTCATGACCGGCTGTTTCTGGAGAGTTCCATCCATTTCCATGGCCTCCACATCTACCCTTACACCTGCACCTTAGACACTCCCAGTCCAAATCTCATAGTGGAACTCTAGACCACATCTCTGTGGCCTCCCAGACATCAGTCCCTAAATGTCCTTGGATAGTCACAAATTCCCAACTCAAAAGCAGATTCTGCCTGCCCCAAATCTGCTTCCCCTTCTCATTTCTCCTTCTCTTCATGTCAGGAGACAATGCTATCTCCTTCTGTGTGTCTCTACCCCCCAAAAGTGGTCACCAGGTGAAAAGCCTGCCCACTTCTTCAACAGCTCTCACCTCTCTGCTCCTGCCCACAACCCCTCTGCCACAGCCCTGAATTAGCTCTCCCCACAACATTCTTGGGCTGCTGCCTCAACCAGCTGAGCACCAGGTTTCTTTGAACACATAGACCCCTTCACCCACCCTTATCAGAATTTCTGCGAGCGTGGCCTGGCAAGAAGAAAGTTTGAAAGTCCCCTCGCCCCATGGATTTTGATGAACTGCTAGGCTTGGGGAGCCACTGTTCTAGCCAATTTTCCTATTAAGACCTCACCCCTTTTAAAATCCATCCTCTGCATGTTGCCATTCCAAACCATTAGCAGTTTCTAGAATATGACCAGCTCTTCTTTGGCTCTCTGCTGGGTACTTCTATTCCTTCCAACCCAGCCTGGCAAACCCTCCAAGTAGCCAAGAGTCGATTCAAGGACCCCCTCAGCTATGACGCTCTCTCTGCTGCCCTCCACCCCAACGGGGCTGGTGCTTTTTCTGCGGAGCTCTTACTGCCCCTCCCCAGGTGTCTGAGTTACCTCCTCATCTGCTCCTCTGGCAACTGTGCCTCAGGACCCAGTGTGAAGACTTCCCACAGCCAGCATTCCATACACAGGTGGTGAACACAATCTCAAGTTCCCAGGAGTTCAATTGCACCAATTAAAGACTAAATCTGGACTTTCATCTGTATTCTTTGTAATATTCTTTACAATAAATGAATAAAAAGTGAATTAGAAAAAAAGACTAAATCTAGTCTTTTAGGTTCTTTGAATTTTTTAAAAAAACTTCTTGGAACTACTAATAGAAAATACAATGGATAAATCTATTTTTCTAGCATCATTAATGATATATGGAGAAGTTGTTTAGAATAGCCAAATGGAAAATGACTACACTGAACTTTAACCTTATTTTACACAGGGATCCAAGACTACTGGCGAAGATGCTCCTTTTGACTTGGCACATCTGAGATTCAACAGAACTTCTTTGAATATATTTGTGTACAAGTGAGAGGAATGGATAATTATTATAATGAGTGAATCTGTGGCTAAAGGCTGATAACCTGAGTCCTTGGTAATGAGCAAGAGCAGCATTTTATTTTTCTAAACATCTCTAGAGGGCATGGAGCTCTGCTGCCTCCCCTCCCGCTTATCATTCACCAGTGTCTTAAATGAAGAAAACAGAATATGTGTGTGTGGGATAAGCAGATGAAATGATAATTAAAGATGACCAAGATTTAAAGAGTTTTGACAAGCTACAGAAACTCTGGGCAATAACAAGATGAAAATTTTCATATGACTGTTACAATAAATACAGTATTTAGGTACTCAAAATTCACTATATTCTAATAGTATCAATATAAAAATAATGAAACTTTATTAAGGATTATATGTCAGGTATTATGCTAAGGGCTTTACACGTATTATTTAATCCTTAAAGTAACTTTCTAAGCTGAGAACTTGCCTAGCACCACCAGGCTAATGAGGGGCAGGATCAGAACTTGACCTGATGCATCAAGCATAGACAGAGCTTTCCGGATTAGAGCATGGGCCAGCTCCGCTGAAAACAGCACTAACATGATGCCAGGCTCTCCTGAGGGGTGCTCACAGGAGGACATACTACGCAGTTCCACGGGGATCATGTTGAGCAGACCAGATCTAGCAAACTGAGCCACTGAGATGGACATGGAGGTACTTAAATTCATCCTGGATGGCAGGGTGTGTGGATGATGGTATTAGAGAAAAGGCTGGTGGTACTGTGGCTCTCCTGAGCTCTCAGTCCAATTACCTCTCATCTCAGCAGATGCCAAGGGCTCTCACCTTCTTTCCTTCTCTCTAAAGACCTCCAAACTTTCACCTCCTGTCATCACAGCTTCAGGCTCCCCTCTCCCTGGAGGCACACCCAAGCTGGCTGCCTCTCTTACATCTCCAGATGGTTCCTCCTCTCAGTTCACAATCATGTCAGGATCCAGTTCTACTGACAAAGAATCATACCACGAACTTCCAAGAGGCCAAATCTAACCACCTTCTTCAGCTTTCATCCTGCTTGACATCTCTGCAGTTATGGGAACTGACTGTCCAGTCTTTAGTCATCAACATGCGTGGTCTTTTCTTTGTTACATATTTTCATGCTTACCGTCACAGTATAAACAATTTTTGTTCTCTCGTTTTTCATGTACTGCAAGCATTTTCCCTGTCGTTTCAAAGTCTTCATTAGCACTTTTAATATCTTCCTACTATCAGATCAAATTATAAGAGTAATTTGCTTAACTCTCTTGCTGGACATTGGAATTAGTCCCATTTTAGTTATAACGAGGAATAAGGACAAATTAGCAGGTGCCAGGGAAGTCATTGGGAGGTGGATGGACTTCCCACAAGTGGGGAGAGCCTTTGAAGAGGAGGAAGACACTAAAGGTGGTGAGACTCAGAGCAGGTAGTAAGAGGCATCAAGACATGGGCTTTTAATCCTGGCTCCATCATTTCTATGTAACCCTGGGCAACTTACATGACCATTTCTAAAACTGAGATAACAACATCTAACCTGCAGAGTTGTTTATTTGAATTGAGCAAGAAAAGGTACATATAGTTCTAGCACCTAAGAAGTACTGGATTTTACAAAGACTGCCATTTTCAAACCCATAGTTTTTTCTGTCCCCCACTCCCCTCTGGTATTGGGGATTGAACCCAAGGCCATAGCTTTTCCTTAAGCAAAATAAATAAACAAACAAGCAAATAAATAAATAATAAAAAATCATTCGTGCGTTTATGTTCACATCCAGGATTTATGGAGCCCCCACTGCTCCCTATTCTCTGGAAGCTCTTGGTCAGTGGGGCAGACACAGTTAAAGGTGATGTTGACAGGCTGTGTGAAGGGGCAAGCTTCAAAGATTTCTCAGATGTCCTGCCCAAATGGCATTTGAAAGGTGCAGGCACCGTGAGCAAGCCAGACAGAGGAGCCCTGTGTGCTAATACAGGGGAGCCTTACGCACAGGCAAAGCACTGAAAGACGACCAGAAGTTTGGCAGAGCAGGAGCCAAGGTAGGAGAGGAGAGGCAGGGGCTGTGAGCCAAGGCAGGAGGAGGGCCCAATGGCTGGACAGCAAGTCTGAAAGGGACCAGGACCTCCAGAGGCTTCACGTAGACAATGGCCAGACCAGTTTTTCTCAGAGAGATCGTGAATAGTGCAACTGCTCCTCTGAACATTTCTAAGGCCCGTGGCCAAATCACTTTGAAAAGAGATGGGTCTTATTCCACTTCACGGGCGGCAATCACTCCTCTCTCCAGACCCCCTCTGCTCCATTTGGGGCCTTTCTTTTTGCAGCTCCCCATGGGAGCCTTCCTGTTTCTTCCTCTGCGATGGCTCAGCTCAGGCCCTCTGCTTTCTCTCTCTCCCTAAACAGAAGCACTCCCCAGTGTCCTGTCCTCAGCCCTCTTCTTTCTCCCTGGCCAGGGCCCGTGCTGCCTTGGCTTCACTGACTGTGTCTGGGCAGAAGACTCCCAGCCCCTGGCCTGGCCATCCTCTGCAGCCACCTGGACTATGGACTCTCCCTGGAGGCCCTCTCTTATAGGAAACCTGTCTTACTGCTTTCCTCAGAAATGTGTCCTCCTCCTGGGGTCCCTGCTGATGTCAGCAGTGCCCCTGCCCTCATTCACCCAGGCTCTACCCTCTGTGCCATCATTGCCATGTCCTCTCCCTCATACTTCAGGCCAGTGTCCCCTTCTCACCAGCCTGTACCCTCCATGGCCAATACTGCAGTTCTCATTCTTTCCTGGAAGGGTGGGATGATGGGACAATTTGGTTACTTGACCCCAGGTCACTACTGGAAAATTCACTTCTTAAAACACTGACCTTGATTCTGCTGTCCCCACCCAAAATCTCCACGGGAATGTAAAGCCAGCTCTGGCTGCCTCGGCCCTCCCTTCTCAGCTCCGTCTCCCACCACGCTCCCAGTGCACTCTAGGCCTCAGCAATGGAACTACTTGACATTTCTTAGTACTCCCTAACTAGGAAAGTCCTTGAGAGGCAAGGCAACCACTTCTTTTTTGAATCTTTTTAGGTTCCCTCAATTATAATGCTTTTGCATACAGAGAGTAATATGTGCCTTATCATATCACATGCCTGTCTTCAAGGGCTAATGCAAGAGGGGAGATTAGACAGGGACCAGGTAGGTGAAGTGGGTGAGGCAGCCTGGAGATTATAGGGTGGGTGCAGCAGGCACAGGAACTGACTACTGTGCAGGGGTTTCAGAATGGACAGTCCATCTGTCACCCTGATGCAGGGACACTGTTTGCCTCTGAATGAAGAAGTAGGTTTCAGGCTGTTCTAAAACATGTGGTTTAAATTGTGCAGGGAAACAGAGCACCCCTTGTGTTTAAAAGTGAACAAGCTTCCCCAGTAGCAAACTTGGATTTAGGATAATCCTGTGGGCTGGCATCCCAGGACCATCGGCTGGATTGCAGAGAGGAGGGGTGGCAAGGAAGCAAGGAACAAAGTTTAGATTTGTCTCAATTTAAGAAAAAAACTCTAACAAAGTAAGATCTCTAAAACCTAGTCAGGCAGCCTCACAAACAGGGAGCTTCCCACCCCCACAACTGACAAATGAGCTGAATGACTGCCTACCTGGAAGGGAGGCAGTCTAAGGGCACAAGTGACCCACAAGAATAGCCTTGGGTTATTATAGTTTTGTTATATTTTACAGAAGGGACAGCCATCAAGAATTCTTCATCTCTGGGATTCCCAGATTCTCTGTCCATCCAAATTTGTCTCTCTGTAACTCTCTCATATCTGTTTTCCTATGTTGTACCTGGCATCTAGTAGGCATTTAATAATCTGAGATTTGAAGTGCTTGATGATGGGGTATTTGAATTGTCACCAATTAAGCACAGTGTATCACATCTGTGTATTTTTGCTTCAGGAAAAAATTGTTACTTATAATAAGTTAATCATCAACAATTTTAACTCCTAAGAATAGTTTTTTGTTGTTGGTTTTGGTACAGGGGATTGAACTCAGGGGCACTCAACCACTGAGCCACATCCTCCTCAACCCTATTTTTTGTATTTTATTTAGAGACAGGGTCTCACTGAATTGCTTAGTGGCTCACTTTTGCTGAAGCTTGCTTTGAACTCGTGATCCTCTTGCCTCAGCCTTCCCAGTAGCAGCTGGGATTACAGACATGCCACACACACACACACACACACACACACACACGCACTGCTTGCCTGTTCAGCTAAGAACAGTTTTGTCAACAATTTTCTTCCACCTCTAGTAATTTAAAGATTTAAGCACTGTTGGATATCTGATGGCTCACAGTGTCACTGGTGAAAGTATTATAGAGCAGAGCTATGGCAATTCAAACACTGGTGTCCATTTAAAATTCTAGTTAATGGAAATGCATTAGTGTGGAAATCCCATTGTGTTGATTTGTATTTGAATTGTCACCAATTAAGCACAGTAGAAGAAAGAAGTTTGCTTAAACTATTGAGAGATTATTCTTTACAGTGATTTTTCTATGTGTATCTACCATGAAATTGCCTTTTAAAATTTAAAAATAGGGCATGTGTCAGGAGAAATTAATGGATTCCCATCCATCAGAAGTTTGGGGACTCCAGATTTCCCGCAGCAGGGTGTAGGAAAATCTTTTATACCCCTTATCCAGGTAATTGCCCAATCTCCTCTTAGAGGGCCTGGGCACTCTGTGTGAGTGAAGGGCTTAACTGAAGGAGGAGGTTTTAGAGGAATGCTCTAGAGTGTTTCTGGGTCAGGGCATGCAAAAGGTGCTTTATGAACTGAGTATTACCTAGATGTTAGCTGAAGGGTCTGGGGCTGCACATCAGGACTCCTGGGTTCCCAGGAGCGCTCAACCTCCACAGCAGACATGTGGCCTAAGCAGCTTCAACTCAGGGCATCAGATGAGTGTAAATGGACAAGCAAGCCTTTTGAAGACAGCGTTCTAGAAGGCATCCTGAACATTGCTGACATAAACTTGTGGGCCAAGTGGTTCAAGGGGCTCAAGAGGATCGGGAAGATGACAGAAGCTCCCAAGTGTCTGAAGTTTCTACATCCCGGTGGGCAACTCTGATTCCATGGTGGCGAGGGAGGAAGGGGCTGAGGGTTACAGCTAAGGGAGGTGGGGCCCCACGCATAGTGAAGGCCGGGACGCCCACTTGGTCTTCCTATTCCCAGCGGACCCAGGGGCTCCCGGGGGCGCCTTTCCCACCGGCGGGGACCCTAGCTCCTGAGAGGTGCCGCTTACCTGGGCCCCCCAGTCCCGCGGCCCACCCGCGGGCGCGCCAGCCCCTCCCTGCGCCAGGTGTACAGGTGCGGCGCGGGCGCCAGGTACAGTCAGCATTGCGCTGGGCCCGCGGCCCTTCAGCGCCCCTCCCCTGGGTCCGGCCGACCCTCCTACCTGCGTGTACAGCTCGGCCACCGCCATGGGCGAGAGCGGCCGGGCAGCTCGACCGTCGTGAGAGTGCGAGCCTCGACGGAGGGGCTGTGGCTCTGCGGGCGGGCGCGGGGACCCCCAAATCACTGCAGGGCCATCTTGCCCTGAAGTTTTTCAGCGACCGACTGCTCACTTTCGCAGCGTTGACTGCGAGGGGAGGAGAGAAGTCGCAGGATTGGTCCTTCCGGGACCAGCTCCGAGAGGGCACACTGCCATTGGCCCGGGCGGGGACGGCCAGCTGGCAGGTGTTGGACCTTGGAGCGGATCCTCCGGGAGGGAGGGCAGCAGCCGCCTCCGAGGGCTGGAGCTCGCCCCAAGGCAGGTAACAGGAGTGTCCTGAGCGCTCCCGCCAAAGATTGAGTGAGCTTCCTGGAGCCACAGTTTACTGAAAGGAGCAAAGGTATAAACACACAGAAAACCCAGGAGAATCAACAAACGGATGGAACTAACTTTAACAAGGTGGCTGTGTTCAAAATCAAATATAAAAATGGGTAATCTACTTTTTTTCTGAACATTTTATATATAACAACCACAACAACAAAGATATTTATGATATCAACGAAAAATGTAAAGTAGCCTGAGGTTACACTAACAAAAACGCATTTTACCTTTGTGGAGGAAATGTTTCAATTTCTCTTTAAAGGGCACAAAAGAGGGCCTGAGTAAATGGGGAGACATGCCATTTTCATGGATAGGTATACTTCACATGGCAAAGGTGTCACTTCTATCCAAGTTAATATATTAACCCAATATATTGTTATAAAAATCCTAGTAGCAGTATGTTGTACCGTAATTTAATATTTCACAATGTATTTACAATGATTTTATATTTTTATGGAATAAAAACTCGCATGTAACTAAGAAAATTCTCACAATAAAGATCAAAGAAGAGAGATGTGCTCTATTATACAGTAAGGGACATAACAGAGCTATATTAAAACAGTGTTATGCTCACATGAGACTGGATACATGACGAAGCAAGATGGAATACCCCAATAGGGCCCTACATTTTATGGTATCTTCGAGCCAGACTGAGAAGAGATTATTTAACAAATAGGCCCTTTACATGGAAAAATAAATTTAAAAAATTAGATCCATGGCAAAAGCTGCATCCAAAAATAAACTCCATATAGATTCATGATTAAAACTTAAAAGTAGCTGGGTGTGGTGGCACAGGTCTGTAATTCCAGCAACTAGGAGGCTGAGGCAGGAGGATGGCAAGTTCCAGGCCAGCTTTAGCCAACTTAGTGAGACCCTGTCTTAAAAAAAGGAAAAAAAGAAAAAAAAAAAAAGGCTGGGATTGTGGCTCAATGACAGAGTGCTTGGCTAGCACGTGGGAGGCCTGGGTTGGATCCTCAGCACCATACAAAAATAAAAAAATAACATAAAGGTATTGTGAAAAAAAAAAAAAGAACAAGGGATATAGCTTAATGATGAAGTGCTCCCGGGTTCAGTCTTGAGTTAAAAAAAGAAATAAAGAAAGTCATAAACTTAAAAGTAAGTAACAAACTAAAACCAAGAAATTATTAGACAAAAAAAAATCAGTGACAATGTCTTCAAAGTGTTGGATTGTTACAGCTTGAGAATATTTAGTGAAAATAAGTTTAGACAGAAAAATTCTCAGTCACTTCAAGAGCAAAGTAAGTATTCATCACAACATGGTTATAAGAGTTGAAAACACTTAAATGTCCATTGATAGGGAAATAAATAAAATAGGAAAATACAATGTAAAACCCTACAGCTACTAGTAGGAATGGACATGATCTAAAAAACAATGTTGAAATAGATGTCTAGTGTAAGTCTTTATATCATCAAAGACTCATAAAAACTGCAATATTAGATATTGGTTATGGATACAAGTACATGTAAATAAAGGTGTGCATGATAAATGGCAAAGTCATCCATTAAATGTGCAAGAGCAGACACATATGGAAGGTGGAGGGGAATGGTAGGAAGACAAAGAAAAATGGGATATGTGTGTGTGTGTGTGTGTGTGTGTGTGTGTATAGATAGATAGATAGATAGATAGATAGATAGATAGATAGATAGCCTGGCATGGGCCAATAATGATAGATGCCACAAATGAAGGATTAAGGTACATTCAATTTTGTGCACCACTTGTCCAAATAATTATATAAAGAAAAGCCATAATGTGGATACCGTTGCCTTGCTGATTAAAGAGGAAATCTAATTGGTTTCTTATTTAAATAAAAATTTTATTGAAGAATAACATATACAGAAAAATGTACAAACTGTAAATGTCTAGCTTAATCTATTTTTTTCATCGAACATATTAACACATCTGAGTACTACCAGACAACCACCAGCTCCAGATGCAGAACATAACTTTTTCTGTATCTACTGAGGTGATCATGTTCCCCGCTCCCCCAGACTCACTTTCTTTACTTGTAAATCTATTCTTTTCTTTTCTTTCTTACCTTCCTTCCTTCCTTTCTTTTATGGTACTTCTATGGATTGAACTCAGAGGTTTTTATCACTGAGCTATGTCCCCAGCCCTTTTAATTTTTTTATTTAGAGACAGGGCCTTGCTAAGTTGCTGAGGCTGGTCTTAAACTTGAAGTCTTCCTGTCTGAGCTTCCTGGTTTGTGGGGTGCCAGGTGTGCACCACCACAGTCTGCACTTGTCTTTTCAGATTTCCTAGGTCTCATTGAGTCAGTTTTCATATTTGTGTCTAAGAATTTGTCCATTTCATCTCACTTGTTGGCATTACGTTGTTCATGGCCCTCTGATCCTGTAATTCTAATTCTGTAGTGTCTCTGTAGGACTAGGGTGAGGCAAGTGAGGGGCACAGGGTACAAGATTTAAGGAGGAACTCACTCTCAGGTGCTGACGGCATTTGCATGACCTTGAGGACAAGCACATCCTTAAATCTGTACCCTAACCCCCTTGCTCGACTCATTCTAGTCATCCATTAAATGTGCAAGAGCGGCCCTACCCAGGAATAATGTTCCATCATTCATTCCTGATTTTAGGAATTTATATCTTTTATTTTTTGCTTAGTCAACCTGGATAAATGTTTATCAATTTTGTCCATTGCTTTCTTTGATTTTCTGGTTATTTTCTAAATTTTGTTGATTTCTACTCCCATTTTTTTCTTTCCCTCAACTTGCTTTGTGTTTACTTTACTATTTTTCCCTAGTTATATTTTAAATGTTTTATTAGTGCATTATAGTTATGTTATAGTTAAAGCAACATCCTGGGTTTCATAAACTGACTTCCAGACCACTCACAGATAATTGAATCAAGCTTTTAATGAAGCACACTGGTGGCTACTGACCAAAACATAAAGCTGTTCCCCTGATCAGCCCCGAACAATTGCAAGGGTGCTCCTTATAAGCCTGAAAACCACAAAAGGGATGTTTGGGGGTCCAGCTCATGCAAGCAAGCCAGGTTACAGAAGCGGAGAGTGCAGTGAGATGGCAGGAAGCTTAACCAATCACAATTAGCTCAGTCACCCCAGTTACAGAAACAGAGCCCCGTTACCCTGTTACAGAAACAATGCCCCATTAGATAGTAATGTGTTCTTAAGGGTTTCTACAGCAAAAGGAAAAGAACAACTTGCCCAGTCATGACCTTTCTATTTGGCATGGCTGTTTTTTTTTTTTTTTTATTGGTTGTTCAAAACATTACAAAGCTCATGACATATCATCTTTCATACATTTGATTCAAGTGGGATATGAACTCCCATTTTTTTTACCCCAAATACAAATTGCAGAATCACATCGGTTACACATTCACATTTTTACATAATGCCATATTAGTAACTGTTGTATTCTGCTACCTTTCCTATCCCCTACTATCCCCCCTCCTCCCCCATCTTCCCTTCTACCTCATCTGGGACAATTTGGTTACTTGACCCCAGGTCACTACTGGAAAATTCACTTCTTAAAACACTGACCTTGATTCTGCTATCCCCACCCAAAATCTCCACGGGAATGTAAAGCCAGCTCTGGCTGCCTCGGCCCTCCCTTTCCCCTCACAACCTCTTATATGTAATTTTGTGTAACATTGAGGGTCTCCTTCCATTTCCATACAATTTCCCTTCTCTCTCCCTTTCCCTCCCACCACTTGTCTCTGTTTAATGTTAATCTTTTCCTCACGCTCTTCGTCCCTGCTCTGTTCTTAGTTACTCTCCTTATGTCAAAGAAGACATTTGGCATTTGTTTTTTAAGGATTGGCTAGCTTCACTTAGCATAATCTGGCATGGCTGTTTTATAAAATGGAGTTACTAAACAAAATGGAGTCACTTTGGCTTGACTATCACAGTTATACATAATAGTGGGGTTCGTTTTGATATAATCGTAGGTACAGATATAATTTGCTACACTTCAGCCCCCAGTGCTTCCTCTTTCCCTCCTCTCCATCTTCCCCCTGTTCACATTCCTCTCCTCTACTGGTCTTCCATCTATTTATTCATGCTTTTTTTTTAAAAAAAAATTGTGCTTTATAGAAAGAGGTGAAATTTACTGTGGTGTATTCATACACGTACATACCATAATTTGGTCATTTTCATTCTACAGTTCCTCCCTTTTCCTGTCCCTCCCCCTCAACCTCCTTCCTCTACTCCACTGATTGCCTTTCTATTTTCATGTCCCCCTCCCTGCTGCCAGTTTTTTTTTTTTTTTTTGGATTGAACCCAGCGCCCCACACGTGCTAGGTGAGCACTCTACCACTGAGCCACAACCCCAGCCCCCACCCCTGGCCAGTTTTTAAGGTAAATTTAAGTTCCTGATTTGAGACACATCTACTTTTCTCATAAAAGCATTTCAAGTTATGACTTTCCCTCTAGGTCTTGCATTAGCTACATCCCATGCTCAGTTTTTGTTTTCCTTCAGTTCAAAATATTTTATAATTTCTCTTTTTTTTCTTCATCCCTGTATTATTTAGAAGTATATTATTTAATCTTCAAATATTTGAGAATTTAAAATCTTTTCCTTTAGCTATTGATTTCTAATTTAATTCTGTTTCTCTATGTGGTCAGAGAATGTACTTCCTGTGATTTCAATGCTTCTCAATGCAATGAGACTCGTCTTGTTGTCTGCCTATGATCATTTTTTCCTGGAAAGAGATCTATACATACCTGAAAAGAACATGTGTTCTGCTATTGTTGGGTAGAGTGTTAAAGAAATATGTTAGATCAGGTAGGTTGATAGTGGTTTCAGGTCTTCCATATTTTTGTTGATTTTCTAATTGTTCTATTAATTTTGAGAATGGAATATTGAAAGCTCCAACTAATACTGTTCAGTTTTCATTTTTTCCTTTTGATTCTGTCCGATTTGCTTTGTGTATCTGGGGAAGATATTCTAGAAGGTATGTAGACACTTTTTTAAAAACAAGGGCTCAGACACGGTTTACTTCTTTCTTACATAGTAAGTGGGCAGAGGAGTCCATGTGAGGGTGATGATCTCATGCTAGGATCAGGAGCCTTCTGTCTTGTGGTGTCACTTGAAAGAAAAGTGACCACAACACTCAGAGCAACCAAGAGATCTTTATTGCAGCAGTGCAACAGAGGAGGAGAGAGAGAGAGAGAGAGAGAGAGAGAGAGAGAGAGAGAGAGAGAGAGAGGAGAGAGGAGAGAGCACGTGCACAAAGGAGACAGAGAGAGCAAGAGAGAAGAGAGAGAGGGGCCCGGCAGGAGGGAGTTTTTATAGCCCAAATCTAATGGGGTCTCTGGGTCTGCAAGCTGCCTTGTTGGCACACAAGGGGGTTAAGTGCTCGGCCTTGGGCAGGGGGTTGAGTGTTCGGCCTTGAGCAGGCGGGGCGAAGCGCTCAGCCTTGAGCGGGGGCTTGGGCATTTGGGCTTGAAGCAAACAGGTGATAAAGAACCAGACAGAGGGTTTGAGTGGCCAGGTCATCCTGCAGCTAACTTTGTTTGGCATGCTCTGCAGACAACTTACTCAGCCTGTCCTGCACCTAATATCACTATCCTCAGAGGTGCCATTCAAACACATGGTCCAAGATGTTTCCTCACATGTCACATTCAACTAAAAGGGGCCTGAGGAGATCTGCCCCTTCCCAGACCACTTGGTCACATGGCCATATCTAGCAGCAAAAGAGATTGGGGAATATAGTTTTGTCTGAAAGAAGGGACAAGAAACAAGCTCTGTTCATCTTTGGGAAACTCTGGGTAAACTGGAGACTGAGAGGATGGCAAGGGACATAGTGTAAGTGTGTCATGGCGAATGGGAATCAAGGAATACCAATAAGCTCTAGATCTGACAAAAGACAGATCTAACCAAGATCTGAGCCAGGCTTCCCATACCCTGAGTGGTCAGACCTCGAATCTCCATGTAGTATTGATAGGTTCAGTTCCTCTTATTTCTGCTTCTCTTATATATGCTTTCTTTTTTCAACTGCCTGCCTTTATCAATTTGCCTATTGTATATTTATAATTTTTATATCTTCCCCTCTTTTATTGTTACAAAGCATCCTTCTTTTTCTCTTTGAAAATTTTTTTCTTTGTCTTATAAAGTCTATTTTGTCAGATATTGGTATGGCCACTCTTGTTGCCTTATGGTTATTATTATTATGGCATATCTTTTTCTTTCCTTTTCTTTCAACTTATATGTGTATTTGAATCTAAAGTGTAACTCATAAACAGTGTAGAGTTTGTCCTTTTTTTTTATCCAGTCTGACAATTTCTGCTTTTTGAATGAAGCATTTAATCCATTCATATTTAATGTAATTATTGATATGGTTGGATTTATCTCTAGCATTCTGTAGTTTTGTATATGGTACATGCATTTTTTTTGTTCCTTTGTTTCTCCTTTACCACCTTTTTGGTTGACAGTGTTTTTTTAATAGTGCATCTTTTTAATGTCCTTCCCTTTTTAAAAATTTTATTTCTTGAGTGAATTTTTTAGTTTTTCCATTAGGAATTTAAAATGTGCATATTAACTCAGCATAAATACTTCAAATTAATGCTGTATATTTTCTAAGGCTGCTATAACAGAGTACCACACACTGAAAACATCATATTTATTCCCTGACTATTATGAGAGTACCACTGTTACTCCTGGCAGTAAGGTTTGACTGCATACCTCTCCAAGTGGAATAAGCCCCCCCCCGCCCCCCCCCCCCCGCCCCCCCCACCCCGCCCCCAGCAGCAAAGCTGTTGATTCTCACAGCTTGCCCTGCTCTGGTAGAACTACCATGCTGTCGGATCTGTGGGAGAAGAGGGTGTTGGGAGCAGCACCAGGCAAAAATGCCAGACTCCCACTATTCTTACCCAGAGTTCAGTGTTGCCTCACGAATAATTTCTATCAGTTTGTTGTATACTGTTTGTCAATTTTCAGAGCACTAACATTGTTGTTTTGACAAATTTTTAGTGTTGTCTTTACTTTGAGAAGAAAATTTATTGGGCTCCTCAGTCTGCCATGTCGAATACCAAACACCTATTTAACCTTTTTAATTGAGATATAATTCTCATACTCCAAACTTCACTTACTTAAAGTATATAACTTGGCTGGGCACAGTGGCACACATCTGTAATCCCAGCTACTGGGAAGGTGAGGCAGGAGATTTGTGAGTTCAAGACCAGCCTGGGCAACTTAATGAGAACCTGTCTCAAAATAAAAAAAGGGATGGGGATATAGCTCAGTGGTAAACATCCCTGAGTTCAATCCCAAGCCAGATCCACCCCCCACCCTCACCAAAAACAAAAACAAACAAACAAACAAAAAATCCATAGTGGTTGAAAGCAATTATTAATGTGGTTGGAGTAATATCTACCATATTTGTTACACTTCTATTTGTTGCCCTTGGACTTTGTCCCTATTTTTGTCTTCTACTCTTTTTCTGCCATTGGTGGACCTAACTGAGCATTTCATATGATTCTATTTTTCTCCTTTCTTAGCATATCAGTTATATTTCTATTTTTACTTTTATTTGATGGTTGCCTTAGAGTTTATAATATGCATTTGTATTTAATCCCAGGTATTTAATTTTCAGGTAATGCAAGTACCTTATAGTAACAAAATATTCCAGTTCCTCCTTTCTGCCCCTTGTACCATTGCTGTCATTCATCATCTTTAATAACAGTTTCCTTTAGTTTTGTGGACATATTTATAATGGCTACTTTGCAGTCCTTGTCTGTTAAATCCAAATCTGCTTGCTCTTATAGGCAATTTCTATTATCTGATTTCTCACCTACATACAGGTCATACTTTTCTATTTCTTTGTATGTCTTGTAATATTTTTGTTGGAATTTGATAATATGGTGTAGCAACTCTGTTTTTTTTTCTTCTATTGCTAATAAACTGGGTTTGTTATTTCCCTTTTATTTTAAATGACCTCGGGGATTATTTCCATGACACCTACCTGCCCCCCAACCCCAACACGCACAGTTGCTCCTCAGGGGCTGTGGCCTGACCCTTCCCACAGTCAACCTGGGATGCCAGACAGTTCAGGCAGGACTCACTTTGTCTCCTTCCTGAACCATCCAGCTGTTCAGCTTCACTAATTGCTCCTGACTGCTCTACTGTTTTTCACATTGCCAAGGGGCATAACTTGCTTCTGAGACTAATACATTATCCAATTATCAGTTTTAGGCTCCTTTGAAAGGATAGTTACCAAGCTCAATCTTTGAGACTTGTACTGATCCACGGGGACTCATCTTGGCTGTCTTCTCTAGGTTCTCTACAGATCTCCCTAGCCTATAGTTCAGTCTATATCTACAGTGAATCTACCAATCTCTCCCTAATTCTTGTTCACTACAACCTCCACTATTTGTGAAGTGACCTTAGGTTCAAACTTCTCTATACTCTATTGTAAATGAAGTCAGGTTCTTTAGGAAGAAATGTTCATGGCCTGCTGTTACCTCTGAGCCTTTGCTCTGGAGCTTGGGTGAGGACCAAGATCCCATTTCTCTCTGAGCAATGCCTCTGCCTAAGGAAGCTGAGTGCTCGGTGGGTGGGAAGTAACAGACTTAAGTCTCCTGGCTTGGCCTTTCCCAGGCACTACTTTACAAGCCTGTCTTTGCCCACCTCACTTTCTATGACCAACCCTTTCCCTCTATGTTTTCCACCCTCCCTTCTCTCACTTTCATGAGGTTTTTAATAAAAGCTTCCTACTCCCACTAGGGGCTCCAGCCTTCACAATGACTGTCATCCTGGACTCAGGCCATTCAGCCCAGAATCCTGCTTTCAGCAGACCAAGGAAGGGTATGCTATGAACAGGAAACTGGTTTCCTGGAGTATAACCTGAAGGTTTGATACAACCCAGTTCTTCTTAGTTTTTTTTTTTTTCCTGGTCACAAGCAGCATTGACCAAATTGTCTTCAAATTCATGGAGGTTTCTTGATAATACCAATCTTAGGAAAGGAGTTTCAGAAGTTTGCTATTGATGACATAAACTAGAATTTATTTTCCAATAACTTTACTATAAAGTTTCAAAATGTGTCCACTTATCATAATATTTAAGATCTGGTAAATAATTTGTTTTCCTTTTCTGTACCAAGCATGATATTATAGCACTTGCTCACGTTTGTTTGCCTTCTGGTCTTCACTTCTTCAGGCTGAACTGTCTCAGGATGTTCAAACTGTTCTTATGGACAGTATCCTTTTCCTTCAAGTACCTTCCATCCTCCTCTGAGCATTTTCTATTCCTCTGTGTTGTGCTTGAAATCCAGTGCCTTAACTTCCCACAGTGGGCCAACATGCTAAGAGGGACTTATGATAGGTTTTTATTTTTTCCCCTTTGTACTATGTCCACTACATTTTGGGTCCAAAAGCATAGTGGCTGCCTGTTTAGTGGAAAAACTATATGTATTCCTTGTGGTAAACTGTTCCAAATTCTTTAGTTGTGTAATTCCTGGCTTACTTTATTTCTCTGTACACTCACACTAACTGATAAGATCACCCTGGGACGCACAGCCCCAGAAGTACGTGGCACACACCACGCACACACACCATTTCTGTCCTGTTCTCTCTCATTCAAGAGGATGCAGTAGAGTTGACATGGGTTGCTTTCTTTTCCTGTCAACTACAACCTGACTTCCCTATGGTGAGCCCCCACTGGGTCCTGTGCTTTTGTGAAGACGACAAGTTTCAGGAGTGGTGTGGCTCAGGTGAGGCCACTCAGAGCATTCCACTCCCTGGGCACAATGAGCGAGTGGGAGATGGAAGCAGAATTCAAAACAGGCAATGAGATTCTGAGAAAGAGGTTGGAAGGCAGAGTCAGAGAATGAAGCCAAATACTTTTGAGGGTCATCTTTGGCACCACTTGGGGAGACATTGCTAAGAATGAAGCCAAAATGTAGGAAAGCGAAACAGCAGTGATGCCAATGCTTGTGCACCTGGATATATCCTTTAACTTTATTTGGGAAGTACGTTTCATTCTTTATCCAGCTGGTTTGAGTTTGTGTCTTGTCATGGCCTCAGAAAGAATTGTAATGCATGTATCAAAACACAATGGTTAGAGAGTGGTTTTTATTGTGGGGAGATAACCTTGACTCAGTTCCAATTTATTTAGAAAAAGACACTAAAAATTTGACATTTTATTATTTGTAGCATCCTGGGTCCCACTAAACTACAGTCTATGGGGCCACTGCCTGAATCTAATTTCAGTGCTGCTGTATTTCTAGGGCCTGCCATGGTGCCCACGAATTTCCTTAATAAATGAATGGGAGCGTCATGGTATGGAGGTGGGGGGTGTATAATCTACATCAAAACCATACATTCACTTTTCCATATTAAAAATGAAGATGAGACTAAATCAATCACAGATCTGAATAGCCCTGCACTTTTTCTTTCCAAAGGAGTGTATCTGCATTCTTAGATTTCTGTTCCACACTTAGAATGTTGTCTAACTTTTGGAAAGTAAACCTTTGATACAAATCATGTGTTCAATCTTTCCAAAGTCCCACATGACACTACCAAATTCCCCTTGGCTATGTCTGTTTCTCAGAGAAGCCAGGACAGTTAGGCATGACTCCCCCTGAAGGTCAGAGCTGCCTCTCCTCTACTGTTTCTGTCTGCTCTTTGTTTAGGTGTTTGGCAATTCTCTTCATTACATATATATCACTATATTTATGGGGCTGGGGCTATTGCTCAGTTGGTAGAGTGCTTGTCTTGCATGCATAAGAGCCTAGGTTCAATCCCCAGCACCAAAAAAAAAAAAAAAAAATCACTATGTTTTCCAGTATAGAAAGGAAACTTGTCAATTTTTTTTTAAAGATAGAGAAGAGAGAGAGTTTTTAATATTTATTTTTCAGTTTTCAGTGGACACAACATCTTTATTTTTATGTGGTGCTGAGGATGGAACCCAGCTCCCAGAGCATGCCAGGCAAGTGCGTTACCACTTGAGCCACATCCCCAGCCCAACTTGCCAACTTTTAAATCCCCAAGACTACTTAGAATATTCTCAGGAGGAAAAGTTATATTTACATTCACTACTCCCCCTCAATTTTTTTCTTTATTGTTTTAAAATGTGAAGCGGGATTATTTATAACACATTGACAAAACTCCTTTATATCCATATCTTTATTTGAACAATTTTCTATAATAGCTAGGAGAATACAGCATTAATGACACACATACACTAAGCACAACATTAGACAACTACATATTTAGAGCATAAATCTCATTCTGACATTGTTTTGGTTTTCATTTAGCTCTAGGTGATAATCTAGAGAAAACCCATGTTTCAAAGGCTTTTGTTGATATGAGATGAATTATTAAGCTATTCTAAAAAAGTTCATGTGAGATATGCTGAAATGGGTTTAGTTTAAAATTATAGTTAGTTGGTAATGACTTTCACCTCTTGGTACTTCTGCTTCCTTTTTAATGAATGAATATTTCGTCTAAGAACTTTTCATTGATTAACTGTATTATGTTTTCCTATGCAGATCAAAGAATTACTTCTCCAGATCCACTAGGAAAAAATTTGAAAAACTTCATTTCATGGTAAATTAATAAATAAAATACAATATATTAGGTGTCATGAGCTCATTTCTGTGCAACACTGTTAGAGCAATTTAAAATTTTCAAGAACATAAAATAGTCAATGATCCTCCAGGATCCCACAAAAATACATAGTTAGGAATCATAAATTACAATGTACACATTGACATTTAGAGAAAAAAAAATCACCATCTGTTAGACAAAAAATGGCTCATGTGACTTAGACAGGTTAAAATGTAGGCCAGTAATAAGACATCTGAAAATATTGACTGAAAAATGCACAAAAATGTTCTGACTTACCAGGCATTTAATTATATACACCAGTTTCAACTTCAATTTTTTCTCTTTCAAATATTTCAAGCAATATTAAATACTAAGGAAATGTTAGTCATTTTCAGACATTTTATAATCTAGTAATACTCATTAAGTTAAGCTAATGAACATTTTTTAGCTAAACCAAATTAAAAATTAAAAAATGTATAAAATGCATTTTTGAAGATATTTTACATAGTAATTTTCCATTCTTGATCTATTGAGATATCCACTGCAATTCCAGGTTAATTTGTTTAACTTAAGGGTAATACAATGGATTAGAACTGATAGCACTACCTTCCTGTTTTTATTCAACCTTCTATATTTAAAGAATGTCCATTAAAATATTAAGAAAGGGTTAGTGGAAAAAGACATTCACAAATTACCAAGACTAACTATTTCTTCCGCATGATCATTGGCCTTCCTGTGACAGAGAATCTCAATGACTCAGGAACATTCTCTAAGCTGACATTTCACTGGCTCTGAGATTGTTGCTGCCCCACAGTTCTAATCCCTGTTGGGAAATGGTAGAAAGGAAAGGGAGGAGAAAGTAACAGGAGGCAGCAGGTCATGCAGGAAGGGGAGAAAGGAATTAGTGATTGGGGGTCACACCCAGTCAAAACCCTCACAAAACCTTGAGAAATAGGGCAAGGTATCCTCTCCAGGCAAAATATCCCTTACAGAGGACAAGTTCTGGTGAACTTAAGGCAGCTCTAGAAGGGAAGGGAGTAAGGGTTAAGGCGGCCTCACAGCACGGCCGAGGAACACTTTACAATGCATTTATCCATGAACAGAGGCTACAGCAATCCAGGAGCCTAACACGCATGCAACACAGCATAGCTCCTACCCCAAAGTGAACATCTGCAGCATGCACACACTAGTGTCAAGTACACATTGACTTGTATATGGCCTGCCTGGGGAACAGCCTTCAAAAGGTACCCAGTGTCCTGGGCAATTCTGTGCAGAGGTCCTGACTTAGGGACAGTGGCCTGTGGCTGCAGGTTTCTGCAAGTGGCACAGCTCACCTGGTGGCTCTAACAGAGACTCTGAGGGGCATGTGGAGAGTGACCTGCCTCTCTCCATTGGAGGCTTTCACTGCTTCCTGTCATTTGGGATCAGACAGCCCACTACTAACTAATGCCTACACTCAGAGTACTGTATCCTTTCAGGGAGCAGTGGGTCACGGCAAAAGTCCAACCTAGTTATAGAAGGTAACTATACCCCCACAACAAACAAACAAACACTCCTGGCACTGGGTGCTTGGTCTCATTAGAACAAATAATCTGGCACTTATTACTTGTTCATCCCCATATGCCCAATTGCTAACTCTGATAAAGAAAGAGTACCTCTTGTTGGCACAGGGCCCACCCAACAGCACCAGGAGGGACAGGACAGAACCTCATGACTTTAAAGTTTCTTGTCCTGCATCTGCCATACACCACTCCTCTGTATGAGCCAGGAGAACTGCTGGAGGGCAGTGTGACCCCAAGCAAAGCACGGACCTTGCCGCTATCTCAAGCTATCACCAGCAAAGGACTGTAGGAGCTGCTCGATCTCCTGATCGCGTTGCTGTGAGGAAGAATGAGGTAACACAGAGGAAAAGCATGGGCGTAAAGCACACCCAGACAGGTACTGCTTCGGCACTGCTTTTGCCAGGACCATGTAGCGTCACATGCTATGTTTGCTTTCTGTTTTATCCTAAGCAGTCAACTTAGATCCTTGGCTATGCCACTTGAGGAACTCTGTGAACTGTGACTCAGGATATGCGTGTGTGTGTGTGTGAGGGGGAGACAGAAAAACAGGAGGGAGAGAGAAATCATATGAGGACTTCTTGTGATGGTGACAGGTCCTATTTTCCTGGGGTTACCAGAAAGTTAATTTCTCACAATAATCACTACACTGAAATTCAAATGAAGTATTTTCATAGCTTTTTCCACTACATTATTAAGAACTTGATTTATATTACATAATTATGAAAAAAGAGCCAACTCTCAACTATCCATTGAAATGAAAGATAATAAAACAAATCATCCAAACTGAAACTGATCCCCAATCTTCCAGTGGTTGGGTCTGGGATACACTTTTTGTACTTTGGTGCCTGAGGAAAGCAGTTGTCAGGTATGTGGGGAATGTTTAAAACCTCTAAAAGAACCATGATGTTATACTTGGTGGATTTTATGCCATATTCATCTTTCCTCCTCTAAGGCAGATGGAATCCTTAACTTAAGAAAACCACAGGAAGGGAACTGCTTCTACTTTTTTCTTTGCATTACAAGGATGTGAGTTGAGCTTGGACCTAATGGGAGAGGGGTGATGACTACTGGAAAGAGGAGATTATTGTGGCTTCCAAGGTCTCTTCCTTTGCATTCCTACGGTGTCACAGAGGAACTACGAAAAGAATGTATTGCAGAGAAGTGAGAACAACAAAATCTGTGCAAAGGTTGATGCAAAGATAAGTCACAAGGAAGATCAAGTAGGGCAAATGGAAACAGACTCCACATGTCTACCTTCAGTGCACAGGTAGCCTGCTAGTTAGCAGCTGATGGGATGTATGACTAAGCAGAGGGAAGGAAAGAGTAAAGAGGACAGACAAAAAGCTGGGTGTGTGTATATGAAGGTGAATGAAAAGGTGTGGGAAGAGGGAGAGTGAGCAGTTCTCAAACTGGCTAATGGGTACCCATGGTCAGCAGAATCTTGGTGCATCCTCAACAAAGTAGTGCAGAGAGTCATTTCTAGCTCTTGAGGTTCCCTGGTTGTAAGATATTCTTGTTATACTAAAAATCTTCAGGCTATCAAGATAAGTTAATCCTGATCCCTATTTGGGGTTCTGGGGAGGCCTTGGAGAGAATGAAAGCCCTGGAATAGAAGAAACTTTGTGCCACCATCACTGGAATAGGAGAAACTACATGGGATGGCGGTGGAAGCTCTGGTCTAATGTGGAACAGTGGCCACAGCACTTGACAGCAGAAAGCCAGAGGACAGGAGGGAAAGTCTCAGACCACAGATGCTTTAGGACATGAAATGCCAGGAGTAAGGAAAAAGGCAGCAATGAAAGTGGGAGCTACCATGTGATCTTGAATACAGAATAAAGTGTGGTGTACATGGGTCATGCCACATAGGATCAAGCTGGGAGAGGACCAGGGAGGACTGCCAGGGCTAAGGTGGACAGCCTGCACCATGATTGTACTTTCTTGGCAACTCCCCTGCCCATGTCACACTTGTGCTGTTAGACTCTGACACATTTAGCACTAGCTAAATGGCTAGAAGAGTTAATTGTTTATTGAAACCACATTGACAATCAGGAAAACATAATATGATTAGATTAGAATTGGGAGGTTCATGTTGAAAATAAATGTTTTAAAACTGAATAAAGCAGTACATGATGTAATAAAATTTAAATTACTTTCAAATAAAACAATATAATAGGGCTTTCTAAAAGCATGGGCCTTTTGAAATGCACATGTGCATAAATCATGTACATTTAAGAAAGGTTACAGCTACATAAACTTGTGAGTTTGCATTTTATTAATCCTAAGGAAATGACAGGCACTACACACTGGTCTTTCCAAGAGAGGATGGACTAAATTGTGGCTTTTTTTCTCTAGGATCTAAGTGCTGAAAGGAGAGAATTTTAGATATGGAAGAGATCTTAAGAATCAGCTGTCCAACCCTTCTATTTTATAAACAAGGAAATTGAGGCTCAAATAAGTTAATAGATGATATCTTTTAATACAATCTTTATCACTGATTTGCAACTGTTTGACTTCCATAAATAATATTGCACATATTTTTAATAAGATATGTCATTTTTATAGACCATCTAACAGTTAAATTACATAAATCTATGATTATAATTATAATTAAGAACCAGAATTTCTGATGAAAGCTAGTAATTTATTTTTGTACAACCTGAAGGATTTATTTTACTAATATTTCTAGAAAAACTGGAGAATTGTTTAATTAAAATTTCAGATTGAAAACCTATAGAATTTGAGTCTTACTGAACCAAATTCTCTATAAAATTCCACAATCTTCATATATTTTTTATATAAGTCTTCTTAAGGTATTTCTAATATGATGCTTTTTAAAGTATCTAGTGGTATCTGAGAACATTTATAGAAGTTGCAAAGTCTAAAAAACCTGAATCATAATATTTATTATACACCTTCTTTTGCATAATTTATAGGCTAATCAAAGTTTCAAGACCTGAATCATGAAAATTCTGACAATCCTTTCTACATAGAGATTGAGATTGATTCTTAGTGAATTAAGAAGAAAGAAAACCTGTCAAAGTTGAAAATATATACTACAAGAATCAGATCTGGGAACTAAAATAAAGTCACTTTACAAAACACTGTACCCTGATGTAATATCCACCCAGAGAAAATTAATGAGCATGTCAATGTAATACATCCTGAATAAACAGTGACATCAACAATAGACAATTTGTCTATTCCTACCCCTAAATGTCAAGCATTTTGTCATATTACATGATTTTCCAGTGTCTGCTACTTGTGCAGGTGAATCTGTAGATATTTGCATATAATCCAGTTAAAACTGATCTGATTGAATTGTAAACAGAGTTGATAAAATAGAAGCTTATTGTTGTAGTGCCTAATAAGAGTATCATCTACATTTTAAGGAGATACTATGTAGCAGCAATTTAAAATGCTCAGTAAGCTACAGTACAAATGAACATCTATGTTATATAGCAAACCAACATTCTTTTAATAGCTCTATATCATAGTGACACAAATAAGGAATTTACTTGACCAACTACTTTACATATTGCCAGTTTATTAGATCCAGTTTGATAATATCAACATAACTAATTCCTAAACTGATATGTATTCAATGGTGATTTTTCTTTCAATTCTGTTTAGCACAGAGATCATTCTTTGTTGTTGTCTTCCTAACAACAGCCTATGCATATGGAATTTATGTTTTCTATACCACTAAATGCAGTGCTAAGGATTTAAAATAAATGTTGACACATTTGCCTTCCTTTCTTTTCTTTCTCCCTTCCATCATCCAGTGGCATGTAAACTCAGGATACCAGCTGAGCAGGAATGAGTGTTGCTTTAAAGGTAACATGGCACAAAGGAGCCTATCTTTCTTCCAAGATGATGAAAGCCTCTAGGGAGATTTCCAGTTAATATCTTCTTGTTTGAGAGATAATCAGTACTTTCTCTTTAAAAATGTATTTTTTTCAGTAGCTTACTGGAAATAATGGTTCTTATCCAGACAAGGAGTATACTGTTATTGTTTGCCTGGACATCACTTTCAGACCCGTGAAATGAATCCCAGGCCCAGGCTAGCTGGAATCTGGATGGTTTCTAGTGCGAGGGAGGATGGGTTAAAAGGAAAGGTGACAGGAAAGATGTGTTTAGCATCCATGAGCAGCTGAGGCGAGTCTTTCCTATCTCGTAAACGCATCTGAGAAGATTAAGAAAAAAAGATGAACAGGGCATCAGAATCTGTAAGATAGTTTTTTTCTGCCAAAATTTCTACCCCCAAAATCCTCAATTAATGAAGAATGTTTGTTTTAAAATCACTTCATTGACTCAATAAACTGTTATCAAAATAGTTAAAAAGTTATTTTAAAATAAGATAATATAATAAAAGATAAAAACACATTAACCTTCAAACACTTAGAAGCTTATGTTGGTGAGCTAAAGAAAAAGAAAACTGAGGGCTCTTACCTGTATAGTACGAATAAATGAGACGGAGACTCTTTCTTCGAACTCATTAACTGGAGTATACAAATTCAACACTTTGACAATCTATGAGAAATGAAAAGATCAAAGTTTTTGGCATATTATGAAATATACACTTGATATTCATAATCTAGAAAACTTAAAGTTTCTGTGTGTAGTTTTCAACTTGGGAGTGAGTTATGATAAGAGGGAAGAAGGAAGGCACATTTACTTTTGTTATTTGAATTTCTATCAGAATTATTAATGTAATATTTGTATAGTATTTTAAGAAGCAATATAAATTTAGAAAACTATTCAAAAACCATAATGCAAAAAAATGAAAGTGTTCTTATTCCTATCCTTCCAGTCTCCCAAAGTAGCAGCTATTAACCATTTCCTGAGCAATGTTATATATATATTCTGGAAAATGCTATTTTTTATGCAAATTGGTTTGTTTTATTAATAATAGTCTACAATTTTCTCTCTTCACATAAAAATATATATCTGGCCACATTAAAAATCAGCATGGTACTGGTACCAAAACAGGCGGGTGGACCAATGGTACAGAATAGAGGACACAGAAACCAATCCACAAAATTACAACTATCTTATATTTGATAAAGGGGCTAAAAGCATGCAATGGAGGAAGGATAGCATCTTCAACAAATGGTGTTGGGAAAACTGGAAATCCATATGCAACAAAATGAAACTGAATCCCTTTCTCTCGCCATGCACAAAAGTTAACTCAAAGTGGATCAAGGAACTTGATATCAAATCAGAGACATGGCGTCTGATAGAAGAAAAAGTTGGCTATGATCTACATACTGTGGGGTCGGGCTCCAAATTCCTCAATAGGACACCCACAGCACAACAGTTAATAACTAGAATCAACAAATGGGACTTACTCAAACTAAAAAGTTTTTTCTCAGCAAAAGAAACAATAAGAGAGGTAAATAGGGAGCCTACGTCCTGAGAACAAATCTTTACTCCTCATACTTCAGACAGAGCCCTAATATCCAGAATATACAAAGAACTAAAAAAATTAGACAATAAGATAACAAATAACCCAATCAACAAATGGGCCAAGGACCTGAACAGACATTTCTCAGAGGAGGACATACAATCAATCAACAAGTACATGAAAAAATGCTCACCATCTCTAGCAGTCAGAGAAATGCAAATCAAAACCACCCTAAGATACCATCTCACTCCAGTAAGATTGGCAGCCATTAGGAAGTCAAACAACAACAAGTGCTGGCGAGGATGTGGGGAAAAGGGTACTCTTGTACATTGCTGGTGGGACTGCAAATTGGTGCGGCCAATTTGGAAAGCAGTATGGAGATTTCTTGGAAAGCTCGGAATGGAACCACCATTTGATCCAGCTATTCCCCTACTCGGTCTATTCCCTAAAGACCTAAAAAGAGCACACTATAGAGACACTGCTACATTCATGTTCATAGCAGCACAATTCACAATAGCAAGACTGTGGAACCAACCTAGATGCCCTTCAATAGACGAATGGATAAAAAAAATGTGGCATTTATACACAATGGAGTATTACTCTGCATTAAAAAATGACAAAATCATAGAATTTGCAGGGAAATGGATGGCATTAGAGCAGATTATGCTAAGTGAAGCTAGCCAATCCCTTAAAAACAAATGCCAAATGTCTTCTTTGATATAAGGAGAGTAACTAAGAACAGAGTAGGGACGAAGAGCATGAGAAGAAGATGAACTTTAAACAGGGATGAGAGGTGGGAGGGAAAGGGAGAGAGAAGGGAAATTGCATGTAAATGGAAGGAGACCCTCAGGGGTATACAAAATTACATACAAGAGGAAGTGAGGGGAAAGGGGGAAAAATATAAAGGGGAGAAATGAATTACAGTAGAGGGGGTAGAGAGAGAAGAGGGGAGGGGAGGGAGGAGGGGGGATAGTAGAGGATAGGAAAGGCAGCAGAATACAACAGACACCAGAATGGCAATATGTAAATCAATGGTTGTGCAACTGATGTGATTCTGCAATCTGTATACGGGGTAAAAATGGGAGTTCATATCCCACTTGAATCAAAGTGTGAAATATGATATATCAAGAACTATGTAATGTTTTGAACAACCAACAATAAAAATTAATTAAAAAAAATAACATAATTAAATATTATTTCTTTTAAATGGTATTTTTGTTTCTTTGCTTTTTGGTATGGGGTATTAAACACTGGGGGGCTTAACCACTGAGCCACATCCCCAGTCCTGTTTTAATATTTTATTTAGAGACAAGGTCTCACTGAATTGCTTAGGACCTTGCCAAGTGTTACTGAGGCTGGCTTTGAACTTGTGATCCTCTTGCCTCAGCCTCCCAAGCCACTGGAATTATAGGCATGCACCACAGCACCTGGTTTGAATTGTATTTTTAAAAACATGAATAACAACAAAGTCCTCTAAAGAAATTAGCCAATTAATTAAAGGGTATGAGGTCTTTAAAAAATGTCAAATTAATTCCTTTTATAAAATGATCATATCTCTTTTTTAACAAAAGCAAATCACTGGGGTTGGGTTGAAGCTCAGTGGTAGAGTGCTCGCTTGCATGTACAAGGCCATGGATTTGATTGCCAGTACATCCCACCCCTATACACAAATAACTGCCATGTAAAATAGAAAGATATTTTCATTTTCAAGGTATTTTTTTAAAGCTTTGCCATGGGTGGTCACTAGGCACATGTGGCTATTTAAATTTAAATTCATTAAACTGAAAATAACAAATTCCAGACCGTGCTGATCTATAGGTAAAGAATACATAAAGCACCAGAGAGATGTGACTGAGAAAGCAGACATGTGTATCAGGTTGTAGATGACAAAATGAATCAGGAATCAGCCCCTAAGAGGCAACTCTTAGAACTTTAAGAAGTAGGATCACTTTGTTAAATAAAATTTGTTAAATTTTAATGAATCATAGGTCTACCTTACTCTGTGAAATATGTGCTTAAGACATATTTAAGTTTTAGAGTACATTTTTTAAAAGTTGGATGACATCAAACTTCTATGAAGTCAGGCTTTCCTCAATGCACTTTTACTTTCCAAATGTAGCAGAAAGGGGGAACAAATCTCAAGACCGTTATTCAGTGGTGTGGTTCCTCTTTATTCTTAGCAAGAATTTTTGTAAATATGAATTCCACATTAGGAAGCTACAAATCTTGATTCCAACTATCTACTAAGTGAGTTTAATTATACTGGCTGCAACTGAAGATGTCTGTGCCATAAGATATGTGATGAACATCAAGAAAGTTTGAGTCAGCACAGAAAATAACCAGGCAAAAGAAAAATGGGTATGTTCATGCTGATGCCTAAAGGCCTCATGTTTTTGCCATTGTCCTCAAATACCCTTCCCATGTTCCCACTTCCTTCAATGTAGTGCCCAGCTTAAAGGGACCTCCCTGAAGTCAGCTATTGTCCCTCAGCACTTACTACAGACTTTACTATAGAATTTGCTAGAACCCCTAATTTGCTAGAGTCAACTTGGTGCATCTGTGTCTTCCTTCCTAAACTGTAAACTCCCTGAAGGCAGAAAATTTTCATTATTTATTGAAGTATTTTCTCCAATACTAAGTATGATGCCTTGAGATGGGAGGCTCACTTAGTCATTTCTATAACTGAAGGAGTAAGAATTATCTGTCTTAAAAAGGAGAAACCTAAAGAATCAATTATTAAATAGTGATGAAACCAATTTTGTGGAATATAAGAGAATGATATTCCATTACAGCAGGGACTTTGTTTTGTTCTTGGTTATAGGGTCTGGAACATGTGCAGAACACTGAAGGCACTCAATATTTGCTGACTTTTGACTATAGATGTCTGTAATTAGCACTGAAATGTATAAATTTCTGAAAAAATCTCCTTTCTTCAAGATCTGTAGAGATACATCTTCTCTATCACAGATGAGGTCAGTGCAGAGACAAGCGCAATGACAGAAGATTTCTTTATTCTCCAAAGGTCACCTGTGATGACTGATATTATTTCATGACAAGGAAACTTGCTTTACCTGGGCAGTAGTTAAAGCATTGCACATGGAACAAATGGCTTCTGCATCATCATCTGTTTTCTTTTTTACTTGCAAAAGCTGAGCAGCTTGAATGAGTGGTTCCAGGGTTTCTTTTGCCCCACTGTTCATCAGATTCTTGTCACGTAGCCATTCTTCTAGTTGACTGACATTGTACCTATGCCAAAAAAAGAGAGGATGAAAGATAAAATGCAAATTTGCTGAATGCTGTCATAAGTGTCTTAATTTTTTGTGTGTGGCCTTGTCAGTTAAAATGACAGGCAGTATTTTTGTTCAATTTTCTAAAATCTAATCAGCTATGCTTAAAAGTTTATCATTATAGTCATGAGGTTTATAATCATAATTATGTAAGATAAAATGACAAGAGAATAAAATTCTCTTTAATGGAACATGGAAATGAAGTTATTATAGCAAAAGTTATAGAACTTGCTAATAAACAAAACAGAATACATATTATAGCTCTATCCTTATTAGACAACTGCCCAGAAAGCACTTTCTAGCTTCTCTCACAAGTTCAGAGATGAGTTCCTTGTACAGAGTGAGACTTGATAATTCTTGATGTACTCTCTTTCTTAAAGGTCGACTCCAAATTGGGTAACTGAATAACCAGATCCCCTCTCCCCTTATATATGCCTATGCTCAAGCCTCTTCAGGGAAGGGTTTGGGCAACGGGGATGATGTCCTGAGGAAGCCTAGGGATGGAAAAAGAGAAGGGCAAGGGAGAATACTTGGAAGGGACAAAGACTCATATTGGAAAGAGACGAACAGATCACATAGATGCTATGGTTTCAGGAGGTGGTCAGATAAATGACAGTGGATCTCACACTAAGATTAAAATAAACAAAAATACACAGTCATAACATAGTAACCAGACAAACAGGAGGCATTCTGATATTACAGTGAGTGACTTCACATTTGTAAGCAAAACTTATAGAGAAAGAAGGTCCACTACTCCCTGAACAGAAGGCATTATCTTAATATCAATTCTGAGTAGATGTGAGCCAGTGGAAAACTGAAAACAAACACTGAAGTTTCTTGAGAGTTACTAAATATTTTTGAAAGAAAAATTCTTTTTCTTCCTCTCAGTGAATATTTTGGCCATTTAAAAATAAATATTTGCAAAAAATATCAGGTCTATTACAAAAAAGAGCATACGCTGAAGAGTAGTTGGGTATAAAAGTGAGTA
Organism: Callospermophilus lateralis; assembly: GCF_048772815.1. Lineage (NCBI taxonomy): Eukaryota > Metazoa > Chordata > Mammalia > Rodentia > Sciuridae > Callospermophilus > Callospermophilus lateralis. The sequence goes on from NC_135307.1 coordinate 97,613,800, forward strand.
TACCTTTTATTAAAATATGGGGGGTATATTTCAAGTGTTAGTAAAAGATGTATTACGTCTGTTTTTGTTGCCTTAGGTACAAAGGGTATTTTTCCAAAATATATTTCCAAGAGCATTAGAAATCTTCACTATAGTATTTTCTTATTGCATAATTAAAACACACACAAGAGGAGAGGAAGCAGCTACCTCATCTTTGTGTATTTTTTCATCATCTCTCTGTCTTCAAACAAGTTAGCTTCACAGTGGAGCAAGGTGTTTCCCATCAAGCAATGAGAAGAATGTGCCGGCAAGGCACTGACAAGGAGCAGTAACTGCCAGGCAACACAGAAAGTCCCTTGCTGCTTGGCTACGTGGCAACCAAATCAGGTGCATGTACTGGAAACAAGTCATCAGTGTCCCCCACCCTGTCAGGTCAGTTGGGCAGCAAAAAGAAGCTGTCACAGGTGCTGCCACTTGCTCACCTGATCTGCATGCCTTTACTCCAGGAGCACATGTCCTTACGCAGGAGGAGGTTGTTCAGGGTGATGGCCCCCACAATGTAAAACATCTGCTTGACCACCTGCTTGATCAGTTCTGGGTCCATGCCGTGCTGACACATGACTGAGTGGAATGAGTTGAGCTGTCGGAGGATGGAGTCCAGTGTGTAGGTGCCTTCATCCGCAATACTGGAGGTTCGCTTTCTTAGCCCCGTGGGCTTCACCCCGGACACACCCTGAATTGTTTCATGCTCCAGCATGCCTGAGACTGTAGGAGTATTTCAATTATTAGAAGTTCTGAAAGGCAACGTGTTTCATGTGCACAAATATGTTATGTGCACATGCACTTACACATTCAATTTGGGAAAATTATCTGAGAATCCAAATAGAGGGAAAAGGAAGCCAAGCATAGTTGTGCACACCTATAATCCTAGCTAACTGGGAGACTGAGGCAAGAGTATCACAATTTGAGACCTGCCTCAGCAACATAGCAAGACACTGCCAAAAAAAAAGAGGGGGGTGTGGAAAGAAAAAAAGGGTTTATAACTCAGTGGTAAAGCACTTGCCAAGCATGTTTGAGGTCCTGGGTTGAATGATTCCAGTACTGCAAAAATTAAAATTATAAAAAAAAGAGAGAAAAGGGACTTCAAGGAAAGGGCTTCTGGATTTTAAATTTTAATGAAGGAATAATTCTTAAATGTAAATTTACCATAAAAGTAAATACTCTTGGGGCTGGGTTATGATTCAGTGGTATAGCACTTGTCTAGCATGTGAGGCCCTGGGTTCAATCCTCAGCACCACATATAAATAAATAAATAAATAATAAAAAGGTCCATTCACAATTAAAAAATATTTTTAAAAAATAAAATAAGGGGATCCAAGATGGAAGACTAGAGGGAGGCTGCATTCTGTGTCACTCTGGGATCTGGGATTCAAGTAGTGGGAATACTATTTCTCTGTGAGTGTTTACAGGACCCCTGACAGACGTTCCCATGCAGGAATCATGGCCGCGGTGCCTGCACATGTCCCCAGGCCTCAGCACAGGACTCCTGGCCACTCGTCCACGCCTGATCTCCCAATGCCTGAGTAGGATCACCAGCATTAGCACCCGTGCAGGACTCCTGGCCATGCACCTAAGCAGGAATCTCAGTCACAACTCCCACGCAGGACACCCTGTCACAGCCCATGTGCAGGAACTCCAGCTGCCCCTCCCATATGGACCCCCATCTACCAACATGGGGCTCCCCAGTTGCCTCCATCTTGGGGCACTGCAACAACTGCCATAGTCCCCTACATGTGGTAGCCTGCACCTGGGGACTCCATACTGGGTCCAGAGACAGCCCCATCCACAACACTGCATGCCACAGAGCTACATCTCTTATCACCACCACTGGGCTCCACCCGACCTGAGAGCCCATCCCTGAAAGCCTCCATCTTCAGATACCTTTGTTGCCATCTTTATTTGGGACAACACCCAGCTTGGAACACTGGCTGGGGCTTAGAAGCAATATCAAGGTACCAAAAGTCCCCAACTCCCCACCCTCTCCCCAGCAGCCCCTAACCTGGCACAGTGCTTGTGGCTATGCGACTGGTCCATAGCTCACAAAACTGGGTCCTGAACTGCCCAATACAAAACATCTCTCCGAGACAGGTGCACAGCCCCCAGAACGCAGCCTACAAGACCTCCAGAGAGAAAGGTTCCCCACTGGGATGTAGAAAGGGAGCGGGTGAGCGAGATACAGTTTAGAGACTAAATTAGAGATCAGGAATTGCAAGGCCTACAGGCGATATAAGAGATAAAACCAGGTGCCCATATCACATAAGTGGCCCCCAAGGGAGATCCCTGGGGTGCAGTCTCCCATCATGGACCAGCAATTGCTATACCCCACCTCTAGGAGCTATGCCCCAAGACCAATGCTTCCACCCTAACAACCTTCACCATCCTGAGGGTGGACATACCAGCAAACAGACAACCCCACCTATTGTATGAGAAGGGAAGCAGAAAAGATACTGATCTCCAACAAAAACAATCCTTGTATCTTCCTTTGATATAGTTTTTTTTCTCTCGTTCTCTCTTTTCCTGCCCTCACATCACCAACATTTGTGAAAACAAATACTTTCATGAATTAGGCCAATGAGGACTAGGATGTCTGAATAGTATATTACAATGGTGTTGTATATTATTTATCTCCAATTTTTTCATTTTTTATTTTTCTTAATATTTATGTTTGTTTGTTTTGTACTCTACTGTCTTCCCACTTACTTGTCTCCCCTAAATCACTTTCTCTCTCTTCTCCTGATATTAACCAACTTCTTTAGATTCCTCTTTCACACTTTGTAATATCTAATAACTCTATTTCTTCACTTCCTACCCCCTCAACATCTCATCCTATACCTTACTCCAGGTTCTTTGTCCACCACCAGAAACTGTAGACCCTTTTGCAAATCTTCTGTTTATATGTAGACAATAATTGAACTTACTATTTCTTTATAATGTGACAAAACTGTAAACATCTTTATAGCAGCTATTTGGTTTAAGGTTGTATATTGTTTGTATTGGGATCTGTTCACATTGTTCTCCCCTTAAAGGAAAGGTTTTGGAACCCTACAGGGGCACTATAAACTTATAGGGTAAAAACTATAACACCCAGGATCCGCTGTGCTAAAAGGGAAAACACATGAACAAAATGAAAAAACAAGGGGAGAAAGTGCCCAAAACAAACCAAGATGTTACATATTAGAATCCATGGCCAGCACAGCAGAAGAAGTGACAGAGAAGGAGTTCATGATGTACATAATTAAAATGTTCTGTGAAATAAAGGATGATATAAGAGAGTAAATATAGGCAGCAAAAGATCATTTCCATAAAGAGCTACATAAGCAAATACAGGAAGCAAAAGATTACTTCAATAAAGAAATAGAAGTTCTGAAAAAAACAACCCAGAAACTTTGAAATGAAAGAAACAATAAACCAAATTAAAAGCTCAACTGAAATCATCACCAACAGATTAGTCTACTTGGAAGACAAGACTTCAGACAATAAAGATAAAATATATAATATTGAAAAGAATGTTGATCACACAGTGAAGATGGTAAGAAACCATGAGCAGAACATTCAAGAATTACAGGATAATATAAAAAGACCAAATTTAAGAATTATTGGGATAGAGGAAGACAGAGTTATAAGCCAAAGGAATGAACAATCTATTCCATGAAATAGTATCAGAAAATTTTCCAAACATGAAGAATGAATTGGAAAATCAAATACAAGAGGCTTATAGGATACCAAATGTACAAAATCACAATAGATCCACACCAGGGCACATTATAATGAAAATGCCTAACAGAGAGAATAAGGAGAGAATTTTATAATATATATATTTTTTGATTTTATTTTTTTAGTTGTAGTTGGACACAATACTTTTATTTTATTTATTTTTATGTGGTGCTGAGGATCGATCCCAGGGCCTCACAAGTGCTAGGCAAGTGCTCCACTACAGAGCCACAACCTCAGTCCAAGGAGAGAATTTTAAAAGTCACAAGAGAGGGGCTGGGGATGTGGCTCAAGCGGTAGCACGCTCACCTGGCATGCGTGTGGCCCGGGTTCGATCCTCAGCACCACATACCAACAAAGATGTTGTGTCCGCCGAAAACTAAAAAAAATAAATATAAAAATAAATAAATAAATAAAAGTCACAAAAGAAAGGAATCAGATTACATATGGGAGAAATCAATTAGGATATCTGCAGATTTTTCAAGCCAGACTCTGAAAGCTAGAAGATCTTGGAACAACATATACCAAGCTCTGAAAGAAAATGGATGCCAACCAAGAATCTCATATCCAGCAAAATTAAGCTTCAGATTTGATAATGAACTAAAAACCTTCCATAAGAAACAAAAGTTAACAAGTTAAAAGCCTGCACTACAGAACATCCTTAACAAAATATTCCATGAAGAGGAAATGAAAAACAATAATGAAAAGGGAGGTATTACTCTAAAAGAAATACCAATCAAAGGAGAAACCAAGTCAAAGTAAATACCAAAAATAAATAAATATGACCCGTAATACAAATCATGTCTCAATAATAACCCTGAGTGTTCATGGCCAAACTCACAATCAAAAGATACCTACTGGCAGATTGGATTTATAAAACAAAAAACAAAAAACAATATGCTGCCTTCAAGAGACTCATCTCATAGGAAAAGACATACACAGACTGAAGGTGAAAGGTTGGGAAAAATCATACCATTTACATGGACTGTGGAAACAAGTGGGGGTTTCCATCCTCATATCAAATAAAGTAGACTTTAAGCCAAAGTAAGTCAAAAAGGATAAAGAGGGCACTTCTTTACTGCTTAAGGGAACCATACATCAATAAGATATAAATAACTATTATAAATATATAAGCCCCAACAATGGAGGATCTAAGTTCATCAAACAAATTCTTCTCAAGTTCAAGAGTCAAATAGACCACAATACAATAATTCTGGGTGACTTTAACACACCTCTTTCACCACTGGATAGATCTTCCAAACAAAAGTTAAACAAAGAAACTATAGAACTCAGTAATACAATCAATAATTTAGACCTAATAGACATATATAGAATATTTCATCCATCAACAAGTGAATATACTTTCTTCTCAGCAGCACATGGATCCTTCTCTAAACAAACCATATATTAAGCCACAAAGCAACTCTTAGCATATATAAAAAAATAGATACTACCATGAATCCTATCAGATCATAATGGAATGAAATTATAAATCAATGATAAAATAAAAAATAGAAGCTACTCCAACACCTGGACACTAACTAATAAGCTATTGAATGAATAATAGGTTGCAAAAGACAACAAAGAGGAGATTAAAAAATTCTTAGAGGTAAATGAGAACACTGATACAACATATGAAATCTCTGGAACATTATGAAGGTAGTAGTAAGAGGAAATTTCATTGTATGGAGTTCATTTCTTAAAAGAAGAAAAAGTCAACAAATAAATGACCTAACATTACATCTCAAAGCCCTAGAAAAAGAAAAACAAATCAACACCAAAAGCAATATAAGACAGAAAATAATTAAAATCAGAGCTGTAATCAATGAAATTGAAACAAAAGAAACAATTGAAAAAATTGACAAAATAAAAGTTGGTTCTTTGAAAAAATGAACAAAAAGTTGGTTCTTTGAAGAAATAAGTAAAATTGATAAACCCTTAGACATGCTAACGAAAAGAAGGAAAGAGAAAACTCAAATTACTAACATCTATGATGAAAAAGGAAATATCATGACAGACACAACAGAAATACAGAAGATAATTAGAAATTATTTTAAAAACTTGTACTTCAATAAAATAGAAAATATTGAAGGCATTGACAAATTTCTAGAGTTATATGATTTGCCCAAATGGAATCAGAATGATTTATACAAGTTAAACAGATCAGTTGCAAGCAATGAAATAAAAGATGCCACCAGAAGCCTATAAACCAAGAAAAGTCCAGGACCAGAGGGATACACAGCTGAGTTCTACAAACCTTCAAAGAAGAACTAATATCAATACTCCTCAAATTATTTCATGAAATAGAAAAAGAGGGAATACCTCCAAACTCATTCTATGAGCCCACTATCACCCTGATTCCAAAACCAGGCAAAGACACATCAAAGAAAGAAAACTTCAGACCAATATCTCTAATGAACATAGATGTAAAAATTCTCAATAAAATTCTGTCAAATCGAATAAAAAAATATCAAAAAGATAGTGCATCACAATCAAGTGGGGTTCATCCCAGGGATGCAAGGTTGGTTCAACATACAGAAATCAATAAATGTAATTCATCATATCAATAGACTTAAATAAAATTAAGAATCATATGATCATCTCAATAGATACAGAAAAAAACATTCGACAAAATACAGCATCCCTTCATATTCAAAACACTAAAAAAACTAGGGATAACAGGAACATATCTCTACATTGTAAAAGCTTTCTATGCTAAGCACCAAGCCAAGATCACTCTAAATGGAGAAAAACTGAAAGTATTCCCTCTAAAAACAAGACAGGGATGCCTTTTTTCCCCCTTCTATTTAACACAGTTCTTGAAACTCCAGCCAGAGCAATTTGACAGATGAAAGAAATTAAACTATTTGCTGACAATATGATTCTATACCTAGATGATCCAAAAAATTCCACCAAAAAACCAGTAGAAATAATAAATGAATTCAGCACAGTAGCAGGATATAAAATCAACACCCCTAAACCAAAGGAATTTCTGTACATTGGTGACAAAACCTCTGAAAGAGAAACTAAGAAAACTACCCCATTTACGATAGCCTCAAAAACAAAACAAAACAAAACTTGGGAATCAAAAAAGAGGTGAAAGACCTTTACAATGAAAACTACAGAGTGCTAAAGAAAGAAATTAAAGACAACCTCAGAAGATAGAAAGAACTCCCTTGTTTTTTGGATAGGCAGAATTAATATTGTCAAAATGACCATACTATTAAAAGCACTATACAGATTTAATGCAATTCCAATCAAAATGCAAATGACATTTTTCATAGAAATAGAAAAAGTAGTCATGAAATTCATCTGGAAAGATAAGAGACCCAGAAGAGCTAAAGCAATCCTTAGCAAGAAGAGTTAAACAGGTGGCATCATTGTACCAGACCTTAAATTATACTATAGAGCAATAGAAACAAAAACGGCATGGTACTGGCATCAAGATACACTTGTAGACCAATGGTACAGAATAGAGGACATAGAGACAAACTCACATAATTACAGTAATCTCATATTAGTCAAAGGTGTCAAAAACATATTGGAGAAAGAACAGTTTCTTCAACAAATGGTGCTAGGAAAATTGGAAATCCATAAGCAACAAAATGAAATAAAACCCTATATCTCACTATGCACAAAACTCAACTCAAAGTGGATCAAGAACCTAAGAATTAAACCAGAGACCCTGCAACTAATAGAAGAAAAAGTAGGCCTAAATCTTCATTATGTTGGATTAGGCCCCAACTTCCTTAATGAGACTCTTATATTGCAAGAAATAAAATCAAGAATCAATAAATGGAATGGATTCAAACTAAAAAGCTTCTTCTCAGCAAAAGTAATAATTATTGAGGTGAATAGAGAGCCTACAGAATGGGAGCAAATTTTTACCACACACATATCAGATAGAGCACTAATCTCCAGGATATATAAGAACTCAAAAATCTTAACACCAAAAAACAAAAACAAAAACAAAAACAAAAACAAAAAAAAACAAGTAATGCAATCAATAAATGGGCCACAGAGCTGAACAGTCACTTCTTAGAAGATGATATACAATCAATCACCAAATATATGAAAAAATGTTCAACATCTCTAGCAATTAGAGAAATGTAAATCAAAACTACTCTAAGATTTCATCTCACTCCACTCAGAATGGCAGCTATTAAGAATACAAACAACAATAAGTGTTGGTGAGGATGTGGGGAAAAAGGTACACTCATATATTGCTGGTGGGATTGCAAATTGGTGCAACCAATATGGAAAGCAGTATGGAGCTTCCTTTGAAAACCTGGAATGGAACCACCATTTGACCCAGCTATCCTAGTCCTCGGTTTAGACTCAAAGGACTTAAAAACAGCATACATAGTGATGCAGTCACATCAGTGTTTATAGCAGCACAATTCACAATAGCTAAATTGTGGAACCAACCTAGATGCCCTTCAGTAGATAAGTGGATAAAGAAACTGTGGTATATACACAATGGAATACTATTCAGGAATTAAAAAGAATAAAATCATGGCATTTGCAGGTAAAAGGATGGAGTTGGAGAATATCATGCAAAGTGAAGTAAGCCAATCCCAAAAAACCAAATATCAAATACCAAATGTTTTATCTGATGGGGGATGCTGACCCATAATGGGAATGGTGGGGTGAGTATGGGAGAATGGAGGAACTTTAGATAGGCCAAAATGGAGGGAGGGGAAGAGAGGGGGCAGGAGGGTCGGAAAGATGGTGTAATGAGATGGACATGATTACTCTAAGTACATGTATGAAGACATGAATGACGTGACTCTACTTTGTGTACAACCAGAGACATGAAAAATTGTGTTCTATATGTGTACTATGAATTGAAATGCATTCTGCTGTCATATATAACAAATTAGAATAAATTAAAAAAATAAAAAACAAGTCAAAATACACTTTAAAATTCATATTTGTGTACATGGATTTAAGTCACATTAGGTTTAGATAGAGAGGTATGGAAAGGGTAATATCAAATTTTGTCTTGAGCTAGGGTTAGTGTTATAGAATTAAGATTAATATGAGGAAATATGAATATTCATAAGAATGTATATTTGAAATTATGTGTGAAAACATACATATACATACAAGACCTGAAAGAAGGAAGAGTAAATTGTGAGTCCTATGAATATATATTTTGTAAATATGAGTACATATTGATGAAACCTATATATATATTTATATGCATTCAAATTTAACATTGAAAATGAAAATAAATATCAAAATACTTTAAAATTCAAAATAAAATAAAGTAAGTATCCTTAATGATGTAGTTTCTAAAGTAAGAAGTAGTAGCCTTGTGATAGGAGAAGCTATGGCATCTTGGGTGGGTTTTTGAGAGGTTAGTGTTAAGATAAGCATTTCTTGGAAATTATTAAAAATACAAATAATAATAAATGTTGGTGAAGATGTGGGGAGTACTCACCAATATTATTGGAAGGATTGCAAATTAGTAAACCATTCTGGAAAGAAGTATGGAAATTCCTCAAAAAACTAGAAATGGAACCTCCATATGACCCAACTATCTGATCCCTCAGTATTTACCCAAAGGATCTAAAATCAGCAAGCTATAGGGGATGCAACAACATCAATGTTTATAGCAGCACAATTCACAGTATCCAACCAACACAGGTGATTGTCAACAGGCAAATGAATGAAAAAATGTGCTATATATTCACAATGGTACTTCACTTAGCCATAAAGAATGAAATTATGGCATTTGCTGGTAAATGGATAGAACTGGAGACCGTCAAATGCTAACTGAAATAAGACAGACTCAGAAAGTCAAGTTTTGAATGTTTTCTCTCATATGGGAAAGCTAGACCAAAATAAGGGGGAAAAAAAAGATAAAGGGGTGTGAATCCCATGAAAATAGAAGATAGATCAGTGAAATAGAGGAAGGGAGGGAGGAGAGACAGGAAAAGGAAAGAATGGTGGAATGAATCTGATCAAACTTTTCTATGAACACATATGAATACACCCCAGTGAATTTCACATTTATGTATATCCACAATGCACTAGTTTAAAAGGAAAGATCAGTACTGTAGAGGGAAGGAACAGAGAGACAGAGAGGAAGGAGGAGAGGTAATGGGGAGGTACTAAGGATTGAATTGGAGCAAATTATATTCTATGCTTGTATAATAATGAAAAATGAACCACAATATTACATATATCTATAATAAACTAATAAAAAAGATAAGCATTCTTCATATTTGAGTCTCAGAGGCAATAAAACAGTAAGAAAAATGTGACACTTAGAAATAGTCTTGGAGGAGACCTGAGAGAGGCAGTTTGAGTGGGGTGGAGAGCTGGGTCCTTCCTTGACCTGGGTTTCCCACAATAGCAATGAGACCTTGAGCTAGTCTCAGCATTCTTTTGGTTTGTGGCATGCTGCTCCCCTACTGCGCTCTCAGAGCATCTGGCTGATGCCTCCCTTAGGATACTTCTGAGATGTCCACTCCCTGTCCAGTAACCCCTTGAAAGCAAAGATCATTCCTGGTTCATTTTTACCTCTTTGTGCTAAACTCAGCTTCTCAGAAACTCACCCTGACAATTTTTTTTTTTTTAGGGGGGAGGTCACTGCTATTAAATGCCTGGGAGATGGAAGCAGTTATTTAGAGTGGGACATCTTAGAGGCAAACTTCTTGTTCAGCCAACCAATACAAACAAGCAAAACTAGAAGAAAGATTTGCTAAAGCTGACCTTTGTCTCTGTTACCTCCTTTATTTTGGCCAGGTTGACCTTTTAGTAGACAATAGAAGAAACAACTGCCATCTGGCATGGCTTCCTTAACCTTTTAGTCTCTGGTTAATTGTGGGCCTACAAAAAACAATAGAATACTATGAGTCCTTAGAAGGGAAATAAAAAAAAAAATTGTGGAAATATGAAAAAACACATGGGTGGAGAAAGAAAGAGTAGGTAGCTAGAAGTAGCCTTAAGAGTCTGCTGATAATCTGCATGAAGATAACAGTGTTGGTAACTTGAAAAAAAAATTTTTTAAACTTTAAATGCATTCAAAACTAGTAGCTTGACTCCTAAATTCTGTTCCAACCTGCTACACATTCCAAAGAAACACAGATAGTACAATATATAAATAAACACCCAGAATGAGTACACATTGATAAAGAGAGGTACATGGAATCACACATTGAGCTGAATATACATAAGCATATCTCACACACACACACACACACACCAGCAACTCAGCTGAGAAACCACCTTAAGCCAAATTGCCTTTAAAATGTCCAGATGTACAACTCAGCTTGGAGTGTCTGAGACAAACCTATGGGTCATGTTCTTGTTGACATAGTACCTTCTCAGTCATTTCACTGTAGATTATTAGGCAAAGTTCAGACCTTCCTCAGCCTCCTTGTTTTTAGGTGAGGGCCCCTAGGAAGCCCTGTGTAGTAGCGCCATAGTCCAAAGTTTGAAGCATTATGGAAAACTGAACAAGAGATAAGGTCTATTTCTGGTTATAAGGAATATGACAATAAGAAGATAAAAGCATTACACATTAAGAATGGGTTCCAGATCTGCTGTTTTGATCATGTGGAAAATGAATTTCTGTGGTATGCCAGGTAGCCATGGCTGGAGTTCTGGGATTCCTCCACATTAATTTATGCCCTGAAATATGTGCCACTGGCAGTCACTTATTGATGAGATAGACAGACTGTGATGTTCAGTGATGTGCTGGCCTTACCAATCATTGGTTGAAGGATGTTCTCTAATACCCGTACAAGCTGTTGGTAAATCTGAATGGCCAAGTCACTCAGCACCTGCCGATACTCAGCCAGGTCAAAATTGGTGAGGCAGTGTTCATTTTGGCGAGAGGTATTATGCTTCATGAAGCCCTAGAGTCATAAAGAAAAGTTAATAATACACAGGAGGTCAAGCATCTCTTCTGTCTGCCTCACTATCTCCAGTTTGGTGAGCATCTTTATGCTCTTTCTTCTCTCTCCCAAGGGTTTCCATTTATCCCCCACAAAAATGCCAGGATAATCATTCAGTTGCTGGTGTGTGCTTGTTTGCTTTTATCATTTCTTCCTTCCACTTCTTACAAGCTTTTGAATAATAGATACATTTGGCAACCCAGCATTTAAGCCGTTCTAATAGCAATGTCAATGAAATAAGTGGGGGAATTTAACTAAAAAAAATGAATGCGGTTTCATTTATGAAATAGTAGGTTTACTGCTAAACACTGAATTATTTTAAAGTACTAATTTCTTAACTTCAGCTCACTAAATACAGTCCTATTCATAAACACTACACCCATAGGGCCTCTATAATCTTGAAATAGACCAATTTCTACAGAGACTGGTAAATAACAAAAATTTTCCTTTCATTATATTTCATGGTATCCACATTATTTTTAGTCAGAGATTAGAATGAAATGTTTTGGTGGTAGCTGTTAAAAAGAAAAGTTAACTATACAAGCAGGTAGTTTTTGTAGTTATTTTTGCATCCGAACATGCTGCTCACTTGATATTGCTTAATAAAGGCAATTGTTTACTTGATGGATTCTTATCTGCCTTCCGATAACTAATTTAAGGACATGGTCTAAAAGTGGAGATGGACAGGACATAGTTAATGGCCTTTCTGTAGGTGGGTACCGGGGATTGAACTCAGGGGTACTCAACCACTGAGCCATATCTCCAGCCCTATTTTGTATATTTTTTATTTAGAGGTAGGGTCTCACTGAGTTGCTTAGGGCCTTGCTAAATTGCTAAGGCTGGCTTTGAACTTGTGATCTTCCTGTCTCAGCCTCCGAGCTGCTGGGATTACAGGCATGCATCAACATGCCCAGCACTTTCTTGGGATTCTTATGTCAGTTCCATGTTCTCAGGTGTCTTGCTCATCTTTATATTTGCCATCATTTGTGAGGACAGTCCTCTGCCTCTGGGTGTTTCTGGTCAGTTTTTCTGCCTGCCCTTCTGCAAAGGATGGGGAGGTGTAGAGGACAGTGGGCTAGGGGTACAGGCTTGAAGAGGTAGGCTGTCCCAGAATCCCAGACTTAGGCAACATTTCAGTTTTTTTCATCTGTAAAACTGGGTTTTTAATTCCTACCATGCAAATATGTTATAAAAATTAAATAACATAAATATACTGAGTGCTGTCAGATATATACTAAATAATAAAATGTATTAATATAGATATTTAAATTAATTATTAATAAAAATTATTATTTTACATAATTTAAAATATTTTGAAGTTTATCAAACAACTAAAGAACACATCAGTACAAACAAAAGTAATATAGATTTTTACACAGATCAAAAGACACATGAGAGCAGGGCATGGTGGCACATGCCTATAATCCCAGTGATTGGGAGGTGGAGGCAGGAGGATTGGGAGTTCAAGGCTAGTCTCAGCAATTAATGGAGGCCTAGGCAACCTAATGAAATCCTGTCTCAAAATAAAAAATAAGAAAGGCTAAGGATGTAGTTCAGTGATAAAGCGCCCTGGGTTCAATCCCTATACCACAAACAAAAAACAAAATACACATTATCTTAGGTTATATTTTGTCCCCGATCACTAGTAGCAAGCCAAAACTGACAAATTTCTAAATAATTCAGTATTCCAATATTAGCTCTTGACAGTTCGCTTCAATGTACTGGCAAAAAGATTCATTTATGATAATATTCATTGACTGAGGTTTATTTTATTTTTTGCTGTGCTTTGTCATAATTTAAACTCTAACAGTGAAGAAACGATGTCATTCCTCAATTCACTGTTTGGTAGGTAATGAACATTAAACAAAAAGATGAATTCCCAAGCCATCTTTGAATTTGAGTTTTGGAATTAACATATGTTTAAATATTTTTCACTTTAAAATTTTTCCTTAAAAACAATAAGAAAGAAAAGCATGCTGGTTTTATAAGCAAGATTTTCTCACCTCTTCTCCACTGTACTGCTTCAAACAGTGCAAAAATCGGCATGTGTTAGAGAGCCAGAAGGAGACAGTTTCAAAATCATCACCTCTTTTCTGAAAAAGAGAATAAGTCTAAATTTGTCTTTTCCTTAGAGAAATAGCAACTGAAAAAAATTGAACATACACCAGAAGGCCTATTTCTCTTAGTTACCATCATGAACTATTACAAAAATAAATAAATCACATTGCAGCCTTAAATCATTGCTAGCAGAATATAAACCATAGGTTCATTGGCTGTTTGTTACTTTTCTTGCTATTAGAAAAAGTATTCCCATTTAGTAGATGTTAGCTATTCTTTTATGCAGTAAAAAATTCAACCCACAGCTGATCTGAACTCACTTCCCTTGGGGTTAAGGGAAAAAAAATCAGAAAAAACTAAAGGCACAAAAGAGAATGACAAATTTTATGATAAAGAATATGAATTTGATTAAAAAAAAGAATATGAAAAAGAGTCTGAAGCACTCACCCAACTTAGCTAAAAAATCTTTTCAAGAATAAAATAAAACGTCTGAGCAGTGAACCAGGGAAATGGTGGGAAAAATCCTGTACTGCGCATTACAGAGAGGGTGAAGCTGGTTGGCTCTTCACCAGGGATGGGAAAGAGTAGAAGGGAGGAAAAGAGAGTCACTGTGCCTGAAAAAGAGTCTGGGTGTTTTTCAGGGGCTGAGGAGTAGCCATACTCAGAAGTTCTATAACTCTACAAACAAAACCATTAACTAGTTTGGATATGGAAAGTCACAGAACTATCAATATTTGCCTATACCTTTTTCCAGAAAATGATGCACAGAAAAAACTACAATAGTTTACCTGGGACAGCTGTCCAGCACTAAATAGCTATGCTTTTAATTTAAGAGTTCTTTTTAAAAAATGTTAAATTCTAATAACTTTTCTACTATATCTCAAAACCTAGGTTCTTAAAAGTTATATGAGAACACCTGCCTTTGGTCTTTGGTTGTAGCTTTATGTAGTAAAAGTGTACTTGGAGTAGGATAAATCACAGGGAAAGACAGATTTCTCATAGAATCATTTCTTCTTTTTTTAATACCTTTATTTTATTTATTTTTATGTGGTGTTGAGGATTGAACTAAGTGCCTAACACATGCAAGATGAGCACTCCACCACTGAGCCACAACCCCAGACCGAATCATTTCTTTACGTGATAAAATTATTTCCTCAATCAAGTGCAAAACAAACTAAAACCCTTAACTTTTTGGAGAATATTTTTCTGAAAAGACTTTTTTAAAAAAATTTTTTAATATTTATTTTTTAGCTTTCGGCAGACACAACATCTTTGTTTGTATATGATGCTGAGGATCGAACCTGGGCTGCATGCATGCCAGGTAAGCTCGCTACCGCTTGAGCCACATCCCTAGTCCCCTGAAAAGACTTTAAGAAAGAAATCTCAGAGGATGGAAATCATAACTTGTCTTTTTAGCTGAGACAGGACTATTAGGTTCTGGTCTTCAATTTACCATGAGGTAAATATCTGAAAGATCTAGCTAGTTACAATCATCTTCCAATATTAGGAAGACTACCAAAAGTGCATAAAATTTTATGATACTCCCAAACACACAAAAAATTATCTTATGACTTGAGTGAAGGTTTGACCAAGCACTATTTTAAGTGTTGCAAAAAATCTGCATGACAACTGCTGCTAATAAAGGCTCTGGGCTGAGCTGAGAAAGACCATCAGTACAGATTCAAGAGCAAAGCTGGCCTCAGGTTGACTGGTGGAACAGGGACACCGAAGCTCTTGTCTAGGTTGTCTCTGCTGATGTTTAGCCAAGTAAAACTGCAGAGATCCTTGGAACAACCTCAAGATAAAGCGTGTAACTGCACCTATACCAAAGAATTACCAGAATCCCCACTCTCCACTGGGAGTGGAGAATTACCAGATGCAATTGGTTAAAACTTGAGAAGACTACATTACAGAAATAATTCAGCATTTGTTCTCATTACTGGGCTGCAGTCTTTGCTAAGCTACTTTAAAAAAAAATTAACTCAATACATACCATTTCTTTCAGCATGAACACTAAAGGGGACTTTTATTTTCATTAACATCAAATATCCTATATTCAAAACCATTTGCTTCTTTGGAAACTTAAAAAATTTATAATTGAATGCTAATTCTGTACTCAAGAAGTTACTAGATCTAGCTTGCCAAAAACAATATTTTTAGGTGAAAATATCATGTATGGTCAAAACTAAATAATAAATCAATATTATCTGACTGTCTCACAGAGAAGACAAGATGAATGCAATGACACTTGCAGATTTTGATTTACTAGAAATAAATGATCTATGAGCTAAAAACTGTAGGGATTCTCCATATGTCCTTGGCTAGTTATGCTGCTTCAGAGCCCATGTGAAAAAAAGAGTTGCTAAAATCAAAACCAGATGTGAGACACATGCATGTACCACAATTTTAAATGGCATCAAAAGGATATTTTGTTCTAGCACCCACTCCTTTCTAATCTTTAAACAACATGGCACAATAAATAAATGCCTTCTTGCAAGGTTGAGGGAAAATTTTGCTTTTGTCTAATTAGGAGTTGACTTAAGTGGCAAAACTTGTAGTCGAAGTGCAATATAGCACCAATATGTAAAAAATTAAATGAGTTATATTCAGAAAACATCAATCAGTTTTTAAAAATTAAGTCTTCAGAAACTCCACATTTCAGTGGATATTCATAGAATATCTGCAGAATATAGACTAAGAACCAGAATTTTTCAGAAGTTCATGACCAGGGGGTGGGGGGTGGAGAGGAACAGAGAGTTAGTGTTTAATGGGTGCAGAGTTTTAGTTGGGGAAGATGAAACAGTTCTACAAATGGATGCTGTTGATGGTTGTACACACTGTGAATACACTTACTGCCACATAAATATACACTTATAAATGGTTAATATGGTAAATTTTTTGTTTATATATATATATATTACCACAATTAAAGTTCAAGAAAGGCATCTTAGAGTTGAGAGAATCCACTGTTAACTACTTACTTATCTTCATCCTCATTAAGTTAGATAATCAGAAGGCAAAGCACCTGGAGCACATTATGTCAATTCCTCACAGAAACACTAAGTTAAAACTAAGTATGTTGTTTCTCTACAGTCAAGAGGAGGATTATGCAAGGTGACTCAGAGATTACTGAGTTATGTAGGGATTTCTGCTTGGTTATATAATGCTGCTGCCTCTTCCAAGTCTGTCTTCTCTGATTAGCATCTTATGTTGCTTTTCACATGGAAGCAGGCATTTTAGGTAACAAGAAGAATTATGGGGTGAGTTGGAGAATAATGGGTACAAAAGTTGGAAGAAAATATTTTAATGCTTTATCAGACTTGTTTTTATATGAACAAGCCATGCATTATTGAACGTCCATTTTAACATTAGCATTATCCTATCTATCTATCTATTTATCTACCCACCTACCTATCCCTTCTCCACTGAATATTTTTAATTTAGTTCCAAGTATAATCTTAAAACAGACTATTTCTGTCCACGAAGAGAAATTTACTCCCCAAATAAATGCAATTATATCAAATTAATTTTGCTACATATCCAATTTGAGTCATGTTCTAAAAGAAAGTATATAGAGAGGTTGCAAGGAAGAATGTTTCCTAAACTGCAAGTTTTTAGTAAACACTAGCAACTTTGCCCAAGTCCATGGAAGAAAAAGCATGTCTGCACAGACTGTCACCATGAACATTCATCTTGAGAATTTTGTTGAACTTGAGCTCACCTTCAATACTTTTTTGATGCTGTTAATTGTTGACGTTAGTAATGACCTTACTTTCTGATCATCATTCAGGTAATCGGCATGTCGAACGCACATAAACAGAATATATGCTGGTAGCCCTGGAATCAAATTGACTGCTACACCCCGTGGTTTTAGTTCTGGAAAATGAAAAAAAATGTAAAATTATACTACATTGAAAGTCTCTGTGAAGCATGCTTTGCCAGATATAAAAGCACAGTTATATAAAGTTCAATCAATCAGGGTAAATCAGATTTAAAAAAAATTTTTTTGTACTGGGAATTGAACCCAGGGTCACTTTACCACTGAGCTATGACCCCAGTACTTTTAATTTCCTATTTTGAGATGGGGTCTTGCTAAATTGCTTGGTGGAAGGGAGTGGGGGTGGGGTCTTGCTACATTGTTGGGGCTGGCCTTGAACTTTCAATCCCCCTGCCTCAGATTCCCAAATTGCTGGGATTATAAGCATGAGCCATCATTTCCAGCAAAAAAGAGTATTTTAACAAATCGTTAAGAGGAGAAATTCTTGAGTGTGGGGACATGTCTATCTAATATTTATATGTCCTGCCCTGACTCTTCCCTTGAACTCCAGTCTTATGTATTAACTGCCTCTTGATATCTCTCCTTAGATATGTCAAACTGAACCTCTCCCAAACCAAGCTCCTGGTTCTCTGATAAACCTGCTCTTTCAGTGTTTGGAAATGGCAGCTCCAATCTTCCAGTATCTCAGGTTATAAATCTCCTCATCTCTTTGGCTCCTTTCTTTTCTCATAACACATACCTAATCCACCAATGGATCCTGCTGGCTCTCCCTAAAAAATATACCCAGAGTCCAAACTACTTTGCACTACAGTAACTAGCTATTACAGTAACTAGCTAGACCACCATTATCTCTTCTTGATTTGCTATAAGAGATTCTTACCTGGTCTTCTTGGTGCACCCTTTGCCCCACAGTATATTTTCTATATATCAACTACAGTATTTATTTTAAAAAATATAGGTAAGATTATCTAACTCTTGTTCAAGAATCCTCCAGGCAGCTTCTCATCTCACCCATTTATAAAATCTGAAATCCTCATGTAGTCCACATGATCTGGCCCTGTTCCTCTTCTCAAGCCCTGGCTTACCTGCTTCAGTCAAATGCATTTCCTTACTGTTGGCTAAATATACCAGGCCTGCTCCCATCCCAAGGCCTATGAAATTACTATTTTTTTCTGCCTCTAAGGTTCTTTACTCAGATATCAGCTCTCTTACTTCCTTTAACCTCTGTCCAAAGATTACCTTATCAAAAAGTGTTTCCTGACAAATTTTATATAAAACAACACACCTTCCTTCATTCTTTATTCTTTTTTATACCTCCCAAACAATGACCTCTTGAATATTTCTGCTAAATGAAGATCATGTTGAAACTGAAGTACCTCTGTACCCATATATAGTTCTGAGTTTAATGCCATGAACCTGAAGAATGTTAAATCAAATATAACTGCCAATCACACTGCTGTCACCCTGGCACTTGGGTGGTAGAAAGCTGTACAAATGCTGACGGAGCAGTTTTAAGGTTTTTCAGTTCACAACTCATGGGTGTGTGTACTCTTTCCTTGTTTACCAGCAGCCCCTGAACTGTCTTCTCACAGAGCCAGAAGGCTCACACCCAAGGCCTGATGCCCCTCTATAATGCTTCTGGACTCCCTTCTCATTTATCCTACCCTGTCCTTCCTTTACTGGAATCTTTATCTTAATTCTTTTGTTTCTTCTTTATTACTAAACTGTTGTCCTCAACATATTTAGATATAAAACTTTCCAGGGAAGTAAGGAAAAACAGAAATTCAGAAACCTAAAAGGCCTATAGGTATTCAACTGTAAGAATCCCTTGAGAGGCTATTTAAAAAGTACTAGACATGGCCAGGCTCTATTTCCTACAGATTTTAATTTAATTGGCTTAAGTTAGAGGGACCATCAATACTTTTTTAAGTATTGTTGTTGGTGATTCTAATGTGCCCATAGGACTGAGAAGGCGGGGCCTCAAGAGATCCTTACAGTTAGGTCCTAAGCACTTGTCCCTGCAGTTTGACTAACAAAGCATGGAGTAGTCAAGATGCTGCAGCAGCACTGCAATGTACAGCATGTAATTATGACTAAAGAAACTTCAGTGTTAAATACTTAAAAATGATTGATTAGTCTTCCCACCACTGCCACACATACTAGAAAGAGCTTTTATCCCATGTAGAGAATACTTACCTAGAATCAGGTTCTTAACAAGCTTTTGCTCATCTTCCTTCTTGTATTCCAGCATTCCTTGGAAATCTTTTTCTTTCCTGGGAATGTTGACTGGACGGATAGGCTCATCAATGATCTGTCCTGGAGATATATTCTCCATCTGGCCCACTTCATAAGGAGGAAAAAAAAAAAAAGAGCAGAATGATTTCTAGATAGGAACATGAAACCCTCTCATTTTTCCTATCATTTTAAATGAATTCTGTAACAATACAAACTTGCCATATTTGCCACTTAAAATTGTCCTCTTATAACTATTCTCTGGTGCTAAAATTGGGTGGATAGGTAGCAAAATTAAATGATGATGCTACTCTGACAGGCACTAGAACCTGATATTATTAACATCAAATAATCTAACCTGAACTGATTTGAAACTTTCAAGTTTTTTTGGTTTTTTTTTGTTTTTTTTTTTGTAATAAGGTTACTCACAAAGGGAAAAACAATATTGTACAAGGGGACAGCAAGATCAACTAGTTCTAAGATTCTAGACATTAAAAACAAAAGAATATTTACTCTAAATGTATCATTATAATCATCTCAGACCACATCAAGAGTGTTCTCTCATACTAACTGTTGTGAAAATGTATTTTTTTCCATAAGGGCCTCATAAGGCAAACACCTTTCTCCTGCCACCTCTAATCTCCAAAGAAATCATAAACAAATAAACACCTTTATTTAATATAAATTCCTAAATATTTTTTACTTGTTTGTTGCTTTTAATGAATACTAAAGTCTTGCTATGAAGCTGCAATCATTGAAGTACAATATTAAAAATGGTCACTATTGTCAATGACAGCAGCTAGAGAAGAATTATGCTAAGGATAAAAAGAGGCCTCCAAGTTCATCTCAAAGTTGGGAACAAAAGGGAAGATGTGAACTTATCTTGATGATTGTGATAGTAAGCAGGATTTTTATCCTTTAATCTACAGGAAAGGAAAGCAGTTAAGAAATCTCTTTAAGATGCTATCCTTTCTCCATTGCATGGTTTTAGCACCTTTGTCTAATATAGGTAGTTGTAATTTTGTGGATTTGTCTCTGTGTCCTCTATTTTGTACCATTGGTCTACCAGCCTGTTTTGGTGCCAGTACCATGCTGTTTTTGTTACTATTGTTCTATAGTATAGTTTAAAATCTGGAATCGCAATACCACCAATTTCACTCTTCCTGCTTAGAATTACTTTAGCTATTCTGGATCTCTTGTTTTTCCTGATGAATTTCATGATTTCTTTTTCTATTTCTGCAAGGAATGTCATTGGGATTTTGATGGCAATTACAGTGAATCTGTAAAGTGCTTTTGGTAGTATGGCCATCTTAATAATATTAATTCTACCAATCCATGAGCAAGGTCTTCTAAGGTCTTCTTCAATTTCTTTCTTCAGGGTTCTGTAGTTTTCACTGTATGGCTCTTTCACCTCTTTTGTTAAGTTCATTCCCAGGTATTTTATTTTTTTTGAGGATATTGTGAATGGAGTAGTTGTCCTTATTTCCATTTCAGAGAATTTGTCACTGATATACAGGAATGCCTTTGATTTATTGGTATTGATTTTATATCCTGCCACTTTGCTGAATTCAGAGACTAATTCTAGAAGTTTCTTGGTTGAATTTTTTGGGTCTGCTAGGTATAGGATCATGTCATCGGCAAATAGTGCTAATTTAAGTTCTTCTTTTCCTATATTTATGCCTTTAATTTCTTTTGTCTAATTGCTCTGGCTAGTGTTTCAAGAACTATGTTGAATAGAAGTGTGAGAGAGGGAATCCCTGTCTTGTTCCAGATTTTAAAGGAAATGCCTTCAATTTTTCTCCATTTAGAATGATACTGGCCTGAGGCTTAGCGTATATAGCTTTTACCATTTTGAGGTAATTTCCTGTTATCCCTAATTTTTCTAGGGTTTTGAACATAAAGGGATGCTGTATTTTGTCGAATGCCTTTTCAGCATCTATTGAGATGATCATATGGTTCTTATCTTTAAGTCTATTGATGTGGTGAATTACATTTATTGATTTCCGTATATTGAACCAGCCTTGCATCCAAGGGATGAATCCCATTTGGTCATGGTGCACGATCTTTTTCATGTTTTTGTATCCGATTTGCCAGAATTTTATTGAGGATTTTTGCATCTATATTCATTAGGGATATTGGTCTGTAGTTTTCTTTCTTTGAGGTGTCTTTATCTGGTTTGGGAATCAGGGTGATACTGGCCTCATAGAATGAATTTGGAAGTACTCCCTCTTTTTCTATCTCCTGAAATAGATTGTAGAGTATTGGTATTAGTTCTTCTTTAAAGTTCTTGTAAAACTCTGCTGTATATCCGTCCGGTCCTGGGCTTTTCTTAGTTGGTAGTCTTTTGATGGCTTCTTCTATTTCCTCAATTGATATTGGTCTGTTTAGGTTGTTTATATCATCCTGACTCAATCTGGGTAGCTCATATGCCTTAAGGAATTTATCGATGCCTTCACTATCCTCTATTTTATTAGAGTACAGGGTTTCAAAATAATTCAACAAATGGTGCTAGGAGAACTGGAAATCCATATGCAACAAAATGAAATTGAATCCCTTTCTCTCACCATGCACAAAAGTCAACTCAAAATGGATCAAGGAGCTAGGAATCAGACCAGAGACTCTGGGTCTAATAGAAGATAAAGTTGGTCCTAATCTTCATCACGTGGGGGCAGGCCCCAAATTTCTTAATAAGACACCTATAGCACAAGAGTGAAAACCAACTGGGACGAATTCAAACTAAAAAGTTTTTTCTCAGCAAGAGAAGTAATATGCAAGGTGAATAGGGAGCCTACATCCTGGGAACAAATTTTTACCCCTCAAACATCAGATAGAGCTCTAATCTCTAGAGTATACAAAGAACTCAAAAAGTTAAACAACAAAAAAGCAAATAACCCAATCAACAAATGGGTCAAGGACTTGAACAGAAACTTCTCAGAAGAGGATATACAATCAATCAACAAATACATGAAAAAATGCTCACCATCTCTAGCAATCAGAGAAATGCAAATTAAAACTACTCTAAGATACCATCTCACTCCAATAAGAATGGCAGCCATTATGAAGTCAAACAACAATAAGTGCTGGCGAGGATGGGGGCGGGGGAGAGGTACACTCATACATTGCTGGTGGGACTGCAAATTGGTGCAGCCAATTTGGAAAGCAGTATGAAGATTCCTTGGAAAGCTGGGAATGGAACCACCATTTGACCCAGCTATTCCTTTTCTTGGACTATACACAAAAGACCTAAGAAGAGCATACTACAGGGACACAGCCACATCAATGTTTTATAGCAGCACAATTCATAATAGCTAGAATGTGGAACCAATCTAGATGCCCTTCAATAGATGAATGGATTAAAAATGTGGCATTTATACACAATGGAATATTACTCAGCACTAAAAAACAATAAAATCATAGCATTTGCAGGCAAATGGATGAAATCAGAGTAGATTATTCTAAGTGAAGTTAGCCAATCCCTAAAAAACAAATGCCGAATGTCTTCTCTAATATAAGAGGGGTGACTCAAAATGGGATAAGGAGGAAGAGCATGAGAAGAAGACTACCACTAAATAGGAAAGAGAGGTGGGAGGGAAAAAGAGGGAGAAGGGGAGTTGCAGAGAAGATGGAAGGAGAACCTCATTGTTATACAGAATACATATGTGAGGGTAATGAGAAAAAGAAAAAAAAGTGTGTCACATTAGATTGGATAGAGAGAAAGGATGGGAGAGGAGGGGAGGAGTAGGGAGGATAGGAAGGGCAGCAGAATAGACAATATGATTGATGTATGTACATTCCATGTATGTATTATGTATCAAAATGCATTCTACTGTCATGTATGACTAAAAAAAATAAATACAAATTAAAAAAAAGAAATCCCTTTAAGCATACAATAAGTTTGGGTTCTCAGATTGTTGTCAAATGAAATGCAGATCAGATGCAAAAATATTAGAAAGTTTAAGGGTGCTGGCTCCATGAGGTATCAGAACTTCTTGTGTTGCTCTGTGCATTTCCTTTTCTAGTTCTAAGAAACCAATTCTACAGGAAAAGATTATCATAGAGAACAAAATACCTGCCAGTGCTCTTGCTTATGTGGCATGGAGCATGGTGACATATCTTCCACCTCATGATGCAACATCACATATTGAGACTGTAAGTGCTGAAAACCTGGTTTAGGTAGGATCACCACCATCCACCAACACTATGATATCTAAAGAGTGATCAGATTGCAATTGGACAGCTAGGGGCTACAACCAACTCCCGTGATCTAGTGCTGCAGATACAAGATGCAGTCTGAAACCCACCAGGTAAGTTTTATAATATAATACTTTATGTGAGAGAAGAGGAGACTCAAAACTGTTTATTTTCATATTAATTACTTCTGGGGTCAGTTTAAACATAACACCCACAAGGAATGATGATGAAGTTGTGGCCTCCAGAGATTATGGGCCTGCTGATGTGTGTTAAAATAATAAATTCTCTGCCATTTATGTTTCTAGATACTTTAAGCCACAGAGATAATTCTAAGAGGGGAAACTGGGAGGAAATGAATTTAACATTAGATTTATCAGTAAAAGCACATGTCTACCAGGTGTGGTAATAAGTGCCTGTAACTGCAGCTACTTTGGAGGCTGATGCAAGAAGATCAGAAGTTTGAGGCCAGCCTCAGCAACTCATTGAGACCCTATCTCAAAATAAAAAATTAAAAAGGCTCAGTAGTAAAATGCCACTGTCCCCAGTACTGGGGGGAAAAATCTAGAGTCCATGTAACCCAAAGAAGATGTTTTAAGCCTACTACTTTTATACTTCCTTAAGATGCCACTAACTATGAGATATGCCATTTTATATAACACTGAAAAAAATGGCAATAAAATGATAATAGTGTATTAATAATTTTAAGACATATTCCAACTTCAGAGGTGCTAAAATGTGAAGCATGCACCTCAAAATTATAAAATATGGTGAATACTTTCAATAAAAGAGCTTGTATGTTAAAAGAAAGCTTCACTTTCTTTTTGCAAAATCTTGAACTAGGATCTTTTTTGGTCTGAACAAAAATGTCACACAAATTTTCCCATCTTCCCATTAAAATTTTTCTCTCTGCTTTTGAATTCTTCCTAGAGACTTAAGTCTTTACAAAAACTCACAGATAAAAGACAGCTATCAGTTGAACATAATCTTGATTTATTTAGCAAAACTATTTACTAATTAAAATAAAATGTCAACTTCTATGCAGCATCAGGAAAATATAAAGCCTGAAAAGGATAAACCAGGACACTACCCCAGTTTTCTTTTTCTTTCTTTTTTGGCACTAGGAATTGAGCCCAGAGACACTTTACTAAGCTATAGCCTTAGTCCTTTTTATTTTTTATTTTAAGACAGGGTCTCCCTTCATTACTGAGGCTAGCCTCAAACTTGCACTCCTCCTGCTTTTGCCTCCTGAGTTGCTGGGATTACAGGTATGTATCACCATGCCTGGTTCTACTCCAGTTTTCAAACACTCAAGAGACATTGGTAGCTGTAATGGTGTGAATATTTGCTTTCCAAAGTTTATGTTGAAACTTAATCCCCAATGCAACAGTATTAAAATGTGAAGCCTTTATGAGGTGATTAGTCCATAGGAGCTCCACCCTTAAGGATGGGAGTAGTGCCTTATAAAAGTATTATAAGGAATTAATTAGGCCTTTTGTCCTTCCATCCCTTCCATGTGAGGACACAGCCTATGAACCCTCTGGAGGGCACAGCAACAAAGCACCACCAGGGAAACAGAAATCAGGCCTTCAACAGGCAGTGAGCCTGCACGCACCTTGATCTTGAACTTCCATCCTCTAGAACTAACTATGAGAAACAAATTCCTGTTGCTTAAAAATCACCCAGTCTCAGGTGTTTTGTCAGAGCAGCACAAATGAGCTGAGATGGCAGTTTCTTAGTCCAGTGTTTTATCCAATGCAGACTCTTTCTACAAAAAGCTGAAGCAATCCCTATTTCTGTTTTCTAAATTCTTTATAAACTTGAAAGGAAAACATTCCTTAACCTTTTTGTTATGGAAAAGGAAAGAAAATTGGATTTTTTAAAAAATTTTACTTTTCCACACTTGGCACCAGAAAGATATTGATCTCAGGTTCAATTAAAATCTCAGGTTCCTATAAGAGGAGAAGCTCCGTTGGAAAACATGACTCAAAGGAGAGAAAGCAGTGGTTCTCAGAGAGCTTGGGTTCTGGTCCTGTATCTTACTGGCTGAGGCTTTGGGACTGTCACCTATGCTTTTTTTTTTTTCTCTTATAAAATAATCAAATGATTTTTAGAAGACTTTCAGGTATAAATTTCTTGACTACAAAAACCGAGATGGAACACCCACTCCTAGATTAAAATACAGCACAAAGCACATCAAATTTTGAAATACTCTCCATTTAACTATATAATTCCTGCTAAAAAATTATATAGGTTGGTATTTTTAAAAACAGATTTTGCTGGATGTTAAAAAGTCTCCTTAATTAAATGTAGCCCATAGGAAAAGGTAAGAGTTGTGTTATTTTAAACTGAAAGGATGTTATAATATATGTATTAAGTATGTATTAATATATGTATTAAGTATGTTGAAGAAAAATATTCACTTTTGGCTACTAGAAAGTGCTTTGCTATACAAAGTTGCCAGTATTTTCTGTACAACTGTGAGATTCATGGACAAAGGGAGAAGTGTTAGAAAAATCTTTCATCTATATTCCCTGAGGGTAGAGCAGGGACAATGCCTGCCATAAGTTCCAGGTCACATAAATCTATTAATTTTATTCTCTAGTTAGTGTTATCACTTGACTCAAAAAATAACCTTTCTTAAGAACCATTATGTCTTTGTTTGACTTAATCTAAGCCTTCTCAAATGTTTTTAGCTTTATAGCTATCATCTTTATACTTGTCAGGGTTGTTTCACTGAAAAAGTTGTTTCACTAATTTCTGATTAATAATAGCCTAATATTAGTAACATCTTGAAATATTCTAATGTTATCTTTTAAAAATGTATACATCAAAGAAAGCTGATTAAAAATGTAAAATTACTAATGTATGGCAAAGAAGCCAGTAGGAGTTCAACATAAGCAATCTCACAAGTTAATACCCTTAAAATCAGTTTCTTTCAAGCAAATGCTCTTGTCTGATTAAAACCTCATGATATAATTTAGTGCATAATAAGTGTAGAAAGTTCTTTTTTAAATCGTATATCTCACATGTGTGAGTATGTGATTTGGGGTTTCAAAAATTTCAATGTTATATGAAGAATTATACATCAAATATGACTACAAAGTAATCTTTCTGATTTCTAAATAGTTATTCCAGTATTTGTATATCTAAGAGAGAAATATCCTCTTTAAAGTAAATATTCAAGTTGTCATGTTCTAAATATTTCTGAAACTTATTTATTTTTTCAACAAACACTTAAGAAAGGACTATTATAGGTCCGACACCATACTCAGGGCTATGAAAACAAAAGAAAAATAAGAGGTAGGTGGTTCCTATGCTAAGGAAGTTTATAGTTTATCATGAAAGACAATAATTCAAACAAGGAAAACTACTAAAAATATGATGTAATGAAAATCATAGAAGATGTGAGACAAACTGTGGTGCACAGAGGGCAGGGCCATAAGATCTATCTGCAGGATCAGGAAAGGCTGCTTTTGAGGGTGTGACACATGACTCTGGTCTCAAAGGACGAGTAGGACTTGACCAGGAGAACAGGAAGCCAAACAGAATAATTATGATAGGTCCTGGCATGTTTGAGGAATGAAAACCATACTTATGAGTCAATCATAGTAGATTCTCTTGAACATTACCAGCAGTGGGGAATCTCAACTCTTTGAGCCAAGCAGAAATTAAACAGAATGACATCTAGAGAATAAGATGGGAGATCAGGCTGAGTAATATCATTTTAGGTATGAAGGCAATTCCAAATAGTTTCTCTAAAATCTCTCAAGCAGTGAGAAGTTTGTTGAAAAAAACTTAGAATATGGCTTTAGTCCTGTTCACTGTTAGATCCCTGGTGCCTACAACTGTGCTCAGATCATGGCAGAAACTCAGTATATTTATTTAATGAACAAACACATTAATCCACAAAACAAGATTAATTTATTCATAACAATTACAGCAACTTATATTTAATTTTTCTCAAGGAGTTTTCCTGCCATTATTATAAAGAAATCACGAGATCTTTTAAAAGATCTTATTTCTTTATTTTCATTAGTCATATTTTTATTTGCTTCTCTTTTTTCCTCTATCATACTGTGGATTCTTTGAGGAAACAGACTTTATATCACTCCTGTCAGTATCCCAAATATTAAAAGTTAATACTAACAACTAAGTTATATGTAGCATTTACTATGTATCATAAACTATTCTAAATGTATTACTCATACCAACTCATTCAATTCTTATAACTATATCAGATACTATTAACATTTTCATTTAACATATTGGAAAACTGAGGCATAGAGAGGTTTGGTTACTTGTCCAATATTATATGGTTAGTAGGTAGAAGGATTTTTTTTTTTTTTTTGGTCCTGGGGATTGAACCTGGGGCACTTGACCACTGAGCCACATCCCCAGACCTTTTCATATTTTTATTTTGCGACAGGGCCTTGCTAAGTTGCTTAGGCCCTCACTAAATTGCTGAGGTTGACCTTGAACTCATAATCCTCCTGCCTCAGCCTCTGGAGCTGCTGGGATTACAAGTGTGCACCAGCACCTCTGGCAGTTAGTAGAATGATTAAAACTTGAACCCAGGAAGCCTGGCACCACATTCCATGCTCTTAATGGCCATGTATACTGTCTAGCACATTACCTGGCATACATGAGACACTCATTAGATGCTTGATGAATGAATTCTCTCCTTCTGAAAACATAATTTCCACCACAGAAAGAACATTTTTCTTCAAGTAGAAATAGGAATTTCCACTCCACAGAAATTAGGTTTGCTAAAGGTTATTTTTCCTAATATTCACATACAGTCTTTGTTAAGCTGCTTGTATAACAATAAACAACCAAGATTCAATGACTGTCATATAAAAAATATATTTAGTACCTTCTAGTTCACCAATTTTTTTGGCAAAAACTTTCAGTTGTTTTTTCAGTTTCCGGACAGTCTTATCCTGTTTTTCAAGTTGTTCCATCAAATCCTAAAGATCAAAATGAGAAACATAACAAAAAAATCAAAATAGCCCTTTTAAAATTTCCCTTTCCAAGGGAGAGCTGACACAGCATCACAGAAATAGTACTGTTAGTTTTACATAAAAGCTTCAGAGCAGCTCGTTGGTGGAGCCCCCACCTGGCTAAAACTGGCAGGCAAGGGAAATACAGCTATTTATTTAGCCAAATGTTAAAATACACAATGCAGTAAAATCTTTTACAGCGTGATGGATGGCAAGCTTCCTGTGGAGTCTTTTTAAGTAGACTCTCTATGGGTAAAAAAAAAAAAAAATCAAACCTTTTCAATATATTGTTATTACAGTGAAATGGCTTATTTTAAAGGGAAACTAGGCAAGTATGAATTTTGATGAGTTCACAAAAGGTTTTGGGAGAAGATTTAAGGATCATTGAACTTATCAAGCAGAAATTGAACCCTACTCTATGAGAGACCCATTCTTTGGAGCTGTTAGAATAGCTCTGAAACTTAAAAGTTTTGGGAATTAAAAGGTAAGTTGAAAAATAATCATAGAGAATGGGATAAAGAGTAGTTTGATGACTTTGGGCCAAAGTGGCAGGTGGCACAAGACACTCATGAAATCTTGCAGGTGATATATACAAAGAAAGGGAATAATTATGAATGTGTAATGCAAAAGAGGAAAAAACAGTATGTTTATGGTGGGAGGTATTAAATTGTATGATTATTGTCTCTGTAAAAGAGAATTCTCTAAAATGCCAGCACATAATTAGAAACTCAATAATTAAAGCAAATAAGAGCAGACTCAGAGTTTAGAAGGGAAATGAGTCAGGGATGTTTGTGGTTTTCATTCAGGTTACAGAGAAGACAAGTGTTTACAAATCCAAATATCATTTGTTCTCCAGTTTAGACAGGAGTGGATATAGATACTAGACTAATGATCTGGGTTTTTTGTTTTGGTACTGGGGATTAAACACTGAGCTATATCCCCAATCCTTTTTGGATTTTTTTGAGACAGGGCCTTGCTAAGTTGCTGAGGCTGGTCTAGAATTTCTGATTCTCCTGACTCAGCTTCCAGAATTGCTGGGATTACAGGCTAAAATGATGACTTGAAGTGAATAATTGCTAACGCTTTGTTCAAACTGTTAATTGCTTCTTGGATTTCATGGGATCTTTCAATCATAT